>NC_083586.1:23197783-24614033 GCF_027579695.1 Neoarius graeffei
ATGTGTCAGGGTGACATTTCATGATGACGTGTGAGAGTGATGTGTCAGAGCAGAGTGATGTGTCAGAGTAACAATCCAGGGTGACATTTCGGGGTGGTGTTTCAGGGTGACATGTCAGAGTGACGTGTCAGAGCAGAGTGATGTGTCAGAGTGACTATTTAAGGTGATGTGCCATTGTGATGTGTCAGAGTGACAATTCAGGGCGATGTGTCAGAGTGATGTTTCAGGGTGACGTGTCAGAGTGATGATTCAGAGTGACATGTTAGAGTGACGTTTCAGTGTGATACGTCAGAGTGACATATCAGCGTGACAATTCAGAGTGATGTGTCAGACTGATGTTTCAGGGTGAGGTGTCAGAGTGACGTGTCTGAGTGATGTGTCAGAATGATGATTCAAGGTGATGTTTCAGGGTGATGTGTCAGAGTGATTATTCAGAGTGATATGCCAGAGTGACATTTCAGTGTGATGTTTCAGAGTGACATGCCAGATTGATGTTTCAGGGTGACAGCTCAGAGTGATGATTCAGAGTGATATGTCAGAGCAGAGTGATGTGTCAGAGTGATGTTTCAGGGTCATGTTTCAGGGTGATGTGTCAGAGTGACTTTTAAGTGTGACGTGTCAGATTGACATGTCAGAGTGACAGTTCAGAGTGGTATGTCAGACTGATGTTTCAGGGTGAGTTGTCAGAGTGATGTGTCGGAATGATGATTCAGGGTGATGGTTCAGGATGACGTGTCAGAGTGATGATTCACAATGACATGCCAGAGTAATGTTTCAGTGTGATGTTTCAGGGTGATGTGTCAGAGTGACTATTCAGGATGATGTGTCAGGGTGACATTTCATGATGACGTGTGAGAGTGATGTGTCAGAGCAGAGTGATGTGTCAGAGTAACAATCCAGGGTGACATTTCGGGGTGGTGTTTCAGGGTGACATGTCAGAGTGACGTGTCAGAGCAGAGTGATGTGTCAGAGTGACTATTTAAGGTGATGTGCCATTGTGATGTGTCAGAGTGACAATCCAGGGTGATGTGTCAGAGTGACATGTCAGAGCAGAGTGATGTGCCAGAGTGACAATTCAGGGTGACATTTCAGGGGGACATGTCAGTGTGACATGTCAGAGCAGAGTGATGTGTCAGAGTGACAATTCAAGGTGACGTGTCAGAGTGACATGTCAGTGCAGAGTGATGTGTCAGAGTGACAATTCAGGGTGACGTGTCAGAGTGACATGTCAGTGCAGAGTGATGTGTCAGAGTGACAATTCAGGGTGATGTTTCAGGGTGATGTTTCAGGGTGACATGTCAGAGTGATGTGTCAGAGTGCCAATTCAGGGTGATGTTTCAGGGTGACGTGTCAGAGCAGAGTGATGTGTCATTGTGATGTGTCACCTTATTGTTCACATTATCTTTTTTCCAGCATCTTCCACTCTTCAGTATTAGCAGTACAATTATTAGTTTTAGTAGATTTGTTAAGTGCGAGTGTTGATGGATGTGTAAAAAAAAGTCTCGCGTGTCTGACACTTCCTCTCTCTTACAGGATGTGACCTCGATTCCAGACTCACACCGTAATTGGCTAACTAATGGATAGTGTGTGTGTGTGTGTGTGTGTGTGTGTGTGTGTGTGTGTGTGTGATTTGTTCCTTACTGAATCTTTATTCATCCACTACATTCATTCCTCCCCTCAGCAGAGACACACAGCATCACTCTTTCACTTCCTGTTAGCTGAGGAGGAGATAAGTCTTTTATTGATCTGGTGACGAAAACAAACAAACAAACAAACAAACAAACAAACAAACAAACAAACAAACAAACAAACAAACAACCTGATGATCCTCAATCAGGAACTGTCAGGAATGTTTAAGTCTGTATTATGAACACACACACACACACACACACACACACACACACACACACACACACACACACACGGCAAAACAAAACAAAACAAAACAAAACAAAAAAACTCTATCCTGAAGATGTCAGAAAACTTAAAGCCTTTTAATAGGAAATGAATCAACATCTTCTGACCAATCAGAAGCCAGAATTCAGCAGCGCTGCGGTGGTTTAAATGCTCTGTAAATGAAAAGAGCTGAAAAGATTTGAGGGCAGGGTGTGAGGAGTCAGCATGGCGTAAAATTGAATGTGGATTTATGATGTCGTGTGTGTGTGTGTGTGAGAACAGGTTGATTCGGCTGGTTACTCCTGAGTATTTGCTCTGCTCAGGTGTTCTCGTGAGTAAACCTGGTGAGATCCAGTGAGCAGAAATGACTGAAAGATAGATTTCCATTCTCTCTGTATCTCACTTTTTTCTCTTCATCTTGGTTTGTTTTGATTTTGAGGCCGATGTGGCGACAGAGTGAGAGAGAAGAATAAAAAAGTCAAATGTCAAATCACAAGATCGTATCAAATCAGATCGATTTTATTAAACTTTAGTGAAGCGTGAACGCTGTTTTCCAAACTGTCTCCTCAACTTCGAGTTCAGGGAGGGAGTGACGTAAAAAATCAAAATGGCCGCTTGCAGCATTAGCAGTAAACACAGCAGCACAGCTTGTGGCTAACGCGGAAGCGTCTGCGGTTTTATCCCACTTCCTGCGTCTGAGGGAAATTAAACAAAACAGAATTCTTCAGTGTGAACAAACACAAACGATTATAAGCCCCGTCCATAAACAAGCTAAGCAGCACTAAGTGAATGTGTGTCAAATGACAAGAACAATGACGTTTGGATTTTCCACACATATTCGTGTTGTGTTTCATTAAATCCTCCTGAACACGGATCCTCCCCTGTCTCCTGAGTGCTGATCAAGATGACAAAACAAACTACAATCTACATTTCGATTAAAAATCTGTTTGTATTTAAAGCTCTGTGCTGATATTCAGTGTTCAGTAAAACACACTACAGACACCGAGTGTGCCGAAGTCGAACGCTTCCTCCAGTCCTCCTCCTTCCAGATGTTCGTGGGAGCAGGGCAAACTTTCAAACACTCCGGGTGAACCAATTTTAGCTGCATAATTCTCACTAAATGTGTAAATGAAGTGAAAGATAACATCATTGTTCAGGTTTCTTTCCGGGAAATCCAAAACTTTTAGCCAACTCAAGCAGGAATAACTTAATTACACGTCCAATGAATTTGGGCTTTTTGGAAATATTGCTTTGATTAAAAAATGTAACTAGGCTGTCAGTGTCTATGAGTAAAAAAAAAAAAAGATAAAACATCTCATCTCATCTCATTATCTCTAGCCGCTTTATCCTGTTCTACAGGGTCGCAGGCAAGCTGGAGCCTATCCCAGCTGACTACGGGTGAAAGGCGGGGTACACCCTGGACAAGTCGCCAGGTCATCACAGGGCTGACACATAGACACAGACAACCATTCACACTCACATTCACACCTACGCTCAATTTAGAGTCACCAGTTAACCTAACCTGCATGTCTTTGGACTGTGGGGGAAACCGGAGCACCCGGAGGAAATCCATGTGGACACGGGGAGAACATGCAAACTCCGCACAGAAAGGCCCTCGCCGGCCACGGGGCTCGAACCTGGACCTTCTTGCTGTGAGGCAACAGCGCTAACCACTACACCACCATGCCACCCCTGATAAAACATTATACAGTGGTGCTTGAAAGTTTGTGAACGCTTTAGAGTTTTCTATATTTCTGCATAAATATGGCTTAAAACATCATCAGATTTTCACACAAGTCCTAAAAGTAGATAAAGAGAACCCAGTTAAACAAATGAGACAAAAATATTAGACTTGGTCATTTATTTGTTGAGGAAAATGATCCAATGTTACATATCTGTCAGTGGCAAAAGTATGTGAACCTCTAGGATTAGCAGTTAATTTGAAGGTGAAATTAGTCAGGTGTTTTCAATCAATGGGATGACAATCACATGTGAGTGGGCACCCTGTTTTATTTAAAGAACAGGGATCTATCGAAGTCTGATCTTCACAACACATGTTTGTGGAAGTGTATCATGGCACGAATGAAGGAGATTTCTGAGGACCTCAGAAAAAGCGTTGTTGATGCTCATCAGGCTGGAAAAGGTTACAAAACCATCTCTAAAGAGTTTGGACTCCACCAATCCACAGTCAGACAGATTGTGTACAAATGGAGGAAATTCAAGACCATTGTTACCCTCTCCAGGAGTGGTTGACCAACAAAGATCACTTCAAGAGCAAGGCGTGTAATAGTCAGCGAGGTCACAAAGGACCCCAGGGTAACTTCTAAGCAACTGAAGGCCTCTCTCACATTGGCTAATGTTAATGTTCATGAGTCCACCATCAGGAGAACACTGAACAACAATGGTGTGCATGGCAGGGTTGCAAGGAGAAAGCCACTGCTCTCCAAAAAGAACATTGCTGCTCATCTGCAGTTTGCTAAAGATCACGTGGACAAGCCAGAAGGCTATTGGAAAAATACTTTGTGGACGGATGAGACCAAAATAGAACTTTTTGGTTTAAACAAGAAGCGTTATGTTTGGAGAAAGGAAAACACTGCATTCCAGCATAAGAACCTTATCCCATCTGTGAAACATAGTGGTGGTAGTATCATGGTTTGGGCCTGTTTTGCTGCATCTGGGCCAGGACGGCTTGCCATCATTGATGGAACAATGAATTCTGAATTATACCAGCGAATTCTAAAGGAAAATGTCAGGACATCTGTCCATGAACTGAATCTCAAGAGAAGGTGGGTCATGCAGCAAGACAACGACCCGAAGCACACAAGTTGTTCTACCAAAGAATGGTTAAAGAAGAATAAAGTTAATGTTTTAGAATGGCCAAGTCAAAGTCCTGACCTTAAGCCAATCGAAATGTTGCAGAAGGACCTGAAGCGAGCAGTTCATGTGAGGAAACCCACCAACATCCCAGAGTTGAAGCTGTTCTGTATGGAGGAATGGACTAAAATTCCTCCAAGCCGGTGTGCAGGACTGATCAATAGTTACTGGAAGCATTTAGTTGCAGTTATTGCTGCACAAGGGGGTCACATCAGATACTGAAAGCAAAGGTTCACATACTTTTGCCACTGACAGATATGTAATATTGGATCATTTTCCTCAATAAATAAATGACCAAGTATAATAGTTTTGTCTCATTTGTTTAACTGGGTTCTCTTTATCTACTTTTAGGACCTGTGTGAAAATCTGATGATGTTTTAGGTCATATTTATGCAGAAATATAGAAAATCCTAAAGGGTTCACAAACTTTCAAGCACCACTGTAACTGAAATTTAAAACAAACAGTAAACTGTATGTAAATCATTAGTATATATTCGCATAATATAAAATATAACAAATAATATTTTACTTCAGCCCTGTGATGACCTGGCGACTTGTCCAGGGTGTACCCCGCCTTTCGCCCGTAGTCAGCTGGGATAGGCTCCAGCTTGCCTGCGACCCTGTAGAAGGATAAAGCGGCTACAGATAATGAGATGAGATGAGAATATTTTACTTCAGTGAACTGTTTAATGTCTGATGCATAGTGGTGACCAGAGATTGACAAAGTACCCAACTTCATTACTGAAGTCAAAGTACAGATCCCACTGGCTAAATGTTACTCCGATACAAGTGAAAGTTCTCCAGTCAAATTTTTACTCAAGTTAAAGTACTGAAGTACTTGCTTTTAATATACTTAAGTATTAACAGTAAATTTTCTGTCAACACATTGTTGTATTATTGCCACAATGCTTACAAAACCTAATGCCTTTGTAACAACCGACTGGATTTACAAAATGAACACATGCTGTGCCGTCATAATGGTTTAACGTTAAGCTAGCTAGTCAGTGAAGCTCCACCTGACATGCGAACGAAATCTTTTCAATCTCAATCATATTGGGTAGCTAACGCTACAAGAAAAGAAAGATTTCTACATTCTGTTTATTTGGCAAGATTATGTGAAAACATTTATGAAACCACTTCAGATAAGTTAACATTATTCATGTTAGCGTAACGGCGGCACGGTGGTGTAGTGGTTAGCGCTGTCGCCTCACAGCAAGAAGGTCCGGGTTCGAGCCCCGTGGCCGGCGAGGGCCTTTCTGTGCAGAGTTTGCATGTTCTCTCCGTGTCCGCGTGGGTTTCCTCCGGGTGCTCCGGTTTCCCCCACAGTCCAAAGACATGCAGGTTAGGTTAACTGGTGACTCTAAATTGAGCGTAGGTGTGAATGTGAGTGTGAATGGTTGTCTGTGTCTATGTGTCATCCCTGTGATGACCTGGCGACTTGTCCAGGGTGTACCCCGCCTTTCGCCCGTAGTCAGCTGGGATAGGCTCCAGCTTGCCTGCGACCCTGTAGAACAGGATAAAGCGGCTAGAGATAATGAGATGAGACGAGATGTTAGTGTAACTCCGTGTTTACATCCTAACTAATGGTATCCAAGTTAACTAGCTACGTGTTAATGTTAGCCATGGACAAGGCTACAGCAATTTGGTGGGCAAATCCATAGAAAGTCATTTGACTAACCAGACTGTATAGCTATTGCAACGTTATCGCTAGCTCTAAAAGCACAGACAACTTCGTTGCAAGCTTCCTCTTGGAATAAAACGTTTACATACCTCAATATGCCTCCGCAGGTTGGACGTCGGGTTTTTGTAGGCCGTGATGTGATTTGTTTTTGGCAAACAAAGCAAACATCTCATCTCATCTCATCTCATCTCATCTCATCTCATCTCATCTCATCTCATCTCATCTCATCTCATTATCTCTAGCCGCTTTATCCTGTTCTACAGGGTTGCAGGCAAGCTGGAGCCTATCCCAGCTGACTACGGGCGAAAGGCGGGGTACACCCTGGACAAGTCGCCAGGTCATCACAGGGCTGACACATAGACACAGACAACCATTCACACTCACATTCACACCTACGCTCAATTTAGAGTCACCAGTTAACCTAACCTGCATGTCTTTGGACTGTGGGGGAAACCGGAGCACCCGGAGGAAACCCACACGGACACGGGGAGAACATGCAAAAACGAAAGCAAACATTTAAAATGAAATGAATCTTTATTCCTTTCAGAAAACGGAAACATGGGTTCGTGGGCCATGGGTGCGTGCATTCTCTAGAAGAACCGCCTCCTTCCATTCTGCCATCAACTGATGGTGTTAAATAACGCTGCAGAGAAATCACTGAACTTGATTTTATACAGTCTATGGACGTGACATGACCCTAGTGATTACTGATAGACTGTCTCAGTGTCACCTGCGAAAAAATCAATCACGTTTTAGAAAATAAAATAAAAAAACCATCCACTTTCAAAGCCGCTTCATAGTAATGAGTAACGAGGAGCTGGATAGAAATGTAGTGGAGTGAAAAGTACGATATTTGCCTTTCAAATGTAGTGAAGTTAAAGTCATAAGTTTCAAAAAAAAAATACTCGAGTAAAGTACAGATACTCAAAGTGTACTTAAGTACAGTACTCAAGTAAATGTACTTCATTACTGTCCACCTCTGGTGTTGAGAGCTTCATTTTATTTATTTATTTATTTGCTTATTTATTCCAGAAAGGGCGTCATTTTGCCACATAGTTGTTAGATGTTTATTTTTTTTAAATGACTTAACTTGCATGTCATATAAATTTCGAAGAGAAAAAAACTCCTTCAAAAAAAAAAATTAAATTAAACAGATTGTGCATGTAGGAAGCCATGAAAAAAAATATGAAAATAATTTTTAAAAAGTATCTTCCAGTAGGTTTGTAAACAAGTTTAATTGTTAAGTCTAAAATATTTCATGTTTATGAAAAAAAAACTAAGCAAAACTAAAATATCTTTTAAAAATACACAAAATTTAGTGATATTTTGATGTAAAACATTTATAAAGATCAGGACTGTTGTGCAATATACCTGATTTCTGAAGTACAAACAAACAAGCAAACAAATAAGAGTTTATTTATATTTGTAAGTATTTATATGTCTATCAATAAATATATATGGTGGAATTATATTATACACAAATATTTACAGTGGAGGAAATAATTATTTGATCCCTTGCTGATTTTGTAAGTTTGCCCACTGGCAAAGATATGAACAGTCTATAATTTTAAGGGTAGGTTTATTTTAACAGTGAGAGATAGAATATCAAAAAGAAAATCCAGAAAATCACATCTCATCTCATTATCTCTAGCCGCTTTTTCCTGTTCTACAGGGTCGCAGGCAAGCTGGAGCCTATCCCAGCTGACTACGGGTGAAAGGCAGGGTACACCCTGGACAAGTCTCCAGGTCATCACAGGGCCAGAAAATCACATTTTATAAAATACATAAATTGATTTGCATTTCATTGAGTGAAATAAGTATTTGATCCCCTACCAACCATTAAGAGTTCTGGCTCCCACAGACCAGTTAGACACTCCTAATCAACTCGTTACCTGCATTAAAGACAGCTGTCTTAAATTGACACCTGTATAAAAGACACCTGTCCACAGAATCAATCAATCAATCAATCAATCAATCAATCAGACTCCAACCTCTCCAACATGGGCAAGACCAAAGAGCTGTCTAAGGACGTCAGGGACAAGATTGTAGAGCTGCACAAGGCTGGACTGGGCTACAAAACCATAAGCAAGAAGCTGGGTGAGAAGGAGACAACTGTTGGTGCAATACTGTAGTTCGAAAATGGAAGAAATACAAAATGACCATCAATCGACCCTGGTCTGGGGCCCCACGCAAGATCTCACCTCGTGGGGTATCAAGGATCACAAGAAAGGTGAGAGATCAGCCTAGAACTACAAGCGAGGAGCTTGTGAATGATCTTAAGGCAGCTGGGACCACAGTCACCAAGAAAACCATTGGTAACACATTACGCCGTAATGGATTAAAATCCTGCAGTGCCCGCAAGGTCCCCCTGCTCAAGAAGGCACATGTGCAGGCCCGTCTGAAGTTTGCCAATGAACACCTGAATGACTCTGAGAGTGATTGGGAGAAGGTGCTGTGGTCAGATGAAACCAAAATCGAGCTCTTTGGCATTAACTCAACTCGCCGTGTTTGGAGGAAGAAAAATGCTGACTATGACCCGAAGAACACCGTCTCCACTGTCAAGCATGGAGGTGGAAACATTATGCTTTGGGGGGTGTTTCTCTGCTAAGGGCACAGGACTACTTCACTGCATCAACGGAAGAATGGACGAGGCCATGTACTGTAAAATCCTGAGTGACAACCTCCTTCCCTCTGCCAGGACACTGAAAATGGGTCGTGGATGGGTCCTCCAGCATGATAATGACCCAAAACATACAGCCAAGGCAACAAAGGAGTGGCTCAAGAAGAAGCACATTAAGGTCATGGAGTGGCCTAGCCAGTCTCTGGACCTTAATCCCATAGAAAACCTATGGCGGGAGCTGAAGCTCCGAGTTGCAAAGCAACAGCCTCAAAACCTTAATGATCTAGAGATGATCTGCAAAGGAGTGGACCAAAATTCCTCCTGACATGTGCGCAAACCTGGTCATCAACTACAAGAAACGTCTGACCGCTGTGCTTGCCAACAAGGGTTTTGCCACCAAATACGAAGTTTTGTTTGCTTGAGGGTTCAAATACTTATTTCACTCAAAGAAATGCAAATCAGTTTATATCTTTTATATGAAGTTATTTTCTGGATTTTCTTTTTGATGTTTTGTCTCTCACAGTTAAAATAAACCTACCATTAAAATTATAGAATGTTCATTTCTTTGTCAGTGGACAAACTTACAAAATCAGCAAGGGATCAAATAATTATTTCCTCCACTGTATTTATTTACAAATATATTTAAAATAACACGTGCAGATTTTTTGTTCTAATTGTGATTTAATTGTTTTATTAATAATTTGCTTGTTTATGTGTTCAGTTTATACAGCACCTTTCTGACATCCGAGATCATGTAAAAAAAAAAAGAAAAGAAAAATATTGTGGTATTGACACTGTGTGTGTTTTAATTTTCATAAAAAAGAATGACATATGAAACATATTTTGCATATTTTTATCCTTTATCTTTTTGTCTTATCTTTATATAAATATAGTTTATTGTTTTATTCTTTCCTGAACTTTAAATATTTTATGTAACACATTCTGACTATTGTTATTAGATGTATTAGATATTATACTGTAATATATATATATATATATATCATCTCATTATCTCTCTCTAGCCGCTTTATCCTTCTACAGGGTCACAGGCAAGCTGGAGCCTATCCCAGCTGACTACGGGCGAAAGGCGGGGTACACCCTGGACAAGTATGTATATATATATATATATATATATATATATATATATATATATATATATATATATATATATATAAACGATATAATAAACAGCATTCGATCTGTGCCTTTCTTTGAGTGAGGATGTTTTTTTAAAGATATTTTTTGAAGATATTTTTGAAGTGATTTTTTAAGTGATTGGTGCTGAAACACTTGAATGTTGTTTTTATTTGTTGAAATCGCTCTTCTTTCATGTCACAGCTGCTTTTTGAACCCAGTTTGATAAGCTTGTCAGTTTTTTCATCTTCTATAATTACCACGAGTACTCATATCCCTGAAGACAAAAAGAGCGCACACACACACACGGTGAGCTTGTAACGAATGTCATTACATCTATCAGTAAATCATTTAATCCATCCTTTAATTTTCTCCCTCTTTGCTGTGGCGTATCTGAGAATAAGTTCCAAAAGCTTTATATTTTTTAATCATCAATTCAGACACCAGCCTTGATGTAGATCTACAGTATAATGAGCTTATTATAGACATGAACCATTAATGTACAGCGTCTTCATATTCCTCCTGATTATATACATTAAAATTAACATGAACAGGTCTATTAAATGGAGCTCAAATTCCAATCACATGGCAGCAGCACGCACATGAAATCTTCTGAAGAGTTTCGGTCATCATGAGAGGTCACAGGAGAATGGATAACACTGACACGGGGGTACATTAACTCAAATAATCACTCTTTACAACCATGCTGAGCAGAAAAGCATCTAAATCACTTAACCATCAGGAAAGCACATGGAGTTCCAGGCGCTGAATCCGGACAGGTGGAGACTGGGTGAACAGCTCAGGCTGGTGGGGGTGATGTGATGTTGCGGGGAATGTTTTCTTAGCACACACACTGATAGCAATGATAATAACAGAGTCATCAAAGTTGAAGTGTTTACTTCTGAAATAGGAAATGCTTGATTTACACAACAGCTAATAGTGTTAAAGATAGGCCAAGCCACACCCATTCTGAATCTATTATACCATAATAAATATAACAATCAACCTTGATTATACAAAACATGAAATATCCAGGAAACAGCTCTCTCTCTCTCTCTCTCTCTCTCTCTCTCTCTCTCTCACACACACACACACACACACACACACACACACACACACACACACACATCACCAGTTTGCCGAACTGACCCAGAAGTACACTGATCTAAATGAAAAGCTCATCTCCAAAGCTTTTAAAATGTTTTTTAAGATCTCACAAAAGTTCATCTTTTTTTCCCTCCATGTTCCTTCCAGGGCTCCATGGAGGACAGATCTGAAACACTGTTTTTAATTTCACTGAAGCTTTAAAATTTGTAAAAGACACAAATACAGCTTCTATACAGTATATAATAGATTATTATACATACAGGCCACTTTTTCCATGGAATAAAAATGTGTTCTATTCCCTTCTAGCGGGTTTATTGATGGCATGCAATATTGTTATCATATCGCTTATCCTCCGTGTATTATGCCAGTCTCCCCAATGAAGAATGAGCATGCAATATTGTTATAATACTGCATGTTGTCAAGACAACATGATGTCACACATTGGAGCTCATGCGAAGATCCAATGACAAAACTTTTCTGTTGCTCATGTGCACAATCATTTCTTTATTGGCCGGGAGAGAGAGAAGATGGGGTTGATTCAGTGCTCGGATTAAGCACTAAATAAATAAGCTGAAAATTGAAACTAAAGATGCGCTGAACACCCAAAAGGCTGCCAAAACTTCATTATATATTTTTTCATGCATATTTACAAGAGAAAAACATATCAACGGACATCGAAAAACTGGAAAAGAGACATGTTGGAGATGTAAAACTTCTGCGCTAGCGAGTGACTGACAGTTTGCACATAACCATGACCGCGACATTTGCTTCATTAAAAGCCGAAGATTTAAAGAGACAGATGCGCTGAACACCCAAAAGGCTACCAAAACTTCACTGGATATTCTTCACACATATTTACAAGAGAAAAACTGGAAAAGAGAGCAAGAGAGGAAATTTTGTCAAAGTTCTACTTGGAGGTGAGGAAAAGTGATGGAGACTTTTCCAAGAGGACTTCACTCATGGACTTCACTCAGCAAAGCCCTTTTGTTTTGAACAACTGCAATGGAACAATTAACTATGACCAAAAGTAACTGTGAACTTGAACTGTCGACCTGTATATAGCTTGTATATAAGTTAGGTTGTTGTTCAGGCTTTTTGGACTCGTACCACATTTATTGTTAGAACTTTGACTTTGTACAGTACATTGGATTGACAGAACATTGAATTACATTCGATCAGAATCAGCATTCAATATTGGTAAGTTACCGCCCTGTTCTTAACTTTTTGTAAAATCTATAATTGTTCCATTGAGTGTGTATGTATAATAATAATAATAATAATAATAATATTGGCTGGCTTTTTTCATGGTCTATTCAGCTACTCATCTTCAACTCGTTCAATATCATGCTAGCTGAATGGAATATATCTGATATACCACTCAAAGCCAGACAATATTAGATTTAAATATCATATATATATATATATATATATATATATATATATATATATATATATATATATATATATATATATAAAATGGTTTGATGCTTCCAAGCCTGAAACCTGAAGCAGAAACAGAACCGTGATGTTCCATGCCTGTAATGGAATTGCTGTTAACCTGAGAAAATAACACTAGCTACTGTGAGCTAAAATGTGAAGTTTTGTGTGTGATATTGCGCTCTTCCAGTGCTTTAATTCCAAAACGCCGCCCCCGGGCGCCCTCCCTTTCACACCTCTGTGGGATGATCCCTGCTGCCCTCGCATTTGCCCGTGTTATTTGCTTGCTTTAACACCCACTCTAGTCACCTAAGAGAAAATCATCGGATTAGAAAAAGCATATTGTATCATGATTTTAGCTTTTATGCTGCATTTTTTGAAGAGAGGATGCTAATGGGCTCTCCATTTACTGCTTAAAAAGGTATTTGCCATTCAGAGACCTGAACTACACATCACATAACTCTGCATTATATTATATTTAAGTGGGTGCTATGGTTGAGAAAATGCATTTTTTTAAAATGTGGATTTTAATATCATGTTTAGTTATTCACCAGAAATCCCTCTGTAATCCTGAAAGTTTAAATTATTTAAAGCGGCACTGTCTTAGTGTGCATCTTAATATTAAAAAGAGTCAAAGTTCTTGATAAAGCAAAGCTCAGGCGGGAGAAGAATCCCGCGTATCTCACACACACACACACATGCTATGATTTAGGTCTATCACATTTATTCATCCGTACTATTTTTAATGGAGACCAATTATTATTTTCCGAAACACTGAATACAATAACATCAAAATAATTAATCCGACAACATGATGTTCAGCCAGTGAGCGTAGACTTTAGTGTTGCAGGGCAACATTAATAACAACACAACCTCAAAGAAGATGAGGTGGAGACGCTATGACACTTTACAGTACAGGATATTATCTGGTGAAGTTTTAGAGTCCGTTATAGTTAACATCATACATTTAACATTCAGCATTCAGTTGAACAGCTCAGTTATTCATCTGTATTCAGTACAGCAGTAGTGTTTCCTGAACAGATAATATAATTAACTAGGGTTGCCAGGTTTCAGCAGACTTATCCGATTTAATTTTTGCTTTAAAAATGCTGGCGGCACGGTGGTGTAGTGGTTAGCGCTGTCGCCTCACAGCAAGAAGGTCCGGGTTCGAGCCCCGTGGCCGGCGAGGGCCTTTCTGTGCAGAGTTTGCATGTTCTCCCCATGTCCGTGTGGGTTTCCTCCGGGTGCTCCGGTTTCCCCCACAGTCCAAAGACATGCAGGTTAGGTTAACTGGTGACTCTAAATTGACCATGAGTGTGAATGGTTGTCTGTGTCTATGTGTCAGCCCTGTGATGACCTGGCGACTTGTCCAGGGTGTACCCCGCATAGGCTCCAGCTTGCCTGCGACCCTGTCGAACAGGATAAAGTGGCTAGAGATAATGTGATGAGATGAAAAAATGATCTAAAATCTGATCAGCTATTGAGTATTTTAAAATGATCCCAAATAAGCCACCCTGGCAACCCTGTCCTTAATTGTCCTGTCTGCTGCTTTCCTCCACTGAAAGTGTTTATACAATGAGTGTGGGGCAGTGTGATTCCTGCCCCACTGGGCCTCGATTTATTAGTGCCTGCTTGTTGTAGTTCCCATGTTGACCACTAGGTGTAATAATAACTCTATGGCGCTGAATGGGGCAGTGAGCACGCTGCACTCCGATTACGCAGCATCTAGAAAGGCAAGAAATCAATAGAACCTCAGCTTATATCTATCAAATAGCATCATTTTAAAAATCTTTGGTCACTCAAAAGATGTAATTCGTATTTAAGGTCTGGAATTTAAAATGGAAAATGTGGAGGATGAGGACTTTGTGGAACAGCTGATGGACATACATGATGAGGCTCTGCATCACCTGACCCTGCAGACGAGCCACCACTGACGCAAGCTAAAATTACACACACTGAGAATGAGCAGAGACCTGGATCCACGTTTTATTTCCTGATATATTTTGAACAGCAAAAATACACACAAAACACACACCCAGTTATCCAGCATCGTCGGTTTTGTCACTGAATCGTGTCAATTTTATTGCTCGAATTCAAGAGCGAGAAAGCTAAATCTTTGCTGCATAAAAAAAATTACACACACTGAGAGTGAACAGAAACTTGCACACTGTAAAATATATCTGACCAGAAGTGCTCTCTCGTGAAAAAACACCACATCTGGGTAAGCGTACAATTTTTCTTTCACTACAAAGATAAACTGAAACTGGATCGCAATCTTTCACTGACTTCTGACACCAAGCGTTTCTGTGGACGAGGATGAGGCTGAATATTTTTGAAGCATAATCACTGTGACTAAGTGAATATACCCAAGTAAAGATAGATTACAGTCATACTTTACAATGACGCTGACTATTTTTCAACAAAACCATGTCTCCAGCGCTTTTCAGATGAAGGAAATGGAAGAACTTCTTGTAAACTTTCAATGATGCTTCCATTTGATGAATTTCGAGGTCATGGAACACAGGATCATCTCATCTTGGAGACAGTGTTTTCATTACGTTTACATTTGGAGCACCTGTTCCTGTCACATTCCCTGTCCTGCGTGTTCCTTTCCCACACATCTCACCACCTTCCGTCAGGTGTCAGACGTCTCCGATCTGCCTGTGAACTGGGAGGTTAATTAGCCACCAAAATAACAAGGACAGGAACGCTGAAGTCTACAGGATGGTGAAGAAATGAGAAACAGTAATTTAATTCACTTCAGAGTTTGTCATTAATGCTGTCAGGATTGTCCTGTTACCTGAGAACTTCAGCTAAAGTTAGAAGTCCAGGGATAAGCTGCTTTGTTGTTAGCAAAGAATTAATTTCATGCGAATGACCATGTATAAAGACTGTATTCAGAATGGTATAAAGAGATTAATTTAGAGACAAAAGTAAAAAAAAATTTATTTTGACACAAACAATAATTAAGATGAAAAAACAGAAATCTGGAGTGTGCAGAGGTATTCACCCTCCAAAGTCAATACTTTGTAGAGCCACCTTTTGCTGCAATGACAACTGCAAGTCTCTTGGGGTATGTCTCTATTAGCTTAGCAAAATATAGTCACTGGGATTTTTGCCCATTCCTCAAGGCAAAACTGCTCCAACTCCTTCAAGTTAGATGGGTTGCATTGGTGTACAGCAATCTTCAAGTTATGCCACAGATTCTCAATTGGATTGAGGTCTGGGCTTTGATTAGGCCATTCCAAGACATTTAAATGTTTCCCTTTAAACCACTCCAGTGAAGCTTTAGCAGTATGTTTAGGGTCATTGTCCTGCTGGAACGTGAACCTTCATCCCAGTCTCAAACCTCTGGCTGACTCAAACAGGTTTTCCTCCAGAATTGCCCTATATTTAGTGCCATCCATCTTTCCTTCAGTCCTGACCAGGTTTCCTGTCCCTGCAGATGAAAAATATCCCCACAGCATGATGCTGCGCCCACCAAGCTTCACTGTATGAATGGTGTTCTCAGGGTGCCATATTCTTTCCATTGTGCTATTTATTTATTTATTTATTTACTTTACTTTTAAATTTTCATTGTGCTATAATGGATTTAATGGTGCTCTGTGGGATATTCAAAGTTTGGGATATTTTTTTCTAACCCAACCCTGATCTGTACTTCTCCACAACTTTGTCTCTGACCTGTTTGGAGGCTCCTTGGTTCTCATGTTGCTTGCTTAGTAGTGTTGCAGAGTCAGGGTCCTTCCAGAACGGGTTGATTTATACAGATGTCATGTGACAGATCATGTGACACTTTGATTGCACACAGGTGGATCTTAATCAACTAATTATGTGACTTATGAAGTGAATTGGTTGGACCACCTCTTATTTAGGGGATTCATACGAAAGGGGGTGAATACCTATGCACACTCCAGATTTCTGTTTTTTCATCTTAATTATTGTTTGTATCACAATAAAAAACAACAAATTTCACCTTTAAAGTGGTAGGCATGTTGTGTAAATCAAATGGTGCTAACCCTCCAAAAATTCATTTTAATTCCAGCTTGTAATGTGACAAAACAGGACAAACACCAAGGGGGATGAATAATTTTGCAAGACACTGTCTAACAGATATGCCCTAATTAAAAAAAAAAACAAAAAAAACAAAACAAAACATAAATGAATGAATAAAATACGTTAAAATATTTTATCCATAGCACAAGTTGTTACTGACATGCCACTTTTAATACTGTATTATTTTATATCATTTTGATGATTATACTTTTACATCCTTTCAGTTTTTACACAATTTTAATTACATAGTATATGTTTTTTTTCTGTTTTCTACTGTTATTTTCTTCTTCTTGTCACCACTACTATTTATTTACTTATTTATTATTTTTGCCGCATCTGACTCTTTTACTATTTTTGGCTGCTGTCTTTTATGACTACTATAATATTACACACACACACACACACACACACATATATATATGTATACATATACACATATATATATATGTATATATATATGTATATATATACATATATATATATATACACAGTGCCTTGAAAAAGTATTCATACCCCTTGAACTTTTTCACATTTTTCCACCTTACAACTACGAAAAGTTTTTTTATTGAGATTTTATGTGATAGCCCAACACAGAGTAACACATAATTGTGAAGTGAAATGAAAATGATAAATGGTCTTCAAAATTTTAAACAAATAAAAATCTGAAAAATGTGGTGTGCATTAGTATTCAGTCCCCTGTACTCTGATACCTCTAAATACAATCCAGTGCAATCAATTGCCTTCAGAAGTCATCTAATTAGTTAATAGAGTCCTACTGTGTGTAATTTACTCTCAGCATAAATACACTTGTTCTGTGAAGGCCTCAGTGGTTTGTTAGAGAACACTGAAGAACAAACAGCATCATGAAGACCAAAGAACTCACCAGACAGGTCAGGGATAAAGTTCTGGAGAAGTTTAAAGCAGGGTTAGGTTATAAAAAAATATCCCAAGCTCTGAACATCTCAAACATCTTCAATCCATCATTCAAAATGGAAAAAGTATGGCACAACTGCAAACCTACCAAGACATGGCCGTCCACCTAAACCGATAGAGCGAGCAAGGAGAGCACTGGTCAGAGAAGCAGCCAAGAGGCCCATGATCACTCTGGAGGAGCTGCAGAAATCCACAGCTCAGGTGGGAGAATCTGCACACAGGACAACTATAAGTCGTACACTCCACAAATCTGGCCTTTTTGGAAGAGTGGCAAGAAGAAAGCCATTGTTGAAAGACAGGCATAAGAAGCCATGTAGGGGACACAGCAAACATGTGGAAGAAGGTGCTTTGGTCAGATGAGACCAAAGTTGAACTTTTTGGCCTAAATGCAAAGTGCTGTGTGTGGCGGAAAACTAACACTGCTCATCACCCTGCACACACCATCCCCACTGTGAAACATGGTGGTGGCAGGATCATGCTATGGGGATGCTTTTCTTCAGCAGGGACAGGGAAGCTGGTCAGAGTTGATGGGAAGATGGCTGGAGCTAAATACAGGGCAATCCTGGAAGAAAACCTGTTGGAGGCTGCAAAAGACTTGAGACTGGGAAGGAGATTCACCTTCCAGCAAGACAATGACCCTAAACATACAGCCAGAGCTACAATGGAATGGTTTAGATCAAAGAATATTCATGTGTTAGAATGGCCCAGTCAAAGTCCAGACCTAAATCCCATTGAGCATCTGTGGCAAGACTTGAAAATTGCTGTTCACAGACGCTCTCCATCCAATCTGGCTGAGCTTGAGCTATTTTGCAAAGAAGAATGGACAAAAATTTCAGTGTCTAGATGTACAAAGCTGGTAGAGACATACCACAAAAGACTTGCAGCTGTAATTGCAGCAAAAGGTGGCTCTACAAAGTATTGACGCAGGGGGGCTGAATACTAATGCACATCACATTTTTCAGATTTTTATTTGTTTAAAATTTAGAAGATCATTTATCATTTTCGTTTCACTTCACAATTATGTGCTACTCTGTGTTGGTCTATCACATAAAATCTCAATAAAAAACTTTTAAGTTTGTGGTTGTAAGGTGGAAAAATGTGAAAAAGTTCAAGGGGTATGAATACTTTTTCAAGGCACTGTATATATAACTTTGACTGTATTGATTTTTTTCACTGAAAACAAAACAAATCATCATCATCATCTACAGCAAAAACAATGATAAAAAATGCAGCTGAATGGAAACTTGACTTATTTTTTACTCATTACACGCTGAGTGAATTGGAGCACAATAACAATCTATTTCACAGCCTCTAATTCCTCTAATTCATGCTGTAAGGGAGGTCCAGAGGGCCTGCTGTGTGTGTGTGTGTGTGTGTGTGTGTGTGTGTGTGTGTGTGTGTGTGTGTGTGTGTGTGTGTTCAAGCTCGGTTGGTAAAACACAGTAGCAGGTGAGGTGGGCCGGTGCCAGGAGGTGACCCCCCCGTGCTGACTGATATCCACCAGTGCACTGCAAACGGCCGGACGGTGTTTTATTGCAGCACAGGGCCGGCCTGACGCTAAATCACTGGCTATGGAGCGATGACGGGAAGAATGACTGTTTTCATAACCTCGCCTGGCTGTCAGTGATACGGACACGCACGCCCAACATGTGAAGCAGCGCACTCCACGCTTCCTTTTTCACTCAGCACATGCAGCCAAAAAGAACCCAGGGACTAGAGGAGGAGAACCCTGAACTCTGAACATTACACAATGGATTAGCTAATCAAGCGGGGTATTTCATTTCTTTTCTCAACAGTTTTGTACATGTGAAGATGTATATTACCATGTTATGGCACCCTGACCATAAAAGTCTGAAGCACACGGTTGTATCGAATGTCTCTGTTTGCTGTCGCTTTACAGTTTCCCTTCACTGGAACCAAGAGGCCCAAACCTGTTTCAGCATGACGATGCTCCTGTCCACAAAGCACAAGAGCTCCATGAAGACATGGTGTGTGAAGGCTGGAGTGAAGAACTCGAGTGTCCTGCACAGAGCCCTGACTGAACTCAACCCCACTGAACACCAGAAATAAATGAATCACAAGGAAAAATTAAGGAGTCATGTGAACGAATCACATGAAAGTAAACGAATCATTAAAAATGATCCCATGTGAAAATAAAATCATTTGCACTTGAGCAAATAAATGAATCACGTGTGAGCATCGCTTTCTGAATCTGATCGAACTTACAGGTGAAAATAAATGGATTGTTTAAGAATCATAGATATGCGGACATGAATCATCTGTGAAACATAACACGTAAAAACAAACGAATCATTCACAATTAAAAATGAACGCAAATGAATCTACTGATGAAATAAGAAATAATGTTTGCACAATGAAAAAAACATGCCTTTGATGTGAAAGTGAAAATAATGAATCATGTGAACAAAAAAGCACATAGTAATAAAAATAGAATAAAATAAGATAAAAATAAACCACATGCATTCATGTAAAACATGCGTGGAAATTTTCCTGTGAAGTTCATGTGAGTTTTCTGTAGACACTGTGCAGACATGACCCCACATCATCATCATCATCATCATCATCATCATCATCATCGATGTCTGTCAGGTTCATGGTTCCCATGGTGCTGGAGTGTGAGTGTGTGAAAGGTGTTGAGATGGGAAAAAGAGAGAAGGGTGTTTTGTACACCTCGGGAGTGGATATGATACCATACTCTCCTCGTGGGAACTGGATGGAAGACAGCAGCTTTTATTTATTACCATGAAATGGGTTTAAATCTGTCAGCGAGCTGCTCTTCATCTTAATGTCGCTCCTCATCTTAAAGGGCAAACTTTCACCTGAGCTCCTGTTTTTTTTTTTTTAAACTAAAGGAGCGTGAACAAATTTGGGCTGCGTTTCTTTCTGTTTTAGTAAAACTGCAATGATTTTATAAGTTCCTCTTCCTTCTTAACAATCCTCAGTCAGGAATAACACACTCAGAGTCGCACCGTTAGATGAAAATAATCAACGACAGGATGGAGTGATGGAGTGGAGTTACAGTTTCCACTATGAACGTCCTTCCATAACAATTACAGCTTTTATTTTATTAATGAACGACACGTTTATCCTTTTGCACTAACAAGCTCTCGCTTATGTTATATTAGAAACAGCTAATCGTTCCACCGCCAGCCCTTTAAAAGAAATTATCACATAACGTAAAGTTACAGCTTCACCTCTGATGGTTATAAAGTGCTGAAACTGGAGACTCCTTCCAGAAAGGTCACAGAAACATCTCCTGACTTGAAGGAAACTTCACCATATGAAAGAGATCTCTTTATGTGGACATTAAAGTCCCTTAATTCGGTCTCTGTGAACAAGCTGTTACTATAGAAACGATAATGTATTCGATAACAAATGTGTTAATATTAATATAAACCTGCACTGCTGTCAGAGCTACTGTTCTAGAGAATTAATCAACACCTCCTGATCAATCAGAGTCCAGAACTCAGCAGTGAAATATTGTGTGCCGTATCGAATATCAGTATTCACTAATGTTAGTGCACATACTACCATGTGTGTGTGTGTGTGTGTGTGTGTGTGTGTGTGTGTGTGGCACATAACTCCACAGCAGGAATGTAGTAAATCATTTGCCCTTCTCCACCCCCTCACCCTTCTGTTCCCTTCATCGGCTGCTCCATCACGGATCATAAAGCAGATCTGACAATTCAGGATTCTCGGTAAAAAATGGATAAAGAGTAAAACAGAATGTTACTTATTCAGTGTGATGTAAGCGCAGGGTGGAGGATACTTAACGAGGATATTAATTCTACTTCGTTATCATCCTTAAGTTCTATTTTGGTAGATTTGTACTTCAGTGAAACTGAACTCTTCTACTCCATCACAAGGAAATTTCCACGAGAAAAAAAAAACGTTTTATTCCTTACATTTTCATTTTGTCCTTCAAATCACTTGGTATGAATCTCAAACACCAACAGATTTTACTGAGTTGATGAGATGTGAGATGTTCACTGATGTTTTTACAAATGGTGGTGTCCAAGGAAGTATGATAAATTAATATTTTGTCATTTTAGTCGTACAGAGTTTTCCTCGTAATTTTATAATACGTCTGAGGAAAATGTTGATATTCCTCATCTTTTCACTGTACTTTTACATTTCTGACATTACGTTATCCACTTGTTAGCTTGCTAAATTGTTAACATTAGCCTCGGTGGCTTCTAGACGCCATTCCCTTATCAAAAAGAAGTATACTTCAAGTTCATTTTATTAAGTATACTTAAGTAAAGTTAAAGTATATTTCCTAAAGTATACTTTTGTGTACCAAGTATACTGATATCAATGTACTTACAGTATACTTGTAAGTAAACTAATCTAATACTTCTTGGGACTAAATTGGCCCACTTTTAGTTTATAAAACATATACTTTAAGTCTAAGAGAAATAAACTTTGAGTATACAACTAATATTTTTATTTTGTACAGCAAGTATACCACAAGTAAACTTATATACTAATAGTTTACTAGGTCTATACTTGTAGTCTACTCTTTAGTTTACAAAAGCATACTTCATAGTATACTGGAAATATACTATGAGTTTACTTGTTTTATACTTCGAGTCCACTTTTTAGTTTACTAAAGTATACTTTGTAGTATACTGGAAATACGTATACTATTGGTTTACTTGTTACACACTTCTAGTCCACTTTTAGTTTATAAAAGTATACTTTATAGCATATTGGAAATATACTCTTAGTTACTGGTTATATACATCGAGTCCACTTTTGAGCTTTGAAGTATCCTGCAATTACCCTTCTAGGTATACTATTAGTTTCCTAGCCCTAACCCTTACCTCATGCACACTACCAGTAGCTAACTTAAGTGTTTTGTACCTTAAAGGAGGTATGCAGAACCTTTATTTTTAAATACATTTCTGAGTGGATAGTATCTCCATCTCTGACTCTTGTGTGCTGCATAAATGGGAATAAAAAATATATATTTTTGAGAGTTAAAATCAACCGAAAAGTTGGCATTCGAGCTGCCCCACTGAGCCAGCCAGCCCTGAGTGTGTGACGTCACAGCGGTAACCGGTTTTAAGGCCGAGGCCTTTGACAGCTATATACCAAAGCCAGACTCGGCAAGCGAGAGTGGTTGCAATGGCCTCTTCATTCGGATTTATTGGAGATACTTCAGATTCCTCAGATAGTAATACATCTGACTCTGATAGTCCTGAAACTGGAGTGTGTGTACATGCCACTGCTATACACGTAGAACTGTATCAGTTCAAACCATCGGAAAGTGAATCCGATAGTAACACGTCGGACATGGAAGCCCCCTATCAGAGCGCAGACACTTATGGATGCATGTGCAGAAGAGAGCAGGATGCAAACAGTAAATAGAGCCAAGACGAGAGACTGGAAATGTGGTCGGTAAACTAGCATGGGTCGGACGATCGGTGAGCAATGTAATAGAGGGAAGACAAAGAGTGAAAACATGAGAGGATAAGCAGAAGTCAGAAATATGAAAGGCAATCAGAAAGTTACAAATCTTGGTATGAACTGAGGGAGCAGAACGATACTTTGCACTGGAGTAGAGTAAGTGGCTTATATAGGGAGAGAGGTAATTAGGAAGAGGTGTGACAGTTGTAATTAGTAATCAGGAGACAGAGGGTGCTGTGAGTCTTGGGGATTGTAGTTCAGGGTGTCCATGTTTGTAGTCACAGCGTTCTCATTAGGTTTACTGACAGACACCCCCCCCGAGGAGCTCCCTCTGGGAGCTACATTCTTTCTGGGACGCTCCCTACCTACTGGCTTGTCAGGATGTAGGGCATAGAACTCCTACTTGAGGAGTGGGTCTAGAATGTCCTTGGCTTTGCTTCTCAGGTCCATAACCTTCCCAATCTACCAGGTACTCAACTTGCTCTATTCTTCTTCTACAGTTGAGGATCTTATTTACCTGGTAGATGGGTTCCCCCTCTATGTTGAGAGCTGGGTGCTCCTGGAGCGGTGTGTTCTTGGCAAGGGGGCCTGGAATGGCAGATTTCAGGTTAGAGACGTGGAATGTAGGGGATAACCTGCTGTGAGGGGGGAGTTCAAGATGGTACGAGACCTTGTTGATGTGACGAAGTACCTTGAATGGTCTGATATATCATGGCTGAAGTTTTTTACAGGTATTGGGTTCTCTTAGGTTTCTCGTGGCTATCCATACTCTGTCTCCCAGGGAAAAGTCTGGATTTCTTGCTCTATGTTTATCAGCATATTCTTTATACTTGGCAATGACAATCTCAAACCACTGATGTACCTCCTCCCATATCATCTGGCTGCATGAAAACCATTCATCTACGGCTTGTACTTGGCTTGGCATGTCGTCCCAAGGGAACAGGGGTGGTTGGTAGCCGAATATACACTGAAATGGTATTAGTTGAATTGCAGAGTGTATGAGATAGTTTTGTGCATACTTGGCCCAAGGAAGGAAACGTGCCCAGTCCCCCTGGTTATGCATGCAGAAGATTCTTAAGAAACAGCCTATTTCTTGATTAGCCCTCTCTACTTGGCCATTCAACTGGGGATGGTATCTGGACATGAGGCTCATGGAGACTCCCAATCTTTCCATGAAGCATGTCCAGAAGCGTGAAACAAACTGAGAGCCCCAGTCACTGACCATGTCCTCAGGGAGGCTATAATATCTGAATACCTGCTGGAATAATAGTTCGGCTGTTTGAGAGGCTGTGGGGATACCAGATAACAGAATGAGTTTAAGAGCCTTGGAGAAGCAGTCAATGGTTACCATTATGGTGGTATTGCCTTGTGAGGAAGGGAGGTCAGTGATGAAATCGATGGCTATGTGGGACCAGGGTCTTTGAGGCACAGGGAGAGGGCAAAGTTTACCAGCTGGAGGGGTTCTAGGAACCTTAGCTTGGATGCAGACAGAGCATGAGGCAATGTACTGATTAATTTCAGTCAGCATGTTCTCCCACCAGTACTTGTTTCTTAACATGAGATGAGTTTGTTGACTGCCAGGGTGTCCTGTGGTGGGGGAAGCATGAGCCCAAGTGATGAGTCTGCTTCTAAAGCATTTTAGCACATATAGTAGACCAGGTGGGAGATTGTTGGGGAGAGTCTGAGGTTGGGAATTCCTTATTTATTTGCAGAGGTGGAAAAACCCGGGTGCAGAAAGTAAAAACCCTGCCACATTTTTGCTCCAGCCAATTCAATGAACCAGCTGATCCTAATTACCACATCCCCTAAGCCAGGTTGATGAGCTAATTGGTGAAATCACCTGTGTTGAGAGCACAGGCAGAAGGAAAACCTAAGCAGGACTTTTACTTTGTCAATCCAGTTTTTCCACCTCTGTTTATTTGTTTAGGTCCCAGGTGATCTACTGTAGGAAGCATTGGGGTGGAAGAATGGGATGGGTGACAGATTCTTGGTGTGATGGCGCAAAGACTCGAGATAGGGCATCCGCTTTGGTGCTCCTGGAGCCTGGATGGAATGAAATGGTGAAGTCGAAGCATATGAAGAAGAGAGCCCACCTGGCCTGGCAAGGATTTAACCTCTTGGCTTTGCGGAAATATTCCAAGTTCTTGTGGTCAATGAGGATGACGAAAGGGTGTGTGACTACCTCTAACCAATGATGCCACTCCTCCAGGGCTAGCTTGATGGTGAGAAGTTCTCTGTTGCCCATGTCATAGTTTCTCTCTGCAGAAGAGAGTTTCCTAGAAAAGAAGGCTACAGGGTGGAGTTTTTGTTTCTCCCCAAAACATTGTGACAGTACTGTCCCTACTCCTGTATCAGACGCATCTACCTCTAGGGTAAAAGGTTTGGACTGATCAGGGTGCTGTAAAATTGGAGCAGACGTGAATGCTTGTTTAAGACTGTTAAAGGCTTCTTCCACCACAGGGCTCCACTTGAGGTGCTTGGGTCCCTTCTTTAGTAGAGTTGTTAAGGGAGCGGCGAACATTCTGAAACCCCTAATGAAATGGCAATAAAAGTTAGCAAAGCCCAAGAAATGTTGAAGGTCCTTTATAGACGTGGGTGTAGGCCAAGAAGTGACTGCAGATACCTTGGATGAGTGCTGACCCCTTTAGCACAGATAATGTATCCTAAGAAGGAGATGCATTCCTGATGGAACTCACACTTCTCTGTTTTGACGTAGAAGTGATTCTGAAATAGGCATTGGAGAACTGCTCTTACATGATCCTTGTGACTTCCTTCATCTGGGGAGTAGATGAAAATGTCATCTATGTAGACGATGGCATACTTGCCTAGCATGTCCCGTAGCACGTCATTAATCAGGCATTGGAACACGCTAGGCGCCGAAGAAAGGTCATACGGCATTACTCGGTACTCAAAATGGCTGGTGGTAGTGCTGAAGGCAGTCTTCTACTCATTGCCCTTTTTAATCCTGATTAGGTTGTAGGCACTGCGAAAATCGAGTTTCGAGAAGATTTTAGCCAATCTGAGTTGCTCCAAGGCTGCAGAAACAAGAGGAAGTGGATAAGGGTATTTGACTGATACATGATTGAGTCCCCTATAGTCAATACATGGTCTGAGACCACCACCTTGTTTCTCCACGAAGAAGAAGCCTGCAGAAGCTGGAGACTTGGAAGGATGAATATAACCCTGCTTGAGGGCTTCCTGAATGTACTCTTCCATAGCTGCGTGCTCCTTTTGGGAGAGTGGGTATATACGACCACATGGTGGTGATGTGCCCAGCAGCAAGTCAATCGCACAGTCATAGGGCCAATGAGGTGGTAGCCCACAAGCCTTTCTCTTGCTGAATACTTCCTTGAGGTCCAAATAACACTCAGGAACATTGTCTAGAGAGTCTGGCCATGGGCTCTCCACAGAAGTGGACAAGATGTTGACTTGTGGATGAGAGATGCAACTCTGAAAGCATGCAGGTGACCACTGGAGAATTTCCTTGTTCTGCCATGAAATCAAGGGGTCATGAAGTTGGAGCCAAGGATAGCCAAGAATGATGTTGTGACTTACAGTGGCAGTAATGTAGAGGGAGATGAACTCTGAGTGCAGTGCACCCACTTGAATGTGAATGGGGTTTGCGCGCATGGTGACATAACCTTCTCCTATGGGCCGTCCGTAGATGGTTTGAATGCGGAGTGCAATTTGAAGAGGGGTTGTTGGAAGGTTGAACCTCTGAGTGACCGAGCTGCTGATAAAGTTGCCTTCTGCCCCTGAATCGATAAAAGCAGAAAGGATGTGTGTGGCATTGGCCAACTTTAACAACACTGGAACCTTGAATGATTTGGAACTGAATTTTCTTACTGGACTCACATTGTGTGCTGGAACTTTGGTGGGAGCTGCATGGGATGGATGGATGGGACAGTGGTTGAGCTGGTGTTTGGAACTTTCGCAGTAGAAACACAACCCCTCCTTCCTCCTCCTTAGATGCTCAGTGCATGTTAGCCAGGTAGGTGACGCTTCCATGGATGCACTGTCATCAGAGGTGAGGACTGGTTTGCCACTATCCTGAATGGAGGGTTGGTGAGCCAACAGATGATCTAGACGAATGGCTACGTTGATAAGAGAGTCCAGAGTGCACCGCTCATCTCTGCAGGTGAGCTTGCTTAGAATCTCGAGGCACAGACCTTGGTGAAAAACTGCCTTAAGAGCCAGACCATTCCACCTGCTGGCTGCCGCTAGTGTTCTGAAATCTAGGGCATACTCAGCCATGCTTCTGGAGCCTCGTGAAATGGTAAGCAAACTTTCACCTACTTCAATCCCTTCTGGTTCATGATCGAATACTCTGAGAAACTGAGAGAAGACGTGCTCATAGGATTTAGTCTGTTCACTGCCCTGGTTCCAAACTGCACTGGCCCACTGGAGTGCTTTACCAGTGAGGAAAGAAAGGAACTTAGCAATCTTGCCCTCTTCAGACAGGTTAGGCATTGTAGCGAAATACATGGAACATTGAAGTAAGAAACCTTTACAAGCGAGCATGTCTCCAGCGAACCTCTCAGGAACAGGAAGTTGCAGCGCAGGGCTTGTGGAGGACTTGGGACAAGTTAGGAGGGCCTGCAACATCACAGTAGCTAGCTGCGCCATACAAGTGTTGAGGTCTGCTAGCATGCGCTGATGTTCTCCTAGTAGTCATCCCTGGGCATTAAGAGCCATCTGCTTTGCCTCTTCCGCTACATCCATGGCGGCGAAGTATTCTGTCAGAGCACAGGCACTTACGGATGTATGTGCAGAAGAGAGTGGGATGCAAACAGTAAATAGATCCACGACGAGAGACTGGAATCATGGTTGGTAACCTAGCATGGGTCGGGCGATTGGTGAACAACATATTAGAGGCAAGACAAAGAGCGAAAACGTGAGAGGATAAGCAGAAGTCAGAAATACGAAAGGCAATCAGAAAGATACAAGGCTTGGTATGAACTGAGGGAGCAGAACGATACTTCACACTGTAGAGTACTCTACTAGTAGTAGAGTAGCCAGTCAGAGAGCGCGATTGCTCATATCCAGTGAATGTGGATAGAATAATTAAATAATGTAGGCTGGCTTTGAGTGGTATATCAGATATATTCCATTCAGCTAGCATGATATTGAACAAGTTGAAGATGAGTAGCTGAATGGAATATATCTGATATACCACAAAAAAACAGCCAATATTATTCGTACTATACATATAGATTCGATGGAACAATTATAGATTTTACAAAAAGTTAAGAATGGGGGGGGGGAACTTACTAATATTGAATGCTGATTCTGATCGAATGTAATTCAATGTTCTGTCAATCTGATGTACTGTACAAAGTCAAAGTTCTAACAAAAATGATACAAGTCCAAAAAGCCTGAACAGCAACCCAACTTATATACAGGTTGACAGTTCAAGTTCACAGTTACTTTTGGTCGTAGTTAATTGTTCCATTGCAGTTGTTCAAAACAAAAAGGCTTTGCTGAGTGAAGTCCACGAGTGAAGTCCTCTTGGAAAAGTCTCCGTCACTTTTCCTCACCCCAAGTAGAACTTTATATTTCTGCTATTGCTCTCTTTTCCAGTTTTTCAATGTCAGTTGGTCTGTTTTTCTCTTGTAAATATGTGTGAAGAATATCCAGTGAAGTTTTGGTAGCCTTTCGGGTGTTCAGTGCGTCTTTGTATTTAAATCTTTGGCTTTTAATGAAACAAACCTCGTGGCCATATTTGTTTACAAACTGTCACAGTCATTCACAAGTGCAGAAGTTTTACATCTCTGATGTGTCTCTTATCCAGTTTTAACATATATTTAATGCAGAAGATTAAATGCGTGAAGAATATCCGGTGAAGTTTTGGTAGCCTTTCAGGTGTTCAGCGTGCCTTTCTCCTTAAATCTTTGGCTTTTAATGAAACAAACCTCACCGCCATTTTTGTGAACGAACTGTCAGTCACTCACTAGCACGAAAGTTTTACATCTCTGGCATGTCTCTTTTCCAGTTTTTCGATGTCTGTCGGTATGTTTTTCTCTTGTAAATATGCGTGAAGAATATACAATGAAGTTTTGGTAGCCTTTCAGGTGTTCAACAGGTCTTTAGTTTCAGTTTTCAGTTTATTTATTTAGTGCTTAAACCGAGCACTGAATCAACCTCGTCTTCTCTCTCTCCAGGCCGACAAAGAAATGATTGTGTGCATGCGCAGCAGAAAAGTTTTGTGACTGGCTCTTCACATGTGACATCGTGTTGTCTTGAAAATGTGCAATATTATAACAATATTGCATGCTCATTCTCCATTGGGGAGAGTGGCATAATACATGGAGGATAAGCAATATGATAACAATATTGCATGCCATCAATAAACCCACTAGAAGGGAATAGAACACGTTTTTATTCCATGGAAAAGGTGGCCTTTATGTATGTATACATCAGGCTACATCAGGGGGCAGAGCCTTTTCTTACAAAGCCCCACTGTTATGGAACAGCCTTCCAAGTAATGTTCGGGAATCAGACACAGTCTCAGCATTTAAGTCTAGGCTGAAAACATATCTGTTTAGTCAAGCCTTTTGTTAATGGTGTTTATGAGGTAAAGGAGTAGATCTGGAGGGTCCTCAGACATAGAGTGTTTTGGTAAACTGGGATGTATGGATGCTGTCAGTCCCCACTCGCTTGCTCACTCGAGTTTGTTGACGGTGTAGTGGCTGCTGCTTTATGTCTCGGGGCTCCCTCATGCCTGTGTTACCTTCTGGCTCTCTCCTTTTAGTTATGCTGTCATAGTTAGTTGCCGGAGTCCCTGCTTGTACTCGGTGCAATATGTATACTGTTCCTACTTATTCAGGTGACATTGGGCATACCTAACCACCTGTGTTTTCTTTCCCTCCCCCCCACCCCAAATCTGTCCCTCTGAGTTACATGGAGTCAACAGGAAATCTTTTGGTGGAGACGGTGGGGACCTCGACTGGCTATCATAGCCTGCAGGGAATCGGCCGTCAGACATTCTGTCGCATGTCCCAGACCCGGTGAAATGTAACTGAATTGTCTTGGCCAGGCCTAAGGGTCCCATCTGCATCTCATCATTGCTGAGGAGTGTGCTCCCATCACCCAATCAAGCATCCAGCCAGAGCAGGTCATGATATATTTTTTACCATATTAACATGCCATTGTGTGTTATGCCTGATGTAAAGACTCTCGTCTCTGCGAGCCTACCACACAGATTTAATACTTGTCATTTTTAGGGCATACCTAACAAGGTGTTTTCTTTCTCTCTCTCTCTCTCTCCCCCCCCCCCATCTGTCCCTCTGAGTTACATGTTGATCCTGGGATTGAGATGCTGGCCTCTTCTGCCCCTCAGACCTGCTTGGTCCATCCTGGTGCCCTGTGTCTGGTCGGAGTTTTATCGCCCCACTCCTGTGAAGGACGGCCCCATGAGGACAGTTGAGGGTTATACCTGTTAAAACTGTTAATATTATAGTCAGGCTGTCTGTTGTTGCCCAAATGAGGATGGGTTCCCTTTTGAGTCTGGTTCCTCTCGAGGTTTCTTCCTCATGTCGTCTGAGGGAGTTTTTCCTTGCCACCATCGCCACAGGCTTGCTCATTGGGGATAGATTAGGGATAAAATTAGCTCATGTTTTAAGTCGTTCAAATTCTGTAAAGCTGCTTTGCGACAATGTTTATTGTTAAAAGCGCTGTACAAATAAACTTGATTTGATGTATAATAATGAATCATGAGAGGTAGGTACGATGGACTTCTAATCAACTCTTTTCATCAAAATATTTCATTTTTCCTCTTGAATACTTGAGTCGGTTTCAATGGCGACACTTTCACAGGAGCGGATTGTTGGATCTGTAAAGGAGGATGATTTCGACTCATACACTTACACTTTCTCGCTACGTTTCCACTGTGGCCTAAAAAGATTTAAAGTGTAAAACAGTAGATTTATGATTTTTGGCAGCGTATTCAATTCATGTCTGTAAATTTGTTGCTTATAAAAGTCTGGATACTTTCAGCTGGACAGAAGTGAAACAAAACTCGCTGTTCACTCAGCACAAGCTAAATAATGTAGCTCGCTAATGCACTTCATCAACTCGCTAACGTTATAAAGAATGAGTCTGGAAGTCTAAGTGCAAGAGCACACACACACACACACACACACACACACACACACACACACACACACGTTCACTTATCGATGAATCTCTAACACACACCACAGTTAACTCTGTGGTCCTGAGTTCCCTTCTGTCCTTCTCTGCTCTCAGCTGTGTGATAAATGCTTAATTCCAGCTGTAATCATGTGTGTAATTAACAAACATCAATCTCAGTTCTGCACAAAATCATCTGTATCGTATCTGTACATCTCCACCTGAAACATTAACACATGTTAACAGAGAAAACACTCTCAGATCGGGCCGGAGTTACTGTCTCTCTTATCAAAGTCCATTATTTTAGTGAATTATGTTCAAGGTTTCTGGTTTCACCCCTGGGGGAAGAGTCTGGGGTTGCTGTTAGACATTTTTCTAGATTTTATTTATAGAATAGAAACTTAAAAAATGTTTTACATGCAAGTGCGACGTGAATGAACTCCGTTTCTCTCTCCTGCTCACAGCTCTCTCACTCTTCCTCAGCGGAGTGTCCGGAATAATGCCACGCTGTCCTTTAGACAAAATTAAAATCACACACATGTAAACATACTCGCTCACACACTCCTAGAGCAGACACCAACAACACTCTCTCTCTCTCTCTCTCTCTCTCTCTCTCTCTCTATCACAGCCTTTGTTTACTCACTGGGCCTCCCCTTACCTTCTCCATGTCTGTTTTTTGGTAAAAAAAAAAAAAAAAAAATCACATTTCACATGTGTGAGTACATGATAAATGAAACCTTGTCTTGTCAGATGAATCATGAATCATTTGTAAATGAATTGTTTATAAAAAGCTGAAAATAAACAAATCATTTAAAAAATCTCATGTAAGAGAATGAAAATTGCATCCAAACAAGTGACACTTTAGTTAGTTAGTTTTTTTTTAAATAAAATACAGAAAAGGAGTTAAACACAAACCAAACATGAACACATATGGAGACAAAGAACTGTTTATAAAGTCTTTTCTCTTAACAGGATACAAAACTACTAGAATAACAGACATTTTACTCAGCAGTGCCAGCTGTGACAGATGTTCTGTTGATTCACTCATTTTTCTGGATGTTGTGCATCTATAAAGCACAAATAAATCGCAGTCCACTGGGGCAGGAACCACGCTGCTCCATGCTCACACCTCATTTCCACATACAGTAGCTCTGAGTACGTATGAGAGGAAACCAGAAATCCATTTGCTCCTTTGGGAACATCCGTGATCTCTGATGTGTTTGTGAAACTCCTCCTTCTTTTTTTCAGTCTGGAGTGCAGCATGCCTAGACGTTAGCATTGGGAAAAGCAATTAGCTAACAGGAATTTCTTTCAAATTAGTTGCTTGACTAAGTTGATCATTGTATAATTGTATAATTAAAAGAAACTAATCTAGCTCGTTGAACACTTTGTGAATCTGAGTTTTAATTTTAATTTAAATTTGCTAAACAATATGGTTAGCTTATAGTCAAGTCAAGTTTATTTGTATAGCGCTTTTAACAATAGACATTGTTGCAAAGCAGCTTTACAGAAAATTAAAGACTTTAAACATGAGCTAATTTTATCCCTAATTTATCCCCAATGAGCAAGCCTGTGGTGATGGTGGCAAGGAAAAACTCCCTCAGACCACATGAGGAAGAAACCTCAAGAGAAACCAGACTCAAAAGGGAATCCATCCTCATCTGGGTGATAACAGATAGCATGATTATAAATAACTCGCTTTTCTAACAGTGTCCTATCACAAAGTATGACTGGGAAACCAGGAAAATCATTATAGTTTTAACATGAAGTCTGTTTTGTTGAAGTTATAAACTGCTCATTGATGGAAACTTGAGTGCAAAACTGTTCATGACAACTGCAGTCCTAGAGTTAGCAGGTCGACTGTAATCCTCAGATGTAAATGTATTACTGAAATTGTCCAGACCATCGTCCAAGTGCGAATTTTGACTGTCCATATGGGGCCGTCCTGCACAGGAGCGATGTGATGAGACTCCAGCTAGAAGTAGGGCATCAGGATGGATCAGGCAGGTCTGAGGAGCAGAAGAGATCAGCATCTTACTGGTGTCTCAGGATCAACATGTAACTCAGAGAGGGACAGACAGAGAGAAGAGACGGGCAGGGGGAGACGGGACACAGGTATGCCCAATGTCACCAAAAGAGTAAGAACAGGATACATTTTGCACTGAGTGCAAGCAGGGATTCTGGCAAGACTAACTATGACAGCATAACTAAAAGGGGAGGGCCAGAAGGTAACACAGACATGAGGGAGTCCTGGAACATAAAGCAGCAGCCACTACACCATCAACAAACCCGAATGAACAAGTGAGAGTGGGGGGATGACAGCATCCATACATCCCAGTTTACCAAAACCCTCTATGCCTGAGGACCTTCCAGATCTATTCACTCACTCACTCACTCACTCACTCACTCACTCACTCACTCACTCACTCACTCACTCACAGTGGCCTCAGCTGAGTCACATGCCTGGAGCCCCAATCCTGTTGATCAGCCATGCAGTTGGCTAGCTCAGCAGTACTGGCTGTGCCCACATCCCTTTTCACGGTGTCGATAAAGGTTGCGAGGGGACAGGCTCGACTTCTGCAACTGTGGAGAGGCTCCCACAGCACAAGCTCATGAGCAGGCAGATTCTTGTGCCTGAAGCAGTGGCCCCCAAGCCCACGTCTCAGCCAGGCCACCTTGTCAGAAATTCTGGACAGGCAAGGATCTCTGGAGGAGTAGTACCTTTTTAGGTGGCCTTGATACATCTGGCATCTCAGTCTGGTCTCCCCATATCCAGCATCATGTGACTCACAAAACACGGCCAATATTCCAGCAAGCGGCTGCACCATCTAGCCTCTCACATGATGAAGACCGTCTGCAGTGGCTCTTGGCACCACACCCTAGTGTCACATAATTGTGGCGGATCTAGGGCAGACTACCCCAATAAAAAATCCCAACATTCAGTTGGATAGTGGTGGTGTGTGGAGTTGTGACCCCATCACCTTATGTTAGGCTTTGTGACTATCTTGGCCTCTAGAGGCTGCTATTGTATCTTTGTCATGTCATGTTTGTTTTGACAGCTAGGTGATTTGTGTTTGTTTTGACAGCCATGTGCTGTTTGATGGTGAGTCACTTTTTGTACTGCGTACCTGTGCCTGTTGACTTTTATTTTTGGAATATTGCTCTTTTGGGACATTTGGACTATTTTTTGTTAACTTGGAACTTTGCCATTTTTTGTGTCTTCTGAGCGTTTGGATTTTTGCTTTCTCTTCCTTGGTTTTGGATTTTTGGACTCTTGGAACTTTTGGATGTTTTTTCTTGTATCTCCTGTGTGTTTGGATTTACCTGACTGGAAGAAATTTTACCTTTGTGGATTTTGTTTTATCACAAGCTGTGGATTTTCCTGGACTTCTGAGCTTTGGCAAATAAACTTTATTGAACTTTAGCTTTGATCTCTGCACTTGAGTCATTCCTCTGCTCACCCTATTGGGTGTTTGCTGGGTTACTACACCAGCGACCCAGGTTCAATTCCCAGCCCAACCTAACAGAAAAGACTCAGTCATGACTGACTCAGCAGAGGCTTCTTCAGCTGTCTACCCAACAGAATTTCAGAAGATAATGGCCACTTTAACAAGCTTTGGAGCTACCATGGACACTCATGGACAAGCACTTGTAAGCCAACAAGAGACCCTTGCTCAACACGATGCACTGCTTCAGCAAATTGGGAATGCCCTTGCATGGCTGACTCCTCTGCCCCATCTGATCCTCCCTCTGCTCCTGCTCCACCATCTGCTCCAGCTCCAGTGCCTCCTGCCATGCTGCCTCCTTCACCTCATGAACCCTGCCTTTCTGCACCACAGAGGTATGACGGCAAGCACAGTGAGTGCCAGGAGTTCCTTACCCAGTGTCAACTCACCTTTGAGCTCCAGCCTACCACCTACACTACTGACCACAGCAAGATTGCATATGTAATAACATTGTTGGCTGATAAGGCACAAGCTTGGGCAACAGCCATCTGGCAGAGACAGAGACCCAAGTGTTCCGATTTCAAGATGTTTACGGAGGAGATGCTTTGTGTTTTCGATCAGTCGGACATCAGCAAAGATGCAGCCAGGAAGCTCATGTCCATCCGGCAGGGAGGAAGTGTCGCAGACTACGCCATCTCGTTCCGGACGCTCGCAGCAGTCAGTGGATGGAATGAGACTGCCCTGGTTTCAGCTTTCCACCATGGTCTGTCTGACTCCATCAAAGACGGTCTGGCCTCGATAGGTTGCCCAAGTGAACTTGAAACTCTGATCTCACATGCCATTTGCCTTGATAACAGGATTAGAGAGTGTAGCCAAGACCTGAGCTTCCCTTACCTCACTGCTTCAACCTGGAGTCTGTTCACCTCCTCCAGTGTTTGTCCGGAGCCCATTCAAGTTGGCCGTACTCGTCTCTCCGCATCTGAGAGGGAGCGCAGAAGGAGGGATAAGTGCTGCATCTACTGTGGCAAGCCTGGCCATTTCCAAGCATCATGTCCCGAGCTCTTGGGAAAAGGACTGTCCCGTCCAGCCGAGGGAGGGTTGTGATGGGGACTACCCTCTCTCCCAAACTTCCTGGCCAAGGAGTCTACATCCCTGTCTCCATCTCCTGGGGTGAGTCCGTCCACTCTTGCCAAGCATTGTTAGACTCCGGGGCTGCTGGAAATTTTATGGATGTTCACTTTGCCCAAAGAATCAATGTCTCTACTGTACCCCTTGAAGCTCCATTGTCTGTGTCTGGTCTGGATGGCCAAGCTTTAGGTGATGGAAGAGTCACCCAAGTAACTTCTCCAGTTCTTCTCCAGTCTCAAGGTCACAGAGAAGAAATATCCCTGCACCTGATTCATTCACCAGAGTTCCCAGTGATTCTAGGCTTTCCTTGGCTAACCCGCCACAACCCTCACATAGACTGGGTAACAAGCCAGGTTGTGGAATGGGGCCCTACATGTCATGCCTCTTGTCTGCTCTCTAGTTCTCCTGTGTCTCCTGCTGAGCCCCCTGATCTCACCGAGTTATCTCAAGTTCCCACAGAGTACTGGGACTTGAAGGAAGTTTTTAGCAAGAGTAGGACCACCACTCTTCCTCCTCACCGTGCCTATGACTGTGCCATAGACTTGCTCCCCAGTGCTACCCCTCCTCGGGGCAGGCTGTTTTCCCTTTCTCAGCCAGAACACAAGGCCATGGATGAATACATCAAGGATGCCCTGGCCTCTGGATTCATCCGCCCCTCCACCTCACCTGCTGGTGCAGGCTTCTTCTTTGTCAGCAAGAAGGATGGGGGATTGCGACCTTGTATTGACTACAGGGGCCTGAATAAGATCACAGTGCGCAACCGCTATCCCCTTCTGCTGATGTCCACAGCATTCGACCTGCTCCAAGGTGCTACAGTCTTCACTAAGTTGGATTTACGGAATGCATACCACCTCATTCATATCTGACAGGGAGACAAATGGAAGACTGCCTTTAACACCCCATCAGGACACTATGAGTACCAAGTGATGCCCTTTGGACTTACCAATGCACCAGCAGTCTTTCAGGCCCTTATCAATGACGTTCTGAGGGATATGATCAACAAATATGCTTTTGTTTACCTCGACGACATTTTAATATTCTCCAAGACCTTGCATGAGCACCACCACCATGTCTGTCAGGTTCTTCAGAGGCTGCTGAAAAACAATCTGTTTGTGAAAGCCCAGAAATGTGAATTTCATGTCCCAGAGGTCTCCTTTCTGGGCTTTATTGTACGGACGGGACAACTTCAGATAGATCCAGCCAAGACCCTGGCCGTCCGGGACTGGCCCACTCCCAAGTCTGTGAAAGGAGTTCAGCGGTTTTTAGGATTTGCTAACTTCTACCGCAAGTTTGTCAGAAACTTCAGTTCGGTAGCAGCGCTCATATCTGACCTCACCAAAAGGACAGGTGGGTCTTTTGTCTGGTCTCCTCAGGCAGAGAAGGCTTTCAAGGACCTCAAGCACTGCTTCTGTACTGCACCCATTCTGGTCCTCCCTGACACATCACAACCCTTCATTGTTGAGGTGGACGCTTCGGACAGTGGTGTCGGCGCTGTCCTCTCTCAACGCTTGGATGGAAGGTTGCACCCCTGTGCATACTTCTACCACCGTCTGAGTCCTGCGGAGTCCCGTTATGATGTGGGTGATCGAGAACTGCTTGCTGTCAAACTGGCCCTTGAGGAGTGGAGGCACTGGCTGGAGGGAGCTCAACATCCATTCCTGGTTTGGACGGACCACAAAAACCTGGAGTACCTCCAGCAAGCCAAGAGACTTAATCCACGACAGGCTAGGTGGGCCTTGTTCTTCAGTCGGTTCGATTTCACCCTGTCGTACCGCCCCGGCTTGAAGAACACCAAACCTGACACTCTTTCCAGACAGTTCTCCTCCACTAACAGGGAAAGTGAAGTTGGGCCTATTATCCCTGTGTCCCGGATTGTGGCCCCTGTCCGCTGGGGTGTTGCGGAGGCTGTCCAACAAGCTCAATGCCAGGACCCTGGTCCTGGGATGGGGCCACCTGGTCTCTTGTACATTCCACGTCAAGCTCGGGCCAAGGTTCTCCAGTGGGGTCATTCGTCCCCTCTCACTGCTCACCCGGGAGCTCGGAGGACCCTGGATTTCTTGAAGAGACACTTCTGGTGGCCAGGCATGGAGAAAGAAGTGAGGTCATTCATCCTGTCCTGTGAAGTGTGCACCAGAAGCAAGAACCCACGGCAGCATCCCCAGGGTCTCCTGCATCCTCTGCCCATTCCTCGGCGTCCCTGGTCTCATGTGGTGGTCGAATTCATCACGGGCCTTCCAGATTCACAAGGTAATGCTGTCATTCTAGTTATAGTCGACAGGTTCTCAAAGGCCTGTCATTTCATACCTTTATGCAAGCTCCCTTCTGCCCTTCAGACTGCCAAACTAATGTCCACTCATGTCTTCCGAGTCTTCGGACTCCCACAGGACATCGTGTCCAACTGGGGGCCCCAGTTCTCCTCCCGAGTGTGGCGGGTGTTCTGCAAGCTGATCAGGGCCACTGCCAGCCTCTCCTCTGGGTTCCATCCCCAGTCTAATGGCCAGACTGAGAGGCTCAACCAGGACCTGGAAACCACCCTGCGAGGCCTGGCGATGGACAACCCGATGTCATGGAGCACCTGGTTGCCATGGGCGGAGTACGCCCATAACACCCTTCAGTCATCGGCCACCAGGTTGTCTCCATTCCAATGCCAATTCGGGTTCCAGCCACCTTTGTTTCCTGAACAGGAGGAGGACGCTGGGGTGCCCTCAGTCAATCATTTCCTGAGACGGTGTCGTAAGACCTGGAACAAGGTCCGGAGGACTCTCATCCGTACTTCCAGGGCCAACCAGACTCAGGCCAACCGCCATAGATGGCCTGCCCACAGTTTTCGCCCTGGGCAGCGGGTTTGGTTGTCTGCCAAAGACCTTCCTCTATGGGTGGAGAACCGCAAACTTGCCCCTCGTTATGTTGGCCCCTTCAAGGTAGTGCACAGGGTGAACCCTGTTGCCTACCAGCTCCAGTTGCCCCGGTCTCTGAGAATCAATGCCACATTCCACGTGTCCCTGTTGTGGCCCGTACTGTCGTCCCCTTATGCCCCTGCCCCTAGGAATCCCCCGCCTCCCTGCATCCTCCATGGACAGAAGGTGTTCACTCTGTGCCGCCTGCTGGACTCCCGCCTGGTCCGTGGCGGTCTCCAGTACCTAGTTGACTGGGAGGGCTATGGGCCTGAGGAGCGCTGTTGGGTCCCCGCTCAGGACATTTTTGACAAAGGACTTTGTCGGGACTTCCATTTGGCCCATCCTGATAGCCCTGGGAACGTCAGGAGACGCTCCTTGGGGGGGGGGGGGGGGGTGTCCTGTTAGGCTTTGTGACTATCTTGGCCTCTAGAGGCCGCTATTGTATCTTTGTCATGTCATGTTTGTTTTGACAGCTAGGTGATTTGTGTTTGTTTTGACAGCCATGTGCTGTTTGATGGTGAGTCACTTTTTGTACTGCGTACCTTTGCCTGTTGACTTTTGTTTTTGGAATATTGCTCTTTTGGGACATTTGGACTATTTTTTGTTAACTTGGAACTTTGCCATTTTTTGTATCTTCTGAGCGTTTGGATTTTTGCTTTCTCTTCCTTGGTTTTGGATTTTTGGACTCTTGGAACTTTTGGATGTTTTTTCTTGTATCTCCTGTGTGTTTGGATTTACCTGACTGGAAGAAATTTTACCTTTGTGGATTTTGTTTTATCACAAGCTGTGGATTTTCCTGGACTTCTGAGCGTTGGCAAATAAACTTTATTGAACTTTAGTTTTGATCTCTGCACTTGAGTCATTCCTCTGCTTAGCCTAGTGGGTGTTTGCTGGGTTACTACACCAGTGACCTGGGTTCAATTCCCAACCTAACACCTTACCCTTTTTTTGCATTGTAAAGTTACATGCTATGGAAGATCTACTCCTTTACCTAATAAAAACTATTAACAAAAGGCTTGACTAAAAAGATATGTTTTCAGCCGAGACTTAAACACTGAGACTTTGTCTGAGTTCTGAACACTACTTGGAAGGCTGTTCCATAACTGTGGGGCTTTGTAAGAAAAGGCTCTGACCCCTGATGTAGCCTTCACTATATGAGCTACCAACAAATAGCCTGCACCATTTGATATTATAGGCTACTCCACCTAAATCAAAGTTAAATGATTTCTCTTTAAGGTGCATATTCCAAACAACTGCATGATTAAAAACAGAATTAGCTTCTCTCCCAAGGTTGTATTTCAGCATTTCAATCCATCTGTAAAGAAATGCATTTCCTTGTGTTGAACACTTGAGAGCATATTGCGCATACACTGTGACTCCACTATAACAAAATCCTTGGGGGACGTCCAGATAGTTTGTTATACCAAAAAGGTCACAATACTGAAATTAACCCACTTGTCACACCAAACACATTACATATGAAATTTTAGGAACATTAAAATTCCTTATCAGGAATTACTCCTTCTGAGTCACTATCGGAGTTCACTGACTGAGTTAAAGGATCACGAACAGAGGCGATGATTTCTTCATCTGTTATGGAAATGACTGTAGTTCCCGGTGTATCATTGTCACTGACCACACACTGACTTGCCATGTTTTCTAAATCTTCACCATTCACTTCATTCATGTATTGCATATCACCGATGATGTAATTTATGTTATAAAAACACAGTTGGTATGCTTTAACTCAGGCCCTGTCCACACAGCAACGGATTCAGGTGAATCCGATACAATTGTTTATCGTTTCGGCCTGGCGTCCACACGGCACCGGTGTTTTGGGTGCCCCAAAATGCAATCTTTTGAGAACGGGTTCCAGAGTGGAAAGATCTGGCAACATTGCTGTTGCGAAGTCGTCTGGATGAGTAGAACGGATTTGTTTATGATGACGTCACAACCACATGACTGTGAGTGCTTCACGCCGGGTAGAAGTGTAACGAACTCGATGCGAGTTGTCAACAAATCCTATAACTTGGTTCATGAAATGCGCTTACAAAATATTTTCACTGTGAATATTTATTGTGTAATGGTGCAAAGTGAGAGAGAGAGAGAGAGAGAGAGAGAGAGAGAGAGTCAATCCTGCCAGCAAAAATAGGGAAAAAAAGGAGCGATCTCACCTCTTCAGATGTTGGTTTAAGTCCTACAATACATTCCTCAAAAAGGGCGTAGAACAACAAATTAATCCATCAACGTGTAGCATTCAATTTATTCCGGACCATTAAAGACGCCGCCTTCCGAGTAGAATCATACGTCATCCTCGCCGCCATATTGGATGGGTCAAAGCGGAGAATAAAGATGCCTCATTCATGTGCTGTGTTTAACTGTACCAACAGGTTTACCATCCAAACGAGATCACATGGGATTACCTTTCACAGGTGAGACTGGAAAAATACTTTTCATTGTATTTGGTCATTATAATATAATTTTACAAACAGATTTTTCTGACTTTGTGGCTAATATGAAGTCTCGCGCATAATAGTTTATGCGCATGCGTCCTTACTTCTTCTATTGTTCTGGTGTCTCCGAAGGGACCGTCTTACAGCGCCCCTAGAGGTGTGGCATGTGTATTGCATCATTTTCAGCAAGCGTTGCGTTGCCATATGGACCTGATATTTTACTGATCGTTGCCCATTTGGACGCGATATTTTTTTAAATAACATCTCGTTGCCGTTGTCGTGTGGATGTAGCCTTAGTGTTAAGTTTAGCGGTATCAGCAATCATTTCACCCTTTTATCAATCATTTGATCACCGTTCTCGATAATTGTTAGTGATCGACACCTAAGCGAGGCTTGCTAAGCCTTTGTTTTATGGTGTTAACATGTATTGTTCACTTTACTGCGGACTTGATTACTTATTGTTTCTCTCTGGTGGGAAAAGGAGCGCTTGGCTCAATGTGTCACATAAGCAGGCGATGATGAATGTAATTGCAGGAAGAGTGTTTATTTACAAACAGGCAGGCAAACAGTTCAAAAATGTAAGACAAAGGCAGGGTTGTGAAACACACAATGGTCACTTGAGGCACAAACAGAATGGTAGACTCAAAGATGAAAGGCAGAGTCCAAATACACAAAATCAAAACCACAAAGCCAATACAGAGATAGGGCTTGGTAATGTGAGACACTCGGTACAGCACATATACTTTGCCAAGTCTGCGTGCTTAGAGAGTGCTTATAAGTGCACGCTGTAACTGCACTCTGATCCAGAACAGGTGCATGGTTATTAGTCCTAATGGTGCTGACATGAAAGTGATGATTTTTTGAAGACTCTGATTCATTGTCATTAAAGCCAGGGGACACAAACTTTATTTGTTATATGCAAAAGTTCATAGTGAAAGAGTTTGTTATAGCGGGGCTGCAGTGAATTTTATGCTGAGTTACAGACACCAACTAAACTGTTGAAACGAGGTGTCAATCTTTACAACCATTTTCAGTGGAGGAGGAGCACACAGGATGCTTCCAACCAGGACATCAGCAGGTTTACGCCAGACTGAGCTGGTTTAAAAAGACCTGATTTACAGCAAATCTACTATATGAGACACAGAAAAAATAGCTTTTACTAAAAATACTCAGACATGTAAAAACACATGGTGAGCACAGTGCAGAATGATGATGTGTGTGACGTGAATATTTAGAATCTTTAATTAATGAGGAAGTGAGAGCAGAATAAACAAACAAACAAAATAAAAAAAGCTTCTTAGTGACTCTTGTGTGTGATGTAATCCCAACACTCTGATGATTCATGTTTTTATTTAATTTCTTTTTCCAATCATTACTTTTTCATCACATCACCATAGTAAAACAGATTTGACTCATCTGAGAATTTTCTCGAATGTAATTTAAAAGTGTAAAAAAAAAAATCCAACAACATCACCCTCTCAAATAATTCAACCCAATTCATGTCAATTAGTTCCACATGGAATGCAGATTAAAAGTGCATAATTAATCAGGGTTCTTCAGTGTGAGAGAGGGGGGGAGGGTAATTAGTGGGCTTTAATTCTGTCACTATAATTGCATTTTTTTAAAAATTGAAAACGCCAACATTTCTCACACGTTCTGAGAGCATGAGGAAGGAAAAGTGGAAGAAAAAAATAGATGTGCATGAAATAAAGTGTGTGTAAGTGGGAGGAAGTGTATGTGTGTGTGTGTGTGTGTGTGTGTGTGTGTGTGTGTGTGTGTGTGTGTGTGTGTGTGTGTCTGTGTGTATGAAGCATTATGTGCATTACCTGATCACTGAGTAAATTAAAGCGTAATAGAAAAGATGTCGGCTGTAATCGTGTTTTTTTTCTGAGATTGAAAGAGATTGAAATTTCTGGTGATTTAATCAGAAGTGAAGACGCAGTGATGATCCCGAAACGTTTCAGACAGGTGAACATTTACGGAGTGTGTGTATCTGGTGTTGTGTCTCTGCCTCCAGCTGGATTTTACAGCACGGTTAATGAAGCAATCGTTCTTCTTAATGAAGGGATCGAATGTGGAACCCTGAGGAGATCCTGTGATCGGAACTGCAGATATCCAAACACCTCCGTCAGCTCCGTGGCATCTGTGAGGACAAATCCAGATGCCAAACCTCACGACTTTAACTCTACAAATACACCTTTCTTTCTTTTTCCTGCCTCTTTGACCCCTGACCCCATGATGCCACCCACAATCCAGAGGTCAGGGCTCATCCCCAAGGCCAGTGTGAGGACAGGAACGAAGATCCACACGGGTCAGGACAAACATCATGTGAGGGAGCGATGCAGGAAAGAAAGAAAGAAAGAAAGAAAGAAAGAAAGAAAGAAAGAAAGAAAGAATCCATGAAAGAACAAGAACGTGCTCAATAAAAATAAAAAAACTAACTAAAGAAAGAAAGAACAAAATAACAAAAGAAGAAAAAATAAATAAGGGAAGAAAAGAAATAAACCATGAAATAAAAAACAAGAAGGCAAGAAGGAAACAAACAAACAAACAAGTAAGTAAGCAAACAAACAACGAATGAATGAATAAAGAAAGAACGAAAGCAATTAAGGAATAAAAAGGAAGGAAAGAAATGAAGCATGAAAGAATAAAACATGAGAATCTAAGAAAGAAGGAACCAACCAACCAAACAAACAAACAAACAAACAAACAAACAAACAAACAAGAATCAAGAAAGAAAGGAAGAAATAATACATGGAAATATGCTAATGAAAAATAAAATGAAAGAAAGAAAGAAAGAAAGAAAGAAAGAAAGAAAGAAAGAAAGAAAGAAAGAAAGAAAGAAAATGTAACAAGGGAAAATAGAAAGAAGTGATGAATGAAAAACCAAATAGGCAAGAAGGAAATAAATAAATAAATAAATAAATAAATCGTGAAAGAGCAAAAAATGAGAATATAAGAAGGAAGGAAATAATTAAGACAAAAGAAAGACAGAAAAGAAATAAAAACAAACAAATAAAATAAAGAACAGAACATGAGAAATCATGAAGGAAACAAACAAACAAACAAACAAACAAACAAACAAACAAACAAATGAATGAATAAATAAAGAAAGCAATTAAGAAAGAAAAAAGGGAATGAAAGAAATAAAACATGAAAGAACAAAACATGAGTATGTAGGAAAGAAGGAAACAACAAACAAACAAACAAACAAACAAAAATCAAGAAAGGAAGAAATAATAGAACAAAAAATATGTTCATAAAAATAACAAAAATGCTAATTAAAAAATAATGAAAGAAAGAAAGAAAAAATAACAAAAGAAGGAAAATCTAACATGGGGGAAAAAGAAAGAAACCATGAAAGAAAAAGCAAATAGGCAAGAAGGAAATTAATTAATTAATTAATTAATTAGCAAACCATGAAAGAGCAAAACAATGAGAAGATAAGATGGAAGGAAAACGAAAGAAAAAAGAAAGAAAGAAAATAAAGGAAGGAAAGAAATAAAACCAAACAAATAAAATAAAGAACACAACATGAGAAAGCATGAAAGAAAGAAAGAAAGAAAGAAAGAAAGAAAGAAAGAAAGAAAGAAAGAAAGAAAGAAAGAAGATGTGCTGTGGTGTGTGTGTTTCTCCTCACAGGTGACTGGGACGTTGTAATGTGTAATAAACACTCACTCAGTGTGTAATGAGGAAGCGTGACGCTGGAGGCGATTTATAAACTTTATATTCTCTCACCTTAACCATAACTTTATCTCATATCCTGAGATTAATGCGAGGAGTTAAACAAATCCTGTAAATATCATGATGTGTGCAAAAAAAAAATCATTTGTGGAACTCAATGAAATAAAAAAAACACCACAAAGTTATTAGCACATTATTGTTGCATTATAACACTTTAATTATGACGATTATAACACGCTTATTAACATGTAATAACAACTTACTGTAACTTTTGATGTTGTAAATAGAGTTGAAGAAGTTTAAATGTAAACGTGTGTGTGTGTGTGTGTGTGTGTGTGTGTGAAAGAGAGCGAGAGGTCAGGGTACATGTTCATGGTGACACCCTGTGCTTTGATCATGAGCGGAAGAGGAAGAGACGATTTTTCATGGATTACACGATCAAGCGCACAGACAGATGCGCACACACACATGCACACACACACACACACACACACACACACACACACACACACACACACACACACACACACACACAGAGAGCGGAGATTTGCAAGTTCCACTTGGCTGAGAGTCTGACAGCTCTGACTAATCAATCACTCTCTCTTTTCCTTTTCCTCCCCCTGAAATAAATGAGGGAAGAAAACGAGTGTGACTTCCCCCCTTCCTTCCTCACACTGCTTTTTTTTCACACATTAACTCCATCCTCTGGTGTGTACACTTCCATACTTCCGGTTTTGACCCTTACACACTGCCACACGTCTTACCTTTAACATCACTGTGTCATGACGTTCTTCTTTTTTCCCCTAAATAGCTCCATTGAACTCAATCCCACTGTTGGGATCCGTTTATACTCAGCATCTGTTCATTTCGGATAACGGACTGGAGATCAGTATTCTGGGATGTTCCTGTACTTTCCTCGCTCTCCTTACTGAATATACATGAATAATATGTTGATAATTTTAGGATCTTCAGTGATGCTGAAAATTTGGAATCTTCCCACTTCTAAAGGTTCTAGGTTCTGATTCCGATCGTGATCTCAGGCTCATATCAGTGTGGAATTTCTGTGTCTGTGTAGGTTTCCCTCGGGTTCTCCAGTTTCCTCTGACCTCCCAAAATGTTTCAGTAGGTGTGTGTGTGTGTGTGTGTGTGTGTGTGTGTGTGTGTGTGTGTGTGTGTGTGTGTGTGTGTGCATGGTGCCCTGTGATGCACCGGCATTCCATCCAGGATGCATTCCCATCTTACACACAGTATTCCTGGGTCAGACTCCAGATCCAGACCCTCAATTAGGATAAAATGCTGAAGATGATCAGCCTTCTCTCTCGCTCTCGCTCTCTCACACACACGTATAATCATTAACGACACAATCTAATGCCGAAAGGTGTGTGTGTGTGTGTGTGTGTGTGTGTGTGTGTGTGTGTGTGTGTGTGTGCGTGCGTGCGTGTGTGAGTGCGTGCTCTGCTTAAGTAGTAAATGTGTTTTTCCCATCCTGGGCTGTAAACTTCCGAAAGTTCCCTCTACAGGAGCCTAGCAACACCACCTCTTGTGGTTTCAGAGAGAGCGCGCGCGTGCACACACACACACACACACACACACACACACACACACACAGATCTAGGCCAAATAAAGTTCAAATTTAGTTCACACATCACATCGGTATGAAGTGAGTTTAAAAAACAAATCTAACTTTCATATTCATGACATGAATATTCATGATCTAATTAAATAAATTTGTTTATAATGGAATTAGATCTATATGATGAAATATTTAATTTACACATGTAACTGCCAAAAATGTATAGATATGACATAAATTGCAATGAATCATCTCCTACTGCCTACTTTTGGGAATATTTGGGAAAAATACCCGAGCTGTTACACAAGCTGTTACACACCTCACATAGGAAATTTACACATGTATTTTTCAGACTTTCATATGTTACACACATTCAGTACGTTATACACTTCATCTCTTCCGAAAGAGAGCAATGCAGCAGCGCTTTAGTGCTTTACTCTGTCCTTCTCTCTCTTTCTCTCTCTCTTTCGCTCTCTCCTCTCCTCTTCATCTCTTCACTCTACTCAACTTCCACATCAGCTTCCAAAACCTCAGCTCTCACGCTAACACCAGCGTCAACACCATCACGCTCGTCATCTCGTACATCACTGACTCCGTGTCACACAGCTGCAGTGCATTCTGGGAGTGTGAGTTTCCAACGATCCTGTGTTTCTCCTGTACTGGATTCTTCATTACAGCGACGCTGGAGGTCCTGCTGTGACATCATCAAATCACATGACCACTAGCGTCTTACAGGGTTATACAACGCCAAACAGGAAGAAAGAAAGAAAAAAGAACAAAGTCAGGAATTTGCACTTTAATTGATAAAAACTGGAATGACTCCCATTCCTCTGTGGGATGATGGGAATAAAACATGCTGTTGGTGCTGGGAGGGGATAAGTTTCCTGGGGCAGTGCCACCTGAACTCTTAACTCACCTTAAAAACATGACACAACACACAACAGTTAAATCAGAATCACTAAACACATCACAAACATTTCCCTGTAAACAGCCTTAATGATCTGATCAAGTTTTGCTTTAATTTAATTTTTCGGAACCATGTCCCGTCCTGAAGTTGGTTCTCTTTCTTCCTTTCCTCTGCTCCTCCTTCACCTCCTTCACCTCCTTCCTCCACCCCGCTCTCCCCTCATTTCAGTCAAATAGATTTTTCAATCAAGCGTAGTGTGAAGGGAAGCTCCTCGCCCCGAAGGCCACGACCCCCATTTGAGCACCGAGTTTTTCTTTCACCGAGTCGAGGCGTTTGTCTCCGGCTCTCAGTGCTGGCCGAGCTCTAATCACCCGAGACAGGAAGTCAACCCCCCCCCGCACGTGTGCGCGCGCGTGTGCACACACACACACACACACACACACACACACATCAAATAATTCAGTCAAAGCTTTTTTCCTCTTTCATTTCTGTTTTACAAACTGTTTTCATACGACGGCGTATTAGAGCCACTGAAGGTTAAAAAAAAGCTTCCTGGCTGCAGTGCATTCTGGGAAATGTAGTCAAAAAATCTGTTAGTATTTTACTCTTTTATACCAAATGATCTAGGAGGAAAATTGTGTTTCCTGTAGCTCTCGGCCCAGCTGTGACATTTGTTATGTGAAGACATTGATCTGAACTGTGATCTGGTTCCTTTGTGAAAAAAACAACACCACAATTTTTCTGAGTTATTTTTCCTCATACATTTGTGACTTTTTAATCTTGGAATATCTAAGGTTTTTTTTTCTTGAGATATCACCCCCTCTCTCAGATCGATCTATCTATCTATCTATCTATCTATCTATCTATCTATCTATCTATCTATCTATCTATCTATCTATCTACAGTGGTGTTTGAAAATTTGTGAACCCTTTAGAATTTTCTGTATTTCTGCATAAATATGACCTAAAACATCATCAGATTTTTACACAAGTCCTAAAAGTAGATAAAGAGAACCCAATTAAACAAATGAGACAAAATATTATACCTGGTCATTTATTTATTGAGGAAAATGATCCAAAATTACATATCTGTGAGTGGCAAAAGTTTGTGAATCTCTAGGATTAACAGTTAATTTGAAGGTGAAATTAGAGTTAGGTGTTTTCAATCAATGGGATGACAATCAGGTTTGAGTGGGCACCCTGTTTTATTTAAAAAACAGGGATCTATCAAAGTCTGATCTTCACAACACATGTTTGTGGAAGTGTATCATGGCACGAACAAAGGAGATTTCTGAGGACCTCAGAAAAAGCGTTGTTGATGCTCATCAGGCTGGAAAAGATTACAAAACCATCTCTAAAGAGTTTGGACTCCAGCAATCCACAGTCAGAGAGATTGTGTACAAATGGAGGAAATTCAAGACCATTGTTACCCTCTGCAGGAGTGGTCAACCAACGAAGATCACTCCAAGAGCAAGGCATGTAATAGTTGGTGAGGTCACAAAGGACTCTAGGGCAACTTCTAAGCAACTGAAGGCCTCTCTCTCATTGGTTAATGTTAATGTTCATGAGTGTTCATTACTGAAAGCAAAGGTTCACATACTTTTGTCACTCACATATATGTAATATTGGATCATTTTTCTCAATAAATAAATGACCAATTATAATATTTCTGTCTCATTTGTTTAACTGGGTTCTCTTTATCTACTTTTAGGACTTGTGTCAAAATCTGATGATGTTTTAGGTCAAATTTATGCAGAAATATAGAAAATTCTAAAGGGTTCACAAACTCTATCTATCTATCTATCTATCTATCTATCTATCTATCTATCTATCTATCTATCTATCTATCTATCTATCTATCTATCTATCTATCTATCTATCTATAACAGCTGTAATACACCACTGTACAACCCCGATTCCAAAAAAGTTGGGACAAAGTACAAATTGTAAATAAAAATGGAATGCAATAATTTACAAATCTCCAAAACTGATATTGTATTCACAATAGAACATAGACAACATATCAAATGTCAAAAGTGAGACATTTTGAAATTTCATGCCAAATATTGGCTCATTTGAAATTTCATGACAGCAACACATCTCAAAAAAGTTGGGACAGGGGCAATAAGTGGCTGGAAAAGTTAAAGGTACAAAAAAGGAACAGCTGGAGGACCAAATTGCAACTCATTAGGTCAATTGGCAATAGGTCATTAACATGACTGGGTATAAAAAGAGCATCTTGGAGTGGCAGCGGCTCCCAGAAGTAAAGATGGGAAGAGGATCACCAATCCCCCTAATTCTGCACCGACAAATAGTGGAGCAATATCAAAAAGGAGTTCGACAGTGTAAAATTGCAAAGAGTTTGAACATATCATCATCTACAGTGCATAATATCATCAAAAGATTCAGAGAATCTGGAAGAATCTCTGTGCGTAAGGAGAAGGAGAAGCAGTATCTAAACATGATCCAGAAGCGCAGACGTCTTCTCTGGGCCAAGGCTCATTTAAAATGGACTGTGGCAAAGTGGAAAACTATTCTGTGGTCAGACGAATCAAAATTTGAAGTTCTTTATGGTAATCAGGGACGCCGTGTCATTCGGACTAAAGAGGAGAAGGACGACCCAAGTTGTTATCAGCGCTCAGTTCAGAAGCCTGCATCTCTGATGGTATGGGGTTGCATTAGCGCGTGTGGCATGGGCAGCTTACACATCTGGAAAGACACCGTCAATGCTGAAAGGTATATCCAGGTTCTAGAGCAGCATATGCTCCCATCCAGACAACGTCTCTTTCAGGGAAGACCTTGCATTTTCCAACATGACAATGCCAAACCACATACTGCATCAATTACAGCATCATGGCTGCGTAGAAGAAGGGTCCGGGTACTGAACTGGCCAGCCTGCAGTCCAGATCTTTCACCCATAGAAAACATTTGGCGCATCATAAAATGGAAGATACGACAAAAAAAGACCCAAGACAGTTGAGCAACTACAATCCTACATTAGACAAGAATGGGTTAACATTCCTATCCCTAAACTTGAGCAACTTGTCTCCTCAGTCCCCAGACGTTTACAGACTGTTGTAAAGAGAAAAGGGGATGTCTCACAGTGGTAAACATGGCCTTGTCCCAACTTTTTTGAGATGTGTTGTTGTCATGAAATTTAAAATCACCTAATTTTTCTCTTTAAATGATACATTTTCTCAGTTTAAACATTGGATATGTCATCTATGTTCTATTCTGAATAAAATATGGAATTTTGAAACTTCCACATCATTGCATTCCGTTTTTATTTACAATTTGTACTTTGTCCCAACTTTTTTGGAATCAGGGTTGTAGTTTCAAACAGTTAAAACAGAACATGTTTCTTTTTTGCTGCTCCTTCCTTCTTCTTCTCTTTGGTAGGACGTCTGAAGACCACTTTTAATCTTTTTTTCACTTCAAAAACTAAAGTGAGAGACTGTAAACTCATACAAACATAATTAGAAGGAAATTATTTTAATTTTGGTTTGTTCTGAACAGAAACGACATTTCTCCATTCCTGCTCCACTGTCTGGTTAATAACTTAGTTTACTGATCATCTCCCACACCGCTGACAGAACTCTTACAGTGGAAACACAACCAAACACTGCAGGTATTTATTCTTCTCCAACTGTTTCTTCCTGCAGCGTGATTAGTTTGCTTGCAGAATCATAAGAAAAATCATTTCTACAGGGAATAAAAAAACGTTGACGAGGCAGATTCAGAAAAATGGGAAGGAAGGGAGGGGGCATCAGCCCAGGAAGGCCGAGGATCTGGGGTCCACCAGAGGCCCCCGGAAGCTCTGCTGTTTTTAAATGCCTGGAGATGCATTTTGAGCTGTGAGAGACATGTTGTAAATGAAATCTCTTAAAGAAAATTACCATATCAAAGATATGTTTTAAAAGTAGGAACTTTCAAAACCATTTTATTCGTTCACTGAAAAGGATACTCTCAGAGTTGCAGGTATTTGCTTAGGAGATACCGTATTGGTCCTAATAGAAGAGCGCCCCCCTATTTAGGAAAAAATTCCCACGCGATTTTGTAATTTCCCCCAGAGATTTTCCCCGTAGACTATACTTTATCAATTCTTTGTGAACAATTCCATGGAAAAAAGCCTGTATTTATTTTTTATGCTCACATTTTCATTCATTAACAAACTCAAACACATGTGCATGTATTAAAATATCACACTAGTAGCAATACATCAACTTGTAACGAAACATAAAATGGCACTTCAAATGAAAACAAATGTAAACATAATAAGCATGTGGTGTACCCTGAAACAAAATATCTATTGACACTTTGGATAACACCCACATATGAAGACTAGCGTAGCACAATACAGAATATCAAACGGCACTCTGGACAATAATGTAAAATATTAAAATGGCACTTTGGATGAACTCAATATTATCACAAAATAAGAATACAGTATTCTCTACCCACAACAAAATATCAACTGACATATGCATGCAAGACTAGTTGAAGTATTTCAAACTACAACATTTTTAATATGGAAACATCAATTGTTTACTACCGTACAGGAACTACATGTACCAAGCAACCAAACACTTCAAACACTATCCATTTCCAAAGAGTATCATCAATTTCCTCATATCTGAGTTTCCTTCCACCGCCAGGTACCCTCCTAAATTTCTTCGAGATTTCTCGCAGTTTTTTCACCTCAACAATTTTGTCAGTTTAATAACATCTCCAGGCACACCAGTAAATGTATATCGTGCAGGAATTTCGAGTCCAACACCTGTATTCCGCTGTTTACTGATGACGGCAACTGTAATCACCCCACCCCGGGCAATGAAATACCGACACACTTTCGAGAGTTCTTTGGGGACGTGGCCTACAGTTTTATCCTGCCGAACAACAGCGACAGCGTTTTTATCAAATGGATTTTCTTCTATTCGACACTGCAATGTTTCACCTATTTCTGGTTTCCACACGTGTTGGTAAACATGAAAACCTCTCACACACAAATCCAACTCAAACTTGGCAGCCATGGATCTTCTTCATGCGCATGCATGGTCGTTGCTTCCTATTGGGTGGTGATAAAATTCGGAAACTGTAAAACTGCTTCGAGCTGATCATAACGTTTCGGAAACAAAAACATGCACATCGACTGATATTCGTTCGGAACCTATGTGTCTGGTACATAATAGACACGCATGCAAATGGTCTTGCGTTCGCGCATTGTGCGTCTATTAGGACCAATCAGTAATTACAACTGACATATGGTAATATTGATGAAAGTTGCATTGTCATATAATACATTACCACATGACACACTACAGTGTACTAAACTGACCACAAAACACCTTATATCAATAAATTATTACTATTTTAGCAACTTCAAGCTGAGCTCATGCTCAGGACAGTCAATGTACCATACAGACAGTGAATATACCCAGGCAAACTGAGGGAATGTCAGTGGCCACTTAAGACAGAGCTTAATTCCGAGATAAATATAAACAAAGACTGCAAGAGTTGCATGTCTACAATACAAAGTCAGTAACTGCAATCTGAGCTCCTGAGTCTAAGAGACTGAGATACAGTGGTGCTTGAAAGTTTGTGAACCCTTTAGAATTTTCTATATTTCTGCATAAATATGACCTAAAACATCATCAGATTTTCACACAAGTCCTAAAAGTAGATAAAGAGAACCCAGTTAAACAAATGAGACAAAAATATTATACTTGGTAATTTATTTATTGAGGAAAATGATCCAATATTACATATCTGTGAGTGGCAAAAGTATGTGAGCCTTTGCTTTCAGTATCTGGTGTGACCCCCTTGTGTAGCAATAACTGCAACTAAACGTTTCCAGCTTGGAGGAATTTTAGCCCATTCCTCTGTACACAACAGCTTCAACTCTGGGATGTTGGTGGGTTTCCTCATATGAACTGCTCGCTTCAGGTCCTTCCACAACATTTCGATTGGATTAAGATCAGGACTTTGACTTGGCCATTCCAAAACATTAACTTTATTCTTCTTTAACCATTATTTGGTAGAAAGACTTGTGTGCTTAGGGTCTTGCTGCATGACCCACCTTCTCTTCAGATTCAGTTTATGGACAGATGTCCTGACATTTTCCTTTAGAATTTGCTGGTATAATTCAGAATTTATTGTTCCATCAATGATGGCAAGCCGTCCTGGCCCAGATGCAGCAAAACAGGCCCAAACCATGATACTACCACCACCATGTTTCACAGATGGGATGAGGTTCTTATGCTGGAATGCAGTGTTTTCCTTTCTCCAAACATAATGCTTCACATTTAAACCAAAAAGTTCTATTTTGGTCTCATCCATCCACAAAACATTTTTCCAATAGCCTTCTGGCTTGTCCACTTGATCTTTAGCAAACTGCAGATGAGCAGCAATGTTCTTTTTGGAGAGCAGTGGCTTTCTCCTTGCAACCCTGCCATGCACACCATTGTTGTCCAGTGTTCTCCTGATGGTGGACTCATGAACATTAATATTAGCCAAAGTGAGAGAGGCCTTCAGTTACTTACAAGTTACCCTGGGGTCCTTGTGACCTCGCCGACTATTACACGCCTTGCTCTTGGAGTGATCTTTGTTGGTCAACCGCTTCTGGGGAGGGTAACAATGGTCTTGAATTTCCTCCATTTGTGCACAATCTGTCTGACTGTGGATTGGTGGAGTCTAACCTCTTTAGAGATGGTTTTGTAACCTTTTCCAGCCTGATGAGCATCAACAACACTTTTTCTGAGGTCCTCAGAAATCTTCTTTGTTCATGCCATGATACACTTCCACAAACATGTGTTGTGAAGATCAGACTCTGATAGATCCCTGTTCTTTAAATAAAACAGGGTGCCCACTCACACCTGATTGTCATCCCACTGATTGAATTTCACCTTCAAATTAACTGTTAATCCTAGAGGTTCACATACTTTTGCCACTCACAGATATGCAAGATTGGTTCATTTTCCTCAATAAATAAATGACCAAGTATAATATTTTTGTCTCATTTGTTTAACTGGGTTCTCTTTATCTACTTTTAGGACTTGTGTGAAAATCTGATGATGTTTTAGGTCATATTTATGCAGAAATATGGAAACTTATAAAGGGTTCACAAACTTTCAAACACCACTGTAACGATAGAATGATTGTATGAGCTGCATGTGAACAAGTCCTATAATAATTCTTAGTTCCCAAGACTCAGGGGATTTCAAGCAGATTTTCTTCAGAGCCATTGCAAAAATCAACATCTCTCACAGACCTATCCAGCCACTATTGTAAAAATCAAAATGAGGCTCACTCCCAAAACAGCATGTGTCCCATGTACAGTGATGCTTGAAAGTTTGTGAACCCTTTAGAATTGTCTATATTTCTGCATAAATATGACCTAAAACATTATCAGATTTTCACACAAGTCCTAAAAGTAGATAAAGAGAACACAGTTAAACAAATCAGACAAAAATATTATACTTGGTCATTTATTTATTGAGTAAACTGATCCAATATTACATATCTGTGAGTAGCAAAAGTACGTGAACCTTTGCTTTCAGTATCTGGTGTGACCCCCTTGTACAGCAATAACTGCAACTAAATGTTTCTGGTAACTGTTGATCAGTCCTGCACACTGGCTTGGAGGAATTTTAGCCCATTCCTCCATACAGAACAGCTTCAACTCTGGGATGTTGGTGGGTTTCCTCACATGAACTGCTCGCTTCAGGTCCTTCCACAACATTTCCATTGGATTAAGGTCAGGACTTTGACTTGGCCATTCCAAAACATTCACTTTATTCTTCTTTAACCATTCTTTGGTAGAATGACTTGTGTGCTTAGGGTCATTGTCTTGCTGCATGACCCACCTTCTCTTGAGATTCAGTTCATGGACAGATGTCCTGACATTTACCTTTAGAATTCGCTGGTATAATTCAGAATACATGGTTCCATTAATGATGGCAAGCTGTCCTGGCCCAGATGCACCAAAACAGGCCCAAATCATGACACTACCACCACCATGCTTCACAGATGGGATAAGGTTCTTATGCTGGAATGCAGTGTTTTCCTTTCTCCAAACATAACGCTTCTCATTTTAACCAAAAAGTTCTATTTTGGTCTCATCCGTCCACAAAACATTTTTTCCAGTAGCCTTCTTGCTTGTCCATGTGATCTTTAGCAAACTGCAGATGAGCAGCAATGTTCTTTTTGGAGAGCAGTGGCTTTCTCCTTGCAACCCTGCCATGCACACCATTGTTGTTCAGTGTTCTCCTGATGGTGGACTCATGAACATTAACATTTGCCAATGTGAGCGAGGCCTTCAGTTGCTTAGAAGTTACCCTGGGGTCCTTTGTGGCCTCGCTGACTATTACATGCCTTGCTCTTGGAGTGATCTTTGTTGGTCGACCGCTCCTGCAGAGGGTAACAATGGTCTTGAATTTCCTCCATTTGTACACAATCTGTCTGACTGTGGATTGGTGGAGTCCAGACTCTTTAGAGATGGTTTTGTAACCTTTTCCAGCCTGATGAGCATCAACAACACTTTTTCTGAGGTCCTCAGAAATCTTCTTTGTTCATGCCATGATACACTTCCACAAACATGTGTTGTGAAGATCAGACTTTGATAGATCCCTGTTCTTTAAATAAAACAGGGTGCCCACTCACACCTGATTGTCATCCCATTGATTGAAAACACCTGACTCTAATTTCACCTTCAAATTACCTGCTAATCCTAGAGGTTCACATACTTTTGCCACTCACAGATATGTAATATTGGATCATTTTCCTCAATAAATAAATGACCAAGTTTAAAATTTTTGTCTCATTTGTTTAACTGGGTTCTCTTTATCTACTTTTAGTACTTGTGTGAAAATCTGATGATGTTTTAGGTCATATTTATGCAGAAATATAGAAACTTATAAAGGGTTCACAAACTTTCAAGCACCACTGTAATGATAGAATGATTGTATGAGCTGCATGTGAACAAGTCCTATAATAAGTCTTAGTTCCCAAGACTCAGGGGATTTCAAGCAGATTTTCTTCAGAGCCATTGCAAAAATCAACATCTCTCACAGACCTATCCAGCCACTATTGTAAAAATCAAAATGAGGCTCACTCCCAAAACAGCATGTGTCCCATGTACAGTGATGCTTGAAAGCTTGTGAACCCTTTAGAATTGTCTATATTTCTGCATAAATATGACCTAAAACATCATCAGATTTTCACACAAGTCCTAAAAGTAGATAAAGAGAACCCAGTTAAACAAATCAGACAAAAATATTATACTTAGTCATTTATTTATTGAGGAAACTGATCCAATATTACATATCTGTGAGTGGCAAAAGTATGTGAACCTTTGCTTTCAGTATCTGGTGTGACCCCCTTGTGCAGCAATAACTGCAACTAAACATTTCTGGTAACTGTTGATCAGTCCTGCACACCGGCTTGGAGGAATTTTAGCCCATTCCTCCATACAGAGCAGCTTCAACTCTGGGATGTTGGTGGTTTCCTCACATGAACTGCTCGCTTCAGGTCCTTCCACAACATTTCCATTGGATTAAGGTCAGGACTTTGACTTGGCCATTCCAAAACATTCACTTTATTCTTCTTTAACCATTCTTTGGTAGAATGACATGTGTGCTTAGGGTCGTTGTCTTGCTGCATGACCCACCTTCTCTTGAGATTCAGTTCATGGACAGATGTCCTCACATTTTCCTTTAGAATTCACTGGTGTAATTCAGAATTCATTGTTCAATTAATGATGGCAAGCCGTCCTGGCCCAGATGCAGCAAAACAGGCCCAAACCATGACACTACCACCACCATGTTTCACAGATGGGATAAGGTTCTTATGCTGGAATGCAGTGTTTTCCTTTCTCCAAACATAACGCTTCTCATTTTAACCAAAAAGTTCTATTTTGGTCTCATCCGTCCACAAAACATTTTTCCAGTAGCCTTCTGGCTTGTCCATGTGATCTTTAGCAAACTGCAGATGAGCAGCAATGTTCTTTTTGGAGAGCAGTGGCTTTCTCCTTGCAACCCTGCCATGCACAACATTGTTGTTCAGTGTTCTCCTGATGGTGGACTCATGAACATTTACATTTGCCAATGTGAGTGAGGCCTTCAGTTGCTTAGAAGTTACCCTGGGGTCCTTTGTGGCCTCGCCGACTATTACACGCCTTGCTCTTGGAGTGATCTTTGTTGGTCAACCGCTTCTGGGGAGGGTAACAATGGTCTTGAATTTCCTCCATTTGTGCACAATCTGTCTGACTGTGGATTGGTGGAGTCTAACCTCTTTAGAGATGGTTTTGTAACCTTTTCCAGCCTGATGAGCATCAGCAACGCTTTTTCTGAGGTCCTCAGAAATCTTCTTTGTTCATGCCATGATACACTTCCACAAACATGTGTTGTGAAGATCAGACTTTGATAGATCCCTGTTCTTTAAATAAAACAGGGTGCCCACTCACACCTGATTGTCATCCCACTGATTGAAAACACCTGACTCTAATTTCACCTTCAAATTAACTGCTAATCCTAGAGGTTCACATACTTTTGTCACTCACAGATATGTAATATTGGATCATTTTCCTCAATAAATAAATGACCAAGTATAATATTTTTGTCTCATTTGTTTAACTGGGTTCTCTTTATCTACTTTTAGGACTTGCATGAAAATCTGATGATGTTTTAGGTCATATTTATGCAGAAATATAGACAATTCTAAAGGGTTCACAAACTTTTAAGCACCACTGTACATACACGGGGTATAGTGAGTACAGGGATACCCTATTAATGAATCCGAGCAGTAGCTGGATAGCCGACACGTGTATGTACGCAGTAAGCCTGGTGCAGCATCTTATCATTTTGGCTTGTGAACATGCGTGTTAACGATATCCTAAAAATAAAAGGATGATGCACACCCTTTATGTGCAGTCCGGGAATACAGTATGTTATTATGTCAATGCATGAAGTTCCCGCACCCTGTTAAAATCCAACAGGACTTGTCCAGCTCGCTTTTCACTGCATTTGGGTCACGGGCGAAAAAAAACAATGCTAGGACCTACTATTAAATACAAATTTATACCATAAACTCTTCAGCTCAATCCCACATAATTTATTTTGTTTATTTTTTTAAACCTTATTAATTAAATAAAAAGCAGCAGGCATATCTTGGTATCTGCAATACAAACAAGTCACAATTCCAAGTAGCCATGCACTAAAACTTTCTTATTTGGATGGAAATCCACACCAGGCTGATATCAAAGGCATATCTAATGCTACAAAACCTGGACAGGTTATCCAGTTAGGAAAATAAAAAATTTAGGTTTAGACAATATGCTCACTGAAGGGAAAAATCATCTTTCTAATGAAGGAAGAACTTTTTAAAACATTTTTTTTCTTTTCAAAAAAGTTGATCGTCTTTATTTTGTTCCCGATTCTGTGATTTCTGTTGACTGTAACTCATCCCTAATCCTGAGTTTCAGACAAAACTCACAGGTGGTGAAATAATTCTTTTGATGTTAACGTGTCTTTGGAACGCAGAACGTGTGTCAGAGTATCGGTGGTCGATAACAGAGAGTTTCATTTCATCAGTGTAAGAAATTTGCGATAATAAAAAACAGTGTTGGAGTCGAGTCACTAAACTTCGAGTCCAAGTCCAATCTCGAGTCCCCAGTGTTCAAGTCCAACTCATTCAAAAAAAAATTTGAGTCGAGTCCACTATTGATCCAAGTTGAGTCCGAGTCCAAGACTCCAACCACACCATGTGACGGTGGCTGTTTTAGCATCATTAACATTAGTTTGTTCCTGAACATGACGTATGAACAGGTGAATGTGCTTCTCTTTGTCAGGGAGTGTGAAGTATTCTATCAGAGATGATTGGGAGACGGATGTAAGTGCAGAAGGTGTGTTTATTAATACAAGTGAAGACGGTAAACAATCCAGAACGGCAGGCAAAATCGTAAAACAGTGAAACAGGCAATAGGTCCAGCGAGGCACAAACAGGCTATCATAGACTCGGCAGAATCAAAGACGAGAAACAGGAAATCAGGAAACCAAACAAGGAAATAAAGCTCAGTAATGTGTCAGCAACTCAACTTAATACTTCGCAAAGTAAGTGTGTTTTCACTGTTTTTATATCGGCGTGCTGATCGCGCCTTAATCCTGTGCAGGTGCAAGTTGTTTATGGCACATGCAACAGCCCGCTCTGTCTGGAGCGCACCCCAGAGTCTATCTGATGCACGTGCCAAGGCGCGCAGGTGTGACACTCTTGCACGAAATTAGTAAAAAATTAATGTAGATATAAATATCTTATGCCAAATTATTATGGCATGTCACAAAAAATAAAGAAAGAATCAGACCGAGTCCTCGTCTCCAATTTACGAGTCCGAATGCAGTTAATGCACAAGTCCGAGTCACAAATCCTTAGAATTAGGGCACAAGTCCTGGACTTGAGTACTACAAGCCTGGGAGACACATCTGATCATCATACAATCTGGATAAAGAGCTCACTGGGATCTTGAACAGTGTGAGTTACTCATTCAGGAACCACTAGATCCTCATCAGGGTCATATGTATTTTGGGAGGAAACTGGAGAACCTGGAGAAACCGACACAGAGCACTGAGAGGAAACCTGATGCTCCAGACACATGGGGTGTCTCTCTAATTCCTAATCAGTGATTCAACCCCACAGGTTATTAGAAAGAGCTCAGAGACTTGACTCTCTCTCTCTTTCTCTCTCTCTCTTTGTGTGTGTGTGTGTGTTGGTTAAAGGGGAATTGATTGCCTCTGGGCATGTTAAACATGTCCCAACAGCAAACCCATCACAGCACGGTATGACTACACACACACTGAGCAGGCATTACACACACACACACACACACACACACACTGGTCAGTCTCTTCTTCTGTGTGAGTGGGAGCAGCTTGCAACTGTGAGGATGTTAATTAAGGGGGTGTCACAGTTCACGCATCCCTCACCCTCATCATTGTCTCGCGACATGTGTGTGTGTGTGTGTGTGTGTGTGTGTGAGAGAGAGAGAAGAGAGAGAGAGAGAGAGAGAGAGAGAGAGAGAGAGAGAGAGAAGAGGGGGTTAAAAATGAGTATGTGGTAAGTTACATGCTGTAAGGGCGTGTTGACAGGAGCAGCTGGACACCAGTAGGTGATGAAAGACACACACACACACACACACACACACACACACACACACACACACACACACACACACGTTTGTCATACTATCTTTGTGAGAACCATGGAGATAATTATTAACACAGATCATTAATGCTGTGTTACAGTTAAATCTCAGATGAAACTCCAGCTCAGGTGTGACTGATCAGGTCTCTGGGCCCCACCAGGACAGACAAACAATCACAAGATATCAACAAATAATCTGTCACAAAAATCACAAGTGTGTAAAGAATCGTGTGAAACTAAATGAATAACGTGAGATTAAATATGCCACATTAAAAAAAAATAATAAAGTGGAAAGAAACAAATCACGGGGATAAGTAATATGGGAATATAAATGAATATGTAAAATATAAAAACAAATCAAATAAATGAATTGTGAAATAAAAGAATCAGGTGTGAATCATCTTTTTAAAAATGGCGACTTGGCAAACATCCTCACATGGTCAAAACTGTCAGATACTCCTCTACACACACACACACACACACACACACACACACACACACACACACACACACACACAGAAAAGAAGCTGCCATCATGTGCTCAATGAACCCCAAAGAGTCGACAGAGTGATGGTTTATTCACAGATAGAACTTCACCCAGATGCTGACATTCTCTCAAAATGATCCAGAAGCTCAGAGCTGTGAGGACTTTTCCATTCCGGGAACCGAACTGACAGATACGACGTTCCCGTGGAAATCTATGGGAATGATGTCACCATGAGTATTTTTGTCCGGACCTGAAGATACAGACATCACAAGCATCAGAATGAACCGGAAAACCGGACAGAAGTGACGGAGCGACGTGAAGATAAACGACAGAAATGAGAATGTGAGAGTTTGTGAGCAGACTGGAGGCCTCTCTGTCTGTCTCTCTCTTGATCTCTCTCTTGCTCTCTCTCTTTTTCTCTCTCTCTCTCTCTCTCTCTCTGTCTGTGACTGTCTGTCTCTCTCTCTGTCTGTCTCTTTCTTGCTCTCTCTCACTCTCTGTCTGTCTGTCTCTTTCTCTGTCTGTCTGTCTCTGTATCTCTCTCTGTAAGTCTATCTGTCTCTTTCTCTCTGTCTGTCTGTTTCTCTCTGTCTGTCTGTCTCTGTATCTCTCTCTGTAAGTCTATCTGTCTCTTTCTCTCTGTCTGTCTGTGTCTGTCTGTCTGTCTGTCTGTCTGTCTCTCTCTCTCTGTGTCACTCTCTCTGTCTGGCTGTCTTTCTCTCTCTGTCTGTCACTCTGTCTGTCTCTCTCTCTGTCTCTCTCTCTGTCTGTCACTCTGTCTGTCTCTCTGTCTCTCTCTCTGTCTGTCTATCTCTCTGTCTGTCTCTTTGTCTGTCTCTCTCTCTCTGTCTGTCCATCTCTCTCTCTCTCTCTCTCTCTCTCTCTCTCTCACACGTTTAATGAACAGTAGAAGGTGTTAATAGTATGTGCAGTAGCTGTGACTGTTCCAAGCTTCCACACATTGGATTAGGGTCCAGTGCAGAAAGTCCTCTCACACATGAGGGAAAAACATATGCAGCGACCAGCTCCTGTTACAGCCGGCAATTAGTACCAGACAAGAAGTGTGATTTTTCAAAGGGCCACAGAAACATCTCTGTGTCTCTTACACACACACACACACACACACACACACACACACACACACACACACACACACTTAAAACATTACTTTACTCAATTTGTCTGTCTTCATGGGGTGCCGATAATTTTATTCTGTCCTCCACTCAGCTGGTTTGGTGTTGTTAAGCCTTAGCAGGTAAAGTAATGTAATAAAGCCATGTCATGCTCATCCACTGAACTATCGCCTTTCACAAAATCCACTCAGACATGTTTGTGTTCAGTTGGAGTCGCTTACGGAGTGGCTCAGCACTCGTCTGAACACTTACATAACCATCACATCCAATAACATCATTACTCTCTTTACATTTCAATTGAAAATGTTGGACTGTGAAGATCACACAATCATGAACCACGTAAATAAATAACTAAAGAGATAATGTAAGAACAAATTAATCGGGTTTGAAAAAGTAAAATAAAAGGAAAAAGAAAGGGCTTGTTAAAAACGACATGGATATAAAAATCATTTCGAAAAAATCAAGCATAGAAAAAAAACAAATAAATAAATCACTAAATCAGAAGAATCGTGCGAATAAATAAATAAATAAATAAATAAATCATGAGTTAAAAAACGGGCGGCATGGTGGTGTAGTGGTTAGCGCTGTCACCTCACAGCAAGAAGGTCCTGGGTTCGAGCCCCGTGCCCGGCGAGGGCCTTTCTGTGCGGAGTTTGCATGTTCTCCCCGTGTCCGCGTGGGTTTCCTCCGGGTGCTCCGGTTTCCCCCACAGTCCAAAGACATGCAGGTTAGGTTAACTGGTGACTCTAAATTGACCGTAGGTGTGAATGTGAGTGTGAATGGTTGTCTGTGTCTATGTGTCAGCCCTGTGATGACCTGGCGACTTGTCCAGGGTGTACCCCGCCTTTCACCCATAGTCAGCTGGAATAGGTTCCAGCTTGCCTGCGACCCTGTAGAACAGGATAAAGCGGGTAGAGATAATGAGATGAGATGAGATGAGATGAGTTAAAAAACCTCTTGGCTTAAAAAAATGAAGGATAAAAGTATAACGTGGAAATAAATCAAATGTAAAATAAAAACACATCCCTAAATATGAAAGAAGGTGAAACATCTGACGTGTCTAAAAAGCAGCACGTGTCGTGTGATTAGTCACGTGTAAAGTTTGTGTGAATTTTCTGTAAGTCATATTTCAATCATTCCTGACAATCGGAGTTGATTTTTTTCTTCCTTCAGAAGCAAATGAAGCGAGAAGGCCCGTGCTCCTGTTCTGTTTGTTCAGATGGCTTTTCCGTACGTATGCCTGGTTTGCTCTTAATGTGACACGCTGTTATTTTAATTTATTTAATGTTTTTTCCAGTTTCATTTCCACATTCGATCTGTAAAACCGTTTCAGCCCCAAACTGCTCTGAAAGTCTCACTGATATCAGAATAAAGTGGAGCAGGAAGCACGTCCTACAGGAATATCAGCGCAGCCTTTCTAAAAGCATGATCAATGCTAATGACATTTACGCGTAATGGCCGATTTTACGAGCTAGCATGAAAACAATTACGAGTTGTTTCTGAGTCCTGCGAGCACAAACACGTGGACACGGCGTCGGCGTCGGAGAGCTCCTTTAACAAACACCGTTATATTGTTAGCGTGACAAATCGGTAGGATAGCATGACACACACTGCTCTTAATGTGGGCTAATATGAAATTCTCTGACAACGCCTACAGCTGTGAACGAGTGTATTAAAGGATGTAATTAACCATGAGAGAGGGAGGGAGAGAGAAAGAGAGAGAGAGAGAGAGAGAGAGAGAGAGAGAGTCTATTCATCTTAAACAAAGAGCAGGATAGAAAAAGGAAAACAATGAGAGAATGAAAAACAAAAAATAGAATAAGGGAAGTGTGTGTGTGTGGTGGGGGGGCTTGGTACCAGCCAATACTTAATTAGCTGTCATCAGCTTGGCTCCACAGAGAAAGAGTGACTAATAATTAATGATAAAAAGGAAAGAGGGAGAGGGAGTGTGAGGGAGAGAATGAGACAAGTGAGGAGAGAAGGGAGTCGGGTTAAAGATTGGAGGAGTGAGAGAGGAAAAAAGGGAGACAAAGTGTGTGTGTGTGTGTGTGTGTGTGTGTGTGAGAGAGAGAGAGAGAGAGAGAGAGGAAAAGGAGGGAGGGAAGAAAGGACTGAAAGTGTGAAAGAGAAGTAATTTGAAAAGAGAACCAGCAGAGCCCCGAGGTCATTAGAGTCAATGAGAGAAGTGTGAGGGTGAAAAAAAACAAAAAACCCGGATGTTCAAAATCAAAAGGGAGGTAATTGCTGAGCTTAACGTAGCACACAGCTCCGAGCAATATGACGTCATTAGGAGAAAGGGAATCAACGGGGTGCAGTTACTTTTCTTCATCTGTGATGTCATAACGACTCCAAAAAAGAACATCGATTATGTGATAATGACCCAAAAGGAAAAAAAAAAAATACAATTATAATGACTCCAAAAAAGAAAATCTGAAATGTGATGCCATAATGATTCAAAGTAAAAAAAATGTGATGTTATAATGACTCTGAAATTAAAAAGAAATGTGATATTATAATGACTCCAAAAAAGAGAAAAAATAAATGTAATGTCATAATGATTCAAAGTAAAAATAAAAGAAATGTGATGTTATAATGACTGAAATAAAAAAGAAATGTGATGTTATAATAACTCCAAAAAAGAAAAAAATTAAATGTGATGTTATAATGAATCAAAGTAAAAAAAAGAAATGTGATGTTATGACTCTGAAATTAAAAAACTGAAATGTGATGTTATAATAACTCCAAAAAAGAAAAAAAATGAAATATGATGGAATAATGATTCAAAGCAAAAAAAAAAAAAAAAATAGAAATGTGATGTTATAATGACTGAAAAATTAAATGTGATGGCAAAATGATTCAAAATAAAAAATGAAATGTGATGTTATAATGACTGAAAAAAAGAAATGTGATGTTATAATGACTGAAAAAAGAAATGTGATGTCATAATGATTCAAAGTAAAAAATAAATGTGAAGTTATAATGACACTCAAATAAAAAAGAAAGGTGATGTTATAATAACTCTGAAATAAAAAAATGAAATGTGATGTTATAATAACTCCAAAAAAGAAATGTGATGCCATAATGATTCAAAGTAAAAAAAAAGAAATACGATGTTATAATGACTCTAAAATAAAAAAAATAAATGTGATGTTATAAGGACTGAAAAATTAAATGTGATGGCATAATGATTCAAAGTAAAAAATGAAATGTGATGTTATAATGACTCTGAAATAAAAATGTGATCATAATGATTCAAAGTAAAAAAAATGAAAGGTGATGTTATAATAACTCTGAAATAAAAAAAGAAATGTGATGTTACAATAACTCCAAAAAGAAAAAAAAGAAATGTGATGGCATAACGATTCAAAGTAAAAAAAAGAAATGTAATGTTAGAATGACTCTGAAATAAAAAAGAAATGTGATGTTATAATGACTGAAAAAAAGAAATGTGATCATAATGATTCAAAGTAAAAAAATAAAAGGTGATGTTATAATAATTCTGAAATAAAAAAAGAAATGTGATTTTACAATAACTCCAAAAAGAAAAAAAATGAAATGTGATGGCATAATGATTCAAAGTAAAAAAAGAAAGGTAATGTTAGAATGACTCTGAAATAAAAAAGAAAAGTGATGTTATAATGACTGAAAAAAAGAAATGTGATCATAATGATTCAAAGTAAAAAAAAGAATGGTGATGTTACAATAACTCTGAAATAAAAAAAAGAAATGTGATTTTACAATAACTCCAAAAAATAAAAAAAAATGAAATGTGATGGCATAATGATTCAAAGTAAAAAAATAAATGTGATGTTACATTGACTCTGAAATAAAAAAGAAATGTGATGTTATAATGACTGAAAAAATAAATGTGGTCATAATGATTCAAATTTAAAAATGAAAGGTGATGTTATAATAACTTTGAAATAAAAAAAGAAATGTGATGTTATAACTCCAAAAAAAAGAAAAAAAATGAAATGTGATGCCATAATGATTCAAAGTATAAAAAAGAAACATGATGTTATAATGACTCTGAAATAAAAAAAGACATGATATTATAATGACTGAAAAAAAGAAATGTGATGTCATAATGATTCAATGTAAAAAAAATGAAATGTGATGTTATAATGACTCTGAAATAAAAAAATAAAAGGTGATGTTATAACTGAAATAAAAAAAGAAATGTGATGTTATAATGACTGAAAAAAGAAATGTGGTCATAATGATTCAAAGTAAAGAAAAGAAAGGTGATGTTATAATAACTCTGAAATAAAAAAAAATGAAATGTGATGTTATAATAACTCCAAAAAAGAAAAAAAAATTAAATGTGATGGCATAATGATTCAAAGTAAAAAAATAAATGTGATGTTATAATGACTCTGAAATAAAATGTGATGTTATAATGACTGAAAAATTAAATGTGGCCATAATGATTCAAAGTAAAAAAAAAAGAAATGTGATGTTATAATGACTGAAAAAAGAAATGTGGTCATAATGATTCAAAGTAAAAAAAAAAAAGGTGATGTTATAATAACTCTGAGATAAAAAAAGAAAGGTGATGTTATAATAACTCCAAAAAAGAAAAACATGAAATGTGATGTCACAATGATTCAAAGTAAACAAAAAGAAATGTGATGTCATCATGATTCCAAGTAAAATAATTTAATGTGATGTCATTCTGACAGATTTAAAAAGTTTACATGTCATAATGACTAAAAAAAATAAATGGGATGTCATAATGCCTCACAAAAAGATGTCATAATGACTCAGAATTTTAAAATCTGATAAGTGATAATGACAAAGAAATGTTTAAAAAAATGTCTGAGAATATACAGAACTGAAATGTGATGTCATATTGACAAAAAAGTCGTTTAAAAAAACTCATAATAAAAAAGTGACACCTGATGTCCTTCACCTGTTTCCAGTTATTTAAACCTTTCTCAGGTTTAATTGAAAGTTCGATATCATTCCTGTGATACACCTGTTTAAACATGTTTATAACGAGGCTGCAATCATTATAATGAGCCTCAGTCATTAGTTGTTAATTGTGTTTCACTGTAATTTTTTAATTAGCCACAACAAAGCTACCGCATGCCAAAGAGCAGAAATAATAATAAAAAACAATAATAAACAAACAAACATGAAGACAATAAGCAAGTGGATATCATCGTCAGATTTTGAGGATTACAGAGAGTTAATGATGAAGACACAAGTGTGTGTGTGTGTGTGTATTGTAAATATTATAACTGTGTGCATGTGTGTGTGTGTATTGTAAATATTATAACTCTGTCTGTGTGTGTGTGTGTGTGTGTGTGTGTGTGTGTGTGTGTGTGTGGACTCGAGGCTAATTGGAGGTAGATGGCATCATAGACGGCTTTGAAGCACATATGCCACATAAAGCTGTGCTGAGCCAATAACTCAGCAGGACACACTACTGACAGATGCACCGTGTGTGTGTGTGTGTGTGTGTGTGTGTGTGTGTGTGTGTGTGTGAGAGAGAGAGAGAGCGAGAAAGAGATGGAATCATAACGCTATGTCTACTAAATACACTTCCATATATTTAATATATAACATTCACGGTTTCCGAACGCGGTGCTGCTGTATTCTGGACTCTGATTGGTCAGAAGGTGTTGATTAATTTTCTATAACAGCAGTCCTGACAGTAGTGCAAGTTTATATTAATGCGCTTGTTATCGTTTCTATAGTAACAGCTCAGTGACAGGGGTGTGTATACGGTGGAGGCTCCAGTAAAAATAAACCAGTTAAACAGCTTGTTGATACGGCAACATTTTCTGTAAAGTGAAATGTCCTTATGGAAGGAGTCTCCAATGTCGGCGGTAAAACTGTAGGTTTATCGACACCTTCAGGACAGATGAGTTTACGCTTCTTTGCAGTTTCTCTGTAACCTGTGTAACAAACCGCAGGGTTTTATTTATCTTAAGAGACACTGTGAGAGAGAAGGACTGTTTATCGCTGCTAGAAGTGAGAACAGGACATTACAACATTAAATGTAAGTATAAATGGATAAAAGTATGATGCGTTCTTTATTAAATAAATAATTGTAATCGCTGAGAAATGACTATGGTTTAAGGAAGGTAAAAACGAAGCTAAATGATGAAAAGCAACCAACTTCAGGCAAACAGCACTAGACGGCACTTCGCACAGTAATATTTCATGAGATGGGGTTTGGCACGATGGCGATTTCAAATCGACAGAAAAAGAGGGGAAAGCGGCAGAATGTGTGCGTTAGCCACTCTGGGTTAACGGCTGGCAGAGCGTGTTCACTGTTGATTTGGTTTGGCGTGAAGCTGATGGGGATCATTCAGCCTGAGGTCTCACCACACATCACTTTCTCTTACTCAGCATCTATTTTCTTTGGGTTTTCCACTACGTTAGAGAAGAGAACAAAATTAGCAGCATGTGGAATAAAGTCCTGTGATTGATTTAAGGGGTTTACATCATCATCACCATCATCATCACCATCTGAGAGGTTTTCTCTGAAAGAGCGATTCTGAAACCTTCTATAAGATGCAGTCCAGATGAAACAGCTTTAAAAAATGAAATGAAAAACACTATCATCTCGGACTTACTATCATACGATAAGCTGCTATCTGGTGAAATATAACGAGTCACTCCAAAATACTGTACTCAACATCATACAGTCATCCAGCGTTCAGTCCGACAGCTCATTTACTTCTCTGTGTTCAGTCCAGCAGGACGGCTTCCTGTCCAGATCATGGGTCGGTTTCCCGATAACGCTTCCCTTTAGGGCTAAAGAGTAAGTTAAAAGACTCTCTTAAGCAATGAACGTTGTCTCTGTATGGAGTTTTCCCGAACTCACTCATAAGAAGGAGTCTAAAGAGCAACAGGACGAAGAGCATCTTTGCAGCGTGCGTCCCCGATATAGGCATTAGTAGTTGCTAAAAGCAATCGATGAGGTCACATGGCGTTCGTTTTTTTAATGAAAAAACAATGAAATATAAAGTGTTTAAAATGTGTTAAAGGAGAACTGAAGGCAAAATTTTTATTATCAAAATTCTATTTATCGCATTTTATTAAATATCGGAATGCATTTTTCCGATAAGGGTAATGTATTGTATTTGGTTTAGTCCCTAATTTATATATACAGTATCTCTCAATTTTTATTGCGATGTGTGATCATTGTGGATGATTAGCTCGACTGTTAAATGCAAATAAAATTGAATTGAACTAAATGAACTCATTGCATGATAATAGAATAACAGAATTTAAATCACTTTTATATCTCTGCTCCTGATAACACCACTTACTTTAATAAGACAACATCTAATTGTGAAAAGGATAATGATGTTTTTGTCTGTATTGGCGGTATAATAACATCCCCAGCGTCCACATCACAGCTTATGTGCTATTACCCCAGCACTGCTTCCATGGCAACCATGTGGGGCAACAAATTAACCCTGGGGCTTTTACTGCAGAGCCATGGGAGTGTGACGGAAGCAACACACACTCAGTTTAAAGTTTCCCTGTTTAAAGGCTTCATGTCAGGTGATGGGACAAGTCTCTCTGTCTCTCAGTCCCTCTTGTCTTGCTAAGTGGATGAACTAAATTAAGTAAACAGATTCTGTCAGTGTAAATCACCACACAACACAGACACACACACTACACACACATTATACACTCTGCACAGTGGATTTCTGTTCCATGAAGTACAACATGACAATATGTAATTTGTCATAAAATACACACACACTTTTGTATCATTCAGTCATATCTTTCTTCTTCTTCTTTTTTTCAAAATTTAGATGTCACTCATAAAATCCTTTCCAAAAAGCACTAAATAATAACTATTATGAATACAATGTTGTAACAGTTTCCCTGATGAGGGTGGAGTACTGAAGTACGGCAGGCGGGAGATAATGTTCACACACATGCTTATTCAGCTTTTCAACTTCACTTTGCTCAATTCTAGGACACACACACACACACACACACACAAATTAACAACAGGTGTAACAGCCTAGCCACTCACCTTCCCCGACCCCGCCCTCCATTCACAAACTGATGCTTGGCCACGCCCCCGCTGCCACAAATGTGTTGTTTTTGTAAAACCTAAAAAAAGTAAAATTTATGTTGACAAGATGGGAATAAAGCACCATGTCATGTTGTGACAGGGAAATAATCAACAACAGAGTCACTGTCACTAGTGTTATTTTTCTAGTCCAGCACATCCCCAAGTGTTTTATTCCTCTTATACAACACATCATACTGGATAACCTTTATCTGCTTATAGTTACATTTAATATTCCATTATAGCAGCATAAACAGTCGTTCCCTCACCGGCCTCTCTTTATTCTATCTTGAGATAATAATAAGATTAAAAAAAATCTAAACTTGTTACATCATGAAGCTGTAAAGAAGTGTAAACTCCTCTGTCCTGAAGACGCCAGAAAAGTAAATTTACAGCTTCACCTCTGACTGATACACAGCGCTGACACTGGAGACTCCTTCCAGAAACGTTACAGAAATCTCTCGTCTGTTAATGTGAAGCATCCACCACCACACAAGCGAACGAGCTGTTACTATAGAAAGGATAACATATCAGAATGAAAGCATTAATATAGATATATCTGCTGTTGTAGAGAAGTAATCAACCCCTTCTGACCAATCAGAGTCCAGAACTCAGCTGCACTGTGGTGTATCTTCTAGAACCAACAAAGCTACAATAATAATAATAATAATAATAATAATAATAATAATATCTGCATTTTTACTGTACTAATACGTATATTCTACTCCAACATTACAACGTTTAATTTTCAGCATTATGAATTCAAAGTTTAAAACAGATCATGGAGTGAAATTAGAGAAGGGAAGCAGTGAATACAGATTTCCCCCGAGTGAAATAAAGTTAGAATTCATAACGTTTGTTGCTGTTTGTATCTAAGCAGCCAAATCCTCTAATGAGAGATGTTTATCTCCTTCATTAGACTAAAGGGGTTTATTATTCTCACTACACATTGTTCGAGTATCAGTCATCCCCAGGAGGAAGCCATTTTTAGGTTAAACCCTTTTCAGACATCAATAATTTAAAAAACATAACCAGCTCCTTTAGTTTACTGAAAAGCTCACGTGTGAGTTTTCCTCAATATTGCTTTCATTAACAAGTAAATGTTTGTCCAGGTGTAGAAATAAAGAACAAACAAACAAAACAATAACATCTGTATATTTTTGACCTAAAAAAACCCCACTGACTTACTGAAACACATTCTGATATAAATGTATACAATTAGACTGTATATATGTATATATAAAATATTAAATGCAATAAATAATATTTTACAACATTGTCCTGTTTATGTCATGTGTTCTGTGCATTATGGTGGAATTTCTAATAATGTACTAACACAATATTATACCAGAATTTTTTTTTTTTTTTTAAATTACTGAGTGTGAGTTGAACATTCAAAATATCATTTGCGGAACAAAAGATAGAAATATTTTTGACATGATATAAATATATGCAGTTGGGACAATTTACCTTTTGGAGTTAAACAGTATGTGATTTATATATTATAATACCTCTATAATTCTAATAATATTAATATTTACTTATTTTATATTTGAATAATATTTGAAATAACACCTTTAGATTGTTCATTGAGGATCCTATGGATTCTAGTACAAGATTATGAGGATTATTTATTTGTTGTTTAAAATGTTGGATTTTGTGTAAAATGTTTGTAAAACTATAGCAGAGAGGAAAAAAATTAAAGATAATGATTTGTGTTAAATGACAGTAATGTGGCCTGGAGATGTTTTGCAGCTTATATTCTCCTAAAAACTGTGTGTCCATAGGAGAGTGTGTATGAAAGGATCAATCTGTTATGTTATTCAGAGCAAAGAGGAAAAGGAAATGGGAATTTGTTTGAATTTTATAATAAAATAAATTAAATGAATATGTTTAAAAACCAAACGCACCAATGTTCCAATTTATAAAACACATATTTAACCAACAAACCACTGAAAATATTTAATTGTTTAATGTAATGTCTAATTGTTGCAAACTGAGCATTTTGATAAGAAAAAAAATCAAATAAAGTCAATAAACGTCAGAACAGAGGGATGGGGGGAGGGGTACATATTTTCTAATTGCCAGATGCAGTTTTAACAGGAGACTCTCCTTCCTAATTAGACCCTAGACAGAGAGAGATGAGTTAATTACTCCAGTTGCGCGCGCGCGCACACACACACACACACAGAGAAAGAGAGACAGACAGACAGACAGGCAGACAGACAGAGAAAGCCCCATGAGTCTTCATGTCTCACTGAAGGAGATGTTTAATGAAGTGCTAAACAGGTAGAACAGCCAGAAGCAAACACATAGACAGTGTGAACACGTGTACACACACACACAAATTTTTTTCCCAATTCACACACTTCTTTAGTGTTCAAAAAATCAGTTTTACAGAATTTTGTCCAGCAGGTGTGACCTGGTGTTGGGCAAGTGTTCATTCACCACGTTTGACAATTATTAGTTGAATTGTGTTTAATGAGATTCAGAATTAAAAAGAAAATTGTAACTCCACTTGAAAGGAGTGAAAATATGTAAAGTGTTGTTGCACAAGAAAAACATTAAAAACAAATGTGAACATTATGTTTGTTAATGTGTGGATAAAAACAAACACATAATTTAAGCACACTGTTAACAATAAACAGTGAGGGGATAACAAAAGATGGGAAAGAGTAGAGCTGACATCAGGTCTGTGTCAGGCCTCTGTCATGACTGAATCATTAATGTGTCAGGACTATCAGGTCTGTGTCAGGACTGTATCAGGACTATCAGGTTTGTGTCAGGACTGTATCGGGAATATCAGGCATGTGAAAGGACTGTACCAGGTTTGTGTCAAGACCATATCAGGACTATCAGGTTTGTGTCAGGATGGTATCAGGACTATCAGGTTTGTGTCAGGACTGTGAGAGGTCTGTGTCAGGACTGGATCAGGACTATCAGGTATGTGACAGGACGGTATCAGGTCTGTGTCAGGACTGCATCAGGAATATCAGGTATGCGAAAGGAGTGCATCAGGTTTGTCAGGACTGTATCAGGTTTGTGTCAGGACTGTATCAGGACTATCAGTGTGTGTCAGGACTGTGACAGGATTGTATCAGCTTTGTGTCAGGACTGTATCAGGTTTGTGTCAGGACTGTATCAGGTTTGTGTCAGGACTGTGACAGGACTGTATCAGGTTTGTGACAGGGCTGTATCAGGACTATCAGTTTGTGTCAGGACTGTGAAGGGATTGTATCAGCTTTGTGTCAGGACTGTATCAGGTTTGTGCCAGGACTGTATCAGGTTTGTGTCAGGACTGTGGCAGGACTATCAGGTTTGTGTCAGGACTGTATCAGGACTAACAGGTTTGTGTCAGGACTGTGACAGGACTGTATCAGGTTTGTGACAGGACTGTATAAGGACTGTATTAGGTTTGTGTCAGGACTGTGGCAGGATTGAATCAGGTTTGTGTCAGGACTGATCAGGACTAAAAGGTTTGTGTCAGGACTGTATCAGGTTTGTGTCAGGACTGTATCAGGACTATCAGTTTGTGTCAGGATTGTGACAGCATTGTATCAGCTTTGTGACAGGACTGTATTAGTTTTGTGTCAGGACTGCATCAGTACTATCAGTTCCATGTCAGGATTGTGGAAGGACTGTATCAGGTTTGTGTCATGCCTGTATCAGGACCATCAGGCTTGTGGCAGGACTGTGGCAGGACTGTATCAGATTTTTGTCAGGACTCTATCAGGACTATCAGGTTTGTGTCAGGTCTTTGGCAGGACTGTATCAGGTCTGTGTCAGGACTGTGGAAGGACTGTATCAGGTTTGTGTCAGGACTATCAGGTTGATGTCAGGACTGTGTCAGGACTGTATCAGGTTTGTGTCAGCACTGTATCAGGACTATCAGGTCTATGGCAGGACTGTAGCAGGACTGTAGCAGATTTGTGTCAGGACTGTATCAGGACCATCAGGTTTGTGTAAGGACTGTGTCAGGACTGTATCATGTTTGTGTCAGGACTGTAAAAGGACTATCACGTTTGTGTCAGGACTGTGACAGGATTGTATCAGGTTTATGTCAGGACTGTATCAGGACTATCAGGTTTGGGTCAGGATTGTGACAGGATTGTATCAGCTTTGTGTCAGGACTGCATCAGATTTGTGTCAGGACTGTATCAGGACTGTATCAGGTTTGTGTCAGGACTGTGCCAGGACTGTATCAGGTTTGTGTCAGGACTGTAGAAGGACTGTATCAGGTTTGTGTCAGGACCGTGGCAGGACTGTATCAGGTTTGTGTCAGGACTGTATCAGGACTATCAGGTTTGTGTCAGGCCTGTGGCAGGACTGTATCAGGCCTGTGGCAGGACTGTGGCCGGACTATCAGCATTGTGTCCGGACTGTGGCAGGATTGTATCACATTTGTGTCAGGACTGTATCAAGACTGTATCAGGTTTGTGTCAGGACTGTATCAGGTTTGTATCAGGACTGTATCAGGTTTGTGTCAGGACTGTGGCAGGACTGTATCAGGACTATCAGGTTTGTGTCAGGCCTGTGGCAGGACTGTATCAGACCTGTGGCAGGACTGTGGCCGGACTATCAGCATTGTGTCAGGACTGTGACAGGATTGTATCAGGTTTGTATAAGGACTGTATCATGTTTGTGTCAGGACTGTAAAAGGACTATCACGTTTGTGTCAGGACTGTACGAGGACTATCAGGTTTCTGACATGATCATGACAGGATTGTATCAGGTTTGTGGCAGGACTGTGGCAGGTTTGTGTCAGGACTGTACCAGGTTTGTGTCAGGACTGTATTAGGACCATCAGGTTTGTGTAAGGACTGTGTCAGGACTGTAAAAGGATTATCACGTTTGTGTCAGGACTGTATGAGGACTATCAGGTTTCTGTCATGAATGTGACAGGATTGTATCAGGTTTGTGTCAGGACTGTGTCAGGACTGTATCAGGACTATCAATTTGTGTCAGGCCTGTGACAGGATTGTATCAGGTTTGTGTCAGGACTGTATCAGGTTTGTGTCAGGACTGTATCAGGACCATCAGGTTTGTGTAAGGACTGTGTCATGTTTGTGTCAGGACTGTAAAAGGACTATCATGTTTGTGTCAGGACTGTATGAGGACTAACAGGTTTCTGTCATGACTGTGACAGGATTGTGTCAGGACTGTGTCAGGACTCTGTCACGTTTGTGTCAGGACTGTATCAGGACTATCAATTTGTGTCAGGCCTGTGACAGGATTGTATCAGGTTTGTGTCAGGACTGTATCAGGTTTGTGTCAGGACTGTATCAGGACCATCAGGTTTGTGTAAGGACTGTGTCATGTTTGTGTCAGGACTGTAAAAGGACTATCATGTTTGTGTCAGGACTGTATGAGGACTAACAGGTTTCTGTCATGACTGTGTCAGGCCTGTATCAGGTTTGTGTCATGACTGTATCAGATTTGTGTCAGGACTTTTGATAGGACTGACAGGTTTGTGTCAGGACTGGATCAGGTTTGTGTCAGGACTTTTGATAGGACTGACAGGTTTGTGTCAGGACTGTAACAGGACTGGATCAGGTTTGTGTCAGGACTGTGACAGGACTGTATCAGGACAGTATCAGGTTTGTGTCAGGATTATGATATGACTGTGTCAGTTCTGTGTCAGGACTGTATCAGGTTTTGGCAATACTGTATCAGGACTATGAGGTTTGTGTCAGGACTGCGACATGACTGGATCAGGTTTGTGTCAGGACTGTATCAGTTTTGTGTCAGGACTGTATCAGAATTATCAGATTTGTGTCAGGGTTTTGGTCGAGATGGGGATTGAACATCTTAAACCTCAGGCCACCCTCGGAATGAGACAGAGATTCAGGACAGAGATGCAGAGACTTAGCGTTTTCAAAAAGGAAGTCTTTACTGAGAGCACCAGATCAAAAATCAAAATTAATCTTTAGCATGTATATTCCAGGTCCAAAAACTTCAGTCATTAAAATGCACAAAAAAGAGAAAACCCAAAAATGGCAAAACAGTACTTGGCACAAAAGTTCAAAGTTCAAAAATAATATCCACTCGAGACAGTCAAAAGCAAAACAAACCTCTTCTGAGAAAACAGAGGGAGTGGTCAAAAGGCAGTTCAGAACAGTGGAGCAAACAGCTATAGTGAAAAACCCAGGACAAGTACTCACACGGTGGCTCACAGGAGAACTCAGCAAAGTGGAAAGAAAACAAACTCATATATATAGGCCAGCCAATCAACTACTTGCCATCAATGATTCACTTAGCCAATAGCATGAAGACAAGTGTAACCCAAGAAAAACAAAAGAAAATATAATGCAGAATAGTGGCATCTAGTGGCCAAGTAGATGAACTGCAGGCTGAAAAGGTCCACAGAACCTGACAGAACCTCCCCCCTAAGATCGTCTCCTGACGATCCCAGGCCGATCAGGATGCAAGCGATGGAAGTCTCTAATCAAGGAGCGATCAAGTATGTCTCTGGACGGCACCCAGGTGCGCTCCTCCGGCCCATACCCCTCCCAGTCCACCAGATACTGAAGAGACCCACGGACACGGCGGGAATCCAGGAGCCGGTTGACTGTGTACGTGGCCTGGCCATTGATGAGCCGAGGAGGAAGAGGTGGCCGAGGAGCCGGAGACAGCGGTGAGGTGACCACTGGGTGGAGACGGGAGACATGGAAGGTTGGGTGGACCCTCATGGAGCGGGGCAGCTGTAGGGTGTAGGCCACAGGGTTGACCTGGCGGAGCACCTTGAAGGGACCAACAAACCGCGGCGCCAGCTTCCGGTTCTCCACCCTCAGAGGAAGGTCCCGAGCCGAGAGCCAGACCCTCTGGCCAGGTTGGAAGGTGACCCCCCTCCGATGGTGATTGGACTGCTGCTGGTACTGTCGGGAGGCTCTCAGCAAGGCATGTCTGGCTCTACCCCACGTACGCCGACACCGCCGCACAAACTGCTGGGCAGACGGGACCCCTGCATCCACCTCCTGTTCAGGGAACAAAGGCGGTTGGTAGCCAAACTGACACTCAAAGGGCGACATACCTATAGCTGAGCACTTCAGCGTGTTGTGAGCGTATTCAGCCCATGGGAGTTGGGAGCACCAGGAGGTGGGATTGGTCGAGACCATGCATCTCAAGGCGGCTTCAAGGTCTTGATTCAGTCTCTGTCTGCCCATTAGACTGGGGATGGAAGCCAGATGAGAGGCTCGCAGTCACCCCGATTAGCTTGCAGAAGGCTCGCCAGAAGCAGGAGGTAAACTGAGGTCCACGGTCTGAAACGACATCTTGGGGAAGACCAAAGACTCGGAACACATGGTCACATATTAGTCTGGCAGTTTCAGAGGCAGAGGGCAATTTGGGCAAAGGCAAGAAGCGACAGGCTTTAGAGAATCTATCAATAATAATGAGAATGGTGGTGTTACCTTCAGAGGTAGGCAGACCAGTGATAAAGTCAATAGAGATGTGTGACCATGGTCTGCGAGGAATGGGCAAGGGGTGGAGCAGGCCCTGGGCCCTCTGGCGTGGATCCTTTCCCTGGATGCAGTTGGGACAGCTGGCCACGAAGATCTGCACATCCTCTTTCATATCTGGCCACCAGAAGCGTCGCTGAAGGAACTCCAGTGTTCGAGATGACCCAGGATGGGCTGCCAGTTGGGAGGAGTGACCCCATTGGAGAACCTGACCATGTACAGACCTGGGAACAAACAAGAGACCTGCAGGAACATTATCAGGGCCAGGGTCATTGTGCAGTGCTTGCTGAACTATAGATGTGATGCCCCAGCGGACTGGTGCAATGAGCCGAGAACTTGGGATGATTGTCTCAGGGGGGCTCTCTAGACTGCCTGGCTGGAACTGGCGTGAAAGTGCATCAGGTTTGAGGTTCTTAGAGCCTGGTCTGTAGGAGAGCGTGAAGTCGAATCTGTTGAAGAAGAGAGCCCATCTTGCCTGGCGAGGGTTCAGCCGCTTAGCCTGCTGGATATATTGCAGATTCTTATGGTCAGTCCACACTAGGAAGGGATGATGAGCCCCCTCTAGCCACTGTCTCCACTCTTCCAATGCCAGCTTAACTGCCAGGAGTTCCCGGTTGCCAATGTCATAGTTCTCCTCTGACTGAGACAATTTGTGAGAGAAAAAGGCACAAGGGTGGACCTTGCCGTCAGAGGATCTCTGGGATAAGACTGCTCCAACCCCTACATTTGAGGCATCCACCTCCACAATGAATGGTCGAGTGGAGTCAGGATGACAGAGGATGGGAACGGAGGTGAAGTGCTGTTTGAGGGCCCTGAATGCCTGGCCAGCCTCCGGAGTCCATGAGAAGGGGGAGTGGCATTTTCAAGTGAGCGCAGAGATGGGGGCAGCAATGGAGCTGAAGTTATGGATGAACCTCTGGTAGAAATTTGCAAAGCCCAAGAATCTCTGCGTCTCCTTGATTGTATAGGGAACCGGCCAATCCTGTACTGCTTTCACCTTCTTAGGGTCCATGAGAATCCTCCCCTCAGAGATGACATAGCCGAGAAAGGACACCTTGGGAACATGAAATTCACATTTCTCAGTTTTAACAAAAAGGTTGTTCTTGAGGAGGCGACTGAGAACCTGTCGGACCTACTGAATGTGCTCGGAAGGGGTCTTGGAAAAAATCAAAATATCATCTAAATAAACAAAAACAAATTTGTTCAGCATGTCACAAAGGACATCGTTAATAAGGGCCTGGAACACAGCAGGGGCGTTTGTGAGCCCAAAGGGCATGACCTGGTATTCATAGTGGCCAGTTGGGGTGTTAAATGCAGTCTTCCACTCATCTTCACAAATTCGGACCAGATGGTAGGCGTTGCGAAGGTCCAATTTGGTGAAGATGGTGGTGTTTTGCAGGAATTCAAAAACTGATGACATTAGTGGCAGGGGGTAACGGTTACGGATAGTAATCTTGTTGAGTCCTCTGTAATCGATGCAAGGCCTCAGGCCTCTATCCTTCTTGCCCACAAAGAAGAAGCCAGCTCCGGCTGGAGAAGAGGAGGGTCGAATGAAGCCTGAGGACAGTGACTCCTTGATATACTGTTCCATGGCTAGGCGTTCTGGCGCAGAGAGTGAGAAGATACGACCCCTAGGTGGACAGGTGCCGGGCAGCAGGTCAATGGCACAATCATAGGGTCTGTGAGGTGGTAGGGCCACTGCTTTTCCTTTACAGAACACTTCTCTCAGGTCATGATACTCGGGAGGCACTCGGGACAACTCGGGAGGGGCTTGGGACAACTCGGGAGGCTTGAGAAACTCGGGACAGGTACTTGAGACAAGACAGCTGGCATGGCAGGTGGGGCCCCACTGGAGGAACGTGCGTGAGCCCCAGTCTAGATGAGGGTTGTGGCGAGTCAGCCAGGGGAATCCAAGGATTATGGGAAATTCTGGGGACTGGATTACGTGGAATGACATTTCCTCCTGGTGACTGTTGATCCGTACATGAACGGTAGAGGTCATTCGATCTACCAGACCCCCACCCAAAGGTCGTCCATCTAAGGCAGTCACTGACAGAGGGGGGTCAAGGCCAGATGTGGGAATCCCCAGACATTGTGCTAGAGAGAGGTCCATGAAATTGCCGGCAGCCCCAGAGTCAATGAAGGCCCGGAGAGAGGGCCGCTGGTGATCCCAGGAGAGAGTTACAGGAACGAAGAAGCCGGTGGATGGGAGACCAGGAGACGATGTCACCCCCGTCACAGATCTCCTGGGGCTGGACGGGGTTTGGCCTTTTCCCAGGAGTTCTGGGCAGGTGCTGCGAAAATGTCCAGGCTTTCCGCAGTAAATGCAGCAACGCTCCCTCCTTCGCCTATCATGGTCTGCCTGAGACAGTCGAGTTCCCCCCAGCTGCCTGGGCTCCAGTCTTCCGTCAGAGGAGTCGACTGCTGGGCTGCTACGGACTGGAACTGCTCGGTAAACGGAGCTTTTCGGGGCTTTGTTTCGTTCCTGCAGCCGATTGTCCAGCCGGATGACTCGAGAGATCAACGACTCAAGGTCTTCAGCCTCCTCCCACGAAGATAGCCCGTCCTTGATGTTGTCAGCCAATCCACTGTAGAGGGTAGCGAGCAAGGCCTGCTCCCCCCAGCCGCTTTCCACTGCTAGGGTGCGGAACTGAACGGCATAGTCTGCTGCTGACTGATGGCCCTGGCGAAGTTGGAGAAGTTTGTTGGCTGCGGTGCGACCGCTGACTTCTGGGGAGAAGACCTTCAACATCTCCTTGGAGAAGGACAGGAAGGAAGTGCAAACAGGGCTGTTGCTTTCATAGAGGGCTGTGGCCCAGGCCAGGGCTCTTCCAGTCAAGAGTGTGATGACGTAGGCCACTCGGGAATGCTTGGTAGGGTAGGCAGCAGGCTGGAGGTCGAAGGACAGACGGCACTGGGTTAGAAAGCCCCTGCAACCTTTAGGGTCTCCACTGTTCCTCTCCGGGGCAGGCAGGCGGGGCTCACGGCTGTGCACAGGATCAGACTCGGGAAGTGGTATCTCCTCTGCTCTGTCCATTGCTGGCTGAGTTCTTCTGTCAGGGTTTTGGTCGAGATGGGGATTGAACATCTTAAACCTCAGGCCACCCTTGGAATGAGACAGAGATTCAGGACAGAGATGCAGAGACTTAGCATTTTCAAAAAGGAAGTCTTTACTGAGAGCACCAGATCAAAAATCAAAATTAATCTTTAGCATGTATATTCCAGGTCCAAAAACTTCAGTCATTAAAATGCACAAAAAAGAGAAAACCCAAAAATGGCAAAACAGTACTTGGCACAAAAGTTCAAAGTTCAAAAATAATATCCACTCGAGACAGTCAAAAGCAAAACAAACCTCTTCTGAGAAAACAGAGGGAGTGGTCAAAAGGCAGTTCAGAACAGTGGAGCAAACAGCTATAGTGAAAAACCCAGGACAAGTACTCACACGGTGGCTCACAGGAGAACTCAGCAAAGTGGAAAGAAAACAAACTCATATATATAGGCCAGCCAATCAACTACTTGCCATCAATGATTCACTTAGCCAATAGCATGAAGACAAGTGTAACCCAAGAAAAACAAAAGAAAATATAATGCAGAATAGTGGCATCTAGTGGCCAAGTAGATGAACCGCAGGCTGAAAAGGTCCACAGAACCTGACAATTTGTATCAGGACTGTTTCAGTTTTGTGTCAGGACTGTATCAGGACAATCAGGATTGTGTCAGGACTGTGACAGGAATGTATCAGGACAGTGAAAAGACAGTATCAGGTTTGGGTGAGGACTGTATCAAGTTTGTGTCAGAACTCTATCAGGACTATAAGGTTTTTGTCAGGACTGTTAAAGGACTGTATCTATTTTGAGTCAGGACTGTATCAGGACTATCAGTTTAGTGTCAGAACTGTGACAGGACTGTCTCAAGTTTGTGTCAGGACTGTATCAGGACTGTATCACGTTTGTGGCAGGACTGTGGCAGGACTATCAGGTTTGTGTCAGGACTGTGTCAGGACTGTATGAGGACTATCAGGTTTCTGTCAGGCCTGTGACAGGATTGTATCAGGTTTGTGTCAGGACTGTGGAAGGACTGTATCAGGTTTGTGTCAGGACTGTATCAGGACCATCAGGTTTGTGTAAGGACTGTGTCAGGACTGTATCATGTTTGTTTCAGGACTGTAAAAGAACTATCACGTTTGTGTCAGGACTGTATGAGGACTATCAGGTTTCTGTCATGACTGTGACAGGATTGTATCAGGTTTGTGTCAGGACTGTGGCAGGACTGTATCACGTGTGTGTCAGGACTGTATCAGGACTATCAATTTGTGTCAGGCCTGTGACAGGATTGTGTCAGGACTGTATCAAGACTGTATCAGGTTTGTGTCAGGACTGTGATAGGACTGTGACAGGTTTGTGTCAGGACTGTGACAGGACTGGATCAGGTTTGTGTCAGGACTGTGACAGGACTGTATCAGGTTTGTGTCAGGACTGTATCAGGTTTGTTTTAGGACTGTATCAGGACAGTATCAGATTTGTGTCAGGATTGTGATATGACTGTGTCAGTTTTGTGTCAGGACTGTATCAGGTTTTGGCAATACTGTATCAGGACTATGAGGTTTGTGTCAGGACTGCGACATGACTGGATCAGGTTTGTGTCAGGACTGTATCAGTTTTGTGTCAGGACTGTATCAGGACTGTATCACGTTTGGGTCAGGACTGTATCAGAACTATCAGATTTGTGTCAGGACTGTTTCAGTTTTGTGTCAGGACTGTATCAGGACAATCAGGATTGTGTCAGGACTGTGACAGGATTGTATCAGGACAGTGAAAGGACAGTATCAGGTTTGGGTGAGGACTGTATCAAGTTTGTGTCAGAACTCTATCAGGACTATAAGGTTTTTGTCAGGACTGTTAAAGGACGGTATCTATTTTGAGTCAGGACTGTATCAGGACTATCAGTTTAGTGTCAGGACTGTGACAGGACTGTCTCAAGTTTGAGTCAGGACTGTATCAGGACTGTATCACATTTGTGGCAGGACTGTGGCAGGACTATCAGGTTTGTGTCAGGACTGTGTCAGAACTGAATCAGGACAATCAGGTTTGTGGCAGGACTGTGACATGACTGTATAAGGTTTGTGTCAGTACTGTATCAGGACTATCAGATTGTGTCAGGACTGTGACACCATTGTATCAGCTTTGTGTCAGGACTGTATCAGATTTGTGTCAGGACTGTATCAGGACTGTATCAGGTTTGTGTCAGGACTGTGCCAGGACAGTATTAGGTTTGTGTCAGGTCTGTGGAAGGACTGTATCAGGTTTGTGTCAGGAGCATGGCAGGACTGTATCAGGTTTGTGTCAGGACTGTATCAGGACCATCAGGTTTGTGTAAGGACCTTGTCAGGACTGTATCATGTTTGTGTCAGGACTGTATGAGTACTATCACGTTTGTGTCACAACCGTATCAGGACTATCAGGTTTCTGTCATGACTGTGACAGGATTGTGTCAGCTTTGTGTCAGGATTGTATCAGGTTTGTGGCAGGACTGTGCCAGGACTGTATCAGGTTTGTGTCAGGATTGTGGCAGGACTGTATCAGGACTATCACGTTTGGGTCAGGAGTGTATCAGGACTATTAGCTTTGTGTCAGGTCTGTATCAGATTTGTGTCAGGACCAGTGGCGGCTCCTGAATTTTTTTTCAGGGGGGGCAATTTTCCCCCGTTGTCTACACGGACCATAAATGTCCACAGGACAGAAATAAATTGACCTAGGTAGCAAGTCAACTGTTCTACAGAATGTTCTGTAAATAGATTTTGTACTTCAAACCCCATGACCAGCCAGAATTTTACAGACTGTGCAACTTAAGGACAAACAGGAAAGTGCACTTACTGTAACAAAACATTGTAAATAGTTGGCTAACATAACAAGAGCAGTTGAATAAATAGATGAGTGGATCTTTAGATCTTGCAATTACTGATATTTACCAAGGATATTACCAAAGTCCTAACTCTCAGAGCAAAGTGTAGCAAATATGAAAATGCACATTGAAAACATCAAAAGTGAACGGATTCTGTGACTGTGTGTGTGTGTTTGTGTGTGTGAGTCACGAAGTCAACCAAACCCAGAAAAACACCATGGTGACTGGAGCCCTCAGTTTCGTCTTTTCCTCGTAGCGCTAACTCGAACACTCCACAAAATTTCACACATTGGGTTAATATGTGCCTGTTCTTGCTCACCTCATCGTTGTGGCAGTGAACTGCTAGCCTGTAGCCCTCGTCCAGCTGTGTAGCGATGTTCACGCTCCCAAAAGCCGAAAATTTCAGGCAGCTGCCCATGTGAATCTTTGATGACTCATGTTTTTTTATTTTCTCCGACAAATGATGCATGTCCAAAACTCCAGTGACCGTCCAAGCAGTGTTGTCTGTGGAGCCACCTCCAGGGTGGAAAAGTAAGCAGGAGTAGCAGAAAACTGCTGAGGTGTCCTCGCAGCCAGCTCGCCAGGATTTGCGCTGGGACCATGTTGAAGTAAAACCTAGAGTATATGATTTTCCCCCCTTGTCAAAATTTGTTTTATGTTTAGATTTGGTCGAGGGGGGGCCAGCTTGTTTTGTTGCCAATTTAGCTCGATTTGATCGCTGACTAAATGGAACTTCTTTTAAGGACCGCACTGAATTGCTTTCCGCATCGATCTCACCTCAGAAACTGAGCGGATTGAACGCAACTTTGCCACGCTTCGCAGTGACGTAAGCACGTTAGGGCAAGCCCCCCCGGAACCCATAGAGATTGCATTGAAGTGTCTGTCAGGAGAAAAAAAATACATTAACATGGGACTCTATCAGTGAACTCTTGGGCGATTTTCAGCGTGACTGAAATCGCCCCAAAAGGGGTGGTACTCTAGAAGCAAGACCACCCTGATTGGACAATGATACCCAGAGACAGATTAAAATGGCCTCGAGCAGCGCTGGTGAAAGTTTGTTTTAAAAAAAGAAAAAAAACTTTTTTTTTTCATTTTGGCAGTGCGTCGCCCAATCGCCCTTATGCACCAGCTGCCCTTGGTCAGGACTGTATCAGGTTTGTGTCAGGACTGTGCCAGGACAGTATTAGGTTTGTGTCAGGACTGTATAAGGACTGTATCAGGTTTGTGTCAGGACCATGCCAGGACTGTATAAGGTTTGTGTCAAGACTGTATCAGGACTATCAGGTTTGTGTCATGACTGTGGCAGGACTGTATCAGGTTTGTGTCAGGACTGTGGCTGGACTATCATCTTTGTGGCAGGACTGTGGCAGGACTGTATCACCTTTGTGTTTGGACTGTATCAGGACTATCAGTTTGTGTCAGGACTGTGACATGACTGTATCAGGTTTGTGTCAAGACTGTATCAGGTTTGTGTGAGGACGATGATATAAAGACTATCAGGTTTGTTTCAGGACTGCGACATGACTGGATCAGGTTTGTGTCAGGACTGTATGAGCTTTGTGTCAGGACTGTATCAGGACTATCAGGTTTGTGTCAGGACTGTGGCAGCATTGTATCAGGTTTGTGTCAGGACGGTATCAGGAGTTTCAGCTTTGTGTTAGGACTGTGACAGGATTGTATCAGGACAGTGAAAGGACAGTATCAGATTTGTGTGAGGACTGCATCAGGTTTGTGTCAGAACTGTATCAGGACTATTAGGTTTGTGTCAGGACTGTATCAGGACTATCAGGTTTGTGTCAGGACTGTGGCAGGACTGTATCAGGTTTATGTCAGGACTGTATCAGGACTGTGTCAGGTTTGTTTCAGGACTGTGACAGGACTGTGTCAGGTTTGTGTCAAGACTGTATCAGGACCATCAGGATTGTGTAAGGACTGTATCATGTTTGTGTCAGGACTGTAAAAGGACTATCACGTTTGTGTCAGGACTGTATGAGGACTATCAGGTTTCTGTCATGACTGTGACAGGATTGTATTAGGTTTGTGTTGGTACTGTGGAAGGACTGTATCACGTTTGTGTCAGGACTGTATCAGGACTATCAATTTGTGTCAGGCCTGTGACAGGATTGTATCAGGTTTGTGTCAGGACTGTGGAAGGACTGTATCAGGTTTGTGTCAGGACTGTATCAGGTCCATCAGGTTTGTGTAAGGACTGTGTCAGGACTGTATCATGTTTGTGTCAGGACTGTAAGAGGACTATCACATTTGTGTCAGGACGGTATGAGGACTATCAGGTTTCTGTCATGACTGTGACAGGATTGTATCAGGTTTGTGTCAGGACTGTGGCAGGACTGTATCACGTTTGTGTCAGGACTGTATCAGGACTATCAGTTTGTGTCAGGCCTGTGACAGGATTGTATCAGGTTTGTGTCAGGACTGTATCAGGTTTGTGTCAGGACTGTATCAAGATTGTATCAGGTTTGTGTCAGGACTGTGATAGGACTGTGGCAGGTTTGTGTCAGGACTGTATCAAGACTGTATCAGGTTTGTGTCAGGACTGTGATAGGACTGTGGCAGGTTTGTGTCAGGACTGTGACAGGACTGGATCAGGTTTGTGGCAGGACTGTGACAGGACTGGATCAGGTTTGTGGCAGGACTGTGACAGGAATGTATCAGGTTTGTGGCAGGACTGTATCAGGTTTGTTTTAGGACTGTATCAGGACAGTATCAGGTTTGTGTCAGGATTGTGACATGACCGTGTCAGGTTTGTGTCAGGACTGTGTCAGGACTGTCAGGTTTGTGTCAGGACTGTATTATGTTTTGGCAAGACTGTATCAGGACTATGAGGTTTGTGTCAGGACTGTGATATGACTGGATCAGGATTGTGTCAGGACTGTATCAGGTTTGTGGCAGGACTGTATCAGGACTGTATCACGTTTTGGTCAGGACTGTATCAGAATTATCAGATTTGTGTCAAGACTGTTTCAGTTTTGTGTCAGGACTGTATCAGGACAATCAGGATTGTGTCAGGACTGTGACAGGATTGTATCAGGACAGTGAAAGGACAAAATCAGGTTTGGGTGAGGACTGTATCAAGTTTGTGTCAGAACTCTATCAGGACTATAAAGTTTTTGTAAGGAATGTTAAAGGAATGTATCAATTTTGAGTCCGGACTGTATCAGGACTATCAGTTTAGTGTCAGGACTGTGACAGGACTGTCTCAAGTTTGTGTCAGGACTGTATCAGGACTGTATCACGTTTGTGTCAGGACTGTGTCAGGACTATCAGGTTTGTGTCAGGACTGTGTCAGGACTGAATCAGGACGATCAGGTTTGTGGCAGGACTGTGACATGACTGTATCAGGTTTGTGTCACAACTATATCAGGACTATCAGATTGTGTCAGGACTGTGACACCATTGTATCAGCTTTGTGTCAGGACTGTATCAGATTTGTGTCAGGATTGTATCAGGACTGTATCAGATTTGTGTCAGGACTGTGCCAGGACAGTATTAGGTTTGTGTCAGGATTGTGGAAGGACTGTATCAGGTTTGTGTCAGGACTGTATCAGGACTATCAGGTTTGTGTTAGGACTGTGTCAGGACAGTATCAGGTTTGTGTCTGAACTGTGACATGACTGTGTCAGTTTTGTGTCAGGACTGTCAGGTTTGTGTCAGGACTGTATCAGGACTATCAGGTTTGTGTCAGGACTGTATCAGATTTGTGTCAGGACTGTATCAGGACCATCAGGTTTGTGTAAGAACCTTGTCAGGACTGTATCATGGTTGTGTCAGGACTGTTTGAGGACTATCACATTTGTGTCACAACCGTATCAGAACTATCAGGTTTCTGTCATGACTGTGACAGGATTGTGTCAGCTTTGTGTCAGGACTGTGCCAGGACAGTATTAGGTTTGTGTCAGGACTGTGGAAGGACTGTACCAGGTTTGTGTCAGGACCATGGAAGGACTGTATAAGGTTTGTGTCGAGACTGTATCAGGACTATTAGGTTTGTGTCATGTCTGTGGCAGGACTGTATCAGGTTTGTGTCAGGACTGTGGCTTGACTATCAGCTTTGTGGCAGGACTGTGGCAGGACTGTATCACGTTTGTGTCTGGACTGTATCAGGACTATCAGTTTGTGTCAGGACTGTGACAGCATTGTATCAGGTTTGTGTCAGGACTGTATCAGGTTTGTGTCAGGACTGTATCAAGACTGTATCAGGTTTGTTTCAGAACTGTGTCAGGAATATCAGGTTTGTGTCAGGACTGTGTCACGAATATCAGGTTTGTGTCTGGACTGTATCAGGAATATCAGGTTTGTCTCAAGACTGTGTTAGGACTATCAGATTGTGTCAGGACTGTGAAAGGACTGTATCACCTTTGAGACAGGATTGTATCAGCACTATCAGATTGTGTCAGACTGTGACCTCATTGTATCAGCTTTGTGTCAGGTCTGTTTTAGTTTTCTATCATTAGTATCAGGTCTGTGTCCAGACTGTGGAAGCACAATCAGGTTTGTGTCACGACTGTGGCAGGACTGTATCAGGTTTGTGTCAGGACTGTGATAGGACCGTCTCTGGTTTGTGACAGGATTGTATCAGGACTATCAGGTTTGTGGCAGGACTGTGGCAGGATTGTATCAGATTTGTGTCAGGACTGTATCAGGTATTTGTCAGGACTGTATCAGGTTTTTGTCAGGACTGTGCCAGGACTGTATCAGGTTTGTGTCAGGACTGTATCACGACTGTATCAAGTTTGTGTCAGGACTATCTTGTTTGTGTCAGGACTGCGAATGACTGGATCAGGTTTGTGTCAGGACTGTATCTGGACTGTGTCAGGACTGTGACACAACTGTATGAGGTTTGTGTCAGGACTGTATCAGGACTATCAGGTTGATGTCAGGACTGTGACACAACTGTATCAGGTTTGTATCAAGACTATGTCAGGACGATATAAAGACTATCAGGTTTGTTTCAGGACTGCAACATGACTGGATCAGGTTTGTGTCAGGACTGTATGAGCTTTGTGTCAGGACTGTATCAGGACTAACAGGTTTGTGTCAGGACTGTGACAGGACTGGATCAGGTTTGTGGCAGGACTGTGACAGGAATGTATCAGGTTTGTGGCAGGACTGTATCAGGTTTGTTTTAGGACTGTATCAGGACAGTATCAGGTTTGTGTCAGGATTGTGACATAACCGTGTCAGGTTTGTGTCAGGACTGTGTCAGGTCTGTCAGGTTTGTGTCAGGACTGTATTATGTTTTGGCAAGACTGTATCAGGACTATGAGGTTTGTGTCAGGACTGTGATATGACTGGATCAGGATTGTGTCAGGACTGTATCAGGTTTGTGGCAGGACTGTATCAGGACTGTATCACGTTTGGGTCAGGACTGTATCAGAATTATCAGATTTGTGTCAAGACTGTTTCAGTTTTGTGTCAGGACTGTATCAGGACAATCAGGATTGTGTCAGGACTGTGACAGGATTGTATCAGGACAGTGAAAGGACAAAATCAGGTTTGGGTGAGGACTGTATCAAGTTTGTGTCAGAACTCTATCAGGACTATAAAGTTTTTGTAAGGAATGTTAAAGGAATGTATCAATTTTGAGTCCGGACTGTATCAGGACTATCAGTTTAGTGTCAGGACTGTGACAGGACTGTCTCAAGTTTGTGTCAGGACTGTATCAGGACTGTATCACGTTTGTGTCAGGACTGTGTCAGGACTATCAGGTTTGTGTCAGGACTGTGTCAGGACTGAATCAGGACGATCAGGTTTGTGGCAGGACTGTGACATGACTGTATCAGGTTTGTGTCACAACTATATCAGGACTATCAGATTGTGTCAGGACTGTGACACCATTGTATCAGCTTTGTGTCAGGACTGTATCAGATTTGTGTCAGGATTGTATCAGGACTGTATCAGATTTGTGTCAGGACTGTGCCAGGACAGTATTAGGTTTGTGTCAGGATTGTGGAAGGACTGTATCAGGTTTGTGTCAGGACTGTATCAGGACTATCAGGTTTGTGTTAGGACTGTGTCAGGACAGTATCAGGTTTGTGTCTGAACTGTGACATGACTGTGTCAGTTTTGTGTCAGGACTGTCAGGTTTGTGTCAGGACTGTATCAGGACTATCAGGTTTGTGTCAGGACTGTATCAGATTTGTGTCAGGACTGTATCAGGACCATCAGGTTTGTGTAAGAACCTTGTCAGGACTGTATCATGGTTGTGTCAGGACTGTTTGAGGACTATCACATTTGTGTCACAACCGTATCAGAACTATCAGGTTTCTGTCATGACTGTGACAGGATTGTGTCAGCTTTGTGTCAGGACTGTGCCAGGACAGTATTAGGTTTGTGTCAGGACTGTGGAAGGACTGTACCAGGTTTGTGTCAGGACCATGGAAGGACTGTATAAGGTTTGTGTCGAGACTGTATCAGGACTATTAGGTTTGTGTCATGTCTGTGGCAGGACTGTATCAGGTTTGTGTCAGGACTGTGGCTTGACTATCAGCTTTGTGGCAGGACTGTGGCAGGACTGTATCACGTTTGTGTCTGGACTGTATCAGGACTATCAGTTTGTGTCAGGACTGTGACAGCATTGTATCAGGTTTGTGTCAGGACTGTATCAGGTTTGTGTCAGGACTGTATCAAGACTGTATCAGGTTTGTTTCAGAACTGTGTCAGGAATATCAGGTTTGTGTCAGGACTGTGTCACGAATATCAGGTTTGTGTCTGGACTGTATCAGGAATATCAGGTTTGTCTCAAGACTGTGTTAGGACTATCAGATTGTGTCAGGACTGTGAAAGGACTGTATCACCTTTGAGACAGGATTGTATCAGCACTATCAGATTGTGTCAGACTGTGACCTCATTGTATCAGCTTTGTGTCAGGTCTGTTTTAGTTTTCTATCATTAGTATCAGGTCTGTGTCCAGACTGTGGAAGCACAATCAGGTTTGTGTCACGACTGTGGCAGGACTGTATCAGGTTTGTGTCAGGACTGTGATAGGACCGTCTCTGGTTTGTGACAGGATTGTATCAGGACTATCAGGTTTGTGGCAGGACTGTGGCAGGATTGTATCAGATTTGTGTCAGGACTGTATCAGGTATTTGTCAGGACTGTATCAGGTTTTTGTCAGGACTGTGCCAGGACTGTATCAGGTTTGTGTCAGGACTGTATCACGACTGTATCAAGTTTGTGTCAGGACTATCTTGTTTGTGTCAGGACTGCGAATGACTGGATCAGGTTTGTGTCAGGACTGTATCTGGACTGTGTCAGGACTGTGACACAACTGTATGAGGTTTGTGTCAGGACTGTATCAGGACTATCAGGTTGATGTCAGGACTGTGACACAACTGTATCAGGTTTGTATCAAGACTATGTCAGGACGATATAAAGACTATCAGGTTTGTTTCAGGACTGCAACATGACTGGATCAGGTTTGTGTCAGGACTGTATGAGCTTTGTGTCAGGACTGTATCAGGACTAACAGGTTTGTGTCAGGACTGTGACAGGACTGGATCAGGTTTGTGGCAGGACTGTGACAGGAATGTATCAGGTTTGTGGCAGGACTGTATCAGGTTTGTTTTAGGACTGTATCAGGACAGTATCAGGTTTGTGTCAGGATTGTGACATAACCGTGTCAGGTTTGTGTCAGGACTGTGTCAGGTCTGTCAGGTTTGTGTCAGGACTGTATTATGTTTTGGCAAGACTGTATCAGGACTATGAGGTTTGTGTCAGGACTGTGATATGACTGGATCAGGATTGTGTCAGGACTGTATCAGGTTTGTGGCAGGACTGTATCAGGACTGTATCACGTTTGGGTCAGGACTGTATCAGAATTATCAGATTTGTGTCAAGACTGTTTCAGTTTCGTGTCAGGACTGTATCAGGACAATCAGGATTGTGTCAGGACTGTGACAGGATTGTATCAGGACAGTGAAAGGACAAAATCAGGTTTGGGTGAGGACTGTATCAAGTTTGTGTCAGAACTCTATCAGGACTATAAGGTTTTTGTCAGGAATGTTAAAGGAATGTATCAATTTTGAGTCCGGACTGTATCAGGACTATCAGTTTAGTGTCAGGACTGTGAAAGGACTGTCTCAAGTTTGTGTCAGGACTGTATCAGGACTGTATCACGTTTGTGGCAGGACTGTGTCAGGACTATCAGGTTTGTGTCAGGACTGTGTCAGGACTGAATCAGGACGATCAGGTTTGTGGCAGGACTGTGACATGACTGTATCAGGTTTGTGTCACGACTATATCAGGACTATCAGAGTGTGTCAGGACTGTGACAGGACTGTCTCAAGTTTGTGTCAGGACTGTATCAGGACTGTATCACGTTTGTGGCAGGACTGTGTCAGGACTATCAGGTTTGTGTCAGGACTGTGTCAGGACTGAATCAGGACGATCAGGTTTGTGGCAGGACTGTGACATGACTGTATCAGGTTTGTGTCACAACTATATCAGGACTATCAGATTGTGTCAGGACTGTGACACCATTGTATCAGCTTTGTGTCAGGACTGTATCAGATTTGTGTCAGGATTGTATCAGGACTGTATCAGATTTGTGTCAGGACTGTGCCAGGACAGTATTAGGTTTGTGTCAGGACTGTGGAAGGACTGTATCAGGTTTGTGTCAGGACTGTATCAGGACTATCAGGTTTGTGTTAGGACTGTGTCAGGACAGTATCAGGTTTGTGTCTGAACTGTGACATGACTGTGTCAGTTTTGTGTCAGGAATGTCAGGTTTGTGTCAGGACTGTATCAGGACTATCAGGTTTGTGTCAGGACTGTATCAGATTTGTGTCAGGACTGTATCAGGACCATCAGGTTTGTGTAAGAACCTTGTCAGGATTGTATCATGCTTGTGTCAGGACTGTTTGAGGACTATCACATTTGTGTCACAACCATATCAGAACTATCAGGTTTCTGTCATGACTGTGACAGGATTGTGTCAGCTTTGTGTCAGGACTGTGCCAGGACAGTATTAGGTTTGTGTCAGGACTGTGGAAGGACTGTACCAGGTTTGTGTCAGGACCATGGCAGGACTGTATAAGGTTTGTGTCGAGACTGTATCAGGACTATTAGGTTTGTGTCATGTCTGTGGCAGGACTGTATCAGGTTTGTGTCAGGACTGTGGCTTGACTATCAGCTTTGTGGCAGGACTGTGGCAGGACTGTATCACGTTTGTGTCTGGACTGTATCAGGACTATCAGTTTGTGTCAGGACTGTGACAGCATTGTATCAGGTTTGTGTCAGGACTGTATCAGGTTTGTGTCAGGACTGTATCAAGACTGTATCAGGTTTGTTTCAGAACTGTGTCAGGAATATCAGGTTTGTGTCAGGACTGTGTCAGGAATATCAGGTTTGTGTCAGGACTGTATAAGGTTTTTGTCTGGACTGTATCAGGAATATCAGGTTTGTCTCAAGACTGTGTTAGGACTATCAGATTGTGTCAGGACTGTGAAAGGACTGTATCACCTTTGAGACAGGATTGTATCAGCACTATCAGATTGTGTCAGACTGTGACCTCATTGTATCAGCTTTGTGTCAGGTCTGTTTTAGTTTTCTATCATTAGTATCAGGTCTGTGTCCGGACTGTGGAAGCACAATCAGGTTTGTGTCACGACTGTGGCAGGACTGTATCAGGTTTGTGTCAGGACTGTGATAGGACCGTCTCTGGTTTGTGACAGGATTGTATCAGGACTATCAGGTTTGTGGCAGGACTGTGGCAGGATTGTATCAGACTTGTGTCAGGACTGTATCAGGTTTTTGTCAGGACTGTGCCAGGACTGTATCAGGTTTGTGTCAGGACTGTATCACGACTGTATCAAGTTTGTGTCAGGACTATCTTGTTTGTGTCAGGACTGCGAATGACTGGATCAGGTTTGTGTCAGGACTGTATCTGGACTGTGTCAGGACTGTGACACAACTGTATGAGGTTTGTGTCAGGACTGTATCAGGACTATCAGGTTTATGTCAGGACTGTGACACAACTGTATCAGGTTTGTATCAAGACTGTGTCAGGACGATATAAAGACTATCAGGTTTGTTTCAGGACTGCAACATGACTGGATCAGGTTTGTGTCAGGACTGTATGAGCTTTGTGTCAGGACTGTATCAGGACTAACAGGTTTGTGGCAGGACTGTGGCAGCACTGTATCAGGTTTGTGTCAGGACAGTATCAGGAGTATCACGTTTGTGTTAGGACTGTGACAGGATTGTATCAGGACAGTGAAAGGACAGTATCAGGTTTGTGTCAGAACTGTATCAGGACTATCAGGTTTTTGTCAGGACTGTCTCAGGTTTGTGTCAGGACTGTATAGGACTATAAGATTTATGTCAGTACTGTATCAGGACTAACAGGTTTGTGTCAGGACTGTGTCAGGACTGTCTCAGGTTTGTGTCAGGACTGTATAGGACTATAAGATTTGTGTCAGGACTGTATCAGGACTAACAGGTTTGTGTCAGGACTGTGTCAGGACTGTATCAGGTTTGTGTCAAGACTGTATCAGGACTATCAGTTTTGTGTCAGGACTGTGGCCAGACTGGATCTGGTTTATGGCAGGACTATCAGGTTTGTGGCAGGACTGTTTCAGGTTTGCATCAGGTCTGTATCAGGTTTGTGTTAGGACTATCGCAGGACTGTATCAGGTTTGTGTCAGGACTCTGAAAGGACTGTGTCACATTTGTCTCAGGACTGTGTCAGGACTATCAGGTTTGTGTTAGAATTGTGTCAGGACTATCAAGTTTGTGTCAGGACTGTGACATGACTGTACAAGGTTCTGGCAGGACTGTATCAGGACTATTAGGTTTGTCTCAGGACTGTGACATGACTGGATCAGGTTTGTGTCAGGACTGTGACAGAAATGTATCAGGTTTGTGTCAGGACTGTGACAGGACTCTGTCAGGTTTGTGTCAGGACTGTGTCAGGACTATCAGTTTTGTGTCAGGACTGTATCAGGACTATCAGGTTTGTGTCAGGACTGTGACACGACTGTATCAGATTTTAAGACTGTATCAGGACTATCAGGTTTGTGTCAGGACTGCGACATGACTGGATCAGGTTTGTGTCAGGACTGTTTCAGGTTTGTGTCAGGACTATCAGGTTTGTGTCAGGACTGCGACATGACTGGATCAGGTTTGTGTCAGGACTCTGACAGGCCTGTATCAGGTTTGTGTCAGCACTGTGACAGGAATATATCAGTTTTGTGTCAGGACTGTATCATGTTTGTGTCAGGACTGTATCAGGACTAACAGGTTTGTGTCAGGACTGTGACCATGTTGTATCAGGTTTCTGTCAGGACTGTATCAGTACTAACAGGTTTGTGTCAGGACTGTATCAGAACTATCAAGTTTGTGTCAAGACTGTTTCAAGACTATCAGGTTTGTGTCAGGACTTTATCAGGACTATCAGGTTTGTGTTCAGGACTGTGACACGACTGTATCAGGTTTTCGTAGGACTGTATCAGGACTGTGAGGTTTGTGCCAAGACTGTGACAGGACTGTGTCAGGACTATCAGGTTTGTGTCGACTGTGACAAGACTGTATCAGGTTTCTGTCAGGACTGTGACAAGTTTATAAAAGTTTGTCAAAGTCAAAGTGAACTTTATTATCACTCAGACCATGTAACAGAATTACACAGATGATTGAAATTGTGTTTCCCCAAACTCCAAATGTGCAGTATTAAAACACTGACACACAACTAAACATAAAAGTGCACACAGACATCAACAGATAAGCAAATTAACACAACATATAGACAGACAGTGGGCATACAGTTCCCAGAATATTCACAGTGATCCAGAAATGTAGTCAAGTTTGAGGTAATGTAGTCCATTGTAGTTCCTGAGATTTAGTCCAGACATGTAGTCAAGTTTGAGGTAATGTAGTCCAGAATTGTAGTTCCAGAAATGTAGTCCAGAAATGTAGTCAAGTTTGAGATATGTTACTGGGGTGCAATAGTACAAGAGTACAATAATACAAGGTGCAGTATGGTAAAATGCTAAGTGTAGAATAGCAGCATAGAGATAAATAAGTATTGTAAACTTGTATGTTCTTGTGCAAAAAAGAATATTGGCATATGTGCATATAAAGAGCATTGTATAGACATTGAGTTTACTGTTTTGACAGTTTGCTGGTCTTGTGTGTGTGTGGGAGGGTTATGTTCTTGGAGTTTTCATGAGTGAGCTGAGCAGTCTGATGGCCTGTGGGAAAAAGCTGTTGCTGAGTCTGGTAGTCCTGCAATGCATGCTGCTGTAGCGCTTGCCAGATGGTAGGAGGGTAAACAGTTCGTGTGCAGGGTGGGTGGGGTCTTTGATGATGTTGATGGCTCTTTTGTGGCAGTGGGATGAGTATACAGTGGTGCTTGAAAGTTTGTGAACCCTTTAGAATTTTCTATATTTCTGCATAAATATGACCTAAAACATCATCGGATTTTCACACAAGTCCTAAAAGTAGAGAAAGAGAACCCAGTTAAACAAATGAGACAGAAATATTATACTTGCTCGTTTATTTATTGAAGAAAATGATCCAATATTACATATCTGTGAGTGGCAAAAGTATGTGAACCTTTGCTTTCAGTATCTTGTGTGACTCCCTTGTGCAGCGATAACTGGAACTAAACGTTTCCGGTAACTGTTGATCAGTCCTGCACACCGGCTTGGAGGAATTTTAGCCCATTCCTCCATACAGAACAGCTTCAACTCTGGGATGTTGGTGGGTTTCCTCACATGAACTGCTCGCTTCAGGTCCTTCCACAACATTTTGATTAGATTAAAGTCAGGACTTTGACTTGGCCATTCCAAAACATTAACTTTATTCTTCTTTAACCATTCTTTGGTAGAACGACTTGTGTGCTTAGGGCCGTTGTCTTGCTGCATGGCCCACCTTCTCTTGAGATTCAGTTCATGGACAGATGTCCTGACATTTTCCTTTAGAATTCACTGGTATAATTCAGAATTCATTGTTCCATCAATGATGGCAAGCCATCCTGGCCCAGATGCAGCAAAACAGGCCCAAACCATGATACTACCACTACCATGTTTCACAGATGGGATAAGATTCTTATGCTGGAGTGCAGTGTTTTCCTTTCTCCAAACATAACACTTCTCATTTAAATCAAAAATTCTATTTTGGTCTCATCCGTCCACAAAACATTTGTCCAATAGCCTTCTGGCTTGTCCACATGATCTTTAACAGACTGTAGACAAGCAGAAATGTTCTTTTTGGAGAGCAGTGGCTTTCTCCTTGCAGCCCTGCCATGCACACCATTGTTGTTCAGTGTTTTCCTGATGGTGGACTCCTGAACATTAACATTAGCCAATGTGAGAGAGGCCTTCAGTTGCTTAGAAGTTACCCTGGGGTCCTTTGTGACCTCGCCGACTATTACACGCCTTGCTCTTGGAGTGATCTTTGTTGGTCGCCCACTCCTGGGGAGGGTAACAATGGTCTTGAGTTTCCTCCATTTGTACACAGTCTGTCTGTCTGTGGATTGGTGGAGTCCAAACTCTTTAGAGATGGTTTTGTAATGTTTTCCAGCCTGATGAGCATCAGCAACACTTTTTCTGAGGTCCTCAGAAATCTCCTTTGTTCGTGCCATGATACACTTCCACAAACATGTGTTGTGAAGATCAGACTTTGATAGATCCTTGGTCTTTAAATAAAACAGGGTGCCCACTCACACCTGATTGTCATCCCATTGATTGAAAACACCTGACTCTAATTTCACCTTCAAATTAACTGCTAATCCTAGAGGTTCACATACTTTTGCCACTCACAGATATGTAATATTGGATCATTTTCCTCAATAAATAAATGACCAAGTATAATATTTTTGTCTCATTTGTTTAACTGGGTTCTCTTTATCTACCTTTAGGACTTGTGTGAAAATCCGATGATGTTTTAGGTCATATTTATGCAGAAATATAGAAAATTTTAAAGGGTTCACAAACTTTCAAGCACCACTGTAGGTCCTGGATGGATGGTTGGGCTGATCTGGTGATCTTCTCTGCTGTCCTCACCACCCTCTGTAGGGCCTTCTGGTCAGCAACAGGGCAGCTGCCGTACCAGACAGAGACTGCTGGTGAGGATGCTCTCAATGGCACCCCTGTAGAAGGTGGTGAGTGCAGAAGGGGGGAGGTTGGCTTGCCTCATCCTGGGTAGGAAGTGGAGGCGTTGCTGTGCTTTCTTGACAAGGGAGGTGGTGTTAGTTGTCCATGTCAGGTCATCTGTGATGTGCACCCCCAGGAACTTGGTGCTTTTCACTGATTCCACAGCACTGCCATTGATGGTGAGGGTTGTGTGTGACATGTGATTTTTCCTGAAGTCCACAGTTATTTCCTTTGTTTTATTGACATTGAGGTGTAGCTTGTTGATGTCACACCAGTTGATGAGTTGGTGTACCTCCTCTCTGTAGGCTGAGTCGTCATCGTTGCTGATGAGGCCCACCACTGTTGTGTCATCTGCAAACTTGATGATGTGGTTCGAGTTGTGTCTGGCACAACAGTCATGGGTCATCAGTGTGAACAGCAGAGGACTCAGCACACATCCCTGGGGGACCCCAGTGTTCATGATGGTGGTCTCTGAGGAGTTTTTGCCAACTCTTACTGTCTGTGGTCTGTTGGTGAGAAAGTCCAGTAGCCAGTTGCATAGCGGGGTGCTGATGCCTATAGCACTGAGTTTATTCACCAGGTGTTGTGGGATGACTGTGTTGAAGGCAGAGCTGAAGTCGATGAACAGCATCCGCACGTAACTGTTTTTGTTTTCCAGATGAGCCAGGCTGATGTGAAGTGCTGTTGCTATGGTGTCATCAGTGGAGCATTTGGGATGGTATGCAAACTGGAATGGGTCAAATGTGGTGGGTAGGCTGGATGTTATATGGGCCTTGACCAGCCTTTCAAAGCACTTCATCATGATGGGAGTGAGTGCTATGGGCCGGTAGTCGTTCAGTGTTGTGGCTGCGGATTTCTTGGGTAGCGGTATGATGGTGGTGGCTTTGAAGCATGTTGGTAAGATGGCTTGGCTCAGAGAGGTGTTGAAGATATCTGTGAGAACATCTGTAAGTGAGTCAGCACAGTCTCTATGCACACACCCAGGTATATTGTCAGGACCAGCAGCTTTCCTGGGGTTCACCTTTTGAAGGGTCCTCCACACGTCAGCAGGGTCGAGGTGAAGTGTTACATTGTCTGAGCAGTGAGGGGCTTTTGTTGGTGTGATGGTGTTGTTTTCTTCAAACCAGCTGAAGAAGGTGTTAAGTGAGTTTAGGAAGTCTGTGCTGTCCTCACACGGTGGGGGTGTTGGCCTGTAATCGGTTACTGACTAGATGCCTTGCCATAGGCGTCTGGGGTCTTTTGTGTCAGTGAAGTGTGATTGGATTTTCTGTCCATAGGCATGCTTGGCTGCTCTCATGCTCCGGTTCAAGTTGGCCCTAGCAGTTCTAAGAGCTACTTTGTCCCTGGACTTGAAAGCAGTATTCCGTGCTCTCAGGAGCTCACGTACCTCCCTGGTGAACCAGGGTTTTTCGATGGCCCTTGTGGTGATGTGTTTGATGACGGCCACATCTTCCATGCATTTGGATATGTATCCCGTCACAGACTCAGTGTATTCCATTATGTTGACATGCTGGTTGGTAGTGGCAGCCTCCCTAAAAACATTCCAGTCTGTGCAGTCAAAACAGTCCTGAAGAGCTGAGGTAGCCCCCTCTGGCCATGTTCTGATCTGTTTCACAGATGGCTTGTTCCTGGTTAGCAGTGGTCTGTAAGCTGGAATTAGCATAACAGAGAGATGGTCCAAGTTTCCCAGGTGGGGGTGGGGAACAGCTCTGAATGCCTGTTTAATGTTTGTGTAGACCTGGTCAAGAGTGTTCTCTCCCCTAGTCGCAAAGTCCACATCTCATCTCATTATCTCTAGCCGCTTTATCCTGTTCTACAGGGTTGCAGGCAAGCTGGAGCCTATCCCAGCTGACTACAGGTGAAAGGCGGGGTACACCCTGGACAAGTTGCCAGGTCATCACAGGGCTGACACATACTGTAGACACACACACCCATTCACACTCACATTCACACCTACGGTCAATTTAGAGTCACCAGTTAACCTAACCTGCATGTCTTTGGACTGTGGGGGAAACCAGAGCACCCGGAGGAAACCCACACGGACACGGGGAGAACATGCAATCTCCGCACAGAAAGGCCCTCGTCGGCCACAGGGCTCGAACTCGGACCTTCTTGCTGTGAGGCGTACGGTGCTAACCACTACACCACCGTGCCGCCCCGCAAAGTCCACATATTTGTGATAATGTGGGAGTACTGTCTTCAAATTGGCCTGATTGAAATCGCCAGCGATTATATAGACAGAGTCCAGGTTAGAGTCCTGCATTGAGCTCACAGACTGATACAATGTAGACAGTGCGTCCTTTGTGTTCGCACTGGGAGGAATGTACACAGCTGTAATGTTGATGGCTGAGAATTCTCTTGGCAAGTAGACTGGACGGCATTTAATTGTTAGAAATTCTATGTCCTCAGAACAGTGACTTGAGATAATTTTGACGTTAGTACACCAGTTGTTATTGATGAAAATGCACACACCACCTCCCTGAGATCTACCGCTGAGAGCGTGGCTCCTGTCCACCCGGAATGTTGTTAGTCCGTCCACCTGAATGACGTTGTCTGGAACGGTGTGATTAAGCCACGTCTCAGTGAGGATGATGGCGCTGCAGTCTCTCACCTTTCTTTGTGTAATTAAATCCAGTCTGAGGTAGTCCATTTTGTTTTCCAGTGAACGAATGTTGGATAGCAGGATTGAAGGAAGTGTGGGTCTGTACAGTTTAGCTTTTAGCCTGGCGCTGATACCCGCTCGACTGCCCCGCTTGCTGGGTCTAGCACACCGCTTGCGATGCATGCTAGGTCTCACCCACCGCTTGAGTCGCCTCCAGTGTCGGCCGGTGGCAGGAGGAGAGTCCTCTGCCTTGCAGGCCCCTGGGTCTTGCCGGTGTAGAATGCCTAGCTCGCCGAGTGCTTTGGATTCCAAAGCCTTCATAACTCCGGAAAGATCGTTTGAAAAGTTGGAGTTTCGTAGTCCGAGTAGTAAGCTTCTGCTGTAGACTATTCTCATACAAGACTGTGACATAAAACACACATCGCTATCGGGACCTGGAGTAGCCACTGCCATACAGGGTGCCGCCATTTTGGAATGATTGTGGCAGGACTGTATCATGTTTGTGTCAGGACTGTATCAGGACTAATAGGTTTGTGTCAGTACTGTGAGAGAATTGTATCAGCTTTGTGTCAGGACTGTATCAGGACTGTATCAGGTTTGTGTCATGACAGTGACAGGAATGTATCAGGTTTGTGTAAGGACTTTACCAGGTTTGTGTCAGGACTGTGACAGAACTGTGTCAGGTTTGTGTCAGGACTGTATCAGGACTATCAGGTTTATGTCAGGACTTTGACATGCCTGTATCAGGTTTTGGCAGGACTGTATCAAGACTATGAGGTTTGTGTCAGGGCTGCAACATGACTGTATCAGGACTGTATCAGGACTGTATCAGGTTTGTGTCAGGACTGTGACAGGACTGTATCAGGTTTGTGTCAGGACTGTGACATGACTGGATCAGGTTTGTGTCAGGACTGTATCAGGAGTGTGTCAGAACTGTGACTGTATCAGGTTTATGTCAGGACTGTATCAGGGTTGCATCTAGGACTGTATCAGTATTGTATAAGGTTTGTGTCAGGACTGTATCAGGAAGGTATCAGGTTTATGTCAGGACAGTGACAAGACTGTATCAGGTTTGGGTCAGGACTGTATCAGGAGTGTGTCACGACTATGACACGACTGTATCAGGTTTGTGTCAGGACTGTATCAGTATTGTATGAGGTTTGTGTCAGGACTGTATCAGGACTATCAGGATTGTGTCAGAACTGTGACAGGTCTGTATCAGATTTGTGTCAGGACGGTATCAGGAAGGTATCAGTTTTGTGTCAGGACAGTGACAAGACTGTATCAGGTTTGGGTCAGGACTGTATCAGGTTTGTGATAGAACTGTATCAGGACTATCACGTTTGTGTCAGGACTGTATCAGGTTTGTGATAGAACTGTATCAGGACTATCAGGTTTTTGTCAGGACTGTGACAGGACTGTATCAGTTTTCTGTCAGGAATATATCAGGATGATAAGTTTTATATCAAGACTGTCGTTTTTGTGTCAGGACTGTATCAAGACTGTATCATGTTTGTGTCAGGACTGTATCAGGACTATCAGGTTTGTGTCAGGACTATCACGTTTGTGTCAGGACTGTGAAAGGAGTGTGTCAGGTTTGTGTCAGGACTATAAGGTTTGTGTCAGGACTGTGTCAGGACTATCAGTTTTCTGTCAGGACTGTATCAGGTCTATCAGATTGTGTCAGGACTGTGACAGCATTGCATCAGCTTGGTATCAGGACTGTATTAGTTTTGTATCAGGACTATCAGGTCTGTGTCAGGACTGTGTAAGGACTGTATCAGGTTTGTGTAAGGACTGTATCAGGACAATCATGTTTGTTTCACGACTTTGGCAGGACTGTATCATGACTAATCAGGTTTGTGTCAGGATTGTGACAGGACTGTATCAGGTTTGTGTCAGGACTGTGACATGACTATCAGGTTTGTGCCAGGACTGTATCAGGACTATCAGGATTGTGTCAGAACTGTGACACATCTGTATCAGATTTGTGTCAGGACTGTATCAGGACTGTATCAGGACTATTAGGTTTCTGGCAGGACTGTGGCAGGACTATATCAGGTTTGTGTCAGGACTGTATCAGGACTATCAGTTTATGTCAGGACTGTGGCAGGACTGTATCAGGTCTGTAACAAGGATTGTATCAGCTTTGTGTCAGGACTATATCAGGTTTGTGTCAGGACTCTATCAGGACTATCAGTTTGTGTCAGGACTGTGGCAGGACTGTATCAGGTCTGTGACAGGATTGTATCAGCTTTGTGTCAGGACTATATCAGGTTTGTGTCAGGACTGTATCAGGACTGTCAGGTCTGTGTGAGGTTTGTGTCAGGACTGTACAGTGCTCCGCTTAAATGAGTACACTCCCTTTGAAAAGTAACATTTTAAGCAATCTCTCAATGAACACAAACAATTTCCAAAATGTTGACAAGACAAAGTTTAATATAACATCTGTTTAACTTATAACGTGAAAGTAAGGTTAATCATATAATTTTGATTACACATTTTTTTCAGTTTTACTCAAATTAGGGTGTTGCAAAAAGGAGTAAACCCCACAACAAAAACTACTACATCTAGTACTTTGTATGTCCTCCATGATTTTTAATGACAGCACCAAGTCTTCTAGGCATGGAATGAACAAGTTGGTGACATTTTGCAACATCAATCTTTTTCCATTCTTCAACAATGACCTCTTTTAGTGACTGGATGCTGGATGGAGAGTGATGCTCAACTTGTCTCTTCAGAATTCCCCATAGGTGTTCGATTGGGTTCAGATCAGGAGACATACTTGGCCACTGAATTACTTTCACCCTGTTCTTCTTCAGAAATCCAACAGTGGCCTCAGATGTGTGTTTAGTCATGTTGGAAAAGTGCACGATGACCAAGGGCACGGAGTGATGGTAGCATCTTCTCTTTCAGTATAGAGCAATACATCTGTGAATTCATGATGCCATCAATGAAATGCAGCTCCCCGACACCAGCAGCACTCATGCAGCCCCACATAAGGACACTGCCACCACCATGTTTCACTGTAGGCACCATGCATTTTTCTTTGTATTCCTCACCTTTGCGACGCCATACAGTTTTGAAGCCATCAGTTCCAAAAACATTTATCTTGGTCTCATCACTCCAGAGTACAGAGTCCCAGTAGTCTTCATCTTTGTCAACATGGGCCCTGGCAAACTCTAGGTGGGCTTTTTTGTGCCTGGGCTTTAGGAGAGGCTTCTTTCGTGGATGGCATCCATGCATGCCATTCCTCTGCAGTGTACGGCGTATTGTGTCACGGGAAATAGTCACCCCAGTTTGGCTTTCTACTTCTTTAGATAACTGTAGTGAACTTGCATGCCAATTTTCTTCAACCCTTCTCATCAGAAGACGCTCCTGTCGAGGTGTTAACTTTCGTGGATGACCTGGATGTCTCTGTGAGATGGTTGCAGTTCCATCTTTCTTAAATTTTTGTACCACTTTTGCTTCAGTATTCTGACTGATAAGTAAAGCTTTGCTGATCTTCTTGTAGCCTTCACCTTTGTGGTGTAAAGAAATTATTTTCTTTGGGGAATTCTGCAGACACAAGTTGAGCATCACTCTCCATCCAGCATCCAGTCACTAAAAGAGGTCATTGTTGAAGAATGGAAAAAGATTGATGTTGCAAAATGTCGCCAACTTGTTCATTCCATGCCTAGAAGACTTGGTGTGGTCAATAAAAATCATGAAGGCCATACAAAGTACTAGATGTAGTAGTTTTTGTTGTGGGGTGTACTCATTTTTGCAACACCCTAATTTGAGTAAAACTGAAAAAATGTGTAATCTAAGTTATATTATTAACCTTACTTTCACATTATAAGTTAAACAGATGTAATATTAAACTTTGTCTTGTCAACATTTTGGAAATTGTTTGTGTTCATTGAAATATTGTTTAAAATTTTACTTTTCAAAGGGGTTGTACTCATTTATGCTGAGCACTGTATCAGGACTATCAGGTTTGTGCCAGGACTGTGACAGGACTGTCTTCTTCTTCAGCAGTCCATCGATGTTGATGATGACTGTTATGCAGAGAGGATTACATCCTGCATGACTGCAGGTGGGCCACAAGGCCTGCACGTGAGCGGCAGAGCAGTCCACAAACACTGCATTCATGTCCAGTTGTTGCGCAGGAATATTTCATGTGCTTGCTGATATTCTTTCTGACACTTGTCCTCAATGGTTCTGATTGACCTCCTCACAGATGCTCTCCAATTATTTCTGTCGGTGGCAGCTTGCTCCCAGGTGTCAGGGTTAATTCCTGTTTTCTTCATGTGTCTTTTCAGCACATCTTTGAAGCGTAGCTTCTGTCTGCCTTGTTTCCTCCTTCCTTGGCTGAGTTCTCCATAAAAGACAGTGTGGCAGTGGGGGCATGGCCAAACAGCAGTATGTGAATGGAGGGCAGTGTCGGGGAAGGTAAGTGGCTAAGTCATTCCACCTGCTGTCAATTAATGTGTGTGTGTGTGTGTGTGTGTTACAGGGACGGAGCATAAAAGGAGAGAGCAGAGAAAGAGAGCTCTCTGCCCAACCACAATGCACGTGTGTGTGTGAGTGAGTGATGGATGGATGGATGAAAGGAAGCAAGCAAGCTGAAAAGCCGAATAAAAAGATATTCGTAAAAATATCAACTCTCGCCTGCCATGCTTCTGTGCTCCACCCACATCAGAAAGTTTTACAGTGGTGCCGAAACCCAGGAGCATAGAAGAGAACCACCCCATGGAGTCCTCCCCATTCGAAGAGCTCATCCTTGCCCTGGCTACTGCCCAGCAGAACCAGCATCAAGTGCTGATTGCCCTCCGAAAGGAGCAGGAGCAACACTTCGAAGCCTTAATGCTGGCCCAGCAGGAAGATCACCAGGCGTTCCGGCACCAGCTCGCGTCAGCAGGGGTGTCGACCACTGCTGCCACCACCCTCACAAAGATGGGACCACAGGACGATCCAGAAGTGTTCCTCGCTCTTTTCGAGCAAGCAGCCGAGGCGTGGGGGTAGCTGCAGGAGCAGCGCGCGGCGCGCCTTCTCCCGCTCCTGACTGGCGAGGCGCAGCTCGCAGCACAGCAGCTCCCTGCTGACAGCCGGCTGGTCTATGCTGACCTAACGAAAGCCATCCTGTAGTGGCTCGGCCACTCCCCGGAGCAACATCACTAGCGCTTCTGGATGCTGGCATCAGAGGAAGTCGGCCGACTGTTTGCATTCAGCCAGCAACTCCGGGACGTCTGCCGACGGTGGCTGAGGGCGGAAAACTGCGACGCCGATAAGATCATCGATCTGGTGGCACTGGAGCATTTTGTCTTTCGATTTCCGGAAAGAACGGCGGAATGGGTCCAGTGTCATCACCCGGCGTCACTGGAGCGAGCCATCGAGCTGGTGGAGGACCATTTGTAGGCGGCTCCAATGGCAGGCAGACAAGGCGTCTCCCCTCGCTTCTCTTCTCTCTCTCTCTTTTCTTCCCCTGTCTCTCGCCCCCCTCCCCACCCCGTTCCCCTGCCACAGAGGCGGTGGCTGGCCCCTCTCCAGCCAGCCCGTCGCACCCGTGGTGTCCTCCCCGCTCCCTCTCCTGTGTCTGTGTTGTCTCCCCCTCAGGTGAGTGACACCCATAACACCAGTGCAGAGGGAAAGCCTGGGCCGGTGTGCTGGCGCGGCAGGGAATCGGAGCATCTCCAAGGTCAGAGCTCTGCAAGGGAGGTGGGTGCTGTAATCCAGATCCCCGATGCACCAGAAACTGCCCCTGTTCGGGCCGGAACGTATCGCATACAGGTGAGCATTCAAGGGGCTACATATCATGCTTTGGTGGATTCCGGTTGTAATCAGACCTCAATTCACCAATGCCTGGTGCAAGGTGAGGCATTGGGGGGAGCACAAGTGGTGAAAGTGTTGTGTGTGCATGGGGATGTTCACCATTGCCCTCTAGTGTCTGTCCAAATTCTATTCCGGGTCCAAATGCATAGAATAAAGGCGGCGGTTAGTCCCCATTTCACCCACTTGTTGATTTTGGGTACTGATTGGCCAGGATTTAAAAACCTAATGGAATATTTAACACGCAGTGGGTCCTGCACTAGTAGGTCATGGGAAGGTCCCGGTGTGGCTTTCCCTAGGCTGACACTTGCACGACTTTTGGCCACGATTTTGTCGTGGCAAGTCGTGCCATTTTGGGGCACGAACTGGGAGGCTCCCGCACTGTTCACGACTAGTTCACGCATAGTTCACGACGAGTTCACAAATGCGTGCCCGTCCACATTCACGAACTGGCACGACGAGTTCACGCATAGTTTGCGCATAGTTTACGCACTTCCCGCATTGGCACGACGAGTTTGCGCAATTCGGACGGTGTCGTGCCGACTTGGGCATGCCTGTGTCATGCACAACCTCATCCTCATCAGATACCCACACGCAATTTCAGAAGTGGACCGCGAAGATCCGGACACACATGATCTGATCCCTGGTGGATGGAGGACTGACCGACACCTGCAGGGGCTGCTGCCTCTAACCAGCCATCATACCCAGAAGGATGCAAAGGATCAGCGAGACTACCTGTCACATTACTACATGTCCCCTGCTGGTGCTGTCCCTTGGCAAGAAAGAATGGTAGTAGCTTCATGAGCTGCATCCACAGTTGTTCCATTTTTGAAATAAAAGAAACGAAACTCCCCCCCCCAAAAAAAAGTCATGAAGGAATAGAAAATAAAAGACATTAAAGAAAAAAGCAAGAAAAAAAATTGCGAATGGCGAGAAGTGTCCGGGAAGCCCTATATATACCCCCGCACCGACGCGAGCGCCACTGTCGCGCAGTAGTCGTGAACTGCTCGTGAACTGCTCGTGAACTCATCGTGAACTGCTCGTGCCATGCGCAAACTGTTCGTGAAGTGCGTAAACTAGTCGTGAACTGCTCGTGCCATCAATGCGTGACCGTGTCAGTGGGAAGGCACAGCCACGCTGCGACGTGCACCAATTCATGAACATGTCGTGAACTACTCGTGAACTCGACGTGAGCTGTTCGTGAACTATTCGTGGCAGTTTGTGACAGTCGTGGCATGGCGCGCACTTCCACGCACTGGCACGCATCCTCCCGCATCGTCCCGACGAGTTCACGACGAGATCACGAACAGTTTGCGCATAGTTCACGACCCGGTCGTGAAATTTTGTCGTGACCAAAATTTTGAACATTTCAAAATTCTCGTCCTGACATGGCACGCAGTCACGACGGGTTTACACACACTTCACGCCAGTTTACGACTAGTTTGCGCACTGGCACGACTCGAGTCGTGCCAATGCGTGCCACGGAATCGTGCAAGTGTCAGCCTAGCCTTTGACTGGAGAAGCTGTCGCAGAGCCATCTACATCAACACTGCGACAGAGTGAGGAGCAGCCCGCTCCTCCTCCCTCTCTCAGGGATTCCCTTGGGGATTTCCCGTTAGAGCAGTCGTGAGACAAGACTCTGCAGCATGCGTTTGACCAAGTGAAAGTAATCGATGGTCAAACTCTTCAGCCAAGCACAGCACCGACCTTCCCCTCTTTTTCCATTATTAAAGATAAACTGTACCGAGTGATGCAGGACACTGAAACCAAGGAACAAATAACCCAGTTGTTAATCCCAAAGAGCCGTAGGGAACTCGTGTTTCATGCGGCTCACTTTAATCCCATGGCTGGACACTTGGGGCAAGATAAAACACTAGCCTGAATAATGGCCCGGCTCTATTGGCCAGGGATTCGTGGGAATGTCCGTCGGTGGTGTGCGGAATGCCGTGAATGCCAATTAGTAAATCCCACAGCCACTCCAAAAGTGCCTTTGCGCCCTCTTCCTCTAATCGAGACCCCGTTTGAGCGAATTGAGATGGATCTCGTTGGGCCATTAGATCGGTCAGCATGGGGATATCGCTTTATTTTAGTTCTAGTGGACTATGCAACGCGATATCTGGAAGCAGTGACTCTCTGCAATATCTCAGCCTGCAGTATTGTGGAAGCGCTCTTCTGCTTTATCTCCCAGGTCGGGATTCCGAAAGAAATCCTGACAGACCAAGGCACTTCGTTTATGTCACGCACACTGCGCGAGCTGTATGGGTTACTGGGGATTAAGTCTATCTGCACCAGTGTTTATCACCCACAAATGGATGGCTTATTAGAGCGATTTAACCAGACACTCAAAAACATAATCTGTAAATTCGTAAGTGAAGATGCACATAATTGGGATAAATGGCTTGAACCCCTGTTGTTCGCAGTACAAGAGGTCCTGCAAGCCTCCATGGGGTTTTCTCCCTTCGAATTATTATATGGGAGTAAGCCACATGGCATTCTGGACATGCTACGGGAAAATTGGGAGGAGGGACCTTCACTGAATAAAAATGAAATCCAGTACATTCTTGACCTGCGTGCAAAACTCCACACCCTCATGCACCTAACCCAGGAGAATTTATGACAGGCACAAGAACGTCAAAGCCAGCTATATGACAAGGGCAAGCGCCTTAGAGAGTTCACACCGGGAGACAAAGTGCTCGTATTATTGTCCACGTCGAGTTCTAAATTAGTCGCCAAGTGGCAAGGGCCCTTTGAGGTCACATGGCGAGTCAGGGACATCGACTATGAGGTGAAGTGAACGGATAGGGGTGGGACACTGCAAATCTACCACCTCAACCTTTTAAAATGCAGGAATGAGGGGGTCCCCGTGGTGTTGGCGTCGGTAGTCCCAGAGAAGGCGGAGCTGGGGCTGGAGGTAAAAAAGATAACATCTTGGACCACTCCAGTCCCTTGTGGAGACCACCTCTCACCAGCCCAACTCACGGAGGTAGCCAAGTTGCAGAAGGAATTTTCCAACGTGTTCTCGCCCCTTCCTGGTCGTACCCATCTCATAGAACACCACATCGAAACGACCCCAGGGGTGGTAGTGCGTAGCCGTCCTTACCGCTTGCTCGAACACAAGAAAAAGGTGGTTCGGGATGAACTCAAGGCCATGCTCGAAATGGGCATAGTCGAGGAGTCCCACAGAGACTGGAGCAGCCCAGTGGTCCTGGTTCGCAAGACCGACAGGTCAGTCCGGTTCTGTGTGGACTATAGAAAGGTCAATGCGGTGTCTAAATTTGATGCATACCCAATGCCTCGCATTGATGAGTTGCTTGATTGGTTAGGCGCTGCTCGCTTTTATTCGACACTGGATCTAACAAAGGGATATTGGCAGATCCCCTTGACTCCTCTATCCCGAGAGAAAACGGCCTTTTCCACACTGTTTGGATTACACCAATTTGTCATGCTCCCTTTTGGGTTGTTTGGGGCACCCGCTACGTTCCAGCAGCTTATGGACAGGGTCCTCCGCCCTCACGCTGCCTACACGGCCGCCTATCTAGACAACATTGTAATCTACAGTAATGATTGGCCGCAGCACTTGGAACACACTGAGGGTTGTCCTAAAGTCGCTGAGGCGAGCGGGCCTCACAGCTAACCCAAAAAAGTGTGCAATTGGGCGGGTGGAAGTACGGTATCTGGGGTTCCACTTGGGCCGTGGGCAGGTGCATCCCCAAATTAACAAGACCGCAGCAATTGCGGCCTGCCCAAGGCCCAAGACCAAAAAGGAGGTGAGACGGTTCTTGGGGCTGGCTGGCTATTATTGTAGGTTTCTACCTAATTATTCGGACGTCACCAGCCTGCTAATCGATCTCACTAAAAAGGGGGCTCCAGATCCGGTCCAGTGGACGGAGCAGTGCCAACAGGCCTTCTCTGAGATAAAAGCTGCACTTTTACACTCCCCTGACTTCTCTCTCCTGTTTATTTTGCAGACTGATGCACTGGACAGAGGGCTGGGGGCCATTTTGTCCCAGGAGGTGGAGGGTGAGGAATGCCCCGTGCTGTACATAAGCTGGAAACTCTTGATGCGTGAAAGCAGGTACAGCACAATTGAGAAGGAGTGTCTTGCCATCAAGTGGGTGGTCCTTGCCCTCCGATACTACCTGCTGGGGCGCCCTTTCACTCTCTGTTCGGACCACGTGCCCCTCCAGTGGCTCCACCGCATGAAGGATGCCAATGCGTGGATCACCCATTGGTATCTCGCCCTCCAGCCATTTAAGTTCGAGGTGATCCACAGGCCAGGGGCGCAGATGGTGGTGGCGGATTTCCTGTCCTGTCGGGGGGGGGAGGAGTCAGCTTCAGGCCGGACGGCTCCCCGGCCTGAGTCAGGCGGTGGGGGTATGTGGCAGTGGGGGCGTGGCCAAACAGCAGTCTGTGAATGGAGGGCGGGGTCGGGGAAGGTAAGTGGGTAAGTCATTCCACCTGCTGTCAATTAATGTGTGTGTGTGTGTGTGTGTGTGTGTGTGTGTGTGTGTGTGTGACAGAGCATAAAAGGAGAGAGAGAGCAGAGAAAGAGAGCTCTCAACCCAACCACAATGCATGTGTGTGTGTGAATGAGTGATGGATGGATGAAAGGAAGCAAGCAAGCTGAAAAGCCGAATAAAAAGATATTCATACAAATATCAACTCTCGCCTGCCATGCTTCTGTGCTCCACCCACATCAAGAAGTTTTACAGACAGCTTTGGAGATTCTGGAGTCAGGCATGCATCGAACATGCCCAGCTCAATGTAGCTGTGAGGCAGTGATGAGTGCCTCTACACTAGTTGTTTTGGCTCTCCTCAGCACCTCGACATCAGCTATCTTGTCTTGCCAATGGATCCCCAGAATTTGTCGCAGATGGCAGAGCTGTGTCCTGGTGAGCTTCTTTATCTGTCTTCAATAGAGGATCATGCACTCTGTGGAGTAGAGGAGTGATGGTCGGACAACTGCGTTGTAGACCTTCACTTTGGTTGACCTCCTAATGTCGTGTCTCGACCATAGACAGTCGTGAAGGGAGCCAAATGCTTTGGAGGCAGCTTGTATCCAGCACTCTATTTCCAGGTCTGACAAGTTGGTGCTTGTGACTGCACTACCAAGATCGGTAAAGTTCTTGGTCTTGGAGAGGGCTGATCCATTCACCAGTACAACTGGGCAAGGTGTTGAGTTATTTGGAGGGGGCTGGTAGAGAAGTTCTGTCTTCGACATGATCTTGAGGCCAAACAAAGTGGAAGCAGTAGAGAAGCGGTCCATGATTTCTTGGATGTCATGAGTATCTGTTGCTACCAGATCAGAGTCATCAGCATAGAGGAGTTCTCTCACACACATTTCTCTTGTCCTGCTGGAGGCTCTGAGTCTCGCAAGGTTGAAGAGCTTGCCATCTGATCTTGTCTTCATGTAGACTCCTTTGCTGAGATTGGCTCCTATGGATTCCAATACTGCTACCAGGTAGTGTGTGAAGAGAGTCCGGGCTAACACACAACCTTGCTTGACACCATGGTTGATGAAAAAAGCATTGCTGATGTCTCCACCAATTGAGACCTTGCCTGACATGCCTTCATGAAAGTTCTTGATGATCTGCACTACTTTCTCTGGGCAGCCATACAGCTCCAAAACCTTCCATAGTGTTTCCTTGTCTACGGTGTTGAAGGCCTTTCTAAAGTCCACAAATACGACATACAGAGGCTGGTGTTGTTCAATAGCTTTTTCTTGAAGCTGTTGGAGAGTGAAGATCATGTCTGTGGTTGATTGGCCTGCTCTGAAACCACATTGGCTCTCTGGTAGCACTTCCTTTAAGATCCTCTTGATGTGATTCAGGATGACTTTTGCCAGGATTTTGCCAGCTATTGACAGTAGGGCGATACCGCCATGGTTGCCACATTCGCTTCTCAGGCCCTTCTTCTTATAGATAGTTACTCTGACCACATCTTTGAAGTCTTGTGGGACACAGGAGTTTGTCCAGCATGCATTGTACAGTCTGAGTAACTCTCTTTTCAGGTTTTGGCCTCCTATCTTCCACAGGTCTGCTAGAATGTCATCTTGTCCTGGGGCTTTGCCGCATCTCATGGTTTTCAGTGCCTTCTCCAGTTCTAGTTCCATGATTGGTGCTGAGAGCTCTTCTCTGGTTTCTCTTGGCTGAATCAGGTTGCAAGCTTGTGGGTCGGCTGAGCCTTGTTGATTGAGGAGAGTACAGAAGTGCTCCTTCCACCTTGCTTTAATGTCCTCCATGTTGGTCAGGAGTTGACTTCCATCTGCACTCTTCACTGGTGCCATGGCATTGCTTCTTGGACCGTAGATGGCCTTCAGTCCACAGAAAAGTCCATGTGAGTCATTCCTGTCAGCCTTCTCTTGCAGTTCTTCTGCTTTTTTGCTACACCATTTATCCTTCATGGATCTAATCACCCTTTGCACTTTGGCCTTGATTCTCTTGAAGGCAGTTTCTGTGAATGCCGTGTTCACTTGGAGATGTTTACTGTACGCTTTCTGTTTCTCCACGAGCAGAGACTGGATGGCTTCCTCATTATCTTGAAATCAGTCTGGTGTTTTTCTTCTCGTGTGTCCAAGCATTTCTTCAGTTGTAGAGTAGACAGTTTCTTTCAACCTCTTCCAGAGTTCTTCAACATTGTTGCTGTTGACTTCATTTTCATCCACGGCAGCTGTCCACGGCAGCTGAGATGGCTGTGGCCAGTCTCTACTGTTCTTCTTGACTTTTGAGCTTGCTCGTGTCCAGTTTCTTGGCTGGTGCATTTGCTGGTTTCTTTCGCCTTGGAAAAAACAGTTTGAGTCTGAGTTGTGAGCGCACCACATAGTGGTCAGTTGAGCATTCTGCACCCCTCAAGGTCTTTGTTGACAGGACTTCCAGCATAGAAGAATGTGTTGGTGATACTCAGCGCTCATTGAGTGCAAAAGCTCAGCAGTAGTTCACCATTGGAGTTCTGCTTTCCTTTCCCAAACTTCCCAATTGTGCCTTCGTAGGTGGTGTGGTCATTGCCCACTCTTGCATTGAAGTCCCCTAGGATGAGAAGCTTGTCTTCCCTGGGTACTCTGTCTACCACTTCAGCCAGGTTCTGGTAGAATGCTTCCTTGTCTTCTTCAGAGTACATCATGGTTGGTGCATAAACAGATATCACTGATAGATACCACTCATTGGCTGTTGGTGCACGTAGGATCATAATCCTCTCTGATATTCCAGCTGGTAGCAATGGCAGCTTCTTGGCAATCCGATTAGAGATAGCAAAGGCCAGACCAGCCTCTCTCCTCTCATCCATTCTGCCACTCCAGAAGAAGGTGTAGTTTTCCTCTTGAAGTTGCCCTTGTCCTTGTAGCCTGGTTTCTTGCAGGGCTGCAATGTCAATGCTGTAGCAATCCAATTCCTTCATAATAAGGTGTGCATCTCTCAGGTCGTGTATCATTGTCGAGCATAGTTGGACATTCCAGGTAGCAACAGTCAGTTTCATCTTCTTGCTCCTCTTGCCACTGCAGTGAAGATCCGCTGGTCACGGTGAACCAACCAGGTTGTTCTGGGCGAGCTTTCTTTACCCCACCTTTTCTAGGGGCTTCCCTTCCAGGGCAGGCTGTGCTATCCCTAAATAGGGCAGCCTGGACACTCACACTGCTGCCTCAGCCTACTGTTGCCCGGATCTTCAGTTGATCTGCAACCGTCAAGTATGAGCCACCAGTGTGCAGGAATCTTGCTAGCAGCTTCCAGCTTCTTAGGCCTGCTGCCGTCACATTTATTCCATCACCACAGGGCTTCACTCCTCGCATAACGCCTTGCACAGTAAGTAAGACAGGCGGTGTCGTGCCCCCACCGTTCTGTCTCTCTGGACCTCCAGGTCGAGCACCAAGTGGTGCACGAATGTGCCACAGACCTGGCTGACATGGAGGTTGCCCTGCAATTACAACTGTTCTGCCTGGTGATGCCATACCCTGTCTATGGTTCCTCCACATGCCACCTGGTGATGTGCCATTGACCTTGAGGTTCTTCTGTGACAGAGCACCAAGGACACCCTGCTGCCAGCATCCTTGGAATACCCTGGTCCTTAGAGACATACCCTGGTCTGCATGCTGACAAGACTATTTAAACCATAGTTGGTACCCTGGCAGGTGCTACCACTCCAGGTCAGAGTGGGCCTGGGAGCAATGGTGACTAAGGGGCAGCTCCACATTCCCCACAGCCCCAGTCACCCCTGACTGTGGCCTCACCACCGGATGCAGTTTAGTGTCTTGCCCAGGACAGGACTGTATCAGGTTTATGTTAGGACTGTATCAGGTTTGTGTCAGGACTGTATCAGGATTATCAGGTTTGTGTCAGGATTGTATTAGGTTTGTGTCAGGACTATATCAGGACTATCAGGTTTGTGTCAGGACTGTATAAGGACTATCAGGTTTGTGTCAGGACTGTATCAACTTTGTGTAGGACTGTATCAGTTCTGTATCAGGTTTGTGACTGGACTGTATCAGGTTTGTGTCAGGACTGTTTCTTTCAACCTCTTCCAGAATTCTTCAACATTGTTGCTGTTGACTTCATTTTCATCCAGGGCAGCTGAAATGGCTGTGGCCAGTCTCTCCTGTTCTTCTTGACTTTTGAGCTTGCTCATGTCCAGTTTCTTGGCTTCCAGGACAGGCTCTGCTATCCCTAAATAGGGCAGCCTGGACACTCACACTGCTGCCTCAGCCTACTGTTGCCCAGATCTTCAGTTGAGCTGCGACCATCAAGTATGAGCCGCCAGTGTGCAGGAATCTTGCTAGCAGCTTCCAGCTTCTTAGGCCTGCTGCCGTCGCATTTATCCCATCACCACAGGGCTTCACTCCTCGCATAACACCTTGCACAGTAAGTAAGACAGGTGGTGTCATGCCCCCACCATTCTGTCTCTCTGGACCTCCAGGTTGAGCACCAAGTGGTGCACGAATGTGCCACAGACCTGGCTGACATGGAGGTTGCCCCACAGTGACAACTGTTCTGCCTGGTGATGCCATCCGTTGACTGTCTCTCAGGTTTGTGTCAGGACTGTATCAGGTTTGTATTAGGACTATATCAGGGCTATCAGGTTTGTGTCAGGACTGTATTAGGTTTGTGTCAGGACTCTATCAGGACTATCAGGTTTGTGTCAGGACTGTATAAGGACTATCAGGTTTGTGTCAGGACTGTATCAAGTTTGTGTCAGGACTATCAGGTTTGTGTCAGGACTGTAATCAGGTTTGTGTCAGGACTACCAGGTTTGTGTCAGGACTGTGACAGGACTGTATCAGGACTATCAGTTTGTGTCAGGACTGTGTCAGGACTGTATCAGGTTTGTGTCAGGACTGTATCAGGCTTGTGTCAGGACTGTATCAGGACTATCAGGTTTGTGTCAGGACTGTATAAGGACTATTAGGTTTGTGACAGGACTATATCAGGTTTGTCTGAGGACTGTATCAGGACTATCAGGTTTGTGTCAGGACCGTATCAGGACTATCAAGTTTGTGTCAGGACTGTATCATATACCATTCCAAGATAGCGGCATGTACATACGCAGCGGCTCCTCTTTGTCCCGACAGAACAGTAGTTTCGTGTTTTTTGTGTTTTAAAACAGTGTGTATCTGTTCGTCTTTGTCGCCTCCATCAGTCTTAAGGCGTACATACTCCCATGAGTTTCTGCTCGACATCCGCAGAACTATATTCACGGATATAAATCCAGAGGATGCAGAAGTGCTATGCGACTACAGTTTGCTCCGGAGGCCTGCTCAACCACCAACCCCCACTCCTGCATCCAGCCCACAGTGGAAGCGCCACAGGCGGAACATGCAGAAGCAGAAGAGGAGCAAGCATGGTGGTATCCGGGCTAGGCTAGCAGCTAGCCCTCACCAGCCGGCTATCCTTACCATCATTCTGGCCAACGTACGCTTTCTGGACAACAAGCTGGATTATGTCTGCCTGCTCCGCTCATTTTCTAAGTCTGTGAGTGAGTGTTGTGTCCTTGTGTTTGTGGAAACATGGCTTAATGACAGCGTCCCGGACTGTGCCATTCAGCTAGCCTGGCTAACATGCTACCGGTCAGACAGAGTGCTAGTCTGGGGGGGAGGGGGGGACTCACGGCGGAGGACTCTGTGTTTACATCAGTGATGCCTGATGCTGTGATGCTGTTGTGGTCTGCAAACACTGCTCACCACTGGTGGAGTTTATAATTATTAAGTGCCAGCCATTCTACCTGCCGAGGGAATTTACAGCCATATTGCTGGTAGCAATATACATCCCTCCTGGCTCCAATAACAACAGGAGTGAAGCACTGAATGAACTTTATCAGCACATCAGTGAGCAGCAGACAGCCCACCCAGATGCTTTTCTCATCCTGGCTGGGGATTTCAACCATGCAAACCCCAAGAGCGTGTTTCTAAAACTCCATGGACATATCAACTTTCCTCACATGTGGAAACAATACTCTTGACAATGTTTACACCATGCATAGAAGCGCCTACAAAGCCCTACCCCTCTCCCACCTTGGGGCCTCAGATCACTCCACTGTTATGCTAATGCCAGCATACAGGCCGCTGGTTAAAGTCACCAAACCAGCTACAAAGCAGATACATGTGTGGCCAGAGGGGTCCTCAGAGGCACTCCAGGACTGTTTTTCCACCACTGACTGGCGCATGTTCAGACAGGCAGCCACCTACAGCAACTCCACAGATCTCCAAGGGTACACGGAGACCGTCACTGCCTACATGAGGAAGTGCATGGACGACGTTACGGTCACCAGAACCATCTCCATTCAGGCCAATCAGAAACCATGGCTGACAGGGGAAGTCCACAGGCTCCTGTGGGCTCGGAACGCCGCCTTCAGAGCTGGGGATGAGGTGGGCCTGAGGACAGCTAGGGCCAACCTGTCACGAGGCATCAGGATGGCCAAGAGACAGTATTCCAGGAACATTGCTGACTATTTCACCCACAGCAGAGACACCAGGAACCTGTGGCGGGGGATTCAGACCATCACAGACTACAAGCCCTCGCCGCAGACCTGTGACAACTCCATGTCTCTGCTGAATCAGTTGAATGAGTTCTTCGCTCGCTTTGAGGCAGACAACAGCACCACGGCACAGAAGACCCCACCACCTCCTGGCAACCAGGTGTTGACGCTGTCCCCAGACAGCGTGAGGAGAGCTCTCAGGATGACAAATGCACGGAAAGCCTCGGGTCCTGATAACATTCCTGGTTGTGTCCTGAGAGACTGTGCCGAGGAGCTCACAGATGTCTTTACAGACATCTTCAACATCTCGTTGAGCCAGGCTGTTGTCCCCATGTGCCTCAAAGCCACCACCATCGTCCTGGTCCCAAAGAAGCCGTCTCCCTCCTGCTTCAATGACTACCGCCCTGTCACACTCACTTCCATCCTCATGAAGTGCTTCGAGCGGCTAGTCATGCGGCATATCAAGTCTGCCCTCCCCCTCGTCCTGGACCCTTTCCAGTTTGCATATCAGTCCAACTATTCGACCGATGACGCCATCTCCACTGCCCTCCACTCAGCCCTCACCCACCTGGAGAAAAAAGACTCGTATGTCAGAATGCTGTTCATAGACTTTAGCTCAGCATTCAACACAATCATTCCTCGGCAGCTCATTCATAAACTGGACCAGCTGAGACTCAACACCTCCCTGTGCAACTGGCTGCTGGACTTCCTGACGGGGAGACCACAGGCTGTACGGGTCGGCAGCAACTCCTCCAGCACCATCACATTGAACACGGGGGCCCCCCAAGGATGTGTGCTGAGCCCCCTCCTCTTCACTCTGCTGACCCACGACTGCACACCAACATCCAGCTCTAATCTCTTCATTAACTTTGCGGATGACATGACTGTGGTGGGTCTCATCAACAATGGCGATGAGACAATCTACAGGAGTGAGGTGAGCTGCTTGGCCATGTGGTGCAAGGACAACAATCTCCACCTGAACGTGGAGAAGATGAAGGAGATTGTTGTGGACTTCAGGAGAGCGCACACCCAGCATGCTCCACTATCTATCGACAGTGCTGCAGTGGAGAGGGTGAGCAGCACCAAGTTTCTGGGTGTGCACATCTCTGAAGACCTGTCCTGGAGCAACAACACTGCATTACTGGCCAAAAAAGCCCAACAGCGTCTGTACTTCCTCCGCAAACTGAGGAGAGCAAGAGTCCCGGCCCCCATCATGCACACATTCTACAGAGGCACCATCGAGAACATCCTGACCAGCTGCATCACTGTGTGGTATGGCGCCTGCACCGTGTCCTGCTGCAAGACTCTGCAGCACATTGTGAGAGCAGCTGAGAGGATCATTGGTGTCTCTCTCCCTTCTCTAATGGATATCTATAACTTCCGCCTCACCCGCAAAGCCATCAGGATTGCAGGTGACCCCACCCACCCATCTCACAGCCTCTTCAGCCTGCTGCCGTTGGGTAGGATACTGCGGAGTCTCCGGGCCAAAACCAGCAGGCTCAAGGACAATTTCTTTCACCAGGCGGTCAGGAGGCTCAACTCTCTCCCTGTTCTGCCCCTCCTCCCCCCTCTGCCCCGCCACAGATTCTGCTCGCACCCCCCGCCCCCCCTCCACATCTGACATGTCACCCTTACAGTTTCCCCCCTCCAACACACACACACACACACACACACACACACACACACACACACACACACACACAACGTTCATTAACACACTGAACTCAGGGACTGCACATTTCACTTTACCTCACTCATTTGCACTATTCCGCAGTACCTCACTTAACAGCTATTAGTTTATTAGTTTATTGTTTATACTGCTTATTTCATGTTTACCTGCGATACCTCGCTCATATATATATATATATATATATATATATATATATATATATATATATATATATATATATATATTGTTTAGTCTATGTCTAGTATATATCTAGAGTGTTTATACTGTATATATTGTTTATTTCAATTATTCTATTTTTATTTATTGCATTGCCTGTTTGCACCGTGGGTCAGAGAGGACTGAAATTTCATCTGTGCTGTATGTCGAACATGTATAGCATATTTGACAATAAAGCTGACTTGACTTGATCAGGTTTGTGTCAGGACTGTATCAGGACTACCAGTTTTGTGTCAGGACTGTGACAGTACTATATCAGGTTTGTATCAGGACTATATCAGGACTATCAGTTTGTGTCAGGACTGTGACAGGACTGTATCAAGTTTGTGTCAGGACTGTATCCACTCTTTCAGGACTGTGACAGGACTATCAAGTTTGTGTCAGGACTGTATCAGGTTTGTGTCAGGACTGTATCAAGTTTTTGTCAGGACAGTATCAGGTGTGTGTCAGGACTGTATCAGGTTTGTGTCAGGACTGTGACAGGATTCTATCAGGTTTGTGTCAGGACTGTATCAGGTTTGTGTCAGGACTGTATCAGGACTGTATTAGGTTTGTGTCAGGACTGTGTCAGGATTGTATCAAGTCTGTTTCAGGACTGTATCAGGTTTGTGTCAGGACTGTATCAGGTTTGTGTCAGGACTGTATCAAGTTTTTGTCAGGACTGTATCAAGTTTTTGTCAGGACTGTATCAGGTGTGTGTCAGGACTGTATCAGGTTTGTGTCAGGACTGTGACAGGATTCTATCAGGTTTGTGTCAGGATTGTATCAGGTTTGTGTCAGGACTGTATCAGGACTGTATTAGGTTTGTGTCAGGACTGTGTCAGGATTGTATCAAGTCTGTTTCAGGACTGTATCAGGTTTGTTTCAGGACTGTATCAAGTCTTTTTCAGGACTGTGACAGGACTGTATTAGGTTTGTGTCAGGGACCATAATTTCTGTATCAGAACTGTATCATTACTGCGTCGGGATTGTATCAGGTTTGTGTCAGGACTGTATCAGGATTGTGTCAGGTCTGTGTCAGGTCTCTGAGGACTGTATCAGGTCTGTGTCAGGTCTTTGTCAAGACTGTGTCAGGACTGTATCAGGTCTCTGTTAGGACTGTGTCAGGTCTGTGTCAAGTCTGTGTCAGGTCTATGTTAGGACTACGTCAGGCCTCTGTCAGGTCTGTGTCAGGACTGTGTCAGGTCCATGTCAAGACTGTGTCAGGACTGTATCAGGTCTCTGTTAGGACTGTGTCAGGTCTGTGTCAAGTCTGTGTCAGGTCTATGTTAGGACTACGTCAGGCCTCTGTCAGGTCTGTGTCAGGACTGTGTCAGGTCCATGTCAAGACTGTGTTTGGTATCTAGTTCTTTCATTAAAATGTATTTTTGGTGTGTGCTTTTTATAGCCATGGTGATCTCTTTCCTGTTATCCAGAAAGTAAACACCTATGGAAACAGAAGCTACCACAGAGCTAGGAGTTTTTACACACACACACACACACACACACACACTACAGATGGTTCATGGAGAGTGACACCTGTTCCTTGAGTCTGAGACCGAGCCTCCTGTCATTGCAGAAGTTAATACAGTTGAACATCACGGTGTGTGTGTGTGTGTGTGTGTGTGTGTGTGCGCGCGCGCGCGTACCCGTGTGTGTGTGTGTAACCTCCACATTAAAAAAACATTTATTTTAATATTTTACTGTTCAGCTTGTCTCTGTCTCTATTAGTCTCGGTTTAGTAAAAGATCTGAATCATTTATTAGGTCCTTTTTTCACTCTCCATATTTTGTCACCTGATCTGTCATCTTAACATCTTCCACCAAATGCCACACACCAATTTAGCCACAGCCGCATACACATGCGTATATACAGTACGCAGACGCATGCACCAGATGCCAATTTTCGAAAAGAGACATCTTAATAGCGCTGTCAATGAATTAATTAGATCTGCTAATGAGCTAACAGCAGCTCGCTCTAAATTAAATTAATGCTGTAATGCCTCCAGACAGAGAGAATTAGCATCACATCATGAATATGAATGTGATGTTTGGATGTGATGTGCTGGAAATGGATCTCGCTTGTACACAGAACTTGATGAGATACTTTTCAATTAAAAAGACTAATTACAGAAGTGGAGGGAGAGACAGGAGGAAAGCTTGTGGTGCGAATTATTAGTAATAAAATAAATACATTTGAAAACAATTACAGAATAAAAGTCTGACTAGTACTTTGGCTGGACCATTTTCTAAAGCCACTCTAAATGTAAAAGTGTAATCATACTGAAGCCGTCGAAGTGTCTGTGTGTAATCCCGGGGTCTCTCTCTGCCAGGAGCTAGCATCAAACACCATCTGCTAACTACAGGATCACCTGCTAGCAAACATTTAACCAACACACCTGTGTACCTGCCACCTCCTGGAGCTAAGCTGCCTAAAGGACTAACATGAATTGGATAAGATTGAATAACAAATTGCACTGGATCAGAAACTTTTTAAATTATCAAACAAATATAGAAATTAAAACATGCACAGTGTGTGTATGTTTTAATTTCTATTTTTTCTGCATCTTCTCTTCCAAGTGCATTTTGGAGATAATTTTAAAAAATGATGTTAGAGTAAATAATCACCTCGTTCATGTTCGTATTTCATGTCCACCTTATGCACAATATCAGAGCAAAGGGGGCATGTCTCCAGGGGAGTGTGATCACCTGACTACTATAACCATCACTGATTGGCTGCATGTATCTACAGTCTGGGTGAGAAAGAAATCAGCCCCAGCCTGGTGGAGATGCTAAAAAATGAAACTGTATTTCAACATTGTTGACAGATGGAGGGATTAGCCCCGCTAGCGCATTTATACCAGGTGCTCCTGCATCACTCACATTTCTCCTAAAAAGGCATCAGTGTTGTACAATACCACGTGATGCAGTGCATCTGTACAATCCACCGTATTGTCGTAAACGTGTGACACGGCGTGCAAATCTTCAGCTTTCTCAATGGGGCTTTGCAGATGTTCTTATCTTTCTAATTCATGTTTGTGACTTCTTCAGACACTGAGTGTAAGATCCTGCTGCGTGAGCACAGTAAAAGAATCAGAAATACAAGCGAGGAATGCTGAAGTGTCTGTGCAGCGAGCTGATTCTACCATCCACTGATAATTAGCACCGAAAAGCCTTCACATTGTTTCTTCTTCTTTTTGAAAATAAAAGGACTAACGTTTGAAAGGAAGGCATGTGTCGCAGATTCTCATTCTGCATCTCATGACGTTTTGTTCGCTCAAAACAAAGACAATACACTTTGAGTAGAATAATAGGATTCATTACCCTAATAACATTATGATAATGTTAAGATTATTCAACACAACGCGCCTTCTTATGTCATACATTCACATCGAATAATAAGAACAAAAACATTGTTTTGCGACCCTAAATAAATAAAGGAACCATTTAATCTGTTTTTCCTCTTCTTCTTCTTCTTTTTCTCCTGCTCTCTTATAATTCACCATGAATAGCTAATCTTTCAATTCCATAACGTTTCCAGAAATTCCACAGAGCATCTTGCCAAGAGGGAAGCGCTAAAAATACGCTAACAATACGCTAACAATACACACCACAGAATAAGTCTCTTCAACTGAGATCATTTACCTTCATGCTTTACGGTGTACAATTCATTTTCTACACTGACTCAAAAGTGGAGCACACACACACTCTGAAACATGTTTCACACTTCCTGAGACACATAATGAAAGGCGTCTCTCAGACAGATGTGTTCGAGGACTACTTGAAGCCTGATGTTTAACACCACAATCCTCTGTCTGCTGTATTTATCGCCGAAATCATAATAACTGCACTTCAAATTCTTTCCAAGTCCCTAAGCATCAGCGTGAGAGATTTCTGATCTAAAGTCAGTGAGACTTTGTGAGAAAATTGTGCTTATCGTCCATGATGACTTGTGTACAGCTTCGATAATTAAATCATTTTCTTTCACTGCTCTTAATAATTCACACACCAGACTCTCCAGAGTTCAAGTTATAAATTATATGTTTTGTTTTTTAAAAAAAAAAATCAGTGTAGACGTGAGTCTAAATAATCTCTGCCTCTGAGTGAGTTCCATTTCGTCCTCATTTTGAACTTCTCTGTGAGGTTGATCTTTTATAGAGTTTTGTGGGCGTCACTGAATGCAAAGGAACTGGGATTGGCCTTCATCAAAGTACGCACATGAGCACAATGGACAAACAGCAGAAAGCAATGTTTTGTAAATCTGGCAGTAGTTCATGCAAACACTTCTACACAAAAATGATCAAAGTGCATGATGGTTTTGTGAACGTATATAATTAATAAATAAATAAATAAATAAATAAATAAAGGAGGGGCGGCACGGTGGTGTAGTGGTTAGCGCTGTCGCCTCACAGCAAGAAGGTCCTGGGTTCGAGCCCCGGGGCCGGCGAGGGCCTTTCTGTGTGGAGTTTGCATGTTCTCCCCGTGTCCGCGTGGGTTTCCTCCGGGTGCTCCGGTTTCCCCCACAGTCCAAAGACATGCAGGTTAGGTTAACTGGTGACTCTAAATTGACCGTAGGTGTGAATGTGAGTGTGAATGGTTGTCTGTGTCTATGTGTCAGCCCTGTGATGACCTGGCGACTTGTCCAGGGTGTACCCCGCCGTTCGCCCGTAGTCAGCTGGGATAGGCTCCAGCTTGCCTGCGACCCTGTAGAAGGATAAAGCGGCTAGAGATAATGAGATGAGATGAGATGAGATAAATAAAGGATATCTGTAGGTCATTATACAGACGTATGGCTTTCACAGGGATCATTCTGGACAATGAGTCACACTGGAAATGGAAATGTGTACATGGTGTATATGTGTAAAGTAGGAGAAGAGATCTGATGAGTGAGTGACAACCATGTGACTGACTCTCTCTCTCACACACACACACAAGCACACACACCATGCTAATTATGCAGAGGAGTGTGAAAGCTCATTCACCGGCCAGACTAATTAAACAGCATCATCTCATTTAAATTTGTAATTAAACACTTGAGCATAATCACACAGCGCACTACGACTCCAGAGGAATCAATTAAAAGCGTTTGATTAATTAATTTATTCCAGCAACATTTGTCCCACTTCCTAATAAATGGATGCTTTGTAGCTGTATAATTTCCCCCACTCATTTATCTTTCTTTCTTTCCTTCTCTCTCTCTCTCTCTCGGTTAAATGCAGGTCGAGTTTATGATTAATGCAGTTTCAGGTTTTCCTTCTGAAGGAGAAGAGCTAATGAAGTGACGTGTCTATAGAGACAAAGCTTCCCATTTATTTATTTATTTATTTATACTTTTCATTCCAACACATTGACCGCACTGACATGTAAAAGCTGTGAGCAGTTCTCTCTCTCTCTCTCTCTCTCTCTCTCACACACACACACACACACGTTTAATACAGAAGGCTGTGAGCTCCATGTCTCTATCATTTATGTGCACTATGGAGCACTGGAGAATGAAAAACCTATTTTGACAGAAGTGTGTGTGTGTGTGTGTGTGTGTGTGTGTGTGTGTGTGTGTGTGTGTGTGTGTGTGTGTGTGTGTGTGTGTTTTCCGGCGACTGCTCCAAGCCCCAGTGGTGCCGTTTACCCAGCACAGTGTTCAGGTCTGTGATATTAATTAAGATAAATTTACCTCCGTATTCAGCGGCCATGCTATCACCCCATTTATCAAAATTAGCTTCATTATTTCTGTGCACCGGCAGAATTATTACCTTTTTCATGTCTTATTTTTTATTAATATTCATAATTTAATAATGCAGCATTTGAGGCTGTCCACAGAGGGAGCATCTCTGAGATAAAGCACCATCACACACACACACACACACACACACACACACACACACACACAGAGTTTGTGTTTATCAGATGAAACATTTTGATTCTACGTGTATGTCTATTTTATAATATTATTTAAATTAATAAAATTTAATTGCATTTAATTTTATTAGACATTTGTTTATGCAGTTTTGTGTGACTATTAGCATTAAAGAAGATGCTGCTGATGCTGCTGATGGTGGTGCTGATGGTGATGGTGGTGGTGATGATGATGATGGTGGTGGTGGTGGTGATGATCATGGTGATGATGGTGATGGAGGTGGTGATGGTGGTGATGATGAGAGTGATGGTGATGATAATGATGATGGTGGTGATGAGAGAGATGGTGAAAGTAATGATGATTGTGATGGTGATGGTGGTGATGGTGATGAGAGTGATGGTGATGATGAAAGTGATGATGAAAGTGATGATGGTGATGACGGTGATAATGATGGTGATAATGATGATAATAATGATGATGATGATCTCTCTCCCTTGCCTGATTAAATAACAGCACAACTCAGACTGTACTTCTGGCTGTAACGTGTTTATGTCAGTGCGCTTGTTCTAACATCTTATCGTTTCTATGGTGACAGCTCATTCACAGGAACAAGCCCAGGGATAGAGTTTATGCTCTCCAGTTTATAAGTAATATGATGAGAGAGAGAGAAGAGGCTAGTGAGGGAAAAACTGTTGTAACATATGTGAGAACAAGAATTAAGTCGTCTCGCTGATGTTCCAGAACATAATTTTAACTAAGTTTTCATTAAGTTTTCATTCATTAATAAAATAGACATTATAATCATAAACAAACTGCTGTATTATAAGCAGATTAAACACACTCCACACTGTGCAGTTATATAGAAATAATCAACTTCAGGGCTGTAACAGTTACTTTCTGTTACAGACAACAACAACAACAACAAGAAATGTTGCCAGGCAAAACAAACCTCACCCAGTAGCACTTATAATGAATATGAAGGAAGATATCATAAAAAAAGTTACCCTATTGGTACATGTGGCTACTGCTTATAAATAAAATTGTTTTTGGATCCCATGTCCATACAGTAAATATAGCATATATATTTACTCTATGAGGCAGTTGCCACAAAAATGAAGTGTAATCCAAAAATGAACAATTTAAAAATCACAGAAGTAAAATATACCAAGTGTCTGTACTTTATATTATTCTACTCTTACAGTTTTCAAAACTGCAACCTCTGAACCAAGGTTGATATACACACACTGTTGCCATGGCCCAAACTCTTATTTCCCGGAAATGGCCCGGCGCTAGAGCTCAGTGGAACGCACTTCCCCTGTGTAATAAGCATAAACATGTCTGAAAGCGATTTCTTTAGTCCATTTATTTCGAATGGTGAACCGAATTGTATACACTCACTGGCATTTTAATTGGAACACATGTATGCGCATGCGCAGTGCACAGTCATTACACTCTTACATTCTTACAGCACGATGACATAGTGACTAGTGCCTCTATATGAGGCAGTAGCCACAACAAAAACAATTTTGACCTTTTTGGTGACTTTGACCAGATTACCCTCAAAATGTTGGAGTTTCTATTTGACACCAATGCCCATCTATCCTGAAAGTTTCATGAAGATTGGTCCAGCCATTTTCCCGTAATATAGTTAACAAAGAAACAAAGAAACCCGACTGAAAACAATACCTCGGCCCCTGGTGGACTCCGTTGCAGGCGAGGCAACAACAACAACAACTACTGTGAGAGATGTAGCTTAGGTTGATGAACTGTTTGAGCCAGAATGAACACAACTTGCTCACACTACTGAGAGTCAGTGGGAGGGTCTGTATTTTCTAGACCATGCCCATTTAATGTTCAAATCTGAATACAGATCGTGGCATTGGGCTACACTCTGAGTGTACAGGAATGTAATAAAGAGGCTTTTGAGGAATTTTTTTAGAGACATCAGCTTGGGGTTAAAACCATAACACACACACACACACACACACACACACCTGAGGAAGCCGCTGTGTGAGCTGAAGCAGATGAGACAAACGATATTCCTGACTAAACACATTTGGTTTCTTTCCCTCATTCATCTCTCTCTCTCTCTCTCTCTCTCTCTCACACACACACACACACACACACACACACCGTCTCTCTGCAGGTGAGGAGAGCTGAATTGACGTTTTCTCTCGTCCCCCTCCTCTCACCATTCTCTGGTGCTGTAATTTGGCATAATTAATGCTAACATTACTGCTGATAATTTCGCTACTTAATTAAACTCTGAGGACTTCATTAAGTCCAGGACGGCAGGCTGCTTGTGTGCAGCGGTGTGTGTAAAGATCATGGCTTTAGTGTTGTGTGCCTTCACTTGATTGGCTAATTGTTTCTGTCATTAGATCAGCGGTGAAATGTGGAGGTAGATTTTAAAAAATATATTTGCATCTGAAAAATTCAAGACACTTTGAACGAATTTGTCCTCATTAAGCAGCTTCTGAGATTTTACACCAAATAACGTTAAAAGTGTTTTATTTCACATATCAGAGTTTGTTGCTGATTTAAAGATAAGTGACTTTGCTCTGAAATCCATCCATTATCTGTAGCTGCTTATCCTGTTCTACAGGGTCGCAGGCAAGCTGGAGCCTATCCCAGCTGACTATGGGTGAGAGGCGGGGTACACCCTGGACAAGTCACCAGGTTATCACAGGGCTGACACAGAGACAAACAACCATTCACACTCACGGTCAATTTAGAACCACCAATTAACCTAACCTGCATGTCTTTGGACTGTGAGGGAAACCAGAGCACCCAGAGGAAACCTACGCAGACACGGGGAGAACATGCAAACTCCATACAGAAAGGCCCTCGTCAGCAGCTGGGCTCGAACCCAGGACCTTCTTGCTGTGAGGCGACAGTGCTAACCATTACACTACCGTGCCACCTTGCTCTGAAATATCTGACTGCATTTCCTCCAGATATGAATGTTTTGTTTCACACACATGGGATTTGAAATATTCCTTACTGTACTCACAGAAACCCTTGTGATTTTACTTGATTTTATTGTTATCTGTCCATTTTAAGTGATTTCACAGAGTTTCAAAGATGACTATGTTTTTAGTGGTTGAGATTAAATTAGCAAGCTAGCACTAATCCCTTAAGGACTCATCACATGAGGAATAATTCAATCAAACTCGATCACTTTTTACTTTTTTCCTCAATAAAATGTTCAAGATTCTCATTAATGCATAGGGGTGTAGTGGTTATCACTGTCGCCTCACAGCAAGAAGGTTCTGGGTTTGAGCCCAATGGCTGACGGGGGTCTTTCTGTGTGGAGTTTGTCTGTTCTCCCCATGTCTGTGCTCTGGTTTCCCCCACAGTTCAAAGACATGCAGGTTAGGCTAATTGGTGTCTCTAAATTGCTGGGTTTCAGTCACGTGACTTTTCTTAGCGGTTTTACCAGAAATGAAATAGCTGGTGGTCTAAACGGCTGTCATAGTGCAAACAACTAGCGATATGCTCGTAATCTAGAAGCCACTGCTCACTTTAGATATATTCAGAAGATTGCTATGTGCAATGGAATCGACCCCTACAGTCTGGGAAAGAAGGATTTGTCATACGATCTCGAAAACTACCCTTCAGTTGAGTTCCCCAACATCTCAAACTATCTGGTGTTGCAGACATCCTTCTACACCGCAAAACACATGAAAGCGCGGAAGAGTATGGAGGCTTACAACTTTTTTGTACGTGGCTGGGTAAAGGACCTCGGTATCAAGTCACTGCCGAACGAATCCTGTATTGTTTTTGCCCGTCTATTTTTTTTAAGCTTTTCGTTCACGTCTTTACAATGAAGCGCTGCAAGTTGAGGTGTAAACAAACAACAGTTGGCTTGATTCTCACTTGTGTTGGCTCTGATCTCTCAGGTAAATCATTCACAAAGATCATCAGAAACCCCTTTAAAGACCTGGATCTTAGTTAAACAAGACGGAGAAGTGATCACGGCACATTGTAACTGTACGGCTGGGGAAGAATTTTGTCGCGACCTTCATGCATATGAGGAGTAAACAAAGAAACAGCTGGGGACTTTAGCGCTTCGTGACTAAAAAAAGTACGTAAAATAACGACACATAGCAAGAAAAGTCCTTGGAAAACACTAAGGACGTAGCTGAGAGGGAAATACAAACCTTTCACCAAGTGATCACTGCAAACTCGAGCATGCTTTGACTCGGCTCCCTTCGATTTCAGTGAGAGGTTCAAAAGCCACCTTTCTCCATGTCTATTTGTGAAATCCTGTGTTCGTTCACCCTTTATTAGTTCACGGGGAACCCTGAAGAAACTTTGATCAGTTTCACGGTTTGATTGATTCAAACAACCTAAAACAAACAACGCAAGCATAAGGCATTTTTCATGTGAGCAATGCACCTTTTCCGTACAAACACTTTGTCAACTAAGCTTTGGTAGACCACCAGCTAAAGTTCTGAATAACTAATGAGGCAGATGTGATGTCACGTGGAACCCAGCAATTAACTGTAGGTGTGAATGTTAGTGTGAATGGTTGTTTGTCTCTGTGTGTCAGCCCTGCAATGATCTGGTGACTTGTCCAGAGTGTACCCCGCCTCTCGCCCATAGTCAGCTGGGACAGGCTGCAGCTTGCCTGCGACCCTGCACAGGATAAGCGGCTACAGATAATGGATGGATGGGTGTAAGTATGATATGATTTTAATTCTTGAAGTAATGATATGATATTTGCTGATACAGAACCTGCATCAATACGAATCTGAGGAAAACCTTCTGTTAATCCGCGAAAGACGATGCAGAGAGAGGAGGAGTATTTTAAAATGTCAGAGTTACAGACAAATCAGAAATTAGCACATTTACTAACCTGTCAAATTATTTAAAGAATTTTTACACGCCAGTTGTTTGGTGTCTAAATTAACCCAAACTGTTCAACCGTCTCATGAAGCTGCTGAAATTCCACCAAGTACTGATGGAACAGTACCTACACCCCTGTGGAGGAAACCCTGCTGAAATCTGCAGAGACATTAGCAACTATATCACTGAGATAGGAGTTTTTATCCAAAATGTTCCACACATTGGAAAATCATTCTTCCAAATACACGAAGTCAGGATGTTTTAATTGGTGTTGAAAAACTGCGAGTGCGCACCAAGATCTTAAACTCTGCACTAAATAAATCAGTCCTACAAAAAAAGCTCGCTCTATTTTCTCTCCGGCGCGAGTTAAGCGTCTGTCTGTTTTACTAATCACTGTCCAAATGGTGGGTTGAAATATGTTTTCATTCATACATTATTCATGTGTATCACGGGCAGTGTGGAACTTGGCGAGTGGCTTTGAAAGGCCTATAATTCACCGCGTGTTTGCCTTCTGCTCTGTGACCTCCTGCTTCACCCAATGCTTAGCGCTTTAGCAGAACTGATTAAGAACCAAAGCTAAAATGGCAGCGCAGAATGGAGCACTAATATTTAATATCCTCTGGCTCATTTGTCCTAACATGAAAACAAGCTTTGTCCTCGTGCTGCAAATCAGTAAAACTGAAGAACACGTCAAGATTTGTATCGTAAACTATTTACACCAGGCTTTACTCCCACTCTGATAGACGTTACCTTGATATTAACTGGAGGAGTTGGTCCTTATCAAACAATTATTTTTTCCCAGATTCAGGGAAAGCTCCGACTCGTAATCACAGATCTCTCTGAACCTGAACCTGCTCCACACACCTGCTTCCTGTTTGCTAATCATGACTCTAGGTATTTTGATTATTTTATTATTACTTTATGATTTGGATTTGCATTAAAGATGTTTTACTCGTGACTCCGTATTCACGATTTTAACAAGACTAACACATAAGCTAAGGATTAGATACAGCAAAGACGACCTCATAAGCTGAGGGTTATACAGTGGATATTAAAAAAAAAAGTGTACACACTCCGTTAAAATGAGAGGTTTTTCTGATGTAAAAAAATGAGACCACGATAAATAATTTCAAAACTTTTCCCACCTTTAATGTGACCTATAATCTGTACTATTCAATTGAAAAACAAACAAATCTTTGAGGGGGAAAAACATAAATAATAAAAAATGTACAATAAGCTGGTTGCATAAGTGTGCACACCCTTAAATTAATACTTTGTTGAAGCACCTTTTGATTTAATTACAGCATTCAGTCTTTTTGGGTCGGAGTCTATCAGCCTGCCACATCTAGACTTGCCAATATTTGCCAACTCTTCCTTGCAAAAGCACTCCAAATCTGTCAGATTGCGAGGGTATCTCTTGTGCACAGCCCTCGTCAGATCACTCCACAGATTTTCAATTGGATTTAGGTCTGGGCTCTGGCTGGGCCATTCCAAAACTTTTTTGGGGTCATTGTCATGCTGAAAGATGAAATTCCTCTTCATCTTCAGCTTTCTCGCAGACACCTGAAGGTTTTGGGCCAAAATTGACTGGTATTTAGAACTGTTCATAATTCCCTCCACCTTGACTAAAGCCCCTGTTCCAGCTGAAGAAAAACAACCCCAAACATGATGCTGCTACCACCATGCTTCACCGTGGGTATGGCGTTCTTTTGGTGATGCGCAGTGTTGTTTTTGTGCCAAACATACCTTTTGGAATTGTGGCCAAAAAGTTCAACCTTGGTTTCATCAGACCATAACACATTTTCCCACATGCTTTTGGGAGCGTTGATGTATTTTTTTTGCAAAATTTAGCCGGGCCTGGATGTTTTTCTTTGACCCTACCTCATAGTCCAGACATATGGAGAATACAGGAGATTGTTGTCACATGTAGTACACAACAAGTACTTGCCAGAAATTCCTGCAGCTCCTTCAGTGTTGCTGTAGGCCTCTCGGCAGCCTCCCTGACCAGTTTTCGTCTTGTCTTTTCATCAATTTTGGAGGGACGTCCAGTTCTCGGTAATGTCACTGTTGTCCCATATTTTCTCCACTTCTTGATGAATGTCTTCACTATGCTCCATGGTATATCTAATGCCGTGGAATTGTTTTTGTACCCTTCTCCTGACTGATACCTTTCAACAATGAGATCCCTTTGATGCTTTGTAAGCTCTCTGAACCCTGGCTTTTGCTGAAGGATGCAACTGAGTAAATGTCTGAACTTTATTTGGGGTTAATCAGAGTCATTTTAATTGATGGGCGGTGTGAACCCAAAAAGACTGAATGCTGTAATTAAATCAAAAGGTGTTTCAACAAAGTATTAGTTTAAGGGTGTACACACTTACGCAACCAGCTTATTGTAAATTTTTTTATGTTTTTCCCCCGAACAGATTTGTTTGTTTTTCAACTGAATTGTACAGGCTATAGGTCACATTAAAGGTGGAAAAAGTTTTGAAATAATTTATTCTGGTCTCATTTTTTACATCAGAAAAACCTCTCATTTTAACGGGGTGTGTAGACTTTTTATATCCACTGTATATTCACTGAGAACGACAGCAGGATGGAATAAACATCTCTGAGACGTTTTAGGTGGGGTTTACATTAGACCGTATCAGCGGATCATCAGATTAACGTTTTTAAAATGATTAGTGTGCACACAGCAACACCAATACACGATTCGCGTGCACATAGCAACGCCAATACACGGATACACTCGGCTCCGCAGGCATCCTGCGCTCCAAATCACTCCGCCCTGAACAGCGAGTGCCCTCTGGAGGGTGCGCACTCCGGCCCTGCGCAGCTCACAGAGCGCGCGAGTATAGCTCACGAGCAATGATTTGGGACTGAGCCGCTGTGTGTGATCTCAGTGCATGTCGGGCATGCGCGTCACTTACCACTTGCAAGTGGAAGGATGGCAAGCCTAAAGACAATCATAACTACACAATGGGCAGTATTTGCATCAGTATTTGCAGTATTTTCATACTTTTATACTCTTTAATGAAAGGTGATACAAGGCAGAAGTCCGCGCCGTTTTTCAGCAGTCGCATCACATGACCAACGCCAGCGAATCAGGAAGGTGGATGTCGCAGTGACGTTGTCCAATGACGACGCCAGCTAGAGCTCAGCACAGCGTATCCGCGTATTCTCAATGTTTACACAGCACCGGACCAGACACGATTTGGATTGAATACGTGGACCCTGGCGGATTCCCGTTTCCCGGCGTTTCCAGGCGTTTTAATGTAAACGGACAGTGCATCCGCGAAGAAAACGAGACAGATACAGTCTAATGTAAACTTGGCCTTAGAGCAAGGAGAAGAAATTGAATTGCTGCAAGTGGGCTGAATGAAATTCCGAATGAATTGAATCATGAATAATGAATCATGTGGATAAGAATTCGAATCATGAAAACACAGATATTTATAGAGAAGCACGGTATTTTGAATTTTAATTAAAAAGAGTTCACGGGGTGTCTCGTTGAGCCTAGAGGTGTGTATCAGGATTGGGATGCTATTCAAAACTGTGTCCAGTGAATACACTGTTATTGCTTTGTGTGTGTGTGTGTGTGTGTGTGTGTGTGTGTGTGTGTGTAAAGAAAGATTCCAAATCAGGTGTCTCGTCATGCTGAGTGGGTTTGGGATTATCGGTGTTCTAATTAACACCTGGGCTGAGCAGGTGAGAGAAGGTCTGTCTCGGCTACATAACACACACACACACACTGCAGTACAGTGGAGTCAGGCCAACACATTGGCATGGAAGTCTCTCTCCCTCTCTTTCTCTCTCATATAACAATAACTACGAGGTGTGATGTCTGCATTACAGAAATGTTCTATTGAATATATCCATCTCTGTATTCATTTTCAGATCTACATCAAAAGTAGGTGTGGTCTAATATGGAAACAAATCATTTAAGAACATTCACGATGAATGAATATTATACCTTCCCTCATCTCTAATCTCTGTTATTTATATAACCTCTGGTTTACATTTATCCTTCTCTCTCTTCTTAGTGCATCTCCTTGCTGATTATTAGAAACTGTAAGTAGCTACTGCACGCTCCATCAGCTAACGTTATGACAACCAGCTAACTTTACTAAGCTAACTGGTGAGCTAATTAATTTGGCTAACAACAACACAACTGACTCATAAACACTCATGTTCATTTCACATGCTTTCAGAAAAACCCAAACATTTGTATTTAACAGTTATTCCATGAAATCGAGTCGGCTATAAGCCACGAATGACAAGATTGAGTGGAATAACGCTTTTGTTCTATCCACATTCACTGGATTTTGAGAAACAGAGCATTTTTATTTTTTCCAAATTTGATGAATTAAAACTTGACACAAAAAGTCCAAACGTGAGACTCTTCCAGTCCATCATAATCTCTACCACAACATATGCAGCAGACACATGGAAAAGCACTTCTAACATTGACAAAGAACTAGACGCATTTCAACAAAGGTGCTTATGAAAGACACTTGGTGTCAAATGGCAGGACAGAGTAAACAATGATGAGATTTTAAAAAGAGCCAATACCACCAGGCTTAACCACATCATCAAAAGCCGAAGATTGCAGCTGACTGGCCACATCCTACGAATGCCTGATAGCATCCTAGCAAAAACTGCAATTCACTGGATACCTGCTGGAGGGAAAAGACAGTGCAGGAAACCAAAAAAGACCTGGAGAGCAACTGTAATGGAAGATCTACAACAGTGTGGTACAAACTGGTATCAAGCTCCCACTTTGGCCAAAGAGAAATGAAAGATGGTGGCCTGTTGCAGTCAGGCTGGAGGACCAAGGTAGCAAGGTCACAAAACGTCCAACAAAATAATTTCCACTTAGAATGTAAACAAACTGGCGAAATTACAGGAGCAATTTGAGAAAAATGTGATAATTCTTGAAAAATAAAAAAAAGATAAGCTCTTACCATCAAATACTTTTATTCCATATTTTGTTGCTTTTTTATTTTTTGCACTGAGCTCTAAATAAAAATCTGGAGAGCTCATAGGCTCATCAGAGTGAAGCCATCTGGCTGCCATCTTGCCACTCGCATCGCATCGTGGAACAGTCATTTAGACTACTGGAAGCTACACAAAACTCATCTCATCTCATTATCTCTAGCCACTTTATCCTTCTACAGGGTCGCAGGCAAGCTGGAGCCTATCCCAGCTGACTACGGGCGAAAGGCGGGGTACACCCTGGATAAGTCGCCAGGTCATCACAGGGCTGACACATAGACACAGACAACCATTCACATTCATACCTACAGTCAATTTAGAGTCACCAGTTAACCTAACCTGCATGTCCATGGAGGGACATGCACCCGGAGGAAACCCACGCGGACACAGGGAGAACATGCAAACTCCACACAGAAAGGCCCTCGCCGGCCCCGGGGCGCGAACCCAGGACCTTCTTGCTGTGAGGCAACAGCGCTAACCACTACACCACCGTGCCGCCCGCTACACAAAACTGGAGAAGTTAATTCTGTAGTTGGTGAGAAAAATTACAAGAAAAATGCCTGCGTGTGCAGCAGTGAACTGTACAAACCGTCAAGTCAAAGGTTGTGGACGGACATTTCACCTGAGAGTACTGATAGCGTGTGACCATTTTTACAAGTGTGTGCGCATTTTATGATGGTTTGCAAGAGTGAAAGAAAAAAAACAGAAAATATGTCTCGTCGTCTTGTCTGTTTTTGCTGAAAATCTGACATTGGTATCTGAGATGAACACTGTGACTGTCAGATTTTCGATGGAAATGTCTCAGACTAGATCAAAGCCAAAGTCTAGACATGTTTGATACTGAATGTGAGAGCTCAAGCTTAACGGCTCAAATTCAAAAAGAAAAATGAACTGAGTAAATTAGTGTTATGCTGGGATTCGAACCTGGTTCGCTGGTGTGATAATCCAGCAAACCCCCACTAGGCCACCAGGGGGATGACTCAAGTGCAGAGGCGTGATACGGAAGTAGAAAAGTATCAAAAAGTTTATTTACAATACTTACAGTCCAAAAAAGATATAATCCAAAAAATGCTCAGAAGATAAAGGGAAAAATAAAATATCCAAAAGATCAAAGTCAAATACAAAAGTCAAAAAACTAGAAAAGAAAAGGCAAAATACCAATGCTCAGAAGATCCAAAAAACAGTAAATACAAAGTCCAAAAAGTCCAAAAAGCAAAGCAAAGTGCAAAACCAAAAAGACAAAGGCAAGGAACACGGAACAGAGGTAACTGGAGCTAAACATAACAGCACAAAGACTCCGTGACAAGAGGACTGAACTCAGGGGTATAAATACACAAACTAAAATAGGACACAGGTGACACTAATGAGGACTAGGCGGGGCAGAAGACACATGGAAAACAACAAACATAAAACACAGAAACAGTGGCGGCCTCTAGAGGCCAAAACAAACATGACAAGAAAAGGAAATAATAGCAGCCTCTAGAGGCCAAAACAGTCCCAGTCCTAACAGGACCCCCCCCCCCCCCTCGAGGAGTGTCTCCTGACGTTCCCAGGGCGATCCGGATGGGCCAAATGGAAGTCCTGACACAGTTCTTTATCTAAGACGTCCCGAGCGGGAACCCAGCAGCGCTCCTCAGGACCATAGCCCTCCCAGTCCACTAGATATTGAAGCCCGCCGCGGACCCGGCAGGAGTCAAGCAGGCGATGCACGGTGAACACAGTCTGACCCTGGAAGATGCGGGGGGGGGGGGGGGGGGGGGTTCCTAGGGGCAGGGGCATACGTGGACGTCAGTACGGGCTGCAACAGGGAAACATGGAATGTGGGGTTGATCCTCAGAGTCTGGGGCAACTGAAGCTGGTAGGTGACAGGGTTCACCCTGCACACCACCTTGAAGGGGCCAATGTAGCGAGGAGCAAGCTTGCGGTTCTCCACCCACAGCGGAAGGTCCTTAGTGGACAGCCAAACCCGCTGCCCAGGGCGGAAAGTGTGGGCAGGTCTTCTATGGCAGTTGGCCTGAGTCTGGTTGGTTCTGGAGGTCTGGATGAGGGTCTTCCTGACCTTGCTCCAGGTCTTGCGACATCGTCTCACATATTGGTTGACCGGGGGCACCCCCGCGTCCTCCTCCTGGTCCGGGAACAGAGGTGGCTGGAACCCGAATTGGCACTGGAATGGTGACAGCTTGGTGGCCGATGACTGCAGGGTGTTGTGGGCATACTCTGCCCATGGCAGCCAGGTGCTCCACGATGTCGGGTTATCCATAGCCAGGCCTCACAGGGTGGTTTCCAGGTCCTGGTTGAGCCTCTCCGTCTGGCCATTGGACTGTGGGTGAAACCCAGAGGAGAGGCTGGCAGTGGCTCCGATGACCTTGCAGAACCCGTGCCACACTCAGGAGGAGAACTGGGGCCCTTGGTCTGAGACGATGTCCTGTGGGAGACCAAAGACTCGGAAGACATGATTAAAAATAAGTTTGGCTGTTTCAAGAGCAGAAGGGAGTTTGCACAGTGGTATGAAGCGGCAGGCCTTCGAGAATCTATCGACTATAACCAAAATGACAGTGTTACCTTGAGACTCAGGGAGACCCGTGATGAAGTCGACTGCCATGTGGGACCAGGGACGCCGGGGAATGGTCAGAGGATGCAGGAGACCCTGGGGACGCTGTCACGGGTTCTTGGATCTGGTGCAGACCTCACAGGACAGGACGAATGACCTTACTTCCTTCTCCATGTTAGGCCACCAGAAGCGTCTTTTCAGGAAGTCCAGGGTCCTCCGAGCTCCCGGGTGGGCGGTGAGAGGGGAAGAGTGACCCCACTGGAGAACCTTGGCCCGGGCTTGATGTGGGACATATAAGAGGCCCGGTGGCCCCGTCCCAGGACCGGGGTCCTGGCGTTGGGCTCGTCGGACGGCCTCCTCAATACCCCAGCGGACAGGGGCCACAATCCAGGACACCGGGATAATAGGTCTGACTTCACTCTCCCTGTTAGTGGCAGAGAACAGCCTGGACAGTGCGTCAGGTTTGGTGTTCTTGGAGCCGGGGCGGTACGAGAGGGTGAAGTCAAACCGACTGAAAAACAGGGCCCACCTAGCCTGTCGTGGGTTCAGTCTCTTGGCTTGCTGGAGGTACTCCAGGTTCTTGTGGTCAGTCCAAACCAGGAATGGATGTTGCGCTCCCTCCAGCCAGTGCCTCCACTCCTCAAGGGCCAGTTTGACTGCTAGCAGTTCTCGATCCCCCACATCGTACCGGGACTCTGCAGGACTCAGGCGGTGGGAGAAGTAAGCGCAGGGGTGCAGCTTTCCTTCCGAACATTGAGAGAGCACCGCGCCGACACCACTGTCCGAGGCATCCACCTTCACGATGAATGGTTGGGACGTGTCCGGGAGGACCAAAATGGGTGCCGTGCAGAAGCGGTGCTTGAGGTCTTTGAATGCCTTTTCCACCTGAGGAGACCAGACATAAGATCCACCTGTCCCTTTGGTGAGGTCCGACATGGGTGCTGCTACAGAACTAAAGTTCCTGATAAACTTGCGGTAGAAGTTAGCAAATCCTAAGAACCGCTGAACCTCTTTGACGGACTTGGGAGTGGGCCAGTCCCGGATGGCCAGGGTCTTGGCTGGGTCCATTTGGAGTTGGCCCGTCCGTACAATAAAACCCAGAAAGGAGACCTCGGGAACATGAAATTCGCATTTCTGGGCCTTGGCGAACAGATTGTTCTGTAGCAGCCTCTGGAGAACCTGGCGGACATGGTGGTGGTGCTCCTGCATGGTCTTGCAAAAGATAAGGATGTCGTCGAGGTAGACAAAAACGTACAGGTTAATCATGTCCCTCAAGACGTTGTTGCTTAGGGCCTGAAAACAGCTGGTGCATTGATGAGTCCGAAGGGCATCACCTGGTATTCGTAGTGCTCAGATGGGGTGTTAAAGGCAGTCTTCCACTCGTCTCCCTGTCGGATACGGATGAGGTGGTATGAGTTCCGTAGGTCCAACTTGGTGAAGATGGTGGCGCCTTGGAGCAGGTCGAATGCTGTGGACATCAGCGGAAGGGGATATTGGTTGCGCACAGTGATCTTGTTCAGGCCCCTGTAGTCAATACATGGTCGGAGCCCCCCATCCTTCTTGCCGACAAAGAAGAAGCCGGCACCAGCAGGTGAGGTGGAGGGTTGAATGAACCCAGAGACCAGGGCGTCTTTGAGGTATTCCTCCATGGCCTTGCATTCTGGCTGAGAGAGGGAAAACAGTCTGCCACGAGGAGGGGTAGTCCCAGGGAGCAAGTCGATGGCACAGTCGTAGGCACGGTGCGGAGGAAGAACGGTGGCCCTGCTCTTGCTGAAAACTTCCTTAAGATCCCAGTACTCTGTGGGAACTTGAGATAACTCGGTGAGATCAGGAGGCTCGGCAGGAGACACAGGAGAGCAAGAGAGCAGACAAGAGGCATAGCAAGCAGGACCCCACTCCACAACCTGGCTAGTGACCCAGTCTATACAAGGGTTGTGGCGGGTAAGCCAAAGAAGACCTAGAATAACTGGGAACTCAGGTGAAGGAATCAGGTGCAGGGATATTTCTTCCTTGTGACCTTGAGACTGGAGGAAGACTGGAGAAGTAACTTGGGTGACTCTTCCATCACCTAACGCTTGGCCATCGAGGGCAGACACAGACAGTGGAACTTCAAGGGGCACAGTCGGGACATTGATGCTTTGGGTGAAGTGGATATCCATAAAGTTTCCAGCCACCCCTGAGTCTAACAAGGCTTGACAAGAGTGGATGGACTCACCCCAGGAGATGGAGACCGGGATGTAGATTCCTTGGCCAGGGAGTCCGGGAGAGAGGGTAGGCCCCGTCACAACCCTCCCTCAGCTGGACGGGGCGGTCCTTTTCCCAAGAGCTCGGGACATGATGCTCGGAAGTGACCAGGCTTGCCACAGTAGATGCAGCACTTGTGCCTCCTTCTGCGCTCCCTCTCGGCTATGGAGAGACGAGTACGGCCAACTTGCATGGGCTCTGGACAGTCACTGGAGGAGGTAGACGGGCTCCATGTTGAGGCAGTGAGGCCGGGGAGGCTCAGGACTTGGCGGCGTTCTCTAATCCTGTTGTCCAGACGAATAGCATGTGAGATCAGAGTTTCGAGGTCACTTGGGCATCCAATAGAGGCCAGGCCGTCCTTGATGGGGTCAGACAAACCATGGTGAAAGGCTGAAACCAGGGCAGCCTCATTCCATCCGCTGACTGCTGCGAGCATCCGGAACGATATGGCGTAGCCTGCGACGCTTCCTCCTTGCCGGATGGACATGAGCTTTCTGGCTGCGTTGGTACTGATGTCCGCCTGGTCGAAGACCCGAAGCATCTCTTCAGTAAACAGTTCAAAATCAGAGCACTCAGGTCCCTGTCTCTGCCAGATAGCTGTTGCCCAAGCTCGTGCCTTACCAGCTAACAAGGTTATCACAAAGGCGATCTTGCGGCGATCCGTAGTGTAGGTGGTAGGCTGGAGCTCAAAGGTGAGTTGGCACTGGGTAAGGAACTCCCGGCACTCACCGTGCTTGCCATCATACCTCTGTGGTGCAGGAAGGCTGGGTTCGCAAGGTGAAGGAGACAGTGTGACGGGAGGCACTGGAGCAGGAGCTGGATCAGGATGAGGAGATGCAGGCAGAGGTGTCAGCTGTGCCAGGGTTTTCCCAATTTGCTGAAGCAGTACCTCGTGGCGAGCAAGGGTCTCATGTTGGCTTGTGAGTGTTCGTCCATGAGTGTCCATGGTCGCTCCGAAGCATGTCAAAGCTGCCATAATTCCCTGAAGGTTGGCCGGGTAGACAGTTGAAGCAGCCTCTGCTGAGTCAGTTATGATGGAGTCTTTCTGTTAGGGTTTTGCTGGGATTCGAACCTGGTTTGCTGGTGTGATAATCCAGCAAACCCCCACTAGGCCACCAGGGGGATGACTCAAGTGCAGAGGCGTGAGGCAGAAGTAGAAAAGTATCAAAAAGTTTATTTACAATATTTACAGTCCAAAAAAGATATAATCCAAAAAACGCTCAGAAGATGAAGGGAAAAATAAAATATCCAGAAGATCAAAGTCAAATACAAAAGCCAAAAAACTAGAAAAGAACAGGCAAAATACCAACGCTCAGAAGATCCAAAAAACAGTAAATACAAAGTCCAAAAAGAAAAGCAAAGTGCAAAACCAAAAAGACAAAGGCAAGGAACACGGAACAGAGGTAACTGGAGCTAAACATAACAGCACAAAGACTCCGTGACAAGAGGACTGAACTCAGGGGTATAAATACACAAACTAAAATAGGACACAGGTGACACTAATGAGGACTAGGCGGGGCACAAGACACATGGAAAATAACAAACATAAAACACAGAAACAGTGTTGGCCTCTAGAGGCCAAAACAAACATGACAAGAAAAGGAAATAACAGCGGCCTCTAGAGGCCAAAGCAGTCCCAGTCCTAACAATTAGCCTCAGTAGCCTAATGCCGCTTTTCCACTACAAAAGCGGCTGAGTTGGGCTGAGCCGTGCCGTGCTGAGTTGGGCTGAGTCGAGTTGAGTGGGGCTGTTGGAGTTGCATTTCAACTACAACCGCGCTGAACCGTGCTGGCTGGAAGTGGGTGGACACATTGGGTGGAGTTAGCGAAAGTGGGTGGACGTCACGTGATGTCGTTAGGCGGCGCAAACAGTGACGTCAGTGATCTTTTAAGCGGTAGTCTCACGACCCGGATAGTAAACAATAAACATGGAGTCGTTAGTGTTGCTGGTCTTGGTGCTGTGGCTTGTTGTCACCGACAACGCCAACAGATACTGGCAAGAGCGTATAGATGAGACGAGGCGCATAAGGCTTCAGAAATTCTCGTAATTCGTAATTCTTCTTCTTCCGGGTTTACGGTGTTTACAGATCCCAGCATGCTCGCGGGGCGTGTGTGGGCGTGTGAGGACACTCCTCCTCACCAATCAGTGCACAGGGGAGTGTTTCCTCACGCCCCTAGCCCCACTCGGCTCGGTTTGGCTCGCTTCAGCCCCACTCCAAAACCGTGTGAGTTTTGGGTGCTAAGCAGGGCTGAAGCGAGCTGAGTCGTGCTGCTCTGAGATAGTCGAAATGCGAGCCGTGTCGGGCAGAAGTGAGCTGAAGCGAGCTGAAGTGAGCTGAAAAAGGGTAGTGGAAAAGGGCCATAAATGAAAGAAGGATCAGAGCCTGAAGCAGAAATAGCAATGAGGGATGCAAATAAAAAGAGAGATGTTATGGTTCTAGTTTGGTCAGTAGTTATTTCCATTTACTTAAGGCTAAGCACAACTGACAATGTAGATCATCTGCACATGTCACACCCACTCGCACAAATTGAAAAATGGGGATGATCATCTGTTTTAACTCCATGATTTTAGTGTAAATTGAGTGCAAGCATTTGATAAGTACTCTTAAATCAGAGTTGATTATATTTCCCGGACAGTATCTGATATATGTTTTCCTGTACAAAGAAAAACTGAAATAAAAATAATTATAGTAATAAAAAGAGCCGTTCAGAAAAAAAAATGATCAGGGACTGAACTGGAAAAGGAAAAAAAAAGTGAAGGGGAGCACTATAAAGATATGTAAGGAATGGGGGTAAAGTGGAGAAAATAAGAAGAGGTAATGAAAGGGAAAAAAGTCAGGAGATACTTTTCTTGGGGCAAATTTGATCAGATACGATGGTTTAACATATAAACCAAATGCACACAATGTGAGTGGTATGATGGTGGCCAGATGGCTTCACTCACCTCTACAGTGGGGAATGGGCTCTGAGCTCTCCAGATTTCAGAGTGGTGCATTAAAGTTTGTGAACCCTTTAGAATTTTCTATATTTCTGCATAAATATGACCTAAAACATCAGATTTTCACACAAGTCCTAAAAATAGATAAAGAGAACCCAGTTAAACAAATGAGACAAAAATATTAAACTTGGTCATTTATTTATTGAGAAAAATGATCCAATATTACATATCTGTGAGTGGCAAAAGTATGTGAGCCTCTAGGATTAGCAGTTAATTTGAAGGTGAAATTAGAGTCAGGTGTTTTCAATCAATGGGATGACAATCAGGTGCGAGTGGGCACCCTGTTTTACAACCCCGATTCAAAAAAAGTTGGGACAAAAGTACAAATTGTAAATAAAAACGGAATGCAATGATGTGGAAGTTTCAAAATTCCATATTTTATTCAGAATAGAACATAGATGACATATAAAATGTTTAAACTGAGAAAACGTATCATTTAAAGAGAAAAATTAGGCGATTTTAAATTTCATGACAACAACACATCTCAAAAAAAGTTGGGACAAGGCCATGTTTACCACTGTGAGACATCCCCTTTTCTCTTTACAACAGTCTGTAAACATCTGGGGACTGAGGAGACAAGTTGCTCAAGTTTAGGGATAGGAATATTAACCCATTCTTGTCTAATGTAGGATTCTAGTTGCTCAACTGTCTTGGGTCTTTTTTGTCGTATCTTCCGTTTTATGATCCGCCAAATGTTTTCTATGGGTGAAAGATCTGGACTGCAGGCTGGCCAGTTCAGTACCCGGACCCTTCTTCTACACAGCCATGATGCTGTAATTGATGCAGTATGTGGTTTGGCATTGTCATGTTGGAAAATCCAAGGTCTTCCCTGAAAGAGACGTCGTCTGGATGGGAGCATATGTTGCTCTACAACCTGGATATACCTTTCAGCATTGATGGTGTCTTTCCAGATGTGTAAGCTGCCCATGCCACACGCACTAATGCAACCCCATACCATCAGAGATGCAGGCTTCTGAACTGAGCGCTGATAACTTGGGTCGTCCTTCTCCTCTTTAGTCCGAATGACACGGCGTCCCTGATTTCCGTAAAGAACTTCAAATTTTGATTTGTCTGACCACAGAACAGTTTTCCACTTTGCCACAGTCCATTTTAAATGAGCCTTGGCCCAGAGAAGACGTCTGCGCTTCTGGATCATGTTTAGATACGGCTTCTTCTTTGAACTATCGAGTTTTAGCTGGCAACGGCGGATGGCACGGTGACTTGTGTTCACAGATAATGTTCTCTGGAAATATTCCTGAGCCCATTTTGTGATTTCCAATACAGAAGCATGCCTGTATGTGATGCAGTGCCGTCTAAGGGCCCAAAGATCACGGGCACCCAGTATGGTTTTCCGGCCTTGACCCTTACGCACAGAGATTCTTCCAGATTCTCTGAATCTTTTGATGATATTATGCACTGTAGATGATGATATGTTCAAACTCTTTGCAATTTTACACTGTCGAACTCCTTTCTGATATTGCTCCACTATTTGTCGGTGCAGAATTAGGGGGATTGGTGATCCTCTTCCCATCTTTACTTCTGAGGGCCGCTGCCACTCCAAGATGCTCTTTTTATACCCAGTCATGTTAATGACCTATTGCCAATTGACCTAATGAGTTGCAATTTGGTCCTCCAGCTGTTCCTTTTTTGTACCTTTAACTTTTCCAACCTCTTATTGCCCCTGTCCCAACTTTTTTGAGATGTGTTGCTGTCATGAAATTTCAAATGAGCCAATATTTGGCATGAAATTTCAAAATGTCTCACTTTCGACATTTGATACGTTGTCTATGTTCTATTGTGAATATCAGTTTTTGAGATTTGTAAATTATTGCATTCCGTTTTTATTTACAATTTGTACTTTGTCCCAACTTTTTTGGAATCGGGGTTGTATTTAAAGAACAGGGATCTATCAAAGTCTGATCTTCACAACACATGTTTGTGGAAGTGTATCATGGCACGAACAAAGGAGATTTCTGAGGACCTCAGAAAAAGTGTTGTTAATGCTCATCAGGCTGGAAAAGGTTACAAAACCATCTCTAAAGAGTCTGGACTCTACCAATCCACAGTCAGACAGATTGTGTACAAATGGAGGAAATTCAAGACCATTGCTACCCTCCCCCGGAGGGTTGACCAACAAAGATCACTCCAAGAGCAAGGCGTGTAATAGTCAGCGAGGTCACAAAGGACCCAAGGGTAACTTCTAAGCAACTGCAGGCCTCTCTCACATTGGCTAATGTTAATGTTCATGAGTCCACCATCAGGAGAACACTGAACAACAATGGTGTGCATGGCAGGGTTGCAAGGAGTAAGCCACTGCTCTCCAAAAATAACATTGATCAACAGCTACCGGAAACATTTAGTTGTAGTTATTGCTGCACAAGGGGGTCACACCAGATACTGAAAGCAAAGTTTCACATACTTTTGCCACTCACAGATATGTAATCTTGGATCATTTTCCTCAGTAAATAAAATGACCAAGTATAATATTTTTGTCTCATTAACTGGGTTCTCTTTATCTACTTTTAGGACTTGTGTGAAAATCTGATCATATTTTAGGTCATATTTATGCAGACATTTAGAAAATTCTAAAGCATTCACAAATTTAAGTACCACTGTATATAGAGCTCAGTGATGGGGGGGGGGGGGGGGGGGGGGGGGTCTTCTTCTTCAGGGTATTTGGTGGTTGCCAAACCAACTTAAAGCTGCATTACTGCCACCGACTGGGCTGGAGTGTGGAACAGGAGATATTGGGGGGAAAAACAAACTATATTCTTTTAGCTATTTCTGTTTCTTTTAAATATTTGATAATTTTTGGGGTTTTGTTTTCAAGTAGTGTTTGTATTTCGTCCTTGGTTGGTTCAGCAACACACTCTGCCATTTTGTTTTCTTCTGCTCATGGTATATGAGCTGATATCCTAGTAGTAGAGTAGCCAAACAGAGCACGCGATTCATATCCAGTGAATGTGGATAGAAATGATTATATATATATATATATATATATATATATATATATATATATATATATATACATACACACACACCTTTTATCAGAAAGGTGTTGTGTCTCGTGTTGTTAAAGAGTAGAAGTGCAGCGCCTCATCACTGCTATGTTCTGCTCAACGTTATCATCGGTTCCACGTGAATTTGACAAACCTTCTGAAACCACCAAGATCCAGACCTCTAGCTGAAAGTCCGTATTTCACTTTTATGCTAATTAGACGCTTTTACACTGCACTGTTTTCTGTTGTTAACCCCGTTTTTGTGTTGTAATTGTGTATAAAACTTTTAAACATGTTTATCGTGTGTGTGACTGCTCTACTTCATCAACACACTGCACCCAGTTTGACAAAAACAAACACGTGATCGTTTATATAGTTTACATATTTAACTTACTTCATCTCCAATTTTAAGCTGACTGCATACTGTTGACAACGACATTATTTTGCAATGTCATTTTAAATACGTGACGTGAATAGAACAGAATATACTGTGTAATTATGGTGTAATATATTCATTCCAGCTTGCTACTTGAAACTGATGTTTTATTTCCTGTGTGAATTGTACTTCAAGAAAGAAAAATGTAAAAATATCCAGTGTTATGTTCTGAAAACTAAAACAGACGTCTAGGATTGTAGTCTGAGAACTCGTCTGGAGCCCAGATGTAACTCAGAAGATATTAACATCCTGCATGTTCTATATGATCCTGAGCAGTGCCTTAAAGCTTATAGCACTTATACTTCCATGCTCAGGCTTCCGCCGCACTCGGATAGCATCCCACCCCTCCTCAATCACATGTTCCTCAGAGACAGACGGAAACATCGCTCATTTTAAAAGCAAGCAACTTCTCTACTTTATTGACTGACAAGCAGAGCATTTCATTTTATTCATTAATCTGTTCTTATTAATAGTCTTGATGGATAACTGACAGAAAATGAAACGATGTGGTGTTTTTCTCCGTGACTTTACAGATTAGTTTGTTGAGTAAAGTTTACACAGAGTGGAGCAGAAAACAAAAAAAAAAACATCCAGTGAGCATTGGTTCCATTGGTACATTTGATGAAAGAGGTGAATGGACAGACTGGAAGTGTATAATGACTCTTGACAACCATGTTGAGCAGAAAAGCATCTCACAAGACGTGGAACCTTGAGGTGGAAAACAGTTCTGATGAAGATGAACAAACTTCTAAAACAAGAGCAATAATTCCTAATTAGCGTTAGCACGAACAAAATGTTTCTTCTACCTTCTGACATGCTACTCCATATCCTTTTCCATATCCAGTAGATTATTGGTTGTCAGGTAAAAGACGAGTCTAAAAGGAGTCCATCAGCTATTAGTTATGATGTGAATTTAACATCAATAGCATGTAACAGCAAAGAAAATGGAAAGCGATGCCATTACTAGTAAAGCCGTTGAAGGCTACAAAACCTATCAAGCATCTCGAGGCAAGATGATATGATGAGCTGTAATCAATCAGGAGCGTGTAGAAATCCTTAAATGGCTGGTGTAACCGCCCTCAAATTCAATCATCCAACCTTAGAGGAAGGCCATAGAGCCGAGTCCCGTAAGAGCGAGCGGCTCGGATATCGCCTAATTCCATCATGGGCGTGTGATGAAGTTTTACACAGCCACTGGAAAGGGAAAACTAAACGATTGGAAGATTTTTTTAATATTGGAAATTGTGGGATATTATGTCATTCAATTTGTAAGAGAGGGAAAGGAAATGCAATTACAGCATCTAATGTGCTTTGGTCGAGAGAGGTGTCTCATCTTCAATGGAAAGCCAACAGAGGGGCCGTAATACACTGTGATTAACTACCTAATCGACTAAACCGAGGAGGATCTGTCTTCATCTGCGCAGACTACATGGACTGAAATCAGATTAGCTCGGAAATCAGAGGATGGCTAAGAGGAGGGAGGGGAGGGGCGAAGGGAAAGAAATACGATAAAAAGACGAAAAGGAGTGAAAGAAAATGAACGAATACGAAGCACATATGAAGATGTTAAAATTGAGTAAACTGTAAACACCGGCTTAAAAACGTGACACTTCGTATTCAACAATACCAAAGTCGTCTTTTATACACAGTATTTATTACTTCGTAGGCGGCACGGTAGTGTAGTGGTTAGTGCTGTTGCCTCACAGCAGGAAGGTTCTGGGTTCGAGCCCAGTGGCCAATGAGGGCCTTTCTGTGCGGAGTTGCATGTTCTCCCTGTGTCTGCGTGGGTTTCCTCCACAGTCCAAAGACACGCAGGTTAGGTTAATTGGTGGCTCTAAAATGTCCATGAATGTGAATGGTTGAGAGAAGAAAACATCTATAATAATCCAGTAGAGGGCAACGGGAAGCCACTACTGTAATGTTCCCTAGACACTTTGATGGCTGAAGCAGTCACTGTAGTGATATGCCAAAATGGATGGATTTATCACTTCACTTGGGTACTCTTACCGAATGACCAAAACTTACTGTTTATTACCTTGCCCGGGACAGAGTCCACCAGGGGGCGAGGTATTGTTTTCAGTGGGGTTTCTTTGTTTGTTTGTAAATGATATTATGGGAAAACGGCTTCATGAAACTTTCAGGATAGATGGGCATTGGTCTCAAATAGAACCTCCAACATTTTGGGGGTCATCTGGTCAAGGTCAAGGTTTTTGTGGCTACTGCCTCATATACAGGCTGTAGCCACAAAAACCTTGACCTTGACCAGATGACCCCCAAAATGCATGATGGGAAAGAGCTAGAGACCAGAAGTTTAAGCTGTGACATGTGGAATGTGGGGTGGATGTGTCGCATGGTGAGTGGTAGTGCCAGTCTGACGGAACATAGATTGATTACCTTACAGATGAGGAAAGATCCTAGGTACCTGGGAGCCAGCTTGTGGGGGACTGAGTGGCAGGTGGCATGAGGTGAGCATGACTTGTTGCCCCACCTGGTAGGTGAACACATTAGAGCGGCGTTTGTCGGCCTGCCTCTTGGATGCAAGGGCGGAGTGAATCAGTCTTCTCCAGGCCAATGCCCACGTCCTCCTGCAGTGGCGTATGAAGATTTGGGCTGAGGGTACAGCGACCTCCTCCTCTTGGTTGGGGAAGAGTGGTGGTTGGTAACCTAGGGAGCACTGGAAGGGTGAGAGACCTGTGGCAGATGAAGGAAGAGTGTTATGAGCGTATTCGACCCAAGGTAAGTACTTACTCCAAGAATCGGCATCCCTGGACGCCATACACCTGAGTGCCACCTCCAAATCTTGATTCATCCGTTCCACCTGGCCATTGGTTTGGGGATGGAAACCTGAGGATAGACTACAGGAGGCCCCAGTGAATTTGCAGAAGACCCTCCAGAACTGCACAGTGAACTGAGGACCCCAGTTGGAGACAATGTCAGTGGGGAGTCCGTGTATGTGGAAAATATGGAGAATGAGTAATTCGGCGGTTTCTTTAGCTGTGGGAAGCTTGGGCAGAGGGATGAAATGGACTGACTTGGAGAACCAGTCGATAACTGTGAGGATGCATGTGTTGCCGCCTGAGTTGGGGAGTCCTGTGATGAAGTCCAGGGAGATGTGAGACCAGGGTCGATGAGGAGTCGGGAGGGGTCTTAGCAAGCCGTCAGGGGGTCGATTGGCTGTCTTGTTCCAGGTACGTGTCGCAGGCTGCCACAAACTCCTGGACATCTTCCTTGATGGATAGCCACCAGAAGCATTGTTGGATAAGTGCCAGGGTTGGAGCAGCTCCCGGGTGACAGGCCAACTTGGAGCCATGACCCCACTGCAGCACCTGGGTTCACACAGAACAGGGAACAAACAGATGGTTAAATAGTGTGTTGCTTGAGTTACCTTCTCCGGGGTCCTGCTCCAGGGCCTTCTGCACTAACGTCTCTACCTCAAGTAGGGAGGCTCCCACCAGACAACGTGGCGGGAGGATGGTTTCAGGCATTCTAGACTCCTCCTGGAGGGAAGAGAATATCCTGGACAGGGAGTCGGGTTTGCCGTTCTTGGAGCCTGGGCGGTAGGAGAGCGTGAAATGGAAATGGGAGAATAAGAGAGATCATCGGGCTTGCCATGAATTGAGACGTTTGGCGGACTTGAGGTATTCTAAATTCTTGTGGTCAGTCCAGACAAGGAAGGGGAGATCCGACCCCTCGAGCCAGTGCCTCCACTCCTCCAAGGCGAGCTTGATGGCCAACAGCTCTCTGTCGTCGATGTCATAGTTTTGTTCAGCAGGGGACAGCCGGAGAGAGAAGGAGCAGGGGTGGACCTTATCACTGGCCCTCTGGGAGAGGATGGCTCCGACCCCTGACTCAGAAGCGTCGACCTCCACAATGAACTGTTTGGCCAGATCGGGTATGGTGAGAATGGGTGCTGTGGTGAACTTGCGCTTGAGCATGGAGAAGGATTTCTCTGCTTCCTCCCCCCACTTGAACAGGCTCCTGATCAAGGTCAATGCCATGAGAGGTCTGGCCACCGTGTTGAAGTCGCGGATGAAGCACCTGTAGAAATTGGTGAACCCCAGGAAATGCTGGAGCTCTCGTTGTGAGGATGGGGTGGGCCAATCAGCGACTGCCTCAAGCTTGAAGGAGTCCATCTGGATCCTCGCCGGGGAGATGACGAATCCCAGAAATGAGTCAGAGCTCTGGTGAAATTTGCTCTTCTCCGCCTTGACGAACAGTTTGTTCTCTAGCAGGCGCTGGAGGACCTGCCAGACGTGAACCCCGATGTTCCTCCAGGGAGTGGGAGAAGATCAGGATGTCATCCAGGTACACGAAAATGAAGATGTTTAGGAAGTCCCTTAAGACATTGTTAACGAATGCCTGGAAGACTGCGGGCATGTTGGTCAGGCCGAAAGGGACCACAAGGTACAACCCCAATTCCAAAAAAGTTGGGACAAAGTACAAATTGTAAATAAAAATGGAATGCAATAATTTACAAATCTCAAAAACTGATATTGTATTCACAATAGAACATAGACAACATATCACATGTCGAAAGTGAGACATTTTGAAATTTCATGCCAAATATTGGCTCATTTGAAATTTCATGACAGCAACACATCTCAAAAAAGTTGGGACAGTGGCAATAAGAGGTTGGAAAAGTTAAAGGTACAAAAAAGGAACAGCTGGAGGACCAAATTGCAACTCATTAGGTCAATTGGCAATAGGTCATTAACATGACTGGGTATAAAAAGAGCATCTTGGAGTGGCAGCGGCTCTCAGAAGTAAAGATGGGAAGAGGACCACCAATCCCCCTAATTCTGCACCGACAAATAGTGGAGCAATATCAGAAAGGAGTTCGACAGTGTAAAATTGCAAAGAGTTTGAACATATCATCATCTACAGTGCATAATATCATCAAAAGATTCAGAGAATCTGGAAGAATCTCTGTGCGTAAGGGTCAAGGCCGGAAAACCATACTGGGTGCCCGTGATCTTCGGGCCCTTAGACGGCACTGCATCACATACTGTACAGGCATGCTTCTGTATTGGAAATCACAAAATGGGCTCAGGAATATTTCCAGAGAACATTATCTGTGACCACAAGTCACCGTGCCATCCGCCTTTGCCAGCTAAAACCCTATAGTTCAAAGAAGAAGCCGTATCTAAACATAATCCAGAAGCGCAGATGTCTTCTCTGGGCCAAGGCTCATTTAAAATGGACTGTGGCAAAGTGGAAAACTGTTCTGTGGTCAGACGAATCAAAATTTGAAGTTCTTTATGGAAATCAGGGACGCCGTGTCATTCGGACTAAAGAGGAGAAGGACGACCCAAGTTATCAGCGCTCAGTTCAGAAGCCTGCATCTCTGATGGTATGGGGTTGCATTAGTGCGTGTGGCATGGACAGCTTACACATCTGGAAAGACACCATCAATGCTGAAAGGTATATCCAGGTTCTAGAGCAGGGGTCACCAAACTTTTTTCTCTGGGGGCCACATTGTCGTTCCTGACTGTGATGGGGGCCGGGGTCGGGTCAGCTATATCACATAGAATTGTATAACCCAGACAAATATGACCACCAGCAGGCCTCATTGTGTAGTAGAGATTACTAGCCTGGCACGGCCATATCCACACTACTATATCCCCACTACTATATCCCCACTACTATATCCCCACACTACTATATCCCCACACTACTATATCCACACTACTATATCAACACTACTATATCAACACTACTATATCAACACTACTATATCAACACTACTATATCAACACTTGATTCCTGGCACATATTTGTTTATCTTTACTAGTGGTTTGCAAAAGTAGTAATCAAGTCTTCACACTTTGTTTTAATTTGAAATACCACTGATATTCCATTTATTTATTTTCTAATAAAAATAATATCAAAGCTGTCAAGGTAAGAAACATCTGCCTAGTTGAGGTGATTGACGCTGGCAAAGGTGAGTGGAAAATTATAAATTGTAGGTAGGCCTGTTGATATTATTAATAATATTAATAATAATTGTATGCAGCACTTAATAAAGGTCAAATAAATAGGCCTATAAAATAAATACATTTTAAAAAACAGTGAAATTATAATAATATGAGCAATAGATCAATAGATCACAGCAGTTGTGCTGTGTCCTGCACGTCATTGCTCTCATCCATGGCCAAAGCAAAAAACTCGAATTCTGACGCTTTCTCATTCAGCTGGTCATACACGTTGTCCTCCAAATCTTCGGTTCGCCTGGTCATAGTAGGTGTGGAGAGACTCACCGCATTGAGCGCATCCTTCTTGTCGGGACACACCTCCTCGGCCACAGCAAGCATGCATACTTTAACAAAGTCCCCATCAGTAAACGGCTTTCCATGGGTAGCTAGTAGGTGAGCTACCTTATAGCTAGCTCAGACAGCAGCCTGGTTGATCTGGGTTTGGCGAAGGAATACATTCTGTTGTGCAGCCAGTCCGCATTTCATCCTCCGAATCCTGTCTTCTCTTGTTTGCCCTCGCAAACTAGCATACTCTTTGTGGCATAGTTCGAATTACGTGGGAGCCAATGGGAGCTGAGCTCCCATTCCCTCAGGCTCCCATGAAAGAAGCAAACTTAATTTTCTGTGGAAGTCTCTCAAATACGTCATATATCACCATAATAAGCTTGAATAGCCTATATCACCATATAAATAAAACTCATTTCATTTCCGATCACCATGCAGCCATAACTTTGTATTGAACGTGTTATTAAACCGCAACATGTACAGCTGTACTTCACCACCACACCACTATGCGCGCAAACTGAAATTTGCAGCCTGCGAAATCGAATGTGAAGTTAAGTCCGAAGAAGACTTGTCCTCTATCTCACAACGATCTTCCTTTGTTTAACAATATATATAATTTTATATATATATATATATATATATATATATATATATATATATATATATACAATATATATATAATTTGTTTAACTATATATATATATATATATATATATATATATATGCGCAACACCGTGTGTGTGTGTGTGTGCGTGCATGCGCGCGCCTGTGTGTGAAAGCTGTGCACTGCAGTGCGCAAAAGTGCGCTGGTCCAGGAGAGCAAGTATGCATTGCTTTTTTTTTTTTTTTTTTTAAATAGAGACCCCCATAGGGTCAAATTTATAATTCGAACCCTGCTTTGTGGCGGGTTTCATAGTGACGACGCAGATTATATTCTTTGAAAACCGGCACACTTTCTTTACATACAAGACAAACTGCACGGCCCTTACACTGAACGAAAAAATAATCGGTGGTCCACTGTTGTTTAAAAACTCTGCACTCTCTGTCAACTTTTCGCTGACCGCTCGCCATTTTGCTGTCCTGAACACTGACAGTTCTCTGCGCATGCGCTGCCTGTCACTGCTTGATCGCGAGCATATGACGAAAATTCGGAAAATATGAATAGTTCATTTTATAACTAAATATCAATTTTAATTGATAAAATCAACAAAATACAAGATGCAGACATGTTATTATTTGCCAAAAAGCAATTTAAAAAAATAGGCCATGACCACTTTTGGGGATTGCCTCATAGGGCCGGTTCAAGTGATGGGGGGCAGAGGGGCTGGGGGGCCAGTCAAAGGGGGGTGGCGGGCCGGATCTGGCCCGCGGGCCGTAGTTTGGTGACCCCTGTTCTAGAGCAACATATGCTCCCATCCAGATAACGTCTCTTTCAGGGAAGACCTTGGATTTTCCAACATGACAATGCCAAACCACATACTGCATCAATTACAGCATCATGGCTGTGTAGAAGAAGGGTCTGGGTACTGAACTGGCCAGCCTGCAGTCCAAATCTTTCACCCATAGAAAACATTTGGCGCATCATAAAACAGAAAATATGACAAAAAAGACCCAAGACAGTTGAGCAACTAGAATCCTACATTAGACAAGAATGGGTTAACATTCCTATCCCTAAACTTGAGTAACTTTTCTCCTCAGTCCCCAGATGTTTACAGACTGTTGTGAAGAGAAAAGGGGATGTCTCACAGTGGTAAACATGGCCTTGTCCCAACTTTTTTGAGATGTGTTGTTGTCATGAAATTTAAAATCACCTAATTTTTCTCTTTAAATGATACATTTTCTCAGTTTAAACATTTGATATGTCATCTATGTTCTATTCTGAATAAAATATGGAATTTTGAAACTTCCACATCATTGCATTCTGTTTTTATTTACAATTTGTACTTTGTCCCAACTTTTTTGGAATCGGGGTTGTACTCATAGTGACCAGTGGTGGTGTTAAAGGCCATCTTCCACTCGTCCCCCTCCCTGATCCTGACGAGATGGTATGCATTGCGTAGATCTAACTTGGTAAATACCTTGGCTCCCTGGAGTAGTTCGAAGGCCGTGGTCATGAGCGGTAGTGGGTAGCAGTTCTTGACCGTGATGGCATTGAGACCGTGATAGTCAATGCAGGAGTGGAGCGACTTGTACCTCTTTTCCACAAAGAAAAATCCTGCCCCTGCTGGGGAGGAGGAAGGGCGGATGATCCCAGCTGCCAAAGATTCAGAGATATATTTCTCCATGGCTTGCCTTTCGACGGGAGAGAGAGAGTAGAGTCGTCCCTTGGGTGGCGCTGTCCCAGGTAGGAGGTTGATTCCACAGTCATAAGGTCTGTGAGGAGGGAGGGACACTGCTCGGGTCTTGCTGAAGACAAGTTTAAGGTCCAGATATTCCGGAGGCATGTGAGAGAGGTCGGGAAATTCGCTGGCTGAAGGCTGCAGTGGTTTGGTGGGAGCAGAATTCAGACAGGAAGCTAGGCAGGACTGGCTCCAGCTTAGGATGGTGTTGTCAGCCCAGTTTAGGTGGGGGTTGTGCTGCGTTAACCATGGTAATCCTAGGACGATGGGTACGTGGGGATCGTTCATGACGTGAAGCTGGATGGTTTCTGAGTGGATACCGGAAATCTTCAGGGTGAGTGGGGCAGTAAGGTGGTCAAGCCGGTGCCATTGAGTGTCAGGACAGTGAGAGGGACGTCGAGAGCGAGTAGCGGGATGCCCAGATGCTTGGCGGTGGCGGAGCAGATCAGGTACTTGTCACCCCTGAGTCAACGAGGGCCTGGAGGTGGTGATGCTGGTTGTCACGGATAACGATGACAGGGAGTAACGGACGATTAGCGGGGAACTGGTTCCGAGCATTGCCCACCCGGGCCCCTCGATTCAACTGGTGGGCTTGTCCTTTTAGCGGGCAGGCTCGGCAGATGTGTCCCAGCTGACCGCAGTAGAAACAGGCCCCCGTGCTCCACCGGTGATGTCATTTCTCCACTGACACCCGAACCCAGTCTACCTGCATGGGTTCGACAGAAGCGACGGGAGGTAGAGAGGAGGTGAAGCTGGGGCGGTTCTTCTCTCTCCTCCGTTGCTGGACCTGGGAGTCGATGAGGTTGGCGAGGTCCATGAGGCTGGAGAGGTTCGACGGCAGTTCCCGCGATACCAATTCGTCCTTAATGGCATCGGACAGGCCGTGCAGGAACGTGTCAATCTGGGCGCTCTTGTTCCAACCGCACGATGTCGCCAACATCTGGAACTCGATGGCGTAGTCTGAGGTAGACCGGGACCCCTGCCACAGCTCCATGAGCCCTCTAGCCACCTCCCGGCCAGATAGAGAGCGGTCGAAAGTTCTCCTCATCTCCTCGAAGAAATCCTTGAGACTGAAACAAAAGGGTGCATCGGCGTCCCAGACTGCTGTTCCCCACTCTCTGGCCTTGCTGGTGAGAAGCGTTATGGCATATGCTACCCGGGAGCGTTCTGTGGGGAAGGCCAGAGGTTGCAGCTCTAAGATCAAAGAGCATTGAGACAGAAATGATCTGCAAGTACCTGGTTCTCCATCGTAGGGCTGAGGCGCTGGAAGTCTCGGTTCATGGAGAAAGGCGGTGGCAGAAGCTGAAGTAGGAGGTGGCTGGGTAGGGGTATGCACGGCTTGAAAGTGCTGAATCCGCGTGGTGAGGAGGTTGAGTGAGTCAGACAGGGTGGCGAGGTTCTGGGTAATTTGCTGTAGGTCTTGTTGGTGGGTCCTGAGGAGAATCCCTTGTTGCTGGACGGCCATTCTCAGACGGGCAAGTTCCGCTGGATCCATGTTAGCCAGAACGTACTGTTAAGGGTGGTGGAGGTGAAGTTTGGATCCAGAAGCAGGAAAAAACACAACAGACAGTAATCCAATAAATAAGGTGATTTAATCCAGGGGAAAAAAGGGCGTGGCAAAAAGTTAGTAAAACAGGACAAAAACACAAATGGCAAAAATAGTCCGGGTAACAAGAGACAAAAACCTGACAAAAACACGAGATAGGTAAGGACAAAAACACTAAAGCAAAAAACCATGAACAAGAAAAAACGCTTGGTGCAAAAAACATGAACTAGAAAAATAGCTCAAGGGAAAAACCATGAAAAGCATGAATGGCACAGAAATGGCTAGAGAAAACAAACGAGACATTCTGGCAAAGTCAGAGTCTGAGAACGGCCTTTAAATAAGCAGCAGTGAAAACCAGGAAGTGAGTTCAGGTGGGATGGAATTCCCGCCCCGGATCGGTGCTGGCGCGGGAGATCCGTAATCTCCGGAGTGGATGTCCGGGGCGGACCATGACAAGAACTGAAAAATGCAGGTACTTTGTATTTATTAATGTGGGAAATACGCTCAGTATAATATGTATTTATCACAAAAATAAATGCATGCATTTATTATTTTGAAAACCCACCAGCCGCCTGATATGGCACATTGTAATTGTGCAACAGTAATGACGTAAATATCAGCGCAATGGACTAGTGTCCGAAAGCATTTTTTTCATTTTACCAATGAGCTCACTATATAGTCCTCTATATAGTAATTTCCTATATAGGGAGTAGGGAGTAGTGAACGAGTGAGTGATTTAGGACACAGTGTTTGTAACCAAGCAGCACTTATCCTGATCAAGTTCGATTACCAGTTCTATTTCTTGATAAACTTCAGAACTAATCAGAAATGGTAATGAAATAAGAAAAACCTTGTATTTACTGTATGGACATGGGATCAGAAAACAGTTTTATTTATAAGCAGTAGCCACATGTACCCATAAGGTACCAATTTTTTTTTTCCACGATATCTTCCTTCATATTCATCATAAGTGCTACTGGGCGAGGATTGTTTTGCCTGGCAACACTTGTTATTATTGTATTTTTATTCAGACCTTCAAACCTCTTCTTCTTCTCTCCTTCAGCCAATCACTCAGCACTTTACCCCAACCATCTTATTCATAATTCTGCTTCAATCAGTGATGAAAAACGATTATGAATCATTCCGGGAATACACGAATCTGTTCAGGCAATTACATTCACTAACATAACAATCTAACTTCTCACTAAAGCTAAATATCCGTTATTAACACAATATTTTACTTCTGATTCACTCACTATCAAGCTCTGAAGGGCTACTTGTGCATATGTGCAACAAACTCGCAGATACTACAAGTACATGAACATGATCTTCCAGATGTGGACAGTAACGAAGTATGTTTACTTGAGTACTGTACACTTTTTGAGTATCTGTACTTTGCTTGAGTATTATTTTTTGGCAACTTATGACTTTAACTTCACTACATTTGAAAGACAAATATTGTACTTTTTACTCCACTACATTTCTGTCAAGGTCCTCGTTACTCGTTACTATGAAGCAGTTTTGAAAGTTGATGTTTTTTTCTTTTCTTTTCTAAAATGTGATTGTTTTTTTTGCAGGTAACATTGAGACAGTCTATCAGTAATCACCAGGGTCATGTGACATCCATAGACTGTATAAAATCAAGTTCAGTGATTTCTCAGCAGCGTTATTTAACATGATCAGTTGATGGCAGAATGGAAGGAGGCGGTTCTTCTGGGGAACGCAGACACACTCATGGCCATACCTAGAACACATCTTTCAGTTGTCTGAAAGGAATAAAGATTCATTTCATTTCAATTGTTTGCTTTGCTTGCTGAAACGAACCACATCACGGCCTATAAAAACTCGCTGTCCAACCTGTGGAAGCATATTGAGGTATATAAATGTTTCATTACAAGAGAAAGCTTGTAATGAAGTTGTCTGTGCTTTTAGAGCTCGCGATAACGTTGCAATAGCTATGCAGTCTGGTTAGTCAAATGACTTTCTATGGATTTGGGCTTTTTTTGGGATATGTTTTGGGCTTTTTTTTACCTTTATTATTGGATAGGACAGTGTAGAGACAGGAAATGAGTGGGAGAGAGAGACGGGGAGGGATCGGGAAATGACCCCGGGCCGGAACCAAACCCGGGACCCCGGATCTACGGCATGGCGCCCCATCCACCTGAGCCACGACACCCCCCAGAAAGTTTACTTTTAATTGAGGTATTTCACCTGACGTCACAGGGTCACGTGACGCCCCGGTGTCCGCCATTTTGAAGGTCAAGCTAGCTAATGTCAACAACATAGTAGCTAGTATGTTACTGTAGCAATGTTTACGTTCAGTCATTTGGATGACTGTTATAACCTTTCAGTCTCAAGTTTTTCCTTTACTGTATTTACTAGTTTACTGTAATTATGATCCGGCAGCTATTTACACCGGATCCAGTGTAAATAGCTGCCGGAGCGTGCTCCGGCTTGCTCCCCTCAAATTAAGCAGCGCGCTCCGGCTTGCTCCCGGAGCGCTCCGGCCAAGGTTCCGGAGCGCGCTCCGGCTTGCTCCCCTCAAATTAAGCAGCGCGCTCCGGCTTGCTCCCGGAGCGCTCCGGCCAAGGTTCCGGAGCACGCTCCGGCTTGCTCCCCCTCAAATTAAGCAGCGCGCTCCGGCTTGCTCCCGGAGCGCTCCGGCCGAGGTTCCGGAGCGCGCTCCGGCTTGCTCCCCCTCAAATTAAGCAGCGCGCTCCGGCTTGCTCCCGGAGTGCGCTGCTTAATTTGAGGGGGAGCAAGCCGGAGCGCGCTCCGGCAGCTATTTACACTGGATCCGGTGTAAATAGCTGCCGGATCATAATTACAGTAAACTAGTAAATACAGTAAAGGAAAAACTTGAGACTGAAAGGTTTTAACAGTCATCCAAATGACTGAACGTAAACATTGCTACAGTAACATACTAGCTACTATGTTGTTGACATTAGCTAGTGCTAACAGCTAGCTGCTAGTACACTGCTACAACACAGACACTGACCCTAATAATACAGTTCTTGGTCATTGCCTGGTAACAGCAAATTTATAACGGGCCATGTCTCAACAGACTAAGAAGTTATTTCAATAACATTTAATAACATTTTGTTTATCCTGAGGACCAAAAGTAAATGAAAATGTGAACAAACCTTAGCTGTAATAAGATGGCGACCACCGGCTCCAGGGACGACCCACTGATGTAGGCGTGCTACCCAGCCTGACACAAAATATTTGTAGGCATCCAAACTCTCATACGCTTTCAGATCAATACCTGTGTATGGCGATGGGTTTTTAACGACATAGGTATACAGATCATGTGGGCCGAAGTCAGGTAAAGACGAGGGCTTCGTGTACTTCCGTACGTCAGTGAACAATCCTGGTGGAAGCAGGTAAACGTCGTTCTCTAAGCCTGCTAACCTCAATTTTTGCAAATACCTCTCCCTCTGCTCGCCCTGTAAATGCCCTACGTCGCTGGATAGTGAAGGTGTTTTCTGCATCTTGCTCCTTTTTCTTTTATGTTTTTCGTTTGTCGCCTTCCTCGCATTCAAACTGATTCGAGCCGTGACGTCCAAAATGGCAGCCTAACGATACATCACATGACTTGGTCACGTGGGTGAAAAACCTCAACACTTAAAGCAGATGCGCAGAACCTTTATTTTTAAATAAATTTCTGAGTGGATAACATCTCCATCCTTGACTCTTGTATGCTGCATAAATGGGAATAAAAAATATATATTTTTGAGAGTTAAAATTGACTGCAAAGTTGGCATTCGAGCTGCCCCACTGAGCCAGCCAGCCCTCAGCGCATGATGTCACAGCAGGAACCGGTTTTAAGGCCGAGGCCTTTTACAGCTATAGATCAAAGTCATATAAATAAAAATTTATGGTGAAAGTAAGAAATCCCGTCACCGACTCGCTCAACTAAGACTGATTTGACTTCATTGATTGTGGGTTGACTGATTAAAACAGGATAGGTGTTATAACTTGTGCAACATATATGTACATGCATGCATTTTCACTGATAAAACGTAAAAGGCTAATTAAATAATCAGATGAACTGAGACAATCACATTCTGAAGCAAATTAAATAATCTTATACCGCTAACTTAAACACACAATGCAAGTTACATGTATTAATCTAAATGCAGGTAAACAATGTGTTTTTTTTTTTTTTATCCAAATGAGAGTCGGAGCTTACCCGTCTGTGTTTTCGCTTCTTGAAGGCCGATCGTTTTTGAAACAATCTGACTTTCAGTTGGTCGTTCAGTTCTCCATTCATTCACTTCTTCTACATAAGGGCGAGATGGCAGCAATATTCAGTTTAGAAATCAGACGGCTGCTCCACTCATTCACTTTTCTCCATACTGAGTACTCCGCCATTACTGCTTGGCTCAGGCAATTACTAAAACCTGGGATGGAACGGGATGTCACCGGTTTTAGCAACAACCGCAGGGAGGTCACTGCCTGAGTGAAATGTCCCATCCCGTTCCATCCTGGGTTTTACCAACAGCCCTCGGCTTACACTCTGGGAGAACTGGTGCAACTGAACTCACTTTCCTTTAAAATAAATAAATAAATACTTTCTTTTTCTTGTAGTTTTCTTTTTCTTTAATTGTTGGGACTGCACCCTCTTTCAATATGGGCTTATAGCCAACGCTCCTCAACAGATCAGAGGTCTCGTACGAGTCTTCAGTAAAATGTGCAGAGCAGAGGAGAGACCACTTCGTAGGCACCCAATGTGCCCGTGAACTTCTCGCAAAACGTGTCCAAATCTTTGCAGTTTGAACATTCTTGGGCCATGAATGCAACGTAAATCCACCTTCTGTCACGTTGCTGTACCTGCCAGCAACACATCTACGTGGCATGGTGATAAATTAGCTTAAAATGGAGGATCAGAGTTGCAGTCAGCTCTGTGTTTTAGTATAGCGGAAATGGCGATGAGACCGATACACTTCCCGCTGTGACATCACAGATGTCAAGGGCATTCACTCAGACCGCTACCTATATAAATCACTTTAATCGTAAAAATTACTATATTAGATTTATTGTTAATGCTAAAACTATTCCTATACCATTCTTGAGGTCTCAAGGCATTTATAAACGAAAGTGAGGCCATGGCTCTGCGTATCTGCTTTAAGTATTTTTAAAAGCAAGTACTGCAGTACTTTAACTTAAGTAAACATTTGACTGGACAACTTTTACTTGTATCGGAGTAACATTTAACCAGTGGGATCTGTACTTTGACTTAAGTAATGAAGTCGGGTACTTTGTCCACCTCTGCCTTCCTCTTCTTCTTTATACTTTTTAACACTTGAGTACATTTGAAATGAGTTTTTTTTTTAACTTTTACTTGAGATTTTGACACGAGCTGTAATTATTGTTATATATCATACAGAGTATTAAAAAAAAATTGATATCACTTCACAATCTAATAACTTTGCCAATTCTCATTCAACTGACCTCAAATTTTAACAGCATGTATGGAAACAGGTCAAAATTTTATGTTTAATGTTTTTTGTTTTTATCTTTTTAGATACAGAAATGCCATTCACTGGAAAAGAAAAGGTGGTTTGTGTGTTAGAGTACGCTCGAACACAGTCGAACAAGGCGAAAATTTCTGAAATTGTTCATGGAATCCACATCCCTTTGAATTTCTCATTCAAATTTTGAGGAATAAATCTTATATCAACCAACATTAAGCCTGTTCAGTTTAATTTCCCTTGACTATGTAGTTTCTGGGATATTTACATCTCAAATAATATCAAATTTTTTTGAAACACCCTATATATGATTAAAGTGTAGCTGTATATTGTATAACCAGGTATATTTGTAACCTCATTTATTTGAAGTAAATCCCACAGAACAAAAACAACAACAGAGAAAGAGTAGAATTGAATATGCTAATGATTTATGATTTATTCAAGCTGATAAAGTTGTAAATGTATGTTTTAAAGCAGAAGCTGCGTTCTTGTGAGAAGGACAGAGATCAACTGAAATACATTTTAACAGACGTAAAAGAATAATTATTTCTTCTTCATGATTTCAGGATTGCTGAATTTACTGAAACCAGGGTGTAATTTTGGATTTTCTAAAATCCGTTATTTAATTTTCATGGATCCGCATCTAATGTGAAAGAACTCAAGATGGAAAACTCTACACTGATGATGATGATTTCTCAGGAGATTATCAGTCAGGTTGTCATGGTCACAATGACGGACGAGACGACGCTCAGATTCCTGCATGAAGGCCACAGTTGCGTTCATTCAGGCAGAATGAAACCCTCACCCACCCACACACAGACAATATTTATATGACGTCAATTTACACACACATATCCATGAGCAAACACAGTAAGCGGTAACGATGCTTTGACTATGTTAGTCTTGGAATTTGCTCATCTTTCATCAGGATTTTCAGACACTGAAAGAAACATGACAAATAGTTCTGCACTCTGAAACTCACGTCAATACACATGATTCACAACCTCTGAGTGAAAAAGCAGCGTCACATTGAATTATATATCAGTTTCTCGTCTCTCTTACACACACACACACACACACACACACACAGCATGAAGCCTCAGACACAGCCTCAAGCCAGTCCAGTAAAACAGAAAGAGCTCACACTGTGCATGACTTTAATCCTGTCCAGGTAGACACACGGAGAGAACACAGGAGACAAATGATGAAACCTGTTCCTGAGCAGAGGAACAAGGCCCCGAGTGAACCCCACTGACCATCAGGGCAAGACAAAATGGCAGCATATGGCCTCCGACATTTTCCCCAGGCACGGCTGGTCTCGAACCTGCCGACTGTCAGGAGGAAACGTCTGATAACGACGTAACAATCGAGTCCGAGCTCAATTCTGATTTCTATTCAGCATCAAACATACCTGATGTTTGGGATATCATTCATTCTTTTTTTCTACTTGCTTTCGAACAGCTCCACTCCTCCTGGAACCCTGTAAAAACCCCGATGTGTTTCTAACAAATTTCCCCAAATATAAACACACGAATAAATTGGTGTGACCCTGAGCAGAGCAGCAGATCGCAGTTTATCATCATAAAATAAAACACAACATGACTCCACATTGTAGAAATATCGACCTTTATTCACGCTGTACCTCCAGTTCTCTTTGCAGAACAGACAACCCTCAGTGCATTCACTGATCGTTGACTGATGGTTTGTTTCCTTGATTTGTTTCAATCAAAATATGTTAGTTAAGTGGAACACACATTGATGAATTTCTCTCATTTTAATAAAGCCAAAATATTACAGAAAGCCCCATGCAACGCGTTTTTCTACCAGGGAAATCATGCTAAGATGACAGATTACAAATGTAAGATGGTGTGAAAGGGGCAGGGTTTCAGGTAATAACAGAGAGTCTAAAAACAACTGCACAACTGTCAATCATTCCAGGATCATGTGTCAATTGGCTCATCTGCTGTTTTTATTTGGGGGGGGAGGGCAGAATGCAATTTTTTAAAGATTTAAACTTTATGCAAAAAAAAAATCATTTAAAAGTGCATAAATGTCAGCAGATCTGCTCTTCTTTTCATTATAGTCGTATGCAACATTCACAGCCTTTCAGAAATCTAAAAATCCTGACAAACAGGCCATAAAAAGTGTGTGTGTGTGTGAGCTGAACACACACCGTCTCTACAGGTCATCTCTAATGTCTTTTCCAGAAATCTTTACACACACAATGAAAGGATTATAGTGAAGTGTGTGCGTGTGATGTACCACTGTTTTAGAACACATACTTTCACACTTTTTTTTTTTAAACCTTGAAACATTCATTTTCTTGAACTACAATTTTATCATTATCACTTTATAAAAATGAAACATTTCTCAAACCTGATAACTTTTTCTTTTACTTTAAACCCCTGATGTTAATTTTACAACATAAAAAATGACAGAGTCGAAGTGTCCACAGGTTCTGCAGCAGGTACTTTCAGACCATCAATAAAACACAACCAGATCATTTTCTTGAGAAACTGTGGAAGGACTGCTGAAGAGAACTGATGAAGATTTAAAGTTGAACATGTGTAATGATTTTTTTTTTTAAACTAAACCTTGTTTTAAACCACGTTACAACCAATTCTACAGGACAGCACGGGCAGTTTCAAGTCTTTACACTATTTCGAACGCTACGCATCAATCAACTGAACGTGCATTTTATTTCTTTTCCATTTGAAGCATCCAATCAGATTCAGATTCATCTAGATGTTAAGATTGCATTGGTGCCAATCTGGTCATCATCATCATCAGATCAACTTTAATTTCACCAGTTAAACATGTTTACTTTTTAAAAACTTGAGTAACATTTTGGTTTCCAAGTTTAACTGCATACAACTTTGGCATCATCTACACTTGAACTCAAGTCTAACTTCTCAGTATTTATCTTAGACTTTTCAGTAAATAATTTCAGGAACAGTGTCTTTGGTCCGGTTTGATTTATACTCAGTGCACAAACTTTTCCCTTTAAAAAAAACCCCAAAACTTCATTTTATTCAAATAAGTCAACTTTGAGAACTTCTTGAAAAACCTTTATTGATCATCTTACATTTTATTTTACATTCAGTTCACAAGTCTTGATTTTATTTTGAATTAATTATACACAAATTCTATCACTTTTTTCCCCTAAAACACTAAATAATTTAATTGGCGAACACTGACATCTTTATATTTTATGTACATTCCACATATTTCCAAGAACTCAGCATTAAAATGTCCACTTATCCCTGCGTTTCCACAAACTGAACTGTTCCTGTGTTTAGTGTAAGATACACGCTGCCCCCTGCAGGTCAGTCTGCAGAACTGCACCGCATTCATTCTGGGGTTTCATCGATCACAACACTAAAAATCTACCAAATCACTAAAATCTATATTAAAAGAACAGACTCAGGTTTTAGACTCGGTGTGTGATTCAATATGAATCAGTGTTTATCGACTCAACATGTTCTCTAATAAATCCAATACTTTACAAATACATAAATCACTATCACTCAGCTCACGTCCACGTGCGAAAACACGAGACGCTTCACCTCCTACAGGCTTGGGCTTTCCACAGCTCGGGATCTTAACCTCATTTCTGTGGAAGCTCTTTTGGACTGAGTGTAAAACACCACCACACTGGCAGTTTTTTTTTTCCCCCCCATCAATTCGCACCACAAAAATTCTGACACGTGATGATCCAACTATAGAAATAACGTCTGCTGTTTGACCTCCTCAACTACACGACCATTTAGCAGGACAAGCTAACGAGCTAGCTCTGTAGATAGCAAAGTGGCTAATGTACAGTAATAGCGAAGAGTTCAAATGATGTATAATGAGGTCACACGATACTAATAACAGAGTTTTAAAGGTGGGATCAGACGTCAGGAGCTCGTTTCCTATCAACACGTCACAGACATGATCATAAAATCTGTCCAATATCATTTCCGTTCCTCGACAAGATCAGTCCTCGACAGCCTCGCGCTTATTCTTCCAACCAAACCACTTGGACACGGTCGATTTTTTCTTCTTTTCTTTCTTCATGTCTGTCGGCAAGAAGAAAAGGAAGTTTGCATTCAAATAAATCTCCGGTTTATTTATTAGACATACAAATTACCATTTTTTGATAAACTGCATCTGTAACAACATATCTACACTTAAATTCTAGTAACAAAATTTATTCAATCTCGGCAATACAATAGTTTTCATCTTTATTTCGTCCATTCATGACCACTCAGCATCGATACCATGAACAAGGCTTTAAGCTCCGCCCACTCCAAGTCATGTATCCCTGAAATGCTCGCTTCTTGTTATAAAATGTCAACTTATAGGTTTTTATGATGTACATATCAATTTCCTGTATAATTCTTATCTTAACAAAAAAAAGTTGCTCTAACTGACATGGAAAATACAAAAAAAAAAAAATTAAAAACTTTTTTCTTTAGAAAATATTCAAACAACCACCACCACCTCTATTTCTAAAGGACCTACATTCATGAAATTTTAATTTACACTAGAGCTGCAGCTACAATTATCGACACCTTAACGATCTTTTGGCCATTACAAAAGTAGAAAAGACTATCAATACGTAAATTGTGCATGAATAATTATTCAAACTTCCACTAGGGAAAAAAAAAAAAAGTTGATTCCCGATTACTTTGCGCATCAGATCATATGACACCGTTCCACAATTATCGACACCTTTGTCCACAGTTATCGACATCCAGATGATTTATTAAAAAATAATGGGTATGTGGTATTAAGTTACCAAAACAGCTTTTATTTAAAATTTGTTTTACATAGATTTATACTTAATACAAAATATCTTTTATATAAATATATCGAAGTCAGTGTTTATGTAAATGAGGAAGCAATTCTAATGTTTGTAAACAAATGAACTGAATGTTTAACCTGCGTCAGAAAATCTTTTTCTTCCACTTTCTACAAACTAAGTATTTTCATAGATCACATTTTGTTAATCATTCGTTGTTGTTTGTATTAATTTCTAGTTTTGTTGTTTACCAATAAATATCAACAGGCAATTGACACTGTAACCACATGAAAATCCAGGTCAAAGGTCGCATCTCATTCCTCGAACCAAAATATAAAATGTCTACTGATATTCTAATACGTACGTAGTAGAGATTTACAACAAACTGCAAAGAAAAAAAATCTGAATATTTTAAGCGTGCAATTTTTTATATGCTAGGAATTTAATTCTGGTCTAATTCTATTTATTGCAATAGGATTCCAAATACTCTATAAAAAATTCCATTCTGTTATGAATCCGAAAAAAATTATTACAAAATCACAGCACTTCTATTTTTTTTTAAAGTACTTCATCTACTTAAACAATGTTACACAAAGATCGATCCATAACAGTTGTAAATGTCACTTAATTGCAGAGGGTGTCGATAATGGTGGACACCGGTGAAAGTGATCACTATTATCGACACCTCACGTGACTTCTCCAGCGCGCGTTTCGATACAAAATGGCGACTGTCAAATGAAAGACTAAGAAACAAAGTAGGTTTTGACAAAGAGATCATGAAATATCGATGAATTTGATCAGTAAAAACCTGTCCATGATCTTCCCACCATGCTTACCTGCGGTGATAACATTCGGGTTTTCCTCAAATTGCTGATCGTGCGAAAAAAATCCCATCTCATGTAACAAGCTGCGTCATCATACGACAAGATCAAAGGACAAGGCGGGTCTTCCGGTTGATTAATTAACCAATAACAACAACTGTTGGAACCGAAAGTCATTTTTGTAAAATTGTTTTTTATTGGAAAATCTGAAAAGGTGTCGATAATTATGGACTGTCGATAATTGTAGCCGCCACTCTAGTACTGAGAAAGATCCCAAACTCTTGGTCATATTTAAATTTGTTAGATGATTTTATACCTCAATATGGCAAAATATTTTTAGAAGCACACCTGGTATTACTTTGATTAAACAATAAAATAAAATGTCAAACAAACACTCACATTTTGTTTGTTTGTGTGTGTGTGTGTATATGGAGACAGCATCAACAGTGAAATGAACGCTTTAACAATCAGTCAAAGACTAGATTATTGGGTTTTATTCAAATAAATAAATAAAATGTCAAATTTCCATATTTTTGATAATTTTTTTTTTAAACCAGCCTGGAGTCCCGTGTTGAATCTCGCCTTCAGAGACACAACAAGAACTTTCACATTAAAGGAACATTTCATCTGGGAACCAAAAACAGCTTTTAACGGTTTTTAAAAATCATGAATTGCAAATGCTTGTGACTTTTGCCCACGTTTCTGGGACAGCTTAATTGGCTCAGTGAATTATACGTTGTTTTCCTTTTTTTTTTTTTCCCTTTGTGAATATGCATTTCAGTGCTAAAAAGTGGGCAAGTCACCATCATGGACTGAGTCCGATAGTTTCCATTAGCAGTCATTAAATCAAATGGAACGCCGAACTTCTCGTGTTATTCACATTTTGGCCTTTATATAAAAACACTGAATACATAAACATGCGCACAGCAATTACTGAGAAGTCAGTGCTCGCTTAACGGAGGCGGAGGGAAGCGAAAGTGTCAGCACTTCTGGAAAGAAACTTCTTTTTTTCCCCCCATTTATTATTTTTTTTTAAAGCCAACTTTCACTTTCAAAACAAAAACCAACCACTAGACAGATGCTTTAATGCAAATGATCTCCGTTATTACTCTGAAATAAAAGGTTTGGAGCGTAAGTGCTGGTGTCATTATTACTAAATCACAACACCATGACTTTAAAGCAAAAAATAAATAAATCTACAAGTACGCTGGTACAACACCTGACATTAAAACGAGCCATTTAGTCCCAATGATTTTACATTTACAAAGAAACTGAAAGTTTGTGAACCCTTTAGATTTTTCTATATTTCTGCATAAATATGACCTAAAACATCATCAGATTTTCACACAAGTCCTAAAAGTAGATAAAGAGAACCCAGTTAAAAAAAGAGAGACAAAAATATTATACTTGGTCATTTATTTATTGAGGAAAATGAGCCAATATTACATATCTGTGAGTGGCAAAAGTATGTGAACCTTTGCTTTCAGTATCTGGTGTGACCCGCTTGTGCAGCAATAACTGCAACTAAACGTTTGCGGTAACTATTGATCAGTCCTGCACACCGGCTTGGAGGAATTTTAGCCCATTCCTCCGTACAGAACAGCTTCAACTCTGGGATGTTGGTGGGTTTTCTCACATGAACTGCTCGCTTCAGGTCCTTCCACAACATTTCGATTGGATTAAGGTCAGGACTTTGACTTGGCCATTCCAAAACATTAACTTTATTCTTCTTAACCATTCTTTGGTAGAATGACTTGTGTGCTTAGGGTCATTGTCTTGCTGCATGACACACTTTCTCTTGAGATTCAGTTCATGGACAGATGTTCTGACATTTTCCTTTAGAATTCACTGGTATAATTCAGAATTCATTGTTCCATCAATGATGGCAGGCCGTCCTGGCCCAGATGCAGCAAAACAGGCCCAAACCATGATACTACCACCACCATGTTTCACAGATGGGATAAGGTTCTTATGCTGGAATGCAGTGTTTTCCTTTCTCCAAACATAACGCTTCTCATTTAAACCAAAAATTTCTATTTTGGTCTCATCCATCCACAAAACATTTTTCCAATAGCCTTCTGGCTTGTCCACGTGATCTTTAGCAAACTGCAGATGAGCAGCAATGTTTTTTTTGGAGAGCAGTGGCTTTCTCCTTGCAACCCTGCCATGCACACCATTGTTGTTCAGTGTTCTCATGATGGTGGACTCATGAACATTAACAATAGCCAATGTGAGAGGCCTTCAGTTGCTTAGAAGTTACCCTGGGGTCCTTTGTGACCTTGCCAACTATTACATGCCTTGCTCTTGAAGTGATCTTTATTGGTCGACCACTCCTAGGGAGGGTAATAATGGTCTTGAATTTCCTCCATTTGTACACAAATGGAGGAAATTGGTGGATTGGTGGAGTCCAAACTCTTCAGAGATGGTTTTGTAACCTTTTCCAGCCTGATGAGCATCAACAACGCTTTTTTTGAGGTCCTCAGAAATCTCCTTTGTTCGTGCCATGATACACTTCCACAAACGTGTGTTGTGAAGATCAGACTTTGATAGATCCCTGTTCTTTAAATAAAACAGGGTGCCCACTCACACCTGATTGTCACCCCATTGATTGAAAACACCTGACCCTAATTTCACCTTCAAATTAACTGCTAATCCTCGAGGTTCACATACTTTTGCCACTCACAAATATGTAATATTGGATCATTTTCCTCAATAAATAAATGACCAAGTATAATATTTTTGTCTCATTTGTTTAACTGGGTTCTCTTTGTCTACTTTTAGGACTTGTGTGAAAATCTGATGATGTTTTAGGTCATATTTATGCAGAAGTATAGAAAATTCTAAAGGGTTCACAAACTTTCAAGCACCACTGTATAAAGTAACAATAGAAAACATTTAAAACACCACCTTATGTTCATATTTCACAGAATTTACTTTCATACAACCAAAATCAACAGCGCTGAAGTTTCTCGTCTCATCTCGCTATATTTTATCCTTAAACAGAATTACGTTTCTTCATTGACGTGTGAATTTATCGACGCTCTCGTACCGCGACACGCCCAGTTTTATTCATCACCCAACCCTGTTTCCTGAACACATTCACTCCACAACAGGAAGCTGCATCATAGATTTCCTGAAGCTCGGGTGAAGAAGAAAACCCAAGTTCTCTCATTAAATTCATTTCTTTCTCTGTGATGTTGAGGACGCTATGATAACGACTCGGGAGTTTACGCAGACAGTACGACCCTGCTACTCACTTTACACATTCAAATCAGTTTATTAGTTTCAAAAAACAAAAACACTTTCACGACAACCTCCTTCACGTTACTTAACTTTGTGGGTTTGAGAATTCTATGCTAAACATTCTTAAGACTCAAGCCTGAGATACACAGACATTATAATGCTTCCTTCGAATCTTTCTTAAAAGTTTAAGAGTTACACGGCTAAATGTCTCCTCGATTGTACAATTCACCTCGAAACTCTTTGTTCTTTACAGTTACATCTACACTCTTATTACTGTAGAGGTTACAGTGGTGATTTTTTCTCTCAACTTACCAAGATTCTGCATCATCTTATTTAACTGCTCATCCTCCTCTTCCTCTCTGCAGGAACAACAAAGGAAATGAGTTTATAAAAAAAAAAAAAGGGGGGGGGACTTCCTGTTTAAACGGAATAAAGTGGAATTCAGACGCTCTGCATGAACTGATTAAAAACGAACACGTCTTCTTTAAGTAAAGAGATTATTTATAAAATCCCTGAAGGAAGGAGTCTCCAGTGTCAGTGCTGGAGGCTGGTGAGGGATCACCTGCATTCCACAACATTAAATTATTATTATTATTATTATTATTATTAATAATAATAATAATAAATTACAAGTGGTAATTAATTACTCAGGTGTAAGGGGAATAAAACACCTGGGGACGGTGAGAGTAACACTGCTTCTTAAAAGACTGCAGATTTCCTTTATTGCCATTTTGATGCTGCACATAAAAACAAAATTGTGTTTCACACATCTATCAGTCAGTAATTCAGTGAAAAATTATTAAGTTAATAAATAAGAGTGCTAATAAATAAACTAGAACAGGGGTTCTCAACCTTTTCTACTTTAAGACCCACCTATTCATACTTGTAACGAGTCGGGGCCCATTAAAAAAAGATCCCCGATTATTTTGGCTCATCTATTCTATTAGAATCTAATACTCTACTGTAAAGTGTATTAATGGGATGCAACATCACTCCCTGTTACAGACGGGAGTCCAGGAATTAAATAAATGCAATAAAAACAAACTGTTTTTAATTGTAGGTATTGTATTTAAAACTGTATGGATGTGCCAGAAGCCAAACCATGCATGCAGGGCATTCTCACTCAAAAGGGATTAATGATTTTAAAGGTTTTGTTTTTGTCTGTTTGTTTTAAGATTGTGTATATTTTTAGTCTTTTGTATTTGTAATTATTTGTACCTGTACATGCATGACCCCACCAGCTCTGCTGATCAACTGATTGTGTTTAAATAAAGTCAGTCATTCATTCAGAGTTGGAAAATTATCCAACTCTGAATGGATAACTTTCAGAGATGTCGTTGAGTTCCCCGACATCTCAAACTACCTGGTGCTGCAGGCATCGTTCTACACGGACACACAGATGAAAACCTGGAAGAGCATGAAGGAGTACAACTTTTTATACGTGGCTGGGTTAAAGATCTGTGGATCAGGACACTACAAGATAAATCCTGTATCATTTTTGCCCGGGTAAGGAGACGTATCTGGACTTTTTGTTCGCGTCTTTGAGAAGGTTGCTAGGATGCTACAAGTTTTAATATTGGGTGTAAACAAACCACAGCCACTCGATTCCCAATCCTCCCTGCTCTTCTCTTTCAGCAGGCGTCACAGATCCATATAATTTACCCACAAACTTATTTATTCTATCTACTGTGCTGTCTCTCCATGTGCGCGCACACGAGTTAAATGTAGAGGAGGAATGTGACAAAAATAAAGGCTTGTTCTTAATTCACTCATAAAATGTACCATTTATTCCACTTGGAAAAAAAAAAGTGGTCATCAAACCAGCTACCAGATTTGGGACATTACAACATCCTGAACTATTTAGTATTTGGCTTCAAACTTAAAAAAAAATGTGGCCCACTAGATGGCGCTTCATGACTCATTAGTGGTTGAGAAGCACTGAACTAGATGATACTAAAATAAAAAAAAGGGGGAAACCCCCCACACACACAAACACCCTATTGTTGATTATCTTCCTGCAACTGCATGACCCCAAGTGTTTTATTCCAGACATGTTTTACAGTCAAACCACAGCACAGGGTTCCGGCGCATATAGCTAGCTCTTACAAACTCGGTCGTCTGGTCACCGTACCCTATAGATCCAGAATGGTAAGAGATAGAGAATGGCACTTAGTGAGGACAAAAGCCGGTTTTTCATGGGTCATTCTGGTTCAGTGATTCAGATCAGCACCAAAAGTCATAGCAACTTAACTGAGTCCAGAGGTATTCATGTGAAATTTGGTAATGATTGGTTGAAAACGGAGGGAGAAATGGCATCCTAAAAAATGTTAGGAGGATAATAATAATAATAATAATAATAATAATAATAAAAGATCCTGAGCGAGAGTAACAATTTGCGCTACCGCCGCTAGCGCAAATTAATACCCCCCCCCAAAAAAAACCACACACCTCAGTCTGTCCTCATCGAGTCCATCCACTATTGCATTTCTGTCGTTGACGATTTCCATCAGTTTAGCCATCAGTTCGTCTTCTCGTTTTTTATCTACTGAAGTCTTCAGGTGTTCTACACACACACACACACAATTTATTAAGGTGTTTATCACAGAAAGTATATATAAAATATGCTAATCATTTCTAAAAACTGCCCTTTAAAAAAAAACCCAAAACAATTGAGTTGTATTGAATTCACAGCATGCTTTTCTACAAGTATTCATTATCCCCGTTCTGAGTGAAAGCTCTTATTCCAATGTTTAATTTATGATAAAACTCTGCAGTCCTTCTTCACGTTAATCTATTATACAGTTTCAACCAGTGAAGCTTTTACCACTTACACACTTAACACCTGACACTCAGCGTCCGAGCATCCGGAGGCCTTTAATGGCCACTCTGCTGAATCAACTCTGTTTTCAGGAATAATTCACTGCTATTTATTTCATTCCAAAGGAGATTCAGTACGAGACCGGGTAAAGACGTAGAGATGACAGGTTTATTGTACCTCACGCTGAAGTTACCTAGGATCCTTGTTTATCATGAAACTGACATCAGAGCAACATAAGGAAAGAAATATTTAACAAAACTGTCAAACTTCATTTGCACAAGGAACGGACACTTCCTATATTTTCCGGATAAATCACTATGTAAATAAATAAGTAAAAGGCGTCAGTAATTCAGTAAATATATTATGAATAAATAAACAAGCAGCTTGGTAATTAAAGTATAAATACACAGTCAGGTCCATAAGTATTTGGACAGCGACACACCGTTGCCTCTGTACGCCACTGCACTGGCTCTGAAATGAAGCCATCAGGATGTGATTGAAGTGTCGACCTTCAGCTTGAATTCAACACGTTTAACAAATATATTGCATTAAACGTTTAGGAATTACAGCCATTTATTATGCAGTCCCTCCATTTTCACAGGCTCAAAAGTAACTGGACAAACCAGCACTTATAAATATAAGCATCGCTTTTGCTACTCGGATGTAAATCCTTTGCAGTTAACGAGCCCCTGAAGTCTGGAGCCCATGAACTTCACCAAATCGTAATTTTCCTCCTTTGAGATGCTTTGCCAGGTCTTTAATAAAGCTGCTTTCAGTTGCTGGATGTTTGCGTTTCTTTCTGCTTTCAGTAAGTGAAAAGCAGCTCAACTGAGTCGACTGACTCGGCCACTTCAGAACATTTCATTTCTTTGCCTTGAGAAGCTCTTGGGTTGCTTTCATAGTATGTTTTGAGTCATTATCCATCTGTGCTGTGAAGCACCATATAATCAGTTTTGCAGCATTTGACTGAATCTGAGCAGAAAGTACTGTTGCAACCAGAAGTTTACATACAGTTGAGAAAAAGGCAGGTTTTTTTTTTCCTTCTGTGCCTGACAGTAAAACTGAGGAAACTTTTCCTGTTTTAGGTCAGTTAGGATCCCCATTTTTTTAATTTGTAAAATGTCAAAATAATCAGAAAGAGAATTTTTAATTACTTTCATCAAAATCAGAAGTTTACATACATTTGGTTAGTATTTGGTAGAATTGCCTTTGAACTGTTTAACTTGGATCAAGCCTTTTGGAGAGCCTTCCACGAGTTTCTCACAATATCTTGCTGGAGTTTTGACCCATTCCTCCTGACAGAACTGGTGGAGTTGAATCAAATTTATGGGCCTTTTTGCTTGCACATGCCTTTTCAGTGCCACCAACAAATTTTCTATAGGCTTGAGGTCAGGGCTTTGTGGTGGCCACTCCAATACCTTCACTTTGTTGTCCTTAAGCCACTTTGCAACTAACTTAGAGATATGCTTGGGGTCACTGTCCATTTGGAAGACCCATCCATGCCCAAGCTTTAACTTTTTGGCTGATGTCTTGAGATGCTGCTTCAATATATCTACATGATTTTCTTTCCTCGTGACGCTGTTCATTTTGTGAAGTGCACCAGTCCCTCCTGCAGCAAAGCAACCCCACAACAAGACACTGCCACCTGCGTACTTCATGGTTGGGATGGCTTGCAAGCTTCCCCCATTCTCCTCCAAACATAACGATGATCATTATGGCCAAACAGTTAAATTTTTTGTTTCATCAGACCACAGGACATGTCTCCAACAAGGGTGCTTGGAGAGTACAATATCCCCCACTGGCAACTATGCCATAACTCTAGTAAAATGCAACTGAATTGAACAAAACTGCAATACACATATTACCGACATAGAACAAAGAATCCTGTCAAGTTTCGTGAAATTCCAACAAAAATTGAAACAGGAGTCGATTTCAGAAGGCGAGTATCCTTCCCGGGACGGACGGACATCGCCACGACATAATCCCCCTTCGGGCCTTTCGGCCAGCGGGTGATAAAAATTGCGTGGGAAGTTGATTTCAGAAAGCAAGCACACCTTGATGAAACTGCCAAAGTACAAGTTTGTTAATAATCAAGGGCATAACTCTTGTCAAATTTGCCCAAATTAAATGAAATTTCAACATGCATATAACTGTCATATAACAAAATCTTCTGCCAAGTTTGGTGAAATTCCTCCACAAATTCTGAGAGGAGTTGATTTCAGAAGAACGTTCACTCTCATGAAATTGTCAAAGTACAAGTTCTTTAATCAAAGGTCAAAGCTCACAAAATTTCACAAACGAAATTAAATTGCAATATGCGTATTACCGTCATATAACAAGGCCTTTTGCCAAGTTTCGAGAAATTTGTCCAAAAATTGTGAGAGGAGTTGATGTCAGAAGGCGAGCACACCTTCATGAAATTGTGAAAGTACAAGGTTGTTAATCAAGGGCTGTAACTCTGGGGAAAATGCAATCGAATTGAACAAAATAACAATATGCACGCTACCGACATATAACAATGCCTTTTACCAAGTTTCATGAAATTCCTCCAAAAATTGTGCAAGGAGTTGATTTCAGAAGGAAAACACACTCATGAAATTGTCAAAGTATAATTTGGTTAATTAAGGGCTGTAATTCTGGTAAAATGCGACCCAATTTAACGAAATTACAATATGCGTACTACCGACATAAAGAACCCTGCCAAGCTCCATGAAATTCCTCCAAAAATTGTGAAAGGAGTTGATTTCAGAAGGTGAGCACCCTTCCTGGGACGGACGGCCTGACATCGCCATGACACAATCCCCTGGGGAATAAAAATTTGGGGATCCTAACTGACCTAAAACAGGAAAAGTTTCCTCAAAAAAAAAAAAAAAGTCTTTTTTCTAAACTGTATGTAAGCTTCTGGTTGCAACTGTATATCTGTAAGCACTGCAGAATTCATTCTGCTGTTTCTATCAGCAGTCACTTCATCAATAACCACCAGTGACCCAGTTCCATTGGTAGCCATACATGCCCATGCCCACCATGATTGACAGATGATGTAATGTACTTTGGATCATGAGACCTTCCTTTCCTACTCAAAGATCAGCTTGGTTTTAGCTGTCCAAATCTTGTCCCAGGACTGTGCAGTCTTTCTAGTAAAGTCTAATCTGGCCTTTCTGTTCTTGATTGTTCCTAGTGGTGTGTACCTTGATGTAAACCCTCTGTATTTACATTCATGAAGGAATCTCTTGATTGTAGACTTTGACAGTGATACACTGACCTCCTCCTGAGGTTCCCTGACTTGGCTAGATGTTGTGAAGAGGTTTTTCCCTTCACCAAGGAAAGAACTCTACTTCATCCGCTTTAGTTGTATCCCATGGTCTTTGAGATCTTTTGGTGTTGCTGAGCTCACTGGTGCATTCCTTCAAATGTACCAAATTATTGACGTGGCCACTCCTAAAGTTTCTGTTATCTCTCCGATAGGGCTGTTTTTCAGCCTCCTTCACTTGCATCAACAGATCTTTGGACCACATATATTGAGAGTCTCATGAACAGCTTCCAAATGCAAACACTTGGAATCAACTCTAGATCTTTTATTTTCTTAATTTGTCATGAAATAACGAGGAAACAGGCCAGGAAACTATTCAGTCAATTGTACAATTATATGTTTGAGCCTGTGAAAACGGAGGGACTGAGTAATCAAAAAAGTCAAAAGTCCCTCTCATACCAGAATCTGGTCTTTCCAGGTAGTCTCCTGTCTGAGTACTAATCAACTCTTTAAGGTGTATGGGTGCGGTGCCGAGCTTCATTTCCATAGCCCTCAGCGTCTCGCCTATACAGCTAGGGTTACAGCAGAGGTTAGTCCTCTAGTAACCGTGAGAGTTTGACTCCCCACTCGCACCTGTATTGCGGCGTGCCTTGCCAGACAGCAGTAGGTACCATTTTTATGATGGCCTTTGGCATGACTCGACCACGAATAGAACTCGCGATCTTCCGATCGAGAAGCGGATATGCTAACCACTAGACCAATTCGCGGTGCGGGACTGAGTAATAAATGGCTGTAATTCCTAAACAGTTAAAGGAGAACTGAATGCAAATTTTTTATTATCAAAATTCTATTTCTCATTTTATAAAATGTAGGAATGCGTTTCTGACAGCTATTTTGTCACTGCTATAGCAAGTTATGAGTGTTTGAAATATGCTCTGTAATATACATCAGTCCATACGTCAAAGCAATGGCCATAAACGAGATTCATTGAGACCTGTGCGAGACTTCGTAGGACGGAAGTAAAACGTACAGCGGAAATCAAAGTGACAGACATCTGCCAATGTTGTCAAAAGACACGCGTGCCCTCCTTCAAATGCTGATGCAATCAAGCTGAAAGTTTTCCCTGTGTCCGAAATCGCTCCCTACTCACTATACAGGGCACTATATACTGGGGACGCCATTTTGTAGTGCTGTCCGAAACCTTAGTGAGGATTATATGGGAAATGCGCTCAATATAATACGTATTTATCACAAAAATACATGCATGTATTTATTATTTTGAAAACCCACCAGTTGCCTGATCTGGCACGTTTTAATTGTGCGACAGTAATGACGTAAAATACCAGCGCGACAGACTCGTCCTTATCCTGTCGTCTTTCCAACTCTTCTCTACTCCACGTTGGTTCAAAGTCGTATGGAATAATCTCCATCACTGATGAAGCTGGCAAATCTCGAAATGAATCCAAATTGGAATGATATGGCGATCTGGCCGCTGTGTAAACAGTTTTCAAAATGGCAGCGCCGACACTTCACGTTTGAAGTCACGCACAAGTCTCGTGAAGATCGCGTGGATAAGCGACGCCTGCCGTGGACCAAACGAACTACATTCAACATGGCTAAAAACCGAAAAGGCTGAGAAGTGTAATATAATATGCCAATACGAGTCACGATATAAGGTTAATGGAACCGAAAACGTAATTGAATAACACGTTAATTAAGAAATAAAGCAAGTTTAAAAATGACTTCAGTTCCCCATTAATGCAATTTATTTGTTAAACATGCTGAATTAAAGCTGAAATCAACACTTCAAATCACATCCTGATGGCTTCATTTCAGATGCAGTCCGGTGGAGTACAGAGGCAACCATGAGCAACGGTGCGTTGCTGTCCAAATACTTTTGGACCTGACTGTAAATAAGTAATCAATCAATCAAGTCAAAATAAAAATAACGGTCAATAAATCAGTAAGTGGTGATGTAAGCCAAAAATGGCAGCGAGTCAATCAGGAGTTAACACGCAGTTCCAGGCAGAAGTTTACATACACTCATCAGGGACATGAATATCGGGGTAATACTTGGCTTTCTTTGAACTGTTCATTTTTCTGTGGCACAATGATTGTACAAAACACATCTTTACTTTAAGACAGAGAAAAAAGTAGTTAAATTAATGTTGTTTCCTGGCACCGAACTGAGAAAAAGTTTAAAGTGCTTTGTTACCTGGTTTTTCCATCAATTTGCGAAGCTCTGCCTCAACATTAGGCTGCTCTTCCTCCAGGTCCTGAGATCTTCCACTGTCTCACACACACACACACACCTGAATTTCTGATTCACGCACACTACTTATCATCACCTGCAGTTCTGAAGCTGCCTAATACTTTCACACATTTAGTAAAGATAAGGTGACCAGATTTCTGAGATGAACACCGGGGAAATTTTTGTCTCGGCGGTGAAAAGATCATTAAAACATCTAACGTTTTCATCTTTGTAATAAAAAGGGGGGGAGGAGGCGTTTCTGATTTTCATGCATTTTGATCATGCATTGCATAAAAAGTGGCATTTTCCTCACTGAGTGCACTGTAGACCGATTCTGCAACTACTTTAGGTTCACATTAATTAAAGACAATGTGAAAATCTCTGGTATGGGTACATCGTTTAGATTTATAGACTCAAATTGTAGGCAAGCTGAAATAGATGTTTTAGACCCATGAAAGTAAATATATTAAATTAATTGCCATATATGCCACTAGTAATGGACAACGTATTTAAAAATATACAAAACACCCAACATGATTTAAATAAACAGTTTACTTCAATCCAAGCAATTTCAAGGTAATGGTAACGTATTATTATTACTATTATTATTATTATCATCGAGGATAAAAATGATTCCTGATCTCTCATAGCGTAAACTGTAGCCATCACTGAATTGATGACCTCGCTTAAACGAGTAGCCTTAATCAAAATGTGTCGTCTGCTACACATCACAACAAATTATATAGATTACTGACACTTTGGTAACATTACCATAAGTCTACAGCTTTCCATAACCTGTGGGATAACACACTAACTAGTGTGTAAATTAGTTTATGCTGTTGGACTGTTACAATTTTACCTCAGCTGGATTTCTGTTACAGCAACGCTACGTCTAGCAACAACTTCAGCTGACTGATTGGCGCCGCACTGAGCTTTCTCCCGCTAGCATTAGCTGCAGCAGGCTATGTTTGTTAGGTCGACCGTTACATCTCAATACAGCATGACAAGCAATGTTATGTCATATACTACAACATCGCAAAATGTAGCTTACACATTTAAAGGCTAAATAACAGAAAACAAAGCAATGTCACTTAGGCCTACAAGAAAAGACTATGGTTCAAATGTCCAGGAGCGAATGAAGCGATCTGTCAAAGCTGAACGAATGACTTTAGTTTAGACAAAGATTCTAGCGCTCTGCTAAAAAGTTGTTCCTCAGCTCCACCAATCAAAATACTGGAAAGGCTATCACCAAAGGTAGTCTTGAACATCTCTGTAATGGGCCTGAGCCTGTCTTAAAGTGATCCACAAAAACAATACATGAGGCGTCTGATGAAATCGGGAGATGTTTTGGTCTGGCTTTTTGTCCCCCCCCGTCCGGGCCTGTCGGTCATGGTTAAAAACGGGGACATTTCCGGGGACGTCTAGTCACCCTAAGTAAAGAACATCATCTTTGTTTGATTAAACTGATCTCCAATAACGAAATAATTAAAACACATATTTACACGTAGACCAGCTCGGATTCGCGCCGGATGTAAACCTGTTTGCTTCGGATGAGAGTAAACCAGTCCACCATTAAGTCGTTCGTTAGCATGTCCTCTTGGTTCTCTGAAATAGAAACACAGCATTTCTTTTATTTCATCAGGATGAACTTTATAAACGAGGGAAAACGAGTATAAGCGAGCGGAGCGCATGAGAATGAACACGTTTATAATTAGCTCCTAATTAAGACTTGATCAACTGAAAATAATAGCTCTCCTACATTTATTCAGGTGGTGATTTATCCTTGTTAGGAACTGATAAAGAAGTGAACGAAACACACCTAGGACTGTGCGTAAGAAATGTGCGAGATCAATTAAAACACATAACTAGACAAATAGATTCTGAAGAAGTGATAATTAAGCACAGCGCTGTCAGGAAAAACGCTGTGGAATTGTATTAAAAGCAGCTGGACATTAATACTGTGATTTAACTGCAGTAATTACACACAGTTTGACCCTGATTTGTAATTTAGAAATATACTGGCTGTGGGTTATTAGACAAGAGCGTGATTAAGAGAAGAGCAGCGTGGACGGCTGCCAACATCCACAGTGTCGCCGCTCTGCGTCCAGCTTTTTACCTGCTCTTTATTAAAAACTCTGACATTACAGGCCTTTCTTTTCAGGAAGTAAGGGCGGATAAAGTGGGTTTAAACATCCCTCGCTTATTCTGAATCCTGAGTCTTGTGGTGTTAGTGTCTCTCACGCTTCCATTTTTCTCACACTTAATCTGCTGCTCGACTAATAGCGTGCTTAAGAGAAGCGTGACATAAACAGGAAGTGCAGCTACACCTCACGTAACACTGCAAGAGGTATTTCATGGCAAATGGACAACTTTATTATTCAGTCCGTTGAACGTTTTGTTCAACGTCGGATCGGACGAAACGATGCAACACGTCGGATCGCTATGCCTCTCTGACGGATTTACTCACTCACTCACCCTCTTCACACTGCCTGAGCCGTTTCTCCAACTCCACGCCTTTCTTTTCCAGCTCATTCAGCTTCACCTCAATCTCCTTTAGTTCCTTCAGGATCTCGTCTCTGGGGATGTAGTCGGGCTGAATGAAAGAAAGAACAAAAGAATGCTCGGCATTAACACTGTGTATGGATATGCTGTGAATGTGAGCAGATTTACGTCTTATATTTAATGAAAATTCAACATCCAAGAATTTAGTGCGATTATCTTGGACAATGAAATTGCAGCACTGCTCCAAACAGCGTCCCTTTACATGTGAAACAAGAGTGCCCCGAGAGCGCAATATCCCCCGCTGGCAACTCTGCTATAACTCTGGCAAAACACGACTGAATTGAACGAAATTGGAATATGCGTATGACCGACATATAACAAAGAATCCTGCCAAGTTTCGTGAAATTCCTCCGAAAATTGAGAGAGGAGGTGACTTCAGAAAGCAAGCACCCCTTGATGAAATTGCTAAAAAGTTTGTTAATAATCAAGGGCATAACTCTGGTAAAATTTGCCCGAATTAAACGAAATTTCAATATGCGTATAACTGTCATATAAACAAGGCCTTTTGCCAAGTTTGGTGAAATTCCTCCACAAATTGTGAGAGGAGTTGATTTCACAAGAATGTACACCCTCACGAAATTGTCAAAGTTATTTAATCAAAACTCTGGAGAAAATTTTCACAAATGAAATTAAATTGCGATATGCGTATTACGGTCATATAACAAGGCCTTTTGCCAAGCTTTGAGAAATTTGTCCAAAAATTGTAAGAGGAGTCGATGTCAGAAGGCAAACACACCTTCATGAAATTGTGAAAGTACAAGGTTGTTAATCAAGGGCCACAACTCTGGTAAAATGCGACCGAATTGAACAAAATAATATGCGTACTACCGATGTATAGCAATGCCTTTTGCCAAGTTTCGTGAAATTCCTCCAAAAATTGTGAGAGGAGTTGATTTCAGAAGGAAAAAACACTCATGAAATTGTCAAAGTATAGTTTTATTAATTAAGGGCTGTAACTCTGGTAAAACGTGACCAAATTTAACGATATTACAATATGCATATTACCGACATATAACAAAGAATCCTGCCAAGTTTCGTGAAATTCCTCCAAAAATTGAGAGAGGAGTTGATTTCAGAAGGTGAGCGCCCTTCCCGGGACGGACAGACGGACAGACATCGCCACGACATAATCCCCCTTTGGGCCTTTCAACCAGCAGGGGATAATAAAGGTTTATTAAAGTTGATGTTAAATATATTAGCCACACAGTTAAAGTGAAGAAACATCACATGACGCGGCGTCCTGGTACCCCAGTGCATCAGAACTCAACACTAAACCTGACCTTTTTAGCCCCTCAACGCTGCATCCAAGAAAACCTGAGAGTTTAAAGCTTTAAAACATCTCCAATAGAAATCTTAATTTTTTCTTTGCTGCATTCTTTAACTCTATAATGTGTGTAACAGGGTTATACTTTCGAAGTGACTTCGGCACTCAATATCAAATATAGAAAAGAAAATAAATTTAACGAGAGAGCTGAAGTTTCTTCTGTAAAATCATCTTCAGGAAATGAATTATGATGCAACTTCCTGGTGTGTCTTGTGGAATATTCCAAACCCTTCATGGGGGAGGATGTGGAATGTGTAACAGTGGTGAGTGAATGAACTAAAAATACATTTGCTTTCATAACCTTCAACAGACTCTGATGGAATCTGGCTAAAATGACATCACTACTTACAAACGGAAAAATTCTTATCAAACAAACATAAAACTGTTACGGATCTTAAACACAAACCTTCAACTTTGGCGTTGTTGAAGAGGAATTTGAATCTGATGTTCTGCTTTCGACATTATAGTCTAAAAAAAAAAAAAGGAGAGAGAGAGAGAGAAAATGAACATAAAGAATGTCTTAAAATCTGACAAACATTTTCAGAATGTTAACAAACCCCTGAATTATTCCAACACTAATCCCACAGCTACGGGTTTCACAGTAATACAGTCTTTGTTCTAATCACACACACCGTCCTGACGCTCACACACCCTCACCCACACACTTTAGTTTCCTGTCCTATGGCACCCCCAAGTGGTCCACGTCATCCTAACAACTTATCAAATAAACACTGATCCCACAAGAAGTTGTTCCAGCTGTTCAAGACAATACAAAAAAAAAAAAAGTGTTATAGTTGAGTCACTAAACATCAAGTCCAAGTCCAGTCTCAAGTCCCCAGTATTCAAGTCCGAGTCATTAAAAAAAAAAAATTCGAGTCAAGTCCACTATTGATCCGAGTCGAGTCCAAGTCTCCAACTGCACCATGTGACGGTGGCTGTTTTAGCGTCATTAACATTAGTTTATTCCTGAACATGATGTATGAACAGGTGAATGTGCTTCTCTTTATCAGGGAGTGTGAAGTATTCTATCAGAGATGATTGGGAGACGGATGGAAGTGCAGAAGGTGCGTTTATTAATACAAGTGAAGACGGTAAACAATCCAGAACGGCCGGCAAAATCGTAAAACGGTGAAACAGGCAACAGGTCAAGCGAGGCACAAACAGGCTCTCGTAGACTCGGCAGAATCAAAGACGAGAAACAGGAAATCAGGAAACCAAACGAGGAAATAAGACTCGGTAATGTGTCAGCAATGCAACTCAATACTTCGCAAAGTAAGTGTGTTTTCACAGTTTTTATATCAGTGCGCTGATTGCACCTTAATCCTGTGCAGGTGCAAGTCGTTTACGTGCGCGAGAGTCCACTTGGCGCATGCGCTGTCTATCTGGTGCACACGCCAAGGCGCGCAGGTGTGACACTTTTACACAAAATTAGTACAAAATTAATGTAGATATAAATATCTTCTGCAAAATTATTATGGCATGTTACAAAAAGTAAAGAAAAAATTTGAGTCCTCGTCTTCAATTTACGAGTCCGAGTCATCAGTGCTCAAGTCCAAGTCGAGTCACGAGTCAGACTCGAGTACTACAAGCCTGACAAAAACAGCGAAGATGACAATGAGACAGATAGATAGATGGATGGATGGATAATCTTTCCTTACTTTTAAGTCCTTCCTCATTGCCCTCATTGCCTTGGCCAGGTGTCGTCCTGTTTTTCAGTACACTGGTTGAGGGTGATTTTGTGCTGCTGCTGTTTGTAGAAAGAGGAGCAGTAGATGGAGGAGTGGAGATCTTCATGTGTGATTCCAAGGGACGAGATCCTGTGTTAGATGTCTTCGGTTCACTTGTCGGCGTGGAATCTTGGGAGCTTTTGAATCTGATAACCGAAAGAGCAAAAGGTGCAGAAGTAGTAAAGAAATTCCTGTAACTCAGCACCGAGCTGTGGATCGCATATTAAACGTCCCCTCACCTTTAAACTAGCTGAAGGTTTTAAAGAGGACAGGAAAAGAAGGGAAACGGGTGGGGCTAAGCAGAAATTCTCGGCTCAGATCAGACATGCCGCTGGTTGTGAGCGGCGTAGCGAGGACGGCACGTCAAGGCCGGTCACAAAGCGAGAGGGAGTGAGAGAGACAGAGCATCTGGAGAGTCAACCAATCAAAAACAGATTTAACAGCATATAGAAAAATCAAGTCTGAAAAAAAAATCATGAGCAAAAAAACATCGTTCTGAAAGGAAAGCACAAGGCAGGAAATTGAGAAGTGAGACGAACAGGACAGACGGAACAAACATGCACCGTGAGACCTACTTTGTGTTCTTGGCCACAGGTTTGAGCAGAGATCTCCAGTCTGAAGGCGCTGTACCGGTTTCTGAAATGACAGAACCGGTTCCGTCAGGATTCCGTGCAGCTGGCGGTCAAATACACAACCCACAGGCTGATAAAGCCTCCAATCCGACCCATTTAGAATACACGTCCTCAATTAAAAAGGTGTTGCGGACCAGAAATTAACTGAAAAATATTTCAGGGGAATAAAACAGAGCTCTGTTATTCCACTAGGGGGCAAAATGGGTTTCAGAGCTGCTGGGGTGAATAATCACACCATCGTAGCCATGTTCGCAAGATTGGAAGTGTATGTGGAACTTGGCAAGTAATTCAATTCTTAAATCAGTAACACACTTAGGAACTTAATTTCTTAGTAAGTTAATAAATGGGGTAGTAAGAATGATTAAAATGTGGAACTAAACTTGTGTTTTTTAATCATTGTACAGTGTTTTGCAAAAGTATTCATCCCCCTTGGTGTTTGTCCTGTTTTGTCGCATTACAAGCTGGAATTAAAATGTATTTTTGAGGGGTTAGCACCATTTGATTTACACAACATGCCTACCACTTTAAAGGTAAAAATTGTTTTTATTGTGACACAAACAATAATGAAGATGAAAAAACAGAAATCTGGAGTGTGCATAGGTATTCACCCCCCTTTCCTATGAAACCCCTAAATAAGAGTTGGTCCAACCAATTCACTTCATAAGGCACATAATTAGCTGATTAAGTTGACCTGTGTGCAATCAAAGTGTCACATGATCTGTCACATGATGTCTGTATAAAATCAACCTGTTCTGGAAGGACCCTGACTCTGCAACACTACTCAGCAAGCAACATGAAAACCAAGAAACACTCCAAACAGGTCAAAGTTGTGGAGAAGTATACATCATGGTTGGGTTATAAAAAAATATCCCAAACTTTGAATATCCCACGGAGCACCATTAAATCCATTATAGCAAAATGGAAAGAATACAGCACCACTACAAACCTGACAAGAGAAGGCCGCCCACCAAAACTCACAGACCGGGCAAGGAGGGCATTAATCAGAGATGCAACAAAGACACCAAAGATAACACTGAAGGAGCTGCAAAGATCCACAGCGGAGATGGGAGGATCTGTCCATAGGACCACTTTAAGCCGTACACTCCACAGAGTGGGCTTTATGGAAGAGTGGCCAGAAAAAAAGTCATTGCTTAAAACACATTTGGAGTTTGCCCAACAGCATGTGGCAGACTCCCCAAACACATGGAAGAAGATTCTCCAGTCAGATGAGAATAAAATTGATCTTTTTGGCCATCATGGGAAACGCCATGTGTGGCACAAACCCATCACCCTGAGAACACCATTCCTATAGTTAAGCATGGTGGTGGCAGCATCATACTGTGGGGATATTTTTCATCTGCAGGGACAGGAAAGCTGGTCAGGACTGAAGGGAAGATGGATGGCGCAAAATACAGGGAAATTCTGGAGGAAAACCTGTTTGAGTCAGCAAGAGGTTTGAGACTGGGATGGAGGTTCATGTTCCAGCAGGACAATGACCCTAAACATCCTGCTAAAGCTACAGTGGAGTGGTTTAAAGGGAAACATTTAAATGTCTTGGAATGGCCTAATCAAAGCCCAGACCTCAATCCAATTGAGAATCTGTGGCATAACTTGAAGATTGCTGTACACCAGCGCAACCCATCTAACTTGGAGTTGGAGCAGTTTTGCCTTGAGGAATGGGCAAAAATCCCAGTGGCTAGATATGCTAAGCTAATAGAGACATACCCCAAGAGACTTGCAGCTGTAATTGCAGCAAAAGGTGGCTCTACAAAGTATTGACTTTTGGGGGGGGTGAATACCTGTGCACACTCCAGATTTCTGTTTTTTCATCTTAATTATTGTTTGGGTCACAATTAAAAAAAAAAAAATGCACCTTTAAAGTGGTAGGCATGTTATGTAAATCAAATGGTGCTAACTCTCCAAAATCCATTTTAATTCTGGCTTGTAATGTGACAAAACAGGACAAAACACCAAGGGGGGGATGAATACTTTTGCAAGACACTGTATACTTTTTATGCAATTTGGAAGCAAGTTTGTAAAGAAGTTAATCAGTGAGCAAGTAAATAAATAAACATGTTAAATACTAACAAAACACTAACTGCCACTGGCATGGTCGGCACTAACTTTATACACGTGTCTTTCCATCGTGTTGCATTTTATGCAAGATCATAAGTAATTTTAAGAATATATACTTTGTTGGTTTTTCCCCATAACATGACATACGTTCAGGTTTTGTCAAAAATAATTTTGAAAGCTACATCGATATTTTTTGCCACATCACTTGTTCCCGGTGTCATGTGTAGTGTCGGTGATATCCAGGACGTTCGGTCCATTCGTACACTTAGTACCTTTCAGATAAATACAGATGACGGACACTGTCGTATTATTGGTCACAAAACTCTTTAGTTCTGCTTCGGCTCAGGGTGTAACGTGACCTTTAAGGTCATGTGACCCGAAATAAGAGTGAAAGATTTTCACACTCGCATGCTCAGCCTCGATAGTTAAAACAACCACACCCCTCACCATTGTGGTCAGAAGGCTGTGCATTAGCTGCTCTAGCTGGAGATTTGTCTCTGGGACGCAGCCAGCTGGAGGTTTTTTCTGAAGTGGGGTTTGTACTCAGTTCTAGATCCATAACCGGTGGTTTCAGCCGTACTTTGGTGCTCGGCCCTTTAGCGGCAGCGGGTCCGACTGAAACGTTAGTCCTGTTCAAACAGAGCTGTGTTAGCGTTGATGCTGCACAAGGGGGCGACATAAACCAGCTTATCACTTCATGATACCGTTAAAAAAAAAAGAAAATACAATACATCAGAACACCTTAATATAACCAAAAAACGTATTATTGGTATTGGAAATGACAATATTGTCAATAAAATTAAAAATATCCTGTGCTAAAATAAGTCAATGCTAATTTTACTGCGACGCTGCAGACGAATTTAAAGGAAATATGAAAAATAATGAAAAAGCACTCACTTAACACCAGCTCTCACACCACCATGTTGTGATTGTAGGCTGCTGGTTTTGTTGGTCTCATCAGTCACAAACTTGCTAATGATAGACTTCGCTTTCTCCTTATCACCATCATTTTGCTTTTCGTTTTTCTTTTCTTTTGTCCACTCATCCGCCTGGAGCAGCAGTTTGCCTTTACCTGCACCTCCAGCAGCTCCTGTACCTCCTGCTGCTGCTGGCTTTTCATTAACCGAGACTGCTGTAGTGCCCTTAGTGACTGATACGGAGCTACTACTGGGCTCAAAGAACCTGGTGGAAATGAGAAAGAAGTCATTAACATAATGTAAAAGGTCTAATCCTCAAACATCGTCAACTCAAGGCATAACAGGCCTCATGATATTAACATTAAACGATGACTGGGCATTCCTCTCGCCTCAAGGTTAGGGAGAAACACACTAAGCTTTCACAACCTGTAGAGATCTTTAGAGTTTCGTTCTGTTTCTAATGAATTAACTTCTTCGGAAGAAAAGATCGCGAGAAAACAAGTTAGGAATTATGTCGGTCTGTAAATAAGTAAGTACTTTTATAAGAAAGCAGCACATTCACAAGTAATTCAGTTCTTACCAAGTTTATAAGGAAGTGAGTTAGTAAGTCTGCAAGATTGGAAGTAATTTCAAAAGGATGGAAGCAAACCTTTAGACTAAGGCACGTTCATAAGTAAGTAGTTCACTTCTTAGTATGAGTGTAAGCACAAGTTCCTAAGTAAGCTAGTAATTCAGTAGATTCGTAAGTTAGTTCATAAGTAATTAAGTTCTTAGTAAACGTGTAAGTAGGTTTATAATTAAGGAAGTTCTTAAGGATGTCAAGTATGCAAATTTGTAAGTAAACCAAGTTCAAAAGTTAGTTAGTTGTTCGTACGTTTGTAAGTAACTTTATAAGAAAAGTTTGCTATTAAGCTCAATTTTTCATAAGCAAATCAAAAGCGAGTGAGTTTATTAGTACATTTGTAAGCTGGTAAGTTGATAAATAATGAAGCTTTTAAACAAGTAAACAACTATATTCATAAGGTCAAAAGTTCATTAATAAGTAACTTTGTAAGTTCATAAGCAAGCAGGTTTGTAGTCAAGTTTGATGCAAGTTTGTAAATAAGAAAAATAACGTTACAAATACTACAACCCCAATTCCAAAAAAGTTGGGACAAAGTACAAATTGTAAATAAAAACGGAATGCAATGGTGTGGAAGTTTCAAAATTTCATATTTTATTCAGAATAGAACATAGACGATATATCGAATGTTTAAACTGAGAAAATGTATCATTTAAAGAGAAAAATTAGGTGATTTTAAATTTCATAACAACAACACATCTCAAAAAAGTTGGGACAAGGCCATGTTTCCCACTGTGAGACATCCCCTTTTCTCTTTACAACAGTCTGTAAACGTCTGGGGACTGAGGAGACAAGTTGCTCAAGTTTAGGGATAGGAATGTTAACCCATTCTTGTCTAATGTAGGATTCTAGTTGCTCAACTGTCTTAGGCCTTTTTTGTCGTATCTTCTGTTTTATGATGCGCCAAATGTTTTCTATGGGTGAAAGATCTGGACTGCAGGCTGGCCAGTTCAGCACCCGGACCCTTCTTCTGATGCTGTAATTGATGCAGTATGTGGTTTGGCATTGTCATGTTGGAAAATGCAAGGTCTTCCCTGAAAGAGACGTCGTCTGGATGAGAGCATACGTTGCTCTAGAACCTGGATATACCTTTCAGCATTGATGGTGTCTTTCCAGATGTGTAAGCTGCCCATGCCACATGCACTAATGCAACGCCATACCATCAGAGATGCAGGCTTCTGAACTGAGCGCTGATAACAACTCGGGTCGTCCTTCTCCTCTTTAGTCCGAATGACACGGCATCCCTGATTTCCATAAAGAACTTCAAATTTTGATTTGTCTGACCACAGAACAGTTTTCCACTTTGCCACAGTCCATTTTAAATGAGCCTTGGCCCAGAGAAGACGTCTGCGCTTCTGGATCATGTTTAGATACGGCTTCTTCTTTGAACTATAGAGTTTTAGCTGGCAACAGCGGATGGCACAGTGAATTGTGTTCACAGATAATGTTCTCTGGAAATATTCCTGAGCCCATTTTGTGATTTCCAATACAGAAGCATGCCTGTATGTGATGCAGTGCCGTCTAAGGGCCCGAAGATCACGGGCACCCGGTATGGTTTTCCGGCCTTGACCCTTACGCACAGAGATTCTTCCAGATTCTCTGAATCTTTTGATGATATTATGCACTGTAGATGATGATATGTTCAAACTCTTTGCAATTTTACACTGTCGAACTCCTTTCTGATATTGCTCCACTATTTGTCGGCGCAGAATTAGGGGGATTGGTGATCCTCTTCCCATCTTTACTTCTGAGAGCCGCTGCCACTCCAAGATGCTCTTTTTATACCCAGTCATGTTAATGACCTATTGCCAATTGACCTAATGAGTTGCAATTTGGTCCTCCAGCTGTTCCTTTTTTGTACCTTTAACTTTTCCAGCCTCTTATTGCCCCTGTCCCAACTTTTTTGAGATGTGTTGCTGTCATGAAATTTCAAAATGTCTCACTTTCGACATTTGATATGTTGTCTATGTTCTATTGTGAATACAATATCAGTTTTTGAGATTTGTAAATTATTGCATTCCGTTTTTATTTACAATTTGTACTTTGTCCCAACTTTTTTGGAATCGGGGTTGTAATAAATGTGGCACTAAGTTTATACGATTTATAAATTTTATTGATATTATTTACTGCTTTGTTCACCTTTAGTTCCTACTGATCCAGGACACACTATGCTTCATTCAGCTGCCATCAGTTTATTTTCTGTCACTCAACACGTTTTACGTCACAGACTGAAACCCTAAAGCCCTCACCTCTGTCTGGCCTCCAGGTTCCTCTGGACGGAGCTGCTCGGACCTTTAGGAGCCTCCGTGATTACTTTCTGTTCAGCGGGAATTTTCACCGTCACAGTCACAGAATTTGATGTTGTGGGTTTATAGCGAGGGGCGGCTGTCGGGGCCGGTTTCGGGGCCGAGAAGCTTTCATTCTTACTCGCCAGCCAAAGCGGGCCTGGCTTGGGCTGAGAGGAATCTTTTCCCAGACTCTTGAGTGTGATGTCCTTTGGTGGTGACTTGGTGGTTGTTGGTGTAGTCTGGTTATAGCGTGCAGGTGCTGTGACCTGAGTGGGCGGAGCCTTCTGTATGTTTTGGTGTGACTTGCAGACAAAGGTGTTGGGCTCTTTTCCAGGTTTGTAAGTTCCGGAGAGGAGAATATTGGAGCACTCACTGCATCTGTTAAATGGGGGGGAAAAAAAAAAAAATCATCAAGCCTCTTGATCAAAGTCCTACATTCGAACTGCTCCATGTTGTTACACGTGGTTTAAATCGTTTGGTTAATATACACTGCTGATGGGGTTTCACTGGAATTTCCTCCCGAGTGTCTGACACATGTTCTTACGGACAACACCAATGACTCACTGCTCATGTGTGCCTGATTATGCCTGTTGACACAACATGAGGCCAAATAGTCAGCAGCTAATGTTCCATGGCATCAGGGAGAGAACTAGTCTGAAGTTTTAAAAAAGGTATGAGAACCTCGTCTATTTAAAAAAAAAAAAAAAGGGTTGTAACGGACACGCACCGATGGTGAAAATTAAAGGGCACTTATTACGAAATCTTTGTATGAAAGTCTCTTTACACGTCTTTGTATGAGGGCGAGTCAAATGAAAACCTGCAGCATGAATCAGAATTGAGTCAAATTTTTGTTTAGAGCACTGAGAACACTCGCTTTAAACAAGATCACGTAGAACAAATACAAACTTTTGTGATGCCTATGTATTTTCAATCAATGATTAAAATAAATTAATTAATTAAGGGTGGTGGTGGTGGGGGGGGGGGGGGGGGTAAGTCTGTCCTTCATCTCCACTTCATAAAATAAGAAAAACCAGAAAGAACACAAAAAGATCAAACCCCCATTTTTCTTTCTTTAAAAGATATTTCCGAGAACGACTTTCAGAAAATCTTACACTAGGCCTCATGCATTACACTAGACATTTATTCGTAAATCTGTTACAGGATTGTTTACCCAACAAATTTGGTGTTCAGAAAAATCCTGCAGGTCTGGAAAAGCTACCAAGTGTGTGAATGTTCACGGATAAGAAGACTGACTGGATAGATTGGCTTCAAATCCTGTAACTGGGTTTCATTATTATTTCAATGAGTACAAGGTTTTATCCTGCTGCTCTTATAATTAATAAAATCAACAGACTGCAACGTGCCATAAAAGTAAGTAAATATAATGATGTTCTCAAGAAAGGGTTCTCGTACTTGAAGCAGTTCCTGTGGTAGAGTTTCCCGTCCACGAGGTGTCTCTGAACGAGGTGGACGTGTTTGTTACAGACGCTGCAGCTCGTGTTTATAGTGCCGGGTTTATCGGGGCGCTCCACCGGAACGTCTCTCTGCAAAACACCACTTTGTTAACAGAATTCCAAAGACACGTATCTGCTCTGAAAACAAACCATAGACATGTTTATAAATTTACTGCCTTATATAAGTATTCACCCCCCCGAATCATGACAGCCTTTAGCTGTGATGACGCCTCTGATCATGTCTTCACTCTGCACATATTTTCACTTGTTCTTGGCAAAATCATTACACTCAGTCAGACTGGATGGGGCGTGGTGGTGTTGAACAGTAGCTTTCAAGTCTTGCCACAGATTCTCAATCAGACTGGAGAACGAGGTTTGATCAGGCCGTCCTAACACATTCGACTTCTTGGTGTTGAGCCGCTTCAGTGTAACTTTGTCAGAATGCTCAGGGTTACAGTCCTGTTGAAAGGTGAAGCTCCAACCCCAAGACTGACACACATTTTGGCGGCATGGTGGTTAGCACTGTCGCCTCACAGCAAGGTGGTTCTGGGTTCGAGCCCTGTAGCCGATGGGGGCCTTTCTGCGTGGAGTTTGCATGTTCTCCCAGTGTCTGCGTGGGTTTCCCCCCACATCCCAAAAGACATGCAGGTTAGGTTAACTGGCTACTCTAAATTGCCAATAGGTGTGAATGTCTGAGCCATGTTCCAGACGTGGCAGCTGCCAGTGGTGCCCTTATATGCCTTTCGACTTGACCATGTTGAGCTGCATCCTTCATAATTCAGCTGCAAAAAAGGATGATTAGCCACTCCAGTATCCAATCCCTGCTGATGAAAAGCATTCCCACCTCCATGCTACCACCACCAGGCTTCACAGCACTTTGTGCCAAGGCCAAAAGTTCAATTCTGGTCTCCTTACACAGAGAACGGTTTCCCACGTGTTTATTGAATCTCTAACATGCCTTTTGGTGTCCAGCTTCTCCATCTGAGCTGTGGATTTCCAGCTTTTTCAGAAGTAGTGTCGCTCACTAATCCCCTCTTTACCTGCTCACCGAGTTTTGCTGGAAGGCCTCCTTGAGTCAGTCAGACTCAGTCGTTCAACATTCTATCATTTTTAATTAACATATATTTAATGTTGCTCAGCAGGATATTCAACATTTGGTGTTTTGTTTTTTTTTTTTTTTTACACCAAACCCTGATTGTTACTTACACCCTCGTGGTCTTCATGGTGCCAATTCTGTGCCCCAGATCTAATCGAAGGGTTTCAAAGTGACCGGGGTGAACACATCAACAGAAATATCGTAATCATAGAATCGTACTGATCTAATGAGAACCGTCATTATCACGGAAGATGCGTATAATGGTTTCATTTCGTTACCTTTGCTTCCGTCTCAATTTTAGACGAGCTGAATGCTTTCGCTGTGACTGGTTGGTTCTTTTTCCCGGACGTACGATCGACGGGCTCTTCAGCTGGCCTCTTCACACCTGCTAAACCTCCGACTGCACACAGAAGTGTGTCAGTACTATAAAGTGTATATCATCATCATCATCATCATAACAGAGGTCTTACTGGGAGAGCGGCCGTGGAAGTAGTTGTAATACTGAGAGACGTAGGTGAGAATGCTGAGACGATCAGGAACTCTCAGAGCCACCATGTCTTCGGCATCTAACAGAGCAGGAATGCTCAGCTCCTCCTCTGCCACTCTGAACGCCTGACATGACACACAAGGAGGAAGAAAAAAAATTCAACATTTAAAAAAGACTGTAATTTTGTTAACAGCAATCCAAATGTGAAACAACATGAAAAGAGCTACAAACATGCTGAGAGACAGAGAGAAAACCTTACAGGATCTTGCAAAAGTATTCATCCCCTTTGGTGTTTCTCTTGTTTTGTGGCATTACGAACTGGAATTAAAATGGATTTTTGGGCGGTTAGCACCATTTGATTTACACAGCATGCCTACCACTTTAAGGTAGAATTTTTCATTTTATTTTTTAAATATATTGTGAGACAAACAATAATGAAGATGAATAAGCAGAAATCTGGAGTGTGCATAGGTATTCACCCCCTTTCCTATGAAACCCCTAATTAAGAGCTGGTCCAATCAATTCACTTCATAAGTCACATAATTAGTTGATTAAGACCCACCTGTGTGCAACCAAAGTGTCACATGATCTGTCACATGATGTCTGTATAAAATCAACCTGTTCTGGAAGGACCCTGACTCTGCAACACTACTAAGCAAGCAACATGAAAACCAAGGAGCCTCCAAACAGGTCAGAGACAAATTTGTGGAGAAGTATAGATCAGGGTTGGGTTATAAAAAAAATATCCCAAACTTTGAATATCCCACGGAGCACCATTAAATCCATTATAGCAAAATGGAAAGAATGTGGCACCACTACAAACCTGACAAGAGAAGGCCGCCCACCAAACCTCACAGACTGGGCAAGGAGGGCATTAATCAGAGATGCAACAAAGACACCAAAGATAACACTGAAGGAGCTGCAAAGATCCACAGCGGAGATGGGAGTATCTGTCCATAGGAACACTTTAAGCCATACACTCCACAGAGTGGTGCTTGATGGAAGAGTGGCCAGAAAAAAAAGCCATTGCTTAAAACCCGTTTGGAGTTTGCCCAACAGCATGTGGCAGACTCCCCAAACACATGGAAGAAGATTCTCTGGTCAAATGAGACCAAAATTGATCTTTTTGACCATCATGGGAAACGCCATGGGTGGCGCAAACCCAACACCCTGAGAACACCATTCCTACAGTGAAGCATGGTGGTGTCAGCATCATGCTGTGGGGATGTTTTTCATCTGCAGGGACAGGGTCAGGACTGAAGGGAAGATGGATGGCACTAAATGCAGGGAAATTCTGGAGGAAAACCTGTTTGAGTCAGCCAGAGGTTTGAAACTGGGACGAAGGTTCACATTCCAGTAGGACAATGACCCTAAACACACTGCTAAAGCTACAGTGGAGTGGTTTAAAGGGAAACATTTAAATGTCTTGGAATGGCCTAATCAAAGCCCAGACCTCAATCCAATTGAGAATCTGTGGCATAATTTGAAGATTGCTGTACACCAATGCAACCCATCTAACTTGAAGGAGCTGGAGCAGTTTTGCCTTGAGGAATGGGCAAAAATCCCAGTGACTAGATCTAGATGTGCTAAGCTAACAGAGACATACCCCAAGAGACTTGCAGCTGTAATTGCAGCAAAAGGTGGCCAGGCCTTTCAATTACATAATTTGGGCTACATCCTGTATTTCTGAATTTGGACTTTTTCCTTCATGATCCAGGGTAATTTGGGCTTTTCTGCATGCGCAAACTGCTGTTTTCCCAGCGCTCTGTGTTTAAACCTGCTGCTGCTTTTTTAGCTACAAAGTTATGAATAAATAAAGAAATCTATGAATGTTATTTTTACCTTTATTGCAAAATGTCTACAGCATTAGTCCCTCTTGATGTACATGTCAAAAATAATTAGAATAGTTAGTATTTAAAAGATGTGTTGGGGCCTGAGGGGAGCCTGGAGGAAAGGAGCCTGTGAATGAAAAAGCAAGTTCTGCACTGTTGCCGTCAAAGAGACAAACCTGTAGCAGACCTGCGACACTAAAGGTTTTTCAGTCACATCACAAGAATTGGTAGTGCAATTCACAGCATGCAGTCGGGTAAAAGATCTTAGTTTAAATCAAAGGCCAGTGTCTAAGACTATCATCAACAAGAGGACCAAGCGCCAAGCCACTGATTCCACCCACACTTACACAACTGTGTGGATTTAAGATGCAAGCTGTATCTTAAATACACACAGTTGTTGTGTCCTGAATAGCTCTCTTTTATTCAGTCTTTTACCTGATTTAAATCATATGACACTAGGTATCAGAGAGATATTGCAGTTGAGGTCAGATAATGTAGGATATATGGCTATTTTTAGGTTTTTAAATGATACAGGAATTATTAGGAGAATTTAGCACAATAGGGTAGTAAACGTTCTGGTTCACACTCCAGTCCAGAAGGTGGCGGTAATGCACATAAAAGCTGTTTGCCAACCGCCATAAAACAATATAAAAGAAGAAGAAAGAAGATTCACCTAAAGGCCAATTTATGCTGACAACCCAGTCCTCGCAGACGGCGTCGCAGATAGCGTCTGCGTAGCCCCCCTACCTTCGCAGACGCTCTGCGCACACCTCCCAAAAATTGTGACCACCGCAGAAGTCTCGCAGACAGCGTCGCAGACAAGAGGGCTCTGATTGGTCCACTCTACATCCGCTGTACATGCACTTCCGCTTCCCTACTTTCCCGGTTTGTTTTGTTTTCACGACCGCCATTTTTAAAAACACGAGCGAAGATGGAGCAGCACGAAGAGCGGTTGATTGAGGAAGTGAGGAAGTACGGACATCTATACGACTCCAGTTCTAGTCATTATAAAAAAAAAAAGTTCTAGTCATTATAAGTAACCGGAGGATAAACACTCCACTAACCACACCCACCAACTACTCCTAGCGACTTCGCGCCCCCTTGCGTTGTGCCGGTGAATAACATCGCGCACGCCTATTACTACCCACTCAACGATAAATTACAACTGTCTGCGAAAAGCTATCTGCGAAAGCCTTGTCGCAAGAGCATGCAGAGGCCTTAATGTGGAAATCCCGCTCTGGTCATTGGTATGCGAGTCTCGCTCCTCCACGAAATCATGGCGTGCTGATCGCCGTTGGAGAATTCGTGCTCTGCGCGAGGCTTACAGCGAGTTCGACGAACCCAGAACAACATGGAAATGGTGCTGATTTTGCATCAATTATGAGAAATACACGCTAATTTCGTCGTTTTTAAATAAGAAAGTCAAGACATTGGGTTTTATGCAGCCAAGTTTATTTAATCAACATCTCGTTTTTTTTTTTACTTTTGGTAGCATATTTTGGGCGCTTGACCTTAATTTGGGCGCCTTTTTAATTTGGGCGCCTACGATGTTATCCGTCGCAGGTTTCATGTAATTGAAAGGCCTGGTGGCTCTACAAAATATTGACTTTGGGGGTTGAATACCTATGGACACTCCAGATTTGTTTTTTCATCTTAATTATTGTTTGTGTCACAATAATAATAATAATAAAATACATATATTGTACCTTTAAAGCTGTAGGCATGTTGTGTAAATCAGATGGTGATAACCCTCCAAAAAAAAAAATCCATTTTAATTCCAGCTTGTAATGACACAAAACAGGACACCAAGGTGGATGAATACTTTTGCAAGACACTATTTATTTACACAGCTATACTAATAAAGCACTCCCTACAGCTCTGCTCAGATGGGATTACGTCTCGTCTCGGTGGGATTTTAGTCCGAATCCATCAATGTGTCGGTCGTTTTAAACCCTTAAATCACAGATGAGGTTTAAAAGGGCGTGTCAGAAAAGCGAGACTTCTGGGAGTTTTATTGAGATCTCAGCACAGGTACGGTCTGTCACGTGACCTACTGATAATCAGATGTGGCCATGCCCCCTACAGCAAGCTTATAACAATGATCAAATTTATCAGTGTGTATTAAAAACGAGGTGTGTAGCATCTCTCTCTCTCTCTCTCTGGAACTGATGATACAAACAGTTTATCTGCATTTCCTCTTATTTTGGACTGGAACCATCAGCTCAAATTATACAAATTTATACTTGGAGTTTAAACCTCTGCATTTATACTATCCAGATATTTATTTCTCTCTTATGAATTTCATTTCCAGCTTCATGAATCTATAAGCGCTCCATACACTTCCTACAGAGAGGACTGTTCCAGAATACGTCAGTCAATCAAAGTCGCGACTCAGATAAACAGTGGTTTATGATCATATAACTGATTTGTAAATCATGATGTAGTCTTGACAAAATACTCAATACAAGTGTATGGGTTTGTCTTCTCATCTCATTATCTCTAGCCGCTTTATCCTGTTCTACAGGGTCGCAGGCAAGCTGGAGCCTATCCCAGCTGACTATGGGCGAAAGGCGGGGTACACCCTGGACAAGTCGCCAGGTCATCACAGGGCTGACACATAGACACAGACAACCATTCACACTCACATTCACACCTACGGTCAATTTAAGCTACGTTTACATTAGACCGTATCTGTCTCGTTTTCTTCGCGGACGCACTGTCCGTTTACATTAACCCCCCTGAAAAAGCGGGTAAACGGGAATCCGCCAGCGTCCACGTATTCAATCTAGATCGTATCAGCTCTGGTGCTGTGTAAACATTGAGAATACGCGAATACGCTGTGCTGAGCTCTAGCTGGCGTCTCATTGGACAACGTCACTGTGACATCCACCTTCCTGATTCGCTGGCGTTGGTCATGTGACGCGACTGCTGAAAAACGGCGCAGACTTCCGCCTTGTATCACCTTTCATTAAAGAGTATAAAAGTATGAAAATACTGCAAATACTGATGCAAATACTGCCCATTGTGTAGTTATGATTGTCTTTAGGCTTGCCATCCTTCCACTTGCAAGTAATAAGTGATCTGCGCTGGGATCTCACACACAGCGGCTCAGTCCCGAATCGTGGCTTGTTCACTTCACTCGCGCGCTCTGTGAGCTGCGCAGGGCCGGAGTGCGCACCCTCCAGAGGGCACTCGCTGTTCAGGGCGGAGTGATTTGGAGCGCAGGATGCCTGCGGAGCCGAGCGTATCCGCGTATTGGTGTTGCTGTGTGCACGGCTAACGGTTTTAGTGTCAACGCGAATCGTTTTAAGAACGTTAATCTGATGATCCGCTGATTCGACGTAATGTAAACGTAGCCTTAGAGTCACCAGTTAACCTAACCTGCATGTCTTTGGACTGTGGGGGAAACCGGAGCACCCGGAGGAAACCCACGCGGACACGGGGAGAACATGCAAACTCCGCACAGAAAGGCCCTCGCCGGCCACGGGGCTCGAACCCGGACCTTCTTGCTGTGAGGCGACAGCACTAACCACCGTGCCGCCCTGGGTTTGTCGTCTTCTTCTTCTTATTATTTTTATACATTCCAGCAGCATGACACAGAGCTCCGAAATGAACTTTAACACCAAATTACAGAAAAATCTCATTAGTGTCTCTTGATGTATCAGAAGCATCATGATTTGAACCAGCTGTGCTGCTGGACATTTCCAAAATATGTGATTTTTTTTTCCCCCCCTACAGCTGCCAGATTGCTACAGCATCAGGATGACAAATAAAAAGCTAAAGTAAATACAGAGACAGGAAATGCTTGAAGGCAGTTTTCCTGACATGCATTCATCTCGAGTGGAGAACAAACATTAGCCTGGGAATGCAGACACAAAGACAAGCTCAAAACCCTGAACTTGAGTTCTGGTTGTAATTTTTCCCGTTAAAGAGAAATGATGCATGAGAGAACAATTCGCCACAAAGTCGAAATAAACCTGATCCTTATCGTTTAAAAGCAGAAATGCTACCAAAGGTAGTCGTCAGCGATCTGGCAAAGGCGGGACATTTCAGTTTAACAGTGAACAATCCAGTGAGTGCGAGTGTACGTGCTTTGTTTTTTTTTTTAAGATAAAAAGTGCACAGAAATGTACACAAAATCAGCAGCTCTACATTCTACAGCAGACAAGCCCTCACCTGCAATCAGCACATCTGCACCAACACACCGGGACATGCCTGGGATCTTACCATCAACTATTACATCAACTTTCGCTTTCAAGAAAAGCTTGTCAAGAAAAATCCCCATGCAAAGTCTACATGTTCCTGCACATGGGTTTGGAAATACTCAGAAATATCCAGGAAAATGCACAGTTTCTCAGATATCATGAAGTTCAACAGAACGGAATGATGCAACATTTAAAAAGCCATAATAAATAAAGGAAGCCGGACACCACTGCAGAAGAACGAATGGTAAAGCATGAAGGTTGGAGTTAACTGGACACTAACCACAGACTCGATCCATCCGAATACAGTCACAGGCACAGTTTTGGGAGCTAAATAGAAAGATATAGAAATGCATCTTCAAAAAAAATCAGATCTGTACCCATTAAACTTTGAGCTGTGACGATAAAATGGAAAAGTCTTTTTTTTTTTAAAAACGAATGAGTTTTTGGTTGATTTTGGAGCCTCACAGTTGAATAACAGAGAAAGATACGACTAAAGTGACTTTATTTTATGATTCTGGGGGAAATGATAGCCCGAGGCACCAAAAACGAACTTTGTACGTAGAATCATAGAGGAGCAGTGGAAGTCCAAAGTCAGACGAAAATAACATCGGCTGAAATTTGAAGGGAAAAAAAAAATATTCGGCAAGCTGGAGAACAAAAACTCGGAGAGCTTGATCTGATATTTGGGATTTTTTTTTTTTTTTTAAGTCTAGCAGAGGTACATCAAGGAATTTTCTCTGGGAATTCTGAAGGAGACGATTTCACATGGAACGACCTGTAACTTTCTACCAAGGCATCGTTTGAGCAATGACCTTTTTGAGAAAGAGACGCAGGAAGCACTGGAACCTTTGCTTTGTTTATAGAACACGTGTTTCCCTGTTAGGCTATGGTCACTACAGCTCACGATGGGTTCTTGATGAAAATGAGGTGCTTGGTGGCGATGCTTCGGGAAGTGTTCCCAAACCCATCTGCAAGTACTCTCTGCTTAGTTTGCTGACAAAAGCATCACCACCACCACCAAATTTCAGTGCATGCACTGAAATTTTTCGTGACGTCTTTGGCTACGGACCAAAAAACAACTCGTGAAGCTCGGAGAACATTCGCCATGCATTATACGATTGGTGGAGATGCTAACAATTTTCCATTGTCAAGTATTCGCAAACCCATCATGAGCTGTAGGGTGATCAGGGCCTTACACGTCAACATCACATTCTATAGAGTGCCATTTGGAGCTCAGGTGGACCAAGACGTCATACTAACTATACAAGAAGAAGAAGGGATAAAACATGACAGAGCATGCTGTTATAGGAAAATAATCAATGTCCTGGTCCCAATGTCGGCAAAATAAAGTAGATTAAACAGTAATTTCTCTCATTAAATATAAAAATCTTACCAGGTGGTTGTTCTCGTAAACATTTTCTTTGCGCAAGGACTCAAAGTTTCTGCAATAAAAACAAGAACTGTATGAGACGTACGTTTTCAGAACAATAAAATAATTATTTATTTACACATAAAAATCCAACCTGAACAACTTGCATACTTGTAAACAATCATTTATTTATTCTGTAATGCAATTCTGAAGAATTTCACCCACAATGCCGTGAAGCAATGCAATGCAGTGCAGCATTTAAGTCCTATCAGAAGTAGGATTGTAATTACGAGGCGTGTGCGTGAACACCACAACAATGACGTAACTCCAGCGCAGGAACTCGGATTCTCAGATTCTTCCACGAGCCCTGATTTTCCAGAATTGAGGGCGTGTCAACAACAAACATACAGTCATGCTGGCGGCTAAACGTGACGTCGACGCGACACATTACAGTATGAGAGCACAGCAAGCAAGCAAGCAAGCAAGAAAGAAAAATTTATTTCCTCATGGTGTCCATTTGTTCTAACCAAAACCACTGGAACACACCATGAGGTGATCAGCAGCTCTGAACACCTCGAGCTAACCACACATCAAACTCTGAACATGGATCTCCACCACATTTCTCCTTGATATCTCATCTCATTATCTCTAGCCGCTTTATCCTTCTACAGGGTCGCAGGCAAGCTGGAGCCTATCCCAGCTGACTACGGGCGAAAGGCGGGGTACACCCTGGACAAGTCGCCAGGTCATCACAGGGCTGACACATAGACACAGACAACCATTCACACTCACATTCACACCTACGGTCAATTTAGAGTCACCAGTTAACCTAACCTGCATGTCTTTGGACTGTGGGGGAAACCGGAGCACCCGGAGGAAACCCACGCGGACACGGGGAGAACATGCAAACTCCGCACAGAAAGGCCCTCGCTGGCCATGGGGCTCGAACCCAGGACCTTCTTGCTGTGAGGCGACAGCGCTAACCACTACACCACCGTGCCGCCGTTTCTCATTGATATGTTATTGGAAAATTAAATGCGAGTGAGAAAATGTGTTTGTTTGGGGGGGGGGGGGGTGCGCAAACAGTGAAACACCATTATCTCTGGCTTTTGTTCATTAAGCAGGTTAATGGAAACCTCTGAAATCGCAAACTTAATGGAAGTAATGGAAACACGAATTTTGGGAAAAAAAAACTTAAATATCTCAGAAAAAAAATTTTACGCTCAAATGAAGAGGTTTTTTCCAGACAATTTGGCAAGACTGAAACGAAAACACTTTTCGTATTGAAGTCCCATGACATGAAGAGCAAATGGAAGGAAACTGGACTGCGAGAGGACAAACCCAGCTTTAAATCACAGAACATCACTCACTGGAAGCAGAACAGTCACAAGTGTGTTTTGTAGAAATTAAGATATTGGGTCTGTTTTGCACAAAACCGCAATAAAAACCAGCTACTTATCGCAGAAACATTTTCATCTAAAATTATAATAATAATGCCCCCCTGCGACGTCAGAGCAGGACACATGCATTACCTTCTCAGGTCAGTGATGAAAACAAAGTATCAGCTGAATAACTAAAGTTATTCAGATCTCTCTCTCTCACACACACACACACACACATATATATATATGTAAAAGAAAGAAAGAACGAAAGAACAACTTTATTCATCACACACTTGTGAAATTCCTCTCTGCATTTAGCCCATCTGAAGCAGTGAACACACACACACATACCCAGAGCAGTGGGCAGCCATGCTAACAGCACCCGGGGAGCAGTTGGGAGTTAGGAGCCTCGCTCAAGGGCACCTCAGCCCAAGGCCGTCCCATATTAACCTAACCGCATGTCTTTGGGGGAAACCGGAGCACCCAGACACGGGGAGAACATACAAAGTCTACACCGAAAGGCCCTCACCAGCTGCTGGGCTCGAACCCAGAACCTTCTTGCTATGAGGCAACCGTGCTAACCACTTACACCACCGTGCCGATGGTTCACATGTGAGGAAGTGGACTTACAATGGAGCTTTAAAAGGCTGTGTGTGTTAGGAAAGGGCATCTGTAACTGCTTTGTGGTGTGTTTCCCAAAAGCCTCTTAAAGTGCATATCACGGGTAAATTCAGGAGCAAGAGCAATATACAGTGCTGAGCGTAAATGAGTGCACCCCCTTTGAAAAGTAACATTTTAAACAATATCTCAATGAACACAAACAATTTCCAAAATGTTGACAAGTTTAATATAACATCTGTTTAACTTATAACGTGAAAGTAAGGTTAATAATATAACTTAGATTACACATTTTTCAGTTTTACTCAAATTAGCATGGTGCAAAAATGAGTACACCCCACAACAAAAACTACTACATCTAGTACTTTGTATGGCCTCCATGATTTTTAATGACAGCACCAAGTCTTCTAGGCATGGAATGAACAAGTTCGCGACATTTTGCAACATCAATCTTTTTCCATTCTTCAACATTGACCTCTTTTAGTGACTGGATGCTGGATGGAGAGTGATGTTCAACTTGTCTCTTCAGAATTCCCCATAGGTGTTCGATTGGGTTCAGATCAGGAGACATACTTGGCCACTGAATCACTTTCACCCTGTTCTTCTTCAGAAATCCAACAGTGGCCTTAGATGCGTGTTTAGTCATGTTGGAAAAGTGCACAACGACCAAGGGTACGGAGTGATAGTAGCATCTTCTCCACATAAGGACACTGCCACCACCATGTTTCACTGTAGGCACCAGGCATTTTTCTTTGTATTCTTCACCTTTGTGACGCCATACAGTTTTGAAGCCATCAGTTCCAAAAACATTTATCTTGGTCTCATCACTCCAGAGTATAGAGTCCCAGTAGTCTTCATCTTTGTCAGCATGGGCCCTGGCAAACTCTAGGCGGGCTTTAGGAGAGGCTTCTTTCGTGGACGGCATCCATGCATGCCATTCCTCTGCAGTGTACGCCGTATTGTGTCACGGGAAATAGTCACCCCAGTTTGGCTTTCTACTTCTTTAGATAACTGCAGTGAACTTGCATGCCAATTTTCTTCAACCCTTCTCATCAGAAGACGCTCCTGTCGAGGTGTTAACTTCCGTGGACGACCTGGACGTCTCTGTGAGATGGTTGCAGTTCCATCTTTCTTAAAGTTTTGTACCACTTTTGCTACAGTATTCTGACTGATAAGTAAAGCTTTGCTGATCTTGTAGCCTTCACCTTTGTGGTGTAAAGAAATTATTTTCTTTGGGGAATTCTGAAGAGACAAGTTGAGCATCACTCTCCATCCAGCATCCAGTCACTAAAAGAGGTCGTTGTTGAAGAATGGAAAAAGATTGATGTTGCAAAATGTCGCCAACTTGTTCATTCCATGCCTAGAAGACTTGGTGCTGTCATTAAAAATCATGGAGGCCATACAAAGTACTAGATGTAGTAGTTTTTGTTGTGGGGTGTACTCATTTTTGCACCACCCTAATTTGAGTAAAACTGAAAAATGTGTAATCTAAGTTATATTATTAACCTTACTTTCCTGTTATAAGTTAAACAGATGTTCTATTAAACTTTGTCTTGTCAACATTTTGGAAATTGTTTGTGTTCATTGAGATATTGTTTAAAATGTTACTTTTTAAAGGGGGCGTACTCATTTACGCTGAGCACTGTAACTCTCCTATTTTATATTAAACTTTCAGGGCTTGAAATTTGTGGTGGTCCGGTCGCCCGAGGCGACTTAATTTGTCATTTGGCGAGTAATTCCTGTCACTAGCCAGCCCGGCTGGCTAATTAAAAATAAAAAAGATACATGAAGCGAAGATTCAGACACACCGTCAACTAAAGCCGCCACATATTAAGTGTGTGCCGTGTCTGTGTTAATCGATGTGTTTATCGGCAGGACGGTCAGGCTGTCGGTTTTTTCACTACTGCGCATGCATATAACAGACATCTCAAGTCTCCTGGAAGTACCGGGAGTCTCCCGCATATTGATAGCGTCTCCCTGATGCCTGCAAATTGGAGAATATCTCCTGGAATCTAGAGCAAGCGAGCAACAGCGTGCACGCGAAACATTAATGTCTGCATTGCGCATATGACGGATTGCGTGAGGGAGCGCAAGAGAGACTGCAGACATCCCAGCCTGCAGACCCCCGCTGATGGGGAAACGAACGATTTCAGTTGAAATCAAGCCATTTGAGGCGAATTGGTCCGCCTCTGAAAAAATTTGCATTTGGATTTCCCGTCAAACATTGATTTTCGTGATGTCGCGTGCGGGACGCCTCCCTCTGAATCCTACGTCAGCGCTGGTTTGTTTATGAGAAAACGACCTGGTGGTTTTCTGCAAATTTCTTCAATGTTATCGTGTAATTATTAAAATGGTTAACAGACGTATTGTAGGAGGGTGTAGCAACACCAATCTTGATGGGATTAGTACTCATCGTTTTCCAAAAGACCGGACAATTGCCCCTTTTCCACCAAAGCAGTTCCAGGGCTGGTTCAGGGCCAGTGCTTAGTTTGTAACCAGGTTTTCTGTTTCCACTGACAAAGAACTGGCTCTGGGGCCAGAAAAACCGGTTCCAGGCTAGCACCAACTCTCTGCTGGGCCAGAGGAAAGAACCGCTTATGTCAGCGGGGGGGCGGAGTTGTTAAGACCAACAACAATAGCAAGACCGCGAAAGGTCGCCATTTTTAAGCGATGAGAAGCAGCAGCTGTACAAATGTGAAGTCATCCATTATTGTTGTTGTTGCTTCGATGTTCTCGCCAAAGTTTACGCAAACGCAGCAATGTAACTGACGTAATGACGTGGCTCCCCTTAGCACCCCGAGCTATGGAAAAGCAAACTGGTTCTCAGCTGGCTCGCAAGTTGAACGAGTTGTGAACCAGCACTGGCCCCGAACCAGCCCTGGAACTGATTTGGTGGAAAAGGGGTAAATGAGAGAGAAATGGGAGCGCTTGGTCTACACAGGCTGTGCACTGAAACCATCCAAAGCTTGCGCAGCCTGCTGGCGCTTCTGCAGGTGACGTCACGAACCTGGCTCCAGACTCCCTTGGGATTTTTCCAGATGCGTTTTGTTATTTTATTTTTTTCTGCTGTAGACAGATGACCTTGTGCAAAATTACCCTTCTGGATGAGTGTGTAAAGGGACATACGTTCATATATATAAGGGTTGTTTTACAATCAGGGTACAAAGTTTGTGTCACAGGGGTCCAAAATTCAAATTGATTCAAACTGGTTCTTGTACCAGTTTTTAAGTGAAGGACGAGTTAAAGAACAGATTTCAGGTAATTTTTTGACGTGCGTGTATGGTAGTTTTGTGTAATCTGCTATAAGATAAAGAAGATTAAGTGTAGCTTTAAGCAGGGCTGGGAGAAACAAATGAAGTGATTCTCGGCGAGGACATTTTTTTTTTTTTTGACAATTCAGAATCCACTACTTCCATAGCGCTTTTAAATATAAGGCTGTAAGCTTTGTGTTAGTTGTCTCTAATATTTATGTCCCAATATCTTGACCACATTTTAGGATGAAATTAATCATTTTAGATATGTTATTTTATATTGAAAAATTGGCTGTCTCGGAGAGGACTTTTTTTTGACAGAATTACATACTAATTTGATCCAAATAGTCTGAAAACTTACTGGCATTCAACATTAAAACTTAACTATGTTTCCAATGATATGGAACCAAATATTTGTTTTATGGTATAAAGAATGATGTAAGTGCATCCCTTTTGGAGCTACCTGTGGTCAAAAAAGCACTTTTTCTAAATGACACGAGTAATTTTGCTAAATATGACATATATTGCCATACGTTCACCAAAATAACATTATCACCAAATTTTTTTTTGCATGGTAAATAGAGCTATGGGCGGCACGGTGGTGTAGTGGTTAGCGCTGTTGCCTCACAGCAAGAAGGTCCGGGTTCGAGCCCCGTGGCCGGCGAGGGCCTTTCTGTGCGGAGTTTGCATGTTCTCCCCGTGTCCGCGTGGGTTTCCTCCGGGTGCTCCGGTTTCCCCCACAGTCCAAAGACATGCAGGTTAGGTTAACTGGTGACTCTAAATTGAGCGTAGGTGTGAATGTGAGTGTGAATGGTTGTCTGTGTCTATGTGTCAGCCCTGTGATGACCTGGCGACTTGTCCAGGGTGTACCCCGCCTTTCACCCGTAGTCAGCTGGGATAGGCTCCAGCTCGCCTGCGACCCTGTAGAACAGGATAAAGCGGCTACAGATAATGAGATGAGAAATAGAGCTATCACAGGGCTACAGTTTTTACCCCCAGGCCATCAGGCTTTTGAACCACAGATTATATTAGCAATTTTGCACAAGACATTGCACAGTATATCTACCTCTACATGTTTGCCTCTCCTTTTTTTATGTTATGTTATCTTCATTTTTCACTCTACCTTTATATTTTGCATTCCATATGCACTTTATATTTCATATATATATCTCATCTCATTATCTCTAGCCGCTTTATCCTTCTACAGGGTCGCAGGCAAGCTGGAGCCTATCCCAGCTGACTACGGGCGAAAGGCGGGGTACACCCTGGACAAGTCACCAGGTCATCACAGGGCTGACACAGAGACACAGACAACCATTCACACTCACATTCACACCTACACTCAATTTAGAGTCACCAGTTAACCTAACCTGCATGTCTTTGGACTGTGGGGGAAACCGGAGCACCCGGAGGAAACCCACGCGGACACGGGGAGAACATGCAAACTCCACACAGAAAGGCCCTCGCCGGCCACGGGGCTCGAGCCCAGGACCTTCTTGCTGTGAGGCGACAGCGCTAACCACTACACCACCGTGCCGCCCTATTTCATATATATATTTCTTTTTATATTGGTAAGCATAGTTTGGTCGGGCAGTTGCAAAATAAGAATTTCATTATCCAATAATAAACCGCTGTGTCTGTTATTGTGTATATGACAAATAAAAATCTTGAATCTTGAATAAACAGCCAAGTTTATTTAGTCAAGCCTTTTGATATTGAAGATAATAAGTGTTAAATGTGATTTTTAGCTTGCGCACCCTGATTGTAAAACAACCCATTAAAAAAAAAAACGAAATTGGTCCAGAATATGCACTTTAACGCTAAGAGCATCTTAACTTGGAGAGAGAGAGAGAGAGAGAGAGAGAGAGAGAGAGAGTTCACTGTGCTGCTCGGTCTATTATTTAACGATGATCTTTGTGCTGAGATGTTTTTGGGAAACTCAGCACTGATCATCCCGGCTGAAGTGTGTGTGTGTGTGTGTGTGAGAGAGAGAGAGAATGGAATACTCACATGAGGTCGGGTCTGTGCTTGTGGATGAGGGCACAGAACGCAAGTCCGTCCCTGAACGACGTGGTCATGTTGGTAATGGACACATCTCTGTAACCCTCACACTGGATCTTACACCACTGCTGAAGGGCTTTCACTGCTGCCATGGTGCGGACACACTAAAACACGACCACTAACGCAGAGCAGGACGCCAACAACATCCACATGGGGCTGGCGGAGATCGGTCCGAGCCTCAAGAACAGAAACTTCCCTCCGAGAACAAACTGCGTCTCTCTCTCCCTCTCTCTCTCTCAGAGGCGTGTCACTGAGGGGCGGAGACAGAGGCGTGTCAATGAGGGGCGGAGACAGAGGCGTGTCACTGAGGGGCGGAGACAGAGGAGTGCAATTTAACACCAACACACACAAAAAGAGTGAAAGAATAGAGAAGGAGGAAAACGATTTCAAGTTTGTTTGTTTCAGTCTTAACCCGGTTTGTCTCTAACCAGGTTTCACAGGAAATAATCCTCAGGGGTTCAGGACAGATTTTCAGGAATTACGTCATTTTCTGTGTCAGCCAACCCCTCTTCCAACAGGAAACTAACTCTCTCTCTCTCTGTCCGCTTCTGTCTATCTTAGACTTAGACAAAACTTTATTTATCCCCGAAGGGCAATTAGATGGGCGAAGAGCGGTACATTAAAAGAGCAAGAAAATAAAATCACAAAAATGGGTGGGAAAAAAAACAGCGTATTATGTACAATATACAATGGCAGGCCTGTTGCCAGTAACAAAGTAAAAGTAAATAAATAAAAGGCAGCAGATAAAATATGGCAAATAAATAAAATGACGCGTGGATAAAATTAAAATGACAATATGATTAGAGTGACATTGTAATATTGCACATCAGGACATGTGATATTGCACTAGAGCAGGAGGTTTTCAAAGTGTGGGAGAGTGAAGGCCAGTTTATGCTGACAACCCAGTCCTCGCAGACGGTGTCGCAGATGGCGTCTGCGTAGCCCCCCACCTTCGCAGACGCTCTGCGCGCACCTCCCAAAAATTGTGACCACCGCAGAAGCCTCGCAGACAGCGTCGCAGACAAGAGGGCTCTGATTGGTCCACTCTACATCCGCTGTACACGCACTTCCGCTTCCCTACTTTCCCGGTTTGGTTTGTTTTCACGACCGGCATTTTTAAAAACACGAGCGAAGATGGAGCAGCACGAAGAGCAGGTGATCGAGGAAGTACGGACATCTATACGACTCCAGTTCTAGTCATTATAAGTAACCGGAGGATAAACACTCCACTAACCACACCCACCAACTACTCCTAGCGATTTCGTGACTTCGCGCCCCCTTGCGTTGTAGCGGTGAATAACATCGCGCACGCCTATTACTCCCCGCTCAACGATAAATTACAACTGTCTGCGAAAAGCTATCTGCGAAAGCCTTGTCGCAAGAGCATGCAGAGGCCTTCAGCCCCCCCTCAGAGAGAAAATAAACAACAGCGCCCCCCCTTACAATTTTTCATCTCTCATGTCATTATCTCTAGCCGCTTTATCCTGTTCTACAGGGTCGCAGGCAAGCTGGAGCCTATCCCAGCTGACTACGGGCGAAAGGTGGGGTACACCCTGGACAAGTCGCCAGGTCATCACAGGGCTGACACATAGACACAGACAACCATTCACACTCACATTCACACCTACGCTCAATTTAGAGTCACCAGTTAACCTAACCTGCATGTCTTTGGACTGTGGGGGAAACCAGAGCACCCGGAGGAAACCCACGGGGAGAACATGCAAACTCCACACAGAAAGGCCCTCGCCGGCCACGGGGCTCGAACCCAGGACCTTCTTGCTGTGAGGCGACAGCGCTAACCACTACACCACCGTGCCGCCTGTTCCATTCGTATTTAAAAAAAAAAAAAAGGTTGTTGTACACATTTTTATTTTTTTCTTTTACACATTTTAAACATCTGTACTTTTTGAAAACATCTTTTTTTACACATTTAAAACAGCTTTATTAAAACATCTTTTTTTATACATCTTAAACATTTGTGCTTTTTTAACCCCACCCTTTTTTTTTTACACATTTTAAACATCTTGTTTTACACATTTTAAACATCTCATAGCATCGTTAGCTAGCACCTCTTGGCAGACAACACACTGTGGCAGTGGAGCATCTTCAGATCCAGTCCATGAAAATCCAAACTTTAAATAATCGTGGTCATACTTCCTTCTTTTTTTGCTTGGCCCAGACTCTGTCTCCTCACTCACTGTAGCTTTAGGTACTAAAAATCGATCCATTTTGTCTCTGGTAAAGGCTAGCTGAAGTTCGCTAAATGTCCGCAATAGTAACTTATTCTGGTTTATTTTTCCTCACGTTGCGCCCCCCCTGAAGAACTCTGGCGCCCCCTAGGGGAGGCGCGCCCCACACTTTGAAAAGCCCTGCACTAGAGTATTGTACAGAAGACTTAAGTTATTGTAACTGTCTTAGACTTCTTAGAGTTCAGGAGGAGAATAACACTGGGAACAAAGGTTGCTCTCCTCCTCTGGGTCTTACAGGCCGGACAGCGGAACCTGCGACCAGATGGCAGCTGCTCAAATGCCGGGAACAAAGCATGAGTCGAGTCCTATCTATCTACAGTGGTGCATAAATATGACCTAAAACATGATCAGATTTTCACACAAGTCCTAAAAGTAGATAAAGAGAACCCAGTTAAACAAATCAGACAAAAATATTATACTTGGTCATTTATTTATTGAGGAAAATGATCCAATATTACACATCTGTGAGTGGCAAAACTATGTGATCCCCTTGTGCAGCAATAACTGCAACTAAACGTTTCTGGTAACTGTTGATCAGTCCTGAGTCCATTCCTCCATACAGAACAGCTTCAACTCTGGGATGTTGGTGGGTTTCCTCACATGAACTGCTTGCTTCAGGTCCTTCCACAACATTTCAATTGGATTAAGGTCAGGACTTTGACTTGGCCATTCCAAAACATTCACTTTATTCTTCTTTAACCATTCTTTGGTAGAACGACTTGTGTGCTTAGGGTCGTTGTCTTGCTGCATGACCCACCTTCTCTTGAGATTCAGTTCATGGACAGATGTCCTGACATTTTCCTTTAGAATTCGCTGGTATAATTCAGAATTCATTGTTCCATCAATGATGACAAGCCGTCCTGGCCCAGATGCAGCAAAACAAACCACGATACTACCACCACCATGTTTCACAGATGGGATAAAGTTCTTATGCTGGAATGCAGTGTTTTCCTTTCTCCAAACATAACACTTCTCATTTAAACCAAAAAGTTTTATTTTGGTCTCATCCGTCCACAAAACATTTTTCCAGTAGCCTTCTGGCTTGTCCATGTGATCTTTAACAAACTGCAGACGAGCAGCAATGTTCTTTTTGGAGAGCAGTGGCTTTCTCCTTGCAACCCTGCCATGCACACCATTGTTGTTCAGTGTTCTCCTGATGGTGGACTCATGAACATTAACATTAGCCAATGTGAGAGAGGCCTTCAGTTGCTTAGAACTTACCCTGGGGTCCTTTATGACTTCGCCGACTATTACACGCCTTGCTCTTGGAGTGATCTTTGTTGGTCGACCACTCCTGGGGAGGGTAACAATGGTCTTGAATTTCCTCCATTTCTATCTATCTATCTATCTATCTATCTATCTATCTATCTATCTATCTATCTATCTATCTATCTGCCTATCTATCTGCCTATCTATCTGCCTATCTATCTGCCTATCTATCTATCTATCTATCTATCTATCTATCTATCTATCTATCTATCTAGGCTGTTCCTGACCATCTGAACCTGAGGTTCCTCTCAGCTGAAGGTGCCAGTTTGGGTTTTATTACAGTAAAGTGGCTCCACCTTCCAGTCACTCAAACCTGTCAATCAAACTCTGCTGATGATGTGCACAGAGAAGTTCACAGCTGGAGTTCATCATCATCATCATCATCATCTCTAACAGGAAGTGAGCAGGTCTTGGCCTTGGCGAGTTTTGGATCCTTCAGCTTCACTGGATTTATAATCTGAGTGGGTGTATATTTTTGACCCTGTGTTGATTTCAGAAAACCCCAAATAGGCCAAATTCTTGTGTTTTCTATTAAAGATGCGTTAATGTTGTAATCATTCTGTCACAGAAAAGAACAGATCAGAGGATCACTGAAAGCCCAACATTACATCACACTCACTCATCGACAAATCTGGCTCTGTACAAGTTCAGTATAAACACACAAAATAGTTACCAATATACAATGTTTTATCTACAAAATGAAAAAAAAATCTATTTAATTTGTTCTGTAATATGACTATTATTAATTTTATTACTAAATTTCAATTTTCACTATTTGAATTAGTGCCATTGTTGTTATTATTGTTATATAAAATACCTTATGTTATAATGCTTTTGTTTTTTAAAAAACATATTTACCTTCTTTCTGTTTAATCTCAGGGTTCAGTTGATCAGGTGGAATGTTCAGCAGTGAACACATTCATGCTTGTGTTGGTTTTTTTCCCCCTCTCTGTCCTTCCTGTTCCATATCCACACTGCGTCTCACTGAAACTGCCCTGGGGGCAGGTACGGCACCACAGCAGGGTTCGTTATTCACCTCTGGGTGTGGCTTTCACTCAGAAGCTCTTGTAGAACCTGTTCAGGCTTGTTGAGTTACACTGACCTTCTGACACATACAATAGCACATTAGCTTAGCAACATGCTCAGTGTTTCATCCGCGTATTCAGCACTTCCTCTCACATTTAACTGTAAACTGGATCTAAAAGTACTTTGATATATTTTTTATATTTATAATTTAAGTTGCTGATATTCCTGATCATGTGACCGAGTTCCAGCATGCAGCTCATGACGGCTGTCTCATGGACTGGAATGTGGTCGCTAATATCAAGATAACGATCTTTAGCATGCTTGATGGGCTGTTAAAAAAAGGGCATATTTATTTAGTTATTAGCATTATTTTTTAATTATTGGGAGGTTTTAAACTATTTGCTTATTATTATTAAATGGAGGGAAACCCCCCCCCAAAAAAAAAGAAAAACCTGCATTTTCCCCACACATGGTAGTGAACTGAACTGAAATTAATTCGGATTTTATTTCATAAATCTCCAAACAATAAGCTATAATATTGATATATAGTTTGCAAAGTTGGGCGGCACGGTGGTGTAGTGGTTAGCGCTGTCGCATCACAGCAAGAAGGTCCAGGTTTGAGCCTTTCTGTGTGGAGTTTGCATGTTCTCCCCGTGTCCGCGTGGGTTTCCTCCGGGTGCTCCGGTTTCCCCCACAGTCCAAAGACATGCAGGTTAGGTTAATTGGTGACTCTAAATTGACCGTAGGTGTGAATGTGAGTGTGAATGGTTGTCTGTGTGTCAGCCCTGTGATGACCTGGCGACTTGTCCAGGGTGTACCCCGCCTTTCGCCCGTAGTCAGCTGGGATAGGCTCCAGCTTGCCTGTGACCCTGTAGAACAGGATAAAGCGGCTAGAGATAATGAGATGAGATGAGTTTGCAAAGTTAGTTTGCAAAACAATATAAAGTGTCACATGATTTCTGTTGTATACTGGGATGAACCCAGATTTTGTTACATTTCTGGAAAAATATCAATCAGGGGTTTGGTGATTTTTTTTCCCCCCTAACTTCGAACAGCTCATAGAATAAAAAAAAATGGAAAGAATACAACTCAACCACGGCACAGTGGGTGAGGGTAACCGTCAACATGATGCTCCCACCACCATGCTTCACAGCGTGGATGGTGTTCTCAGGGTGATGATCTGTGTTGAACCTTTTCCCCCATTTTGCAGAGTCGCAACCTATTTCTTAAATCTACAATTAGTAAATGTTCATTTAATGACAATTTTATAAAAAAATTTTTAGATTTGAACTTTTAAAAATATCGTTACCAGGGGCCTTAAACTATAGATTTAATCTCAGATAAAAACCACAGTCAGTCTTTCATATTGGTGATCCATCCTCACATGACTAATAACCAAAAATGTAGAACTGTTCCTCAAGAATTTATTGAAACTTATGGAAAAAACAAACAAACCACACACATGAACTGTTGTGATTTCTTAAATTATAAGCATGACCAATTATTAATAAAGTCAGCATTTTGTGGAACATTAAAATATGAATCTACAATCCAAAAGGCCAAAAATATTGGGACACTGGGTGAACCACAAATGAAAAATACTGGTCATTCCATTCCGTTAATTGAATACAAGGACAAGATACTGATAAACTTTATTATTTGTTGTAAACATACACTTATTCTGAATTTGAGGAAATTTGGGACGGGGCAACGAAAGACTGGGAAAGTTGTGGAATGCTCAAAAAACACACCTGTTTGGAACATTCTACAGGTAAAGAGGTTCATTGGAAAGTGGAAACTCAGTCATTCACAAGCAAAGATGAGGTGAGCTTCAGCACTTTGTGAAACCTGTGCGGACAAATAATCCAAACAGTTTAAGAACAATGTTTCTCAATGTACAATGAAAAGGAATTTATGAATTTCACCATCAACAATCCATAACATCATCAAAAGATTCAGAGAATCCAGAGAAATCTCTGCACATAAGGGGCAAGGCTGAAAACCAACTGTTGTGTCTTCCCGACTAAAGATGAAAAGGACCACCCAGATTGTTACCAGCACAAAGGTCTGTGATGGTATGGGGGTGTGTTAGTGCCCATGGCAGGGGTAACTTACACATCTATGCAGGCTGTGTTAATGCTGAAAGGTACATACAGGTTTTGGAGCAACATGCTGCCATCCAGATGACGTCTTTTTCAGAGAAGTCCCTGTTTATTCCAGCAGGACAATGCCAAGCCACATTCTGCTTGCGTTGCAACAGCGTGGCTTTGTAGTTAAAAAAAAAAAAACCCAGAGTGCAGGTGCTAAACTGGCCTGCTTGCCTCCCATTGAAAATGTGGCACATTATGAAGCACAAAATGGAGATCTGGGACTGTTGAGCAACTGAAGTTGTATAATCAAGCAAGAATGGGAAATAATTTAACTTTCAAAACTTCAATAATGAGTGTCCTCAGTTCCAAAACACTTACTGAGTGGTGTTAAAAGAAAAAGGGATAAAACACAGTGGTAAACATGTCCTTGTTCTAACTTTTTTTGGAACGCGTTGCAGGTATTGAATTCAGAATGGAGTGTATATTTGCAATAAAATTGATCAGTTTGAACATTAAACATCTTGTCTTTGTATAGTATTTATTTGAATATAGGTCAAACAGGATTTGCAAATCATTGCATTTTGTTTTTATTTACATTTTACACAGCGTCACAACTGTTTGGAATCAGGGTTGTACATGTAAAAGAAGCAACAGCTGTGAATAAAATGAAATTGCCATCATGACTACTGCATTTGGGATATAGTGTATAGTCACGTACATGTATTATAAAACATGACTGCTGTATGCAGTGATTATTATTTAAATAATGAAAAAAGTGGGATTTAAAATCTGGAATTTTCATCTTCATATCCCAAATCCTCTACATCCTCTCAGGCAGTTTGTTCAAACTTAAAAATACCCATTTTTTCATTTTTATTAAAAGCACATATTGCAAATGAGAAGAATAATTACATTTCAATGTGTTTTAAAAGACAAAAAACCCTATAGCTATGGGATGTACTGAATAATGTGACATTAACCAGTGGGAATGATGCAGCGCCGAATAATTTTATGGCTTTAAAGGTCGACTGCCTTTCAGATTTTTCAAGTGTAGGTCATAAAAAGAATTGTTCCTGACAGTCATTTTTGTTTAGTGCACCGAAAGCTACTGACTTTGAATCAGACTTCCAATTTTGCTAGGTTTTTTTTTTTAAAATAACAATTAATGAATTTAGGGCCACATGGCCCTAAATTCTCCGCTATTTTTTCCTGCTTCACCATGACCCAATTCAAGATACTACATCATGCATCACGTGGTCGGCTTTCACCGTTCGCGCAAGGCATTGTGGGATACAAATTTGAAACAGAAGAGAAAAACGGAGGACGTGAATGAAACATGAAAGACCGACTACAGTAACGGAAAGCGAGAAGAAAAGATGTATGTTGCGAAGGAAAGGAAACGCAGGACTAAACTAATAAATATCGGCAGTCAGCGAGCACCTCGGTGTGATCAGCTGTTCGTTTAGCGACAGAATGATGTAACCGTCAGTGCACGGTCAAGGTAAACCTGTGCATGCACACACACACGGACTTCCTCTGTCTGCTTGACTGCGCGAAGCAAGTGATTTCATGCATATTATTTGCTGGGGAATCTGCTCAAGTTAAATAACTTCAAAACCACAGAATGGCCTGATATTTTGTGAGATATTACAGAAACATATCACACTGACCAAATTTGAGAGGGAACCAATTTTCACCGATTTTATGAACTCAAAAGGCCGTCTAGCTTTAAAGCATTTCACAATTTTAGATACAGAGTTGAATACATTCACAGTAAAGCAGCTGTGTGATAAATCGCAGTTCTGATGCATTATAAGGCACAAAATGTTACGAATGACAAAAAAAAGCCTTCTACAGTAATGAAAGCTTCTCATTACACCTTCAAGGTGTCATAAGATGCAAATTATTACCAAAAAACATGTCCAGTACAATCAGAAGTCCAGCGATAATGAGGAAGTTTAAACATGCAATAGTTTTTACGTCAGCGTACCATCACTTTTTAGTGCAAATCAAGCCAATACAATCTGTTAACAACACACACACACACACACCTCTTTATAATACTCCACCTAAACAGTATTGTTTGAATACTGGGATTTGGTATTGTCTGGATTGCTTTTGTAGATTCTCAGCAGCACAAAGATGTAGTAAATATTATCGTTAATGCTGCCCTGAGCTCAGAAATTCACAGAGGTGCTGACATGGTTTAAAACAAACAAACAAACAAACAAACAAACAAACAAACAAACAAACAAACAAACAAACAAACTCCACCCCTCACACAAACACCGCAGTGCATCTGTTCGGATGAGTCAATTGATTTATATTTATTTTTGACAGACGTGCAACAAACAATAGTAAGAAAGCAGTGAGATGAAACTCCAAATGTGAGAAACTCTACGTAATAACAAGCAACTCCATGACCAAAATGGACGACAGTCCCACCCACTTTCCTTCTATTGGCTCAGACTTAAGGCCTCTGCATGCTCTTGTGACAAGGCTTTCGCAGACAGCTTTTCGCAGACAGTTGTAATTTATCGTTAGTTTTTTTTTCCTTTTTTATCAGACATCTAATTTTTTAGGTTTGTTTACCTGACATGTTTCGACGTACGACTGTCGTCTTCCTCAGAGTGTCACCGGATGTTATTGGTGACGCATCTTTTATCAGCTGATGTTTCCGAAGGCGTGGCCTTCCTGTCTGGATTGACAGGTCGGTCACGCCTTCTACTGTCAGTTCGTCCCCTGCAAGATGGCACTCCAGGTATGGGAGAGCATGTATGCTCCCTCATCTCGGTTGATGGTCCTCGGGCTTCGCTTACGGATCTCCATGGCCTCCCTGATCCAGCGCTGATGTTTATTATCTTCTGTGCGGATGACTCTGGCATTCCCCCAGTCCATAACATGAGTTTCCCTTTTGCAATGATCTGTTATGGCTGACTTATAATTTTCCTGTTGTGCCTTTTCTTTTATTGTTCGGGTTTGTCTTGTAGCTGTCTCCTTTTCGCACTCTTTCTTATGTTCATTTTTTCTTGTGTTGAAACTCCTTCCTGTCTCCCCAATGTAAGTTTTATTGCATAATTGGCATGGAATCTCATATATGGTGTTGCATCTGTTGTCCGGATGTATTCTATCTTTGGGATGAACCAGGATCTGACGGAGAGTTGTGTGTGGTTTGACAGGTGTGTTAATGTTGTGTTTCCTCATTGCTCTTTGAATGCGTTCCGTTATTCCTCTGATGTATGGTAATGTCACTACTCCCTTGTGTTCTTGTTTGTTGGTTTGTTTTTTCTCTTTCTTCTGTGTTTTATTGTTTTTGACCTGTTCCTCCCCTTTGGATATTGCCCATTGTGGATATTGACATGCCTTCAGTGCGTGTTGTATATGTTGTTCTTCTTGTTCTTTGTCCTGTGCATCTGTAATTATTGCTGCGCGTTCATGCAATGTTCTGACTACTGATATTTTGTGCATTATGGGGTGTTCGGAAGTCCAGTTTAAATATTGGTCGGTGTGTGTGGGTTTCCTGTGTACTTTTATTTTGATATCCCCCTCTTCTGTGTGATGTATTTTTAAGTCCGGAAAAGGTGATCAGGAAAGTGCGGATGACTCTGGTAAAAGAACGGATACGGTACACAACTGACAAACTCAAGAATATCAATAGAGAACTACATAGGGAGACGGAAACTTTCAAACGCCGGTTTCCCCAAAACAAGGAAATGGAAATAGCAATACACGGACACTTGGCAGACATACACGAGCAGGAATTCACAGAGACAAAAACCCGACAAATCCGAAAACTGGACAAACTCATCGCACAGAAAAAGAAGGCAGAACCGGAGCACGCACACATCAACGACAAATGGATTCACAACATATCAAGGTACAAACTCTCACAAGCAGAACGCAGTATATTAGCAAAAGGACTCAACTACGCTGTCACACCGAACAACATACCACACGACGAATTCATTCTGGCAACTGAATTAGCATGTGAGAAAATACAGGATCAGGGACAAAAAGCAGCACTAAGAAACGCAATAGCTGGTATATTGAAAACGGCCAAACCACCACCCAGTAACATCACCAAACAGGAAGCCAAAGCCATGAGAACGTTAGCAAAAAATAAAGATATCACAATCCTCCCAGCAGATAAAGGCAGAACAGTAGTTATCATGGACACCGAAGAATATGAATACAAAATGAGGGAATTACTCAGTGACAACGCCTTCGAGATATTAAGAAAAGACCCAACAGAAGACAAGAAAAAGAAACTAAAAGCATTACTCAAACCACTACTCGATGAAAATAAAATAGATAAACAGGCATATAATCATTTAGTACCCACAGCCAATGTCATCCCCAGGATTTACGGCACACCAAAAATACACAAACCAGGAACACCATTACGCCCCATAGTAGATAGCATTGGTTCAGTCACATACAACTTATCAAAAGCACTCACCGAAATAATTAAACCATTACTAGGACTCACAGACCAACACTGCAAAAACTCAAAACAACTGGCAGAAGAACTAAAAAACATAAAAATGCAACAAGACGAAGTTTTCATTTCACATGATGTCATATCTCTTTTCACCAGAACACCCACGGAAGCCACCATACAGGTAGGACAAGACAAATTAAAAACAGATAGGACGCTCAAGAAACATACAAACCTCACCGTACAAGACATCACTCAGCTCCTTCAATTCATCGCCACATCCACATACTTTCAGTTCAGGAACACAATTTACAGACAAAAGGAAGGGTTTGCCATGGGAGACCCACTATTAGCCATCATGTGCGGCTTTTTCATGGAAGACCTGGAGCAGAAAGCACTCACTACAATACCAGTGGAATACAGGCCAACACTCTGGAAACGTTACGTGGATGACATATTGGAAAAAGTAAAGAGGGGACACACTCAACAACTCACCGACCATCTCAATACTATAGACAATACCGGCAATATAAAATTCACACATGAAGAGGAAACGGAGCAGTCAATAGCATTTTTGGACTTAAAAATACATCACACAGAAGAGGGGGACATCAAAATAAAAGTACACAGGAAACCCACACACACCGACCAATATTTAAACTGGACTTCCGAACACCCCATAATGCACAAAATATCCGTAGTCAGAACATTACATGAACGCACAGCAATAATTACAGATGCACAGGACAAAGAACAGGAAGAACAACATATACAACATGCACTGAAGGCATGTCAATATCCACAATGGGCAATATCCAAAGGGGCGGAACAGGTCAAAAACAATAAAACACAGAAGAAAGAGAAAAAACAAACCAACAAACAAGAACACAGGGGAGTAGTGACATTACCATACATCAGAGGAATAACGGAACGCATTCAAAGAGCAATGAGGAAATACAACATTAACACACCTGTCAAACCACACACAACAATCCGTCAGATCCTGGTTCATCCCAAAGACAGAATACATCCGGACAACAGATGCAACACCATATATGAGATTCCATGCCAATTATGCAATAAAACTTATATTGGGGAGACAGGAAGGAGTTTCAACACAAGAAAAAATGAACATAAGAAAGAGTGCGAAAAGGAGACAGCTACAAGACAAACCCGAACAATAAAAGAAAAGGCACAACAGGAAAATTATAAGTCAGCCATAACAGATCATTGCAAAAGGGAAAATCATGTTATGGACTGGGGGAATGCCAGAGTCATCCGCACAGAAGATAACAAACATCAGCGCTGGATCAGGGAGGCCATGGAGATCCGTAAGCGAAGCCCGAGGACCATCAACCGAGATGAGGGAGCATACATGCTCTCCCATACCTGGAGTGACATCTTGCAGGGGACGAACTGACAGTAGAAGGCGTGACCGACCTGTCAATCCAGACAGGAAGGCCACGCCTTCGGAAACATCAGCTGATAAAAGATGCGTCACCAATAACATCCGGTGACACTCTGAGGAAGACGACAGTCGTACGTCGAAACATGTCAGGTAAACAAACCTAAAAAATTAGATGTCTGATAAAAAAGAAAAAAAAAACTAACAATATTCAATATAAGACATAATGAACGTAATCGAAAGAAAAAGGTTGTAATTTATCGTTGAGCGGGGAGTAATAGGCATGCGCGATGTTATTCACCGCTACAACGCAAGGGGGCGCGAAGTCGCAAAATCGCTAGGAGTAGTTGGTGGGTGTGGTTAGTGGAGTGTTTATCCTCCGGTTACTTATAATGACTAGAACTGGAGTCGTATAGATGTCTGTACTTCCTCGATCAACCGCTCTTCGTGCTGCTCCATCTTCGCTCGTGTTTTTAAAAATGGCGGTCGTGAAAACAAACCAAACCAGGAAAGTAGGGAAGCGGAAGTGCGTGTACAGTGGATGTAGAGTGGACCAGTCAGAGCCCTCTTGTCTGCGACGCTGTCTGCGAGGCTTCTGCGGTCACAATTTTTGGGAGGTGCGCGCAGAGCGTCTGTGAAGGGGGGGCTACACAGATGCCATCTGCGACACCGTCTGCGAGGACTGCGTTGTCAGCATAAATTGGCCTTTACAGGAAACAAAACTAACCGCGACCAGAAGCAAATCTTTCACACATCCTTTTCCCCTTCAGGGAATTCACGTCTTCATTTTTGCGTCACAGGTCCCAGGGTGGCGTACGGTAACACATTCGGAAGAAAACGCTATTTGCCCTTTTCCGCATCCATGAACTCACAGACGCCTACGATTGGCTAGTGACGATTTTGCTGTCCTGACTCCTGGCTCCAGATGGCTGTAGTATCATCAGGATTCGAACTCGTGATTCTCTGGACGCTTTTCTGATGGGAGAATTTTATTGGCTGCTTTAGCTGAGAAGGCGTACAAGTGGATTTTTCAGGTATGGCCTTCAAAAAAATTATAAAACAGCTACAGCGATCCTGTAAATATCAGCACCTCTGAATTCCAAATGTAATAATTTGTGAATTTCCATCATGTACGTTTGCTCCTAGTGAAGCTTATTGCACCACACCCGTTCCCTGAATGCTCGGAGAATAATGCACACTCGGATTAATCAACTCCCTTCAATGAGAATTATGTTGGTGGGGGGAAAAAAAAAAACACCACCAACAACAAAACAAAACAAAAGGACGTGGTTTTATTTTTAAACGAGCCATCTCGGAATTCGAAAAACAAACAAACAAACAAAAAACCTTGCTAACTTGAAACATTTTGAAATGAAGCCTATTGAGTTTTATTTTTGTTCAAAGTGCAAATTCACTTCCAGCTGATGGTGAAGTTCTGACTGAGGTTCAGACCCAACTTGTCTACACTCAACACCTAGAAAAAAAAACAGAAAAGAGAGAGAACATGTTAAGTTTAATAATGACGTTTCGCCCCATGATCACAGTTTGTCAGGACGTATGACCTGATTGGACGTGTAGCTGAACGCTGCTTCTTGTGAATTGACAGTGACGCTGCTCGGCGCAGTCTTCACGCCGTAAAAGGAAACCGTCTCCACGGTGAGGTACGTGGCCTCCACATGACTGCGTACCACCTCCGAGGTCATGGTGTTCTGGAGAAGATGAATGTAAGGATGTGAGGGATGCAGCTGAAGTACAGGATGGCTTTTGTGTGTGAGGACAACAGAATAATGATTAAACCACAGCACTGCTGCATTCTGGACTGTGATTGGTCAGAAGATGGTGGGGAATTTTCTACAACAGCAGCGTGCTCTTGACCCTGTGACGTGCGTGTTCATATGTTATGTGTTTGCGATATAATGTTGGTATGGTACCTGTTTCAGGCTGAACATGATGTAGGCATAATTGCCTGTCTCGTAGGTGTCCAGAGATTCTCCGTCATCCCAGAAGAGATCTCCGTTGGCCTGACCGTCCTCACGCACACACACCACCAGGTGCAGGGGCTGACCGCTGCTCACCCACAGTGTAGTGTTGGGTCTCTGACACACACACAGACAGAAAGGGAGAGAGAGAATATGTTTCACTCTGTCATTCATCTCGAACAGATGAACAGAAAATGAAAAACTGAATTATTGTGTTGTTTTTAAACAAAAAAATAATAAACCTAGAAATGCAGACAGTCCAATACCCAGAATCAGCACCAGTACTGATACCAGTGAAAAATGTTAGATCAGATATTGGAGAACCCGATTTCGTTATATGTTTATACTTCACACTCTTCTCATCTCATTATCTCTAGCCGCTTTATCCTGTTCTACAGGGTCACAGGCAAGCTGGAGCCTATCCCAGCTGACTATGGGCGAAAGGCGGGGTACACCCTGGACAAGTCGCCAGGTCATCACAGGGCTGACACATAGGCTACGTTTACATTAGACCATATCTGTCTCGTTTTCTTCGCGGATGCACTGTCCGTTTACATTAAACCGCCTGGAAACGCCGGGAAACGGGAATCCGCCAGCATCCACGTATTCAATCCAGATCGTGTCAGCTCCGGTGCTGTGTAAACATTCAGAATACGTGGATACGCTGTGCTGAGCTCTAGCTGGCGTCTCATTGGACAACGTCACTGTGACATCCACCTTCCTGATTCGCTGGCGTTGGTCATGTGACGCGACTGCTGAAAAACGGCGCGGACTTCCGCCTTGTATCACCTTTCATTAAAGAGTATAAAAGTATGAAAATACTGCAAATACTGATGCAAATACTGCCCATTGTGTAGTTATGATTGTCTTTAGGCTTGCCATCCTTCCACTTGCAAGTGGTAAGTGATATGCGCTGGGATCACACACACAGCGGCTCAGTCCCGAATCACAGCTTGTTCACTTCACTCGCGCGCTCTGTGAGCTGCGCAGGGCCGGAGTGCGCACCCTCCAGAGGGCACTCGCTGTTCAGGGCAGAGTGATTTGGAGCGCAGGATGCCTGCGGAGCCGAGCGTATCCGTGTATTGGTGTTGCTGTGTGCACGCGAATCGTGTATTGGTGTTGCTGTGTGCACACTAATCGTTTTAAAAACGTTAATCTGATGATCCGCTGATACGGTCTAATGTAAACATGGGCATAGACACAGACAACCATTCACATTCACACCTACGGTCAATTTAGAGTCACCAGTTAACCTAACCTGCATGTCTTTGGACTGTGGGGGAAACCGGAGCACCCGGAGGAAACCCACGCGGACACGGGGAGAACATGCAAACTCCACACAGAAAGGCCCTCACCGGCCACGGGGCTCGAACCCGGACCTTCTTGCTGTGAGGCGACAGCGCTGACCACTACACCACCGTGCCGCCCTATCATTCACACTGTATTAAATATTATTTTTTATTATATCAGAGAAACAGTTAAAGTGTGACGTGAAAAACGTTGAGGGAACAGTTTGGAACATTGGGGTCTCTGTATCAACTGAAACTCCAGCTTTCAGAATTGGAAAAAAAAAATCAATCATCTCTAATTAAACTTATAGGTTTTTTAAACATTTAAAAAGTCAAATAAATGAATAATGAATATATTAGATATAATGCAAATTTAACAAAGGAACATTGGGGCAGCAGGGGCGTGGTCAAGGGCCGGTTTGTGAATGGACAGCGAAGCCGGGGAAGGTGAGTGGCAAAGTGGAAGCACCTGCGGTGAATTAATGTGCTGTGTCTGTGTGTGCGCGCACAGCGACAGGGAGAAAAGAGCAGAGAGTGGCTGGTTCTGCCCTGGCTGAAACCGCGCCTGTGCATTGGCATACGACATTTTATTTAAAGTCCGCTGAAAAGCGCGTTTGTTTTGGTTGAAGTGTGGTTAAATAAAACCAAAAAAGGGAACCTGATCCTGTTTGCCTGTTCTTCAGCGCCCACCACTCTCAACAAAACATAACAAACGTATAAATAAATAAATGTTTTTTTTTTTCGCGGTCCGGTTTCCATCAAATCCTGCGCTCTGATTGGCTAGCGAGCGGGTCCGTATCCTACGGTACGGACCCCGGATATGGACCTCTGGCGACTCGCTCGTTCACAATAACAAACATAGTAGCATTTTTTTGTCAACATTTATCTTTTTTTTAATAAGATTTATTTATAAGATTATCAAAAATCTTATAAATTTTTGCCAGCATTTCTCAGCATAATAGCATTAATTTTACATCATGGATATCGATAACGACAGTGTTCACAGCGAAAGCGAGTTTTACTACCCTGAGGAAGAAGAAATAAAAGAAAACATTTCAGGAGAAAGCTAAAAACCGTAACTTGCTAACGCCGAGCAAAAACATGGCTGAATGACTCAATTTTGTATAAATAGGGGACTACATAGGCGGCAAAATGTCGTTTTTTTTTTTTCCTGCCGTGGAAGTGCACTTGTATACCGAGGAGGAAGCAATTTGCATTACAGCCGTGAATGAGGATTCAAAATGGCGGCTCGGCTCGGTTTTCCCTTTCGGGCGCTCTCGTTTTCTGTTAGAATTTGGTAAAGAAAAAAAAAATTTATTTACCAGCTTAAGGTCGGTCCGTATGGTGAAATACCGTGACCTCGGCCTTGAATAATGACCTCGGCCCAGAGGGCCTCGCTCAGTACTTTCAAGACCTCGGTCACAGTGTTTCACAATACGGACCTCTCAGCTGGTAAATAACATATATATGTATGAACTGGGGTGGCACGGTGGTGTAGTGGTTAGCGCTGTTGCCTCACAGCAAGAAGGTCCAGGTTCGAGCCCCGTGGCCGGCGAGGGCCTTTCTGTGTGGAGTTTGCATGTTCTCCCCGTGTCCGCGTGGGTTTCCTCCGGGTGCTCCGGTTTCCCCCACAGTCCAAAGACATGCAGGTTAGGTTAACTGGTGACTCTAAATTGAGCGTAGGTGTGAATGTGAGTGTGAATGGTTGTCTGTGTCTATGTGTCAGCCCTGTGATGACCTGGCGACTTGTCCAGGGTGTACCCCGCCTTTCGCCCGTAGTCAGCTGGGACAGGCTCCAGCTTGCCTGCGACCCTGTAGAACAGGATAAAGCGGCTAGAGATAATGAGATGAGATGTATGAACTGTATATTTCCAATTAATACCCATTATAAAGCATTGTATCTTGTTGATTTCTTGAAATGCTCTTCATTTTAAAATGTCTCGATATAAAGTAATATCAAATAAACCACTTCTACAATATACAGCAAATAAAGTTAGAACTTTATCTCAGACACAAACAGCCGTTAGAGAGGTGTGTAGAGTCACACTGAGTACCTGTGTGGGGATGATGGATCCTTCACGGAGATGTAGATTAATTTTGTCCAGAGGAGCATGAAACTTTATCTTTTCACCTTTACTGACTAGTGAGTCACCCTGGACAATCACACACACACACACACACACACACACAGTTTATTCCTTAGATCAGAAATCATTCTAATGAATGAATTATGGCAGAGCAATAAATGAATAAATAAACGTTCTTACTGTGTAAAAATCGTACCAGAGCCCCTCAGGCATGTAGCCAACCACAAAATCCACACCGGGCTCCAGAACAGGTGTCACCAACAAACTCTTCCCCAACAGGAACTGTTTATCGATCGTATACGTCTTTGCATCTGTAGGGAACCTGAAACATAACGGACATGTTCGTCAATAAGCAGCACAGTTTACATGGATTACAGGTTACAGTGGTGCTTGAAAGTTTGTGAACCCTTTAGAATTTTCTAGATTTCTGCATAAATAAATATGCCCGAAAACAACATCAGATTTTCACACAAGTCCTAAAAATAGATAGAGGGCAATTCCAGCGTTATGGACGTGACACTTGAACTCAAAATGGCAACAAATGACCCAGTGCATGTTTTATTGTCTCCCAGTATTTAAACAGGTGTTGCATATTTTAAGGCTGTACCATACTGGAGAAGTGATAGAACAAGAACAATTCCCATAGTACATTTAGGGCATGCCAGAAAATGCCAATAAAAGATGCGTTATGGATGTGACAGAAAAAGTATCACTTTTCTTGGGTGACTGTACATTTTTATCAAACTCTGTGAAATCGTAAACCTAATGTCGAAATGGAGATATCCATTTGATAGAGGGGTCCAAGGTGAATATTAAAAAAATCTTTGTTTAAAATATTTTGTATTTCATGCAGAGTTTCGGAAGGAAAAGTCAGCGTTATGGATGTGACGAAATTCCGTTACGGATGTGACGCGTCTGAAATAGACATGGCATATGTTTAGAAAATCAGCAATTTAACCACCATAACCCTTTGAAAAACTCTCTAAATATCAGCTAAAACTATCAAAGTTCTTAAATAATATTTAGGATGGCTATTGTTTTGCTGTTTTGTGGATTTTAGCATACATTTCTGTGGCTTGTGGCAATAATATAGAATTGTACATGATCAAAGTTGATTTTAGCTTGGGTTTTACATTATAAGAAAGAAAGACTGACAGTGACATATTAGGTTGGTTACAAATTGGTTCAACTTATTCACATCTGTAAAATACAGGCCTAGGTGAGATCTCTGGGAGTGGTTTTGATGTATTACATGTTGCTTTATTTTTGCATGGTGAGGATGACATTTACATGGAATTGCCCTAAAGAGAACCCAGTTAAACAAATGAGACAAAAATATTATACTTGGTCATTTATTTATTGAGGAAAATGATTAAAAAAAAAAAGTATGTGAACCTCTAGGATTAGCAGTTAATTTGAAGGTGAAATTAGAGTCAGGTGTTTTCAATCAGTGGGATGACAATCAGGTGTGAGTGGGCACCCTGTTTTATTTAAAGAACAGGGATCTATCAAAGTCTGATCTTCACAACACATGTTTGTGGAAGTGTATCATGGCAAGAACAAAGGAGATTTCTGAGGACCTCAGAAAAAGCATTGTTGATGCTCATCAGGCTGGAAAAGGTTACAAAACCATCTCTAAAGAGTTTGGACTCCACCAATCCACAGTCAGACAGATTGTGTACAAATGGAGGAAATTCAAGACCATTGTTACCCTCCCCAGGAGTGGTCGACCAACAAAGATCACTCCAAGAGCAAGGCGTGTAATAGTCGGCGAGGTCACAGAGGACCCCAGGGTAACTTCTAAGCAACTGAAGGCCTCTCTCACATTGGCTAATGTTAATGCTCATGAGTCCACCATCAGGAGAACACTGAACAACAATGGTGTGCATGGCAGGGCTGCAAGGAGAAAGCCACCGCTCTCCAAAAAGAACATTGCTGCTCGTCTGCAGTTTGCTAAAGATCACAAAGACAAGCCAGAAGGCTATTGGAAAAATGTTTTGTGGACGGATGAGACCAAAATAGAACTTTTTGGTTTAAATGAGAAGCGTTATGTTTGGAGAAAGGAAAACACTGCATTCCAGCATCAGAACCTTATCCCATCTGTGAAACATGGTGGTGGTAGTATCATGGTTTGGGCCTGTTTTGCTGCATCTGGGCCAGAACGGCTTGCCATCATTGATGGAACAATGAATTCTGAATTATACCAGCGAATTCTAAAGGAAAATGTCAGGATATCTGTCCATGAACTGAATCTCAAGAGAAGGTGGGTCATGCAGCAAGACAACGACCCGAAGCACACAAGTCGTTCTACCAAAGAATGGTTAAAGAAGAATAAAGTTAATGTTTTGTACGGAGGAATGGGCTAAAATTCCTCCAAGCCGGTGTGCAGGACTGATCAACAGTTACCGCAAACGTTTAGTTGCAGTTATTGCTGCACAAGGGGGTCACACCAGATACTGAAAGCAAAGGTTCACATACTTTTGCCACTCACAGATGTGTAATATTGGATCATTTTTCTCAAGAAGTAAATGACTAAGTATAATATTTTTGTCTCATTTGTTTAATTGGGTTCTCTTTATCTACTTTTAGGACTTGTGTGAAAATCTGATGTTGTTTTTGGTCGTATTTATGCAGAAATATAGAAAATTCTAAAGGGTTCACAAACTTTCAAGCACCACCGTATGCTGCTTTATATGGTGATGACACTTCCTGGAAAATCACATTAATCCGAATACAGCCATGCATTTCAGTGTGGCTGAAAATGAAATTCAATATTACATTCAAGTTAAATTTTAAAAAATGAATAAATTATTTTTTAGAAAAAATTTGAATGCCTTACTCGAAAAACAGAGGTCGAGTGACGGTGTGTCCATGGACATGTGCATAGTGAAAGAGTGTATAAAGGAAAGGAAAGAGGGAATAACGGAGCAGAAGAGCTTCCTTCATCGCTGTCCGAGCAGCCGAACTGAACACGGTTGGATCCTGAGGCTGGGGGGGGGGGGGGGGGACAAAACCCACAAAGTTATGAGCAAACATTTTACAAAACATTAAAAAAATAAAAATAAAAGTTTTCTGAGCATAAATGAAAAAAGTGTGGATTCTCCAGTGTGTTGTCCTGTCTGCTAAAAAAAAAAACATAAAAAAAAAAGATTTTCATTTGAAAAGTACAATGCACAGAACGATACCCGTCTCTGAATGAAATAAAAGTGTCATAAATGAAGTGGAATAAATGCAGACAGTTGGTGGTGTTTGTTTAGGAGTGTGTATGAAAGTCCAGCGCTACTTTACACACCAGCGAGTCTTTCGTGTTATGGTTTCTGGTGAAGGGATAAAACGCTCCGAGCTGAGTCCAGCGCACACACAGCTCTTCCGTGGTGTTCTGAGAAAAGCCGCATATGTCCGCTCCCACCAGAGGAATGCCCAAAAGGTTAAAGGTCAGCATGCCTGGAAGAAGAAAACACATTCAAGCATTTTTCGTTCTAATACGTTATCATTTCCATAGTAACACTCATTCACAGGGAGGAAACATGGACACAGGAGATGTTTGTTTAACGCTAAATGAATGGAAGGAGCCTCCAGTGTCAGCACTTTGTCAACAGTAACTACGTTTTCTAACATGGTCGGGACAGAGGAGTTCTGGAGTTGGAAGAGTGACTCTGGTCCGTTTTGGGTTGCTGTGCACCACCCTGTCCTGTCGCTGATTAGTTTTCAATAATAGCACATGCACAAGTGTTTTTCTCTGAAAGATATTCACTATTTTCAGAAAATACCTGCATTGCAGTCTGTATATATACAGTGGTGCTTGAAAGTTTGTGAACCCTTTAGAATTTTCTATATTTCTGCATAAATATGACCTAAAACATCATCAGATTTTCACACAAGTCCTCAAAGTAGATAAAGAGAACCCAGTTAAACAAATGAGACAAAAATATTATACTTGGTCATTTATTTTTTGAGGAAAATGATCCAATAATTACACATCTGTGAGTGGCAAAAGTATGTGAACCTTTGCTTTCAGTATCTGGTGTGACCCCCTTGTGCAGCAATAACTGCAACTAAACGTTTGCGGTAACTGTTGATCAGTCCTGCACACCGGCTTGGAGGAATTTTAGCCCATTCCTCCGTACAGAACAGCTTCAACTCTGGGATGTTGGTGGGTTTCCTCACATGAACTGCTCACTTCAGGTCCTTCCACAACATTTCCATTGGATTAAGGTCAGGACTTTGACTTGGCCATTCCAAAACATTAACTTTATTCTTCTTTAACCATTCTTTGGTAGAACGACTTGTGTGCTTAGGGTTGCTGTCTTGCTGCATGACCCACCTTCTCTTGAGATTCAGTTCATGGACAGATGTCCTGACATTTTCCTTTAGAATTCGCTGGTATAATTCAGAATTCATTGTTCCATCAATGATGGCAAGCCGTCCTGGCCCAGATGCAGCAAAACAGGCCCAAACCATGATACTACCACCACCATGTTTCACAGATGGGATAAGGTTCTGATGCTGGAATGCAGTGTTTTCCTTTCTCCAAACATAACGCTTCTCATTTAAACCACAAAGTTCTATTTTGGTCTCATCCGTCCACAAAACATTTTTCCAATAGCCTTCTGGCTTGTCCACGTGATCTTTTGCAAACTGCAGATGAGCAGCAATGTTCTTTTTGGAGAGCGGTGGCTTTCTCCTTGCAACCCTGCCATGCACACCATTGTTGTCCAGTGTTCTCCTGATGGTGGACTCATGAACATTAACATTAGCCAATGTGAGAGAGGCCTTCAGTTGCTTAGAAGTTACCCTGGGGTCTTTTGTGACCTCGATGACTATTACACGCCTTGCTCTTGGAGTGATCTTTGTTGGTCGGCCACTCCTGGGGAGGGTAACAATGGTCTTGAATTTCCTCCATTTGTACACAATCTGTCTGACTGTGGATTGGTGGAGTCCAAACTCTTTAGAGATGGTTTTGTAACCTTTTCCAGCCTGATGAGCATCAACAACGCTTTTTCTGAGGTCCTCAGAAATCTCCTTTGTTCGTGCCATGATACACTTCCACAAACGTGTTGTGAAGATCAGACTTTGATAGATCCCTGTTCTTTAAATAAAACAGGGTGCCCACTCACACCTGATTGTCATCCCATTGATTGAAAACACCTGACTCTAATTTCACCTTCAAATTAACTGCTAATCCTAGAGGTTCACATACTTTTGCCACTCACATATGTAATACTGAATCATTTTCCTCAATAAATAAATGACCAAGTATAATATTTCTGTCTCATTTGTTTAACTGGGTTCTCTTTATCTACATTTAGGACTTGTGTGAAAATCTGATGATGTTTTAGGTCATATTTATGCAGAAATATAGAAAATTCTAAAGGGTTCACAAACTTTCAAGCACCACTGTATTATTCTATCCACATTTCACTGGATATGCGCAATCGCGCGCTCTGATTGGCTACTCCACTACTAGGATATCAGCTCATATACCGTGAGTAGAGAAAAACAAAATGGCAGAGCGTGTTACTGAACCAACCGAGGATGAAGTAAAAACTACTCGAAAACACCTCCAAAAAAAGCAACAAAATTTGGAATGAAAGTATTTGATGGTAAGAATGTCTCTTTTTTATTTTTCAGGAATTATCATTATAGCATTTTTCACAAATCGCTACTATCATTTCGCCGGTTTGTTTACATTCTAAGCGGAAATGATTTTGTCACATGTTTTGTATACAAGTTTTATTAACTGCATTTGCAAAAAAATAAAAACACCACGTGTGCACTGAGAACACAATATCCCCCGCTGGCAACTAGATCAATGCTAGAAGTGCTTAAAGGGGCACTGAAGTCATTTTTAAACTTGCTTTATTTCCTAATTAACGTGTTATTCAATTATGTTTTCAGTTTTAGCAACCTTATATCGCGACTCGTACTGGCAACTAATTGCAGTTAAATATTATACTTATCGGCCTAATGTAGTTTGTTTGGTCCATGGCAGGCGTCGTTTATCCGCACGAGCTTCACGAGACTTGTGCGAGACTTTGAAACGTGACGTGTCAGCGCCGCCATTTAGAAAACTGACTGCTAGCAAAACAAACAAAACTTCCGGCTTGATTACATCAGCATTTGAAAGAGAGCGCGCGCGTCTTTTGACACACCCTGTGTCCGAAATTGCTCCCTACTCACTATATAGGGCACTATATATAGAGATGAAAGTGGAGCAAAGAAAAAAATCCTGAACTTTTGAAAGTCCAACTAAGATGGGGGAGGGGCAATGTCCCCTGAAAAAAATTTAATAACATAACACGGAAAACTCCTGCATTCTAGTGCATTTTAGTACTTATTTTCACTAAAACAAGTTATAACTTTTAAGCCTTTTTCTTTAATGATTAACATGTCAAAAATATCAAATTTAATTCCCCTAGTTAATGAGTAATTTTCAGGAGTGCATTTAGAAAACGCGGTGATTTTCCTGGCTGCACAGTTCATTACTTTGAAAAAAAAAAATCAGACAGTTGACGGTAAACTCAGCAAAATCCCAAAACAGCACTTTTAAAAAGTAAAGGTCTGTTAGAGTTTCTAAAGCTTTCAGGTTTCAATGTTGGGGACATTGAGCCTCGTTTATCAATCTTTTAGTAGAGCTGTGCGTTTGCATAAGCTAAAGTGAACTAAAAATTTCCAATTCAGATTTATACGAGTTGTTTACATTAGTTCATATTGTCTGTAAATTTAAACACACCAATGAATACCAAATTTCTCATGTAAATCAGGGCGTGTCACACTCTGACTGGCAGCCTGAGTGCATTATGTAACAAAAAATAATTCCCATTGCTAGTTTTAGGCAGCTTAGAAACCGGCTCTTCCATTATTGCTGTTTCTTCCACATTTTCTTGATGTTGTGTTCTAGAAACGGCACTAAAACTTCGCTTCGAAGCCACAAAATGCTAGCCTAGTAAACTAGACCCACCCGCCTAGCGGCCAAAAATATTTTTGCCTAGCGAGTGGGTCTAGCCTCGCACCATATAAACAAAAACACCCCGGGCATCAAATCGTGCCCGCCAATCACAACGCAAGGTTTTTGTTTGGATTCTTTGGGCGGGCTTTTGCAGGAGTGACGACAAAGCTGCGCGACGCTGGAGAAAGCGCAGCAGGAAAGATGGCTACGGCTAGTGAACAGCGCGCGTTTGACTCCGCTTTGGAATCAGTTTTAGAAGAATTAGACTTGGAGTTTCCGTTGAAACATGAGCAGGAAGAGGCTCTCCGCTCATTCCTTTTCAAGAAGGACGTTTTCGCTGTTTTGCCGACCGGCTATGGCAAAAGTCTGATCTACCAGCTGGCTCCGCTCGTAGCCAAAAGGATGGGGCTAGTTTGTGCAGTACGAAGAATTAATAAACAGCTTTGAAACATTACTTTTTGATTGTTTCTTATTTTCCCGTTATTTTAAATTTAAGGGAAATTATTTCACCAAACACCACTAAATAAAAACTCTCAAAAACAGTTTAAGCAAACCCTTGAAAAACACTTGGAAAAAAAAATGTGTATGTGGTACAGACTCCAAACTTGTGGTCATTATCTCCAAACTTCTTAATATCTAGAACCTGTTTATTAATTAATACGCATTTTGAAAAATTATTTATTTCAAGGCCTCCCCCACTGCTTTCTGTCTCTCTGACTACGCCACAGTCACTGTTGCGCTGATTGGTCAGAGCGTTGGCCTATTGAGGTATTTCACCTGACGTCACAGGGTCACGTGACGCCCCAGTGTCCGCCATTTTGGACGGCAAGCTAGCTAATGTCAACAACAGTAGCTAGTATGTTACTGTAGCAATGTTTACATTCAGTCATTTGGATGACTGTTAAAACCTTTCAGTCTCAAGTTTTTCCTTTACTGGATTTACTAGTTTACTGAGCCAGCGAGCCCCGGAGCGCTAGCTAGCCGGCCAGCCAGCCCCGGAGCGCTAGCTAGCCGGCCAGCCAGCCCCGGAGCGCTAGCTAGCCGGCCAGCCAGCCCCGGAGCGCTAGCTAGCCGGCCAGCCAGCCCCGGAGCGCTAGCTAGCTAGCGCCAGCCAGCCCCGGAGCGCGCTCAGTAAACTAGTAAATACAGTAAAGGAAAAACTTATAACGGGCCATGTCTCAACAGACTAAGAAGTTATTTCAATGACATTTAATAACATTTTGTTTATCCTGAGGACCGAAAGTAAATGAAAATGTGAACAAATCTTAGCTGTCAGTGAACAATCCTGGTGGAAGCAGGTAAACGTCGTTCTCTAAGCCTGCTAACCTCAATTTTTGCAAATACCTCTCCCTCTGCTCGCCCTGTGAATGCCCTACGTCGCTGGATAGTGAAGGTGTTTTCTGCATCTCGCTCCTTTTTCTTTTATGTTTTTCGTTTGTCGCCTTCCTCGCATTCAAACTGATTCGAGCCGTGCCGTCCAAAATGGCAGCATCACATGACTTGGTCACGTGAGTGAAATACCTCAATACGCACAGAGACAGTTTGAAAGACAGCGGTTTGTTCCTCCTACCTGCTTCGGAAATGTCTACGGATCGAGGCCAGACTAAATATTCACATTTAGTCTGGCTTGCCAGGCTAACGAAATGCGACTTTGGTGGAAAAAATATATAATAAATTGCTTACCTCTCTTCACGTCGAAAGAAGGAGGAAAGTTCTGCTTGTTTTGACATGGCGAATTATTAACACAAGGAAATACTTGTAATTCGCAACTAAAAAGACTGCAGCTACACCAGTGTTGCCAGATAGGAAATATGCAAGTATCGTACCAAAACCTCAAAATTATCATTTTTTGTGAGAAATTATCGTACGCAAACAAAACGCATACAATATAGTTATTTTAGCTGTGTTTTAATTTCCAAAGAATATTACTTAAATTTTTAAACAGTAATTCGCAATATTCCTGTAGTAGAGGGAAAACTATGACACAAAGAGAAAGTAAATGCACAATTGCCGTAAGACTAGAAAGATTCGAATTCAACCTCCAGGTCGCAAAACTGTGCTCTCTGCTACCATTTGAATGTTGCAACAACGGCAATATGCCTTAGCATCATTTCCCGGCACAGGTTTTAGCCATCCGGAAAATTTAGGATCTTTCTCCCACTCTGTGCGGTAAGTCTGTGGCCTGTGCTTACTTTTCCGTTGCTCTTCGGATGCTGCCTTTCTCTTTGCTCCTCCACTTTCATCCTCCCCTTCGTTTTCTGAACTCATTTAGGCACTTTTCTTTTTACGTCTCTTTGTCGACAGTTTCTCTCTTAGCTGCTAGGCTCAAAAGTTGTGTGTGGTAATGATGCATACATTTCTATGGCTACGTGTACGTGTTTACGTGTGTGCGTTCTGTGTATATGTCTTTTGATGGCGCCTGAGTGGAAAGCCGGCTGCGAAATGATTCTTGGGGGTCAGAGAGAGAGAGAGAGGGATGCGTGTTTGGACAACCAACTGAAAACTTTGAAATTCATCTCATCTCATCTCATTATCTCTAGCCGCTTTATCCTTCTACAGGGTCGCAGGCAAGCTGGAGCCTATCCCAGCTGACTACGGGCGAAAGGCGGGGTACACCCTGGACAAGTCGCCAGGTCATCACAGGGCTGACACATAGACACAGACAACCATTCACACTCACATTCACACCTACGGTCAATTTAGAGTCACCAGTTAACCTAACCTGCATGTCTTTGGACTGTGGGGGAAACCGGAGCACCCGGAGGAAACCCATGCGGACACGGGGAGAACATGCAAACTCCACACAGAAAGGCCCTCGCCGGCCACGGGGCTCGAACCCAGGACCTTCTTGCTGTGAGGCGACAGTGCTAACCACTACACCACCGTGCCGCCAACTTTGAAATTATCATACATTTCAGATTTTTTCCCATTATTGATCGTACATAGGGCAAAATTATCGTACAAATAAGACAATTATCGTACATCTGGCAACACTGAGCTACACTGGCAGCTTGAACATGCTTTCTAGTGTGATTGTGTTGCGCTTGCACAGAACAGTGTCAGTCCTGCGTGCCTTAGGTCGTGCACCTAAAGGCGCGCCTAACTAGCCTGGGCCTGCCCATCCTAAGTGTGACGCAACACGAGGGCCTGTTTCGAGCTTAGTCTGGCCAGGCAAGCCATCTACAGCTCTTCCAAGCTCCCGAAAAATCGTAGCCTGGCTAACGCGACTTCAAAGCTCTCCGAGCTATTGGTCTGGCCAAGATATTAAGCCCAACCGTTTCCCAGAGCCCGTGGTTGACCCGCCTCCCTGAAATGCCTCAGTTTGCTACTGGTCGAAGCCAGAAAAGGCTGTGACGAAGCTTAAACCAATCACATCACTCTTTCCTCTGACGTATGCGACGCGACGGGGCTAACTGGTAGATTAAACTCTTACCGAAGCCGGTCGGGAGCAAGGAGAAAACGTCCTTCCTTTCAATAAATACCTCCAGGGCTGCTCTTTGCTCCGTTTTCAATGAGAACTTCCCGTTGAATGCTTTCAATACAGCATCTATGCGTAATAGATGCGGAAGCGTGAATGAAGCGCTTCCGGCATAGATTCTGTAAACAATCTATGGCTTCCGGTCGCAGTTCTACTACGTCAGTGCCTTGAACACGCCTCTACCCAGGGCCGTTGGAGATGCTCAAAGTTGATTGGCTCCCGATTTTTCGGGAGCTTGGAAGAGCTGTAGATAGCTTGCCTGGCCAGACTAAGCTCGCAACAGGCCCTCGTGTTGCGTCACGCTTAGGATGGGCGGGCCCAGGCTAGAAAAATCAGGAACCAATCAACTTTGAGCATCTCCAACAGCCCTGGGTAGAGGCGTGTTCAAGGCACTGACGTAGTAGAACTGCGACCGGAAGCCATAGATTGTTTACAGAATCTATGCCGGAAGCGCTTCATTCACGCTTCCGCATCTATTACGCATAGATGCTGTATTGAAAGCATTCAATGGGAAGTTCTCATTGAAAACGGAGCAAAGAGCAGCCCTGGAGGTATTTATTGAAAGGAAGGACGTTTTCGCCTTGCTCCCGACCGGCTTCGGTAAGAGTTTAATCTACCAGTTAGCCCCGTCGCATCGCATACGTCAGAGGAAAGAGTGATGTGATTGGTTTAAGCTTCGTCACAGCCTTTTCTGGCTTCGACCAGTAGCAAACTGAGGCATTTCAGGGAGGCGGGTCAACCAGGGGCTCTGGGAAACGGTTGGGCTGAATATCTTGGCCAGACCAATAGCTCGGAGAGCTTTGAAGTCGCGTTAGCCAGACTAGCGCCTAACGAGCTCCGGCACGCGTGCCGTTAACAAAGAACACCTGTCTTTAATCAGTGAACTATGTTTGGGCTATTTAAGGACCGTGCCCGTGCAAGGGCGATGCGAAGTATTACGCCGCATCTAGGAACACGAAAAATCCGAAAAATAAATTTCTCCATTCGGGAAACCGGAGATTTTCAAGAGTTTTGTCAAATATCCAGATTTCCGGGTAAATCCGGAAGACTTTCATATAGTGGGGACACCATTTTGTGCTGTTTGTGCCGAAACGAAAGATTCAGGTACTTTGTATTGATTAATGTGGGAAATGCACTCAGTATAATATGGATTTATCACAAAAACACATGCATGTATTTATTAATTTTGAAAACCAACCAGCTGGCTGATCTGGCATGTTTTAATTGCGCGACAATAACGACGTAAATGCCAGCGCGACGGACTAGTGTCCGAAAACGTTTTTTTTCCTCTATATAGTAATTCCTAATACAGGGAGTAGTGAATGAGTGAGCGATTTCGGACACAGAGTTGGTCACTTTGATTTCCGCTGTACGTTTTACTTCCGTCCTCGCACAGGCCTCAACGAATCTCGTTTACGGCCATTGCTTTGACATATGGACGGATATATCCCATAGCATATTTCACACACTCATAACTTGCTATAGCAGTGACAAAACAGCTATCAAAATTGCATTCCTATATTTAATAAAAGAGAAATAAATAGAATTTTGATAAAAAAAAATTTGCCTTCAGTTCCCCCTTCATACACCCTCATGAAATTGTCAAAGCACAAGTTTCATAATCAAGGGCTGTAACTCTGGCAAAATGCGACTGAACTGAACGAAATTGCAATACGTATTACCGACATACAGTGGTGCTTGAAAGTTTGTGAACCCTTTAGAATTTTCTATATTTCTGCATAAATATGATCTAAAACATCATCAGATTTTCACACAAGTCCTAAAAGTAGATAAATAGAACCCAGTTAAACAAATGAGACAAAAATATTATACTTGGTCATTTATTTATTGAGGAAAACGATCCAATATTACATATCTGTGAGTGACAAAAGTATGTGAACCTCTAGGATTAGCAGTTCATTTGAAGGTGAAATTAGAGTCAGGTGTTTTCAATCAATGGGATGACAATCAGGTGCGAGTGGGCACCCTGTTTTATTTAAAGAACAGGGATCTATCAAAGTCTGATCTTCACAACACATGTTTGTGGAAGTGTATCATGGCACGAACAAAGGAGATTTCTGAGGACCTCAGAAAAAGCGTTGTTGATGCTCATCAGGCTGGAAAAGGTTACAACACCATCTCTAAAGAGTTTGGACTCCACCAATCCACAGTCAGACAGATTGTGTACAAATGGAGGAAATTCAAGACCATTGTTACCCTCCCCAGGAGTGGTCGACCAACAAAGATCACTCCAAGAGCAAGGCGTGTAATAGTCGGCAAGGCCACAAAGGACCCCAGGGTAACTTCTAAGCAACTGAAGGCCTCTCTCACATTGGCTAATGTTCATGAGTCCACCATCAGGAGAACACTGAACAACAATGGTGTGCATGGCAGGGTTGCAAGGAGAAAGCCACTGCTCTCCAAAAAGAACATTGCTGTTCGTCTGCAGTTTGCTAAAGATCACGTGGACAAGCCAGAAGGGTATTGGAAAAATGTTTTGTGGACAGATGAGACCAAAATAGAACTTTTTGGTTTAAATGAGAAGCGTTATGTTTGGAGAAAGGAAAACACTGCATTCCAGCATAAGAACCTTATCCCATCTGTGAAACATGGTGATGGTAGTATCATGGTTTGGGCCTGTTTTGCTGCATCTGGGCCAGGACGGCTTGCCATCATTGATGGAACAATGAATTCTGAATTATACCAGTGAATTCTAAAGGAAAATGTCAGGACATCTGTCCATGAACTGAATCTCAAGAGAAGGTGGGTCATGCAGCAAGACAACGAACCGAAGCACACAAGTCGTTCTACCAAAGAATGGTTAAAGAAGAATAAAGTGAATGTTTTGGAATGGCCGAGTCAAAGTCCTGACCTTAATCCAATCGAAATGTTGTGGAAGGACCTGAAGCGAGCAGTTCATGTGAGGAAACCCACCAACATCCCAGAGTTGAAGCTGTTCTGTACGGAGGAATGGGCTAAAATTCCTCCAAGCCGGTGTGCAGGACTGATCAACAGTTACCGCAAACGTTTAGTTGCAGTTATTGCTGCACAAGGGGGTCACACCAGATACTGAAAGCAAAGGTTCACATACTTTTGCCACTCACAGATATGTAATATTGGATAATTTTCCTCAATAAATAAATGACCAAGTATAATATTTTTGTCTCATTTGTTCAACTGGGTTCTCTTTGTCTACTTTTAGGACTTGTGTGAAAATCTGATGATGTTTTAGGTCATATTTATGCAGAAATATAGAACATTCTAAAGGGTTCACAAACTTTCAAGCACCACTGTATAACAAAAAATCCTGTCAAGTTTCGTGAAATTCCTTCAAAAATTGGGAGAGGAATTGATTATAGAAAGGTGAGTACCCTTCCCGGGACGAACAGACAGACAGACATCGCCATGACATAATCCCCCTTCAGGCCTTTTCGCCAGCGGGGGACAAAAATGCTCCGTTTCTCAAAATCCAGTGAATATGGATAGAATAAAACAGTTATTCCACTTAATCTCATCATACATGGCTTATAGCCAACTCGGCGTTGTGCGCCTTATCATGTACGACTCCATTTTGTGGAATAACTGTTATATATTACACACGCACACCATTATGGAAATGTGATCCTGTGAGGTTTTTGCTGTTGATGAATGACTCCGTAAGGTTTTAATGACATTTTCGCTCACGCTGTGTCTTGAAGCTGTTTGTCTCTTTTGGATTACGCTGCCAGAAACATTAAACCAAAAATGTACAAGCTGCTTTTGTAGTACGGCAGAAATTATATTCCTACCAGTGAGCTATTGAAGTACCTGGAATAGACATGTATAAATCCTTCCACTGGCTCCTGTTATCTCCCAGCCAGTGACCGGAATACTTTCCCTGACTTGGGAACGTTGAGCGGGAAATCACAAATGGACGTTTACCCAGGATCCTCTTCAAAGCACTAACACACACACACACGCATACGGGGAATATGAGTACGGGGAATTAAAACTCCATTTATAAAGTCCTGTGTGTACGGAAGACTCTTGGGAGCGTTTTTGAGTGAGGACTCGTCCGTAAAGCTATCGTACGTGGTACCTTGCTGTTGCTTTAGCTTCCATAAGTCCATATAAACTGTGCAGGTTGTAGTGGGAGGTGGTTTTCTGTCGTGCAGATGCACATATGGTCTTCGCCTTTAGACTGCCACCCAGAACATCTGCATTAAATCATGAACATGCACATTAACCTGCGCGCACTTCAGTTACAGGAAATACTGGAACACACACTGATCTTTCATACATGGTGTATAAGGAGGGCTTTCTAACTCGTTGTCAGGACAGCCGTCTACAGACCCGTCAAAGAAATTAGAAGGTTCGTTCATATCCTAAACAACAAAAAAAAAAGGACAAAGAAAAAGAAGAAGTGGTGATGAAAAGTGAAGCAGTAGAAGAAGCGTAGTCATTAACCATCGATCACAATCTCAAATGTCACTCACAATCCACAGGCCATCAAACGGGACTCGGTTGTGAAATTTCTGCAGGTTTTGGTACCACCACTCGTGTGCGTCCGGGTTGGAAAAGTCTGGGAATGCTGTAAGTCCTGGCCACACCTGAGGAACGCAGAAAAGTAGGGAATCCGAGTCGTACTGACAATTCCTTTCCTTATAGTAAACTCCGACACACACTCAGCTCTGGGGAAAACAGAGTATTTCTCTCTCGTGTACCTTCCCGATAAGCGTTCCTCCGCTGGAGCTGTTGATGAAGATGCCGCTCTTTATTCCCTCCTCGAACGGCTCGTAGGTACCAGGAGGCTGAGTACTGCTGATCCCCGGATCCTGAGAAGTACAGAGGAGAGCGGAAACACAACACAACACAACACACTGATTCAGCACAAACACACACACAAATAAAAGAAAGAAAAGAAATGCAAGATAATAAAGTAAACCAGAAATTCATAAATGAAAAAGAATAGATAGGTAAAAAAAAAAATTGGTAGAGACAGGTACATTTTCAAAAAAAAAAATTATACAGGACGATAGATATTCCGATACACATGCATTTGGATATTTCATAAAAGAAAATTTAAATAAAGAGGAAAAGAAAGAAACAAACAAAAAAGAAGTTCAGAAAGACATAAAATTAAATAAATAAAAAGGATAAATCCAGGATGAAAAAGAAAGAAAGACGTCCATTCGGTGGTCATTATTAGGGCGTGTATTCATATAGAGTTTGTTTTCTGGCAGAAAAGCAGTACGCTGGTGAGAGCTTTATCAAAAAAAAAAAGTGCTCCCATGCTGCACGTCGGCTTTGTTTCCATGACAACACTATTTTGAAACACGTCACCGCCGTATGATTGGTCGACTGAAAAGGAGCGGCAGTGACAACACCAGCGCTCGGAGCGGCCACACAACAACGCTGAGAATAAAGACTCTGGCTGGAGCGGCTGCATGTGGCAGTATACACTCTCCTCATCAGACATGACGGGAAAAAAGATGCTGGCGCTCAGAAAAAAAAAAACCAAACAACAACAACCAACCAACAACAAAAAAAAAAAACAAAATGCTATGTGGAGACACACCCTAAAACACCACACACACATCGACCTCTTTTAGATTAAGGGAATGTGTGTGTGTGTGTGTGTGTGTGTGTTATCCCTTTTCCACCAAATCAGTTCCAGGGCTGGTTCGGAGCCAGTGCTGGTGCTGGTTCACAACTCGTTCAACTTGCGAGCCAGCTGAGAACCAGTTTGCTTTTCCATAGCTCGCGGTGCTAAGGGAAGCCACGTCATTACGTCGCTGTATACGTCAGTTACGTCGTTACGTTTGCATAAACCTTGGTGCGAATATCGAAGCAAAAACAACACGGAAGAAGCAGCAACAACAACAATAATAATAATAATGGATGACTTCGCGTTTGTACAGCTGCTGCTTCTCGTCGCTTAAAAATGGCGATCTTTCGCGGTCTTGTTATTGTTGTTGGTCTTAACAACTCCACCCCCCCGCTGACGTAAGTGGTTCTTTCCTCTGGCCCAGCAAAGAGCTGGTGCTAGCCTGGAACCGGTTTTTCTGGCCCCAGAGCCAGTTCTTTGTCAGTGGAAACAGAAAACCCGGTTACAAACTAAGCACTGGCCCCGAACCAGCCCTGGAACTGCTTTGGTGGAAAAGGGGCATGTGTGGTTTACCAGGATCATGACATAACGCTGGCTGTGGAGGTGAAGGTCCTTGACCAGATCAGGCAGTGTGGAAAATCTCATGGGGTCAAAGGTGAAGTCCAGAGTGCGGTCCATGTAGTCAATATCATTCCACTGCACCTCCTGAGACACACACACACACACACACACACAAAACTACATTCTCTTCTTTCTGTACAGCTTTACTTCACACACACACACACACACACACACACACACACACACACACACACACACACACACAAAACTACATTCTCTTCTTTCTGTACAGCTTTACTTCACACACACACACACACACACACACACACACACACACACACACACACACACACACACACACACACACAAAACTACATTCTCTTCTTTCTGTACAGCTTTACTTCACACACACACACACACACACACACACACACACACACACACACACACACACACACACACACACAAAACTACATTCTCTTCTTTCTGTACAGCTTTACTTCACACACACACACACACACACACACACACACACACACACACACACACACACACACACACAAAACTACATTCTCTTCTTTCTGTACAGCTTTACTTCACACACACGCAATAATGAATAAAGTGTTGATGTGTAGTGTACCTGCGGTATCCCATAATTCCTCATTTCCCTCACAACTTCCCAGGTTTTATTACTGGAATCATAACCCCAGCGACAGAGGTGATAACCCAGTGCCCAGTACACCGGCATCGCAGGCCTTCCTGTTTACAGCACACGAAAGAAAGAACATCAGCTCTAAAAACCGTGTGCATGATGATACAGTGGTGTGATATTATGATAAAAAAAAATCTAAAAAGACTTACATTTATATAAAACTATACTACATCTGTATTAAAATAACACTGCACTGTGCTGCAAGGTTTTTTTTTTCCTAAAGAACATTCCAGAACATTTAAAGGTCACTTTTCCAACTGTTTACTCTTCAGAAACCTTTTATTTTTGTTCCGCGTCTTTCTCAGTTTTGCTTGACGTAATTTATTTTGGCTGCGATTCCAGCTCTCTCGTTTGCGCTCCCTGACTTTTTGCTTGCAGTTTTGGCACAAACTTCACGTGTGGGTGGGCTGTCCAGGAATGCATTCCCATTGGCTAACTTGTGTTTGACTGACAGCTACGCTCAGCCATTCCCTACTCGGATTCTGGCGGACTGTTTGACGGGTGACCGATCCATTGACGGTAAACAGGGATGGAGTGGACTTCAGTGGCGACTATGATACTGAATTAATTCAACAAAGTGTAAATTCAATATCATAGTCGCCACTGAAGTCCACTCCATCCTTGTTTACCGTCAATGGATCGGTCACTCGTCAAACAGTCCGCCAAAATCCGAGTAGGGAATGGCTGAGCGTAGCTGTCAGTCAAACAAGTTAGCCAATGGGAATGCATTCCTGGACAGCCCACCCACACGGGAAGTTTGTGCCAAAACTGCAAGCAAAAAGTCAGGGAGCGCAAACGAGAAAGCTGGAATCGCAACCAAAATAAATTACGTCAAACAAAACTGAGAAAGACGCGGAACAAAAATAAAAGGTTTCTGAAGAGTAATAGACTGATATTTTGCACGATTACACGAATAATTTGTTTGCCAGTCTAAAAAAATTGACTTTTTTTTGTTTTTTTGTATTTTGATTTGTCGTTTTTGTTTGATATTTCAAAAGTATTGTATGAACATTTTGGCACAAAATTGATTCCATAGAAAACATGCTTCAGAAGATACTTGTGCAGATTCTTTGAGGAAACACTGAAACACTTGTCCTGGTATTTAACAGTTAGTCCATGAAATCCAGTCGTCCATGAGCTGATAGGCGATGAGGCGTGTCGCACCGAGTTGGTTATAAGCCGTGTACGGCGAGATTGAATGAAAATCATTGCATTTTTTTTTTGCGCAAATGCAATAAATAAAAACTTTATACAAAATAGCTGACAAAATAATTTCCGCTTAGAATGTAAACAAACCGGCGAAATGACAGGAGCAATTTGTGAAAAATGTTATAATAGTAATTCTTGAAAAAAAGATATGTTTTCATCTCATCTCATTACCTCTAGCCGCTTTATCCTTCTACAGGGTCGCAGGAAAGCTGGAGCCTATCCCAGCTGACTACGGGTGAAAGGCGGGGTACACCCTGGACAAGTCGCCAGGTCATCACAGGGCTGACACATAGACACAGACAACCATTCACACTCACATTCACACCTACGCTCAATTTAGAGTCACCAGTTAACCTAACCTGCATGTCTTTGGACTGTGGGGGAAACCGGAGCACCCGGAGGAAACCCACGCGGACACGGGGAGAACATGCAAACTCCGCACAGAAAGGCCCTCGCCGGCCACGGGGCTCGAACCCAGGACCTTCTTGCTGTGAGGCGACAGCGCTAACCACTACACCACCGTGCCGCCGAAGATATGTTCTTACCATGAAATACTTTTATTCCATATTCCGTTGCTTTTTTGTATTTTTTGGGGATTTGTTTTCGAGTTTTCGAGTTTTTATTTCGTCCTCGGTTGGTTCAGCGACACGCGCCGCCATTGTAGTTATCGTGTTGTGAATGTTTCACTGACCTATGACCTCTAGGTACTCAGAAACCACAGAGCTGGGATCTGGACCGAGGAAAATATAAAAGTCCAGAATTCCCCCGATGGTGCGCCAGGTGAGAGCTGGAGCAGGCTGAAGGACCACGTCTAAAGAAATGAGATCACACACATGGATAAAACATTATTCAAATCATTCAGAGAACAATGAGCTACAACGTGACCAGCCTTCAGAGTGACGTGTGTGGGTGTGTCCCAGAGCTACACTTGTGTTCAAAATAATAGCAGTCCAACACGACTAACCAGATCAGTCACTGTTTTTGGTGGAAATTATATTACTACATGGCAAATAATTTACCAGTAGGTGTAGTAGAGTCATAGAAAACCAACAGACCCAACATTCATGATATGCATGCTCCTGAGTCTGTGTAATCGAATAATTAAGTGAAAGGGGCGTGTTCAAAATAATAGCAGTGTGGAGTTTAATTAGTGAGATCATTCATTCTGTGAAAAAACAGATGTCAGTCAGGTGGCCCTAATTTAAGGATGAAGCCAGCACATGTTGTACATCCATTTCTCTCTGAAAACCTGAGAAACATGGGTCGTTCCAGACATTGTTCAGAAGAACAGAGCACTTTGATTAAAACGTTGATTGGAGAGGTAAAACGTATACTGTAAAGAAGTGCAGAAAATGATGGGCTGCTCGGCTAAAATGATCTCCAGTGCTTTAAAATGGACAGCAAAGCCAGAGAGACGTGGAAGAAAACAGAAGACTACCATTCGAATGGATCGAAGAATAGCCAGAATGGCAAAGACTCAGCCAATGATCAGCTCCAGGGTGATCAAAGACGGTCTGAAGTTACCTGTGAGTACTGTGACAATTAGAAGATGCCTGTGTGAAGCTAATCTATCGGCAAGAAGCTCCCGCAAAGTTCCACTGTTAAAAAAAAAAGACGTGCTGAAGAGGATACAATTTGCCAAAGAACACATCGACTGGCCTAAAGAGAAATGGAAAAACATTTTGTGGACTGATGAAAGTAAAATTGTTCTTTTTGGGTCCAAGGGCCGCAGACAGTTTTTCAGACGACCCCCAAACACTGAATTCAAGCCACAGTACACTCTGAAGACAGTGAAGCATGGTGGTGCAAGCATCATGATATGGGAATGTTTCTCTTATGGTGATGATACACAGGGCAACTTTTTGGGCAATGTTGCCGAGCAATGTTGCTGGGCAATTGCGTTTTGACTCTTTTCTATTGAGATTGGGCAACATTGTTTCTTTCTGAATGGTTTTGATAATCTCTGGCAACTTTTTGAGATAAGCCAATCAGAACGCGAGTATCGAGTCATGTGACCTCCGGTGAGGTTCGGATCAGAAATTTCAAACAAATATGGCGGCCGCTCAGTGTCAGTGGAGTGAAGAGATGGACAGACTCCTCATCTGTTTTTACGCCGGTAAGTTGTTATTTTAATATTCTATATGGAGGAATTTACCTCACCAAAGCTCTAAAAAACAACAGACAGCTTGATTAAATGGTCACAGCAAAAATTAAGACATCGATTTTTTTAGCTAACTGTAAACTGCCGTTGCTAACTGTTGTTGCCCATTGTTAGTTGCCCTGAAAAGTTGCCCTGTGTCTCACCTAGTTGCCCGTTGCCAGCAACATTGCTCGGCAACATTGCCCAAAAAGTTGCCCCGTGTATCATCACCATTACTGTGGTGTTGGGCCCATTTATCGCATACCAGGGATCATGGATCAGTTTGCATATATCTAAATACTTGAAGAGGTCATGTTGCCTTATGCTGAAGAGGAAATGCCCTTGAAATGGGTGTTTCAACAAGACAACGACCCCAAACACACCAGTAAGCGAGCAGCATCAGGGTTCAAGACCAACAAAATGAAAGTTATGGAGTGGCCAGCCCAATCCCCGGACCTTAATCCGATAGAAAACTTGTGGGGTGACATCAAAAATGCTGTTTCTGAGGCAAAACCAAGAAATGCAGAGGAATTGTGGAATGTTGTCAAATCATCCTGGGCTGGAATACCTGTTCACAGGTGCCAGAAGTTGTCAGAAACCGTGGTTATACAACTAAATATTAGTTTAGTGATTCACAGGAATACTAAATCCTGAAGATTTTTTCAGTTTATACAGTCAATATTTGGAGTTTGTAATGAAAAATGCAGACACTGCTATTTTTTTGAACAGCCCAATGTTCATTTTTCTTCATTTTCTGTAAAGTAATTAAAACATTCATACATTTTTCTTCATGTTTTGATGTAGAATATAATGTGCAGTGTTCCCAATGCATGGAAATAAAAACTATTATAAGGATTTTGAGCTTTACTCACGTTTTTAAACACACTGCTATTATTTTGAACACAACTGTATATATATGTGTGTGCTATTGTGTAATGAAATGTGTGAGATGCTTTTCAGGAAGCAGTGAGCTGTGAGCTAAGGCCTGGAGAGGAGCTTGGCTCATTTCCTCTCTTTCCTTCTGAAGTTTTTATTGTACTACTATATAAAAGTCCATAGACACATAACGACACGGTCATGTGTTCATGTGTGTTTCTGTTGGAGTTACACTCTTTAATGTACAATAAATATATATATATTTTTGAAGTGCAAATGGACAAAAGAGAAACTCGGGTGTTTTATGTTGCAGTAAAAGTGTTCAAAGGTTAATGTAGCGTTAATGAAAAAGAGATGTAGAACAGTCTTATCAGACTTCCTGCTTCTTTTATTCTGCAGTTAACAATAAAACCACTAAAAGATAAAAGTCCAAAGGCCACATTTCTTTTATTAGAGCTTACCATGACAACAACACCCTACACCCCCTCTCTTGCTCTCAGCTTCTGTGTGTGTGTGTGTGTGTGTGTGTCTCACCCATAGCATTACTGTTCAGCAGGAGTGACCCATGTGCCAGCCCATCAGTCTCCATGAGAAGATAAAATGGATGAACACCGTAAAGGTTGATCGACTCCTATGGCGCCAGGAAACAAAAATAAAACAAATCCGATCAGATCTGAAGTCTGAAACATTACACAACTGCTTCAAGCACAATTTAGCATCATGAAAAAGAAGTTAGAACTTTATTGATCCCCATGGGGCAATTGTGTTTGCTGTACAGTCGCTGGCACAAGACACAGACAGGCATACAAAACAACAGAAAAAACACATACACAGAAAATTGCTATTCACACACTAATACTACATTGGTTGACTGAATTACCACTTGGCCTCGTTTAGGGCTTTTATTGCTTGGGGTACAAAAGAAAACCTTGACCTGTTTTTGGACAGCGGGGGGGACAAAACTGACGTCCAGATGGCAGGAGTTGAAATGAAGAGGACAGCGGGTGTGTGTATTGTTCAATAATGTTATCAGCCTTTTTAACAAGTCTGTCTCTATAGATACTTTCCATACTTGGCAGAGTGATCCCAAGAAGCTTGCTGGCAGTAGAGACTGTCTTTCTGACCACCTTTTTCTGTGCCTCAGTGGCATTGCCAAACCAGCAAGTAATACAGAAGGTTAAAACACTTTCAATAAAAGCAGTATAAAACATGTGAAGCATCTTTTTGTCAACCTTAAAAACAAGCAGTTTCTTTAAGAAGTACATTCTTTGCTGTGTCTTTTGGTATGCAGTAAATCAGTCCATGAGTCCCATTTCAGCTTATTGTCAAGTACGACACCCAGGTATTTATAAGTGGAGACAGTCTGCATGGTCTCTCCCATCACAACTGTAAAGAAGTAAAGATACACGCAATAATAACAGCAGCTACTCAAGTTACCATAATGAGTAATTTTTAAATTTACATTTAAAACATAGGGCGGCACGGTGGTGTAGTGGTTAGCGCCGTCGCCTCACAGTAAGAAGGTCCGGGTTCGAGCCCCGTGGCCGGCGAGGGCCTTTCTGTGCGGAGTTTGCATGTTCTCCCCGTGTCCGCATGGGTTTCCTCCGGGTGCTCCGGTTTCCCCCACAGTCCAAAGACATGCAGGTTAGGTTAACTGGTGACTCTAATACCCTGTCCACACTAGGGATTTTGTACCGATACGAAACTACTTTCGTACCGCAACACCTGTCCACTGTAGCGGTACACTGTAAAAAATGTCCGTAGAATTAACAGTGAATTTATGTAAAATCATGACATAAAAAAACTGTAAATACAAAAACAATGAAGCAGTGTGTAATTTACATCAATATACTGTAAAACTGCTAACCAAATACCACTGTTAATTTAACAGTAAGAATATGTTGAATTGATCATATTTTTTTGTAGAATTTACAAATGGTTGTAGTTTAAACACAGACAAACTGTAATACTAAAACAGAATGTGATGGTTAAAATTACATCATTGCCCTGTTAAAAAAATAAAAAATGACCACCATCGTGGCTCAGTTGACTAAGGCACAATACCATGAATCCGGGGACCTGGGTTCGATTCCAACCCAAGGTCATTTCCCGATCCCTCCCCGTCTCTCTCTCCAGCTCATTTCCTGTCTCTACACTGTCCTATCCAATAAAGGTGAAAAAAGCCCCCCAAAAAATCTGTCTAGTAGATCGTTGCTTGTAACCATTCTGAATCATTGTTTATTGTACAATGAATATCCGTATTGATTATTGTACAAGTATTGATTATTGTACATTGAATACCTGTAAAATTTACATTTAGTTATCATTAATTCTACATGGAATCCCAGTGAAATCTCATCTCATCTCATTATCTCTAGCCGCTTTATCCTTCTACAGGGTCGCAGGCAAGCTGGAGCCTATCCCAGCTGACTACGGGTGAAAGGCGGGGTACACCCTGGACAAGTCGCCAGGTCATCACAGGGCTGACACATAGACACAGACAACCATTCACACTCACATTCACACCTACGCTCAATTTAGAGTCACCAGTTAACCTAACCTGCATGTCTTTGGACTGTGGGGGAAACCGGAGCACCCGGAGGAAACCCACGCGGACATGGGGAGAACATGCAAACTCCGCACAGAAAGGCCCTCGCCGGCCACGGGGCTCGAACCCAGGACCTTCTTGCTGTGAGGCGACAGCGCTAACCACTACACCACCGTGCCGCCCTCCCAGTGAAATGTACAAGTTATTCTGTAATGTTGTTTACATTTCACTGTATTTTTAACAGGATTATTCTGGCCACCACAGCTGCCAGTATTTTTCCGTAAAAACAACGGATTTTTTTTTACAGTGTATAACTGTATCGGTACGAAGCCCACAAATGTATGGGTTTCGTACCGGTACAGTATCAGTACTGTAGCGCTTCGCTGTAGTGTGGACAGATGAAGCAGCTCTGTATCGATACAAATATAATGCGCAGGCGCAAAGTCACACACCTCAATCGAAGTGAAGAACGGAGATTCGTTTGTTTCTTTCTCAATCGCCTCGCGCGTTTTATATGATTCGACTGAATAAATGACCACCAGAAATACAGACTGTACACTGACAACAAAACGCACACACACGTTGTTTCATACGCCATATTCTCGGAAGGAAGTTACTTGGTAACCACGGAAACATTTCGCGCACGCGCATTTCAACTACCGTGAAAGAAAACCGCAAACATTTCTCGCTAGTGTGGACAGATGCATTAAACTGTACCGGTATACTTTGTATTAGGGATGGCGAAAACTAAAAAAAATCTTGACCGACCACCGAGCCTCATTAGCCGGTTAAAGTCGGTTAACCTATGAGTTTAAACAGGGATGCAAACGGCGCGCCTTTTTCACGGCTCGTGCAGATCCGATTTTTTTTTTTTTGGGGGGGGGGGCGCGTTGGAGTGTCTGAATAATTTCATCAGAGTAAATTCTGTATTAAAATTACTACATAAGCAAATGCCGTTACAGTCCATGAAAAAGCCGTGAAAAAGTCGGCATCTGCGCCTTTAGTTTGTGTGGAGAGATCTGATCTGCAATAACATGCGTTGTTGGCTACAGACCGAAACATACTTTCAGAATGCACTGGCCAAGGCAGGACTAAACTCGACGTGCCTTCTAATAATAATTAAAAAAAACCAAACAGAATAGTAATTTGTAAGCTAAAAAGCCTGTGTCTACACTTTTTTCTTTCGCCGAGTGGCAGCTGTGTTCAACTGGGGCGGGAGGGCGGGACATGACTGAATGGGTGTTTCTGATTTGTCAGCTGTCTTTAACTGGGGCGGGAGGGCGGGACGTGACTGAATGGGTGTTTCTGATTTGTCAGCTGTCGTCCTTACACCGCATGGCATGCCCCAAGTGTTTACAACACAGAATTCCAGGTTCTCCGCTCCAAAATCGGCAGCTTCAAAACGATTGATTTTTTTTTTTTCACCGACAACCAAAAAAAAATTAACCAGTTGACGTTGAGTCGGTCAAACGGTCATCGGTTAACATCCCTACTTTGTATTGATACAGTTATACCACTTTCGTACCGGTATATATGTGAACACAGCATTAATTGACCGTAGGTGTGAATGTGAGTGTGAATGGTTGTCTGTGTCTATGTGTCAGCCCTGTGATGACCTGGCGACTTGTCCAGGGTGTACCCCGCCTTTCGCCCGTAGTCAGCTGGGATAGGCTCCAGCTTGCCTGCGACCCTGTAGAACAGGATAAAGCGGCTAGAGACAATGAGATGAGATTTATAACATTTAGATTATACGCATTATAGTTTGAGCATATGTTTACTTTAACAAAAACCTCTAGTAAAAAGCTCAGGGTAAGACATGTCAACAGCGAGGTATTTCTTTCAGCAGATCATCTTAACTGAAATGCTCACATTAAAAAAAAAAAAATTATCGTTTATTTTAAAGCTTAGTATCAAATTCTGCAAAACTCAAAAAAAGAAGCTTCAGTGGTAGTCCAGGTTTCAGTAAAGTAATAAGGTGTCAGGGTGCCATGATCTGATTGTTTGAATCAATGAAAAAGGTAATGAATACCAAAAAAAAAATCCAAAAGACAACAATCTTAAATCGACTGTTAATGAAAAAACTAAAGCAAGTAATGTGTAAATAATTTAACAGGAGAGTTAGCGGATGTGGCTGTAACTTGGACACTTAAAATAAATCTGTCTCCACGTCATTGTTTATGGATTAACTACCGCACAGCACTGGCTCCCAATCAGATTTCGTATTGATTATAAAATACTACTATTGACCTTTAAAGCACTGAATGGTCTCGCACCACAGTACCTTAGCGAACTTCTGGTCTTTTATGACCCGCCACGCCTACTTAGATCAAAAGGTGCAGGCTATTTGTTGGTACCTCATATAGTGAAGGCTACATCAGAGGGTGGAGCCTTTTCTTACAAAGCCCCACAGTTATGGAACAGCCTTCCAAGTAGTGTTCCGGACTCAGACACAGTCTCAGCGTTTAAGTCTCGGCCGCAAACATATCTGCACGGCTCGAAATTCGCGGTGGTCCGGTCACCCGAGGCAACTTAATTTGTCATTTGGTGGGTAATTCCTGTCACTAGTCAGCCCGGCTGGCTAGTTGAAAATAAAAAATATATATTAAGCGAAGATTCAGACACACCGTCAACTAAAGCCACCACATATTAAGCGCGTGCCGTGTCTGTGTTAATCGATGTGTTTATTGGCAGGACGGAAAATAACGAAGAATTCCGAATCATATCGTGTACGAGTCAGGCTGTCGGTTTTTTCATTACTGCGCATGCATATAACGCGTCTCGTTGAATATCGCAGTAATCACGTTATCAAATTCAATAGATGTGGCCACATTATCGCCCATTTAAACGTGTTTTTGTTGTTGTTTACATCTACATCTGCCAAAGCTACGTTGAAATGTGGAATTTTCTGAAAGGTGTACAGAAACCGCCAGAGACGGAGACAAAGCGACCTCGGTCTGAAGAGGAGAAAAAGGCCGCCGATAAAGCGTACGAGAAGGAGAAACGACAAAGGACTTATAAGCAAACGTGGGAGCAGGGTAGGCCTTGGCTGCGATACGATTTTTATGGAAAAATTAATTTTTTCCAAGTTGATTCCTAGTCAATATGAAGCTCCTAATGCTTTCTCTCTCATAAATGGTTAAATACAGAAAGCATGTTGGACATATTTTGGGTGCGATAGTCATGATAGTAAGTAGATTTGTTTTCGATACTCATACACCAAGTTGCCAAGTTTTCCAATATATTATTATTTGTTGATATTATATTATGGTGCTCTGTGTTGTTCTCATTTATGTATTTAACAACAGTATCAAAATACTCGGGTCTTGAAATAAATGCACATTAGTCATGAACAACGGTAACTACTCTCTTTTGCGTTATTTTTGGCAGAAGTAAAATTCATACATGAACAAATTTTGGCGAGTTGATTTTCTGTTTGGCGAGTTACTCTGGAAGGGAACTAGTCTGGCTGGCTGGTGAAAAAAATATATGGATTTCTAGGCCTGTATCTGTTTAGTCGAGCCTTTTGTTAATAGTTTTATTAGGTAAAGGAGTAGATCTAGAGGATCCTCAGGCAGAGTGTTTTGGTAAACTGGGATGTATGGATGCTGTCAGTCCCCCACTCACTCAGGTTTGCTGACGGTGTAGTGGCTGGCTGCTTTATGTCCCGGGGCTCCCTCATGCCTGTGTTACCTTCTGGTTCTCCCCTTTTAGTCATGCTGTCATAGTTAGTCTTGCCGGAGTCCCTGCTTGCACTCAGCGCAAAATGTATACTGTTCTTACTCATTAGGTGACACCCAACAACCTGTGTTTTCTCCCCCTCCCCTCACTCTGTCTGTCCCTCTCTGAGTTACATGTCGATCCTGAGACACCAGTAAGATGCTGGCCTTTTCTGCTCCTCGGACCTGCCTGATCCATCCTGATGCCCTACTTCTGGCTGGAGTCTCATCACATCGCTCCTGTGCAGGACGGCCCCATATGGACAGTCCAAAGTCGCACTTGGAGGACGCTCTGGATACGTACAGTAATACATTTACGTCTGAGGACTTCAGCTGACTTGCTAACTCTAGGACTGCAGTTGTCATGAACAGTTTATAACTTCAACAAAACGGACTTCGTGTTAAAACTATAATGATTTTCCTGTTTTCCCAGGGATACTTTGTGACTCTATAGGACACTGTTAGAGAAGCGAGTTATTTATAATCACGCTATCTTTTATCACCCAAATGAGGATGGGTTCCCTTTTGAGTCTGGTTCCTCTCGGGGTTTCTTCCTCATGTGGTCTGAGGGAGTTTTTCCTTGCCACCATCGCCACAGGCTTGCTCATTGGGGATAGGTTAGGGATAAAATTAGCTCAGGTTTAAAGCTGTTTTGCGACAATATCTATTGTTAAAAGTGCTATGCAAATAAACTTGCCTTGATTAACAGGAGGCCTAAGCACCGTGTTAATGTACTGAGCTAGCGAACTTTCTCAGGACCGTGAAATAGAAATGACAAAATCCGAGGAAACAATTTTAGCAGGGGGCCTGGGGGCCGCAGGGCCCCAGAAGCTGAACAGATTTTGTGTATATTGATAGATTTGAAGCATCTCCTGAAAGCAAATATTTTCTCAACCGTGCCATTTAATTTGAACTGTTATTATTATGTTGAAATAATACAATTTGAACTGATTTACCTTTTAACTGATAAGGGTTCACTCGAAGAATGAAAATATATCAATAACATACCTCATATTGTAAATTCACTTATATTCTTGTGTCGATTCGTATCAATTCATCGGGTACCGTAATGTCTTTTCCAGGGGGGAAATTCTAGACTGACTATTAAATAATAGTCACTAATGTTCTTGTTTTTGAACTGATTCAATATCAAAATGTCTTTCTTGTTCATGTTAGACAGATTCTAGTCAAAAACTATATACAACTATTTACAAGTCAATATTTATTTTTATTTCCTTTTCTTTGTTAGCAGTTTCTTCAGCTCAGAAAGCCTACTCTTTTCTTTCTGACTTTCTATACGGCTTTTCCTTGCTCTTTTGGTCTCTCTTTCATTACATATTCATGATAACAATGAACATTATGAACAATAACATAAGTTAAAACTACATAAATAATAAATGTGAACAAGATGGTCTACCTGGTAATCTATAGTTCGACATCTTCAATTTCACCAATTCCGCATGTTTTTTTCCTTTAACATGGTCAACCAAACGCGTTCTTCCACCAGAACCGTACTTCACATCCTGATGGCACAAGATGCAGTAAGCGTTCCCTGGTTCTTTTATCTTCCGTATGTGCTCATGGAGATATTCACTACCGGCTTTAAACTCCAGCCATCGCCAATTCCATGGATTTTTGATGCCGTTTTCCTTGTCAATGTTTTTGACATCGTCGGTCTCACCGTCCTCCCTCTGAACGATGTCCCTCCGTGACGCGGACATACCGCGAAATTCTCCTTTTCAAAACCGTTGATATCGAAAGCGTGTTTAAAGAGCACAATGGTAAAACGAAAAGAACACAAGATTCGCGCCGTGGTTTGTAAGCATGGCACAAATGCCGTAAACTGGCCTGTCATTGTCGCAAAAGAAAAAAAGATACCAAAAAAATTACAATGCCGTTACAGAAAGAACAATTTGCGGTAGGCTCTTTCCCAGACTCGCCGGCTCGGTGACACTCGCTGTACGAGACTACTAGCGGTCGGTAGACAACAACCCCTACCCCCCCAATTTGTTATTGCAAAATTAGATGATTTACTAAAATTATATTTTTGGCGGCCAAATTCATGGAATTCCGCGGATTTTTCACAGCCCTGACTTTCTTGACCTACATCGTTTTATTGTTCTAGCTAACGCTCTTTAACCACAGTTAGGCTTCTAGGTAACTAAATCACAACGTGGAGCAGAACTTTGATTAAGACGAGTAAAGCTGATACTCACTTCTGGAGCTGCATCCCGAGCCCACATGGTAAACGTGCTCCACTGAACATCGTGCAGGAGGGTGGAGCGATGTTCACCGAGCCCGTAAATGAAATTAGACGGTAAAGACGTGGACATCTGCAGAAACTGATTTGCATAGAAGAGCGGCGCTACAGTCGTGTTCAACCTTAAACACAAAAAGTACACCAGTGACACAAGGTTATTACAGTCCAGAGTAGTATCGTACGATATAGTATGGTATGCAGACCTTCCATGGCTGAGGCACAGTACAGTACAGCATAGTGTAGCACAGTATGGTACAGCATAACAGTGTGGTACAGCATGGCATAACTTAGCATAGTATTGTATTGTATAATGTGCACACCCTCCGCGGTTATAGTATAGTCAGAGTATTAGCTATAATAGAGTTTACTATAAATACACAGCTGATTATAGGAAATTGCACGCGCTGATTAGTCGAGAGATTCGGACTATTTCTCAATAATCACCTCGAGCAACTCGGCAAAATGGAGACCAATCGTGTCGTCACAGTAAGTGAGGAAGAATTACAAATGATAAGGCCATTATTAAAAAATGTTCTGTTTCCTGTCCACCGGCCGGGTGAGTGCCGTTTGTGCGGTTTAAAAATTTTTTTTAACACCGGTTTTTCGACATTTTTTTCGGGTTCGTAAATCTAAAATCGAACTTGACATTTCCGCATTCCCAGGGCTTTCCACTAAGGCTCATACTAGCCAGCCATGACAAATAAGTAGCCAGCCGGGGGGGTAAACACAAAATAAACTCCTGTGCACGCAGTTCCCAGGGTTAAATGTATTTTCCACAGACCATTTATTTATTCACTTTACTCAAATACAAAGTAAAATGGCAGTAAATCTTCTTTCTTTTCTTGCGTATTGCATCATGAGGCGTTCCTGGCTTGTGAATCTCTTATTTTCGGTGCATGACACATTCACGCAGCTGAGCATGCTATGAATTAACAACGACAACGGTCTGCAGTGGGGCGACACAATTACACACTCAGCCAACATTTCTCCATTTGTGTATGAAAATACACTCCAACCACTCAGTTTGGCTTCATTTACAACCAGCGGTGTCTTTTGATGCCAGCACGTAATTGAACGAGAGAAGACTGGTTTACCGGAGACAAAATAAGCGTCATCTCTGCTTCTGTTCCCTCCGACACACTACTGCCTCCGCCGAGTGCGCGCGCACACACCGCATGTCGGGGCCGCGGATGAGTTACTCTCCCCTGATCAACGAAGTCGGCGGGGAATTTGTGGTTATTATCGGTACAAACAGCACGAATCACAACTTAAATGAGTGCGGTTCAGTTTGACATCATTGTCAGTCCATTAGATAAACATTTAATTTTATTAAAATCGAAAATTAATATTTAGAGCCTGTGGGCTACAAAAATAATAGTCATTAAAGTAGCCGGCTGGACTTAATTGTGTAGTCGGGTGTATGGCCGGCAGCCGGCGCTTGTGGAAAGCCCTGTCGAATCAGCTCTGCGCATGCACCGTGCGGCACAAAAAAATGGCAGCCACCATGAAGGAAGGAGATCCGGAGTTTTCAAACATTCGCTTAAGTGTGAAATCGCAAAATGGTATTCTAGCGAACAACAAAATAGTAAAGATTCAGAAAAACAAATCATTCAGTGATCATTTTAATAGTGTAATTTCATCCGAACTCGGCCTAACGCTCGATTTAGAACTACAAAAAGTCCGTGTGTCGGACATTTTAAGTACCTTTGTAAAAGTTTTGCAAATGTTGCAGTCAGCATTTAAAATGCTAACTTAAAGTTTTTGTACAAGTTTCAGTTGATTAAACCGTCATATTTTATTAAATGTGTCTGCTTTTGTAATAAAAAAGTACTGAAAGAAAACGCAAACACAGCATTGCGATTTCTTATCCACCCATACATTAAAAAAAAAAAATCCCTCTCTCCCGACTGAAAATTTTTTTGCTCACCTGGTGGACAGGAAACAGATTTTTTTTTAAGGATGGCCCGAAAGAAAACGCGGTTCCTAAAAGCACTAAAGATGCTACAAAGTTTCGTCGAAAACTATTCAAAGGTAAGGTGGAACTGGGATTTATTTTATCAATTTCAAAACAACATATTTAATGTGACTCGGCGTAGATAAGTGATACAAGTCTGCGCCGTGCCTTTATTACATTTGCATGCCGCTTTTGAAATTTGAAACAAATGACTTTTTAATATGATATATATTTTAAAATAAAACAATTACCCGCCTCAAGCTCGGTGAATATCGGGAATTTTTTTTTTCGCAGTCCGGTTTCTATCAAATCCTGCGCTCTGATTGGCTGGCGAGCGGGTCCGTATCCTATGGTACGGACCCCAGTTATGGACCTCTGGCGACTCGCTCGTTCACAACAACAATCATAGTAGCAATTTGTGTCAACATTTATAAGATTTTTATCAAAAAAATCTTATAAAGTTTTGCCAGCGTTTCTCAGGAGAATAGCATTAATTTTACAGCATGGATAGCGATAACGACAGTGTTCACAGCGAAAGCGAGTTTTACTCCCCTGAGGAAGAAGAAATAAAAGAAAACATTTCAGGAGAAAGCTAAAAACCTCTAACTTGCTAACGCCGAGCAAAAACATGGCTGAATGACTCAATTTTGTATAAATAGGGGACTACATAGGCGGCAAAATGTAGGTTTTTTTTCCTGCCAGGGAAGTGCACTTGTATACCGAGGAGGAAGCCATTTGCATTACAGCCGTGAATGAGGATTCAAAATGGCGGCTCGGCTTGGTTTTCCCTTTCGGGTGCTCTCGTTTTCTGTTAGAATTTGGTAAAGAAAAAAATAAAAATATATTATTTACCGGCTTAAGGTCGGTCCGTATGGTCAGTACTTTCAAGACCTCGGTCGCGGTATTTCACAATATGGACCTCCCAACTGGTAAATAACATTTATTATATATACAGGACACTTTTTTGATGGAATAAAAACATGTGTTCTATTCCCTTCTAGCGGGTTTCATTCATTTGGTTTGATAGCATGCAATATTGTTAGCATATCGCTTATCCTACGTGTATTACGCCACTCTATCCAATGGGAAACAAGCGGTGAATATGGTTTACGATATTGCATGGTTGTCAAGACAACATGACGTCACTCGTCGGCGATGTAAAACTTCTGCACTAGTGAGCAGCTGAGACGGTCTATAAACAAACATGGCTGCCAGGTTTGCTTCATTAAATATGGAAGAGTTTGAGAGAATTTTGAAAGAGAAAGATGTGTTGAATACCTGATAAGAATGTATAATAATAATCATGGCTTTTTTCATGGTATATCAGATATATTCCATTCAGCTCGTTCAATATCATGCTAGATGAATGAAATATATCTGATATACCACTCAACGCCAGCCAAATCGACTTCCGCTCGCTTATTATTCACGGATATTCACCTCGCCTTCGGTGAATAACTGTTCATTAATATAGTGTAGCCTAACAGTGTGGTATAGCATAGTAGTATAGTATGCACGCTCAACAGTAACACAGTAGTGCATTTACACTACGTTCAGACTGCAACCTGAAACGACCCATATCCGATTTGTTGTGAAATCCGATTTTTTTGTTAGGCTGTTCACATTACCAATTATATGAGACTTGTATGCGATCTCCAATATGAACGGAAAACGACTCAAAAGTGTCCCACATGCGCAAATTGACACGTAATAAGCACATCTACGTAATACGTAAACAAAAAAAGCGCACTCTTCAAGTTTAATGATTTCTTTTTGTTTGTTGGTTTGTTTAATTATCTGGTTAGTGTTAAAGTGTGAGGTCTCGTGTGTGTTTTTGTTTCTGAACTGAAATGAAAACGTGTAGCCTGGTAACGAGGGTTGACTCCTAAATGTCTCTCTATATTTCTATAATTTCTATATAAGTGCACTACATGTTACTAGGAAGTAATGGATGTTTAAACTCTATATAGTGCACTCGAGCTTCAGTAGGCAGTCATTTGGGATACGGCCGCTGTATTACCAAACTCTTAATTCAGGCTTAATAATTTGCACATATTTATTTCGTCATATTCATCTCATCTCATTATCTCTAGCCGCTTTATCCTTCTACAGGGTCGCAGGCAAGCTGGAGCCTATCCCAGCTGACTACGGGCGAAAGGCGGGGTACACCCTGGACAAGTCGCCAGGTCATCACAGGGCTGACACATAGACACAGACAACCATTCACACTCACATTCACACCTACGGTCAATTTAGAGTCACCAGTTAACCTAACCTGCATGTCTTTGGACTGTGGGGGAAACCGGAGCACCCGGAGGAAACCCACGCGGACACGGGGAGAACATGCAAACTCCACACAGAAAGGCCCTCGCCGGCCCCGGGGCTCGAACCCAGGACCTTCTTGCTGTGAGGCGACAGCGCTAACCACTACACCACCGTGCCGCCCTTATTTCATCATATTAATAAACTTTTTCTACATTTTTATAAATATTTATTTAGATTGTTTATAGCCAGCTGAATTCTGCAACTTCTCTCAGCGCTGGCTCAAGGTGCAGAAACACCAGCGCAGTTTGCTATGGAGATGAGGCGAGACCTGGCGATGTGGTTTTTGTGGCGGCGGCGGAACTCACACAATAATCTGATTAATGTGGGCAGCAGACTAATGAGACCGAAGGTGTCAAATTACTGGAAATTTCCAGAACAATCTTGTAATACAGGATGGTTTAAGTTATAAATCAGTTATAGAAACTGTTTTATTTAATCAGGCTAACAGATCAACATCCAGGTCCCTACCAAATCCACCATTAGCTTGATCAATTCTATAAAAGTCTATTTAAATTCTGAAAACTGTACAAATGTTGTTGTTTTCCACCAAAGAGGCGGGATTAGCCAACGCAGAATAGTGACGTTTGTCTCTTGTTGATGACGTGTAGGTCGCATGAATGCGACCTGTCCGGTCAGACTGCAGTCGCATGTGAAAATATCGGATATGCATCGGATTTAGGACCACATATCCAAGCGGCCTGGGTCGCATGTGAAAAAATCGGATCTGTGTCGTTCAGATTGTCAATAACAAATCGGATACAGGTCGCATATGGGCAAAAAAATCGGATATGGGTCGTTTCAGGGTGCAGTCTGAACGTAGTCTTAGTGTAACACACACAGTCTAACCCCTAACTGAATTATTTTATTGTGCCAGAGCACTGCTGTAGTGCAGCCAGTAAATTCCTAATAAACTGTCACTATTGTGTAGAAACAGGAAATTTCTCCATTTCACTTTCACCTATAAACATTTCTCAATTATTCCTTACTGGTAATGTTTTCTTTTCACATTTCTTTCCTTCACGTACTTACAGCACAGCTCCACTTTGCGTTCTCTTAACAATAATCCCAAACGGCTGTGTGGAGAACTCGACTGTATACAGGGGACTTGCAGCTCGTTTTTCCACCGCAGGGACATCTATAGGAACCTCGAACCTCTGCTGTGCTGGATCTGTGATCTGAGGAACAGAGATGGTGCCGACTAAAACAATAAAACGAATCATCAAAACATCACATTACTGGATTAATTTTATTACTCTTGTTTCGAATACACTGAATACATGATCACACAACAGCTGCTACATGTTTCCTGGGATCGTTTAGAGCGCCGAAAATGATCAGTGTCAGAATGGAGCAAAACCAAAATAAACAAGTGTGGGCACTGTAGCGTGACGTTACATCACATCACATCACATCACATCACATCACATCACATCACATCAGCACCAGAGAGACGTGCTGCAACAACAACAGCGCAGAGAAGAGAGAGTACAGCTTGTGCACAGTTACGTCTGCATCAGAGTGAAGAAAAAAAATTAAAATGCTTTGTTAGTCGGTGGGAAATTGCTACGCTTTTAGAAGTCGACATGGAAACGTGCGACAATGTGAAAAATTCTGGAGAAATGGAGCACAGATGAAGCTGATAGAGACTCAGGGATGTCTCAGCTCTACACTGCCCCCTAGTGGATGTAGTGTTTAACTCTCCGGATACACGGATGACAGTGTGAACTAGGGCTGCGTACCTAAACGTAACATCAGGTACAGGTACAGAGGTTTAGGTACAGGTCAATTTGACAAATTAATGTGTTCTTCTGAACTTCTTCAATAACGACAAACATTAATAAACTGTTGACAACTTGTCAGTATCTTTATTCAAAGAAAACCGAACATAACTAGGTTTCCTACCTCACTTCTCAGTCGCTCTCTCAGTCTCACACTTGGTTAACTTGGGACAAAAAGTCATAAGTTGTCTCACAGCGAGATAACTTGCGTTCTGGCCCCCTGAAAGCTTTGTTACGTGATCCCAGACCTTACTGGTCTTCCCACGTGGCATGACAAACAAATTCACTCTGCGGCCTTTAACTTGTGCGGCAAAATTACACAAAGCAACAAAGCCCGCCAATGCCAGCAAAGGAAAAACGGCTGACCTGCTTTTGACCAATCAGAACGCTGGATCAGCCAAGCTCTCGCAATGTCTCGTGAGACTGTGGTGAGAGGATCTCAAATCAAAGATGGCTCTGATTTCAAGTTTCAGTGCGGCATTTTACGTCTTTTCCAGTGCTAAATTTCCGTCTTTGTGGAAGTATTTATGCATCTTCAGTCACAAAATAAGCATATGATACTTGGTGTAAATTTATATCGGTACAGTACCGGTACTTCATGATCCGGTATTTTGGACCTGTACCGAATCGATTTTCACGGTACAGTACCGGTACGCAGCCCTAGTGTGAACAAATTGCTCTCATGCAGTGAACTGAAGAATATTTACAGGTTAATGCTGTCCTGTGAGCACAACATGTAATCCAGGGATGTGATTTGGGGCTGGTGAAATTATCTGAAAATTTTAGCCGGGGGTCTGGGGGCCGCAGGCCCCCAGCTGGTCCAGGGCAGCGCCCTGGTGGGGGGACAAGGGGGGCGAAGCCCCCCGAAGCTCCTGGGTTCTGGGGTTTTCTGACTTAAAAATTGTACTAAAATGGCAAGCAAACACACAAGAAAAAACTTGTCATGATTAACAAATTCAAGCCAATTTAATGGTCAACATGCAACTCTGAGCCCCTATAGCAAATTCAATGATTCTTAACTGACAAAAAGCCAAAACATGAAACCTAAAAATGTCATTCTAAATTAAATCATCTGCATTAGAATAAATAGAAAATTGTATAAGGAAAAACAAAATTTATACTTTCAATTACTGTAGAAGTTGAACATACCTAAATGTGCCTTTTCAAACAAACATGATGCAACATAAGAATTCATCCACACGTCTTCAGGAACTCTCAAAGAAAAAAAAAGATGCGAGCATCCATGTCCAGTTCCAGCAGATCAGTCACTTTTTTCTGCAGTTTCTACTCTAGCAATGTCAACTTCATATACATAACTCTATAGTGTTCACTCACCAAAGGATAATCATAACTCCACAGTGTTCACTCACTTAAGGATATTCAGAACCCCAGTGTTCACTCACTTAAGGATATTCAAAACTACTGTGTTCACTCACTTAGGTTTCATTTCTATCCAGCCCGACTTTGCACGCTCGTAGCTCGGGCAGGGGAGGTCCCAGCATCGCCAAACTTGACAGCCAGAGTCCTCTGCCCTCCCCCCAAAGAACCAGCATGGGCAGGACGCGCTAGCCCCGCGCCTCGGGACGTAATTCGCCCCGAGGCGAGCCGCGGCGCTCCGCTTAGGTTTCGTTTCTATCCCGGGCTCCAGCCCAACTTTGCACGCTCGTAGCTCGGGCAGGGGAGGTCCCAGCATCCCCAAACTTGGCAGCCAGAGACCTCTGCCCTCCCCCCAAAGAACGAAATTGCTGAACAAATGTCTCACAGTCTTATGTCCAACGTCTGTAGCAACCTCTTTCTCCAACCATTCCCAGCGGAACTTGTTTTTCACTATTCTGTCGATTTCTTTAACTCGATTTGCATCTTTACGATCGATCACGGAGGCTGCCATCTTTCAACTCTTTGTTTGAAGCGAGCTTACGTACAGCTATCTAACAAGCGCGTTCATTGGTTGTTACAGAGCGATAGGCCAATCACGTACCTCGTTTCATCTCAATGACGGAATTACTGAAAGTCGGAACGAATAGGATACGAATGCGGATTTTTGAGCGAAAAATCAGAAAAAAAATTATTTTTTTCAAATTTTGAGGTGAATAAAAGCGGAATTCCGCGAATTCACGGAAAAATCACATCCCTGGTAATCACATCACAGTTATACATGTCAAGAGGAAGGAAACATTTGAGTCGTATTCAAGTATACAGAAAAAACACCACGGCTCATAGACAAACATTCGTTTCATTTTTGTCATGGGTCATTCCACGTCAATTCAACCGGGGCCCGCGCACTTAGGTCTCAAAAAAATTCTGAAAAAAAAAAAAAATCACCAGATGTACCCATGTTACCTTAGCCTGGGAAATCCCATGCTGCTTTGCACAATCGTTCCGATCTGAAAAGACAGCATGGAAACTATGGTCTAAAGGCTCGCCTGAGTTAGGGAGCCAATCAGAGAGTGGGGAGGGGTGGAAAGACGGTGACGCGTACTACTCGACAAACGGAAGCTTGTAGTTTATTTGGGACTGTTTACGGATCACATTTAACATGGCGGCGAGCGATACAAACCAAACTTTCGATCAAGCTTTAGACACTGTTCTGAATAGTTTAGAGTGAAAGTTTGTTTTTAAAAAAAAAGAACAGCGTTTGGCGTTACAGTCTTTCGCCTCTTCGTCGCTCTAACTATTTCACCGGGTACAACTGCCATGATTGGCCATGGGCTACGTATACGCCAAATGATAGACATTCGCAACGTCCAATAAACGGCCGTTGACAATCGTAAACCACACCTCCCCTACGAGAAATTCAATAAGCGGATTCCAGACCATATTTCACTTGTGATATGGTCTGGTGTTAACCAGATTACATGTTACCTAGGAGAAACACTGTAAATTTATTTGAATGTAAGATGTATACTTTCCATGTTACAGCCAGTTTTACTGGGGGGGGGTCAATTTCGTTCAGACTCTTTTTTTTTTTGTCAAAGTTCACAAGCCCATAGCTCAAGAACTAAACCATGTAGGAGGCTCAAATTTTGCATGCTGGTACATAAATAAGCGAAGTGCGCAACACTTGTACACATGCGCGGCTTTTCTAGGTCAACTATTTCGGCTACCAAACGAACTACCGAGACGCTGAAGTTACTATAGGAAGACAGGTAGCGGACCGTGAACTTTAAAGCTTTATAGCGAATGGCTTAAAGACCTTAAGCGAATTGTAAAACTATGACAGGTGCACACTGTGCTTTTTACCAATGTACTAACGGAAGTTATAAACTTAAGCGGTGGAAGAAAACACACAGTTGTACTGGGCCTACATCTGAAGACGGGTCATGTAAATGTGAACCTCCGTTTGTTTTGATTACATTTCCAACCAAAAAAAAAAAGACCCAGAAGGACGTAAAAGATGGCAAAAAGTTGTAAGTTTGTTCAGATATTTAGTTTGTCATTTATTTTTGGCAATTCTAACAAAATATTACGTAGTTATTATGCAGAAAAGGCCTACAGGTTTACTACATCTTTCCATCTTACTGTAATATCGCCCACCTTCGTGTCCCATAATAAGGGCCATATAGATTATATTCAGGAGGCCTACAGATTAAAGCAGGCTTAGATTACTTTATATAATTAACAGTAGATGTATTCATATTATATATATATATATACACACATGTATGTGTGTATAGTCTAGACCAGGGGTTTTCAAAGTGTGGGAGAGTGAGCCCCCCCTCAGAGAGCAAATAAACAACAGCGCCCCCCCTCACAATTTTTGTTGTTGCTATACTTAATGTTCCATTCATATTTAAAAAAAAAATGGTTGTTGTACACATTTTTATTTTTTACACATTTTAAACATCTGCGCTTTTCTTTTTAAAACATCTTGTTTTACACATTTTAAACATCTCATAGCATCGTTAGCTAGCACCTCTTGGCAGACAACACACTGTGGCAGTGGAGCATCTTCAGATCCAGTCCATGAAAATCCAAACTTTAAATAATCGTGGTCAGACTTCCTTCTTTTTTCAGTCCCCCCAGGATTCCGCGGGCCTTTTTTGTGATTGTTGCGGGCTAAAATGTCTGATGTTGCGGGGGATTTTCCAAAAAATTGTGATGAAAGTTGCAGTGTTTTTTAGGTTTTTGTTGCGATTACATTGCGGGAGAAAGTGAAAGTTGGGAGAAATTGTTGCGATTTTCTCTTTTTGTGATTAAAATTGAGTGATATGTTAAATATTAAGTTATTACCGAAAAACTATTGACTAAAAAAACAAAGACACTGAGAAATGGTCCTATAAAACAACTTTACCAATATAAAAGATTACCAGGACTACAAAAATGCAGAAAAATAGGCTTTACTTATCCAAATGCACCTGTTGGTTCAAAAGTTAAAGTGCAGAGAACCTCACAGCACAACATGAAGTTACCTTAAAATATAATATAAATGCCTCAGCTTTCATGTAAAAAAAAAAAACTATTAATACTAGTACTGTGTGCAAGCAGTCTCTCCTGAAGACTAAATTAAACAATAATTATAAACTCATCTCATCTCATTATCTCTAGCCGCTTTATCCTGTTCTACAGGGTCGCAGGCAAGCTGGAGCCTATCCCAGCTGACTACGGGCGAAAGGCGGGGTACACCCTGGACAAGTCATAATTATAAAATAAATGGCTCAGGCTTCATAGAAGAAAAAAAACAACAACAATTTGAACAGAATCTCACAGTATGATGCTGAAGCTGCCTAAACAATGGAAAATAAAATACCATTTTGGCAAAAATGTTGGCATCCATTAATTTCTTGTATTAAGTAAAAAAAATAATATAAAGTGCACACAGTCCTTCACTGTAAACATAACACACTTTCAGTAACAGAATTTAAGCCTATATAAACACTGACTCGCACATGCAATGTTGCCAGATACTGCTGACGTTTTCCAGCCCAAAATATGTTCAAAACCCGCCAAAATGCACTTAAAACCGCCCAATCTGGCAACGCTGAGCGCATGCTGCTTCTCTTGAACGTATACACGGAAGTAAGGCGGAAGGTAGTTTGTCGACGTCACCTCAAGACGACGCCAACGATTGGTCAAATTTGCGGGAAGGTTGCGGTGATTGGATATAATTGCAACACCGCCCTGAATTCGCGGGGATTGGTTGAATTTGCAAATCGCAACATCGCGAAATCCTGGAGGGTCTGTTTTTTTTGCTTGGCCCAGACTCTGTCTCCTCACTCACTGTAGCTTTAGGTACTAAAAATCGATCCATTTTGTCTCTGGCAAAGGCTAGCTGAAGTTCACTAAATATCCGTAATAGTAACTTATTCTGGTTTATGTTTCCTCACGTTGCACCCCCCCGGAAGAACTCTGGCGCCCCCCAGGGGAGGCGCACCCCACACTTTGAAAAGCCCTGGTCTAGACAATGTAGGCCTAAGATAAAATTTTGTATAAAGGATAGGCTACAAATGAATTGTCAGTGTCGCAGGCAGTCCACGACGACTGCAAAACCGTTTCAAATCGTCAACTTTCCAGAGTTTAAACTGATCTAAATCGTAGTTGTCAATACTGCTTTTCGCCATTTTGAAGTGCTGTTTTGTAGCCAAAAAAATTAGCGATCCCATAATGCACTGCACGGGCCGAGATTCGCAATTCGCTTATAGGAGTAGTGTGTAGCAAAACTGTCATTTTGGGTCTGGATGGTCCTGCATGGTCACAGCACTCCCTCAAAGATGATCAAAATTTTATTGGAGTTTTTGGCTGGGCTCTGTTTAGGCCTTCAGAAGACATATTTTTACCCAACATAGGCTCCTGATTTTTTTCACCTTATTGAGATAAGTAGAAACGCTCTCAAAAAAAGCAATAAACAGAAAGGAAACTCTATCAGTGTTTGAACAGAAGACCTCACAAGTCTGACAAATCATTTTGGATGTCATTTTCAGAGCACCGTAACACCTTGTGGGAATGTGCGCAGATTTTTAAAATATTTTTTTCTTTATCCTCCATGATCCCTTCTTTTTAAAAACACCAATTTGGCTTGTCTTACTCGAATCTTTCTTTTTTATTTTCCACCCTGAACATGGGCAAAATGCACCATTGAGAGCAATATGCTTTCTATAATAGTCGGCCAGCCAATGGCAGCAAAAGTGCTTAAAAAAAACTTTTGATGGCAAAGTCTTGTTAAAAGTTGGCAACCATGCTAGAAGTTAGCAGCATGGACTAAGGTTTCAGAATCACCCGGTTGCCAACATGGAACTTGACCTTTAAGGTCAAATTTGAAGGTCAAAAGGTCAAAAACAATGCATTTTATGGTTAGTCTTTTTTGGGGGCCTTATATTCATGGAATTCTTTTTCAAATGTTGGCAACCATGCTAGAAGTTATCAATAAAGTCTAAGGTTCCAGAATCTAGTGGTTGCCAAAATCATATTTCAAATTTAAGGTGAAATTTGAAGGTAAAAAAGTAAAATAAATAAATTAAATGGGTGGTTCGTCCATTTTGGGGGGATCTATTTACATGCTATTCTTTTTTTAAAAGTTGGAAACTATGCTAGAAGTCATCAGTAGGGTCTGAAGTTCCAGACTTCAGTGGTTGCCAAAGTCATATTTGTACTTTAATGTCAAATTTGAAAATTAATAATAATAATAATAATAATAATAATAATAATAATAAAAAAAAACAGAAGCGAGGATGTTCTGATTCGTCTTTTTGTGGGGTTGTATTTTCATGGCATTCTTTTTAAAAGCTGGCAACCGTGTTATTAATTATCAGCAGGGTCTGAGGTTTCAGATTCCAGTGGTAATATAATATAATATAGGGGCGGCACGGTGGTGTAGTGGTTAGCGCTGTCGCCTCACAGCAAGAAGGTCCTGGGTTCGAGCCCCGGGGCTGGCGAGGGCCTTTCTGTGCGGAGTTTGCATGTTCTCCCCGTGTCCGCGTGGGTTTCCTCCGGGTGCTCCGGTTTCCCCCACAGTCCAAAGACATGCAGGTTAGGTTAACTGGTGACTCTAAATTGGCCGTAGGTGTGAATGTAAGTGTGAATGGTTGTCTGTGTCTATGTGTCAGCCCTGTGATGACCTGGCGACTTGTCCAGGGTGTACCCCGCCTTTCGCCCGTAGTCAGCTAGGATAGGCTCCAGCTTGCCTGCGACCCTGTAGAAGGATAAAGCGGCTTGAGATAATGAGATGAGATAATATAATATAATATATGCTCAAGACTTTATATTGGGATGCTTGATTTAGCTCATCATGGAGCGACTGTGGCCAGTCAGCCTTGGACATTCTGAAATGTATAATTCGAACTGGTTTTCGCCAAGACACATCATAGCTTATTAACATAAAATTAACTTAAACCGAATTTTAAATTTTCACCCTGGTCACCCAATTCACTTTATTCTTTTGTTTTATGTGAAGCACATTAAGCTGCCTGTATGAAATGTGCTATATAAATAAAATCTGCCTTGCCTTGGCTCACCAGCGACTTTGCTTTGGCCATCCAATTCACAGACTCCATAGAAAAATAATGACTTCTTATGTTTCTCATGTGAGCACAAGGTCAGATGATTATTGAGATGAAGCAATCTTGACATGTTACCGCCAACGAGTGATGCATTGGCATTGCATCTTGCACGTGCAAATCATCAGGCAAAGGTATGGCTGCAGTCTGACGAGGTAATGAAAGCCCTGAGGAGACAGGTGGTTGGAAAGTGGTAGACCAACACTTGGTGGCTGTGTGGCAAAGGAAGCCTCCAGTTCCACATAGTTGCTTAGAACTGATAACATGTGGTTGTAGAACCAAGTGTCGTACACATGCCTGCAGTTGCCTGAAGAATGGACAGCCCTGTATACCTGCATGTGGTTGTGATGCAGATGGATGTTTAAACACTGCAGGGATGGAACATGATAAGGATGAGACAACCTTTTTGCAATAACAGCAACAATAAGTGCAACGCTACACAACTACTACAAATACATAAAATTGAACATACTACAAAAATATGCAGTCTGTAATCACATTTGAATTTGAATTCTTGCCTTGAAATAAAGAAACAATCTGTTGACATACAGTCTTGTTATTCAGTCACTGTAGAAAACGTTTTGTGTTATTCATACCACAATAATAATGGCCATATAATTTCTAAATATACATACAACCCCGATTCCAAAAAAGTTGGGACAAAGTACAAATTGTAAATAAAAACGGAATGCAATGATGTGGAAGTTTCAAAATTCCATATTTTATTCAGAATAGAACATAGATGACATATCAAATGTTTAAACTGAGAAAATGTATCATTTAAAGAGAAAAATTAGGCGATTTTAAATTTCATGACAACAACACATCTCAAAAAAGTTGGGACAAGGCCATGTTTACCACTGTGAGACATCCCCTTTTCTCTTTACAACAGTCTGTAAACGTCTGGGGGCTGAGGAGACAAGTTGCTCAAGTTTAGGGATAGGAATGTTAACCCATTCTTGTCTAATGTAGGATTCTAGTTGCTCAACTGTCTTAGGTCTTTTTTGTCGTATCTTCTGTTTTATGATGCGCCAAATGTTTTCTATGAGTGAAAGATCTGGACTGCAGGCTGGCCAGTTCAGTACCCGGACCCTTCTTCTACGCAGCCATGATGCTGTAATTGATGCAGTATGTGGTTTGGCATTGTCATGCTGGAAAATGCAAGGTCTTCCCTGAAAGAGACGTCGTCTGGATGAGAGCACATGTTGCTCTAGAACCTGGATATACCTTTCAGCATTGATGGTGTCTTTACAGATGTGTAAGCTGCCCATGCCACACGCACTAATGCAACCCCATACCATCAGAGATGCAGGCTTCTGAACTGAGCGCTGATAACAACTTGGGTTGTCCTTCTCCTCTTTAGTCTGAATGACACGGCGTCCCTGATTTTCATAAAGAACTTCAAATTTTAATTCGTCTGACCACAGAACAGTTTTCCACTTTGCCACAGTCCATTTTAAATGAGCCTTGGCCCAGAGAAGACGTCGGTGCTTCTGGATCATGTTTAGATACGGCTTCTTCTTTGAACTATAGAGTTTTAGCTGGCAACGGCGGATGGCACGGTGAATTGTGTTCACAGATAATGTTCTCTGGAAATATTCCTGAGCCCATTTTGTGATTTCCAATACAGAAGCATGCCTGTATGTGATGCAGTGCCGTCTAAGGGCCCGAAGATCACGGGCACCCAGTATGGTTTTCCGGCCTTGACCCTTACGCACAGAGATTCTTCCCGATTCTCTGAATCTTTTGATGATATTATGCACTGTAGATGATGATATGTTCAAACTCTTGGCAGTTTTACACTGTCGAACTCCTTTCTGATATTGCTCCACTATTTGTCGGTGCAGAATTAGGGGGATTGGTGATCCTCTTCCCATCTTTACTTCTGAGAGCTGTTGCCACTCCAAGATGCTCTTTTTATACCCAGTCATGTTAATGACCTATTGCCAATTGACCTAATGAGTTGCAATTTGGTTCTCCAGCTGTTCCTTTTTTGTACCTTTAACTTTTCCAGCCTCTTATTGCCCCTGTCCCAACTTTTTTGAGATGTGTTACTGTCATGAAATTTCAAAATGTCTCACTTTCAACATTTGACATGTTGTCTATGTTCTATTGTGAATACAATATCAGTTTTTGAGATTCGTAAATTATTGCATTCCGTTTTTATTTACAATTTGTACTTTGTCCCAACTTTTTTGGAATTGGGGTTGTATTAATCCATATAATTCATCAATATATTTGAACTTCCTATCCCCCAGGTACTAATTATCCAATATCTATGGCAAACAATTTGTATTTTATGAAAGCACATCACAAAATAAAAAAAACAAAACTGATATTTGACCTCGGTTGACCTTTGGACCTCTATATTACACCTTAAAGGTCAAGTTCCATGTTGGCAACCGGGTGATTCTGAAATCTTAGTCCATGCTGATAACTTCTGGCATGGTTGCCAACTTTTAACAAAAAATGCCATCAAAAGGTTTTTTTAGGGTCTTGGCAGGCCGACTATAACATTAATGTAAAGAGTAAATAACCAAAGGCCAATTTTGCCCTGACATGATCACCTTAGAGCGCCCGTGCAGGGGTGGAGGGATCCTTTTCAATTTCAATGATTCAGTGATTTTAGGGGCACCTGTGGTTACTCTCAATATTGAGTCACTGAATCATTGAAATTGAAAAGGATCCCTCCACCCCTGCACGGGCGCTCTAAGGTGATCATGTCAGGGCAAAATTGGCCTTTGGTTATTTACTCTTTACATTAATGTTATAGAAAACATATTGCTCTCAATGGTGCATTTTGCCCATGTTCAGGATGGAAAATAAAAAAGAAAGATTCGAGTAAGACAAGCCAAATTGGTGTTTTTAAAAAGAAGGGATCATGGAGAATAAAGAAAAAAATATTTTAAAAATCTGCGCACATTCCCACAAGGTGTTAGTCTGGTTAACACCAGACCATATCACAAGTGAAATATGGTCTGGAATCCGCCTATTGAATTTCTCGTAGGGGAGGTGTGGTTTACGATTGTCAACGGCCGCTTATTGGACGTTGCGAATGTCTATCATTTGGCGTATACGTAGCCCATGGCCAATCATGGCAGTTGTACCCGGTGACGTAGTTAGAGCGACGAAGAGGCGAAGAAAGACTAACGCCAAACGCTGTTCTTTTTTTAAAACAAACTTTTGCTCTAAACTATTCAAAACAGTGTCTAAAGCTTGATCGAAAGTTTGGTTTGTATCGCTCGCCGCCATGTTAAATGTGATCCGTAAACAGTCCCAAATAAACTATAAGCTTCCGTTTGTCGAGTAGTACACGTCACCGTCTTTCCACCCCTCCCCACTCTCTGATTGGCTCCCTAACTCAGGCGAGCCTTTAGACCATAGTTTCCATGCTGTCTTTTCAGATCGGAACGATTCTGCAAAGCAGCATGGGATTTCCCAGGCTAACAAGGTGTTACGGTGCTCTGAAAATGACATCCAAAATGATTTGTCAGACTTGTGAGGTCTTCTGTTCAAACACTGATAGAGTTTCCTTTCCATTTATTGCTTTTTTTGAGAGCGTTTCTACTTATCTCAATAAGGGGAAAAAAATAAAGAGCCTATGTTGGGTAAAAATATGTCTTCTGAAGGCCTAAACAGAGCCCAGCCAAAAACTCCAATAAAATTTTGATCATCTTTGAGGGAGTGCTGTGACCATGCAGGATCATCCAGACCCAAAATGACAGTTTTGCTACGTACTATTCCTATTTATGTACCAGCATGCAAAATTTGAGCCTCCTACATGGTTTAGTTTTTGAGCTATGGGCTTGTGAACTTTGACAAAAAAAAAAAAAAGTCTGAACAAAACTGACCCCCCCCCCAGTAAAACTGGCTGTAACATGTATACATCTTACATTCAAATACATTTACAGTGTTTCTCCTAGGTAACATGGGTACATCTGGTGATTTTTTCAGAATTTTTTGAGACCTAAGTGCGCGGGCCCCGGTTGAATTGACGTGGAATGTCCCTCATGCGTTTGGGGGGAAGCCATGGCTCATACTGTTTACGTTAGCAGTTCCTCGGGAGATCATGCGTAAAAACACAGGGTGCCAGGTCCTTTACCTACACCGCACCAACTTTGTGGAACAGCCTTCCTCCTTGTCTCTGCGAAATTAAATAACTTTGTGTTTTAAACAGAAGTTAAAGATGCATTTGTTTACGCTGCATTTTGATTTCATTTATGAATTTTATTATTAGTGGCGGTACTACTTATTTTATCTTTTATTGGAGTTTATTTATAGTGGTGCTTGAAAGTTTGTGATCCCTTTAGAATTTTCTATATTTCTGCATAAATACGACCTACAACATCATCAGATTTTCACACAAGTCCTAAAAGTAGATAAAGAGAACCCAGTTAAACAAATGAGACAAAAATATTATACTTGGTCATTTATTTATTGAGGAAAATGATCCAATATTACATATCTGTGAGTGGCAAAAGTACGTGAACCTGTGCTTTCAGTATCTGGTGTGACCCCCTTGTGCAGCAATAACTGCAACTAAACGTTTGCGGTAACTGTTGATCAGTCCTGCACACTGGCTTGGAGGAATTTTAGCCCATTCCTCCGTACAGAACAGCTTCAACTCTGGGATGTTGGTGGGTTTCCTCACATGAACTGCTCGCTTCAGGTCCTTCCACGACATTTCGATTGGATTAAGGTCAGGACTTTGACTTGGCCATTCTAAAACATTAACTTTATTCTTCTTTAACTATTCTTTGGTAGAACGACTTGTGTGCTTAGGGTCGTTGTCTTGCTGCATGACCCACCTTCTCTTGAGATTCAGTTCATGGACAGATGTCCTGACATTTTCCTTTAGAATTCGCTGGTATAATTCAGAATTCATTGTTCCATCACTGATGGCAAGCTGTCCTGGCCCAGATGCAGCAAAACAGGCCCAAACCATGATACTACCACCACCATGTTTCGCAGATGGGATAAGGTTCTTATGCTGGAATGCAGTGGTTTCCTTTCTCCAAACATAACGCTTCTCATTTAAACCAAAAAGTTCTATTTTGGTCTCATCTGTCCACAAAACATTTTTCCAATAGCCTTCTGGCTTGTCCACGTGATCTTTAGCAAACTGCAGACGAGCAGCAATGTTCTTTTTGGAGAGCAGTGGCTTTCTCTTTGCAACCTTGCCATGCACACCATTGTTGTTCAGTGTTCTCCTGATGGTGGATGCGTGAACATTAACATTAACCAATGTGAGAGAGGCCTTCAGTTGCTTAGAAGTTACCCCAGGGTCCTTTGTGACCTCGCCAACTATTACACGCCTTGCTCTTGGAGTGATCTTTGTTGGACAACCACTCCTGGGGAGGGTAACAACGGTCTGACTGTGGATTGGTGGAGTCCAAACTCTTTAGAGATGGTTTTGTAACCTTTTCCAGCCTGATGAGCATCAACAACGCTTTTTCTGAGGTCCTCAGAAATCTCCTTTGTTCGTGCCATGATACACTTCCACAAACATGTGTTGTGAAGATCAGACTTTGATAGATCCCTGTTCTTTAAATAAAACAGGGTGCCCACTCACACCTGATTGTCATCCCACTGATTGAAAACACCTGACTCTAATTTCACCTTCAAATTAACTGCTAATCCTAGAGGTTCACATACTTTTGCCACTCACAGATATGTAATATTGGATCAGTTTCCTCAATAAATAAATGACCAAGTATAATATTTTTGTCTCATTTGTTTAACTGGGTTCTCTTTATCTACTTTTAGGACTTGTGTGAAAATCGAATGATGTTTTAGGTCATATTTATGCAGAAATATAGAAAATTCTAAAGGGTTCACAAACTTTCAAGCGCCACTGTATATATTTTTAGCTACTGTATTTTTTTAAAATAATTGGTTGTATTGATATTTATTTTTGACATTGTAAAGTGCTTTTGATCATTGTATGTAAATGGCTCTATACAAATTATTAAATTATTATGGCCAAATGGTAAGAGAAACAGCTTTGGGACCAAAAGGTTGCTGGTTCGATTCCCTGAACCAGCAGGACTGGCTCAAGTACCCTTGAACAAGGCACCTAACCCCCAACTGCTCTGGCAAGAGTGGTGCTGTACCTTGTGTCTGATCAGCCAGAGAAAAACTGATGATGTGATTAACAGTTTGGGCAAAACCCCAGCCATAACTAACTAACTTGACGTGTGCAAAAATGCGATGTTTTACCTCACACACTTCTTTTTTAGAAAAGGATATACAATCTGTATTAATGCACTTAGCTAGCTCACTAGCTTGATGTACATCATTATATTATGCTCGCTACGACTTTTCAGCCTCAGTTTGGTTTCTCGGTAACTAATGCCGCTTTTCCACTACCAACGCGGCTGAGTCGGGCTGAGCCGTGTGGTGCGGAGTTGGGCTGAGTCGAGCTGAGTGGGGCTGCTGGAGTTGCATTTCGACTACAACCGCGCTGAACCGTGCTGGCTGGAAGTGGGTGGACACATTGGGTGGAGTTAGCGAAAGTGGGTGGACGTCAGGTGATGTCGTTAGGCGGCGCAAACAGTGACATCAGTGATCTTTTAAGCGGTAGTCTCACGACCCGGATAGTAAACAATAAACATGGAGGACATGGAGTCGTTAGTGTTGCTGGTCTTGGTGCTGTGGCTTGTTGTCACCGACAACGCGGACAGATACTGGCAAGAGCGTATAGATGAGGCGAGGCGCATAAGGCTTCAGAAATTCTCGTAATTCGTAATTCTTCTTCTTCCGGGTTTACGGTGTTTACAGATCCCAGCGTGCTCGCGGGGCGTGTGTGGGCATGTGAGGACACTCCTCCTCACCAATCAGTGCACAGGGGAGTGTCTGCTCACGCCCCTAGCCCCACTCGGCTCAGTTTGGCTCGCTTCAGCCCCACTCCAAAACCGTGCGAGTTTTGGGTGCTAAGCAGGGCTGAAGCGAGCTGAGTCGTGCTGCTCTGAGGTAGTCGAAACGCGAGCCGTGTCAGGCTGAAGTGAGCTGAAAAAGGGTAGTGGAAAAGGGCCATAAATCACACAAGCAGAACTTTGAAATTTTCCCCATATGCTATGGATTAACTAATGAATTTATGACTAGAGCTAGCAAACAGGGCGGCACGGTGGTGTAGTGGTCAGCGCTGTCGCCTCACAGCAAGAAGGTCCTGGGTTCGAGCCCCGTGGCCGGCGAGGGCCTTTCTGTGTGGAGTTTGCATGTTCTCCCCGTGTCCGCGTGGGTTTCCTCCGGGTGCTCCGGTTTCCCCCACAGTCCAAAGACATGCAGGTTAGGTTAACTGGTGACTCTAAATTGAGCGTAGGTGTGAATGTGAGTGTGAATGGTTGTCTGTGTCTATGTGTCAGCCCTGTGATGACCTGGCAACTTGTCCAGGGTGTACCCCGCCTTTCGCCCGTAGTCAGCTGGGATAGGCTCCAGCTTGCCTGCGACCCTGTAGAACAGGATAAAGCGGCTACAGATAATAAGATGAGATAGCAAACAGAAACAAAAACCAAAGCTCTCACTTTTACACGCAGTCTGCTGTTCGACTCATACAGTACATCCAGCTTCAGGATCTCGATGTCTTTCGGGTAATATGTCTTCTGAGTACGAACCAGTTTCCCAGTCAATCCCGTCTCGGTGTCGTTAACAGCCACTAACGTGTACGATGGAAAATCTGGTGGATAAAAGCACCACGGGACGCCGGTCTTCTCATTTCCTGACTGTGTAAAGCAACAGTTTCTGGCGTGACACATATCCTCCGTCACCACAACGTCTCTCTCCGGATAGCAGTCAAACCTCCAGGATTCTGGAATAAGAGAGCAGGATTCTGGCTGCGTTCGGTTTTCCTGCACCACGCCCTTGCTGGGTGGAGCCACAGGAGACGGAGGGCGGTGGATTCCTACTGAAGAGCTACTATGCAGCCAAAGCACGGTTCCGAGTAACCAGACACCGAGGACAACAAGGATAAAGCCTCCGAGGGTCAACAGGGCAGCAGTGACAGAGCAGTGAGGCCTCCGGGCCAGCAGGGGGTGCTTTGCATCATCCACCGTCAGCTCACTGTCCTGTGAATCATCCTGAGGCTGCAGTAAGGGCACGCCAGAGAAGTGCAACTCCTCCGGGGTCAGTCTGTTATACGACACCATGGTGTGGAGCTGAAGCAGAGACACAGAAACAGAGTTAAAATCAGAACAACGTTTACACAACATTCAGCACAAACTGACAGGAATATGATGTGCTTGATAAAAAAAATATATATATATAATTTGTAATTGTTGTGATTTTTAATAAAACGCTGCATGTTTTTCCTAGACCGCCCCCAAGTGTCTGATTCCCTGCACTACATCACATATTCCCACATCTGTGCCTCATTGTCAGCTGCAGATGTGTTGAAAGTCATAGAAACACTCATAAGCAGGAAGAAGAGGAAGTCACAATCATATCCTCGTGTCATCGTGTTGCCACAGATGGTCACATGATCGCTGGATTATGATCCGCCTCCTGAGCGTCCCGTGATATAATCCACATGACTGATAGAAAGATTTCACAAACATGGATGTGAGTTAGGCTCAGGTTAAAGAACAGCTTCACCTCTGACTGGGACAGAGCGCTGACACTGGAGACTCCTTCCTTCCTTCCGTTAACGTTACACAAACACATTTCTCCTGACACAACACTTCACCACATCAACAACCACACACACTTTTAAGCCTCGGTCACAACCGGCTGTATGTGCTCCTACGGCCGGTCTACGTGCAAAAAACACAAGAAACGCACGGAGGGCGCGCGTGTGACGTGCTGATTTTCGAGCCGTAGACCGGCCGCAGAGGTTCTTTGTCGTGTCAAACAAACTCTACGGGCGCTTACGTTTTTTTCAGGTTGCAAGACAAACTTACGGCCAACGTGCGTCTTTCTCCATGAACAAAAAAAAAAAAAGCAGCGATTTGGGAAACGCCAAAAATCGCATGGCCAAAAAATCGTACGTCTGGTTGTGACTTAGGCTTAACCAATTTATTATTAATATACAAGCGCATTAATACAAACCTGTGATTTGCCTTGCAGCCGGAACTACTTTCAGAGCTGCTTTTATAGAAAATTAATCAACACCTTCTGACCAATCAGAATGCATTCTGTTGAGGGTCTGAAAGGTGAAGTGATGATGAATCTTCAGCAAAAAGGATCTCGTCCCTGTGTCCTCCTCACTATATAGCGAGGACGCCATTTTGTAGTGCTGTCCGAAACCTTAGTGAGGATTATTTACACCCTATATAGCGCACTCAAAGTATCCCACAATGCATCACGGAAAACAGTGTACAACCGATGGTCACTAACCAAGCAATATATCCCATCATGCATTGTGGTCGCACTGAAAGAAATCAAATTAAAAAAAGTCTCAAATTTGATTTAATAAAAGGCAGCGGCAAAGAAGAAAGTATTCAGCCTTGATTTAAAAGAACTGAAAGACGCAGCTACTTTCTATTGATTAATGTGGGAAATGCACTCAGTATAATATGGATTTATCACAAAAATACACACGCATATATATATATATATATATATATATATATATATATATATATATATATAAATAAATAAATAAATAATGTTATTTACCAGCTGGGAGGTCCGTTTCGTGAAATACCGTGACCGAGGTCTTGAAAGTACTGAGCGAGGCCCTCTGGGCCGAGGTCAGTATTCAAGGCTGAGGTCACGGTATTTCACCATACGGACCGACCTTAAGCTGGTAAATAATATATTTATTTTTTCTTTACCAAATTCTAACAGAAAACGAGAGCGCCCGAAAGGGAAAACCGAGCCGAGCCGCCATTTTGAATTCTCATTCACGGCTGTAATGCAAATTGCTTCCTCCTCGGTATACAAGTGCACTTCCATGGCAGGAAAACAACGACATTTTGCCGCCTATGTAGTCCCCTATTTATACAAATAGGAGTCATTCAGGATTCAGCCATGTTTTTGCGCGGCGTTAGCAAGTTACAGTTTTTAGCTTTCTCCTGAAATGTTTTCTTTTATTTCTTCTTCCTCAGGGTAGTAAAACTCGCTTTCGCTGTGAACACTGTCGTTATCGCTATCCATGCTGTAAAATTAATGCTATTCTACTGAGAAATGTGAAAATAAATATTGACCAAAAAAAAAAAAAATCATGACTTTGTTCGTTGTTGTGAACGAGCGAGTAATCTGTGGTTGGTAGAAGAGAGCAACTGGACTTGCTTGAAGATTCTTGAAAACGTTTCGCCTCTCATCCGAAAGGCTTCCTCAGTTCTGTCTGACTAATAGGGAGTATCAAGTATTTATCCTCTCATGGATCATCATAGAATCCGAATCAGAATGCTGATGGCTGCATTGTAGGTGGCTGATAAAAGATGTCATAGACACCCACCTCTGTTCACTGATGGTCGTTCCAGGTTGGCAAAAATGAACGATCCTCTCTGGCTAAGATGTCTGCCAGTTTTCTGGAAGTCCTCTCATACTCCCGCACCAGTCGAAGGGATCTCATCCCAAAGTGTGTAGAAACATATCTTCCAGAAAACTGGCAGACATCTTAGCCAGAGAGGATCGTTCATTTTTGCCAACCTGGAACGACCATCAGTGAACAGAGGTGGGTGTCTATGACATCTTTTATCAGCCACCTACAATGCAGCCATCAGCATTCTGATTCGGATTCTATGATGATCCATGAGAGGATAAATACTTGATACTCCCTATTAGTCAGACAGAACTGAAGAAGCCTTTCGGATGAGAAGCGAAACGTCTTCAAGAATCTTCAAGCAAGTCCAGTTGCTCTCTTCTACCAACCACAGATTACTATGTACCTGGATGACTGAGATTCTTCACAGGAACGAGCGAGTCGTTAAAGGTCCGTAACCGGGGTCTGGATTGTAGGATTCCGGGCCGCTCGCGAGCCAATCAGAGCGCAGGATTTGATGGAAACCAGACTGCGAAAAAAATAAATGCTCTTATTTTTTCACGGTCCGGTTTCCATCAAATCCTGCGCTCTGATTGGCTGGCGAGCGGGTCTGTATCCTACGATATGGTAGCCTGGGCCCGCCCATCCTAAGCGTGACGCAACACGAGGGCCTGTTGCGAGCTTAGTCTGGCCAGGCAAGCTATCTACAGCTCTTCCAAGCTCCCGAAAAATCGAGAGCCAATCAACTTTGAGCATCTCCAACGGCCCTGGGTAGAGGCGTGTTCAAGGCACTGACGTAGTAGAACTGCGACCGGAAGCCATAGATTGTTTACAGAATCTATGCCGGAAGCGCTTCATTCACTAGAAACATTACGAACATGGAGCAAGTTCTCATTGAAAACGGAGCAAAGAGCAGCCCTGGAGGTATTTATTGAAAGGAAGGCCGTTTTCGCCTTGCTCCCGACCGGCTTCGGTAAGAGTTTAATCTACCAGTTAGCCCCAGTGTTGCCAGATGAGAGTGACAGTTTCCAGCCCAGTCACAGTTTGAAACCCGCCCAATCCAATAAAATCCCGCCCAAAGGCTTAAGTTGCCAGATCTCAACGGTATTTGCGTTTATTAGTCTTAGGGCCCTGTCACACTATAGCATTTTGTTCGACGTTTGGTTGCGTTTTTAAAAATTTGAGAAACGCCGGGGAACGTCGACGTTCTTCAAATTAAGTTTCTAGGTCAACGATGTTGTAACGTTCTTGTAACGTTTGGGTAACGCTCAGCCAACGTTCCCTCAGTGTCAGGCGACGTTTGTGGTCCAAAATAGCAGCAAAACCTAGCGTTCTCATAGCGTCCACAGCGCTTTGATAGCGTTATCATAGCATTTGGGTAGCGTCTGCCTTGCGTCCAGGTAATGTTCTGGACGTTACACAGACGCTGGAAAAATTCAGAACGCTGACAGACGTTAGAAAGATGTTGAAAGAGCGTTACATGAGCGTTAAGAACGCTCGGCGAACGCTGACGAACGCTGAAAAACGTTGGCGACACGCTGGACAGACGTTCGATGGACGTTACACAGGCGTTAGGCAAGCGTTACCCAAGCGCTAGGCACGCGCTGGACACTCGACCCTGATGGGCCGGCGTCCGCCTAGCGTCCAGGGAACGTCCTGACTTTCGAGTAACGTTCGAGTAACGCCCGCAAACTTTCGTGTAACGTTCCTCTAACGTGTAAGTAGCGTTTTGATAGAACGTCCTGAATTTTTGTGCACACCAAAAACTATTTTTCACCCTCAGCGTTCGCCGACGTCCCTCGACGTTCCCCAACGTTTGCCGACGCTCGTCTAACTTTCTTGTAACTTTTTTCTAACGTTCTCGACGTTCCTCTGCGTTTCGCAACACGTTACTCGAACGCTGGTGAGAACGTCGTAGTGTGACAGGGCCCATACATGCGTAGGATCGCATAGGCTGATACTATCACCACTTACAAGAGAATATAAGCGTAAGAAAGAGAATGGAAGTCCGTGTGGCAGGGGAGAACAAGATAGTGCATACACGATACAAAAAAGTAGGCGCCACCCTCTTGTGGCCTTACTCGACACTGCAGAAATATCTAGACTGTTACAGATAGCAAATCACAGGCCATATGGAGACCATATTTACATGAACAGTCACTCTCCACCAGGGTGCTGAAAGACGCATGGCGCTACAGCTGTTAGTCTACAGTATGACAGCTAACATGGATCAAGAGCACACAACGCCGTGAGGTTTGGCACGTCGTTGAGGTGTGCTCTGCAACGAGCCCTGCTGTCGTCTGCTGGGACAGGCGCGATCCAGGTTTTTAATTCAGGGTCGGTCTCCCATTCCTTCCTGTAAAGTTTTTATATTTTCCCCACTTCGGCATGATGACTATTTCGCTACCAGAATACCAGCACAGAGCCCAGAACGACTAGGATACCAGAGTTGAGAGAGCGCGGGCTTCTGCGTCGGCGCACTACGCTAGTTTGTTGATGTGACGTCACGTTGTTATAGCGACTGAATAACTCACTGCAATGACCATAATACGAGTGAGTGATGTATACTGAATTTTGTATTTGTATTGTTTTTAAACCATAAAATAACGGTTTGTTGTGCAGTTTTCACAATATTAAAAAACCGCCAGTTGTTGGCAAAAGCAGCCCAAATTGTATATACCCGCCCAATGCATTTTTCCCCCGCCAGATGTAATCAAAAGTAGCCCAATTGGGCGGAAAACCGCCCAATCTGGCAACACTGGTTAGCCCCCAGTTTCCGTCGCGTCGCATACGTCAGAGGAAAGAGTGATGTGATTGGTTTAAGCTTCGTCACAGCCTTTTCTGGCTTCGACCAGTAGCAAACTGAGGCATTTCAGGGAGGCGGGTCAACCACGGGCTCTGGGAAACGGTTGGGCTGAATATCTTGGCCAGACCAATAGCTCGGAGAGCTTTGCAGTCGCGTTAGTCAGGCTACCGATATGGACCTCTGGCGACTCGCTCGTTCACAATAACAACGAACAAAGTAGCGATTTTTGTCAACATTTATTTTCGCATTTCTCAGTAGAATAGCATTAATTTTACAGCATCGATAGTGATAACGACAGTGTTCACAGCGAAAGCGAGTTTTACTACCCTGAGGAAGAAGAAATAAAAGAAAACATTTCAGGAGAAAGCTAAAAACTGTAGCTTGCTAACGCCAAGCAAAAACATGGCTGAATCCTGAATGACTCCTATTTGTATAAATAGGGGACTACATAGGCGGCAAAATGTAGTTGTTTTCCTGTCATGGAAGTGCACTTGTATACCGAGGAGGAAGCAATTTGCATTACAGCCGTGAATGAGGATTCAAAATGGCGGCTCGGCTCAGTTTTCCCTTTCGGGCGCTCTCGTTTTCTGTTAGAATTTGCTAAAGAAAAAAATTAATATATTATTTACCAGCTTAAGGTCGGTCCGTATGGTGGAATACTGACCTCGGTCACGGTATTTCACGATACGGACCGACCTTAAGCTGGTAAACATATGTATTTATTATTTTGAAAACCCAGCAGCCGGCTGATCTGGTACGTTTTAATTGTGCGACAGTAATAACGTAAATAAAAGCTTTTTTTTTTTTTTTTTTTAACCAATGAGCTCACTATATAGTCCTCTATACAGTAATCCCCTATATAGGGAGTAGGGGAGGAGTGAGTGATTTCGGACACAGCGTTTGGCTTTTTAGATGGGAGAGTCGACTCTTAAGGTTCGCCTATAAGATTCGGTTCAGGGAGTCGACTCGTTTGTGAACTACACATCACATCCGCCTGGATAAGAATGTTTAAGGCTAATTTCTCTCATTATAGGGCCTAATTATAGATATACGTTTACCGTCATGAATTTTAACATCTTTTATTTTGTGATTTAAGACGCTGAGGTCCATCTTTGCTGATGGTTTCGGTTCCTGTCACGAAAACGATTCACTTTAGCACCGCAGCTAGCTAGTTATTAACCAACATGTGAACTGTAGACTTCAGTTAAAATTACAAAATACAAGTCTTAACATTTAATACTCCAAAAACGAATCGATAAAAAGGAATATTTATGTGATATTAAGGTGAAAAAGTCGTTCAGAGTCAGTGTAAACTAATCAGAGCTGCAGGATAGCTTCTTGTTAGCTGTCCTTTTATTGATTGATACTGACTGGCTATGTGAAGATACAGATTTGAAAACATTGTGTTCATCCTTTCACTCTTTTCCAGAAATAATCCGCTAAACGTGTGTGAAGTTGATTTAACGCTCAGATATATTACTACTGCAAGAAAGACAGCCATCTCACATTATACACTTATTTCCATTTATATTAAAATAGAAATGATACCTTCTGACTGAAGAAAAAGAGCTGACAGACATTACATGCCGGAGAGAAGTTGTTGTTGTTATTATTCCCAGGAGTTTGGCCTCTGAATACCGCAGCACTGATCCTGTGAGATCAGGTGTAGGTGTGTTCACACCCGCAGCTTCTACACTCCTCCTGCGCACATTCATGTCTGATGCAGTAGCTGAGAGAACGTTGTTTTGCCTTTACAGTCTTTTTGTTACCTGTACATTCATGCACAGTGAAATTCCTCCTCTGCATTTAACCCCTTGGCTGCCACCCATTATTAATTGTAATGTGCCGGGCATGTAGGACAAAAATAGGTCAAAATTGGGATATTTTAATAATCTTTCTCTAACTTGTTCAGAACCAGAGGCGATTCTAGGGTCTGGTGGGGCCCCAAGCAGAAATCCCCCCCACCCCACACAACAGAAATTCACTAGGACAAACTCTTTTTTTTTTTTTAATAAAACATCAACAAATTCTAAGCAATATAGTTTTTTTTATTTCACAAGTTACAAATTGTGAAGTTACGAACACATGCAGTTCAATAAATCAACAACAAATTGTGAACAGTAATGTTTTTTTATTTCACACGCTACAAAAAATGAAGTTACAAAAAGTTACAAATAGATGTCAGCATTTTCATAAATGTTTCATAAAAACAACAATTTGTGAGCAGCATTTTCTATATTTCTTAAGTTACTGTAAGTTTCTGTTCATTTTAACAGACCGTGCGGTCTGTTGGAGAGCCAACTTAAGTTAACTAACTTTGCTGTCAAATTAAACCAGGCAGTGACTGTAGTACAGTCATTAAAATCAACAAAAGAAAAGTATGGCCATGCTAACGTGAGTGAAACTAGACTAGCACCATTATATAGCACTACATCATTCATTATTATTTCGACTGACTTACCACTGTCTTGCTTTCTTCCCTCCTCTTTTTTCTTTTTACATTCCCAGGTGGATAGCTCCTCTTCATTTTCTTCTTGACGTCGTAATTAGAAGAATAGCTGGTTTATGTACAACAGGCACAATTTTCTATTTGCAGGTTAATACGCGCAATGACTTTTCAAAACGCAAGTGTCACATCTTGACTCTCTTTCGCCACCTAGTGGGTCAGGGGCCCCAAGCAGCTGCCTGCCTTGACTGGTGACAAGATGCGCCTCTTCAGAACTTTATATTTTTAATATTTGTATAGAAAAATCACAAAGAATCTCTCACCACTTTATCCTGTTCTACAGGGTCGCAGGCAAGCTGGAGCCTATCCCAGCTGACTACAGGCGAAAGGCGAGGTACACCCTAGACAAGTTGCCAGGTCATCACAGGGCTGACACATGCCCCTTTTCCACCAAAGCAGTTCCAGGGCTGGTTCGGGGCCAATGCTTAGTTTGGAACCTGGTTTTCTGTTTCCACTGACAAAGAACTGGCTCTGGGGCCAGAAAAAACGGTTCCAGGCTAGCACCAACTCTCTGCTGGGCCAGAGGAAAGAACCGCTTATATCAGCGGGGGGGCGGAGTTGTTAAGACCAACAACAAGACCGTGAAAGATCGCCATTTTTAAGCGACGAGAAGCAGCAGCTGTACAAACACGAAGTCATCCATTATTATTATTGTTGTTGTTGCTGCTGCTGCTGCTTCTTCCGTGTTGTTTTCGCTTCGATATTCGCACCAAGGTTTATGCAAACGTAGCGACGTAACTGACGTATACAGCGATGTAATGACGTGGCTTTCCTTAGCACCGCGAGCTAAAAGCAAACTGGTTCTCAGCTGGCTCGCAAGTTGAACGAGTTGTGAACCAGCACCAGCACTGGCCCCGAACCAGCCCTGGAACTGATTTGGTGGAAAAGGGGTAACAGAGACACATGCCCCTTTTCCACCAAAGCAGTTCCAGTGCTGGTTCGGGGCCAGTGCTTAGTTTGGAACCGAGTTTTCTGTTTCCACTGACAAAGAACTGGCTCTGGGGCCAGAAAAACCGGTTCCAGGCTAGCACCAGCTCTTTGCTGGGCCAGAGGAAAGAACCGCTTACGTCAGCGGGGGGGGGGGGGGGGGGGTTGTTAAGACCAACAACAATCGCAAGACCGCGAAAGGTCGCCATTTTTAAGCGACGAGAAGCAGCAGCTGTACAAACGCGAAGTCATCCATTATTGTTGTTGTTGTTGCTTCGATATTCGTGCCAAAGTTTATGCAAATGCAGCGATGTAACTGACGTAATGATGTGGCTCCCCTTAGCACCACAAGCTATGGAAAAGCAAACTGGTTCTCAGCTGGCTCGCAAGTTGAACGAGTTGTGAACCAGCACCGGCCGCGAACCAGCCCTGGAACTGATTTGGTGGAAAAGGGGTAACAGACAACCATTCACACTCAATTTAGAGTCACCAGTTAACCTAACCTGCATGTCTCTGGACTGTGGGGGAAACCGGAGCACCCGGAGGAAACCCACAGGGAGAACATGCAAACTCCGCACAGAAAGGCCCTCGTGCTTGAACCCGGACCTTCTTGCTGTGAGGCAACAGCGCTAACTACTACACCACCGTGCCACCCCAAGAACATTGTTGTAGAGTAAAAATAACTTTACTAATCAAAAACAATGGGTCTTGTCAATAAACATGAATTACTAGTACTTGAAAACCCATGTAACTGAGTACCATTTTTATAATGGTCTTTGGTATGACCCAACCATAAATAGAACTCACACTCTCCTGATCAAGAGGCGGACACACTAACCACTAGGCTAACTCACAGTATGTGCTACTATGAAGTAAAAGTAATATGCCATGTAAGGTACATAAAAGGAGGCGTTTATGACGAGTAGAGTACATCATAAGGCATGGAGGTAGAAGATTTTATGATGTACATGACTTGTCCAAGGGCACTGAAGGGGTTAACCTACTAACAAAGTGCTCAAGGACACTTCAGCCATGATACAGAGGGGAAAAATACTGTTCATTTACTCAACATTCTTCACATTTTTCCTACCAATCCCAGGCGTTGAACCAACAACCCTTTATATCCCAGACTGCTTCACTAACCATCAGGCCATGGCTGCCGCAAAACCAGGCCTAAAACTAGTGCATTGTAGAATGTCGCAAACACCTTTTGTTGCTACACTGCACAATAGTTTACAGTCCATGTTCTGTGTATTATTGTTTTATACTCATAGATCAATCAAAATAGACACATTATTTGGTCAAATCTTTAAAGTCCTAGTCTTACGAAAATGACATCACCCCTGGAAATTATACCTTATATGTTAAATAGTTTACTGTCTAGGGTGGCACGGTGGTGTAGTGGTCAGCGCTGTCGCCTCACAGCAAGAAGGTCCGGGTTTGAGCCCCGTGGCTGGCGAGGGCCTTTCTGTGTGGAGTTTGCATGTTCTCCCCGTGTCCGCATGGGTTTCCTCCGGGTGATCCAGTTTCCCCCACAGTCCAAAGACATGCAGGTTAGGTTAACTGGTGACTCTAAATTGACCGTAGGTGTGAATGGTTGTCTGTGTCTATGTGTAAGCCCTGTGATGACCTGGCGACTTGTCCAGGGTGTACCCCGCCTTTCGCCCATAGTCAGCTGGGATAGGCTCCAGCTTGCCTGCCACCCTGTAGGACAGGATAAAGTGGCTAGAGATAATGAGATGAGTTTACTGTCTAAATTGTATTTTAATACGAGACCAGGAACACGCTCTATTTAGCCGGTAAAGTTTGGCTCTTTGAGTCTGCCATTACACAAATGCGTTCCTGGTAAGTTACTGTTAATTCAAAGGAAGTGATGTCATACGTGCAATGCTTGAAAGGTTGCAGCATTTCTGGCTTCGTCTGCTTTGCAAAGTGTAGCATGTTTTTAACAATTTTTTTTAAAATTCCAAAACAAAATGAAAACCAAAGCATTGCCTCCTAAGAGGTGTTGTTGTTCAAGGCTGTTCAAGTGTAGCTGATTAAAAAAAAGCAGAATTTCAATCCATTATAGCCCAAAGTCAGCAGGACACTTACGGGATGAATTGATTCTATTTGTATAGACAAAGAGATAACTTCAAGCTGACAGGATGGTTTGGTGTCTGCTCCATACATTTTGAAAAAGATAAATTTGTGAGGCAAATTCACATAGAAGGATTTGAGTGACGTCTGGTATGCAGAGCAGTTCCTATGATATGGAAACAAAAGTCAGAAGCGCCATCCCAAAGAGCTCACTGCACAGCAAGTGTCAACCTTGTGTTGGGCACTTTGACTTTCAGCGCTGGAGCCAGCAGAAGTGGGTAATGTGTTGCGCCGTATGCATTGTGTGCAGCGAGCGCGCAGCAGCCAGGAATTTGTTATATGCCCCGGTCCCACAACACCAATAACTATACCTGAATTTAGTTCTAGTCTGGAGAAGTCACACCACAACTATAATCCTGACTATCAGTTGTTGGTTTTTGCAGGAAAACGTAGCGGTTGTATGCTGTTTGTGTGCACACCCAGTGCACTCAGCAGCACACAACGGCTGACAGTGACAATGAGGAAGAGCTGCTTATGATGTTCATTTTGCACAGAAGGCAAAGCCGAAAGAAGAAGAAAAGGAGAATCTGGGTGCATGAAATCTTGCAGCACATAGATGGCTGCTAATCTCAGACTGCAGGCACTCCCGCATGTAACAGATCCACTTGGGCAGTCAGTGGCATGACAGACACAGCTATACACTGTACATACATAAGACACATGCCTGTGTGTTTTGCTTTGAGAGTGCGAATAAATGAACCTTTACTGCACAATTACTGTTATTGATTTTTACTAAAATCACCGTATCTCTATAACCATAAAAGATTTTTACAACTCCACTCTCTCATTCAAGTACTTTTGCAACTCGCACTCCAGACTTTTCAAGACAGCCATTGTCATCAAGTGCACCTCTTTCCTCTACATTACAGTGTGATTACTGCCTAACTCTAAAATCAGATAAGAAAGTTCTGCTGTCCAAAATTAAAAGGCTGGAACATAAAGTAAAAGAAAAGGAAGCACAAATACTGTACAAGTCAATCAGAGCAACTGGGTAAATACATTTAAAACTATGGTTGATTCTCCAATAACTGTTTCAGCAGGTACATATACGGGTTTTATTTCTTTATTTGCGCTAATTTTTTTAAATTTCCTTTATTTAATCTGACTTCAAATCCATTGCATTCCTAAGAATGTAATGGATCTGCTGTGCCTAAAACAGCGCTCAATATTCCCTACTATAGGAACCTAAAATAGAATTATTAAACTTCTAAAAGAATATAATTATGACACTTGTGTACCATCCCCTTGTAGCTTTCATTGTCTTTTTAAAAATAATTACTATCAAGAACACATGCCATTGTAGAGAATAGTATAGAGTCTGTATGGACACAAAAGAAGCCAGTGGTGCATATGACGTCACACATGCAGCGCCACTTACCTATAAATCGCTGCGATCTAACAATGGTGGACAAGCTTTTAGTGATTTTTGGAACAGAATTTAGATGCAAAAAATGTCTTTTTCGAACCAATTTTTTTATTTATTGGTGAACTTTACAACGTATTTGAGCATATCACACACAGGAAACCTGGGATTTTATGATGCCATTTTTGTAAGACTAGCACTTTGAGTTCACTATTTTGTGAAAATAAAGACATCATAAGTTTATGGTCACTAATGCTAGCTGGCTATATTATTGCTTACAATAAAAACCACCATTGAGATCTCGTTAATTTTCAGCATTATATATTTATCTCATGTGTCTTGGGCCCAAAGGGTCGCTAGTTTGGTTCTTGGGACTGGCAGGATAAATGTAAGGGGAGTTGAGTAAATGAACAGTAAATTCCCCTTCCTCTTTACCATGGCTGAAGTGCCCTTGAGTAAGGCACCCACAACCCCGATTCCAAAAAAGATGGGACAAAGTACAAATTGTAAATAAACCCGGAATGCAATAATTTACAAATCTCAAAAACTGATATTGTATTCACAATAGAACATAGACAACATATCAAATGTCGAAAGTGAGACATTTTGAAATTTCATGCCAAATATTGGCTCATTTGAAATTTCATGACAGCAACACATTTCAAAAAAGTTGGGACAGGGGCAATAAGAGGCTGGAAAAGTTAAAGGTACAAAAAAGGAACAGCTGGAGGACCAAATTGCAACTCATTAGGTCAATTGGCAATAGGTCATTAACATGACTGGGGACAAAAAGAGCATCTTGGAGTGGCAGCGGCTCTCAGAAGTAAAGATGGGAAGAGGATCACCAATCCCCCTAATTCTGCGCCGACAAATAGTGGAGCAATATCAGAAAGGAGTTCGACAGTGTAAAATTGCAAAGAGTTTGAACATATCATCTACAGTGCATAATATCATCAAAAGATTCAGAGAATCTGGAAGAATCTCTGTACATAAGGGTCAAGGCCGGAAAACCATACTGGGTGCCCGTGATCTTCGGGCCCTTAGACGGCACTGCATCACATACAGGCATGCTTCTGTACTGGAAATCACAAAATGGGCTCAGGAATATTTTCAGAGAACATTATCTGTGAACACAATTCACCGTGCCATCCGCCGTTGCCAGCTAAAACTCTATAGTTTAAAGAAGAAGCCGTATCTAAACATGATCCAGAAGCGCAGACGTCTTCTCTGGGCCAAGGCTCATTTAAAATGGACTGTGGCAAAGTGGAAAACTGTTCTGTGGTCAGACGAATCAAAATTTGAAGTTCTTTATGGAAATCAGGGACGCCGTGTCATTCGGACTAAAGAGAAGAAGGACGACCCAAGTTGTTATCAGCGCTCAGTTCAGAAGCCTGCATCTCTGATGGTATGGGGTTGCATTAGTGTGTGTGGCATGGGCAGCTTACACATCTGGAAAGACACCATCAATGCTGAAAGGTATATCCAGGTTCTAGAGCAACATATGCTCCCATCCAGACGACGTCTCTTTCAGGGAAGACCTTGCATTTTCCAACATGACAATGCCAAACGACATACTGCATCAGTTACAGCATCATGGCTGCGTAGAAGAAGGGTCCGGGTACTGAACTGGCCAGCCTGCAGTCCAGATCTTTCACCCATAAAAAACATTTGGCGCATCATAAAACGGAAGATACAACAAAAAAGACCTAAGACAGTTGAGCAACTAGAATCCTACATTAGACAAGAATAGGTTAACATTCCTATCCCTAAACTTGAGCAACTTGTCTCCTCAGTCCCCAGACGTTTACAGACTGTTGTAAAGAGAAAAGGGGATGTCTCACAGTGGTAAACATGGCCTTGTCCCAACTTTTTTGAGATTTGTTGTTGTCATGAAATTTAAAATCACCTAATTTTTCTCTTTAAATTATACATTTTCTCAGTTTAAACATTTGATATGTCATCTATGTTCTATTCTGAATAAAATATGGAATTTTGAAACTTCCACATAAAATTGTTTTCACATAAAATTCCAAATAAAATTGTTTTTATTTACAATTTGTACTTTGTCCCAACTTTTTTGGAATCGGGGTTGTAATCCCCAACTGCTCCCCAGGCTCTGTAGCATAGCTGCCCACTGCTCTGGGTATGTGTGTGGGTGTGTGCGCACGCTCATTGCTCACTTGTGTGTGCATGTGTGTGTTCACTGCTTCAGATTACTTAAGTACAGAGGAGGAATTTCACAGTGCTTAAGTGTACATGTGACAAAAATAAAGGCTTCTTCTTCTTCTTCTATTTTACATGCAGATAAATGAACAAAATTTTAAAAAGGGATAGTGCCTGGCGGCATAAGTGGTTAGCACTGTTACCTCACAGCAAGAAGGTTCTGGGTTCAAGCCCAGTGGCTGATGGGAGCCTATGTGGAGTTTGCATGTCCTGTCTGTGTGGGTTTCCTCCAAAGACATGCAGGTTAGGCTACTTGATGGCTCTAAATTGATGGTTACAGATGGGATTGTGCTTTATAAGCGGTGACTCAATTTATCATCTCTTGCGTTTGTATTTTATAATTCTATGCGCTTGTTCTGTTTTGTTACTTTGGTTCTCAATAAAAGTAACAACTGTTTCATAAGGAAACATAGCAGTGAAAAAGTAACTAATGCATGTGAGCTCATCTGTATCTACACTGAACAATATTAATCAGAAACCTAACATTTTATCTGTATTTCTTTGCCAATATCTCAGTTTAATGACATTTTGCCCTAGGAAAAAGTTGGCTACATACAGCAGACTGATATAAAAACAGCATTTTTGTAGTAATATAATTGCTCCTTCACATGAATAAATCATTCACATGAATAAGTTCCAGCGGCACGGTGGTGTAGTGGTTAGCGCTGTCGCCTCACAGCAAGAAGGTCCGGGTTTGAGCCCTGTGGCTGGCGAGGGCCTTTCTGTGTGGAGTTTGCATGCTGCCCGCGTGGGTTTGCTCCGGTTTCCCCCACAGTCCAAAGACATGCAGGTTAGGTTAACTGGTGACTCTAAATTGACCGTAGGTGTGAATGGTTGTCTGTGTCTATGTGTCAGCCCTGCGATGACCTGGCGACTTGTCCAGGGTGTACCCTGCCTTTCGCCTGTAGTCAGCTGGGATAGGCTCCAGCTTGCCTGCGACCCTGTAGAACAGGATAAAGCGGCTAGAAATAATGAGATGAGATGAATAAATTCTCCTCACAAAATCCAAAGAAAATTGAATGGGGTATAAGTTTAAATGCTCTTTTTAGTATTACTTTATCCACAAATTACTTTTATTAAAGGTGAACGTGACACTACATCAGATTAGTATTAAATTATAACTCAAGGTTGTGTTAAGAGTATATAACTTTGTGTTTTTAGCAGTTTGTAAGTTCAAACATAGTGGCCATTTCCTTTCAAACTCGGCTTCTAGAACTTGTTTTCAGCTACTTCAAGCCGCTGCATATGATTCACAGTAATAGAATGTGCGCAGAACAGCGCCGCCTGCATTGTTTGAACACACCTACAGTAAAATCGCTTGATTATCCAGATCCACTCTTGCGACATCTGTTGGCTCGGATCGCGATAAATAGAAAACAATTGAAATTTCAGGATAGAAGGAAAAGAGAAATGATTAAAGACTAACCAAAATGTATTCTATTTTTACTCTAGTATATGTAAAAGCATAAAGCTTTAAACCTTTCCTTTCATACAAAATATTTATTATCTAACCCGAGACAATGTAATGACTCACTTTTTCCAGCAGATGGAGACAGCGTTCAACTTAAATATCTGGTAAAATCAATCCAAAAGAACTGAAATTGTGTTTTGCAGCGCAATATAATGGCTCATCCAGCATTATTCACCACCAGGTTCGTTTTGAACACAGCTTAGCACATCAGTTCATAACCACATTGCAGCAGTCTTTTATCAAAACACCAAGGACCACTTATCTTCTCGCAAGAACGCTTTTATCAAACAGCACAACGGCCACAAAATATAAAAATAAATAAATAAGACATCGGGTATGATTTCCTTTTATAGCATTAACAGAAGATTACTTACTGTTAATAAATATCAGATTATTTTGCATTTTCTGGGAATTGAGCTCAACAGAATGTTGTGACAAAGTGAGAAGCAAGGCTGGGGATGATTTCTTTCTCACCCAGACTGTAGATTCATGCAGCCAATCAGTGACGGTCATGTTAAACAGAGTGACACACCTGATCTAGATCCGATCTCCATTTGTGCTGATGTTTTTCACTGCACTTAATCATTATTCAGACAGTTATTTGTCTGGAACAGAGGCATGTCTCAGTAAGTGGAGTAAGTGATTACGACGACTCTCTCATTGCACACAAAGGTACTGATGATTGTGCAGAGAAACTGTCACACATGAGCACTTCAGTTCTGCGAGCACTGAGACACAGTTTGAGTTTTCGAGTGTACATCTGCTTTGGAGTCACATGCAATTCATGATACCTTGTGATCATTTTTATTGACCGTGTTCGCTGATACTCTGTCCATATATCCTCACTCTCTCTATTAAACACACCGCTTAAACACCATAAACATAATAAACATAAAATGTAGCATAAGGATTTCAGCTTACAACAGCAACCTGCATAAACACAGTGGAAAAAAAAAGTTACCTGATTGATTAATACCAAGTCATTTACTCATTAAAGGGCATATCACAGGTAAATTCAGGAGCAAGATCAGTGTAATTCTCCTATTTTATATTAAACTTTGGTCAAATATCTGTAACATTCTGCATTCTCTGCAATTTTTTTTTACCTCGCGCAATACCAGAAAAATTCAGTTGAAATCAAGCCATTTGAGGCGAATTGGTCCACCTCTGAAAAAACTTGGCATTTGGATTTCCCGGGAAACATTGATTTTCATGACGTCACGTGCGGGATGCCTCCCTCTGAATCCTACGTCAGTGCTGGTTTGTTTATGAGAAAACGACCTGGTGGTTTTCTGCAAATTTCTTCAACGTTATCACGTAATTATTAAAATGGTTAACAGATGTATTGTACGAGGGTGCAGCAATACCAATCTTGATGGGATTAGTACTCATCATTTTCCAAAAGACTGGACAATGAGAGAGAAATGGGAGTGCTTGGTCTACACAGGCTGTGCACTTAAACTGTGCAAAGCTTGCGCAGCCTGCTGGCGCGTCCACAGATAATGTCACGAATCTGGCTCCAGACTCCCTTGGGATTTTTCCAGACACATTTTGTTATTTTATTTTTTTCTGCTGTAGACAGATGGCCTTGTGCAAAATTACCCTTCTGGATGAGTGTGTAAAGGGACATACTTTCATATATATAAAAAAAGAAATTGGTCCAGAATATGCCCTTTAAGGTCTCAGGTAAAACATACTTTGGGCCTAAAAAATGGTATTGATACATACTTAATTCATCCATCCATCCATCTTCTTCTGCTTATCCGGAGTCGGGTTGCAGTGGCAGCAGGCTAAGCAGGGTATTCCAGGTGTCTCTCTCCCCAGCAATGCTTTCCAGTTCCTCCTGGGGGATCCCAAGGTGCTCCCAGGCCAGATGAGATACATAATCTCTCCAGCATGTTCTAGGTCTACCCTGAGGTCTCCTCCCAGTTGGATGTGCCTGGAAAACCTCCAAAGGAAGGCACCCAGGAGGCATCCTAATCAGATGCCTGAACCACCTTAGCTGACTCCTTTCAACATGAAGGAGCAGTGGATCTACCCCGAGATCCCTCCAAATGTCTGAGCTCCTCACTCTATCTATAAGGGTGAGCCCAGCCACTCTACGAAGAAAGCTCATTTCAGCTGCTTGTATCCATGATCTCATCCTTTCGGTCACTACCTAAAGCTCATGACCATAGGTGAGGATTAGAACATAGATTGACTGGTAAATCAAAAGCTTTGCCTTCTGGCTCAGCTCCCTCTTCACCACGACGGACCGGTACAATGCCCACATTACTGCTGATGCTGCCCCAATCTGCCTGTCCATCTCACGCTCCAATTTACCATCACTCATGAACAAGACCCCAAGATACTTGAACTCCTTCACTTGGGGCAGCAACTCACTCTCAACCTGGAAGGAGCACTCCACCATTTTCCAACAGAGAACCATGGCCTCAGACTTGGAGGTGCTGACTCTCATCCCAGCTGCTTCACTCTCGACTGCAAACCATCCCAGTGCTTGCTGAAGGTCACACTCTGAAGAAGCCAACGGAACCACATCATCTGCAAAGAGCAGAGAGGCAATTCTGAGGTTCTCAAACTGGACACCCTGATCACCCTGGAATAAACTTTCCCAGGGAGGCTGAGCAGTGTGATACCCCTATATTTGGAGCACACTGTCTGGTCCCCCTTTTCGAAAAGAGTAACCACCACCCCAGTCTGCCACTGTACAGGCACTGTACCCGAACTCCACATGACATTGAAGAGGCATGTCAGCCAAGACAGCCCAACAATGTCCAGAGGCTTCAGCATCTCAGGGTGAATCTCATCCACCCCTGGCGCCTTGCCGCTGAGGAGGTTCTTGACTACTTCAGTGACCTCTGCCAGAGATATGGGTGAAGCTTCCCCTGAGTCCTCAGACTCTACCTCCTCCATGGAGGATGTGTAGGATGGGTTCAAGTGTTCCTCAAAGTGCTCCTTCCACCACCCAACAATATTCAAGATTGAAGATTCAAGATTGCTTTATTGTAACTGTGTAAAATACACAACGAAATTTCAGGGCACTGTTTTACGAAACAGACCTCAATATATAAATACATAAAAGAGATTTACATAAAAGATGCAAGATTTACAAACAAGAAGATGTATAGATATAAGGGTTTCCAAATTTACAAGATGTGAACAAAATTTACAATCAGGAAATATATTAAATCTACAGACTTTCACATAACATACACTGAGCACTTGGTCATGGGTATTGCACTTGGTCATAGATATTGCACTTGGTTATATTGTGTTAATAGATATTGCACTTGGCCAGAGGTATTATGGTAATAAATATTGCACAATAGCAGATAATGCACTTGATAATAGATAAATAACCATAAGAATAAATCTTGCTCAAGATGTGGGTAGATTGACATGTTACTGATTGTGGCGTGTGTGTGTGACTTCAGAGCAGAGTTCAGTGTGTTGATAGATTTGGGATAGAAACTATTTTTGAATCTTGTGGTGCATGCTTTGATTGTCCTGTAACGCTTGCCTGAGGGTAGACATTCGAAGAGCTGATGGGTGGGATGGGATGAATCCTTTAGGATGCAGTGTGTTTTCTGCAGGCAGTGGGACATGTACAGTATATGTCCTCAAGAGCAGGCGGCTGCTTGTTGATGATTTTTTCTGCAGTCCTTAGAACTCTTCGCAGTGCCTTCTTATCTGCTGCAGAGCTGTTACCATACCATATCAAGATGCTGTTTGTGAGGACACTCTCAATGGTACAGCAGGAGAAGGACATCAGCAACTGTTGGGACAGGTTGAGTTTCCTGAGAGTTCTCAGGAAATATAGCCTTTGCTGTGCTTTTTTAATGAGGCAGTGTGTGTTGTATGTCCATGTCAGGTCATCTGATATGTGTGAACCCAGGAATCTGAAACTGGAAACCCTCTCCACCTCTTCTCCATTTATGTTCAGTGACAGATGAACATTCTGATGTCTTCTGAAATCAACTATCAGCTCCTTGGTCCTTTTAGTATTCAGAGTAGGGCTGGGCAATGATTAAACGTTTTAATCGTGATTAATCTCATGAGTTCCCTGATTAATCATGATTAATCGCATTGTTATACGCAAAATCCAATAATAAATTCAAAAGTAGTGTATAGCACAATTTTATTTTAAATGTTCTGCCATATGAATGAAAGTGCCATAACATTTGTTCTGCAAACACTTAACATCAGCATTTTGTTTATACAGTAGCAGTTAAATAAAATATTTAGTGTAAATCTCAACTTAAACAATGTAATCAAAGCAAATACAAAATTAAAGCTTATTGCCACTGCCAGGGCATTAATGTTATCCTGTTTGTTATATACAAAAAAAAAAAAAACTGCCCACAAAATCCTGAGCCACAATTATAATGTTAAAACAGGTCATTTCTGAGGTAACAGCAGAAACATTTTTCTTTTATCAGGGAGCACCATAACCAGTCTATGTTCAGTACCAAAGTTAGAGTGAGGTGAAGCACAAAAAAAGTTCACTGCTGGGATTTACTGTGGAGAGGACTAGTCTGTAAAGTCCATGTTTATACTGGATTTCCTTTGGAGAATGTCACTCAAAAAAGAACCAGAAAATACTTTCAGTGCAGTTTGTAGATTCCTAAAACTTGACTTTTTTTTTTTACTCCTCTGCACTAAGCCAGTTGCTAAGGCACACAAGATTATTTATATTTTCAGATGATAAAGAAGCTCTCTTCTTCTGTACAATATGACCAGCAAGGGAAAACAACCTTTCACAGGGTACGGAGGTTGCAGGTGTGGTCAAATACTTCTGTGCATAGGGGGCCAGCCTGCTGTGTGAGCCTGCAAGTTTGGACCACCACTCTAATGGACAGGACTCTGAACTGATGGCGGGCTCTGCTCTGTATCGACGCTCACTGTTCTCAATTGAGTCTTCTTCCTGTTCAGAATCAGATTCAGATGAAGCAGCCAGTAGGGTTAACTTTTTCTTTGGTGGCTCTGATGTTTTTTCTTCCACAGGTTTCTCTGCAATAACCCTCTGTTCCTTGACTAAGTTGGTGACTGAGGCCCACACCTCACTCCTCTCAGCTCTGGGTATACACTTGAGGTCCTTGAATCTAGGGTCCAATGCAGTAGCAATCTTCTCATCTCATCTCATCTCATCTCATCTCATCTCATCTCATCTCATTATCTCTAGCCACTTTATCCTGTTCTACAGGGTCGCAGGCAAGCTGGAGCCTATCCCAGCTGACTACGGGCGAAAGGCGGGGTACACCCTGGACAAGTCGCCAGGTCATCACAGGGCTGACACATAGACACAGACAACCATTCACACTCACATTCACACCTACGGTCAATTTAGAGTCACCAGTTAACCTAACCTGCATGTCTTTGGACTGTGGGGGAAACCGGAGCACCCGGAGGAAACCCACGCGGACACGGGGAGAACATGCAAACTCCATACAGAAAGGCCCTCGTCGGCCATGGGGCTTGAACCGGACCTTCTTGCTGTGAAGCGACAGCACTAACCACTACACCACCGTGCCGCCCCCCGGTAGCAATCTTCAGATATGCAATGTTGGCATTTTCCTTGCGTGTCTCCAGGTCTTTTCTGAATGTAGACTTGAACTTGGCCACGTAGGCAGGGTCATCGTCTGAGCCCTCCATCACCCGAGAGAGATGGCAAAAAGCAGGCAGAGCCACAGAGCATGAGACATACTTTTCTCCTCCCAAAAGTTCAGTCACATACCTGCAACAGAAAATCAACTCCACTTCAGTCAAAATAAATTGCATTCACTTATACACAAAAATATCCTCTACATATTCATGCTGCATTTTTACACACACATAGGCCTATTTAAGCTATTTCTCTCTTACATGCACTCAGCCAGGATAGTGAGAAATATGATGTAAAACATACTGGCAAGGCTCCAGTAGGGTTTCCAACCTCTGCAGTTTTTCCATTTCAGCTGTAGTTGGCATGACAATCTTGGTGTTTGTGGTGAGGACATCCATCAGTGGCTGTTCATTTCTGCGGATGCTTTTTATCATGTCCAGAGTTGAATTCTATCTTGTTGGAACGTCTTGCATAAGCGACTCCTTCTTCTGTCCATGTTCAGCTTGTTGTTGTTCTAATTCTGCAGCACTTGCTGGACTGTGTTTAAAGTGCCCCACAACTTTCCTGCACTTCATCAGGACATTGTCAAACACATTGTTATGCAGAGATACTGTGACAGAACGCTGGTGACTGTGCACAAAGCAGGGAACATGATCAAAAGGCAGATGTCTCACAGCAGCTATCATATTTCGTGCACTATCTGTGCTAAGTGTGGTGACTTTATTTGACACATCCCACTGTTGTGCAACTTCAATAAAGTGTCCCATGCACGTTTCAGCATAATGTCTCTCCTCTGTCTTCATTACTGTCAGAGCATGTGAATGCAGCACCCACTGTTCATCAATATAATGCACTGTAACACCGAGGTATGGTTATGGTTACCCAGTGATGTCCAGTAGTCCCCAGTGAGAGCAACAACGGGTGCACGTTGTAAAGTTGTCGCTTTTGCAGTCCTCTCCTTTTCATACAACTCGTGTATTCTTCTTGTGATGGTGCGTCTTGAGGACATGTCTGTGAAGATTCTCAATCATCCAGGTCATAGTAAACTGTGGGTGGTAGAAAAGGGCAACTGGACTTGCTTGAAGATTCTTGAAAACGTTTCACCTCTCGTCCAAAAGGCTTCCTCAGTTCTGTCTGACTAATAGGGAGTATCAGATATTTATCCTCTCCTGGCTCAGAATCAGAATCAGAATTCTGATGACCAGCTCATCTAAGGTGTCACTGAGGCATCATGTTGGTGTGGGTCGCTGGAGGCTGGGTGTGAATGGCGAGTCATTAGGGTGATCAAAGGATTGCCCGTTAGGGTGATCAATGGCAATCTGACTCTCTCTGTCCTCCTGTGAGTCCCCGAAAACAGCTGGGTCCTGGCGTACACCCAGCCATCTGGGAAGAGTGTCCAAGACCACCTTGTAGATGGATGACAAATGATGTCTTAGACCCCCACCTCTGTTCAGTGATGGCCGTTCCAGGTTTACAAAAATGGCTTCTTTGACTCCTCGCTCATACCAACGATCCTCTCTGGCTAAAATGCGTACGTCACAATCCCGAAATGAGTGTCCTTCATTGTTAAGATGAATGTAGACAGCCGAGTCCTGGCCTGAGGAGCTGGCTCTCCTGTGTTGGGCCAAGCGCCTGTATAGCGGTTGCTTCGTCTCCCCAATATACGAATTTGTGCAATTCTCACTGCACTGAATTGCATACACTACATTGTCCTGTTTGTGTCTGGGTATTCTGTCCTTAGGGCGGACCAGTTTCTGCTTCAGGGTGTTATTGGGTCTGAAATGTACTGGAATGTTGTGTTTGTAGAAGATCCTCCTGAGTTTCTCAGATAGACCAGAAATGTAGGGAATGACAATGTTCTTGCGTTTGTTCCTGTTATCATCCTTGTCAGTTATGTTCCTTTTTATGCTCTTTAGGAAAGCCCAGTTGGGATAACCGCAATTCTGAAGTGCTTTCTTGATATGGTTCTGCTCCTTCTCTTTTCCCTCTAATGTTGTAGGAATGTTCTGAGCCCTGTGTTGCAAGGTCCTAATGACCCCCAATTTATGTTCCAGTGGGTGGTGAGAGTCGAAAAGTAGGTACTGGTCTGTGTGTGTGGGTTTCCGGTAGACCTCGATACTAAGGCTTCTGTCTTGTCTAATGTGTACATCACAATCCAAGAAGGCTAGATTATTCCCACTGACATCCTCCCGAGTGAAGTTGATGTTGCTATCCACTGCATTGATGTGTTTCGAGAAAGCTTCCACCTCCTGGATTTTGATTTTAACCCAAGTATCATCCACGTATCTAAACCAATGGCTGGGAGCAACTCCTGCAAAAGTGGTCAAAGCTATATGTTCCACTTCCTCCATGTATAAATTAGCCACAATAGGGGACACTGGTGATCCCATGGCACATCCATGCTTCTGTCTGTAGAAACTTTCATTAAACTGGAAATAAGTGGTAGTCAGGCAGAGGTCAAGCAGGGTGCAAATCTGATCCGTGGTGAGTTTCGTTCTATCCAGTAAGGAGCTATCCTGAAGGAGTCGTTTTCTTACAGATTCGACTGCTTCTGTGGTGGGAATGCAGGTGAACAGAGAAGTGACATCGTAGGAAACCATGGTTTCATCTGAATCTAGTTTGAGGTCTGCAACTTTAGAACTGGTTGGGAATACACCATATCATGTCAAAAATTCCCAAGATTTTGCTTCTAAAGTTGCAGACCTCAAACTAGATTCAGATGAAACCATGGTTTCCTACGATGTCACTTCTCTGTTCACCTGCATTCCCACCACAGAAGCAGTCGAATCTGTAAGAAAACGACTCCTTCAGGATAGCTCCTTACTGGATAGAACGAAACTCACCACGGATCAGATTTGCACCCTGCTTGACCTCTGCCTGACTACCACTTATTTCCAGTTTAATGAAAGTTTCTACAGACAGAAGCATGGATGTGCCATGGGATCACCAGTGTCCCCTATTGTGGCTAATTTATACATGGAGGAAGTGGAACATATAGCTTTGACCACTTTTGCAGGAGTTGCTCCCAGCCATTGGTTTAGATACGTGGATGATACTTGGGTTAAAATCAAAATCCAGGAGGTGGAAGCTTTCTCGAAACATATCAATGCAGTGGATAGCAACATCAACTTCACTCGGGAGGATGTCAGTGGGAATAATCTAGCCTTCTTGGATTGTGATGTACACATTAGACAAGACAGAAGCCTTAGTATCGAGGTCTACCGGAAACCCACACACACAGACCAGTACCTACTTTTCGACTCTCACCACCCACTGGAACATAAATTGGGGGTCATTAGGACCTTGCAACACAGGGCTCAGAACATTCCTACAACATTAGAGGGAAAAGAGAAGGAGCAGAACCATATCAAGAAAGCACTTCAGAATTGCGGTTATCCCAACTGGGCTTTCCTAAAGAGCATAAAAAGGAACATAACTGACAAGGATGATAACAGGAACAAACGCAAGAACATTGTCATTCCCTACATTTCTGGTCTATCTGAGAAACTCAGGAGGATCTTCTACAAACACAACATTCCAGTACATTTCAGACCCAATAACACCCTGAAGCAGAAACTGGTCCGCCCTAAGGACAGAATACCCAGACACAAACAGGACAATGTAGTGTATGCAATTCAGTGCAGTGAGAATTGCACAAATTCGTATATTGGGGAGACGAAGCAACCGCTATACAGGCGCTTGGCCCAACACAGGAGAGCCAGCTCCTCAGGCCAGGACTCGGCTGTCTACATTCATCTTAACAATGAAGGACACTCATTTCGGGATTGTGACGTACGCATTTTAGCCAGAGAGGATCGTTGGTATGAGCGAGGAGTCAAAGAAGCCATTTTTGTAAACCTGGAACGGCCATCACTGAACAGAGGTGGGGGTCTAAGACATCATTTGTCATCCATCTACAAGGTGGTCTTGGACACTCTTCCCAGACGGCTGGGTGTACGCCAGGACCCAGCTGTTTTCGGGGACTCACAGGAGGACAGAGAGAGTCAGATTGCCATTGATCACCCTAACGGGCAATCCTTTGATCACCCTAATGACTCGCCATTCACACCCAGCCTCCAGCGACCCACACCAACATGATGCCTCAGTGACACCTTAGATGAGCTGGTCATCAGAATTCTGATTCTGATTCTGAGCCAGGAGAGGATAAATATCTGATACTCCCTATTAGTCAGACAGAACTGAGGAAGCCTTTTGGACGAGAGGTGAAACGTTTTCAAGAATCTTCAAGCAAGTCCAGTTGCCCTTTTCTACCACCCACAGTGCGTCTTGAGGGAATCTCATACCTGCCGTCATTTGTTGCAATTCTCAGAATGTTTCTCAGACCGACGTCCTCCATAACATTAATCGGCCTGCAGTCTGTAGCTATCCACTTCGCTATGGCATTTGCTAGCTTCTCTTGCCTTTGTTTATCTATACTTCTCCCACACACTGCATCTAATGTAGTCTGCTGAAGCCTCGCACCACTGTTTGTTTCATTGAATGATTTGCTGGTATCAACTGTGTGTATTGCATTTAGGTGATATTTAAGACTCGAAGTACTCCGGTGATAAGAAAATTCAGCTTTGCAGTGGTTACAAATAACTTTGGTTCTGTCGACTACGCCGTCTGGAAGAACTTTGAAATGAAAATGGCCATGTGAAAGTTCCGTACCCTTCTCCATGTTTGTTGGTTTGTTTATCCGCCAATTCTTTTCTTTTCCGGTTCCTGTAAGCACAGCAGCAGTCAGCAACAGACTTTTGCAAAATAAAAGCCTGTGAGCAACAGACTTTTACAATAATAAAAAAAACTGTGTTAATGTGCGATAAAATAATTGTCGGCGTTAATTAATTAATGAGTTAACGCGATAATAACGAGTTAACTTGCCCAGCCCTAATTCAGAGCTAAGTTGTTCTCAGCACACCAGTCTGTCAGCCTCTGAATCTCCTCTAGTGATCACACCCACCACTGTTGTGTCATCTGCAAACTTTAAAATGGTGTTTGTGCTGTGTGATGGTATGCAGTCATGTGCGTACAAGGAGTACAGGAAAGGGCTCAAAACACAACCCTGTGGGGCTCCTGTGCTGAGTGAGAGAGTGGAGGAGTGGTGAGGGCCCATCCTGACTGATTGTGGCCCGTTACTTAAAAAGTCCAGTATCCACAAGCAGATGTTGTGATTGAGGCCTAGGTTGGACATATTGTGGAACAGTCTGCTGGGAATGATTGTGTTAAATGCAGAGTGGTAATCCACAAACAACAATTGTGCATATGCCTGCCCCCTGTTGCAGGGGCGCAGATAGGATTTTTGAACTGGGGGGGACTGAGCTGTCAGCAAATGATTCCATTTTGTGTATATATGTATGTGTGCATGTGTGTGTATATATATATATATATATATATATATATATATATGTGACCGCTCACCGAATCCAGGGACACATGTCGGCCGAAACGAATCCGAGATAATCGCAAAAGAAGCATTTTTTTTTCGAAATTTGTGATTTTTGTTTTTTTCCATCATGTGCAAGTTGAGATCTTGAAGAATGCAATCAGTATTTCAGATAATAGATTGTTTTGTTGGAAAAGCATACATTTTTTGTTGCAAATTGTCTCGTTTTTGTCATGACTGTAGCCTGCTGGGGGGTGTGGGTAAATTACCATATGGGCCATTCACATGAAGATTTAAGTCATTTTTTTTTTCCGCGAATCAGCTGTATGATGCAGGCTGAGCGCATGGCTACTTAACCTGCATACAGGCGTGTGATTTCACTATGGAATGAGTTACTAAACAGAGCGCAGAGGAGCAAACGCCACGAAGCAAACAGACACTCGGTATTTACATCGGAGATCACCATTTCTAGCAAAAAAAACGCAACCTCATTTTCCAGATTGAATGGAATACTTGAATGATTGGATGATACACGGACCGTTCTAGGATTATATTCCATCAGAGGCATTGGTGTGTGCAAGGCGCCGTTTCTCTTTCTGATGGGGTAAGTTTATTAATCTAAGGCTGTGTGGTTATTTTTGCATGTAACGGAGAGTGTTGTGGTTTGGTTAAGCCAAGGTCACAATCGGACGTACGATTTTTTGGCCGTGTGATTTTTGGCGTTTCCCAAATCGCTGCGGTTTTTTTTTGTTCACGGAGAAAGACACGCGTTGGCCGTAAGTTTGTCTTGCAACCTGAAAAAAACGTAAGCGCCCGTAGAGTTTGTTTGACATGACAAAGAACCTCTGCGGCCGGTCTGCGGCTCGAAAATCAGCACATCACACGCGCGCTCTCGTGCTTTTCACACGCGCGCTCTCGTGCGTTTCATGCGCGCTCACTGTGCGTTTCTTGCGTGTAGACTGGCCATAGGAGTGCGTACTATATGGTTGGTTGTGACCGAGGCTTTACATGAAACTAGTGTTGTGTTAGTTGTGTCATCATCGTGCTATCTTTCTTTCCTATGGTGTGAGTAATTTTTCAACCACAAAACGTTAAAGTATACTTTAGGACTTATTTTTGTACTTCATAATTGTTTTGGGCATACTTTGCATGGAAGGAAAATTGACGTGGTGATCTTTGTTTACATGAAAGTAGTATCGTGCTAGCTTGTAGGGGGTAGGGCTTTCCTTAATGTCATGCAGATGAGCAGCATTATGCGCCCGCCCTACACCCAGAGTAGCTGAGATGGAAAACTTTGAGGGCGATTTTCTCCCTTTTCTGTTTTAAGAAGTATACACTTTCAAAAGGCCACCCATTCTTCAAATATTGTCAGATCTCCACATGGAAGGCATCATTGGAAAGCTTAGAAACTGTACTCTCTGAATCTGTCAATAACTCAAAATGCCCCCTGGCCGACATGTGTCCCTGGATTCTGTGATCTGCCACATATATCCCGATATGATCCATACGTACTGGCTGAAGAAGCTAACTGCACTCCATGAACGCCTAGCAGCACAGATGAACCAGCTGCTGAGGGATGGGACCCACCCAGAATGGCTAACCCAAGGCAGGACAGTCCTAATCATGAAGGACCCCCAGAAGGGACCCACCCCATCCAACTACCGGCCAATTACCTGTCTCTGCACAACATGGAAGGCCCTGTCAGGCATCATTGCGGCAAAAATGAGTAAGCATGTGGCTCAATACATGAGCGAGGTACAGAAAGGAATTGGCAGTAACACCAGAGGAGCCAAGCACCAACTACTGGTAGATAGAACAGTCGCCCAAGACTGTAAGAAGAGACAGACCAACCTGTGCACTGCCTGGATTGACTACAAGAAAGCCTACGACTCAATGCCACACACATGGATACTGGAATGTCTGGAACTGTATAAGATCAACAGGAACCTAAGGACCTTCATCCAGAACTCAATGGAAATGTGGAAGACAACCCTAGAGGCCAACTCAAAACCCATTGCCCAAGTCAACATCAAGTGCGGCATATACCAAGGAGATGCGCTATCACCACTGCTGTTCTGCATAGGCCTGAACCCCCTCAGTCGGATCATCACGAAGAGCGGCTACGGGTACCAATTCCGTAGTGGGGCAACAATCAGCCACCTGCTCTACATGGATGACATCAAGCTGTATGCCAGGAATGAGCGAGAAATAGACTCGCTGATCCACACCACCCGGATCTACAGCGATGACATAGGGATGTCATTCGGATTGGACAAGTGTGGCCGGATGGCCTCAAAGAGAGGCAAGATGATCCGGACTGAGGGAATTGACCTACCAGGGGGCAACATAGGTGATATCCAAGACAGCTACAAGTACTTTGGCATCCCACAGGCTAATGGAAACCATGAAGAGGCCACAAGGAAGTCAACCACAGCCAAATACCTCCAGAGAGTAAGGCAGGTCCTGAAAAGTCAGCTGAATGGTAAGAACAAGGTCCGAGCCATCAACATGTACGCACTACCAGTCATCAGATACCCCGCTGGTATCATAAACTGGCCAAAGGAGGAGATAGAAGCCACAGAAATCAAGACTAGAAAGCTCCTCACCATGCATGGAGGGTTCCACCCCAAGTCCAGCACCCTGAGACTATACACTAAGTGGAAAGAGGGAGGCCAAGGGCTAGTGAGCGTCAAGACCACGGTCCAGGATGAAACATCGAAAATCCGAGAATACATCAGAAAGGTGGCCCCAAAGGATGAACTGCTAAGTGAATGTCTCAGGCAGCAGAACCCTGATGAGAGTGCAAAGGAGGAGGAGGAACAGACAACCTGGAGGGACAAACCCCTACATGGCATGTACCACCGTCAGATAGAGGAAGTGGCTGATATCAAGAAATCCTACCAGTGGCTGGATAATGCTGGACTGACAGACAGCACAGAGGCACTAATCATGGCAGCACAAGAACAGGCCATAAGCACAAGAGCCATAGAGGCCAGGATCTACCAGAGTAGATCAGACCCAAGATGCAGACTGTGCAAAGAAGCCCCTGAAACAGTCCAGCACATAGTAGCAGGGTGTAAGATGCTAGCTGGATCAGCATACATGGAGAGGCACAACCAAGTGGCTGGGATAGTATACAGGAACATCTGCAACCAGTATGGAATAGAAGTACCCAAGTCCCAATGGGCCATATCACAGAAGGTGGCTGAGAACAACAGGGCCAAGGTTCTGTGGGACTTCAGCTTCCAGACTGACAAACAGATCCTGGCTAACCAACCGGACATAGTGGTGGTGGACAAAGAGCAGAAGAGGGTGGTGGTGATAGATGTGGCGATCCCAGCTGACGCCAACATCAGGAAGAAGGAACATGAGAAACTTGAGAAGTATCAAGGGTTGAAAGAGCAGCTGGAACGGATGTGGAAGGTCAAGGGTTGCGTGGTCCCCGTGGTAGTGGGGGCACTTGGGGCAGTAACCCCCAAACTGGGAGAGTGGCGCCAGCAAATCCCAGGAACAACATCTGAAGCCTCAGTCCAGAAGAGCGCAGTCCTAGGAACATCGAAGATACTGCGCAGAACCCTCAAACTCCCAGGCCTCTGGTAGAGGACCCGAGCTTGAGGATGACATGGATACCACCCCCCCGCCGGGGGTGAGAAGGAGATTTTATATATATATATATATATATATATACTACCGTTCAAAAGTTTGGGGTCACTTTGAAATGTCCTTATTTTTGAAAGAAAAGCACTGTTCTTTTCAATGAAGATCACTTTAAACTAATCAGAAATCCACTCTATACATTGCTAATGTGGTAAATGACTATTCTAGCTGCAAATGTCTGGTTTTTGGTACAATATCTCCATAGGTGTATAGAGGCCCATTTCCAGCAACTATCACTCCAGTGTTCTAATGGTACAATGTGTTTGCTCATTGCCTCAGAAGGCTAATGGATGATTAGAAAACCCTTGTACAATCATGTTAGCACAGCTGAAAACAGTTTAGCTCTTTAGAGAAGCTATAAAACTGACCTTCCTTTGAGCAGATTGAGTTTCTGGAGCATCACATTTGTGGGGTCGATTAAATGCTCAAAATGGCCAGAAAAATGTCTTGACTATATTTTCTATTCATTTTACAACTTATGGTGGTAAATAAAAGTGTGACTTTTCATGGAAAACACAAAATTGTCTGGGTGACCCCAAACTTTTGAACGGTAGTGTGTATACATGTTATTTCACCTCCCTCACTGCCATCACCAGGAACGACCTGCAGGCCAGGACAATGATAACATTTTAACATAGCCTATGGAAATCCAAAGTTTACTCATTATCATCACGCACAGAAATTGCAAAACCGCAAAACTAGTTTTAAAACCGCTAAGTTCCAACTGTTAAACATAGCGAGAGGCTGGGCTACGTGTGTGTGTGTAAAGTGTAAACCAGTGCATCCTGGCTTTCTAACTATGCCTGTGTGTTGCGTGAGCGGCAGTCAGTCAACAACTCTTCGCAAAGTTTCCTTATGAAACAATATGCTCGCTGAAATTATGGCAGGGAACGCCAGATTAAACATTAAAACTGCCTTCTGAGCACTGTATCTACAGGCTACCACCGAAAGAAGGAGGCTACCAGAAAGGCATCTCTACTCCGTACAATTTTACTTTCACTATGACATTAATTTGAACAGACTATCAAAAAATTGCAAGGTGATATGATAAAGTAAAGCACAGTTTACTTACAGTGTTTTTTTTTTTTGAAAAAACGATGCAATCGTTTTCTGCCTTTTGGCACCCTTCATCATGCCGTGTTGGGGTCCTGAACTAGGAGGAGCTGTCCCCGATATGCCTGTCAAACTTGTTGTGGGTAACCATAGCAACCAAGCTCGAGCTCGCAACCTGTGCAGTCTGCGCAGTTGCAACTATGTATGTACTGCTGTGCACCTCAATAAACCGAATGGTAATTAGTCTTTTGATTTTTCCGTGAGGTTTGCCTTATGCAAAGAAAGACAGCATAGACGTTTTTTCCTCCCTATAAGTGGGGGGGACCGAACGAGGTGAATTTAAATCTGGGTGGGACGAATCCCCCCCGTCCCCCCCTCTATCTGCGCCCATGCCCTGTTGTTTCCTGATGGTGCAGTACAGTGTGGAGAACGATGGAGATGGCATCATCCGTTGATCTGTTTGTTCTGTATGTGAACTGATGAGGGCCCAGAGTAGGTGGGAGCGCGTCCTTGATGTATTTGAGTACCAGTCTCTCCATGCATTTCACAAGTATGGATGTTAGCGCTACTGGCCTGTAGTCGTTGAGGAGGTTATTATGGACTGCTTGGGAACTGGGACTATGGCGGATGTCTTCAGGCAGGTAGGGACAGTGCACTGTGATAGGGAAAGGTTGAAGATATTTGTAAATACCTCAGTTAATTCCATAGCACAGTCTCTGAGGACCTGTCCTGGGACACCATCTGGGCCAGCTGCTTTCTGTGTATTTATGTTGTGGAGTGTGCCTATGACATCTGCAGACTGTATGATGAGGCAGCTCATGTCTGTAGCTGGAGCAGTGGTTGTGATGGTCCTTGTGCTGTCCCTCTCATGACGACCGAAGAAGTGGTTGAGCTGCTCTGCTAATGAGGCACTGCTGCTACTGGTGGTCATGTTGATGGTGGTGTTATGGGTTGTGATGTGACGTATACCTTGCCATGCCTGACAGGGGTCTGAATGATCAAAGTGGCCCTCAATCTTCCTTCTGTAGGCTGCTTTGGCATCTTTGATACCTCTTCTTAGTTCCAACCTGGCAACACTGTATTGCTGTGTGTCCCCGGCCTTGAAAACCCTGTTGCGGGCCTTTAGCAGTAGTCGGACATCCTTTGTGATCCATGGCTTGTCATTGGGGAAAACACAGATTTGCTTTGCGGTAATGACAGTGTTCATGCAGCTTTTCATGTAGAAGAGGACAATGGAAGTATATGTGTTAATGTCATCATCCTTGAATATGGTCCAGTCAGTGCGACTGAAGCAGTCCTGAAGCTGTTCAGAAGCTCCAGTTGGCCACATTTGTATGACTTTTGTTGTTGGCTTAGCAGTGTTGATGATGGGTCTATGTGCCGGAGTTAGGAACAGGGAGATGTGGTCAGACTGGCCCAGATGTGAAAGAGGAGATGCCTTAAACTCATGCTTAACGTTGCTATAAACATGGTCTCGAGTATTTTTTCCTCTTGTGGGGCATTGGACATGCTGATGGAATTTTAGGAGGACAGTCTTTAGGTTTGCCTGCTTAAAATCAGCTGCTATTATAAACACTCTGTTCTGGTGCGCATTCTGTTGTTGGTTAATTGCATCTAAGAGATAGCCTAATGCAGCTGCAGTGTTAGCATCAGGAGGTACAGTTGTGGTCAGAAGCTTACATACAGTGACATGAATGTAATCTTGGATATGAATGTCATGGAAATATTTGGGCTTTCAGTAATTTCTTTGAACTGTTTTTTTTTCTGTGGCAGAATGATTGTACAGCATATATCTTTAATAAAAAAACACTAGAATTTGGTGCACAAGTTTTAATTTTCTTTGGGTTTTCTGAAATCAACACAGGGTCAAAATTATACATACAGGGTCAAAAATTTACATACGCTTACTTAGATTATTAATTCAGAGGTGTTGAAACTTCCAAAATGTTTCTTATCTTGCTGAGGTCTCTTAACTTCCTGTTAAAGATCATGATTGACTACAGCTGGTAGCTTCTCTGTGCCTTCAGAAAAAGGGTTTGTTTACAGCACTCATTGGATTGACCAACACACAGTAAAATGGGGAAGTCCAAGGAACTCAGTGCAGATCTGAGAAAGAGGACTGCAGATATACACAACTCCAGAATGTCTCTTGGAGCCATTTCTAAACAACTGCAAATTCCAAGATCGTTCAAACAGTTGTATTCAAGTTATTGTGAGGTATAGTCACTTTGCCAAGCCACTTTGCTTCAAGAAAATCCAAACTGTCACCATCAGCTGAAAGGAAATTGGTTTGGATGGTCAGGAACAACCTGGGAACCACCATGGCACAGCCCTGCCATGAACTGGAAACTGATGGATCACTGTCTACAGTTCAGATCACCATGGACTAAGAGGCTGCTATCCAAGAAATAACCCCAAGCTCCAAAATTGACACCTTCAAGCTTAACTAAAGTTTGAAGCTGACTACATGGACAAAGAAAAAGCATTCTGGAGGATAGCTGTATGGTCAGATGAGAGAAAGATTGAGTTGTTTGGCCACAATGACCACCATGTACAGAGGGACACTTTACCAGCTGGTGGTGGTAGTAGGATAATCATGCTTTAGGACTGTTTTGCTGCCAGTGGAACTGGTTCATTGCACAAAGTGGATGGAATAATGAAGGAGAACTACCTCAGAATTTTTCAGCATAAACCATCAGAGACTTGAACACGACTTGGGACTTGAGAGTTACAACAGGACAATGAACCCAAACATGCATCAGAGCTGGTTGTGGAGGATAAAGCAGGCTAATATTAAGCTTAAAACAAGTCTTGACTTCAACCCTATTGAAAATATATGGACCGTGCTTATAAATCGAGTCCATGCCAAGAAAAAAAAAACAAATTTAATTGAACTCTACCAATTCTCCCATGAAGAGTCATGAAATATCCAACCAGAATTCTTCCAGAAGCTTGTTCATGGTAAACAAAAATGTTTGATCAAGGTGAATCTTGCGAGGAGATATTTTACCCAAATATTAGGTGTGCCATATGTATATTTTTGACCCTGTATGTATAATTTTGACCCTGTGTTGTTTTCAGAAAACCCAAGGAAAATTAAAATTTGTGCACCAAATTTTAGTGTTTTTTTTTAATTAAAGATGTATGCTGCACATTCTGCCACAGAAAAGAATAGTTCAAAGAAATTACTGAAAGCCCAAATATTGCCATGACATTCATATCCAAGATGACATTCATGCCACTGTATATAAACTTCTGACCACAATTGTATGCATATAGCAGTGATTATGATTACTGTGAGTTCCCTTGGTAGATAGAAGGGATGGCACTTAACTGTTAGATATTCCAAGTCCGGAGTCACCTTTTCCTAAGTCACTGATCCGTTTTCCAGAAGTTCCTTGAGGCCGACAAAAAGTCCTTCACCATGGCCTTCCTGAACTCATCCCACACCCGGGTTTTTGCTTCAGCAACTGCCGAAGCTGCAGCCATATTGGCCTTCCGGTACCTGCCTGCTGCTTCAAGGGACCCCTGGGCCAACCAAGCCCGAAAGGCCTCTTTCTTCAACTTGATGGCTTCCTTCACCACTGGTGTCCACCAGCAGGTTCTTCGGTTACCACCATGACAGGCACCAACAACCTTTAGGCCACAGCTCCTACCGGCCACCTCTACAGTGGAGGCTTTGAACATGGATTCCATGTCCCCAACCTCCCCTGGAATGCACGAAAAGCTCTTCCGGAGATAGGAATTGAAAACCTCATGAACAGAGGACTCCGCCAGATGTTCCCAGTTCACCCTCACTACACGCTTGGGTTTGCCAGATCTGTCTGGCAGCCTCCCCCACCATCTGATCCAACTCACCACCAGGTGGTGATCAGTTGACAGCTCTGCTCCTCTCTTCACCCGAGTGTCCAAGACATATGGCTGCAGATCTGATGATATGACCACAAAGTCGATCATCAATCTTTGGCCTAAGGTGTTCTGGTACCAGGTACACTTATGAACCACCTTATGCTCGAACATGGTGTTTGTTATGGCCAATCCATGGTGAGCACAGAAGTCCAACAACAAAATATCACTCGGGCTTAGATCAGGCAGGCCATTCCTCCCAATCACCCCCTCCAGGTTTCTCCACCATTGCTCAGGTGAGCATTGAAGTCCCCCAGGAGAACTATGGAGTCTCCAGTTGGCACCCCTTCCAGGACACCACCTAGTGGCTCCAAGAAGGCAGAATTCTCTGCATTGCTGTTTGGTGCATAAGCACAAATAATAGTCACAATTTTCCTCTCAGCAACTTGCAGTTGCATAGAGGTGATCTTCTCATTGTCCAGGCAGAACTCCAACACAGTGGCGCTCAGCCTGGGGCTTGTGAGTATCCCCACACCTACCCGACACCTCTCACCCTGGACAACACCAGAAAAGGAGAAAGTCCACCTCCTCTCCAGGACTTTGGTGCCAGAACCAGTGCAATGTGTGGAGGTGAGCCCAACTATATCTAGTTGGTACCGCTCCACCTCCTGAACCAGCTCCGGTTCCTTCCCTGCCAGAGAGGTGATGTTCCACATCCCAATCACTAGTCTGTGCTGCAGAAGATCAGCATACCCAGGCTCCCACCTTTGCCACCTGGCTCATGATGCACCCAACCCCAGTGCATGTCCTTGCAGGTGGTGAGCCCACATGGAGGTGGCTCCATGTAATTTCTTTGGGCTGGGCCCAGCTGGGCCCCATGGGCCAAGGCCCAGCCACCAGACACTCACCGGCAAGCTACTCTCCCAGGTCTGCTTCTAGGAGGAGGCCCCGGTTTCCTGCTCTCGGGTGAGGTTCTGCAGGTCCTTTTTTGCCATTTCATCAGGGTCTTGAATAGCTCTTAGTCTGGCCCCTTCCCTGGAACCAATTTGTCTTGGGAGACCCCACCACAGGTTAATGCCCCCGACAATACAGCTCCCAGGATCACTGGGACACCCAAACCCCCCACCATGTTAAGGTGGATATTCTATGGAGGGGACATACTTAATTTATATAGATAGATAGATAGATAGATAGATAGATAGATAGATAGATAGATAGATAGATAGATAGATCCTTTAATGATTCTGCTCATTTTTAATTTATGGTTCAATTAAATTTCCATCTTTCTAGAGTCTCTTTAAGAAAAGATTAACTTCACAGTTTATCTGAAAGACAATAATAAAGAATATAAATGAGCCCTTCTTCGTTGTCCCCGTAACTGACAGCGAGAATGATTTATTCAATACGTTCAGGATATATGGAGCATATTTCTCCAAGTTAAAGGAACAGCTAATGAACTGTCATCTTTTTATACCCAGCACACAAGATGAAAAAGCTGCAGGGAAAAAAAACCCCAAAAAAACCTCACACAAAAAACTTTGCTACTGAGTAGCACAAAGAGGTTACTAAAGGACACGAAATACAAACTGTCTTTATTTATATGTAAGAGTTTTGTTTTTAAGATCAACACTTAAGAATGACTGCTAATTCACGGCTGCAGGATTTTTAATCATAGAAAGAGCTTTGAAAACCTGCAGCCTGGATATTGTGTTATTTTTGTCAGAGTGCACTGAATGAGCTCTGATTACATCCTGGAGCGTCTCCGAGTAAAGCAGCATTCTGTATTTAACACACTCCAGAGTCTTCGCACTTCTATAAACGTCTGGCTTTGTGATATATGAAGGATCTGCTCATGACGTCTGATCATCTGATGATCCAAGAGTGGAACAGAAACATGAGTTTCTTGTAAAGGTGAGACACTACAGGTGAACAGGGTAATTAACATTTATTTACACAAATAGTGCTTTATGTATAAATTTGCATAATTTAATAAAAGCAAATAAAGTTTTTAGATTATGGATGATGTTTGTTTCCCTGCAGTGAAAAGCTGTGAGAAAAGACTTTTTCAGAACAGTTTGGCTGAAGTTACAACTTTTCTTCATCTATTGTTTGATCAAGAAAATCCTTTGATTGAAAGGTTTCAGTTTATCAAAAAAAATGCATTAATCATCAACACTTTTGGGAACTTTCTCTGGACAGGAACATAATTTCAGATTCTGGAGTTAGTGTGATTTATAAGATAAGGTTTATCAAGAAAAACTGCTGTGTATGTTGTAATGATATCTAACTTGACATATGTGACATGATGTTATTATGAAAGTGGGTGGAGTTTAGATAATGCATTGCGACAAAAACAGTGAAATAAACATTTCTTTTAAGTTTTGATATTTGTACAGTTTAACAGAAGACATGTTTCAGATGCAGTTTATTCAAAATTTCAAGAACAATTGAGCAAAAATAGTCATTTCTTTCTGTAGTGTTTTGATTTAAACTCTTTTAATGTCAACTTAAACTCTCATTATCCAGGGATGAGTTCATCCAGAAACACGACTGTACCGTAGATATTAATTTCCTTTTTATTGAATTCAACTGTGCTCGCGTTGTTTTATTTCAAAGTAATATTTACTAATATATTGTATGAAATCAGTAACATTTTTTATTTCAAACGCTCACCCTTTTCTCATTCATAAATCATTAGATTAGTTTATTTATATTAATTTCACAGCAAAAAAAAAAGAACAAGAAAAAAATCACCATGTCCTTCAGTCTGTATTTTCTATCCCTGATTATTTTCAGGATTAAAGGTGAGTGTTAAAGGTGTTTAAAGCCGGTGGTCTAGATGTTAGTATAAAAGAAAATCTTCAGAGATCAGAAAATCTGCTTCAGGAGCTGATCTGACTTTTGTTCTGTTTTGTTTTAGTGATGATTATTCTGTATATATAACCCCAAAGCAATCGGACACATTAAATAGTGGAACTAAACATGTCATAATTTTTAAATATTTTTATTCAATCAACAAACAAGAACAACAGCAAAAACCTACACCAATTAATTAATAAATTAATAAGTGGAAAAAATGTAACGTGACACTGAATATGAGAAATTCCACAGTGTTAACATTCATATAACTTTTTGGATTTAAATCCCGGACCCTGAATACAAAGACCTGTAAACTATTTTCCCTCTTGAAGCAAGGCGTTATAGAGTATAATCTCTCTCTCTCTCTCTCTCTCTCTCTCTCTCTCTCTCTCTCTCACACACACACACACACACACACAGAGTTCACTTACTGAAATCCTCCATTACATGCTCAGGGAATATGTGAGATGAGGGAGAGATGCTGACCCTCACAATATGTCCACAATCCAGAATCTCCTTGAAAGGCATAAAATCCCAAACAAACCCCTCAGTGATCCGTCTTGTGTGTTGGAGACGACCGACAGAGTCATGGATCTTGCCTGTCCTCGAACAACACAACAACTCTGAGCTGTGGCTTAAACATCATCGGTAATTTCAGCTGAGGGACACAATGACACTGAGCGCACTGGACAATCACCTGCCTTCAGTGGATACGACAGCATTTTACTCACATAACTGGATTTAACAAGATTATTACACACACACACACACACACACACACCTGTATGAAATGCTTGGGTGAGAAAATAAATAAGTGAAATAAAACTGCTTTGACCTCAAAATCCAAGATGGCTGCTCCACACATCGACAGGAGTGAAAACTGTAGTAAAATACTGTTTATTAACACTTCTGTCTTATTTGTGTCTCATTAAATCAGACAGTACTGTCCAGCTTCTGTCTGTGGACATGTTGCTACAGTGTTTGCATCCTCAAAATTCCACGTAATGCGTTCTTATCAACTGGTATTGCTAACAATGGCCAAAACTGTTCTTGCGCATTGCTGGTACTGGTTTTCCACCTTGTTCTACTGGAACACTCAATTCAATTAACTTTTATTGTCATTGCACAATGTACAACGGAATTCTATTCCTCTAGTGGATCATATAAAAAGACATAAAAACATAAATGGGTCATAAAAAACAAAGACATAAAAACATAAAAACACATAAAAGGATAATAATAAAACACAATAAGACAATAAAAAGTGAGGTAAAGCCATAAATCCATAAATAGGGGACAATCACAAGAACAGTAAATAAAGTGCATATTACACAGGACTGATCATAGTCTGTGTAACAACATAGCAAACCCTGTTGCTGATGTTGTGCACATTACACCTAATGTTTGCGTATTCTGTCTAATTAGACTCCGAGCTGTTTCTCACATTTCCTTGGGCCATGCTATCAGTCTATATCTACAAGTGCAGTCTGTTTTATCATTTACTGATTTTATTTGATGAACTTTACTGAGTTCCCACTATATGTGCATTACACCTGGAGAATGTAAAGCAGGGCTTTTCAAAGTGTGGGGCGCGCCTCCCCTGGGGGGCGCCAGAGTTCTTCAGGGGGGGCGCAACGTGAGGAAACATAAACCAGAATAAGTTACTATTGCAGACATTTAACGAACTTCAGCTAGCCTTTGCCAGAGACAAAATGGATCGATTTTTAGTACCTAAAGCTACAGTGAGTGAGGGGACAGAGTCTGGGCCAAGCAAAAAAACAGACCCTCCAGGATTTCGCGATGTTGCGATTTGCAACTTCAACACAAATTCAACCAATCCCCGCGAATTCAGGGCAGTGTTGCAATTATATCCAATCACCGCAACCTTCCCGCAAATTTGACCAATCGTTGCCGTCGTCTTGAGGTGACGTCGACAAACTACTTTCTGCTTTACTTCCGTGTATACGTTCAAGAGAAGTAGCATGTGCGCAGTGTTGCCAGATTGGGCAGTTTTAGGTTCATTTTGGCGGGTTTTGAACATATTTTTGACTGGAAAATGTCAGCAGTATCTGGCAACACTGCATGTGCGAGTCAGTGTTTATATAGGCTTAAATTCTGTTACTGAAAGTGTGTTATGTTTACAGTGAAGGACTGTGTGCACTTTACATTATTTTTTTACTTAATACAAGAAATTAATGGATGCCAACGTTTTTGCCAAAATGGTATTTTATTTTCCATTGTTTAGGCAGCTTCAGCATCATACTGTGAGATTCTGTTCAAATTGTTGTTTTTTTTCTTCTATGAAGCCTGAGCCATTTATTTTATTAGTTTATAATTATTGTTTAATTTAGTCTTCAGGAGAGACTGCCTGCACACAGTACTAGTATTAATAGTTTTTTTTCTTACATGAAAGCTGAGGCATTTATATTATATTTTAAGGTAACTTCATGTTGTGCTGTGAGGTTCTATGCACTTTAACTTTTGAACCAACAGGTGCATTTGGATAAGTAAAGCCTATTTTTCTGCATTTTTGTAGTCCTGGTAATCTTTTATATTGGTAAAGTTGTTTATAGGACCATTTCTCAGTGTCTTTGTTTTTTTAATCAATAGTTTTTTGGTAATAACTTAATATTTAACATATCACTCAATTTTAATCACAAAAAGAGAAAATCGCAACAATTTCTCGCAACTTTCACTCCCTTCTGCAATGTAATCGCAACAAAAACCTAAAAAACACCGCAACTTTCATCGCAATTGGAATTTGGAAAACCCCCTGCAACATCAGACATTTTAGCCCGCAACAATCACAAAAAAGGCCCGCGGAATCCTGGGGGGACTGAAAAAAGAAGGAAGTATGACCACGATTATTTAAAGTTTGGATTTTCATGGACTGGATCTGAAGATGCTCCACTGCCACAGTGTGTTGTCTGCCAAGAGGTGCTAGCTAACGATGCTATGAGATGTTTTAAAAAGAAAAGCACAGATGTTTAAAATGTGTAAAAAAAAAAATAAAAATGTGTACAACAACCATTTTTTTTAAATACGAATGGAACATTAAGTAGAGCAACAACAAAAATTGTGGGGGGGGGGCGCTGTTGTTTATTTGCTCTCTGAGGGGGGGCTGACTCTCCCACACTTTGAAAACCCCTGATGTAAAGGATTGAATGTATCTTTTCTTTGTGTAGTTTTAGACTGATGTAGCTGATTTTAGCTGACATAGCTCCCAGTTGCCGTTTCTCTACCACAGTTATTATGACATTTTTTATGTTTTACTTGGGATGTGGCTCTAAGTTTTAAGACTATTTTAGTGATTAGTTTCCCTTTAGCCCAGGGGTGTCAAACTTGATCCATAAAGGGCCGTGTGGCTGCAGGTTTTCATTCCAGCCATGCAGCAGCACCCTGATTTGGCTTATTCAATCAACTGACACACCCACCCTTTAATCAAGGGTGGGTGTGGCTGCAAGTATTTGACTGTGTGAAGACAGTTCAGTTGATTGAATGAGCCAAGTCAGGTGTGCTGCTGCATGGCTGGAATGAAAACCTGCAGCCACACGGCCCTTTATGGATCAGGTTTGACACCCCTGCTTTAGCCTGTTGGCTGTAATGCACCCGTGGAAATGAGTGTTAACTGAATTGTGAGCAGCTGGCTAGAGGAGCCTTGGGTTTCTTTTCTTTTGTCTCATTTATTTCCTCCAGCCGAGGTATTGTTTGAGTCAGAGGAGATTGGGGCTAATTGATGATTGCAGTGTTTGTGCTGTGTTCACTAGAGTGATGTGTACAGTGCATTTTGAGTGACTCACATACAGTAGTGAAGTGTGTACAGCTCATGCGTGTTCAAGGCACCACATTCATGTCCTATCCGAGATCATTATTGAGCACTAACACTACCCAGGTTTCCTATTACAGTTAGTGTTTAAATGATAAAAGCCTCTCATATAACCTTCAAACCTACTGAATGCTCAGTCTTGTGCACCAGCCTTCTGGATTATTCACTCATTTTGAATGCAAGGTCTGAGTTTGCAATTTGAGACATGGCTCATGACAATAATCACGATGATGGCAGAACATTAAGGTTTTAATATCACAGGAAATAGATTTTCAACTTTCAAACTTGATGGAAAGAGATGTTTTGGATCTGATGTGACATCACTATTAATCCTCAAGGTGTTTATAAAGTAAGAAATACCAGCATGTGAACAGAGAATATCTCTCTTGCATGTACACATAAAAATTCATGCACCGTGTGTAAACACCTTTACAGTGGAAGATTGTTGGTTGAGACTCACACTCTTTAAATGGATCATGTGACACTCATACAGTGGTGCTTGAAAGTTTGTGAACCCGTCAGAATTTTCTATATTTCTGCATAAATATGACCTAAAACATCATCAGATTTTCACACAAGTCCTAAAAGTAGATAAAGAGAACCCAGTTAAACAAATGAGACACAAATCTTATACTTAGTCATTTATTCATTGAGGAAAATTATCCAATATTACATATCTGTGAGTGGCAAAAGTATGTGAACCTTTGCTTTCAGTATCTGGTGTGACCCCCTTGTGCAGCAATAACTGCAACTAAACATTTCCAGTAACTGTTGATCAGTCCTGCACACCAGCTTGGAAGAATTTTAGCCCATTCCTCCATACAGAACAGCTTCAACTCTGGGATGTTGGTGGGTTTCCTCACATGAACTGCTCGCTTCAGGTCCTTCCACAACATTTTGATTGGATTAAGGTCAGGACTTTGAGTTGGCCATTCCAAAACATTAACTTTATTCTTCTTTAACCATTCTTTGGTTGAACGACTTGTGTGCTTAGGGTCGTTGTCTTGCTGCATGACCCACCTTCTCTTGAGATTCAGTTCATGGACAGATGTCCTGACATTTTCCTTTAGAATTCACTGGTATAATTCAGAATTCATTGTTCCATCAATGATGACAAGCCATCCTGGCCCAGATGCAGCAAAACAGGCCCAAACCATGATACTACCACCACCATGTTTCACAGATGGGATAAGGTTCTTATGCTGGAATGCAGTGTTTTCCTTTCTCCAAACATAATGCTTCTCATTTAAACCAAAAAGTTCTATTTTGGTCTCATCCATCCACAAAACATTTTTCCAATAGCCTTCTGGCTTGTCCACGTGATATTTAGCAAACTGCAGACGAGCAGCAATGTTTTTTTTGGAGAGCAGTGGCTTTCTCCTTGCAACCCTGCCATGCACACCACCGTTGTTCAGTGTTCTCCTGATGGTGGACTCATGAACATTAATATTAGCCAATGTGAGAGAGGCCTTCAGTTGCTTAGAAGTTACCCTGGGGTCCTTTGTGACCTCGCTGACTATTACATGGCTTGCTCTTGGAGTGATCTTTGTTGGTCGACCACTCCTGGGGAGGGTTCAGGGTGAAAGTAAGCCAGTCCTGGCCGGTCCGGTGTACCACTAAAAGATTTGGCCGTACCGGAAAGAAAAATATACTGTCTCTGAAAAAAAATGCACTTTCAGCATAACAACACACCTGCTAATGTCAATGTACCAAAAGCAACACGTTTTCCTCAATATACATTGCATATAACTCGTTCTGACCCATCTCTGAATTATGTCTGAAGTGAATTCCTTCTGTGTTTCACTTGACAGACAACGTGCGAGATAGTGCGCATAGCCCACTGCTTAACCATCTTGTACCAACGTGCGCAGCTGGTATCCAAAGTGTTTTAGTAGACAAATGTTTGTTGCAAAGTCTCCCAAATAAAAACAACATATACAGAAACATATGTTGATGTTTCAATATTCTATTATGTGTGCAGTGTTTCGCTGGACAAACAACGAGCGAGCTACAGCGCGCGTACGGCTTAACCAGATCTTGTGCTATAACATGCGCAGCTGCTAATCAAAGTGTTTTAGCAGACAGACGTTAGTTGCAAAGTCTCCCAAATAAAAAGGCATATAAAGAAACATGTTAATGTTTCATGATAGGCTATTTAAAAATTACTTTGATCAGAATTCGTAAATCGAGTGGAAGTTGGGGCAAAGATTCTAGATTACTGTCTGGTTGGAGCGAGCAGAGTAACTAGGCTACCGTACCAATGCATGGCACGTGCACTGAGAACACACGCACTTACTGTAGAACGCATGCACTTTCTCAAACGTTCTGACACACCCGTGGGAAAATACAAAGAATCCAAAAAACACCAACAGAAAACCACAACGATATATTTGATAAGATAAGGAAGAGAGGACAACTTTTACCTAAAAACTTTCACTTTTCTGTTCTGTTACACTGTTCTGTGTCCAATGTCCAAAATGAAAAGTTAGTTTTCAACTGTTCAGCTAAAAAAAATGTTATTAAAATGATTGTGTTGTTGAAATGATGTGTTTGCAATTTATTTATAATCAAAAACTGATACAGGTGGATGAAAGAGTGATAGTGTGATAAAAAAGTACTATACTAGTACTACTGAGTGATAAGAAGTCCTAGTGAATGCTTGATAAGTAGACAATAATAAATAATTAGGTGTATTTTTCGGCACGCGCTGTGCGTGCTCACTATGACTCAAAATAATAGTACCGGCAAGAAATAAAAGTTACTTTCACCCCTGGTAGGGATACAATGGTCTTGAATTTCCTCCATTTGTACACAATCTGTCTGACTGTGGATTGGTGGAGTCCAAACTCTTTAGAGATGGTTTTGTAACCTTTTCCAGCCTGATGAGCATCAACAACACTTTTTCTGAGGTCCTCAGAAATCTCCTTTGTTTGTGCCATGATACACTTCCACAAACATGTATTGTGAAGATCAGACTTTGATAGATCCCTGTTCTTTAAATAAAACAGGGTGCCCACTCACACCTGATTGTCATCCCATGGATTGAAAACACCTGACTCTAATTTCACCTTTAAATTAACTGCTAATCCTAGAGGTTCATATACTTTTGCCACTGACAGATATGTAAATAAATGACCAAGTATAATATTTTTGTCTCATTTGTTTAACTGGGTTCTCTTTATCTACTTTTAGGACTTGTGTGAAAATCTGATGATGTTTTAGGTCATATTTATGCAGAAATATAGAAAATTCTAAAGGGTTCACAAACTTTCAAGCACCACTGTAATGCTGCGTGATGCACTCATGTCACATCCAGAGTGTTTTCTCACCTCAACACCAGTGTTTCCTGGAGAGACTCGATTCACTGTGACTCTGACCAGGATAAAGCACTTACTGAAGACTTGATCTCTAATTAAAATGTCAATCTCGTTATTGAATTTGAATTAGAATTTTGAGCTAAAAGCTGCATCTAGGATTGAAGAATAAATTACTGTTTTGAACATTACATTTCCATTTCAGTTTTGTCACAGATATGCTTCCGTACACACCTGAGACCGGAGCCGTGTTTTCATTACTTGGCTGATCAGATATTGGAAACAATGAAAAAGTTAATCACAGATACTAGGTTATTTCTGGAATTATTCAAGAATTTTTACATGATAGAGATGGCAGCGATATCGGTGCTTTTATTCATGCAAATTATTTTACGTAAACATTCTTCACTGATTCTGACAGTCAAGTGTAGATTTATGGACACATATGGTGTGTATACAGTATTTATACAGTACAGTAGGGATGAAATGTCCGAGAGCAGCAGTGAACATGTCTCTAAGCCTCATGTAGGTATGAATGTTTGATTAAAAATGAGATAATCAGCATCACAACTCGAGTGACATGTAGAAATGTAGAAATATTCATGTTTCTGTATTAACATTTCAGTTTTAGTTGTAAAACTGAACATGAGATCAAATCCACTGGATGGAAAGGATACTTTTTTAAATATTCGTCTTTTTTAAAGAAATTACTTAAAATTCTAAATATTTTAAATTTCCAATTTTAAATTTGAAAAAAAAAAATCCCAGATTTTCAACATGGTCTCACTGTTGGACTTTGTTGTATTTTTTTTCTGTGTATGCAGAAAAATGAAAGCCAGACTAGACATAAAAAAAATCTTGCTCCTGACCTTGTTCTCTCAGCGTGCATCTCAATCTGCTGCATTATATATAGCAAAACTACAGACATGCACTTCTGCGCTGGATGCCGACACCCTGTTGGAGGACATTAATTAATCGTGATGTCAGATTTCTGAAGAAAAGATGATGTGCTGTGTTCTCACACCCGCTGATCGGAGCTTGTGTAGACGAGGATTCAGTAACTGCTGATTCTAAAGCAAGAGAGAAGCAACTTCACCTTCTTTACATATGAGACAAGTCTGATCAGCAGAAGCTAAAACTGCACACAAACGCTTCAGATGTTAGATTTTCCTGGAAGCTGTGCTCATGATGTTCTATAGAGCTGTTTTCAATTTCTCTCAAAGAGCATTCGATCTTAAAAGAGTCAGTGATAACAATCTGAGCTCGTAGCTACTGCATATCAGCTGGATTACAGTTTATACAGTGGTGCTTGAAAGTTTGTGAACCCTTTAGAATTTTCTATATTTCTGCATAAATATGACCTAAAACATCATCAGATTTTCACACAAGTCCTAAAAGTAGATAAAGAGAACCCAGTTAAACAAATGAGACAAAAATATTGTACTTGGTCATTTATTTATTGAGGAAAATAATCCAATATTACATATCAGTCAGTGGCAAAAGTATGTGAACCTTGAGGATTATCAGTTAATTTGAAGGTGAAATTAGAGTCAGGTGTTTTCAATCAATGAGATGACAATCAGGTGTGAGTGGGCACCCTGTTTTATTTATTGAAAAAGGATCTATCAAAGTCTGATCTTCACAACACATGTTTGTGGAAGTGTATCATGGCACGAACAAAGGAGATTTCTGAGGATCTCAGAAAAGGTGTTGTTGATGCTGGAAAAGGTTACAAAACCATCTCTAAAGAGTTTGGACTCCACCAATCCACAGTCAGACAGATTGTGTACAAATGGAGGAAATTCAAGACCATTGTTACCCTCCCCAGGAGAGGTTGACCAACAAATATCACTCCAAGAGCAAGGCGTGTAATAGTTGCCGAGGTCACAAAGGACCCAAGGGTAACTTCTAAGCAACTGCAGGCCTCTCTCACATTGGCTAATGTTAATGATCACGAGTCCACCATCAGGAGAACACTGAACAACAATGTTGTGCATGGCAGGGTTGCAAGGAGAAAGCCACTGCTCTCCAAAAAGAACATTGCTGCTTATCTGCAGTTTGCTAAAGATCACATGGACAAGCCAGAAGGCTATTGGAAAAATGTTTTGTGGACGGATGAGACCAAAATAGAACTTTTTGGTTTAAATGAGAAGCATTATGTTTGGAGAAAGGAAAACACTGCATTCCAGCATAAGAACCTTATCCCATCTGTGAAACATGGTGGTGGTAGTATCATGGTTTGGGCCTGTTTTGCTGCATCTGGGCCAGGATGGCTTGCCATCATTGATGGAACAATAAATTCTGAATTATACCAGCAAATTCTAAAGGAAATTGTCAGGACATCTGTGCATGAACTGAATCTCAAGAGAAAGTGGGTCATGGAGCAAGACAACGACCCTAAGCACACAAGTTGTTCTACCAAAGAATGGTTAAAGAAGAATAAAGTTAATGTTTTGGAATGGCCAAGTCAAAGTCCTGACCTTAATCCAATCAAAATGTTGTGGAAGGACCTGAAGCGAGCAGTTCATGTGAAGGAACCCGCCAACATCCCAGAGTTGAAGCTGTTCTGTATGGAGGAATGGGCTAAAATTCTTCCAAGCCGGTGTGCAGGACTGATCAACAGTTACCAGAAATGTTTAGTTGCAGTTATTGCTGCACAAGGTGGTCACACCAGATACTGAAAGTGAAGGTTCACATACTTTTGCCACTCACAGATATGTAACATTGGATCATTTTCCTCAATAAATAAATGACCAAGTATAATATTTTTGTCTCATTTGTTTAACTGGGCTCTCTTTGTCTACTTTTAGGACTTGTGTGAAATCTGATTATGTTTTAGGTTATATTTATGCAGAAATATAGAACATTCTAAAGGGTTGTAGGTACAGCCACAGTCCCATCTAGAACTACAAATCCCATCAACTAACTTCCGTGATGACCTACGTCACGCCTAGGCGGGATTACCTACGTCACATCCCCCCCGACTCCATAAGTGACTCAGTCATCCTACATTCTTCCTCTCTCATCATGGACCGTCGCATCATACAGACATAAAGAGACACCTGCTCATCAGAACATCCAAGATCAAGACGTCTGCCTTGCAAGAAAAAGGACTCAGCGCGCTTTCATATATACCACTGGCCACAGTAAAAGAGTACTTAAGTCGCGCCGTCTCACTAAATTGAGTTACAACCGGTTTTATTTGTTTATTATAAATAACATTACGACTGCTGCCCAAGCAGTTAATCAAAAGTTAGAAGTGACCGGCTTCCTTCTGACTTAATCGTTGTGCACATTATTGATCAGAGACTCTTCCTCACGAATGACGAAGCTCCGGATCAAGAATTCTTTGCTTTTTACAGAAGCCTCCACGAGCTCTGTGAAACTCCGCGAAACTTCGGGACATCTCTGCATATCCTGCATAGAGATATCGATTACTGGAAGTAAGGCTGGCATTTGGGCAAACTAGTCTTAGGAATTAGCTTTATGAAGTAGTACGAATTTAAACTCAGAAACTGTTTAATTGTGCATACTGATCATTGTGTTCTACATTGCTCTCTCTCTCCGTTGTTTCAAAAAGATAAGTGGTTGCATGCTCTCCTCTATCCTCATTAACATCCTTTAATTTCATTATTACACATATTTTGACCTCATCAAGATTTCAGTGAATTTGGTAATGTTATAGGGAGTGGGTTATCAACCACGACGAATTCCTTTGTCTCAAGAGACCACGAGTTAATTCACCTCCCCCAAACTCAGATAACATTCCAACCTCTGAAACACACACACACACACACACACACACACCCTCGCTCTCCCTCTCAAACACACACACTCTCACACACACACGCACACACCCACAGTACTACCTCACCATTTATGCTTATATATATATATATATATATATATATATATATATATATATATATATATATAAATCGCTGATGACCATATTGAATGTATACCATTGTTATAATAAATTCAATTATTCTGTTAAACTGTGTTTGTCTGTTGTTTGCTACTGTACTCTTGAAGTCACACAATCTCAAAGAACTCCAAATTGCCTTCACCCAAGTGTATATGAGTGCTATTGGCTGTAGTGTCTATGTAATACGGTAAGTAATACATTATTGCTGCATCAGTAGTGATCATAATAATTTGGAATATACCATAATCTAGCTGTTTGGTAATTTATTATTAAACACCAAAATTAATGGTATTATTTAATGAGACTGATTTAATGAGATTGATCACTTAAGACCAATAGCACCCACAGGGTTCACAAACTTTCAAACACCACTGTAGCAGTGGCCTGTCATCTGTTAGCGTTTACATGCTGCTGTAAAGTTTCACACGCAGAACAAATCCAGTGTGTTCTGTATAATAAAGTGTATAAACAAGGAATAATAAACCCATTGTAGGATGTTTTATGAAAATAATCAGTGATGCAGTCATGCAATAAAGTGATTCATTCTTCTCATACAGCTATTTTTGGGTGGCATGGTGGTGTAGTGGTTAGCACTGTTGCTTCACAGCAAGAAGGTTCTTTGTTTGAGCCCAGTGGCTGATGGGGGGCCTTTTTGTATGGAGTTTGTATGTTTTCATGGGTTTCCTCTGGGTGCTCTGGTTTCCCCCACAGTCCAAAGACATGCAGGTTAGGCTAATTAATTGGTGGCACTAAATTGACTGTTGATGTAAATGGTTGTCTGTCTTTATGTGTCAGCCCTGTGATGATCTCGTGACTTGTCCAGGGTGTACCCCACCACATTGTGATTGAAGGAACAGAGCTGAACAATGTAGAGAGCTTTACCTACCTGGGAAGTACACTGACCTCATCCTGCAGTATGGACAAAGAAGTGTCAAACAGGATTGCGAAGGCAGGCTCCTCTTTTGGCAGGCTCTGGACACGGCTGTGGGGTGAATGTGGCATCAGACTCCAGACAAAACTGGCAGTCTACAAGGCAGTCTTCATTACAGCCCTTCTTTACAGTTGTGAAACATGGACACTGTACAAAAAGCAACTAAAAGCACTGGACAGATTTCACCTTCGCTGCCTATGCAAGATCATCGGTATCTCCTGGACAGACAAGGTTCCCAATACAGAAGTGCTCCATCAAGCAAACATGCCTGGCATTGAAGCATTCATTATGAAAGCTCAACTGAGATGGGCTGGTCATGTGGTACGAATGGATGATTCATGACTCCCAAAGATGGTGTTCTACTGCAAGCTTGCTTCTGGCACAAGAAAGGTTGGACACCCCTACAAGTGCTTCAAGGACTCGTTGAAATCGTTCCTTGCTGCATGCAGCATTCCACATCGAGAATGGGAGACCATTGCTACAGACAGATGTGCCTGGCGCCATGCTGTCTGCCAAGGAGTAAAAACCTTCAAGGAGAACAGACTTGATGAGCTGGATCGGAAACGACAAGATAGGAAGGAGAGGAGACCCAACCCCAGCACCACCGTCGTATGCCCAGTGTGCGGACGCATGTGTGCTTCAGCATTTGGGCTGCGATCCCATCTTAGACGCCATTGAAGTCATCATCGTGGCGCGATGGACATCCAAGAGAGACCCCACCTCTTGCCCATAGTCAGCTGGGATAGGCTCCAGCTTGCCTGTGACCCTGCACAGGATAAGCAGTTATGGATAATGGATGGATACAACCATTTTTTATTTTTAAAAGAATGACATGGAACTTTTTATCTGTTTATAGTTAGATTTAATATCAGTGAAACAGATTTGTTTCTGTTCTCACTCAGCTGCTATAAACAGTCATTTCCTCACCAGCTTACGTTAACAAGCGTAAACTCCTCTGTGCTGAAGATGTTCGAAAATGTTACAGCTTCATGTCTGACTGTTACAAAGCGCCGACACTGGAGAATCCTTCCATTAATGTTAAACAAAAAAACATTTCCTTATTTTAAGAAAATGTCACCTCACCAACAATGACACACACTGCATAAACACAGTGGAACCAGAACGAAATCTTTAAAGGCAGTTTTCATGTAAAATGCTCGAGATTTACTTCTGATAGCAATATGACAACATATTTCACCCTGTATGAAGGGTTTTCCCAGACCACCACACATTCAGTCAGGAAGGTAGTGAAGGTCATGTCATGCTTACAAGATGAATAGGAGGCTCTGAAGCTGGTTCTGATGACAGATGTTCTCTGAAGAATTGAACAGACGCAGTGTTTCTGCCTCAACAAAAAAGCCTTTAAGGTCATTTTAAAACCTGGAAAAAGGACAAAGTACAAAGCTTCTGCTCCAGAGACCTTGTTTTTTGTAGACTAACCAATGCTCATGATGGCTTTTTGTGAGAATTGAAAAGCACTGCAGTGGATAATCAGTGCACTAGTGTTGCTTTGCTAAGAAAAAAAAAAGGCTTTTCTTGCTTCTTCAAACCTGCAGGAACAAAACAGCCCAAACATCACAAAGGACAAAAGAGCAGATGATTGTGGCTTTGTGTAATTCTTTAGCAATAATTACTATAGTTCAGAAATGACAGGAATGCATAAAGTGAATTATAAACATATTCATGGAATAGCAATATCTGCATGAACACATAACACACATAAGGCTGTATTCTGAAATGAGGTACCCGTACATGAGAGTTACACACACGGGGCAGAGTTTATCTAAAACAGAGATGTGTCTCAGTTATGCTCCATTCTGATCGCATTGAAATGCATATTTCTTGTTGTAAATGCACACACACACACACACACACACACACACACACACACACACACACACACACACACACAATTTGAGGTTAATAATAAAGACATATTAAGTCAGTATTAATGTGACTTTTTGACTTCTCTTGAGATTTCACCTGATCTGTTTGTAGCTTGTCTTCATTCGCAGTTTGTCTCCATACCTGAGGCAAAATACTCTCAGGACAAATGCGTCCTACTTTAGCCGTTTATTTAAAAGACTAAGCTTTAGCCCTGTTTCAGTCAAAACTCTGAGCTTAGAACAATGAAGTAGCTTCACTCTGAAAATAAATAGCACACCCTTTTCTCCTCTTTCTCTCTCTCTATATATAATATTAGCTAGTGGAAAAACCCAACATGTTTTCCAAACATGAGCCATGGGACAGAAGTAATTATGTGATAGTGGCTATTTGTTGACTTTCAGCAGAAATTGGAGGCAGGTGAAAGTCTTATCTCTCCTATCAGCTAAACCGTATGCTTTCTGAACCATTGCTGACCTTGAGGATAAAAAGTAAATTATAAAATGGCATCCTGAATTCATTGCACATTGTGATGAAAATGGTCTAGAAACTGGCAGTTTTTTTTTTTTTAAATTGGAGATGAGCGTCCAGCAGATGTCACGTAAATCTGATTACTGGCTGGTGAAGAGAAATCTAATCATTATATCAGCAACACCTGGTGAGTTATGAGATCTTCTTCCAATGTATAAAGATTTTTCTTTGTGACATGAAGCCAATTTTATTTGATCAAATCCATCAGTTAAAATCCAGCACACACAATTGAACTTGTCTCAAATCATCAACACACAGAATTAAAACAGAAAAATTATGGCTAAATATAAAAAATACTCATATAATAACAAAAAATACACTAAAATGAATCAATAGTACATCAATGAAATGATTCTGATTAACCCCAAATGAAGATCAGCTGTTTCTGTAGGATTTTCTTCACATCTTGTTGATTCCATCTGCTGAAGCCATGTTCCTCAAATAACCTACAAAACATTTGCAGTATCTCACTTGTTGAAAGACATCGATCAGGAGAGGGGTATGAAACTACTTCCAAAACATTAGATGAGTACAGTGGAAGACCATGAATGCCATCATTAACACATGGAGAAAATGGAGCACCACAGTGACATCACCAAGAACAGGACATCCCTACAATATTTACAAAAGGACAAGAAAGAATTTACCATGGAGGCTGCTGAGGGACCTACAGCAACATCTGAGAAGCACTGATTACTCTCTGCATGTGATGACAATATCTCATATTAAATTACAGGCATTTAGCAGACACTCTTATCCAGAGTGACGTACAACACACCCAGAGCAACCTGGGGAGCAATTGGGGGTTAGGTGCCTTGCTCAAGGGCACCTTGCTTCAGCCATTCCTGCTGGTCCTGGGAATCAAACTGGCAACCTTTTAGTCCCAAAGCAGCTTCTCTAACCATTAGACCATGTCTGCCCAATGATATGGGGTGATGGGGTATGGAGGGTAGACAGAAGCCCTTTCACACAAAAACATCCAAGCGCAACTAACTCACCCCAAACCATGTGGCAAAATGTGAGATGGTCTGTTGAGAACAATTTCAATATGTGTAATAATTCCATAATCACAAATGTTTGTTTGGCACAAAAAAAGAAAGCATATCACCAAAAGAACAGCACACCCACAGTGAAGCATGGTGGTGGCACCATTGTGCTCTCAGGCTGCTTTTCTGCAGCCAGATCTGGGGCTTTTACCCTGATGTAGGGAATCAGGAAAAGCTACAAATACCAGTCAAGTTTAGTGCAAAGCTCAGCATTACACTGAGTGGTGTATGAACATCAAAAGGTTCTTGAAGAAAGTATTCGAAGTCAGAAATAAATGTAAACAGAGTTCAATAACAGGAACTCAGGCAGATAGTCAAACGGCTTGGTAAAGTCAGGCATGGGGGTCAAACGGCTTGGTAAAGTCAGGCACTGGGACACAGAATGATACTTCACAAAGTCAGAGTGTGAGAGCTGAGCTTATATAGGGAAGGTGATAGCCGGTAAATTAGAGACAGATGTTGAGGTTAGAATTCTGGTGATGACGGGCGCTGTGGCACTTGGGAAGTGTAGTTCAGAATGGCCATGTTTAGAGGCTGCTCCAAACTCAGGTTTTCAGTGCTGTTACTGACAGAACAACCTGTGAGGAACTCCCTCTGGGAGCAACTTCTTTTCTTGGGTGTCCTCTCTTCCTTGGTTCTGGTTTGTCTGGCTGCTCCCTGTGGAACTCTTGGGGGGGGGGGGGGGGGGGTCTAAGATGTTCTTGGAGCTAACCCAGCTGTGATCTTCTGGGCCGTACCCCTCCCAGTCAACCAGGTATTCAAGTTGTCCTTGTCTGCAACAGGAGTTGAGGATCTTATTGACTTGGTAAATGGGGTTGCCTTCTAGATCTAGGGAGGGAGGTTCTTGGGTGGGTGTGTCTGTGGCTAGGGGGCCTTGGATGGCAGGTTTTAAGCATGATACATGGAAAATGGGAAGCCATCTTATCGTAAGCTGGGATATCAAGCTTGTAGGAGACCTCATTGACCTTGCACACTAGCTTGTATGGGCTGATGTATTGGGCTTGAAGCTTCTTGCAGGTGTTGGGTTCCTTCAAGTCTTTAGTAGATACCCACACTCTGTTCCCTGGGGCATACTCTGGAGTCTCCCCTCTGTGCTTGTTGGCATACCCTTTCTACTTTGAATTGACCTGCTCCAGTCTCTGATGGACCTCCTCCCATACCTACTGACTCCTCTGGAATGAAGAGTCTACTGCCAGGATTTGAGTGGTGCATTGTCCCAAGGGAAAAGTGATGGTTGATAGCCTAGAATGCACTGGAAAGGGGTTAACTGAATAGCAGAGTGTTTTAGTGAATTCTGTGCATATTTGGCCCAAGGGAGGAACCGTGCCCGGTCTTTCTGGCTCCTCATGCAAAAGATTCGGATGAAGCAACCTACCTCTTGGTTCACGTGCATCATCTGGCTGTTGGATTGAGGATGATATCCTGAAATGAGACTTACAGATACTCCTAGCCTGTCCATGAATTTGGACCACAGTCTGGAGATGAACTGGGGACCCTGGTCACTAACAATGTCTTCAGGAATAACATAATAGCTGAAAATGTGATTGAGTAACAGTTCTGTGGTTTAAAATGCTGTGGGTAGGCCAGGTAATGGGATGAGCTTGAGTGCCTTGGAGAACTGGTCTATGATCACCAGGATGACTGTATTGCCTTGGGATTGAGGTAGGTCAGTGAGAAAGTCAAAGGCAATATGTGACCAGGATTGTTGGGGTACCAGGAAAGGACAGAGTTTACCAGCAGGTGGAGCCTGAGGTACCTTGGCTTGGGCACAGGCGGAGCACAAGGAGACAAAGTGGTTGATATTGGAGACCATGTTCTCCCACCAGTACTTGCTCCTCAGAAGCTGGTAAGTGTGATGGTTGCTGGGATGCCCTGTGACTGGAGAGGAGAGAGACCATGTGATGAGTTTGCCTCTGAGTCTTGGTGGCACATACATGAGTCAGGGAGGACAGTTCTCAGGTGGGTTAGCTGGTTGAGATTGCCTGATTTCTTTGTTGATGTCCCAAGTGATAGCTTGTACAAAACAGGCTGGTGGAAGAATGGGAGTGGGTTCAGATGTGTGAGTCAACGTGTGATGGATTCTGGAGAGGACACCAGCCTTAGTATTTCTGGAGCCAGGGCAGTAGGATATTGTGAACTGGAATTGGGTGAAGAATAGGGCCCATCTGGCTTGGTGGGGATTCAGATGTTTAGCTGTCTTGAGGTACTTCAAGTTCTTGTGGTCAGTGAGGATAGTGAATGGGTATGCAGCACCTTCCAACCAGTGCCTCCATTCCTCTAGCATCAGTTTAAATGACCAGTAGCTCTCTGTTTCCAGTGTCATTATTTAATTCGGTTGGGGTGAGCTTCTTGGAATAGAAGGCGATGAGTTGTAGCTTGGGCTTTACCCCAAGATGCTGAGAGAGAACCCCTCTCTCTGGAGTAGGCTCCAGTCCCTGAGGTGTCTACCTCCATGATGAATGGTTTTTCACTGCTTATTAATCCTCTAACTCCTTTACCACATAGTACATATATTCTATCCACATCACTCTTTGGGTGTAATACTCAATGCAAAGTCATCATCTTTCTAGTTTTCCTATCCAGCCCTTTCAGTTCATCATTGTTCCAATGGATTACCCCTGCACTATACCTCAATACTGCAACTGCCCAAGTATTAATCATCTCATCTCATCTCGTTATCTCTAGCCGCTTTATCCTGTTCTACAGGGTCGCAGACAAGCTGGAGCCTATCCCAGCTGACTATGGGCGAAAGGTGGGGTACACCCTGGACAAGTCGCCAGGTTATCACAGGGCTGACACATAGACACAGACAACCATTCACACTCACATTCACACCTATGGTCAATTTAGAGTCACCAGTTAACCTAACCTGCATATCTTTGGACTGTGGGGGAAACCGGAGCACCTGGAGGAAACCCACGCGGACACGGGGAGAACATGCAAACTCCGCACAGAAAGGCCCTCACCAGCCATGGGGCTCAAACCCAGACCTTCTTGCTGTGAGGTGACAGCGCTAAGTAACCACTACACCACCGTGCTGGCCCTTAATCATTCATTATTATTATTATTATTATCTCATTCTCTCTAGCCGCTTTATCCTGTTCTACAGGGTCGCAGGCAAGCTGGAGCCTATCCCAGCTGACTATGGCCGAAAGGCGGGGTACACCCTGGACAAGTCGCCAGGTCATCACAGGGCTGACACATAGACACAGACAACCATTCATACTCACATTCACACCTACGGTCAATTTAGAGTCACCAGTTAACCTAACCTGCATGTCTTTGGACTGTGGGGGAAACCGGAGCACCCAGAGGAAACCCACGCGGACACGGGGAGAACATGCAAACTCTGCACAGAAAGGCCCTCGCCGGCCACGGGGCTTGAACCCAGGACCTTCTTGCTGTGAGGCGACAGCGCTAACCACTACACCACCGTGCCGCCCCTATTATTATTTATTTATTTATTTATTTATTTTTGCTTTGTACATTCAGTTTTGCTGCTTTGGATTTCTCCTCCATTGTCCTTGCATTCATCTGATAAAAAAAAATAATGACTCACAGCTTCCACTGTTACAGCAATGACTGGTTACTAACTAAAAATCCATCTACAAAATTAACTGAGAACAGGATTAAATATGTGTGACGTTTAAGTTGTAGAGAGACTGCTGTGTCTGAGGAATAAATCACTTGGTTGGGGATGTGCTGTAACAGGAAAATAATCATCAACATGGCGGTGGGTGTAAAGACCCAGAGCTCATTATTTTCTTATAACAGTTTCCTCTTATAACACACAAATTTTGCCAACTGTTACAATTTTTTATTTACTTTTTATCCATTTATAGTTACATTACCCGTTGTGGAACATTGATGAAAAAAGTTAGCTCCTGTTCTCATGGAGCAGTTCCCTCACCAGCCTCGTGAGTTTCTCTCTCACTTTCAAAGTTAATATGACAAAAAAAAGAAAAAAAACCCCTGCAACATGTCGTTAGTGAGAAACCACAAAGCGTAACGTCCTCTGTTCTGGACACTTCTTTGTGTCAGAGAGGAGAGGGGTCTATTCAGATTCTTTGCCACTGTAATGCTGTGCTCTGGAACACAAATGACTTCTGTACAGGACAACAGCAGCATTTTCAGAGCTGCTGAACTTCCTTTAGAGTCGAGTCAGTGCAATCCTTTGTAAAAGAAAAAGTATGAAGAGCTGTGTGAAGATAACGGTTAGACAACAAAGCAGGACGCTGAGGTGCTGAAAAATGCAGCTTGTGTAGTTCCTGTTCTTCTCAACTCCACTTCCCTGAGCAGCGCTGATCCTCATTTTTTTCTTGTCGTCTCTGCAGTTATTCAAATCACAGGATCATACGAACACACTCGTTCTCATACGTTATGGTTTCTATGGTAACAACCCAGTCACAGGGGCGTGTCCAGCGGACGCTCCTTTGTGCTCACTGATGTTCTGGTTTACACTGTCAGTACCATCTAAGGCAGGGGTTCTCAACCCTTTCTACTTTAAGGCCCACCTATTCATACTTGTAATGAGTCAGGGCCCATTAAAAAAGATCCCCAATTATTTTGGCTCATCTATTCTATTAGAATCTAATAATCTAATGTAAAGTGCATTAATGGAATGCAACATTACTCCCTGTTACAGATGGGAGCCCAGGAATTAAATAAATGCAATAAAAACAAACTGTTTTTAATCGTAGGTATTGTATTTAAAACTGTATGGATGTGCCAGAAGCCAACATAAAAACATGCATGCAGGGCATTCCCAGTCAAAAGGGATTTATGATCCTAAAGTGGAGTCTGGTCCATTAACACAAGAACTTATTGCCATGTTTGTGTCCAGCAAACAAGCAAGTTATTAACCCTTTGATGCAAAACATATGCACACTCCTTCTAACGCACAACATGGGTCAAAAATGACCCACATTCATTTTCCAGGTTATTTCATGCTGACTGAGTTTTTCTTTGCTCTATCTTTTGAAATCAATTTATTTTATGATTGAATATTCCAAGTATTCTTTAAATATCTTGTTTTTAATTACCACAAATCATTAATTTAATTTTTTCTTTCCTACTTTATGAACAAAAATACTTTTTATATTACTATACATGGGTCATCCAAGTGTGATTTAAAATTAAATGTCTTAATACTATAATAATAATTTGTTTCAAGTAATTACTTTAGCAGTGAATGGGGCCAGTTATTTATTTATTAACTATGTAGTTAGCTAAGCCAACTACAATAAAATTAGCTAACTAAAGTAGAATATGTCAACAGCTAGGTAGTTAATAGTAATTACTTGTAACTTTCTGACAAGTAATCTACTCACTCTCAAGGTAACCTAAACATAATCAATTTTTTTCTAAGGTAATGTTCGAACAATTGAAAAACATTACTTGCATGTATTAGATGGGCAAAGGGCGCTGTGCTGAGCTGTGAAATGTCTGACACAAGCACAATTCACAGTTCCCACCAAACGCTGGAGTAAATGCATGCGGGTCGGTTCTGACCCATGTGTGTAAACTTGATGTAGAATTACAAAAGCTGTGCTTGTTCATAACTTAAGAAAGGAAAAATAAAAATGATGATTTGTGCTAAACAAAAACAAGATATTTACTGCATATTTGGAAAAGTAAATGGCAAAATGAATTTATTTCAAAAGTATATCATAGAAACACTCAGCCATACATGAAATAACCTGGAAAATGAATGCAGGTCGTTTTTGACCCATGTTGTGCATTAGAAGGGTAGTGATACAAAAAGGGTTTTTATTCAAAAAGTAAGAAAGGAAAAAATAAAATAAGGATGTATGATGATCAAAAACAAGTTAATTGAGGAATACCTTGAATACTGAATGATGGAATTAATTTATTGCAAATATATAGAAGATAAAAACTCAGCCGGGTCACTTTTGAAACATGTTTTGCATCAAAGGGTTAAAACCAAGAAGTGCACTCAAAAGAAGTGGATATAGAAACCACTCAATGGGATTAGATCCTTACATGCTAACAAAGAAGGATTTTTCCTATAAGTTGGAAAGTTATCCATCCATTGAGTTCCCCAACATCTCAAACTACAAGAAAAAAAACCTGGAAGAACATGGAGGAGTACAACTTTTTATATTGGCTGGGTTAAAGATCTGGTGATCAGGACACTACAAGATAGATGGCGGTAGACAGATCTAAGTGCAGGAAGAGTGTTTATTAGCAGGCATGAGATTTACAAAAGCAAAACCGAAAGCAGATAAGCAGTGTTATAAACATGGCTAGAAACAAACATGACAGTGATAATGCTTCGCAAAGCCTCTGTGAAAACAGCTTCTGTATCTGCGCATGCTGATTGTGCTTAAATCAGTATCAGGTGTTTCCCATAACGACTGCGTCCCAAGTGTATGCACAACGTGCTCTGTGAGCACATGGCCACTCGAGCTGCACCAGACTCAAGCGCGCAAAGGCACGACAGTCAAGTGCTCACCTGCTGTGTGACCACAACTTTTAGCTTACGTGTATATCACCACCAAAATGCGTCATTTTCATCGATAACCCATCGCAAACCATCACAAGAGGTAGTGTGACTGTAGCTTAATGAGGTGGATGTGACGTCAGATGCAACCCAGCAATTGTACTCTACTATGAGTAAAAAATTAACTTCAACTTGAAAAAAAAATTCACGGCCCACTAGGTGGTGCTTTGTGGCCCATTAATGGGCTGCGGCCCAGTGGTTGAGAAACACTGATCTAAGGGACATGTTCAGTACCTTTAGTATGCAGAAATAATTTAAGGTACATAAGTGAACCTTAAGACTTGCTAATGTACATGTAAAGCTTTGTTATAAAAAGGATGTTAAAGAGACACACCTTCCCAGGTACCCTAAAGGTGTATTACATGATAGTATCATCTTATACTCTGACAAACAAAGGATACCATTCCTTGTTTCTGGGTTAATACCATTAAGCATTCACCTTAGTGTGTATTCTTATTGCACTTTTTTCCCTAAGACTTATTTTAAAACATAATTTTGTCTCAGTTATATAAATGTGCTTTAAAAGTTTACTGGTGAAAAATACACACTAAAGGTATTAAACATGCACCCTTCATGGTACCACTTCAGCAAAAAAGGAAATGTACAGTACCTTTACTTCTGAGAGTGTTTAGGTTCAGGTGTTGAAGATGCACATTACATACAATACATTCCATATCTTACATATACAACACTGTCTGAAATAAAGGTACCAAACTAAAGGTACTTTTCCTTGTTGATGTTTATTAAGGGGATATGTTTAGTACCTTTAGGATGTAAAATTGATTTAATGTATACAATTGAATCTTGATGACTGCTGATGGATGTTTAAATCACTACACACACCTTCTAAAGTGCACTAAAGGTACATGAGATGATGGTACCACAATACCCACAGGGTACTCAAGGTACTAAGCTGTTATTAAACTGTTATGCTGTTCCCTGTTGCTGGGGTTATGGTCCAATTACATACTGTAAATCTTTTTAAAGTGTACAGGTGAAAGATATATACTAAAGGTACTAAAGGTGCTACATATCTATGTTTAGTACATTTATCATATAAAAATAATTTAAGTACATAACTGAACCTTAAAAACTGCTGAGCAGGTACCTTTAAAGGTTCATTCTGAAAGGTTATTAAAGGTCAATGACACATGCTAAAAGACAAAGGTACGCTGTCATAAATAGGGGTACAGTAGGAGTCCTGAGTGCCCCAAGGTACAGTATATACTCATGTTCCCCCTAGGGCTCATTATTTGACCTCAAGGTATCTATGTGCACCTTTTTAGGGCCAAAAAAAAAAAAAATATATATATATATATATATGTTCCCAAGCAGTATATAAAGGGTACACATAAGTACCTGAGAGGGTACTGCCCCAGTGACAAGCTGTTGTACCCCAAAGGTACAATAATGTACTTTGTTTTCTGAGAGTGTACATTGGTACCACCCTATATCCTGAGGGAAAAAAAAAGAGGACTAAACTGGTACTGTCTTGGGTATATGTTTAGTACCTTTAGTGCAGGGGCGGACTGGCAATCTGTGCGTTCTGGAAAAGTCCAGAACGGCAGTCCGGTCTACGGCCGTCGGCCCTGTTCAATAACCAAAATTTTCAGTCTATCAACTAACAACAGGTGGCGCTAAGATGATAATTTATCCGTCAATCATTATTCCATAGGCCTAAAAGCCAACAAAGAAGAGTAACGTTAGTGTCTGTCAACAGAAAGATGGCAAGCAGAAAACCTAAGGAGAAAAGTGGATGGGAAAAGTTAAAACAAAAGAAAGTGAAGTCACTTGAAGAAGATGCTTCAAAATGTAGAAAGCTCACAGAGCTTTTTGGCAGCAGCGCAACTGCAAGCAGCAGCAGTAACGTTCATGTCACATTATCACCGAGCGAGACTGAGAACCAGGTCTACATTCAACCTGACCAACCACATGCTGATGATGATAGTCATGATGAGGGGCAGGCAGCTGAGGGAATTTCACCAGAGGAGGAGGTACCAGTAAATGACAACGACATAAAACCATGGCATAAAACAGGTTACGTAAAGGCCACTCATAGACCCCTCTCATAGTAGGCCAATCTTCTATTGACTGGATTTGCGGTGTGATGATGAGAAATATGTGGTTTATTGCTGTCAAAACAAACACGTAACTACCAAGCAAGCCAATTATAAATAGATAGGCAAGCACAAATGGCCGCGATTTCATATGTTCACCTCTGCATAATTCATGCAGATTAGGCTCTTTACGTTCAAGAGAACCAAAGCTCTAGCCTATCATTAACCAAAAGTTTGAGGGGGAGAAGTATTTTCCATTTTGGCACTATTTATCTTTGTCTTCTCTTTCATGGTGTGTGGTGGAATGTCTGTGGAATAGGCTACAAATGTTGTTTGAAGAATGATTGGTTGAATGGTGTCATAACTAATCACAGCAGCATTGCATTGTGCAATTTGTTAATAGCCTAATTTTAGATCTGTTTGTCAGGATTACCTACCAAAGAATCAGCATAATATTAAAACTATAAAATGTGTCAAGCAGGCTAATTCTTACACAGAATAGACGTAAAAGGCTAAAAATGTACAACCCCGATTCCAAAAAAGTTGGGACAAAGTACAAATTGTAAATAAAAACGGAATGCAATAATTTACAAATCTCAAAAACTGTTATTGTATTCACAATAGAACATAGACAACATATCAACTGTCGAAAGTGAGACATTTTGAAATTTCATGCCAAATATTGGCTCATTTGAAATTTCATGACAGCAACACATCTCAAAAAAGTTGGGACGGGGCAATAAGAGGCTGGAAAAGTTAAAGGTACAAAAAAGGAACAACTGGAGGACCAAATTGCAACTCATTAGGTCAATTGGCAATAGGTCATTAACATGACTGGGTATAAAAAGAGCATCTTGGAGTGGCAGCGGCTCTCAGAAGTAAAGATGGGAAGAGGATCACCAATCCCCCTAATTCTGCACTGACAAATAGTGGAGCAATATCAGAAAGGAGTTCGACAGTGTAAAATTGCAAAGAGTTTGAACATATCATCATCTACAGTGCATAATATCATCAAAAGATTCAGAGAATCTGGAAGAATCTCTGTGCGTAAGGGTCAAGGCCGGAAAACCATACTGGGTGCCCGTGATCTTCGGGCCCTTAGACGGCACTGCATCACATACAGGCATGCTTCTGTATTGGAAATCACAAAATGGGCTCAGGAATATTTCCAGAGAACATTATCTGTGAACACAATTCACCGTGCCATTCGCCGTTGCCAGCTAAAACTCTATAGTTCAAAGAAGAAGCCGTATCTAAACATGATCCAGAAGCACAGACGTCTTCTCTGGGCCAAGGCTCATTTAAAATGGACTGTGGCAAAGTGGAAAACTGTTCTGTGGTCAGACGAATCAAAATTTGCAGTTCTTTATGGAAATCAGGGACGCCGTGTCATTCGGACTAAAGAGGAGAAGGACGACCCAAGTTGTTATCAGCGCTCAGTTCAGAAGCCTGCATCTCTGATGGTATGGGGTTGCATTAGTGCATGTGGCATGGGCAGCTTACACATCTGGAGAGACACCATCAATGCTGAAAGGTATATCCAGGTTCTAGAGCAACATATGCTCCCATCCAGACAACGTCTCTTTCAGGGAAGACCTTGCATTTTCCAACATGACAATGCCAAACCACATAATGCATCAATTACAGCATCATGGCTGTGTAGAAGAAGGGTCCGGGTACTGAACTGGCCAGCCTGCAGTCCAGATCTTTCACCCATAGAAAACATTTGGCGCATCATAAAACGGAAGAGACGACAAAAAAGACCTAAGACAGTTGAGCAACTAGAATCCTACATTAGACAAGAATGGGTTAACATTCCTATCCCTAAACTTGAGCAACTTGTCTCCTCAGTCCCCAGACGTTTACAGACTGTTGTAAAGAGAAAAGGGGATGTCTCACAGTGGTAAACATGGCCTTGTCCCAACTTTTTTGAGATGTGTTGTTGTCATGAAATTTAAAATCACCTAATTTTTCTCTTTAAATGATACATTTTCTCAGTTTAAACATTTGATATGTCATCTATGTTCTATTCTGAATAAAATATGGAATTTTGAAACTTCCACATCATTGCATTCCGTTTTTATTTACAATTTGTACTTTGTCCCAACTTTTTTGGAATCGGGGTTGTAATTGGGATTTAGGAAAAACCTCCAAATCTGTTTTATTCTTCTTGTCTGTAGCCTAGGTATCAAATGCTATGTTTATCCAAAGTTTTGGCTGGTTTTTAAAAATAGAATTTTGAGGTATAAGTACAGGTTTAAAGGCTGTCATTCCAAATAATACTATTAAACAAATGTTAATCAAGCATATGTCAGTGCACAGTGTGAAGGGTTTTCCTAGATGCCATTGCATAGTTTAGATATAATCAACAATAGCATTAGCATCCAACTTCATCTTTTCAATTGTTTGTTTATTCAGGTTGAAGATAGTGGCAGCTCAGAAGATGACAGGGAGAGTCCAGGAAAGTGCCAGAATGAGGGATCAGTGCCCCAATATTTCAGCTGCCCCAGCTTAAGGACCAGCAGTTCTCAGGAACACCTTGAGACCTTCATGTTAATGGCTACTGAAAAAGACATCCTCATGTCCCTGGATAGTGACTGTATCATTGACAGAGTGGCAGAAAACAGTGACCTTCTGAGGAAACAACTTCTCCCTCAGCACTAATTGTACCAACCTTTAATAGCCAACATTCAGAATGACTGCTCAGTGTAATTATTGTTGGCAAAGTCAGTTACAAATATCAGTGATACAGATTTTTTTTCTCTTTAAAATGCAAGCATAGAAGTGACTGTAAAATAGCAGTACAAAAGACAATGTCTATGTTCATTTTTGTTTAGGAGATGCAAGTGATGTTTAGTTGTTCTTGAATATTAGATGTTCTTGAGTTCTTGAATAAACAATCATAAATAGTTCATCTGTGTGAGTTTTGTTATGACAGACAATATACCACTATAGCACTTTACTATAGCACTATACTATAGTACACTATAGTATACTATAGTATAGTGGGCCTATTTGGGGGGAAAGTCCAGGGCCGTTTTTTGGTCCCAGTCCGTCCCTGCTTTAGTGTGTTTCTTTTACAGAGAAATGTGCATGTAGTTCAGCTTTAGAGCTTTATTCTAAAAGGTGCAAGTTATTGGTAAACTACACACACCTTCTCAGGTCCACTAGAGGTGTATAATATGATGGGACCACTCTACACTCTTGGAAAAAAAGAGTACTAAACTGTGCAGTGTTTCCCAAAAGCATTGCAGCACAAAGGATGCTCTTTATCCTAGTTAAGGCACTCCTAGCATTAAGAAGAAGAAGAAGAAGAAGAAGAAGAAGAAGAAGAAGAAGAAGAAGAAGAACTTTATTTATCACATCTACACTTAGGTACAGTGAAATTTCTCCTCTGCATTTAACCCCTCTAAAGCAGTGAACACACACATGCACACACACATGAGCAATAAGTACACACGCATACCCAGAGCAGTGGGCAGCTATGCTACAGCACCTGGGGAGCAGTTGGGGGTCAGGTGTCTTGCTCAAGGGCACTTCAGCCCAAGGCTGCCCCATGTTAACCTCACCATGTGTCTTTGAACTGTGGGGGAAACCAGAGCACCCAAGGAAACTTTTGGAAAACTTGGCACTGTGCTGTTCCTTGTTGGCAGGATGCTACCATCATGGGTGCACCTTTAGTACCTTTAGTGCACCTTTAAAGGTAAACAACACACAGCTTCTGTACAGGTTCATGCTAACAGATGATAATATTGACATCCATCCATTCATTCATTATCCGTAACAGCTTATCCTGTGCAGGGTCGCAGGCAAGCTGGAGCCTCTCCCAGCTGACTATGGGCGAGAGGCGGGGTACACCCTGGACAAGTCACCAGACCATCACAGGGCTGACACATACAGTCGAGACAAACAACCATTCACACTCTCATTCACACCTACGGTCAGTTTACAGCCACCAGTTAGCCTAACCTTACTATTCCTTGTTGCTGGGTTTGTGGGACCATCACAGGTGCAGGTTTAGTACCTTTAGTGCAGCTTTAACCCTCATCCTACCATGCTATTTTACACCTTAATCTTACCATGTGGGGTCCGTTTGGACCCCAATACTTTTCTTTAAAATTAAAGCTTATAAAGACAAAATCACCAGATAAGTTTTGTTCAGAACATCTTGTATTAATAACAGCAATACACTAAAGGGACCAAGGCATAAAGAACACACTTAAACAAAGAACAATTAGCCAAGAAAATGGTCTGATTACTGAAACAATGTCACTAAATTCAAGTTTTGTGGTTGTCGATCTTGACAACTATGTCATCATAACCACACATATGAAAAGAACACACACACACTTGTCTATAATAAGGTCTATAATAAGTAATCAGAGATGGGAGTTTCTGAGCTCTGTACAAGAAAGTTTAGGCACAATCATTACAGACTACTTGCTGCTTGCTGTGGTCTGAGCATACAGCCCGTTTGCATTCTGCACACTCAAGCCTGACCTTCTTGTCCTTCTCTCGGGGACAAAAGTTGCACCGTCTCCTCTTTCCCTTTCTGGTTGGATCTTGACCCTGTTGGACAACTTGAGTAGGTTCAACTCCAAAGAGCTTCATAGACAGCTTCACTGGGGCATGGAGTGTGGCAATATTTGCTCGACGCTGGACTTGAGGTGTTACAAGTTGGCTTGCCAGCTCTGAGAGAAAGATACGCCTCCTTCGTCTTCCCTCAGGGGCCTTCCACTCTGGATAGTTGCCCATCCAGATTACAAATGCTGCAATAGCACCTACATCAATGATGTTGCCAAACAGCACAACGGGCCAACGGTTCACTTTCCTTCTAGCAGTGAACATGGTAGCCAGATGGTCAAGAGTGTCAACACCACTCTTTGTTTGATTGTAGTGGAGGATGATCTCTGGCTTTTGAGCATCACCTTCTGTGCTGGCATCATGGTGCATGGTTGATAGGGCAATAATTGCCTTGTTCTGGCTTGGCACATAGGAAACAATGGTGACTTGGTCCTTGAAGCCAAACAGCGAGCTCTGGACGTCTCTGTGATTGTTAGCCTTCATTGCTTCAGGGATGTCTGGCTTGTTGGAGCGAATGGTGCCCACATAGGTCAGGCCATCTTCCAGCAGGTCTTGTGCAAGGGGCAGTGATGTGAAAAAATTATCAGCAGTAACATTTCGTCCAGTTCTTCTCCAGGGTGCCACCAATTCCTTCACTACTCGAGCTCCTTGCCCCACTTCTCGTGGAGCTCCAGCCTGCCTACCTAGGTAGACATCTCCCTTCATAGGGTAGCTTGTTTCTGCGTCACAACACCACCACTTCTTTATCCCATACTTTGCAGGCTTTGAAGGAATGTATTGGCAGAAACTGCATCTTCCTCTGAATGCAACAAGTTGTTCATCAACGCAGAGGTCATTACCTGGTATGTAGTATTTTGGTAACTGGGCCTGGAACAGGTTCCAGATATCTCTGAAAGCCGCCAGTTTATCAGTAGCTTGTCTTTGGGCTCTGGTAGCACGGTTGTCAAATCTCAGGAATTTGAGAATATCTGTAAACCTCTTCCTGGACATAGTGGCTGTGAAGACAGGCCTCCCTTCATGTTCAGACCACAGTGATGCAACAGGTTCATGGTTGGACTTGTAAATGCCAGCATACATACAAAGTCCTATGAAAGCTTTCATTTCAATGGAGTCTGTAGCAGTCCAGGTTCTTTGATTATCTGGATGATCCTCATTCCACTGCCTGACCCATCGATTTGCCTCACGATTAGTTTCTAGGACTACAAGATCAACCATAACGGGAGTCATGAAGAAGGCAAATGATTCTGCAATTGAGTTGCACTGTGCTGCATTGGTGATGCCTGGGGGATTTCTAATGATATTCTGCACACGGCGCCTGCCTATGTTTGGTGGGTTTGTTTGCCATACAGTGCCATTTTTTCCCACTAGCACATCCTGCTGAACTGGTTGGGCTCGTTCATTTCTCTCTGGTTGGGCTTGCTCCAGATCCTGCTGCTCCTCTTGTGCCTCACCACGACCACATCCATGAGCACGACCTCTACCATGACCACCCTGGCCACGGCCACGGCCCCGTCCTCTACCTCGACCACGACCTTGACCTTGATCTTGATCTCCCACAATCTCAATTTGTCCTCTGACTTGGTTATCATCTTGGTCTCTTCTAGGCTGCTCATTAGCCTGAGGTGGACCTTGTGCCAGGTTTGTTGCTTCAGCAGCTGGTTCTGCTGTTTCTATATCACTTTGATCAGAGGGCTCAGAGCAATGGTCAACTTCGTCATTTGAAAAATCAGAATCTTCAAACTCTGAATCATCATCCTCTTCCATAACAGCTCTTAAGGATTGCTCTACTGTATATCTTGCTCTTCTTCCCCTACCAGCCATCATTCACTGTAACAAAATGAAAAATTGTATGATTATAACCAAATAATATTATGTTTTCTATGATATTTTGCTGGGGTCCGTTTGGACCCCAGAGAGGATATTATTATAGTATAGAAGTTGTTGCTCCGAATTCACTTTTCTTTAGGTTACATAATAAGATTAGATAGACAGACAAATTCATACAATTTTAGCTGGATCGCATAGCCGATAAGAGTTTGGCAGGCAAAAAACAGTGTCCGGGGTCCAAACGGACCCCACACGGTAGGATGAGGGTTAAATCTGTATTTTATTAAAAGGTCACTGTATGCACATTATATCCAGGTGAATAGATATAAAGGTGCAGTAAATAAGGATAGCACCCTGTGTGTGTGTGTGTGTGTGTGTGCGCTGTTAGTCTCACACAGAAGAGCACGCTCTCTCTCTCTCTCTCTCTCTCTCTCTCTCTCTGGAGCAGTATTAATGCAGGGAGGGAGGCGGAGGGGGAAAAAGACGAGAATAAATAAATAAATAAAATCCCAACCCCAAACGCGCGCGTGTCAGTGTGCGGGGAAGCGCGCGCGGTGCGGTGCGGTTCGGTTCGGTGCGGTGCTGCGGGAGATTTGTGGTGCCGCAGTGGCGACTCTACAGACTAAAAAACACAGGATCGCAGTGCTGGACTTTTCAAATGCGCAAGAATCAATACGGAGGGTCTTCTCACGCTCTCTCTCTCTCTCTCTCTCTCTCTCTCTCTCTCTCTCTCTCTCTCTCACACACACACACACACACACACTACGCAATGCTGAGCATGGGAACATGTGCAGAACTTCCAGAAGCACATCTGTGAAGGTAAGGATGCAGTGAGAAACGTCAACACGCTCGCGCTCGCGGTTTGATGTAAACTGATCCAGTGCATGGGATTAGCAGAGCCTCGGTGTTATTCATGATGATGATGATGATGATGATCTCTTATAAAACGTGAAGAAGAAAAAGAATGAAGGGTGCAAAACGGTGCATGGATGGATGCAGTCCCAATTTCCGAAAATTTCCCCACATTTTCCTCGCGTTCCAGAGAACGTTTACGCTTCCTGTTTAACCTGACACAAGGAAATTAGTATTCAAAGTTATTCCGTGTTGTCTGTTTAAGAGCCCCAGCGACCTCCATCACGCACCGATCCGAGTCATTTAGCCGACAAGCTGCTCGTCTCACCTCACACAATCTGCAGGAGGAGGATGCTTTTTAAATGCAGTCTGTGGTCCACAATTATACACAATAGCAAAGCTTATCCTGCTCTCAGGACTGAGCTTTTCATTCATTCATTCATTCATTCATTCATTCGTTTGCTTATGATTCATGTATTCGATTCACCCTTTTATAGCATAATTGATCATGAGAATGATCTTCATCACCGTATCCTCATCCTTATGGAAGATAATATGGAGTGATGGAAAAGTTGAGTGGATTCAACAGGAACAGCTTTAATTCAGCACTAAGGTGAACTTGTTGTCGGTTCAGGACCTTGGACAGCGACAGAGCAGGGTCAAAGAATCTTCGATGATAATAATAATAATAATAATAATAATAATAATAATAATAATAATAATAATATGAAAATAAATCTCACCACTGATGGTGTCAATTTAGCCAAAGTATTTAAACATGGGGGGGGGGGGGGGGGGGGGATCAAGATGAACCAGTGTGGCATCTGTGTGTGCTGAGATGATTACATAACAGAAAGGAAAAAAAGGGGGTCTATGGAGCAGGACATCTTATTGACAGTTCCCATGAATCTCTTGGGTCATGCAAATACACGCGCGCTCGATTGGCTGTCACGAGCTCAGCTCCAGGACATCTAAACGATGCAATCAATCTATAAGCATCCTCTGTGTGTGTGTGTGTGTGTGTGTGTGTGTGTGTGTGTGTGTGTGTGTGTGTGTGTGTGTGTGTGTTAAAAGGTGTTCAAGCTTTAAAAACCTCAACAGCAATAATGTATGAATAAGGACATCCACCATCGTCAGTGACTCAACACCAGTATAAATCTCAAAACTGAGATCTAAACTGGCTAAAATACATTTCAGCCAGAGGTTGAGTTTGTCTTCATTTGTTCCTGAAAGCAATCATTTTTGCTTCTTGGAATAAAATGCAGTCATTAAATTAGCAAATGTGGAAAAATTCAGCAACATGGGCAGAGCAACGGTGTGCTTAACCAATGACATTTGAGGCTTGGTTCAAACATAAATATAATAACAAAAATAGCAAATATGTCCATTACAACATCTCTGGGAAATTGTATGTGATGCATGACCATGTGTGTGGTTTTTTTTTTTAAGTTCCAATAAATTTGGTGGTTGAATGTGTATACTTCCTGTTCAAAAAAACAAACAACCCCCCCCCAAAATAACCAACTAACCAACCAACCAACCAACCAACCAACCAACCAACCAACCAACCAACCAAACAAACAAACAAACAAACAAACAAACAAAAACTCTATGATTAAAAGTGTATGTTTCACTAACACAGAAAAGTGAGCACACTGACCACAACAAACACATGAACAAACAATGTGAAATGATCTTTTTTCTTACATTAACATTGCTTATTATTTGCAGAAGTCATAAATAATGTAAATACTGTTGGATTTATTGGTGCTACAGTTAGCTAATGATACTGAATTCATAACTGTTATGTTCATAAAGACTTTATAGTGTGTGCCTTTTAGATCCTTTTATGAGGCCACAGATGGGGGGGGGGTGTGCCACATTATTGCCCCAGACTGGATTGCCATTCAACACACACGCACACACACACACACACACACACACACACACACACACACACACACACACACACACACACACACACACACATATATATAAACTAACTTAGCAGTCCTGCTGTTAAAGATCTGGCCACGTCTCTGGTCTGAAATCTAACCAAAATTCTACACTTCTGGCTAATTGTTGCATTTGTTTTCTTGCTTCAGATCAAATACTAAGTGATGAAACTGATGAAATATAATGTGTGGGGATCAGAAGTAAACTAAAATTATCATCCTTTTAAAGTCCACGAACAACATTGGAGGAGGCGCGTCTTAATCTGAGATGTCGCTAATCTTTATCTAGAGGAGTGAATATTTTGTGGATAAAATGATGACTGAAGTTAAAGGAATAGAAAATGCAAAGTAAATACATACATGGGTTGGTAGCTTGTAATATTGAGAGCCCGTGAGAAAAGTTTCAGGCATGTTTGACCATTTATAAGAAAGTTGTGAGCATTTTTGTATCGCTACTCTAATGCCTCCAGGAGGCTGCCATGTTGCCTGTTGGAAGGGCAATGAGTGACATCATTTGGGCGCAAGGCTGAGTGTATCTCTTGAGTACTGAAAGGGCACAGCGAAAGGTCTACTAAGGTGACAGTGTCGATTTTTTTCACTATACATCTGAAATAGTGTATTAATGAGCTGCAACTCTGACTTATGGACAAACCTGAACTCTTTACCTGTAAAATGAGGGTGAAACTATGCGTTATATTACTCATTAGCATGCTTAGCATGCTCTGGATTCATTCATGAAAAACTTACTCATCAAAGGTAAGCTAGCCTACCATAATTACCATAGTAGGCAGTCCAACCCCTGCGGCAATGCAGAAAGAGGGTAAACAAACACTGCTTTACTATACAGGATTCATGTGAACATTTACAGCAGGATGCACTTGTATGAAAAAAGGCAGAAATATTGCCAGAAACACCCGAGCTGCTAGTATGGTATGGATTTATTTGGTAAAATTCATACATGTAAAAGATGCAGTATAAAGAGCACAGAGGACAACACAAAGTATAAAATATACTTATTTCGAATGTGGTCCTCTTGATGACAGCAGAAAACAATAAAATATAAGAGACAATAATAAATTGACAAAATTGTATAAACAATGATGAAAGTCAAAAACAAAAAATATATTCTAACTGTAATTATCACAGAGTACAACTAGATTACAGAAATAGCACCAAAATGATTAAAAATTAGTTATATACATACACATAAAAATGGGTTCGGAATTTACTCCATAAAAACTGTTTCAGGCGGCACGGTGGTGTAGTGGTTAGCGCTGTCGCCTCACAGCAAGAAGGTCCAGGTTCGAGCCCCGTGGCCGGCAAGGGCCTTTCTGTGTGGAGTTTGCATGTTCTTCCCGTGTCCGCGTGGGTTTCCTCCGGGTGCTCTGGTTTCCCCCACAGTCCAAAGACATGCAGGTTAGGTTAACTGGTGACTCTAAATTGACCGTAGGTGTGAATGTGAGTGTGAATGGTTGTCTGTGTCTATGTGTCAGCCCTCTGATGACCTGGCGACTTGTCCAGGGTGAACCCTGCCTTTCGCCCGTAGTCAGCTGGGATAGGCTCCAGCTTGCCTGCGACCCTGTAGAACAGGATAAAGTGGCTACAGATAATGAGATGAGATGAGATGAAAAACTGTTTCACCTGTTTATTAAAATTATCATGTGTTTGACTAGATTGCAGTGATCGAGGTCGGCTATTCCACAAACAAATTCCTGGATACCTAAAAGAACTCCGAATGGTTTCCGTAAAGTGTGACGTCACTTACAATACACGGTCATATTCGACAAAATGGACCATAGTGCCAGTGACATTTCTTCACTGATTTCCTTGAGCACTTCAGACAATGACATGAATAACGATGATGATCATGTTAAACAAGCATTACCATATCAATTAGTGGCACACAAGTCAACAATATTTATAGAGTTGTTTTAGTTAGTCATTACCGAGGCTTTTTTGACAACACTAAATCAAAGCAAGACACCCAACAAACATCAAGCCGCTTAGCTGCATCAGCAATTATTACGTTTATGCCCAAAGAAACTCAAAATAACATATCACGCTTAATAAAAACTTAGGGAAGGCATAAAAAGTGTTTTCTTACCCTTTGAACTTCTCTTTTGCGGACTACTGATCGTGCTGTCTCATTTGTCTTGTCTGCTTTTTGGCCGAAGATTGTGGGATCCACATCTGGATTCAGCACTGGCTTGTACGGTATTCCTAATGCCGGTGCATCCGAGTTGTTTGAGTGAAGCAATTTCCTTCAAAATGTTTCGAGCACATGAGCTGTGTGAAGCAGTGTTTGTTTACCCTCTTTTTGCGTTGCTGCAGGGGTTGGACTGTCTACTACGGTAGTTACAGTAGGCTAGCCTGGTGACGTCTTGATGAGGAAGTTTTTTATGAATGAGTCGAGAGCATGCTAAGCGTGCTAACGAGTACTTATTTGCCAGGAACGTGGAAAAACTCATGCGCTTGCCTCTTCATCAACTTTAGGTAAGTCAGATTGGATGCAGATCTGTTTGTAGGTTGTCTAGCAAGGTTACAGTCTACAGAACGAGGCAGTCACGGCAGCACTACTTGTACCGGGGATATAAATATGAAAAGTTACCTCCCTCCATTCAGTCACATATAAGTAGATCAGCTGTTCACTATTCCCTCACTGTTTATCAGTGACATCAGTGTTATCTTCCCCCTCCACTTTTTTGTTAGAGAAATGGAATTTCAATTTTTTTTCATATAAACTTTTAATGAAATAACCTCCAGCCAGAGGCAGCTTCAAGTCTTACTCGCTATGCAGAGCTTCTGTGTCTTGCACCCAAATAACATCAGAGCATTGCCGGAAATGATCGGGGGGATATTTCTGATTGGTTAAAATATTTTCAATGGTGGCCTCCATGAAATCGTTCATTCTGCATAGAAACTTGACTTTTGAAGATGGATACCTTAGTTTTGTGAGCTCCTCATTTTCAATTATTCACATGAATCGTTAGTTTATATTATCATCTATTTTCATAACTGTATTTTTAAAATGGGTTTTCTTTTCTTTTAAAGTTTCTCTGTAACTGTAGCAGATTCTCCCCAACCCCAGCCCTGGACATGTTTCCTTTACAGCAGAGCGCATCGAATTATCACAAATACAGACTTTATTTTATTAAAATAGTTAATTAAATATCTGATAAAATCTCCCACATCCTCACACATTACGATTTCATGACTTTGATTTAGGATCTTTCTTAAGTTATAATTGATATAAAAAATATAAATAAATTGTAAAACAAGTGTCTGTGCTGGATCAAGCTGCTGAATAATGAGTACGGAAGTCTCATCTCATCTCATTATCTCTAGCCGCTTTATCCTTCTACGGGTCGCAGGCAAGCTGGAGCCTATCTCAGCTGACTACGGGCGAAAGGCGGGGTACACCCTGGACAAGTCGCCAGGTCATCACAGGGCTGACACATAGACACAGACAACCATTCACACTCACATTCACACCTACGGTCAATTTAGAGTCACCAGTTAACCTAACCTGCATGTCTTTGGACTGTGGGGGAAACCGGAGCACCCGGAGGAAACCCACGCGGACACAGGGAGAACATGCAAACTCCACACAGAAAGGCCCTCGCCGGCCCCAGGGCTCGAACCCAGGACCTTCTTGCTGTGAGGCGACAGCGCTAATCACTACACCACCGTGCCGCCCCAGTACGGAAGTCATTCCATTAAATTAAATTAAATCAGTGATTAATGTTTCATTAATGATTGTTACAATTAGCGCTATTCATGCTGTAATATATTTACAAAAGACGGAGATTAGATTTCTTTCACCGCTCACCATCTTCTCATTCACAGATCATCATATTAGTCTTTTATTTTTCACTTCTGTCCTTTCTCTCCCTGATTGTTTCTGGGTTAGAGTGAATGTTTGTGTTAGTGCTTGTGTTTAAAGACGGTGGTCTGGACACGAGTGAAAAACCGTCTCAGACACAAGAAAAATCAGAATGTGAAGCTCAGCAGCGTAACCTGACTCTGAATCCCAGGAACTTTCCACACATAGACACTGACGTAACCTATAAACTGAAGTCAGAGCCTCAGAGTAATTCCCCGACTCCCTGGGTGTGTGAAACAAGAGAACTCATCACACTGTCCTCCAGAACATCCAGCACTGGACTGTAAAGTACAGAATCTTAAACATGACCAACCTTCCAGTGGATCACTGAGGTCATTTAAAGCACAGACCTGAGACTCTGTGAATTGATGAGTCTGTAGCTGCTGTGGTCTTTATGCACAGGATTTACACGTTGATGAAGCGTTCGGTGTTCTGGAGCTGACGAAGAAAATAAAAATGGCTTGATTCTCAGCTCCTTTTAAACATTAATGAGGTTTCCTTCCAGACTCAGCTACAACGTACTGTTACTGAGCAGCACAGGAAACATCAGGATTATTTATTTTATGTGAACCTTTAGTGAGGTAATGCATTACTCCATGCAGTTTTTGTTATAGTTTATGATAAATTGTATAACTTGCACTCTTTATTCAGCAGTATATGCATTTTTTACTCAAATGCGAGGTTGCAGAAAAGAGCTTCAGTAATTCTCTCTCTCTCTCTCTCTCTCTCTCTCTCACACACACACACACACACACACACACACACACACACACACACACACACACACACACACACACACCTCCTTGCCCAGAAACAGTTGCTTTCCACACTGTCAGAAAGAAAGAGCATTCATTCTGCCAGTAAAGATGTAAAAGCAGCTACTAAAACTCATCACATTTTTTCTTCATCTTTTCTTTTCATAAATTTGAATTGTTCTCAGTCTGTAACATGAGAAATGTAAGAAATGCACTCTAGGCTCCAGTGTTCCTGATATTACATGAAGTTAGAAGTTTAAAGGAACAGTATGACACACTGGACATCATCCTGAATGAAAACGAACCCTTTATCACTTCATGATGATGTTTTTGGAGCATTATCCCCCTGTCACTCTTCATACTGCCTGCTGTTGCAGGGACAGGTTTGCATAAGCGTATTGTGTGTTCATTTGTAATTGTTTATGGAGCATGCACGTAACATTTATGTCAAATATAAAATAACCAGAGGCTGTTTGCTGTATTGTGATGGACTGGATTTAACCCTTTCATGCACACACTTCTTTATGGGGAAGCAGGGTTTTTTTTAATCATATTTAAAAATCTCATCTCATCTCATTATCTCTAGCCGCTTTATCCTTCTACAGGGTCGCAGGCAAGCTGGAGCCTATCCCAGCTGACTACGGGCGAAAGGCGGGGTACACCCTGGACAAGTCGCCAGGTCATCACAGGGCTGACACATAGACACAGACAACCATTCACACTCACATTCACACCTACGGTCAATTTAGAGTCACCAGTTAACCTAACCTGCATGTCTTTTGGACTGTGGGAGAAACCGGAGCACCCGGAGGAAACCCACGCGGACACGGGGAGAACATGCAAACTCCACACAGAAAGGCCCTCGCCGGCCCCGGGGCTCGAACCCAGGACCTTCTTGCTGTGAGGCGACAGCGCTAACCACTACACCACCGTGCCGCCCCATATTTAAAAATGATTATAAAATCAATTATTATCCTGATTCCTGCTGCTCTTTAAACTATTCATATAGATTCAAATACTACTATTAATAGCAATCAGCAGCAGCAACTGAAATAAACGTCATTGTCGAGTGTTTATCTGGAAAATGGCTGAATAAATAAATCAGCATGGAGACATTAAATCTGTCTAAAGTGAACTCAAACCTGGGGCTCAGCTTTGTGCAAATATACTCAACAAAAATAAAAACTTTACACTCGTTTCAAAGTCAATAATTTGAACATTTTGGAAAATAGGTTTGAAATAACGATTGTATTCAATTATCTTGTCATTAAAGATGCTATAGCATACAGATCATGTTTGTCATGGAATCGGTTCCACCGGAAATGCGACGACAATGTCCATGATCAAAAACTGTGAGTCACAACTTAATGAAATCATGTCAATATCGGGTGTGTCCTCCATGGGCGTTCACAACTGCGATACAACGTCTCCTCATGGATTGGATGATGCGTCTGAACACAGCTTGGGGAATGCGCCGCCATATTTGTACCAACATGGCACCAAGCTCCTGCAAGTTCTGTGGAGGGTTCCTTACGGTCGGCTGTGGTGCCAGTTTGATGGAGATGTGTCTGGAGATTATGGATGGTCTGTCGACTGCATCCCATAACCCTCGCAACGTCAGTGACGGATGTTCCCGTATTCAGCATGCCAATGGCACGTTCACGCCGAATGTTTGACAGTCGTGGCATTGCAAATTAACCGAATAATTAACCATAAAACCTTGTTTTTCTGAGATGACACTCTACTCTGCTACCGTGAGATCAATTGCACGTGTATCAATAGGTCACATCACTTGTGTCACGTGGAAACATGATTTTAGCGTGCAGTGCTCTCGCATGTGCTACATAGGCCCGACCAGTAGAATGAATGTGTGACGTAATGCCCTTGACAATGCATTTAACCATAATCACAACAAGAACTCTTTCAAGAAAAGTTTCTAAACACTATTTGAAAAATAATGAGTGTCAAGTTTTTATTTTTGCTGAGTATATTTGGAGATTTGAAGTGGCATTTTTTTTAAAAGTCTTGGTTAGTTAAAGAGAAACTGGATGTGTTCTCTGTACATGTGAGGAATGAAAACAAGGTCAGAGGTCAGGGTCAAGCATAAAAATGGCTCTGTGGGTAGTTAAGAGCATGAGAGTGGCCTTACAGAGCTGTAACCAGGGCATCAGGGCATCTTTAACACTTTATTTGGGACTAAAGGGTAAAATATTTAAAGAGAGCTGATTAAGCTGTGAGATTATCACTGTTGGACTCCACTGGGTATTAAACGTTGTGTTAATGGATGATGTGGGTGTTTTCGAGGTCATTACAGCTTTGGGGTGTAGGGAATAGTTTTCATAAAACACAAGAGATTTTCATGATTATAGCCTTAAAACTGATCATATGGCGGCACGGTGGTGTAGTAGTTAGCAATGTCGCCTCACAGCAAGAAGGTTCTGTGTTCAAGCCCAGTGGCCGACGGGCGCCTTTCTGTGTGGAGTTTGCATGTTCTCCCCGTGACTGTGTGGGTTTCGTCTGGGTGCCCTGGTTTCCGCCACTGTCCAAAGACATGCAGGTTAGGCTAATTGGTGGCTCTAAATTGACTGTAGGTATGAATGTGAGTGTGAATGGTTGTTTGTCTCTGTGTGTCAGCCCTGTGATGACCTGGTGACTTGTCCAGGGTGCACCCTGCCTCTCACCCATAGTCAGCTGGGATAGGCTCCAGCTTGCCCGTGACCCTGCACAGGATAAGCGGTGACGGATAATGGATGGATGGATGTTTACTGATAATATTTTAGTAGCATGGTATATACTGTAAGAGAGATCAAATCTAAAACCTTTCAAGAGCTCAACAGTGAAAGTACAACAACAACAACAAATGTTAAACTTATAGACCTGTCATATGTCCTTTAGTAGAATTCATTCTCTGACTGAAGAATCAGTGCTTTTATTTTCTCCTCCAAATACATTTTGAGTAAATAATCCACCTTGCTCAGCTACACCGTGCCAGAAGCAGTTTGTTAAAATAATTATAATGATATTATTATTTCTATTTCACAGATTAAACTGTCTGCATTAAATAATATTATGAAAGCTCTATTGAGACAGGATTTCTTTTCCACATAGAGGTATGCAATGTAATTAGTGCTTTAGTATCTCTATGATTTTTAGTCCGAATCCATCCGTTTTCACTCTGTATTTACATGAGAAGTAACTCCAGGTAATATGTATCCCATCTGAACTGACATGTTAGGAAAGATTGCATTATATTATGTGGGAAAAGATATAAAGATGCCCCAGTCACCAAAAGTTTAAAACAATAAAATCTAGACCAGGACTAAAAGGGCATGTCAGAGAAGCGAGGCTTCTGGGATTTTAGGGATGTTACTGGAACAAACACAGAAAATTAATCCAGTCTGAATAGTGCAGGAAACTGTCACTGTTTATCACTACTGTAATTCCAGTTAATTATCAGCAAAACTAATTGGTAAATTTCTGCACTATAATTTGTGCTGCTCGTTACCCGCAGGATCCTACAGACAGAAATGAAAACACTGTCACTCAGTGTGACTTATTGTCATCCACGAACATGATAATTCACTTTAAAGTCCAAAGATGTTCAGTTGAGTCAAGGTGAAGGTTAGAAGGTGTGAGTTAAATGTCACCAGTGAGTTTGATCAACATTGCAGCGTGGGAAGCAGGAAGTGGGATGTAGGAATCAGGCGTGGGTTTTTTTGCTCATTATTGATGCTGTGGATAAAACAGCGCTGAGGCTCAGAGCTCATAAGATGGCTTATTCTCCAGCTTGAGCTTCTGCTTGTTAGTGTCACGTTAAGACTGCAGTGACAGACGCAACTTGTAATCACAGAGTTATTGCTCGGCGTTGCTGCAGGCCCACTACCCAAAGCATGCTGATAAGCAAAATCAAAGTGCTGTTCTTTTCCTTCCTTACCTTCAGAATCCACAGTGATTTTCTAATACCTGGATCAGGGAGAGGTGAGGCGCTCTGTCATGATCCTCTGTCAAAACATTTCACCTTCCAGCTAACATTATCGCCTTACTTCTACGGCCTGTCTTCAGGTTTGTCTGGCATCGTGACATCAGTCTTCTCTTATTTTATTGTATGTCAATACTGAACTATATTTACACCACAGACTCACGTATGTGATCAGTCAGAAGGTACCTGCAGATCTCCTCTACAGGGAAGTGTATGACAAACGCTCCAATAAACACACTGAGGTGTAGAAGGAGTGTCTAGTGTCAGCGCTTTGGAACAATAACACAATGAATTGAAATTACATTAAACAGAACGTACATTAAATATTACAAGAAACAGAACATACAGCAATTCCGTTACATCCAAGCTTCATGATTCATTTCATCTAATTCATTTTAACTTATTAAGTAGCTATTTTGATTTAACATCTTGTTTTATCGTCTTATTTCCAGATAAGCAGAAAACATGAGTTAACATCTCATTAATTTGACTAAAAACTATTTTCAAATGATATTATTTCAATATTTTAATTGACTAATCCATTATTTAAAAATATTATGACATTATGTTGACTAAAAATCTCATTATTTCAAGACATTGTCATTATTTTAGACTATTTTGGCTTAATATCTCTTTATTTTGTCCAACTAACTTTTAAAAATATATTATGTTAATATTTCAACATTGTTATGAGGAGATTATGTGAAAATATTGATGTGCTGTCTAATCTAATCTAATCTAATCTAATCTAATCTAATCTAATCTAATCTAATCTAATCTAATCTAATCCACTCAGTTTAACCAATCGGTCAGTCCCAAAAGACTTCATCAGCTGAATTTGATGAATCAGAAAACATCTCTGTAGGACTGGAATCGGACTTATCTGATACACATGTGGCTCTCTAGTCCAAGTCTAATGAAGTAGTCACTTATTTCTCTCTCGACAGTATTTCTCAGAAAATAAAATCCAAATCCAAAGCAGTAACATACTTAAAGTTGGAAACAGGATAATTAGAGTAATTATGTTTACTGGTGGCGGCACGGTGGTGTAGTGGTTAGCACTGTCGCCTCACAGCAAGAAGGTTCTGGGTTTGAGCCTAGTGGCCGGCGAGGGCCTTTCTGTGTGGAGTTTGCATGTTCTCCCCGTGACTGTGTGGGTTTCCTCCGCTTGCTCTGGTTTTCCCCACAGTCAAAGGCATGCAGGTTAGGCTAATTGGTGGCTCTAAATTGACTGTAGGTGTGAATGTGAGTGTGAATGGTTGTCTGTGTCTATATGTCAGCCCTGCGATGACCTGGTGACTTGTCCAGGGTGTACCCCGCCTCTCACCCATAGTCAGCTGGGATAGGCTCCAGCTTGCCTGCGACCCTGCACAGGATAAGCGGTTACGGATAATGGATGGATGGATGTTTACTAGTCACATCTACCCACAGCTATTAATCACATTTCCAAGATGTTCTTCTCTCTCTCTCATGGCAACTTTTTCCATTTTTATGATTTAAACTGTGATTTAATCTTCACTACTACTTCACACGTGTGTTCATGCACTTACACAAGTACACTTCGCATTACTAAGTTGATTTGAAATTAAGTGCATTAGCGAGCTACATTCGTTAGCTTGGACATTTCTGTACAGCTGGGAGTAACATACTGTATCTTTATAGCAGCTGATCATCTTGAAGAACAGCTTTCTGTTATTTAAGAGCTGTTATTTTCATGCACATTTTTGTTTTGCTGTTAGCGATGACCTCCTCATGTTGTGATTTATGTCTTAAGATATTTTCGCACATGTATCACATGATATTACATGTATTGCAGGAAGATGCCATAGTTCATCCTCATGATATTTTAACAGAGCACAGTTTTTAATCATGAACTACATCCAAATTGCTGTTATTTCCTTTATTCAGCAGCATACACTAGGTCACATCCTATAGTGCCAGCTAGAATCTTATGTTGGTATTGGAGTACTTTTTTTTTTTTTTTACCAGTAAATAAGCAGAGTATCAGACTGATCGCACTGTCAGTATCGATGCATACCTAATTATTATTCGAGCTAGCAAGAGAGATTATGGGACGTCAGCAAGCTGCCAACATGATGAAAGGTGAGCAGAAGAAAGTGTATTCTTGAACTCCATGTTTCTCAAACATCTCACGTTTAAACTCAGTTTCACACAACCCCCTCAAGAACAGACCACTTTGAGTGAAGTATTCAAATACGATGAAATGTATAAACAAGCAATTTGTTCATTTATGAGACACATATAGCTACTTATTCCTCACTTTCCACATTAGAGTCACAACCTGGACACACTTAGGTCCAGTGAGATGAGATACGTGAGTGTATAGTTATACAACCCCGATTCCAAAAAATTTGGGACAAAGTACAAATTGTAAATAAAAACGGAATGCAATGATGTGGAAGTTTCAAAATTCCATATTTTATTCAGAATAGAACATAAATGACATATCAAATGTTTAAACCGAGAAAAAGTATCATTTAAAGAGAAAAATTAGGTGATTTTAAATCTCATGACAACAACACATCTCAAAAAAGTTGGGACAAGGCCATGTTTACCACTGTGAGACATCCCCTTTTCTCTTTACAACAGTCTGTAAACGTCTGGGGACTGAGGAGACAAGTTGCTCAAGTTTAGGGATAGGAATGTTAACCCATTCTTGTCTAATGTAGGATTCTAGTTGCTCAACTGTCTTAGGGCTTTTTTGTCGTCTCTTCCGTTTTATGATGCGCCAAATGTTTTCTATGGGTGAAAGATCTGGACTGCAGGCTGGCCAGTTCAGTACCTGGACCCTTCTTCTACGCAGCCATGATGCTGTAATTGATGCAGTATGTGGTTTGGCATTGTCATGTTGGAAAATGCAAGGTCTTCCCTGAAAGAGACGTCGTCTGGATGGGAGCATATGTTGCTCTAGAACCTGGATATACCTTTCAGCATTGATGGTGTCTTTCCAGATGTGTAAGCTGCCCATGCCACATGCACCAATGCAACTCCATACCATCAGAGATGCAGGCTTCCGAACTGAGCGCTGATAACAACTTGGGTCGTCCTTCTCCTCTTTAGTCCGAATAACACGGCGTCCCTGATTTCCATAAAGAACTTCACATTTTGATTCGTCTGACCACAGAATAGTTTTTCACTTTGCCACAGTCCATTTTAAATGAGCCTTGGCTCAGAGAAGACGCCTGCGCTTCTGGATCATGTTTAGATACGGCTTCTTCTTTGAACTATAGAGTTTTAGCTGGCAACGGCGGATGGCACGGTGAATTGTGTTCACAGATAATGTTCTCTGGAAATATTCCTGAGCCCATTTTGTGATTTCCAATACAGAAGCATGCCTGTATGTGATGCAGTGCCGTCTAAGGACCTGAAGATCACGGGCACCCAGTATGGTTTTCCGGCCTTGACCCTTACACACAGAGATTCTTCCACATTCTCTGAATCTTTTGATGATATTATGCACTGTAGATGATGATATGTTCAAACTCTTTGCAATTTTTCACTGTCAAACTCCTTTCTGATATTGCTCCACTATTTGTCGGCGCAGAATTAGGGGGATTGGTGATCCTCTTCCCATCTTTACTTCTGAGAGCCGCTGCCACTCCAAGATGCTCTTTTTATACCCAGTCATGTTAATGACCTATTGCCAATTGACCTAATGAGTTGCAATTTGGTCATCCAGTTGTTCCTTTTTTGTACCTTTAACTTTTCCAGCCTCTTATTGCCCCTGTCCCAACCTTTTTGAGATGTGTTGCTGTCATGAAATTTCAAATGAGCCAATATTTGGTATGAAATTTCAAAATGTCTCACTTTCGACATTTGATATGTTGTCTATGTTCTATTGTGAATACAATATCAGTTTTTGAGATCTGTAAATTATTGCATTCCGTTTTTATTTACAATTTGTACTTTGTCCCAACTTTTTTGGAATTGGGGTTGTATAAGTGTATAATTATGAGTGTATAGTTATATGATTGTATAATTATGTTAGTATATAGTTATATGAGTGTATACTTATATTAGTGTATAGTTATGAGTGTATAGTTATGAGTGTACAGTATAGTTATAAGTGTACAGTTAGAGTGTATAGTTATATTACTGTATAGTTATGAGTGTATAGTTAGAGTGTATAGCTATATGATTGTATAATTATGTAAGTGTATAGTTATGTTGGTGTATAGTTATGAGTATACCATTATATGAGTGTATAGTTATATTAGTGTATAGTTATGAGTGTATAGTTATAAGATTCCATAATTATTTTAGTGTATAGTTATGAGTGTATAGTTATATGATTGTATAGTTATATTAGTGTATAGTTATGAGTGTATAGTTATATTGCTGTATAGTTATGAGTGTACAGTTGTGTTAGTTTTAAATAGATGCTCCAGTGGGCATGTTTGTCAGTTCTCTTTTTGTCTCAAGGTGTTCTGAAGTGTCTGCCTGATGGTAGTAGCTGAAAGGAGTGGTGAAGGAGGAGTGAAGGGTCCTTAGTGATGAAATCTGCCTTTCTTTTTTACAGCATGATTATAAAAGTCTGAGAGTTGGGTTTTAGTGGTTCCAGTGATTTTGATTGAATTCTTGGTGGTTCTTGTGATTTTTTTTTCTTCCTTTTCACTGTGAGGAAGTTGTACCTGGATGTAATGGTGAATGTGAGGACTGAGTCAATGAGTGACAAGAATACTGCTGTTAAAATGTCCTATCTGACATTAAAATATTTTAGTCTCCTCAGGAGAAACTTGTATTCTGACCTTTTTGTAGTCCCCATCTGCATGTTGTCTGAAGGACAGGTTGTGGTCAATCTCAGTGTCCAGGTACTTAAAGATCTCAACTTGTTCCCTCACCTGCGCTTCCAGCCTGAATCTTCCAGGGAGAGGATGTGGGGTGCCTAATGCCCTCCACAACACAGTTCTTTGCTCTTACTGACGTTCTTTCAATTCCAGGGAGTTTTTCTGGAACCAGAGGACCACAGTGTCCTCAGAAATGACCTTTAGCTCCTCCACACTGATTGGTGCAAGGGCATAGCTGGTATTGGCTGGGGTCAGTACCATAGGTGTTCATCTGCTCTGCAAAGGAGGCAGGTCTGGGCACTCTACCAGGGCTGGTTCCTGAGTTCTGCCCATTATGGAGATGAGTCCCTACCACACCTCCCTCCCATTTACCCTGGTGAACCTTTCCTTCATCTTATTTTTGTATCAGAGCTGTTGTGCTTCAACTCCCTTCTCAGGTCATTGACACATTTTTTTCTCTGTAGGAATACCATTTTTTTTATGTTGAGACAGTGAGCAGTTTTCAATGTCCTTAACAGCTACATTTCAAGAATGTCACATCATTGAAACCTTCCAATGGACTGTCCTGATGTCTAGGATCCAAAGAATTTTACCAAGGACTGTGTCCTTTGTTCAGAGGATTTTCAAGGGTGCATGTGTGTATCTTCATCATTCTTAAAGAACCCACAATCCTATGCATCCATACAAGATGGGACCTTTTCAATAATGCACACCTGCCAAGCCTCTGAAGGACCTGACTTGGAAGGACATGTCCTACCAAGGAAGTATCCTTGACTTTGACAAATACCGAGTGTTTCAGCTCTCTGGTAACCCAAGGCCTATTATTAGAAAAGAGTCTGACCTGTTTAGTTGGAATGACTCTGCCAGAGCAGAACAAGTCAAGTAGATATGTACAAGTAGATAGAGTCATTGAGTATGTTCAGGTCACCCTCACTTGTCTGGAAGAACATTCAGTGAGATTATAGTTATATCAGTGATGCAGTTGTTAGCACTATTGCCTCACAGCAAGAAGGTTCTGGGTTTGAACCTTGTGGCTAACTGGGGTCATTTTGTGTGGAGTTTGCATGTTCTCTGGGTGCTCTGGTTTCCTCTCACAGCCCAAAGACATGTGAATTAGGTCAACTGGCTCAAAATTGCCCATAGGTGTGAATGTGAGTCTGTCTCTCGGTGTAGCCCTGCAATAGACTGACATACTGCCCCAGGTGAACCCCACCTCTCACCTGAACTCAGCTGAGATTGGCTCCAGCTTCATCCATGACCCTGAGGGATAAGTGGCATAAATAATGTATGCATGTAGTGATGTAATAAGATTCAGATTAAATCAACACAAAATATAAAAACTTGAATAATAATGTGTTTATATCACTGTTGTACTAGCTGTTTATTTCTTGAATAAAACATAAATGACAGTTGTATTTGTATTTGCTGTAAATGCTGATGAAGAAAGGCACTAGCTCCAGGGATCAATCATCTATTGGTCCACAGGGTTCCCTTTTCCTTTTTTTTGTTAAATATTTAATGTATAATGTATTTCTTGTCAAGAGAATTTGCTCCCTGAAGCCAACCTGATGCACCCACCCACCTACTCACACACACACACACACACACACACACTACAGTAACGCAAGTTATAAATACACTTGACTTCATTTGTTAAACTCCACCCTAAACACATTAAACACTTTGGTACAGAAGTATTTGTGATGTGTTTCGTGATCCTGGTGATATTTTGGTGTTCAGTGTTGTATTGTTGTTATTCTTGTGAGATGTTAGTGGTTGTGTGCCACTCTGATGTCATACAGGGGAAACAAATATTGTTATCATTATTATTTTCTCGCTCATTCAAAATTTCATATCCAGTGTAGGAGAACAAACGCTGGATTCAAAGTCCCAGAATTCAATGCAGCTCTACAGCACTGAGTTGGCAATGACGTGTTTGCACTAAAGCGCCGCTGCATTGAGGGTTGAACCACTATCAGTAGGGCATTGTGGGTAATGTAGGAAACGGTTATAAAGTAAAAATACACACAACTAAAGGTAAATAATTTTCAACTCAGAATTTCTTTATGAAGTAAATTTCAGATGCTGTTGAGCCACATGTTCATTAATAAAGATGAATATGTGAGTGGCATTTTCCTTCCTGTCCATACTTTACGTCCATTTCTTAATCCTGTTTTTGTTATGCCTCGGCTCTCTAACCCAGGGAGATTCAGCAGTGAGCGCTGTAATTGTGTCTCTCTCAGCCAGACATTTGCCAATTAGCAGTGGAGTTTTAGCAGCAGCTGCAGGTGGAGGAGCGGAGTGGGATGAATGGCGCTAACTCTTAATCCCGTCATTAGTGAAGAACCATTTCATGCCTCCAGCTCACTGAAATTACTTAAAAAAGCCAGCTTTAAGGTGATAAACACCTACATCAATGTGGGACAAAACACATGGCATAGAATTCAGTTAATGAGAAAAAAAAATCTCATGAGCACACGTCAGAATGAACAAATCCTGAATTAGTCATCAGCGTATTTAAGCTTTATTTCACTTTCAGGATTAAATATAAATCAGCAAGTTTAATAACACTTTGTTTAAAAGAGCAAGTACAGTACAGGCATTAATGAAGGTCTTTGTTTTAGTCCCAATTAAACACTCATAGTTCACTGATTATGATTTACCTTTATGTTTCATAAATGCTTTAATTATTTTAATTAATTTTTCTGGGAAGATATTCCACAGACACTGAGAATGGTGAATAATTTTATATTTTAGAATATTCTTGGAGGAGAAACAGCCCTAAATTAACTCTACATACATGTGACTGAAATAAAAAAAAATGAACAAAATGAAAGAGTCATATGTCACATGAGAGTGAATTAAAGAAATGTGTAAAATCAACTAGCACAGCGAACATAATCACAGCAACCTGTGAAGAGCTGATAAGCTCAGAAACGCACTCCAGCTCCAAACAAATGTGTTTCCTGTGTTCAATAAAGCTGGGACTAACCACAGCTATCACAAAGAAATCACATACAATTGACGAAGAGCAAATTTCAGCCTGTGTGCCATTAGATGAATGTTGACGTTTCTGTGAAAAACAGTTTGAGGTCCTGATCATGACATGTAATTCTTCTGTAATGATCAGTTTTAGGACCGCAAGTTAGAGATAAGTCATTATTCATAAAAAATGCACAAGATGCAGATCCTAAACAATATGCAGTACATCAGGATAATTTAAATAAACTTTAAGCTGGGGGGGGGGGGGGGGGGGGGAGAGTTGTCCCTTGAATGTCGTTTCCACAATTCAGTGTTGAATATGCAACCCCAATTCCACCAAAGTTGGGATGCTGTGTAAAACATAAATAAAAACAGAATGTGAAGATTTGCAAATCACGGAAACCCTATATTTCACTGAAAATAGTGCAACGCCAACATATCAAATTTTGAAACTGAGAAATTTTATTGTTTTTTGAAAAATATATGCTCATTTTGAATTTACTGATAGCAACACTTTTCAGAAAAGTTGGGACAAGGGCAACAAAAAAACAGAAAAAGTTGTGTAATGCTAAAAAATTAATTTGGTAATTGGCAACTGGTCAGTAAAATGGTTGGGTATAAAAAGAGCATCCCAGGGAGGTTGAGTCTCTCAGAAGTAAAGATGGGTTGGGGTTCACTGCTCTGTGAAAGACTGCGTGGGTAAACAGTGCAACAATTTAAGAATAACATTCCTCAATGTAAAATTGCAAAGAATTTGGGGACACTGCATTAAAAGCAGACACAGTATGTGTCTGTAGTGGAAATCACTGTATGGGCTCAGAAACACTTCAGAAAACCATTATCTGTTGAAAACAGTTAATTACTGCATCCATAAATGCAAGTTAAAACCAGATATAAACAATATCCAGAAACAGCGCCACCTTCTCTGGGCCCGAGCTCTTTTATGATGGACTGAGGCGAAGTGGAAAACTGTCCTGAGGTCTGACAAATCAAAAGTAGAAATTCTTTTTAGAAATCATGGACACCACGTCCTCCAGGCTAAAGAGGAGAGGGACCATCCGGCTTGTTATCAGAGCACAGTTCAAAAGCAGCATCTGTGATGGTATGAGGGTGCATTAGTGCACATGACATAGGGAGCTTGTACATCTGGGAAGGCATCATTAATGCTTTCAGAGCAGTATGCTGTCATCCAGACAAAATCTTTTTTAGAGAAGGCCTTTCTTCTTTCAGCAGACAAAGCCAAACCGCTTTCTGCACATATTAAAACTGCATGGCTCCATAGTAAGAGTCTGGGTGCTAAAATGGCCTGCCTGCAGTCCAGACCTGTCTCCAATTTAAAACATTTGGCGCATTATGAAGTGAAAAATGTGACAAAGGAGACCCCGAACTGTTGCACAACTGAAATTGTATATCAGGCAAGAATGGGACAACATTTCTCTTTCAAAGCTACAACAATTGGTCTCCTCAGTTCCCAAAAGCTTACAGAGTGTTGTTAAAAGTAGAGGTGATACAACACAGTGGTAAACATGCCCCTGTCCCAACGTTTTTGCAACGTTGCTGACATCAAATTAAAAATGGGCATATATTTTTCAAAAAACAATAAAATTTCTCAGTTTCAACATTTGATATGTTGTCTTTGTACAATTTTCAATGAAATATACCGTACAGTAGGTTTCCATGATTTGCAAATTGTCACATTCTGTTTTTATTTAAAGTTTACATAGCATCCCAACTTTTTTGGAATTGGGGTTATAATTTAATTATTGAGTGAAAGTTATTGTGTCTCTCTTTCTTCGTCATATTCTGTACAATGTGAGGAATAAAACTCCAAGGGACATGCTGTTACAGGAAATTAATCAACACTGGGGTGGTGTGATGAAGCAAACTCAATTTCTAATAATCACGTCCAAGTGTTTTATTCCACTTATTCCACAACAACTTGGCAAGAATTACAATTTATTATTTGTTGAATAATGACAACATAATTTTATCTGCTTATAGTTACATTTAATTTTCTGTGAAATGATTCATTTTCTGTCACTTACATTACAGCAGCTACAAACAGTCATTCCCTCACCAGTCTCTCTTTATTCATGTTAATAAAACATACACATGTACACCGCTTGTAGTTTTTTTTACACAAAGCATAAACTCAATTGATGGAAAACTGACAACTTTACCTCTGATACTGGACACTCCTTCTATCCCCAGGAACTAATCATCTGTTTACCAGATTAACGATTACACACTTTTACATCTGTTTATTATCAGTTTACTGTGAAAGAGCACAGGAGCACAGTTATGCTATAGACACAGTAAAGTGTTAGCGTGAGAGCAGTCATGCTGTTGGAAGCTGTGCTCCTGTCAGAGCTGCTGTTATCCAGATGTGCTGTGTGATTTGTGAACGTTCATAAAGTCGTGCAAAACTCCTGATGCACTGACAACAGAAATAACGATGATAGTTTTGTAGAATCATGTTTGTGGTTGTTAAAGCTCCAGTGCATAGGAGAAACAGACGTCTCACAGCAGCTTATTTACAGAGTAACTGGACAAAAGTTTGCTTTCTGTTTGTTTTTCTTTCATTGGATAAAAATTTGGAGGAAATCATGATGAGTCATTCATCTTTCACTGACAGGAGGGTTTTGATTTTTAATGATGACATCAGCCATTTACTGGATCGGTCGTCATTTCAGTGTGTGAACGGGTCGGAGTGGAACATAAAACTTATCTATTTATTAAGTCTCTGTAAATTGTCCTTACACTTTGTTGCCCTGCATTAGTTACATAGAGTCAAATAAAACATGTAGAGAGCCATCATTACCTGAAGACCAGAAAATCAATCTGAGTAAGAAGCTCCCGAGAGAGAGAGAGAGAGAGAGAGAGAGAGAGAGAGATTATTTTTCTCTTTGGAGAGTAAATATGAGAGTTAGGATAAAAAAAGCAAATAAATAAATATCATGAAGAATTAATCCACTTTCTCAAAAAGTTGGTGTTTATTATTGTAACGTGGCTGTGACAAACCAGACGCTCACGGATTAAAAATAAACTCAATGCTTTAATGAACACAGTGAGAGAAGACAATGTACAAAAGCCAGGCCAGGTCAATACCTAGAAATCAAACAATAACGAGGGCTAGACAACTCATGGTCAGGAAACGGGCAATAGTCCAAGAACCAGGAATCAGAAAAGCACAGGCAAGATAAACATAAGGGCTAGGCAAATTGGAGTCGAAAAGCAGGTGAGAATCGAGAAACTGGGAAGCGAGAAAGATGAGCAAACAAACACAAGGGCTAGGCGAAACAGGAAAAAACCAGAAGGGTCATACGGGGACTAAGGGCAGCAGGTAGGAATAAGGTTTCGTGATTTGATTTAACCCACGATAGTCAATGCAGGGCCTAAGTCCCCCATCTTTCTTGTTGACAAAACAGAACCCTGCAGCTGCAGGGGAAGTAAAAGGATGGATGAAACCCTGTTGTAAGGCCTCCTGAATGTACTCCTCCATAGCTCTCTCTTCTGCCTGAGTGAGTGGGTAAATCTTAGATTTAGGTGGGAAAGCATCATCTAGTAACTCAGTGGAACAGTCATATTCTCTGTGAGGTGGAAGTTTGGTAGCACTTTTCTTACTAAATACTTCTAACAGGGCACTGTATTCGGGGGGCATGGAAACTATGACATTGTCATTGGGGCTTTCTATAGTCGTAGACGACACCTGGGCTGTGGAAAGTGTGAGACAATGATCATAACAGTAACTGGACCGTGAGAGTATTTCTTTGTCAGACCAGGAGATGACAGGGTTATGTTTTCTGAACCAGGGCAAACCTAAAATAATGGCATACTTACAAGTATTCAGTACAAAAAAACAAATCTCTTCAGAATGCAAAGCACTGACAGTCATAGAGATGGGTTTCGTGACCCGGTTAAAAAGTCCTTCTCCCACGGGATCTCCATGACGGCAGTCAATCTCAGTGGCATCTCCAGTGGCTCCATGGGAATCTGGAGTTGCTCCACCAGCTCGGCGTAGATAAATTCCCCCTCATCTCTGGAATCAATTAATGCTGAAAACACACAGACAGACTGAGGGCAATTAACTGTCACAGGCAGGAGGAAGGACTTGGAGACCAACCCCTTAGTGGGTGCACTCACCACATTAGCACATGGAGCAGGCTCCACCCGCTTTCCCGGGGTTGGTGCCAGAGTACTGCATCAGCGGATTTGACAGGCACGTAGAAGGTGACCCTCAGCTCTGCAATAGAGACACAGCCCCTCATGGAAACATCGTTGCTTCTCCTCCGCAGACAAACTGAATGAGTCACACTGCATGGGTTCAGTGGATTCTGGCTCCTTATGACTCTGGGTCAGTGGTGGTCACGGGCGATGAGGAGTCAGTGCAGCAGCTGGAGCCATAGAGGATTTACGCAGACCTCTCCCATGCTTCAGTTGGTCTAGGCGAATGGCTAGGGAAATCAGCTTCTCTAGTGAAAGGCTGTCGTCCTTGCAGGCCATTTCCACTAGTATGTTGGAGTTCAAACTGTTGCGAAATGTCACCAGTAATGCCAGCTCATTCCAACCACTCCCAGCCACAATAGTGCAAAAGTCCAAAGCATAGTCAGACACTGAGCGATTACCCTGACGTAAACGGGTAAGTAATTCCCCTTGAGAGCGGCCCTCATTGGCATGATTAAAGAATTTAAAGCAGTTTTTAATGAAATTGTCGTAAGTGTCAGACTGGACCATGGGCCAGACTGTGGTAGCCCAATCTAAGGCCTTGCCCGTAAGGTGAGAAATCATAAAAGAAATACAAGCCTTGTCCGAGCTCGGGGGGGAATTCACAAAAAATATTGACCATTGTAACAAAAACCCCTTACACTGATTAGGTGAGCCATCAAGTTTATCCAGCTTGCTGACAGCAAACGGACTGGAAACTGCAGTGGGGGGAGTAGCCTGGTTGGTGACCATAGGCGCGCCGTGGATGCTGAGTCGTTGGAGTTGGGTAGTAATTTCTTTCATGCTTTCATCGATCTGCATTAATTGTTTTTGCTGCTCCACCTGCTGCTGCGTAAGATTCTGGATGGACTGAGTCATGGAGTCGAAACACTGGTGATGTAGTCCAAGCATTTGTCCTTGGCTGCTAAGCACCACCTGTAGCTCCATGTAATCCACCGTCTGCATGTGGGCACAGTATGGGATCATTTGCCGTGACGTCATGAAATGGTCACATGATGTTTTGGTTGGCAAGAGGCTATTTATAAATGGCTGATCGGAGTTATTGGGTCATTAATTAATTATGGTAGTGTCGTGTTATCGGCTGTACATACAGATTTGATAAGGATAAGCCCAAGAGCTTCTACCATATACCAAAGAAACCTGAAGCTTGCTGAAAGCTTTGGATCGCAGCAATTAAGTGTGACAAGTGGGAACCTACTGACAACGACCATGTTTGCTTTCGACACTTTATATCTGGTAAGACACATGATTTTTTATTATTTTGTTTTGCAGTTTAATATTATGATGCTAGATAAAATTCTCATCAGAAATAATTTGTTGTGCTATGACATTGCTTAGATATTAACCAATAGATGAGTAAAAACACATGAACAGCTGATTTGTATGCAGTACACATGAGTATGATTTTCACAAACGCACTTGGAGCAAATTTATGTACTTTTTGCAGTATAAATATTTGACATTAGAAGATTGGTCAAACTTTTCATTATATGTATTTGAAGATAAATAGCACAGCCTGGATTTAAAACACTGCTTGTGCATTCTAAATGTAGAACTTGCTTAACTTTAGTACTGTACTGTATAGCTTTGGTGTGCGCGTGTGAAGCAACAATATTAACTTATGTTTCAAAGATTATATTGTGCCTATTTAATCTTCATGTCTTTTTATTATTAGGCACAAAAAGCAAATATAAATGAGTATTTCAATAAAACAACTGAATAATTAAACACTTATTTCTATGCATCAAGAGACTTGTAGGCTTTCACTGATTCTTTTGTGTATATTGAAGGCGCGTCAATCACATACAGGTAGATATCACCAAAGGTCAGGTCAGGCCAGGTGCCTGGATTTGGGTCCCATTTGTCCATAACTGCGTAAGGATCAAGCAAACCTTTGGTACAGAAGCTTTGCTGCATATCTTTGCTTAGCAACAGTTGGCAACGAACTTGCATACTGCGATAAATCGCTACGAAAACTAGGTGATGATGCAACTTTGTTGGCCATTGTGAATGGTTCTTGCCAACCAATTTTATGCGCAATATTACATCACGCTTTAGTTTGGCGAACTCTCCCATTCTGTAACATGGCTGTGACAAACCAGACGGTCGCGGATTAAAAATAAACTCAACGCTTTCATGAACACAGTGAGAGAAGACAATGTACAAAAGCCAGGCCAGGTCAATACAGAGAAATCAAACACAATAAAGAGGGCTAGACAAATCGTGGCCGGGAAACAGGCAATAGTCCAAGAACTGGGAATCAGAAAAGCACAGGCAAGATAAACACAAGGGCTAGGCGAAACAGGAAGAAACCGGAAGGCAAAAAGGGTCATACACAGGAATGCAGTCAGAAATAGAACCGCTCAGTAGGCTCACGAAAATGTGGAGGCAATACTGTGCAAAGGGTAAAACAAACAGAGGGGTATAAATACAGATATAAACAAAGAGGTACAGGTGATGATAATTAGAACTCGGGGGAGCCACTCCTAGGAAGTGGCTCCGGGTTGGCGGATGGAGTGCACATGGTAGTGACAGGTGTGTGAGGGGGATTGTGGGAAGTGGAGTCCTGAGTGTTAGGTGAGCCTGGGAGCATGACAATTATAATAATAATAATTATTATAGCCTACTGAGCATTTCCATAATAATGATAATAATTATTCATTAGAACTTTTATGATCGTGTTCAGTTTAACTTGCTATAACACTTTGCTATAATTATTTATTTCAGTGATCTTTTATAATTTGCTTCACTTGTACATGAACGTCACATTACTGCATGATGTTTATTGTGTTTTTACACTTTCCATTAAAAATGTTTTATATTGTTATTGTTTTTCCTTCCTGTCCCTGTTATTAATAAATACATTATTACTATTAATCTCTTTTACTTTTTTATGCCTTTTCTTTTTCTTTCTTTCTTTCTTTTTTTTAGAAATAAACAAATTATGTATTAATAGACATTATCATGAACTGGTTTTATTTCATGTTGGTGTTGTTTCTTTTTCTCTACAAAATCATCATCATCACCATCATCATTATCATCATCATCTTCATCCTCACCATCATCATCATCTTCATTGTCCGCCGGTTGGGGTGTAGCTCTGGACCCAGTTTTGGGCGTCGGTTCCCTCCAGGCCTTGGTTTGCCGTGTTCCTCGCTATGGACTGCAGTGAGCTCGTTACTCATTTTAACATCGGGGTTGTCCAGCACTCTGTGCGGTGGTGCTTTTGTGCTTGGCGTGGTGACTGAGGCTGCTACATCATTGGAATGACATTCTGACCTTTATTTGGTGGATGCCCCCCCTTATAATTGTAAAGCGAGCTTGGGTATGAGAAAGGTGCTATATAAATTTAACTTATTATTATTATTATTATTATTATTATTATCATCGTCATCATAATCTTCATCATCTTCATTATCATCATCATCAACATCATTGTCTATAAACTGATGTCTGAGTAGCAGCCTGAGTCTCTGCTCATTATTAATGTATATTATATTATAGATATTTACACCATAACACTGCTGAGTTCTCGATTGTGATTGGTTAGAAGGTGTTGATTAATTCTCCATATCCACAGCTTTGGCAGGTTTATTTTAATGCGCTCGCTCTAATACATTATCGTTTCTATAGTAATGGCTCGTTCCTACAGCAGACACACCACTGAAAATAAACTGATTTTAATAATTGTTGATGTGGTGAAGTTTCTGGAAGGAGAAATGTGTTTGTGTAACATGTAAGGAAAGAGTCCAAATGAAACATAGTGTGTGTGTGTGTGTGTGTGTGTGTGTGTGTGGTGCTGGTATCAGAAAAAAAAATCAACTTTGTGGTGGTAACAGTAACTCTGCTATATCACACCACCAGGTTGTTGATTAATTTTCTATCATAGCACTACACATGCTGTGTTGTATTCCTTACTGATGGTACACTTCCTGTCTGTGAAATCCCACTGATTCTGTAAGAAGACGCTCATTGTTTTTTTTTCTATGGAAGAGTGAAAAAGGTGAATCCTTCTTACCACGTCTGTCTGTCTGTCTGTCTGTCTGTCTGTATCTCTCTCTCTGTCGCTCATTATCAGACCCCTTCATTCATAATTGAACACGTAAAAACACCAAGTCCTTAACTGCAGGGGAATAAAGGCCCTTGTTGCTATGGCAACACACTACCTTGGAAAACTTCAGAGAAGAGAGTACAGTGCCGGCATTTATGCGTGCTCGAGGAGTGCTTCAAGTCCCCGGGGAAAGTAGACTGATTTCAGAGCGAGATGTTCCCCAATACACACACACACAGATCTTTGTCACGACCAAAATTCATCACTGAGCAGATCTTCTGAGGAATGAAATAATTACTGATTTTATGTTTTAATGCACAAGCCTCATTAAATCAATAATAAATAAAAGTATTTCATCTGTATTTCAATTACCCACAATGCCATTCTCATAGCGGTGCAATGGGATTTCGCCTTCACTTCATGTCTACATAAAGAGAGTGATGCAGCAGCGCTTTAGTGCTTTACTCTGTCCAGCTCCCACTTCCTGGTGTGTACACGTGGCTCACACACAGCAGCTTCCAAAGCTTCATGTCTCACACTGATAACACGCTCGTCATCTCGTACATCATCAACTCGCTGAGTCTCATAGCTGCATTGCATTCTGGGAGTTTGAGATCAGCGTTTGCTCCGACGTCTCCTCTACTTCTACACTGTCGCATTCATTAATATGACACTCGAAAATGAAACATGAGAGAAAAAAAGATTTGTTTTTAGGAGCTGAGAAAGCTTATGAAGTAACACCAGATAGAAAACAATAAAAACCAAGAGAGTTACTTTAATCCTGGAACAGAGTCGAGTTAGTGTTAATGAGCTTCAAAAGCACAGACTGAGACTGAGATGTTTACTGAGGAGGAATGAGGTTTGTGTGAAATAGAAATGGCCCCCTTTCACACACATCATTTCCATATTCTGCTCAGAGATAGAGCTGTGATTACGAGCCAGCTCTGTGTTGAAAAGCTTCGTCAGCGTTTGTATTTATTCTCGTCACGGGGGAGTCATTTTTACATAAGAGCACAGTTCTGTACTTTGCACTGTTGTAAAGTGATTCTGAAATCGCAGTGTCATCATGATTAAGGCCTTTCTATAAAATACTCTCTGACTAATGGGCTCAAACTATTATTTATGTCATAATTATAATTACGCACAAGTGTTCCAGTGAAATCAGACTCATGTGGTACATTTCTTTTCCTTTTCTATTTGTTTTTATTCTGCTCTATATTTCAGGCTGTAATGAAAGTTTAGAGCTTTGCCTCTGACTGTTACAAAGCGCTAACACTGGAGACTCCTTCTATTAATTAATCATGGAAAATTAATCAACACTGCCTGACCAATCAGAGCTGAGAATTCAGAAACACAGAATCATTTCATATCCAGCCTCAGCTTTAGAAGGTGAGAAACAGGGATATAGAGACAAACATTTCAGATTAAAAATGATTATATGCTCTTTAAAAAAAATTAATGCCTTTTATTCAAAGACGATTTCTGAGAGTGTAGTGAAGATGCAAGGAGTAGACATAAAGAAAGTTGGTGAATTCAAGTACCTGGGGGTCAACTGTGCAGGAAAATGGGGGCTGCGATAGTGAGGTGAGAAAGAGAGTGCAGGCAGGGTGGAGCAGTTGGAGAAGGATTTTGGGAGTCATTTGTGATAGGAAAGTCCCAGCAAAAGTGAAAGGTAAGCTGTATAAGACAGTAGTGAGACCAGCTGTGATGTATGGATTGGAGACCGTACCCTTAACGAAGAGACAGGAGGTAAAGTTGGAGGTGGCGGAGTTGAGGATGTTAAGGTTTGCAATGGGAGTGACAAGGTTGGACAGGATAAGGAACGAGCACATCAGAGGGGCAGCACATGTGGAGAGCTTGGGAATTAAGTTAAGAGAGATGAGACTGAGATGGTATGGGGACATCCTGAGAAGAGATGCAGAGCATGTGGGAAGGAGAATGTTAGATTAGATTAGATTAGATTAGATTAGATTAGATTAGATTAGATAAAACCTTATTTGTTGAGGATGGAGCTGCCAGGCAAACGAAAACGAGGAAGGCCAAAGAGGAGATACATGGATGTGGTGAGAGAGGACATGAAAGTGGCAGGTGTGGTAGAGAAGGATGTGAAAGACAGGGAGCAATGGAGACGAAAGATCCGCTGTGGCGACCCCTAATCAGGAGCAGCCAAAAGAAGAAGAAGAAGATTCAAAGACGATTTCTGGGACATTGTCTGGTTGAATCCTTATCCTGAGGAAAAACAGAGCCGAGAAAGAAGAGCAGGACTTGTTTTCCCCCTCAGAGCTGTGAGGGCTGCTGGTGTTAGAGCAGAACCCTGCCTGGCCGGACTGCAGATTATTTATGCTTCATTAGATTGAGGATGATGAGATACTGTTCAATTCCATGATCGTTGAAGGCCTCCGTCGCCCTGCTCATGAAGGAGAGGAAGTTAACCCTGTCCCTCATATTCCTCTGGGTTAAACCATTCCACACTCCGTGGCTATTCCTGATGACACAGATGACTCCTGTACCTGTCCGGGGGTTAGTCATGAGGCCTGGACTCTGAGACAAGCAGAACTGGTTCACAGCACTGACTGTGATAAATTTAGGCTCCATCCACACATAGAAAATGTGGTTTTTATCCATTTTGTTTGCAAAAAATTACAACCCCGATTCCAAAAAAGTTGGGACAAAGTACAAATTGTAAATAAAAACGGAATGCAATAATTTACAAATCTCAAAAAATGATATTGTATTCACAATAGAACATAGACAACATATCAAATGCCGAAAGTGAAACATTTTGAAATTTCATGCCAAATATTGGCTCATTTGAAATTTCATGACAGCAACACATATCAAAAAAGTTGGGACAGGGGCAATAAGAGGCTGGAAAAGTTAAAGGTACAAAAAAGGAACAACTGGAGGACCAAATTGCAACTCATTAGGTCAATTGGCAATAGGTCATTAACATGACTGGGGATAAAAAGAGCATCTTGGAGTGGCAGCGGCTCTCAGAAGTAAAGATGGGAAGAGGATCACCAATCCCCCTAATTCTGCACCGACAAATAGTGGAGCAATATCAGAAAGGAGTTCGACCGTGTAAAATTGCAAAGAGTTTGAACATATCATCATCTACAGTGCATAATATCATCAAAAGATTCAGAGAATCTAGAAGAATCTCTGTGCGTAAGGGTCAAGGCTGGAAAACCATACTGGGTGTCCGTGATCTTCGGGCCCTTAGATGGCACTGCATCACATACAGGCATGCTTCTGTATTGGAAATCACAAAATGGGCTCAGGAATATTTCCAGAGAACATTATCTGTGAATACAATTCACTGTGCCATCCGCCGTTGCCAGCTAAAACTCTATAGTTCAAAGAAGAAGCCATATCTAAACATGATCCAGAAGTGCAGACATCTTCTCTGGGCCAAGGCTCATTTAAAATGGATTGTGGCAAAGTGGAAAACTGTTCTGTGGTCAGACGGATCAAAATGTTAAGTTCTTTATGGAAATCAGGGACGCTGTGTCATTCGGACTAAAGAGGAGAAGGACGACCCGAGTTGTTATCAGCGCTCGGTTCAGAAGCCTGCATCTCTGATGGTATGGGGTTGCATTAGTGCATGTGGCATGGACAGCTTACACATCTGGAAAGACACCATCAATGCTGAAAGGTATATCCAGGTTCTAGAACAACATATGCTCCCATCCAGATGACGTCTCTTTCAGGGAAGACCTTGCATTTTCCAACATGACAATGCCAAACCACATACTGCATCAATTACAGCATCATGGCTGCGTAGAAGAAGGGTCCGGGTACTGAACTGGCCAGCCTGCAGTCCAGATCTTTCACCCATAGAAAACATTTGGCACATCATAAAACGGAAGATACGACAAAAAAGACCTAAGATAGTTGAGCAACTAGAATCCTACATTAGACAAGAATGGGTTAACATTCCTATCCCTAAACTTGAGCAACTTGTCTCCTCAGTCCCCAGACGTTTACAGACTGTTGTAAAGAGAAAAGGGGATGTCTCACAGTGGTAAACATGGCCTTGTCCCAACTTTTTTGAGATATGGTGTTGCCATGAAATTTAAAATCACCTAATTTTTCTCTTTAAATGATACATTTTCTCAGTTTAAACATTTGATATGTCATCTATGTTCTATTCTGAATAAAATATGGAATTTTGAAACTTCCACATCAGTGCATTCTGTTTTTATTTACAATTTGTACTTTGTCCCAACTTTTTTGGAATTGGGGTTGTATACTGGAATGGTGGATTCAGGAGCAGTACAGCATTGATCATATTCTGTCTCCTGAAACAAAGTGAAATTAAATTGTAAAAAGAAATTCCAGCCCACAAAGAAACAATCTGGTCAGCATTCGTGATTTTCAAATGTTAAGTTTTTATGCAGATGAGATGGCAAAATAGAGAGAAAAAAATGACGATATGTTAAAAAATATCTGAGTCTTAGACCAGTAGATAATCTTCCGTTCTTAACTAAGACTTATCAAAATGCTCTAGCAAGGTTAAGTAAGGAAATCTTGGGGATTGATGTGTCTGACTGTCGTATATCTGAAAGGCGCATGTTGATATCTCAGAACTGGTAGAAAGAACATGAGGGTCAGATACACCAGCCTCATTTCCTTATATGATGATCTCATCCCAGATTTCAGGGAGAACCACTGAACCATGCAGGTGGCACGTATTCGCACATCCTAGACACCAGACAGCTGTGAAAGAAATTAAGAGCCCTGAAGGAACTGCTGGCTGGGAGTTTCATAGTGAGCAACAAAGCAGACGTGACGTACTGCAGCTACCTCACAGAGAACATGGTGATGGAGGCTAACAGGGAACCCAAAACAGAACCAGTAGCCACAAGTCCAGTGAGCACTAAAGAGGCTAAAGAGTTGTAAAATTATACTCACTGCAGCTAAACAGAGAGAGAGAGAGAGAGAGAGAGAGAGAGAGAGACGGTTGTGTAACAGATGCATTTATTATTGTGCGCGCGCGCACACACACACACACACTATGATGAAAACCCACATTTCTCTACATCCAGTCCCCATTTACGCTACACACTCTTAGCTCGCTCAGTTACGGCTCTCATACAGACCATTATTGCATTCTGAGCAGTACAGGAGCACTCTCTGCCTGAATCACACCAGAATCCAGAGTCCTCAAGAGGCTGAGATCTCTCAGAGTGCTCTCTTTCAGAGAGAGAGAGAGAGAGTCTGGAGCATGAATGAGTTATATTTCAGCCTGGTCACTGTTCCACATCATACAGCCGCAGGACCCGTGTTAGGTGTGAAAGCCTGGACTGCAGGTCCAATTTCCTGTTCTATCATGTGTGAGCCTGCTCATCAGGATGTGTTTCTCTGACAAACACACAATACATCAGCTCTGAGGTATCAGCATTATTAACGCAGGCTTCGTGCATTAACACCCCACAGTTTAATCAGGATTAGCCATCGTAACGTCAGCGATGAGGATCCTGTGTTTCTGGGTCCAGTGTCGACTCAGATTCCAGGAGTAGAACCTGATGTGGTCCTTTGCTGCTGTAGGTTGGATGTGTTTGTGTTTGGTGAGATGCTTTTCTGCTCAGTGCAGTTGTAAAGAGTGGTTATTTGAGTTAGTGTCATCTCGATCCCATATGTCCTCCTGACATCACTGAGATCTTTTCTGATTCTGACAGTTGATGTGAATTTTAACTGAAGCTTTTGATATGTACAGTATCTGCACCTGCATGGTTTTATGCATCACGCTGCTGACACGTGATTGGTTGATTGAATAGCGAGTAGGTGTTCGTAATAAAGTCGTTGCTGTACTGTATGGACCGCATGTTGACAAATATTTAAATATAAAATGTAAAATATATTTATAAACTCACATTAGTTGTCTATCCAACTGGCACATGTTAAACAACGTGTTTATATGTCTGCATTCCTGTGTGTGTGTGTGTTTGCCCTTCCCTAACTGCTAGCTGCTGCAGCACAAGTTGCTTAATGGCCAGATGGCATAAAGCAAATGAGTTGGAGTGAGAAGTGAGTTTGCATATTTATGAGGCTTTTCTGAATAATTAATAAGATGGAAATAAAAACTGAAGTGGATAGTGAGATATGTGTGCGTGTGTGTATATGTGTTTTATATGTGCAGCATCAGTGAGTCATTAAAGTTTTTTATCCCCTTGAATTCATGAACACAGAGAGAGAGAGAGAGAGAGAGCAGCTACACTGGAGTTTAACAGGAGAAAGAAAAGTGAATACGCTTTTAAAAACAAAAAGTAATTTCTTGCTTTTCATTTCCCAGTGTCATGTTACAGAGGAATCCAGTGAAGTTGTAGAGATGTTGGAGTACAGATGAGGAGGTGAGACAGCTGGACAGACTGAAGCACTAAAGCCCCGCTGCATCACTCTCTTTAGGTCAAACCCCCACTGCGTTAATAATAAAAATTAATATGCAAATAATTTCCTTTTATGGAGTGGAGTTAGCATTCAGTTTGTACATTTTGCAGGCATACTGAACGTCTTTTATATCAAATCGAGTAAAAGATAGATTTTTAGATGGATTTCTCATGAGATCAAGATATTACATATTGTTACTGGACTATTTTACTCTCACAGGCATGAGAGATAGTTGTGATGGTGAAGATAATCAGCAGCATTAAAAAACAATCTGATTAAGAAAAGAGCCTAAGAGTTAATTTAAAAACCATGTGAAATCACTTCATCTCTCTCTCTCTCTCCCTCTCTCTCTCTCCCCCTCTCTCTCACACACACACACACACACACACACACACACACACACACATTTTTTGTTACGCTCGTGTTATTACATATAATTTGTTTTGTTTACACCTGTGCCTGCAGCTCTCCCACCGGATCAGTTTCAATTCACCTCAAAGCATATCGGGCAGATGAAGGACATTTCTCTCTCTCTCTCTCTCTCTCTCTGGGAGAGAGAGAGAGAGAGAGAGAGAGAGAGAGAGAGAGATCCTTCATCCATGGTATAAAATCTGACAGCCAAACACCTAGTAGTAATAGTGACTAGAATCTCTACAGAACTAAATGACCCTGGGACATAGGACTACATATCCCCCCCCCACACACACACACTTTTGTTTTTTTTGGTGTCCGAGTTTTTAGCCCAGTTTTCATGGTGGTCATTCTTCAGTATGAGAAATGAGAAGCAGGGGAATGACAGAGTGGGAATATGGTGCTTTAAAATAGTCACTCATGTTATTTGTATCTGCATCTCGCTCAATTCAGGTCAATTTACACGTTTAGCAACCATTTAAATCCCACCCCAGTCATTACAGACTCCTAAAATGTGACTTTGATGAAAACAGATCACATCATATGCACACATTATGGTTTTATGATCCCAGTGATTTTGTAGCCCATTAAATGCTGGACACAATTAACTCACAATATAAAAAATAAAATAAATATTGTGTGGCCTGTACAGTCACTTGCTGCATGATTTTTTAAATCTTGCTTAAGTTTTACGGACAGGATGTGCTGGATCAAGTGCTATTTTATGCACTGCTAAATAATAAATGTCAAAGCCATATTATTCAATTAAACCGAATTTTGTTGTGATTATGTCAGAGCGCAGACACTTACGGATGTATATGCAGACGAGAACAGGATGCAAACAGTAAACAAATCCAAGACAAGAGACAGGAATCGTGGTCAGTAAACTAGCGTGGGTCAGGCGATCGGCGAACAACGTAATAAAGGGGAGACAAAGAGCAAAAACATGAGAGGATAAGCAAAAGTCAGAAATACGAAAGACAGTCAGAAAGATACAAGGCTTGGTATACTTCACACTGGAGTAGAGCAAGAGAGTAATTGGGAAGATGCGCGACAGCTGTGCTTAGTAATTGGGAGACAGAGGGCGCTGTGGGTCTTGGGAACTGTAGTTCAGGGAGTCCATGTTTGTAGTCACGGCGTTCTCAGCAGGTTTACTGACAGATTAATGTGATAATTTTGACTAGAACTGCTCTTACACCAGTTTCATGGTAGAAAAGTCTACTGGATTCTATTAAATGCTGATGTAAATATTTAGATATTATATAATTTGTTCATTTTTAAATTGCTTTATCATTATACATTAGGCATGTAACAATTCACCCAATTCATGATTCAATTCAATTCACAACATTTTTGAAAAAAATATGAAATGAAATAAATGTTATTACCACAAAAATCCAAAATTTATTCTTCTATTCTTTATCAACTTAAATATTCCTTTGGTTAAATTTAAACAAACAAACAAACAAACAAACAAACAAACAAACAAACAAACAAACAAACAAACAAAAACAATTTCTCATTTCCTGAATAACCAACAATAATTATTTACCCACATTTGTAAAAGTTGTAGTAAAATAGAATAGCCTGTTAACTAAAATATTCATTTTATTAAAAATGAAAAAAGTTAATAACAAATATTCTTTTCTTAATAAACTTTTATGAACATTTGTACTGCTTTCATTTGCTTCTATTTTCTTAAGCTTTCAGCAATCTGTAGAAAGAGAGCTCTGGTTTCTTGTTAAATCCATTTCTACAATCACACTACAGCACTTTCCCATTTTAGATCTGCTTTTGTACGTTTTTGCAGCATTAGAGCTGTGTTACTTCTGCCTACAGTGAAGTCACGCGTATTCCTGCTGTTGTATGTTATTACGCCCTCTGCTGCCTAAACAATGCAATTACAGCTAGGAAAAACTAAGAGATTACTCAGCTTGATAATAATCACCATTCCTTTTTGATCAATTTAAATAATCATAAGTTTGTGTCATGATTTACCATCACACGATATATTGTTACACGCTTATTATACGTTACATCATTTTGCAGTTAACAGGAAAGGAAGGAATTATTTAAAGCCTTAAAGACTAGTGTTTATCTTTAAAGGTGATGATATAGATTCCATTAAAAATTCCCATCTTGGACTTGGATTTAAATCAAATTAAGAAAATCAATGTAAGAACATAAATAATGTTCTCTATATGAATACTGAGGTAACTACTGAGCTTTAGTAGTATCTCTGAATAAGTAATTAAATTGAACAGAATATGAATACCTTACACGTTCCCTGTCAGATATAAAACAAATTGCCTTCATTTGTCAATCTTTCAGGAAAAGAGTGTGCACGTTTTCACAGCCAACATGAATTAAATGTTCAGCTTTTATTTTGTTTTGTTGATTTTCTTTGTTGTTAATTGTGTTTCCAAAGGGAAAAAAAAGAATCCACCAATCAAACATAAATTACCAAGCAAGTTCATGGCATTTACATTTGGCCACACCCACAAATCTCCATAGATGGAGAAAATGTTGACTAAACAGTGAATCCTAAGTGTGTCATCTGCTAAATATTCCAGTAACGCAGCTCAGTCACTGCAGTGCTTCAGCCACCATACACACACTAACTCATTCTCCTTTTACAGGGTGCTATTACTTTTGTCCTCATTGAATTGCTAGTCTTATTTGCCTTAATTTATAGATCTATTTTGGAATTGCTTTTTCTTGAGTCAATACAAAATGGTTGTTAAATTGGTGTGTAGTATAAATAAATATGTGGTTTAAACATGGCGGCATGATCCATTTACAAACTCACAGGAAGTCGGCGACAATTATATGATCTGAAGCTGATCAATTGAGGGTTGTAGAGTTATATGTAAATTTGCACAAACGAGTGAAACGTAGGATACAAATATTTTTCTGAGCTAACTGAATGAGATACAAATAAAGTTTGATAAACGAAGTGCAGTGTGAGTGCACCGTGTTTATATAAAGAGATGTAGCGCTGCGTAAACTCCATCCACTGTTTTAACGATGGGGATGTTTAACATTAGCAGGCATTCTCAGGTGCAGAATTCTTGCTCAGGCAGCAATGGTGAACATAATGAACCATGTGAACTGCACAGCCTGGGGAAAGGAAGTTGAGAAAATGACTCTCAGGGAGCTGAGGTGTTGTGTAAAGCAGCACAAGGAAGAACAGTGTTGTGAATATCAGCTGTAGCTGTTCAGCGTGGAAGTTAAAAAGACTGTATCATCCCTGAGAGCACCGATAATCTGATGTGGGCTTTGGAAACCTATTACACACCTGCCATTTCCTTCACACACTGTAACCTGCTCCTGTCTTTCAAAAACCACCTAATGGCTGTGAAAAAAGTTGTTTTATTATTTTATTGGACAGAGGATATTCGTACAATGGCAAGTTGGGGCCATTGCATGTTTAAAAAATATACACTATACAGAGCTGAGGGAGTCAGAATTTCTGAGATTAAAGTCACAAAATTATGAGAAAAAAAAACTTGGAAATTCTCTAAGATTATAAAGTCATAAATTAAAAAAAAAAAAAACACACCTCACAAAAAAAAAAAAAAACCTGGGTTTTTTGTGACTTCCTGTCAGAATGCAGGCACTTACAAATGTACGTGCAGAGGAGAGCAGGGTGCAAACTAAACAAAGCCAAAACGTAAGATTGGAATCAGAGTCAGAAAACTAGTGAGGGTCAGGTGATCGGCGAACAACGCAGTAAAGGGAAGACAAAGAGCGAAAATGTGATATGAAGAGCAAAGGTCAGAAAATCAAGAGGCAGTCAGAAAATACAAGGCTTGGTATGAACTGAGAGAGCATGAACTTGGTATGAACTGTGAGACGAGTGGCAGCTGATTTCAATAGGCTGGTGACAGAGGGTACTGTGGTTCTTGGGAACTGTAGTTCAAGGTGTCCATGTTTGTAGTTTGTTTATTCTCAACAGGTTTACTGACAACACCCCCCACTGCACCCCCGAGGAGCTACCTCTGGGAGCTACATTCTTTCTAGGACGGCCCCTACCTCTCGGAGCTGGTTTGTTGGGATGGAGAGCATGGACTTCTTGTTTGAGGAGCGGATCTAGAATGTTCTTAGCAACTTTGTTCTTCGGGTCCATATCCTTCCCAATCTACCAGGTATTTGACCTGACCTCTTCTTCATCTTGAGTTGAGGATCTTATTTACCTGGTAGATGGGCTCACCCTCTAAGTTGAGTGCTGGGTGCTCCTGGACCGGTATGTTTCCAATGAGAGGGCCCAGGATGGCAGGTTTCAGATTGGAGACATGGAAAGTTGGGGATATTCGACTGTGAGGGGGAAGTTCAAGATGGTACGAGACCTCACTGATACGTCGCAATAGCTTGAATGGCCCAATGTAACGTGGTTGGAGTTTCCTACAGGCATTGGGTTCTGTTAGGTTTCTTGTGGCCACCCATGCTCTGTTGCCCAGGGAAAAATTTGGAGTGTCTCCTCTATGTTTATCCACATATTCCTTATACTTGGCATTGACTGACTCTAGAGTCTAGAGGTCTATAAGGAAGCGGTTCCCAAAGTGGGGGTCGCGACCACTTTGGGGGTCGCGGAGGGACTCCAGGGGGGTCGCGGAAAGACGGGACTGTTTGCATAACACAGAAAAAAAAAAGGGCATTGGAATGTTTTGAATGGCATTGGAATGTTGGTAATGCGTCAGCCGGCAGAGAGTCATTAAATCAGTCTATAGAACCCAATCACCCCCTTTCACTCCATAATCGCTCCCCGCCCTCCAATATGAATTTCATTCAGTGTATAGCTGCCACGGTCATTAGAATTCAATTGCTCCCTTTCACTCAGTAATCGCGCTCCGCCCTTCACCGGTGCGTTGCACCTGTAAGAGAGAGGGTTTATGCTGACTAAAAAAAAAAAAAACATAAAATTAGTAATGTCCGCTGTTTGAGAAGAAAACACATCTACCCACAATATGCCATTTTTGACCAGCTCCGATGAAAAGTGGCGTGTTTAAAAAGTCATAGGATGTGTGACGCGCGTCAGCAGCAGCTTCCTTTTGCAGTGCATCGACCGACGCTTTCAAATCCACCTATTCGAGCCACAAAAATAATAATTAGGAAAATAATGGTACTAAACGCCAGCAAGTATGGTAATCCGTTTTCAAAACTTCTGCAAATGTCTCCCATATTTTGGTCTTTCTGTTGGTGCGTTTTTGGAGCTTCAATTCCGTCTCGCGCTGCCCGCTCAGCAGTTAGTCAGCCAAGTCTCGTCTTTGATAGAAAATTCTGTCAACGAAATTAATCGGCATTTCAAACATCATGTTTTTAAGTGACTGGGTATCAGATTGAGACATGGCATTCACATCACTGGTGGTTTCACTTGGACAAATAATAAAGGACTCTTCAAATACACCTTTTATAAATCGTGGTTAAGCTTTAGAACGTTGTGCTCACGCCGTTTATAACTGGGACACGGCTGAATAGCATTGAGCGCACAGTTTTACTAAGTCCGCTTTAGTAGGCTACAGGAGCGCAAGCTCGTGATTTAAATGTGAGCATGCTTTGCAAAGTGACTTGGCTGGCCAAAGGGAGAAGAGCAGCACATTCCACATGTGGCATGGCTCGCCAGCACCCTGAAGAGGACAACTACTTCAGCCCTGTTTGGAATTTATTTTTTTATTTTTTGTTCTCATGGAGGGAATCCATCATTTTGCGTTTTTCAGTCAAGTTACAAATTAAATGTACTGACAAGAAAGTTTTCACAGTAAAATATTTACAAACTGAAATATTTTGTAATGTCCTTTTTTGTACATAGGTACAACAAGGTAGGCCCTAGTTAAGAATATTAAGAAGTTATCTATCTCATGAAAAAGGTGTAAAATGCCTGTGGAAAAAAAAAACGGGTAAAATGAGTTTTAAGAAAACAATAAAGTGACGCACTGGAGATTGTAGTACTGGTAAGAACTTATTCCACTGCATAATGGGTGGTGGTGGTGGTGGTGGGGGGGGGTCGATGTCAGGGGGTCCCAAAAATATTCTGAAGTCCAAAAGGGGGTCCCCAGCCAAAAAGTTTGGGAACCACTACTCTAGACGATGATGTACCACCTCCCAGATTGTCTGGCTATGTGCAAACCAGTCATCTATGGCTTGTACCTGGCTATGTGTGTGGTCCCAGGGAAACAGGGGCAGTTGGTAGCCGAGTATGCACTGAAACGGTATTAACCAGGTTGCAGAGTGTTTGAGGGAGTTCTGTGCATACTCGGCCCATGGAAGAAAGCATGCCCAGTCCCCCTGGTTATGCATGCAGAAAATCCTCAGAAAACAGCCGATTTCCTGGTTGGCTCTCTCTACTTGGCTGTTAGACTGGGAATAATAACCGGATGTGAGGCTCACTGATACCCCCAATCTTTCCAAGAAGCTTGTCCAAAAACGTGAGATAAATTGAGAGCCCCCAGTCACTGACTATGTCTTCGGGAATACAATAGTACCTGAAGATTTGTTGGAACAGTAATTCTGCGGTTTGAGAAGCCGTGGGGATGCCAGGTAAAGGGATGAGTTTAAGTGCTTTAGAAAATTGATCTATGGTTTCCATTATCATGGTGTTGCCTTGTGAGGGAGGAAGATCCATGATAAAATCAATAGCTATGTGGAACCAGGGTCTTTGAGGAATAGGAAGAAGGCACAGTTTGCCGGCAGGGGAGTTCTAGGAACCTTCACTTGGGCACATTCAGAATATGAGGCAATGGACTGGTTAATTTCTGTGAGCAAGTTCTCCCACCAGTATTTGTTTTTTAGCATTTGGTGAGTGCATTGACTGCCAGGGTGCCCCGTGGCAGGAGATGCATGGGCCCAGGTGATGAGTCTGCTGTGAAGAGGCTTGGGCATGTAGAGAAGACCAGGTGGGAAATGAATGGGATTGGTTTGTGGCTGTGATCTCCTTATTTCTCTGTTCAGATCCCAGGTGATCAATTGTAAAAAACACTGTGGTGGGAGGATGGTATGGGTAACAGAATCTTGGTGAGATGGACTGAAGGTTTGGGATAGGACATATGCCTTTGGATTCTTGTAGCCTGGATGAAATGAAATTGTGAGATTAAATTGGGTGAAAAAGAATGCCCACCTGGCCTGACATGGATTTAACCTTTTGGTTTTCTTGAGATATTCAAGGTTTTTGTGATCCATGAGAATTACAAAGGGGTGAGTGGCTCCCTCTAGCCAGTGTTGTCACTCCTCAAGGGTTAGTTTAATGGCGAGCAGCTCTCTGTTACCCATGTCTTAATTCCTTTCTGCTGAAGATAGTTTTTTTTTCGAAAAGAAAGCTACTGGGTGCAGCTTATGTTTCTCCCTGAAACATTGAGATAGGATTGCTCCCACTCCTGTGTCAGACACAACAACTTCAAAGATGAAAGGCTTGGTTGGGTCAGGATGCTGTAGGACAGGGGCCGAGGTGAAAGCTAGCTTGAGGTGACTGAAATCTTCTTCTGCCTCAGGGTTCCACTGGAGGCACTTGGGTCCCTTCTTTAGCAGCACTGTTAAGGGAGTGGCAATTGTGCTGAAACCCCGAATAAACCAGCGATAGAAGTTTGCAAAGCCCAAGAAATGCTGAAGGTCCCTTACAGAAATGGGCATCGGCTAGGAAGTGACAGCAGAGACTTTGGATGAGTCCATGCTTACTCCTTCCACACTGATGATATAACCTAGGAAGGAGATTTGGTTCTAATGGAACTCACATTTCTCTGCTTTTACGTAGAGATGATTCTGCAGCAGACGTTTGAGAACAGCTCTGACGTGTTCCTGGTGGCTTTTCTCATCTGGGGAGTATAGGATATCATCTATGCAGGTGATGGCATATCTTCCGAGCATGTCATGTCAAGTCAAGTCAAGTTTGTTAGTATAGCACTTTTAACCATGATACTACCACCACCATGTTTCACAGATGGGATAAGGTTCTTATGCTGGAATGCAGTGTTTTCCTTTCTCCAAACATAACACTTCTCATTTAAACCAAAAAGTTCTATTTTGGTCTCATCCATCCACAAAACATTTTTCCAATAGCCTTGTGGCTTGTCCATGTGATCTTTAGCAAACTGCAAACGAGCAGCAATGTTCTTTTTGGAGAGCAGTGGCTTTCTCTTTGCAACCTTGCCATGCACACCATTGTTGTTCAGTGTTCTCCTGATGGTGGACTCATGAACATTAACATTAGCCAATGTGAGCGAGGCCTTCAGTTGCTTAGAAGTTACCGTGAGGTCCTTTGTGACCTCGCCGACTATTACACGCCTTGCTCTTGGAGTGATCTTTGTTGGTCGACCACTCCTGGGGAGGGTAAAGGTCTTGAATTTCCTCCATTTGTACACAATCTGTCTGACTGTGGATTGGTGGCATCCAAACTCTTTAGAGATGGTTTTGTAACCTTTTCCAGCCTGATGAGCATCAACAACGGTTTTTCTGAGGTCCTCAGAAATCTCCTTTGTTCGTACCATGATGCACTTCCACAATCATGTGTTGCGAAGATCAGACTTTGATAGATCCCTGTTCTTTAAATACAACCCCGATTCCAAAAAAGTTGGGACAAAGTACAAATTGTAAATAAAAACGGAATGCAATAATTTACAAATCTCAAAAAATTATATTTTATTCACAATAGAACATAGACAACATACCAAAATGTTGAAAGTGAGACATTTTGAAATTTCATGCCAAATATTGACTCATTTGAAATTTCATCACAGCAACACATCTCAAAAAAGTTGGGACAGGGGCAATAAGAGGCTGGAAAAGTTAAAGGTACAAAAAAGGAACAGCTGGAGGACCAAATTGCAACTCATTAGGTCAATTGGCAATAGGTCATTAACATGATTGGGTATAAAAAGAGCATCTTGGAGTGGCAGCGGCTCTCAGAAGTAAAGATGGGAAGAGGATCACCAATCCCCCTAATTCTGCGCCGACAAATAGTGGAGCAATATCAGAAAGGAGTTCGACAGTGTAAAATTGCAAAGAGTTTGAACCTATCATCATCTACAGTGCATAATATCATCAAAAGATTCAGAGAATCTGGAAGAATCTCTGTGCGTAAGGGTCAAGGCCGGAAAACCATACTGGGTGCCCGTGATCTTCGGGCCCTTAGACGGCACTGCATCACATACAGGCATGCTTCTGTATTGGAAATCACAAAATGGGCTCAGGAATATTTCCAGAGAACATTATCTGTGAACACAATTCACCGTGCCATCCGCCGTTGCCAGCTAAAACTCTATAGTTCAAAGAGGAAGCCGTATCTAAACATGATCCAGAAGCACAGACATCTTCTCTGGGCCAAGGCTCATTTAAAATGGACTGTGGCAAAGTGGAAAACTGTTCTGTGGTCAGACGAATCAAAATTTGAAGTTCTTTATGGAAATCAGGGACGCCGTGTCATTCGAACTAAAGAGGAGAAGGACGACCCAAGTTGTTATCAGCACTCAGTTCAGAAGCCTGCATCTCTGATGGTATGGGGTTGCATTAGTGCGTGTGGCATGGGCAGCTTACACATCTGGAAAGACACCATCAATGCTGAAAGGTATATCCAGGTTCTAGAGCAACATACGTCCCCATCCAGACGACGTCTCTTTCAGGGAAGACCTTGCATTTTCCAACATGACAATGCCAAACCACATACTGCATCAATTACAGCATCATGGCTGTGTAGAAGAAGGGTCTGGGTACTGAACTGGCCAGCCTGCAGTCCAGATCTTTCACCCATAAAAAACATTTGGCGCATCATAAAACGGAAGATATGACAAAAAAGACCTAAGACAGTTGAGCAACTAGAATCCTACATTAGACAAGAATGGGTTAACATTCCTATCCCTAAACTTGAGCAACTTGTCTCCTCAGTCCCCAGACGTTTACAGACTGTTGTAAAGAGAAAAGGGGATGTCTCACAGTGGTAAACATGGCCTTGTCCCAACTTTTTTGAGATGTGTTGTTGTCATGAAATTTAAAATCACCTAATTTTTCTCTTTAAATGATACCTTTTCTCAGTTTAAACATTTGATATGTCATTTATGTTCTATTCTGAATAAAATACGGAATTTTGAAACTTCCACATCATTGCATTCCGTTTTTATTTACAATTTGTACTTTGTCCCATCTTTTTTGGAACCGGGGTTGTAAAACAGGGTGCCCACTCACACCTGATTGTCATCCCATTAATTGAAAACACCTGACTCTATTTTCACCTTCAAATTAACTGCTAATCCTAGAGGTTCACATACTTTTGCCACTCACAGATATGTATGTAATATTGGATCATTTTCCTCAATAAATAAATGACCAAGTATAATATTTTGTCTCATTTTTTAACTGGGCTCTCTTTATCTATTTTTAGGACTTGTCTGAAAATCTGATGATGTTTTAGTTCATATTTATGCAGAAATATAGAAAATTCTAAAGGGTTCACAAACTTTCAAGCACCACTGTATGTCTGAGGACCCTCCAGATCTGCTTCTTTACCTCATAAACAACATTAACAAAAGGCTTGACTAAACAGATATGTTTTCAGCCTAGATTTAAATGCTGAGACTGTGTCTGATTCCCGAACACTACTTGGAAGGCTGTTCCATAACTGTGGGGCTTTGTAAGAAAAGGCTGTGCACCAGTGACGGCTGCTGGTTTTTAAAACAGGGGAAGCCCATTTTACGCATTCATCGTAAAACCTGTAGGCCGGATATCAAAGCATAGAAAGGTGTGCCCCATTAGCATAGTGAACTAGACAACCCTACCTAGTGGCAGAAAGTATTTTTGCTTGTACATTTCATGTTATAGTCTGGCTTGCCAGGCTAGTGCCTCATATCCTTAATCAAAAATATCAAACATCCAAAAATCACTGGCTATTCAACGAAGAGCCTTGAACATCATACCCTGATATGCAACACAGAGTCTTTAACACAACACCCAGCTGTGCAACACATCCTTGAACATCTTCTGCAACACAGTCTGGAAATTCATAACCAGGTAGGCTATGCAACACACAGAACCTTGAATATTATACCCAGGTATAACCTATAACACAGAGCCCACCATTCTCTTAACATTATTGAACAATATACACACTTCAGATTCATGAACATGAACACTATTTATACACAAATTCTGCCCTCCGCTCCTTTTCCAGAAAATGGTCTGTGACCCTGTCATACCAGCTGGTTGTGCTTTCCAGAGACTTTACCAATTTCTGTTAGCAGCTAGCACTGCAGATCCCAATAAGGCTCAAGCTAGCCTACAACCAGATTGAACTACCAATGAAATAAACGAGTGAATTCACGAATGATCAAACTGATAGAATGGATGAAAGTTAACGGAGCACAACGAGTAATATTTACATTTATTTACAGAGTAATGTACAGAGACATCAATGAGAAGAAACATTTATATGAAAAGAAATTCGGACAGCACTTTGGCACACGATGACACTTTCTCGACATCCGCTAGGGACTGACTGATCATACTTCCGTGTTCCTCGCCGAAGTACCGCCCTCCTCATGTCTTTCAAACACTACCTCCAATAATCCTTTATCAGCCCGGCTTCTTGTCCCTCCCACTGTCTCGTTTAGTCCCAGAGAAGCCCGGCTTCCCTGGAAGTGACAATTTTATTGATTTTAACCAATAATAACTAGCCGAAATTGGCTGTTCAGAGCCGTCTCGTAGACTGCAACGGATACCCGGCTGCCAGTCAGTGTTGCCAGATACTGCTGACGTTTTCCATCCCAAAATATGTTCAAAACCCGCCAAAATGCACTTAAAACCGGCCAATCTGGCAACACTGCTGCCAGTCCATAGAGCCCATTGAAAAAGAAAGGTTACAGCCTGGCAGCAAAGGTGATTCTCGTAGCGAACTGCAAGTTAGTCAGACATCACTCAAATAAGTTACAGGATAGTTATGAACATAAATACAATCTTGGGCATATATTATGTTATGCAAGTTATTGTTTTAATGAGAATTCAACGTCGTAGACGCCGCAGTTTGGGGAGAGAATTTTAGGGGAAGCTCGGCTTCCCTTGTTGTCTCTGAGAAATCGCCCCTGCTGTGCACCCTGATGTAGCCTTATATGAGGTACCAGCAGATAGCCTGCACCTTTTGATCTAAGTAGGCGTGGTGGGTCATAAAGGACAAGAAGTTCGCTCAGGTACTGTGGTGCGAGACCATTCAGTGCTTTAAAGGTCAATAGTAGTATTTTATAATCAATACGAAATTTGATTGGGAGCCAATGCAGTGTGGATAAGACAGGGGTGATGTGGTCATATTTTCTAGTTCTAGTAAGGACTCTTGTTGCTGCATTTTGAACTAACTGGAGCTTATTTATGCACTTATTGGAACATCCAGATAGTAAGGCATTACAATAATCCAACCTGGAGGTAATGAAAGCATGAACTTGTTTTTCTGCGTCGTGTAGTGACATTAAATTTCTTATCTTAGCAATATTTCTGAGATGAAAGAAAGCTATCCAGGTAATGTTATCAGTGTGAGTTTTGAATGAAAGACTGGGGTCAGTAATCACTCCGAAGTCTTTTACTGCTGCATGTGAAGAAACAGAAAGGCCATCCAGAGTTACTATGTAATCAGAAAACTTACTTCTAGCTCCATGTGGTCCTAATACAAGTACTTCAGTCTTGTCAGAGTTAAGCAGAAGGAAGTTAATAAGCATCCAGTGTCTTATGTCCTTTACACATTCCTCAATTCTATTAAGCTGGTGTCTCTCATTTGGTTTTGCAGAAACATACAACTGTGTGTCATCAGCATAACAGTGGAAACTAATACAATGTTTATGAATAATATCACCCAGAGGTAACATATATAAAGAAAAAAGCAGTGGACCCAAGACAGAACCTTGTGGAACACCAAACTTTACCTCAGTATGTCTAGAAAAATCACCATTTACATCAACATACTGATAGCGATCAGTTAAATAAGACCTGAGCCAGGAGAGGGCCGTTCCCTTAACTCCCACAACATTTTCTAGTCTATCCAGAAGGATGGAATGATCAATGGTATCAAATGCTGCACTTAGGTCAAGCAACACAAGCAGCAAGACACAACCCTGATCAGACACCAACAGTAGGTCGTTTACTACTTTAATTAGAGCTGTCTCTGTGCTATGATGAGGTCTAAATCCTGACTGATACATTTCATGGATGTTATTCCTATGTAAATACAAGCATAACTGCTGTGCTACAGCTTTTTCAAGGATCTTGGAGATAAAGGGGAGGTTTGATATTGGCCGATAATTGGACAGCCAACAGGGATCAAGGTCAAGTTTTTTTAATCAGGGGTTTGATAACTGCTAGTTTAAAGGATTTGGGTACATAGCCAATCCTAAGAGAATAATTTATTATTTTTAGAAGAGGTTCAATTACTTCAGGTATTATCTGTTTGAATAGACATGCAGGTAAGGGATCTGGTACACAAGTTGAGGCTTTTGATGTGGAGATTAATGAAAGTAATTCAATTTCTCTAAGGGGAGTAAAACATTCTAATTGCTGATCTTATACAGTTATATTGTTAACTACAGGGTCACTTACATTGTCTGACCTTAAATTAGTAGTTTGAATTTTTTGTCTGATATTTTCAATTTTGCCATTAAAAAAATTCATGAAGTTGTTGCTACTACATACTGCAGGTATGCATGTGTCTATAGTGCACTTATAGCACATCATTTATTAGGCACTGGAACACGCTGGGAGTTGAAGAAAGGCCATAAGGCATTACCTGGTACTCAAAATAGCTGGTGGTAGTGCTAAAGGCAGTCTTCCATTCATCACCCTTCTTTATTCTAATCAAGTTATATACACTGCGTAGGTCAAGTTTAGAAAAGATCCTAGCAGACCTGAGTTGCTCCAAAGCTGCCGGAACAAGGGGAAGAGGATAAGGATATTTAACGGAGACCTGGTTTAGACCTCTATAATTGATGCAAGGTCTTAGTCCACCATCTTGTTTCTCCACAAAAAAGAAACCGGCAGATGTGGGAAACTTGGAAGGGTGGATGTATTCTTGCTTGAGGGCCTCTTGAATATACTCCTCCATGGCAGCATGTTCCTTTTGGGATAGGGGATATATACGACCACGTGGCGGTGACATACCTGGCAGTAGGTCGATTGCACAGTCATATGCCTGGTGTGGTGGTACGTAGCCCACAGGCTTTCCCCCTACTAAAGACCTTTGAAAGGTCCCTATAACAGTCAGGAATGTTGTCCATGGAGTCAGGTTGTGGCCTCTCTACTGAGGTGGAGGATAGATTGACCTGGGGATGAGAAAGACAGCTTTGGAAGCAGGTAGGTAACCACTGGAGAATTTCCTTATTCTGCCATGAGATCATGGGGTCGTGAAGTCATAGCCAGGGATAGCCAATAATAATATCATGATCCACAGTTGTAGTCACATAAAGGGAGACCATATAATACCAGATGCAAGTATCTCTTAAATGTACCTAAGTGCCGCATTGCAACAGTGCAGCGCACTTTTTTCTTCAGAGCCGTAAATTCTTTTAATTAATTATCACCAGAAGTAAGGAATGCGACAACACTCATTTCCTTCAAGAGGCAAACAAGACAAGAACTGAAAAGACGCTGGTTTTAATTTTGTATATATGCATATATTATTATTTTATATCATTTATTCTAGTACTATATCATTTTTTATATTATTATTGTAATTAAGGATGTAGTCTTCTTTATTTATATTTTAATATTAAGCTTCATGTAAATTAATTCTGAAAAACCTATTTGGGAGAATTAATAAAGGTGTATTGTGTATTGTGGAGATGAGTTCATTGTGCAATGCTCCTACTTGGATCTGAACTGGGAGGGTATGTGTGGTGACGAGACTGTCTCCGATGGGTCCTTTGTCGATGGTCCTAATGCTGAGTGCACTGTGCAGAGGGGTGGTAGGCAGGTTGAACCTCTGAATGATCTTACTGCTGATAAAGTTCCCCTCTGCCCCTGAATCGACAAAAGCAGAAAGTACGTATGTGGAGGACGCCACTTTTGATAAAACTGGAACCTTAAATGATTTTGGATTGAACTTTCTCACCGGACTCACAGGTCGTGCTGGGCATTCTGCTGGAGCTACACGGGGCGGATGGATGGGACAGTGGCTGATGTTATGCTCGGAGCTCCCACAGTAGAAACACAAGCCCTCCTTTTGCCTTCTCTCATGCTCTGCACAGGTTAACCGGGTGCGTGACACCTCCATGGATGAACTGTTATCGGAGGGTTGAACAGGCTTGACACTTTCTTGGATAGAGGGTTGGTGTGACAACAGATGGTCGAGATGAATAGCCAAGTCAGTGAGAGAGTCCAGCTTGAGGTTCTCATCTCTACAGGCCAGTTCACTAATGATCTCAGGAAGCAGACTGTGGCAGCAGGGGAGTGGTCAAGTGTCAGTCTGTGACCAGAGGGCAGAGTCAGGGAAGGTAAGTGGCAGAATCACTACACCTGATGTCAATTAACCTGTGTTTGTGTGTCTTCCCAGTGACCACGCCCTATATAAGGAGAGAGAGAGCAGAGAGAGCTCTCTCCCCAACCAGACGGCTGATGTGTGTGTGCGCGTGTGTCTGAGAGAGTGAAAAACGCTGAAAAGTGTTAATAAAGAGTTTTTGGAAACTCAGTTCTGGCCTGCCGCACTTCTGTGCTCCACCCACCCGTGCAAAGTTCTACAGTGGTGCCGAAACCTGGGATTGGAGCACAGAGGAGAACAGCCCCATGGAGTCCTCCTCCTTTGTAGACCTGATCCACACCCTCGCTGCGGCCCAACAGAGCCAGCACCAGGCGCTGCTCGCCCTCTGAAAGGAGCAAGAACAATGGTTCGAGGCCCTGGTGCTGGCGCAACAGGAAGATCGTCAGGTGTTCCAGCACCTCCTCACATCGGCAAGGTCCACCACCTCCACGGGCCCACCCCACCTCACCCTAATGAAGATGGGCCCGCACGATGACCCCAAGGCCTTCCTCACACTATTTGAACAAGCAGCAGAGGCCTCAGGCTGGCCGGTGGAACAATGCACGGTGCGCCTCCTCCTCCTGCTAATGGGCAAGGCGCAGCTGGCCGCGCTACAGCTCCCCACCGACAGCCGGCTGGTCTAGACGGACCTGTGCCGGGCCGTCCTCCAGCGTGTGGCGCGCACACACACATCAGCCGTCTGGTTGGGGAGAGAGCTCGCTTCCTCTGCTCTCTCTCTCCTTATATCGGGCATGGTTGCTGGGAAGACACACAAACACAGGTTAATTGACATCAGGTGTAGTGATTCTGCCACTTACCTTCCCTGACTCCGCCCTCCGGTCACAGACCGACGCTTGACCATGCCCCCGCTGCCACACAGACCTTGGCGAAAAACTGCTTTCAGGGCAGGATCATTCCATCCACTGGCAGCTGCTAATGTTCTGAAGTCCAGGGCATACTCCGCAACACTTCTAGAACCTTGAGAACTAGTAAGCAGACTTTCACCAACCTCAATCCCTTCAGGTGCATGGTCAAACACTCTCTTGAATAGGGTGAGGAACTGCTCATATGACGTGGTCTGCTCACCACCCTTGTCCCAAACAGCAGTTGCCCATTGTAGTGCTTTGCCAGTGAGAAAGGATAGAAATTTAGCTATTTTGTGCTCGTCAGACAGATTGGGCATGGTAGTGAAATACATGGGGCATTGAAGTAGAAAACCTTTACATGCAATAGCGTCTCCGGCAAATTTCTCCAGTGTGGCGAGCTGCAGCGCTGGGCTAGGAGGAGACTCAGGGAGTGTTAGAAGGGCCTGTGACATCGCAGCTGCAAGTTGTGCCATTCGACTGTTGAGGTCTGCAAGTATCTGCTGATGTTCTCCTAGTATACGCTCCTGTACGTTCAGAGCAGTCTGCTTCACTTCTCCCGCTACATCCATGTTCAGCGAAGTATCCTGTCAGAATGCAGGCACTTACAGATGTATGTGCGGAGGAGAGCGGGGTGCAAACTGTAAACAAAGCCAAGACATAAGACTGGAATCAGAGTCAGAAAACTAGCGAGGGTCAGGTGATCGGTGAACAACGTTGTAGAGGGAAGACAAAGCGCAAAAACGTGAGATGAAGAACAAAGGTCAGAAAATCGAGCGGCAGTCAGAAAATACAAGGCTTGTTATGAACTAAGAGAGCAGAACAATACTTTGCAATGGTGTGTGAGTGAGAGGGAAGCTTAAACAGGGAGACAGGTAATTAGGGAGATGAGTGACAGCTGATTTCATTAGGCTGGTGACAGGGGCTGCTGTGGTTCTTGGGAACTGTAGTTCAAAGTCTCCATGTTTGTAGTTTGTTCGTTCTCAACATGTTTACTGACAATTCCAGGGCTGAGGGAGGGGAATTACAAAAAAATACTCAGAGAGCCCAAGATTAAAAAGTCACAAATTTAAGCAGATAGATAGATAGATAGATAGATAGATAGATAGATAGATAGATAGATAGATAGATAGATAGATAGATAGATAGATAGATAGATAGATAGATATAGATAAAATAAAAACTAATTTTTTTTTTTGTCCAGGAACCAGATCATTCCACTTTGCAAGGTTGGCTCAATGTCATCACACCACCGACGTCACGGCTGAGCTGAAGGTTATAGGAAACACAATCTTTCCTGTTTGATCACGCAATATAAAAAATACAGCACTAAAACATTTTCAACTATATTTCTCAGAATGCACTGCAGCCAGGAAGCATGAACATATTATTCTCTTAAATTTGTGACTTAAAAAAAAAAAAATTAATGGGCGCTGTGTAAGACGGCTGCCTCTCCAGTAGCTCTGTAGTTTTTAGCTCTTTAAACCTCTTTTTTTCCACCTTTTTTTACTTTCTGCTCTTCTTACGAAGACATAGTGTGTTTTACTTATATAACATGGATATTTTTAACTTTAACATGCAACCAGAAGCCAGTTTTCTCACTTATTCGAGAGGAGCTGCTGGCCCTGAAAACAATGGGATGAGCCGGGATACGACACCCCATCCTGGCCGAGCTGAGGAGGAAACCCAGGGGCTGCAAAGCTGGAGCTAAGCTAAAGGCTAGGCTAGCAGACAACCGGCGGTGCTACAAACCAACCATTCCCTCCGTTATCATGAGGAATGTGAACTCAATGCTGAATAAAGTCGACAAGCTTTCCGTTCTGAATAACCAGTGGATTTACCGGGAGAGCAGCTTATTTATCTTTATGGAGACATAGCTAACACACCTTGTACTGGATGCTAACGTGGACCTGCGGGGATTCACTGCTGTGAGAGCTGACAGAGTCAGTAACACATGCGGGAAAAGCAAAGGTGGGGGACTCATCATTTATGTTAACAATCGCTGGTGTAACCCGGGACATATCTCTGTAAAGACAGTTTTATGTTGCCCGGACTTGGAGCTGCTAGCCATTAGCCTGTGGCCATATTATCTGCTGAGGGAGTTCATTCACGTGCTCACCATCTGTGTTTACATCCCTCCGAGGCCAGATGCAGCCGCTGCATGCAAGAGGATTTACTCGGTCACAGCAAGGCTGCAGACACAGCACCCTGAGGCATTTATCATCATTTCTGGGGATTTTAATCATGCTACTTTGGACTCTACTTTGGCTGCTTTTTACCAGGCTGTGGATTGTCCAACAAGGAACAACAGGACAATTGACTTGCACAACCTGGATCTTCTACAGCCGAAGTACACCCCCCGGTTCAAAGGCAGCCTGCAACAACTAGCTCCATCAGGAGGTGGTCCCCTGAAATGGAAGATGCCCTCAGGGACTGTTATGACATCACGGACTGGGATGTGCTGCTTAGCCCACACTGTGAGGACATAGAGGGGCTGACACACTGTCTGACGGATTACCTTAACTTCTGTGCAGACATGGTCTCCCCTGCTAAAACTGTACAGTGTTACCCTAATAACAAGCCATGGGTAACACAGGAAGTCAAAGCTGTCCTCAACAGAAAGAAGGCCGCCTTCAGGAGCAGGGATAGGGAGGCGATGAAAGCAGCACAGCAGGAGGTAAAACGCTGCATGAGGGAAGCTAAGGACAGCTACAGGAGGAAAGTGGAGCAGAAGCTGAAGGAGAACAGCATGAGAAAGGTCTGGAAAGGTGTGAAACTATCACAGGCCACAATACAAAGACCAGAGTCGTTGAGGGGACAGTGGAGAGGGCGAATGAGTTGAATGACTCTTTCAATCGGTTCAACCAGTCCACGTCCCCCCCACCCTCTCCCTCACTGCAGCCATCTCTCCTTCTTCCCTCAACACACCTCCCCCCAGTCATCACAGCAGCCCCCTCCACCCCCTCCTCCCCCACCTCAACACAGACTCCTCCATGCATTACTGCAGACCAGGTCAGAGGTCTACTGAGGAAGCTTCACCCCAGGAAAGCAGCAGGCCCGGACAAGGTGTGTCCCCGACTACTGAAGACCTGTGCTGCTGAACTGGGTGAACCACTCCAACGCATCTTCAACCTTAGCCTGCAGCTGGGGAGAGTGCCCACCCTCTGGAAGACATCATGTATAGTTCCAGTTCCCAAAAAGAATTGGCCTAGCGAGCTGAACGACTTCTGACCGGTGGCACTCACGTCACATCTGATGAAGACGTTGGAGCGGCTCTTCCTCAGCCTCCTCAGACCCCAGGTACAACATGCCCAGGACCGTCTGCAGTTTGCGTACCAGGCAGGTGTCGGTGTGGAAGACGCCATCCTCTACCTGCTACACCAAGCCCACTCGCATCTGGATAAGGGAAATGGCACAGTGAGAATCCTCTTCTTGGACTTCTCGAGTGCCTTCAACACCATCCAGCCCCTATTGCTTCAAGACAAACTCAACAGGATGCGAGTGGACTCCTGCCTGGTCACCTGGATCTCCAGCTACCTCACTGACAGGCTGCAGTACATCAGGCTGAAGGACATCACATCTGACACTGTGATTAGCAGCACCGGAGCACCCCAGGGCATGGTGCTGGCCCCTCTTCTCTTCACCCTGTACACTGCGGACTTCTGCTACAACTTGGCGCTGTGTCACATTCAGAAGTTTGCCGATGACACAGCCATCATTGGGTGTATCACTGATGACAGAGAGGAGGAGTATAGGAGCCTGGTGAGGGACTTTGCTGTGTGGTGCAACAGGAACCATCTGCAGCTCAACACCTCGAAGACCAAGGAGCTGGTCATTGACTTTGGGAGGTCCAGACCAAGGTTATGACCAGTTCTGATTGAGGGAGTCGAGGTGGAGGCTGTGGATTCCTACAAGTACCTTGGGCTGTGGCTGGACAGCAAGCTGGACTGGACTTGCAACACCAAACACTTATACAGGAAGGGACAGAGCAGGCTATACTTCCTTAGGAGGCTGCAGTCCTTTAACATCTGCAGGAAACTCCTGTGGATGTTCTATCAGTCTGTGGTCATCAGTGTCCTGTTTTACACCGTGGTGTGCTGGGGGGGGCAGCACATCCAAGAAGGACACATCCAGGCTGGACAAACTGATCAGGCAGGCCGGCTCTGTGGTCGGCATGAAGCTGGACTCTCTGATGATGGTGGCAGAGAAGAGGTCTATGGACAAACTATTGAACATCATGGACGATGCCAGTCACCCTCTGCACACCGTCATCAGCAACCAGAGGAGCCTGTTCAGTGACAGAATGCTCCTTCCCAAGTGCAGGACAAACAGACTCAAAAACTCCTTTGTCCCTCACACCATCAGACTGTACAACTCCTCTCTGGGGGGGCAGGGGGGGTAACAGGAGGACAGAGGATGGGAAAGAGCAGTAGCCTAGCCTAACAATAAGCAATACCGGACAATGTGCAATATAAAGTGCAATATCTCTCCTACTGCCGCCCCCCTTCTCCCCACCTTTCCCCCACCTTTCCCCCCCTTCCCTTCTTCCCCATATCTTATTATTTTTATATTTGTATATGTAAATACTTAATTTATTTTAATTTATCTAGAAGTTTTCTCTATTTCTTTTCTCTGTTTATCTGTAATGATGCTGCTGGAATCTTAATTTCCCTGAGGGAACCCTCCCAAAGGGATCAATAAAGTTTTATCTAATCTAATCTCTAATCTAATCTTAATCTAAGAATTTATGACTTTATAATGGCAGAGAATTTCAGATTTTTTTTCTCATATTTTTTGTACTTTAATCTCACCAATTCTGAGTTTTTCCCCCCAGAATATTACTCCCCTCTCTCAGCTCCATTTTTAACCTTCTATATCAGTAAGGCCATTAAAAAATGCTTCATTATAAATGATAATAGCAATATGTTCAAATTCTTTGGGTTCAAATATACAACTTTTTAATCAGTGGTTTAATTTAACAATATGACTTCCATGCTCATTAAAATAGCACATGATGCAGTTTTATAGCGATCCAACTCTGACAATTACTCATGCAAACAGTTTAAAGAATACATGAGATTCTAAATCAAGGCCATGAAATTGTAATCTGTGTGCAGTATGTATGAGATTTTATCAAGAATTCAGCTTACTATATGTTATTTGCTGAATGAATGAAATAAAGTCAGTGCTTTGAGTTAATTCGTTTGTGCTCTACTGTAAAGAAAATGTGTCCATGGTGTGAAGGATAATATGATCAAGCTACACTTACAGAGACACTTTAACTTAATTCATCATTTTAACTAAAAAAAACAAATAGAATCACTCCTGAAGATAAGAGATGTCTCTGATTAAGATACGTCTCCTCCAATGTCCTTCATGTGGAATTTTTTTTTTTTTATGGACATGTTGTGTTTACATCAAACTGTAAAGAGCTGGCACCGAATTGAACACTGGTCCTCACGTCAGATGATATCACACAAGAAACATGCACTAAAGTTCAAGATCAGAATTGTGTATAACTGAAAAACGCCTCCATTACAGACAAACTCCGCTTCCGTGTGTGTAACTCTCATGTAACTCCTGAATAGCACTTAAGTCTGTCATTACGTCTGAGGTCTGAACACTGATGTGCTTGTGTTTGCAACTTCCTGCCATCATAGTTTACTCAACAAACTAGTGAAGTAAATATAATCGGAGACCCAACAATCAAACGTCTGATTAAAATTAGACTGGAATACACAGACACCAGCAAGCATGTGAATGCTCAGAGATTGTGATATCATATCCTGAGACATTATTATATCTCATCTCATTATCTCTAGCCGCTTTATCCTTCTACAGGGTCGCAGGCAAGCTGGAGCCTATCCCAGCTGACTACGGGCGAAAGGCGGGGTACACCCTGGACAAGTCGCCAGGTCATCACAGGGCTGACACACAGACACAGACAACCATTCACACTCACATTCACACCTACGGTCAATTTAGAGTCACCAGTTAACCTAACCTGCATGTCTTTGGACTGTGGGGGAAACTGGAGCACCCGGAGGAAACCCACGCGGACACAGGGAGAACATGCAAACTCCACACAGAAAGGCCCTCGCCGGCCCCGGGGCTTGAACCCAGGACCTTCTTGCTGTGAGGCGACAGCGCTAACCACTACACCACCGTGCCGCCCATTATTATATCATTGTAGAAAAAAATAGATAACTGTATGGGGGAGAGTGTGTAACAGTGAGTGGGTATGGATTTGTATGGATGAATGAGAGATCAGATCGACTTTGATTGTAAGGAAGATGAGGAACATTTACAGAGCTGGAATACGGAATTAATTCACAGTGTCTGTGTTCTGCATTTAGCTGCAGATTCAGAGTTTACATTTGTTTTGCACTCAAAGTGAATAAAAGTCTGCAATTGAATCTATTATCTAAGTACTAAGCATCATACTGGCAAAAAGTTTTTTTCTTCCTCCAGGAAAATGTTCATATTAAAAGCTCAGAGTATGGCTCACAAAGAGGAAAACATCGGCTATAAAATACTCAACGATAATGAGTCCGAGGACACCACATGACTTGTCTTTGAGCAACATTTATACAATACAGAAGGTAAAGATGATCTCATTTTAAAACTTAACATAAAAACATCACATTTTGCTGTCAAAAATGCAATTTATTACAACCTAATAAACCTAATAACATTATCCCACTAAATCAGCACCAACAATAAACAGCACAAATGATAAAAACATCAAACATCCATCACCAAATCCTGGTCTGAGCATCAGGCCAAGATCTAATCAATTTAAAGTGGATATAGTGTCAGCTAGCTCCCATTATTTCAGCATGTTTGTAATGATTCCAACTTCATATCCAAAGACAGATTCAAAATGGAATCAGTTTTTTCTCAGGGAAAATGGACATGACTGTAAACCTGTCAACTGCACACATTTACCCAGAACACAGATAAGAAAAAAGAACATGGAGATAGATAATTATTGATTACAATATAGCTTTTTAAAGGTGATTTTAAAGATGAAGATGAAATATTCACAACTTGCTTAACACCAAAATAATGTTCATGTGGTAGAATCTGGACTGTAGGTTAAATATGAACAAGAACAGTGTATACATAGAACTGAATATGTATACATCATTGGGAATGAACAATAATGTTTTAGATACTAATACAGATATGGACAGGAGGTGCAATATTTGTTTATTCGGTCATCTCTGTTTCTTCTGGTTGAGACTGGAGGAGTGTATCAGGAGCAGTATCTGCCCTAACAGTACATTTCTGGGGGCAAAGTGATAAAGTTCATATTTAATTGGCAAAAAAATATATTTGGGTTTAGGCCACACCCTCTCCAGTTTTTATTCCAGGTATTTGGAGCACTAAACAGATATACAGAGATCGCAAGTGGTGCAACAGAAATTCTTAGTCGTCTGTAGAGGAATAATAATAATAATAATAATAATAACAACTAGACTGCATTTCGGGCGGCACGATGGTGTAGCACGGCGGTGTTAGCGCTGTCGCCTCACAGCAAGAAGGTCCGGGTTCGAGCCCCGTGGCCGGCGAGGGCCTTTCTGTGCGGAGTTTGCATGTTCTCCCCGTGTCCGCGTGGGTTTCCTCCGGGTGCTCCAGTTTCCCCCACAGTCCAAGGACATGCAGGTTAGGTTAACTGGTGACTCTAAATTGACCGTGAATGTGAGTGTGAATGGTTGCCTGTGTCTATGTGTCAGCCCTGTCATAACCTGGCGACTTGTCCAGGGTGTACCCCGCCTTTCGCCCAGCTTGCCTGCAACCCTGTAGAAGAGGATAAAGCGGCTAAAGATAATGAGATGAGACTGCATTTCCGCAGAGAAAATGCAAAGTGTGCTTGCTGAGCTGTAGCAGAACAGCTATGATGCTAGCATGCCAACATGCTAACAACTAGCATGCTAACAGTTAGCATACTAACATGCTAACAGCATACTAACATGCTAAAAGCTAGCATGTTAACATGTTAATGCTAACGTGCTAATAGATAGCATGCTAATGGATAACATGCTAACAGCTAGCATTCTAACATGCTAATGATTAACATGCTCATCTCATCTCATTATCTGTAGCCGCTTTATCCTGTTCTACAGGGTCGCAGGCAAGCTGGAGCCTATCCCAGCTGACTATAGGCGAAAGGCGGGGTACAAACTATACTGAGAGAGTGTATTTAACTTACAATTTCTGTTGTATGTTAGTTTATGGCAGTCAGAATCTTTCTTTAGTCCAATTCCTATAGAACAGGGAGGAAGTTCAGCTATTTCTAGATGTCTAAGAACAAACTCATTTATACTGACCTCAAATTGAAAGCAACTACAATTAAATTCCCTAGTCAACTATTCAAAATATCCAATCCTTGCAAAGAAACACATTTAGTTAATAACATTGGTAAATTTTCTCAGTGCTCTGTATTACAATGTATTTAATATAATCCAAGCAATATAATGTTATCTGAACAAGTATGCAATTTACAGACTCTAAAACTATAAGATATGAGCCACCTGTTCTGGTATCAAAGGTCACCTATTGTGATGTGTTGATATTGATAAGGCTGGCTGTTGACTGGTACACAATAGCTGGTCATTGATTGCTAATGTTACACAGTCTTAGATTAAAATCAATTTACAAATAATTAATACTGAGCATTAATTGAAATTTTATTTAAAATTGAGGAAGAAACATGTCTCCTAACCTACTTGAGCCTTATTGAAGCATTTATTAACCCTCAAATATCAGTTATATGAAAATATATCAAAAATTCGAATTTGGTGAAAATGGATTTTTTAAACCCCTGTAGTTTAAAAATACTTGAGAGACACAGAACAAAAATTTGGAAATATAAAATATGGGTCTTGGGGATTACTGAAAAAAATTTACAAGTTCCTAACTGCTATCCCACATTGGATTTCTTGCTACTGAAAATGGCATGTTTTAGAAATCGGCAAAACCCTATTAGAGACAAACTAGGAATAGTGGAGACTTGGTAAAACTGAAATTGGTAGATATTTCTGTGTAGATTTGAATAACATTCTTAGTTTAAGCATTACTGCCACAGGCAAGCTTCCAGAATGAGTTAAAAATGCAAAAAATGCAAATTTTTCTTTTTAATTTCCTTGTTAAAATCACCATCTAATATACAATGACCATTGAAATTCTAAGTTGAAGCTTGTAGTACAAGACATTGAGTCTCTCTGTGCAAAATTTTAGATTTCTGTCTTGCATAATAAAGATTATATTGCACTTTGAAATATGTATGTTTTGAGCAAAAAACAAAACAAAAAATCGAAAAATTCAAATGCCTGTATCTCTGAAACTATTGGTGATAGGAAGCTCAAGTTTGGGGGATTAACTTCTTTTAATAGTATCTCTGAGCCCTCCAAATTTCATTGAAATCTGAGCTGGTCGAGCATAACCTCTTGTTGATTTGGCATGGAATGACCCTGTAGTGGTGGGGAAATTCTGCGCTGGCCCTTTAAGAGCGCAGGTAGTTATGGGAACGAGGCGCTGGCCTCTTTCAGTTCATTTTGGAAATGTAAGCGCCAATGCCACTGGACGTTTGCAGACCGTCCTCAGCAGTGTATTTGTGTCTCATTTCTTCAGAATAAAAAGACTGGTGAACAACACAACGCAACGTCTGTTACACGCATAAACCCCTTCCTCTTAGTCTGGCTAACTCGACAAAGCTCTCCGAGCTATTGGTCTGGCCAAGATATTAAGCCCAACCGTTTCCCAGAGCCCGTGGTTGACCCGCCTCCCTGAAATGCCTCAGTTTGCTACTGGTCGAAGCCAGAAAAGGCTGTGACGAAGCTTAAACCAATCACATCACTCTTTCCTCTGACATATGTGACGCGACGAGGCTAACTGGTAGATTAAACTCTTACCGAAGCCGGTCGGGAGCAAGGCGAAAACGTCCTTCCTTTCAATAAATACCTCCAGGGCTGCTCTTTGCTCCGTTTTCAATGAGAACTTCCTGTTGAATGCTTTCAATACAGCATCTATGCGTAATAGATGCGGAAGCATGAATGAAGCGCTTCCGGCATAGATTCTGTAAACAATCTATGGCTTCCGGTCGCAGTTCTACTACGTCAGTGCTTTGAACACGCCTCTACCCAGGGCCGTTGGAGATGCTCAAAGTTGATTGGTTCCCGATTTTTCGGGAGCTTGGAAGAGCTGTAGATAGCTTGCCTGGCCAGACTAAGCTCGCAACAGGCCCTCGTGTTGTGTCACGCTTAGGATGGGCAGGCCCAGGCTACCTTCCTCTACCCAGCGTGAAGCACTCTCAGGAACAAACACACAACAACAAGAAGAAGATGGCTGTGACTACGCGAGGAAATCGTGCCTTCTGTGTGTACAAATTAGTTTTATTAGTGTGCATAGTTTTATATAACTTAATTTTCTTATTGTGTGTGAACATTTTGAAAAGCATTTTTATATAATTTATATAACTTTTTATATTGTGTGAACATTTTGAAAAGCAGTCTTATCCAATAAAAAACAGAAATTCAAGAAATGGTTCAGTTACTTGTTTATTTAAAAGAAAAGCTGTATACAAAAGTGAATGCAATGCAGTGGTTCATACAAAACAGTCTGCTGAAGGGTCTTCTGACCCTTTTCCCCTCTGCCTCCATTATAGTCAGGTAACTGTTGCTTTGTGTGGAAGGCTGTACTTTCTGTTCATCAAAGCAGGTGTAAATTGTCTGTCTGGCAGGTCAGTCAGGTTAATGTGTAAACAATTTCAATTTCTGTTGTTACGAATGATGCGCGCGAGAGTGCTGCTTGTTCTAGTCATGTGGTTGTGACGTCATCGTAAACAAATCCGTTCTACTCATCCAGATGACTTCGCAACGGCGCCGTTGCCAGATTTTTCCACTCTGGAACCCGTTCTCAAAAAATATCGTTTTGAGACACCCAAAACGCCGGTGCCGTGTGGACGCCAGGCCGAAACGATAAAAAATTTTATCAGATTCACCTGAATCCGTTGCCGTGTGAACAGGGCTTAAGAAAGATGTGCTAACTTTAAGGCCCACTTTACACGGGGACGGTCTGAAACAAAAACGCAAAAGTCCGTTTTCGTTCTCACTTTTTTCCGCATCTACACGACCGTTTTCAAGGAGGAAATCTGCGTCTATACAGTGACGCATAAATGTGTGGAATTCAATTGGATGTGCATGCCAGGCGGCTAATTGGTGCTGTGAAAGACCTCCACTATGTCTGCACGCATGCGCAACGTCTTCCGTCTTGTCTGATCTGCACATCTGCGCCGCGAAAACTTTGACTACTCTGGCTATGGTAAGTAAGAAAGTAAGTAAAAAAGTAAGAGCATACTATACCCGCCTCTGTTCATTAACGGTATATGTGCAGATTCGGTATAGATGTTCGAAGGACTCCTGGAGGTTTATTAAAGCTGCCAGAGCAGCTTGAAGGTCCGTTGGATCGATGTAATCAGACATGCTCTTACTTTTTTACTTACTTTCTTACTTCCCGGGCTGGCATGTACAGTATATGACATATGTATGACGTAAACGCGTACCCGACGTGAGCAGATCCGAGCAGAGTTTGGCGTATTGGGTAGTTTAGACGGATATGCAACGGGGGCTGTTTTTAACTTATCCACTCTGGAAGGCATTTTCAATTTTTTCAGTTTTTCAGCCTCGGAAACGCCGTCCCCGTGTAGACGAAAGGCACTTCCGATAAAATATTTAGTCGTTTTTACCCGACAGCGTCCTCGTGTAAACGGGCCCTAAGTGTCATGGAGGAAGCACATGTCAGCCATCATTCTCCCTGGTGTGATATGGAAGAGCTGGCTAGTGAATGGAAACCAGCTAAGACCAAACTGGGAGGAAAAGGAGTAAAATAAGATAAAATAAAAATATAGTATTATAAAATAGACATGTTAAACCTATTTAGTTGTGTTTTTCCTTGTTACGCAGCCTACAGCAGACATATCTGATGATTACAAATGTAGTGAAGCCAATAAATGAAAGAACACACAGCAGGAACAGTAAAACGTCTATAGAGTGGTACCGTATGAATACCAAGGCATTTTATATGATTCTGTTTGCAGATGAGCTGCACTACCATGCCTCATTGTGTACTCAATCCAGAAGACAGCATTGTCTAAAGATTTTATTGGCACATCTCTGTGGAGTCTGGAGAGTCTCTGCATATTTTCCCAGTATGAAGAGTTGTAGAGCACTTCTTTCAATACATTCTGCTCCTTGAACTAATTCAAAAACGTCTACTCCTGGACCAAATAGTTGATAACGCAATTCATTGTATGATGAACCCATAAAATATTTAATCTGTAATTCAGTTACTATGTACATGAGAACATTTAGAACTCTCTCAAAAAAGCTCATGTGGTCTGATAGCTCCAACATTGGTAATGGTACAAAAGAAAGTGGTGAGGGAGCGATTGCAAAATGGTCCTCATGATGTATGGCAAAACGAGCATTAAAAACAGTGGGAAGTTTCAGATAATGGCCTACAATGACACCACTCATTAAAGCAGGGTCAGTAATAAGCAAGTCGTATTTGGTATCTCTCAAGGACTGCATTACTTCCTGGTCTTCAATCATGCTGATCACCATTCTTCTCTCTTTCTCTACCATTTGAACTACATTGTCCCTCATCTCCTTCATGAGTTTCAGACGAGCCCACATGGACCCCTCCCTCATAATTTCCAAGAACCTCTTTACAGCATCCCAGATAAATTCTTGCTCAAAAATTGCTGAATTCCCTAAAGTGACAGAAGTGTAAAACTGGGACGTTTCTTCAATGTACCAGCTGTCCGAAGCTCGTACTACTGTAATGTTGTGACCTTTGTCATGAAGAGCCTCAATCAATATTTTCATGTTGATCCAGTGGCTGCCATCCACAGGGAAGACCAGAATGTTCTCAGTATAGACTGAGGACACCAGCAGGGTGAGCAAGACCAGTCCACATTTTTGAATTATTTGTCCATTCATTGCAGCACCTACTGTAAAGAACAGAAAGCTGGAGAAATACAGAGAAGTCTCATCTCATCTCATTATCTCTAGTCGCTTTATCCTGTTCTACAGGGTCACAGGCAAGCTGGAGCCTATCCCAGCTGATTACGGGCGAAAGGCGGGGTACATCCTGGACAAGTTGCCAGGTCATCACAGGGCTGACACATACAGTGCGTTTACATGCACATCCAAATTGAGCTACTGTCGGTAATCGAGCTAAGGGTCCCAGCAGGGGTGCCAGAGAAATCCAATCCTACATGCACACAAGGAAATCGAGCTATTGTGTGAGGTACATTGTGCACCCGAGCCACAGGTGGTGCTACACGCCCCATCGTGTTGGCACACTTCCGGTTGTCGTCATGAAAAAGAGGAGTGATTTCCACTTTACATTCACACCACATGTCATTGCCACCTGTTGGCTACAAACTGTCCTGCGCAGACCACTGTTTTGTAAGACAACTTATTTTGCACAATTGTATATTTTTCTAAAGTCCATTTTTTGCTTACAATTTAACTTATGTCTTAATAAACACACAAAAAGTTCAATTGTTTTTGTTTTTTGTCTCCTTGTTCCTCCTGACCTCTTCTGCTGCTCGCTACTACTACTATTGTAATGCTGACCGAGGCTGTTGTGTTTCCCGCTTGTGGTCTCGTCACTCATCACTTCCGGAAGGGAAGTAAGTAGCTCGACTACATAGCTCGATAGGGTTACATGCACTAAGTAGCTCGGCTACAATCGCATAATCTAGGTCGCGTAGCTCGATTACGAGAAATCCAGTTCGTTTCGATTTCAGCCAAGCTAAGGTGTATCCATGGCATTTAGAACTTCAATTTCAGTCGAGCTACGGCAGAAATTCAATTTTCTCTATGTGCATGTAAACGCACTCATAGACACAGACAACCATTCACATTCACACCTACGGTCAATTTAGAGACACCGATTAGCCTAACCTGCATGTCTTTGGACTGTGGGGGAAACCGGAGCACCCGGAGGAAACCCACGCGGACACGGGGAGAACATGCAAACTCCGCACAGAAAGGCCCTCACCGGCCACGGGGCTTGAACCCAGACCTTCTTGCTGTGAGGCGACAGCGCTAACCACTACACTGCCGTGCCACCCATACTGTACAGAGAAGTACTTTCAGAAATACAAGTCTGTTTAATTTTGAGCAGAGTATCAGCAAACTAGATCTCATGCACAATTGATTAAATGAGCAAAATTCATTTTTGGATTCTTTACTTCTCAGAAGTAATATCGACAGTGCCTCACATTAAGAGGATATTAGACAAAGATGCAACAAAGAGGGCCAGGGTAATTCTGAAGGAACTGAAGTGATCCACAGCACAGATGGCAGAAACTGTTCATATCACAACCACAGCCTGGACATGTCAATTGATGACAAGAAAACTATTACTGAAAAAAGCCATATGAAATCCCATTTAGGGTTTTCCAAAAGGCATGTTGGAGACTGAGCAAACATGTGGGAAAAGGTTCTCTGATCTAATGAGACCTAAAGCACTATGTGAAGCATGGGGGTGGTAGTATATATATATATATATATATATATATATATATATATATATATATATATATATATTAGTGCTGTCAAGCGATTAAAATATTTAATCGCGATTAATGTCGCGACAGTCATAGTTAACTCATGATTAATCGCAATTTAATCGCACATTTTTGTCACATAAAAACATTGTAATTCTCTTATCAGCATAAAAAAGTGAATGGGCTTGCTTTGTACCAATGTTGTTGTTTTTTTATTGCAAAGCATAACACGTCTTGACACAGCCACCGCAAAGTGAAACCTAAGCCGAGCACCGGCGTGGGGCTAGCAAGAGAACCATGAGTGAAATGATCTACTGTTTGAGTTAGTCTACAACTAAAGAGAGATAGGTTACACAGTGACGGTAGGCTTGACATGCTTGATTATAATATAAAGTACACTATTATATTAAGTTTAAGTTGTTCGTTGATAAATATTGCATTGAATCTGATCTTTACTGTTTCAGCTCACTTAACACATTTTGTACTTTTACACTTTCCGCCTGTTGATGCGTCGCGCTGTCCAATCAGAGGCGGCCAAATTTGCATATTACAGGAAGGATTTCTGGGATAGCATTGAGTTTACAGTTCAGAGGGATCTGGCTTCTTTAGACGCTGTCTTCTTAAAACTGAATAAATATTTAAAAAGAGCCAAATGAGCCAGTCTTTTGAACGGCTCTTTTCAAAGAACGGATCACAAAGATGCAGATCCCATCAAAGAGCCATAAATCCCATCTCTACTAGCGCGCCCTGCCCGCGCTGGTTCTTGGGGGGGCAGAGGACTCTGGCTGTGCGGGGCGTGGCATTACAGTCTAGCTGCTATCGGTTTTCTAACCAAAGTCTCTGTTCCAAGTTCCTGGCAGTTTCAAAAGCTTATGAAAAACCTACATCATGCCACAGAGTGTTAATCTCGCGATAAAAAAAATTATCGCCGTTAAAATTGAGTCAAGTTAACGCGTTAATAACGCGACATTTTTGACAGCACTAATATATATATATATATACAGTGCCATGAGAAAGTTTGGGCACCCCGTCTGAGGTTGTACAATAATTGACTCTGTCTCCACAGAAAAACACCCTAGTGGCATGTCCTTCCTTTGCCCATCAGAGCCAAGTGCTGGGTTGTTTTGCAGACACTGATTTTAATTATTGGTGTATTCCTTTGTATGAAATTAAATCAAATGTGAAAAATAGGCTGTGCAAAAGTATGGGAACCCTTGACATTTTGTTGCTTTGAAAACCTGTAACTAATCATCACAGAGTAATTGAAAACATCAAGTTGGTTAAGTGAGCTCATTAAGCCTTGAACTTAATAGGCAGGTGCATCCAATCATGACAAAGGCTATTTAAGGTGGCCAAATGCCAGTTCTCTTTCTCTTTGACTGTCCTCTGAAGAGCTGCAAGATGGGGGCCTCAAAACAACTTTCTCATGACCTCAAAACGAAGATTATAGAGCAGTATGGACTAGGGGAAGGCTACAAAAAACTTTCCAAAAGATTTCAGCTGTCAGTGTCTACCGTGAGGAACATTGTAAGAAAATGGAAAGCCACAGGCACAGTCCTTGTCAAGGCCAGAAGTGGTAGGCCAAGAAAAATTTCAGGGAGGCAAAGACGAAGGATGCTGAGAATTGTTAAAAACAACCCACAGACCACCACCAGAGACTTGCAAAGGGATCTAGCTGCAGATGGGGTCACTGTGCATAGGGCAACAATACAGCGCAATTTGCATGAGGAAAGACTGTACGGGAGAGTGATGAGGAAGAAGCCCTTTCTTCGCAGTCGCCACAAATTGAGTCGCTTGAACTATGCAAAAGCACATTTGGACAAGCCAGTATCCTTTTGGAATAAGATCTTGTGGACTGACGAAACAAAAATCGAGTTATTTGGTCACAACAAGAGGCAATACACATGGCGTAAAAAGAACACAGAATTCCAAGAGAAACATCTGCTACCCACAGTGAAATTTGGTGGAGGTTCCATCATGCTGTGGGGCTGTGTGGCGAGTACTGGTACTGGGAACCTTGTTAAAGTTGACGGTCGCATGGATTCCACTCAATACCAGCAGATTCTTGAGGATAATGTGCTAGAGTCTGTAACAAAGTTGAAGTTGCGCCGGGGATGGATGTTTCAACAAGACAATGACCCGAAACATTGCTCAAAATCCACTCGGGCATACATGCAGAGGAACAAGTACAATGTCTTGGAATGGCCATCCCAGTCCCCAGATTTGAATATCATTGAAAATCTGTGGGATGAATTGAAGCAAGCTGTCCATGCTCGTAGACCTTCAAACCTCAAGGAATTAGAGATGTTTTGCAAGGAGGAGTGGGCCAAGATGCCTTCGTCCAAGATCCATACACTCATTGGTGGCTATAGAAAGCGTCTAGAGGCTGTAATTTTTGCAAAAGGAGGCTCCACTAAATATTGATGGAATGTTTCTGTTAGGGTGCCCAAATTTATGCACGGGCCTATTTTTGTTTTGCTGCATATTGCACTTTTTCTGTTAGCCCAATAAACTTCTCTTCAATGCTGAAATATGTCTGTGTCTTTTATTTATTTCATATGTCAAGACTAAGTTGTAGAATCAAACACCCAATTATATATGAATGAAAAATACTGGGATTTGTCAAGGGTGCCCAAACTTTCTCATGGCACTGTATATATATATATGAAATTCCTAAGTAATAATCAGGTGTGCACAAACTTTTTGCCATATAGTGTATATTAAATATTCTATTCTAAACAGAGCCTATTAGCCTTATGCTTAGGGTGGGTTCTGTAATATTTTAACCAAAGTGTATTCTTATTAATTGTGTTTTTTCTTGTTACACAACCTATAGCAGACATGTCTGATGATTGCAAATGTAGTGAAGGCAGTAAACGAAAGAACACACAGCAGGAACAGTAAAACATCTACAGAGTGGTACGAATACCAGGGCATTTTATATGATTCTGTTCGCAGATGAGCTGCACCACCATGCCTCATTGTGTACTCAATCCAGAAGACAGCATTGTCTAAAGGTTTTATTGGCACATCTCTGTGGAGTCTGGAGAGTCTTTGCATATTTTCCCGGTATGAAGGGTTATGGAGCACTTCTTTCACAGTTAAAAGGAAGGAGTCTTTGTCCACAGTTGCAAAATTAACATTCTTTGCAACTCCCTTCACCCTCATTTTTGCAAGATTGTCAGGCTGATCCCAGACGAGTCCAAAACCAATCATAGGAACTCCATGATAGATAGCTTCCTGAATTCCATTGGTTCCACCATGAGATACAAATGCCCTGGTCTTAGAGTGGCCAAGGAGATCGTTTTGGGGTATCCAGTCCATTATTAATGTATTGTTCCCCACTGTGGAAGGTCTTTCCCCTTTATATTTCCAAATAACTTTTTGTGGAAGCTCTGCAAAAGCCTCAGCTACTGAATTGGCTACATCATGAGGAAGCTGACCAACCATCGTTCCCAGAGACATGACAATGATGCCATGTTCACCAGAGCTCTGCACAAAGTCCTCAAGATGCTGTGGAAGAGGTCTGGATGGTTTACAGTGGAAACCACCGATGTAGACAACATTTGGCATCGTAGGGCGTGGAAATTCAAAGATAAAATCAACTCTGAACAGCCACAGATCTGCTCCCTGAACTAATTCAAAAAAGTCTACACCTGGACCAAATAGCTGATAACACAATTCATTGTATGATGAACCCATAAAATATTTAATCTGTAATTCAGTTACTAGGAACATGAGAACATTTAGCACTCTCTCAAAAAAGTTCATGTGGTCTGATAGCTCTAACCCTGGTAATGGTACATAAGAAAGTGGTGTGGGAGCGATTGCAAAATGGCCCTCATGATGTATGGTCCAACGAACATTAAAAACAGTGGGAAGTTTCAGATAATGTCCTACAATGACACCACTCATTAAAGCAGGATCAGTAAAAAACAAGTCATATTTGACATCTCTCAAGGACTGCATTACTTCCTGGTCTTCAATCATGCTGATCACCATTCTTCTCTCTTTATCCACCATTTGAACTGCTTTGTCCCACATCTCCTTCTCGAGTTTCAGACAAGCCCACATGGACCCCTCCCTCATAATTTCCAAGAACCTCTTTACAGCATCCCAGATAAATTCTTGCTCAAAAATTGCTGAATTTCCTAAAGTGACAGAAGTGTAAAGCTGGGACATTTTTTCAATGTACCAGCTGTCCGAAGCTCGTATGACTGTAATGTTGTGACCTTTGTCATGAAGAGCCTTAATCAAGATTTTCATGTTGATCCAGTGGCTGCCATCCACAGGGAAGACCAGAATGTTTCCAGTATAGACTGAGACTACCAGCAGGCTGAGCAAGACCAGCCCAGATTTTTGAATCATTTGTCCATTCATTGCAGCACCTACTGTAAAGAAAGAAAGATGGAGAAATACAGACAAGTCCATTTAGAAATACAAGTCAGTTTAATATTAAACAGAGTGTATCACTAAAGTAGATCTCAAGCACAACTGATAAATTGAGCGAAATTCATTATTCGATTCTTTACTTCTCAGAAATAATATATACAGTGCCTTGCATGAAGAGGGTATTCGACAAAGATGCAACAAAAAGGGCAAAGGTAATTCTGAACGAACTGGAGAGATACACAGCTCAGATGGCAGAAGCTGTTCATCTCAAAACGACAGTCTGGACATGTGCAAGTGATGACAAGAAAACTATTTCTGAAAAAAAAAAGCCATATTAAATCTCATTTGGAGTTTGCCAAAAGGCATGTTGAACACTGAGCAAACATGTGGGAAAAGGTTATGTGATCTAACGAGACCTAAAGCACTACGTGTATTAGAAACTCAACACTAATAATCACCATGAGGATACCATCCCAACTATGAAGGATGGTGCTGGTAGTTTCATGTTACAGGGATGCTTTTTATAAGTAGGAACTGGAAAACTGACCTTTGAAACCGAACACTACTAATCACCCTGAGAATACCATCCCAACTGTGAAGCATGGTGGTGGTAGTGTGTATATATATATATATATATATATATATGAGTGATTCCACGCTTATGGGTACTGAAATGGGGACATGAACTTATTTTTAAAAATTCACCTAAAACCATTTCTTTTTTTTACCATCAGGTCACAAAACATGTAATCTTTAATGAATGATATGTTAAAAGATAACTTTAATTTTCTGAGATGTAATAAAAACATATTTATATGCCAAAGTCAGAACGTAACAGAAGTGTTGTGGACATATAAATTCTCAATTTTAACAATGTAGAATTACTTTTTGAAACATAGGAAGGTGATGTTTTAGCAAATATAATTAATAAACATGTGTAGTAGAATAAACATACACATTCTTTCAATAAGATTAACATGGTATAGAGCTAGATTGTAATTAATTTGTAACAGACGTCACGCGAGATGGACAATCGTAACAGAAGTAATGTAACAGACATCATTTTGGAACTCATAGGCTTGACTTTGGCATATAAATATGTTTTTATTACATCTCAGAAAATAAAAGTTATCTTTTAACATATCATTCATTAAAGATTACATGTTTTGTGACCTGATGGTAAAAAAAGAAATGGTTTTAGGTGAATAAGTTCATGTCCCCATTTCAGTACCCATAAGCATGGAATCACTCATATTATATATCTATCTATCTATCTATCTATATATATATATATATATATATATATATATATATATATATATATATATATATATAATGTGTGTGTGTGTGTGTTCAACATAAATCCAACAATAATAATCAACATTTGCGGAAATTCCTAAGTAATAATAAGATTGTAAGTAAGGATTGGAATGAACTGGAATGAACATGTAGAATTTCATGAATGTACGGTATGTAATGCAGAAAGAGAAATTTTGCAAAATATAATATATCCTATATAACAATGTGAAAATATGAACAATTTCTATTTAAACACATAAGATATGGATGCATCCATTAAAATCAAACCAAAACTGAGATTTTTAAATGCCATGAAACAAATGTTAACCTCACTGCAGACTAAAAATTATGATTAATCTAGTGAAGTACAAAGTAAATTAAAAGGTTTGGTGAAAGGCATGTTGGACATTCAGCAAACATGTTGATAAAGGTTCGCTGATCTAACGACACCTTAAGTTAACATTTTGGCCTTGGCACACAGCACTACATTTCATGAACCTTAACACTGCTCATCACCCTAAGAATACCATCCCAAATGTGAGGCATGGTGATGGTAGTTTCATATTATCAGCATTTACTAGAAAACTGATCATGGAAAGAACTTTAATAATAATCACTGGAATAATATTACTTTGTCTTTTGCTGAAAGTGCTAGTCTTACGAAAATAACATCACCCTTGGAAATTATACCTTATAAAACTAGAAATGTTAAAGAGTTTACTATCTAAACTGTATTTTAATACAAGACCGGGAACATGTTCTATTTAACCAGTTTGGCTCTTTGAGTCTGCCATTAAACGAATGCATTCCTAGTAAGTTTTTGTTCATTCAAAGGAAATGATGTCATACGCGCAACGCTTGAAAGTTTGCAGCATTTCTGGCTTCATCTGCTTTGCAAAACGTAGCACCTTTTTGACGATTTTTTTTATTCCAAAACAAAATTAAAACCAAAGCATGCCTCCTAAGAGTTGTGTCGTTCAAAGCTGTTCAAGTGTAGCTGATTAAAAAAAAAAAAGCGGAATTTCGATCCATTATAGCCCAAAGTTGGCAGGACACTTACAGAATGAACGGGCTCGATTTGGACGGAGAAAGTGAGGTAACTTCAAGCCGGCAGGACGGTTTGGTGTCTGCTCCACACATTTTGAAAAAGATAAATTTGTGAGGCAAATTCACATAGAAGGATTTGAGCAATGTCTGGTAAGCAGAGCGACGATCTGGAAACAAAAGTCAGAAGCGCCATCCCAAAGAGCTTACCGTTGCACAGTAAGTGTCAAGCTTGTGTTTAGTCTGTTGTTTGAATTTATTAGTTGTCCTTAGTCTTTATCCTTTTAAACAATAAAAGAAACATGACACATTTAGTAGCTAGAGTAACTTTGAACCTGCAGTATCACCAACTGATAGCGGTTCTGAAGTTTTATACAGGGTAAGGAAGTTTTATACAAGGAAATAACATAATGGCAATAATCATGGAATTGGCACGAAGGAACAGGCCATTGCAAGATTCATTTATAATCACTCTGTGATAAACTTTCCTTTGTATTTCTGAATCTTGTCATTGCCTATTTGTCCACTGATACACGTACGATGTTATATTGCATCTAAAAACATGATTTCAATACCAAATGAATGGACACGCCATCCTGTGATCTCTCTCAACTAACTCATCGTTTTTTTCTGTATTTATAGGCTCTGAAAGAGCTTTTGTCATCGTTTTCAAAAGAATTAGTATTAAGGATGCACGCCATTGCAGAGAAGATTATAGAATCAGTGTGGATACAAAAGAAGGCAGCTGTGCATATGATGCCACACATGCAGCACCACTGACCAATAAATTGCTGCAATCTAACAATGGCAGACAAGCTTTTCGTGATTTTTGGAACAGAATTCAGACGCAAAAAAAAAAAAATCTTTTTCGAAACATTTTTTTATTTATTGGTGAACTTTACAACCTATTTGAGCATATCGTGCACAGAAAACCTGGATTTTAATGATGTCATTTTTGTAAGACTAGCACTTTAAAAATGTATAGCAAAAGGCAAATTGCGTCAACACAAATTTATAATGGATAAAGTTATTACAAGAACGGCCTACAAAACAATTCACTTAAAAAGTAAATATATTTTTCAATTTTCAAATTAATTAAAAAAAAATCTGACATACCACAGGTGTAATCCCACAAGCCAAACAAGTTCATTCAAGTGTGTGTGAGAGAGCAAAGAGCATTTACTCCCAGAACCCAGGTTAATCATTTACTCTTGTTTTATTATCTTCTCACTTGCATGCATGAATGAATGAATGAATGAATGAATGAATCCAAGGTCAGAATTGTGCTTCACTAAGACAGGCCTCTGGTTCAGTCAAGCTCCACCCTGCACATGCAAATCCCATCCAACGAGGGTTTAAATGCAGTAGTATAGACAATATAAAAAACCTGTCTTGGACACTTACATTCTGTCAGTAACAATGTTGAGAACGCAAGCTCGAAACAGCCTCCAAACATGGACACTTCAAACTACACTTCACATGAATCACAGCGCCCTCTGTCCTGTCTATTAATTACACCTGTCACTTGTTTCCTTGTCTATCAGCTCAGCTATTTAAACCCCTCTCTCACTCTCACTAGATGCGAAGTATTGTTCAGTGTTTCTCTCCTGTCGTACTGAGTCGTTTACAGTCTGCCTGACCTCTTGTATTCTCGACCGTATTCTCTCTTTCCCTGACCTCACCTTCTCGTCTTGCCTTTGATATCCAGTTTGCTGATCGACCGACCCTTGCCCGTTTCTCTGACCATGATTCTTGTCTTCCGATTTGGCCCAGTCTGCAGTTTGCTTCTCCCGCTCTCCCCTGCGCCTACATCTGTAAGTGCCTGAATTTAAAAAAAAATAAAAAAATCAGACATACCTTAGGGGGGCGGCATGGTGTAGTGGTTAGCGCTGTCGCCTCACAGCAAGAAGGTCCAGGTTCGAGCCCCGTGGCCGGCGAGGGCCTTTCTGTGCGGAGTTTGCATGTTCTCCCCGTGTCCGCGTGGGTTTCCTCCGGGTGCTCCGGTTTCCCCCACAGTCCAAAGACATGCAGGTTAGGTTAACTGGTGACTCTAAATTGACCGTAGGTGTGAATGTGAGTGTGAATGGTTGTCTATGTGTCAGCCCTGTGATGACCTGGCGACTTGTCCAGGGTGTACCCCGCCTTTCGCCCATAGTCAGCTGGGATAGGCTCCAGCTTGCCTGCGACCCTGTAGAAGGATAAAGCGGCTAGAGATAATGAGATGAGATGAGATGAAAAATCTGACATACCACAGGTGTAATCCCACAAGCCAAACAAGTTCATTCAAGTGTGTGTGAGAGAGCAAAGAGCATTTACTCCCAGAACCCAGGTTAATCATTTACTCTTGTTTTATTATCTTCTCACTTGCATGCATGAATGAATGAATGAATGAATGAATGAATCCAAGGTCAGAATTGTGCTTCACTAAGACAGGCCTCTGGTTCAGTCAAGCTCCACCCTGCACATGCAAATCCCATCCAACGAGGGTTTAAATGCAGTAGTATAGACAATATAAAAAACCTGTCTTGGACACTTACATTCTGTCAGTAACAATGTTGAGAACGCAAGCTCGAAACAGCCTCCAAACATGGACACTTCAAACTACACTTCACATGAATCACAGCGCCCTCTGTCCTGTCTATTAATTACACCTGTCACTTGTTTCCTTGTCTATCAGCTCAGCTATTTAAACCCCTCTCTCACTCTCACTAGATGCGAAGTATTGTTCAGTGTTTCTCTCCTGTCGTACTGAGTCGTTTACAGTCTGCCTGACCTCTTGTATTCTCGACCGTATTCTCTCTTTCCCTGACCTCACCTTCTCGTCTTGCCTTTGATATCCAGTTTGCTGATCGACCGACCCTTGCCCGTTTCTCTGACCATGATTCTTGTCTTCCGATTTGGCCCAGTCTGCAGTTTGCTTCTCCCGCTCTCCCCTGCGCCTACATCTGTAAGTGCCTGAATTTAAAAAAAAATAAAAAAATCAGACATACCTTAGGGGGGCGGCATGGTGTAGTGGTTAGCGCTGTCGCCTCACAGCAAGAAGGTCCAGGTTCGAGCCCCGTGGCCGGCGAGGGCCTTTCTGTGCGGAGTTTGCATGTTCTCCCCGTGTCCGCGTGGGTTTCCTCCGGGTGCTCCGGTTTCCCCCACAGTCCAAAGACATGCAGGTGAGGTTAACTGGTGACTCTAAATTGACCGTAGGTGTGAATGTGAGTGTGAATGGTTGTCTGTGTTTATGTGTCAGCCCTGTGATGACCTGGCGACTTGTCCAGGGTGCACCCACCTTTTGCCCGTAGTCAGCTGGGATAGGCTCCAGCTTGCCTGCAACCCTGTAGAACAGGGTAAAGCGGCTACAGATAATGAGATGAGATGAGACATACCTTAGGCATGATCCCACAAGCCAAACAAGTTCATTCAAGTGTGTGTGTGAGAGAGCAAAGAGCCTTTATCCCAGAACCCAGGTTAATGATTTACTCTTATTTTATTATTTTCTCACTTGCATGCATGCATAAATGAATGAATGAATGAATGAATGTTCTTAAATGCAAGGTGAGAATTGTGCTTCACTAAGACAGGCCTCTGGTTCAGTCAAGCTTCACCCTGCACATATAAATCCCATCCAATGAGGGTTTAAAGGCAGTAATATAGACTCTATAAAAACCCTGTCTTGGACACTTTGTCAGTAACAGCCTCCAAACATGGACACTTCAAACTACACTTCACATGAATCACAGTGCCCTCTGTCCCGTCTATTAATTACACCTGTCACTCATTTCCTTGTCGATCAGCTCAGCAATTTAAACCCCTCTCCTTCTCACTAGGCATGAAGTATCTTTCAGTGTTTCTCTTCTGCCTGACCTCGCTTTCAATATCCTGTTTACCAACCAATCATCCAATCCTTACCTGTTTCTCTGACCACGATTCTTGTCTTCCTATTTGGCCGTCTACAATTTGCTTCTCCCGCTCTCCCCTGCACCTGCATCTGTAAGTGCCTGCACCCTGTCACACTCAAGAAAAATCTGGCAATTTCAGAGGTATAAACAACACACAGGTGATTTTTTTAATAAACTGAATGTGGAGCTCAGAAAATTCACTTGAAAAAGTCCGTAACTGAAGTGTGACGAGCCCGTAAGACTGACTGACTTTTAGACCAATAGGAGAGCAAAGTGGATGCAGAGGAGGCGGGACTTCAGAGAGCAGGGGCAGGAAGAAGATGGTGGTGAACAGATGAAGTTGGTGAGGAGTTTATGTTAATAAAGTAAAGTTTTGCTTAATGGATAGTCTTTAGCTGATGCCGGAATTGTGTTGGTTCGTGTGGACTGTCATACTGAGTGGTACCAACTTGAAGACGGCGTTGGAGTCTACGGTGGACGTTGGTTCGGTTCGGCAAGTTGAATGAGTTTTCCCTCTCGGAGTCTTCCCTGCCACTCGACTTCATCTACAATAGCACTGGGTTTAAAGGAATTCCCTCCGAACTGCATTTAATCTACTTCCCCTACGAATTCACCTCGTGTGAAATGGACACTGTTGACTGTTCTAATTGAAAGTGGAACCAACAAACTTTTTGTGAACTGTTTACTGAGATACAGACTCATACTACTGCTTTTGAATGCACTGAATACGATTGATTTTATTTGGGAAAATAGCCTAACTGCTCTCTCTGAGAAATTCGAGTTTGCATGCAGGGCTTTAAGTTGAAATTGGTGTAGCCTGCATTTTGTGAGCACTGAATTCGACAGTTACTGTAACTTTTTCATTTTGTTATTTGAAATGATAGTACTTACAGAGGTACTGTAAGGGAAATTATTTTGATTGAAAGTTATCTATAGGCCTATAAGGATCCATTACTGTCCTGGGATGCAGTACTGCTTTAAAAATAGTTCACTTGACTTTAAAATATTGGTAATTTAAACCTCAACTGGTGCGAGTATTTAAGGTTAAAAGTAAGGGTTTAGTCTACTCACTTTATGAAGACTTGGGCTTAAAGCAGATACAGTATGCAGAACCCTTATTTTAAAATACATTTCTGAGTGGATAGTATCTCCATCCTTGACTCTTGTATGCTGCATAAATGGGAATAAAAATATATATATTTTTGAGTTAAAATCGACCACAAAGTTGGCATTCGAGCTGCCCCGCTGAGCCAGCCAGCCCTGGGTACGTGACATCACAGCGGTAACCGGTTTTAAGGCCGAGGTCTTTGACAGCTATAGACCAAAGTCATATAAATAAAAATTTATGGTGAAAATAAGAAATACCGTTACCGACTTGCTCAACTAAGACTGATTTGACTTCACTGATTGTGGGTTGACTCTCATTAAAACAGAATAGGTGTTATAACTTATGCAACATACATGTACATGCATGCATTTTCACTGATAAAACGTAAAAGGCTAATTAAATAATCAGATGAACTGAGACAATCACATTCTGAAGCAAATTAAATTATCTTATACTGGTAACTTAAATACAGAATACAAGTTATATGTATTAATCTAAATGCAGGTAAACAATTATTTATTTATTTATTTATTTATTTATTTTAATCCAAATGAGTCGGAGCTTACCCGTCTGTGTTCTCGCTTCTTGAAGGCCAATCTTGTGGCCAATTTTTTTGAAACAATCTGAATTTCAGTTGTTCGTTCAGTTCTCCATTCATTCGCTTCTTCTACGTAAGGGTGAGATGGCAGCAATATCCAGTTTAGAAATCGGAGGGCTGCCCCACTCTTTCTCTATTTTGCCCATACTGAGTTCTCCGCCATTACGACTCGGCTCAGGCAATTACTAAAACCCGGGATGGAACGGGACGTCACCAGTTTTAGCAACAACCACGGGGAGGTCACTGCCTGAGTGATAAGTCACGTCCCATTCCATCCCAGGTTTTAGCAACAACCCTCGGCTCACTCCGGGAGGACTGGTGCAACTGAACTTTGCTTTAAAAAAAAAAAAATTAAAGAAAATAAATACTTTCCTTTTCTTGTAGTTTTCTTTAATTGTTGATACTGCACCCTTTTTCAATACGGGCTTATAGCCAATGCTCCTCAACAGATCAGAGGTTTCATATGAGTCCTCAGTAAAATGTGCAGCGCAGAGGAGAGACCACTTCATAGGTGCCCAATGTGCCCGTGAACTTCTCGCAAAATGCATCCAAATCTTTGCAGTAGAGCATTCTTGGACCATGAATGCAACGTAAATCCACCTTCTGTTGTGTTGCTGGCGGGTGCAGCAACACATCTATGTGGCATGGTGATAAATTAGCTCAAAATGGAGGATTAGAGTTGCAGTCAGCTCTGTGTTTTAGTATAGTGGAAATGGCGATGAGACCGATAGACTTCCTGCTGTGACGTTACGGATGTCAAGGTCATTCACTCAGACCGCTACCTATATGAATCACTTTAATCATAAAAATTACTATATTAGATTTATTGTTAATGCTTAAAACTATTCCTGTGCCATTCTTGAGGTCTCAAGGCATTTATAAACGAAAGTGAGGCCATGGCTCTGCATATATGCTTTAAGATTTTGAAGTACTGAGAACCTCAGTGAAGGCCTCTTTTTTTGGTTACTTTTATTCTATTACTCTACCAGAAAACTGTCCACATGGCAATGGATTCAGGTGAATCCGATAAAATTTTTTATCGTTTCGGCCTGGCGTCCACACGGCACCGGCGTTTTGGGTGCCCCAAAACGATATTTTTTGAGAACGGTTTCCAGAGTGGAAAAATCTGGCAACGGCGCCATTGCGAAGTCATCTGGATGAGTAGAACGGATTTGTTTACGATGACGTCACAACCACATGACTAGAACAAGCAGCACACCGGGTAGAAGAAGGGGTTTATGCGCATGCGTCCTACTTCTTCTATTGTTCTGGTGTCTCCGATGGGACCGTCTTACAGCGCACGTAGAGGTGTGGCATGTGTATTGCATTGTTTTCAGCAAGCGTTGCGTTGGCATATGTACCTGATATTTTACTGATCCATTGCCCATGTGGACGCGATATTTTTTTTTACCTGCTAAAAAAAAATCTCGTTGCCATTGTCGTGTGGATGTAGCCTAAGAGCTGAGTCAAGTTTTAATAAATTTGCTATTTACCAGTTCATAAACAGTCTGCTAGTTTGAGTTAAGGGGTGGGAAATAAGGTGGGAACACATTTACATAGGCATTCACCACACTGACTTACCCACATTTACTTCACCTGCCCCCAGCAGAATTAAACCATTAGCATTTCTATAGGGTATAGCTGTACCCTTACACAAGTCTGAATATGAGGAACTTTTTCCCACATAAATATTGTTGTAAATTTTGGACTTAAGTTGCCAACTCTGAATATGGCCCTTCAGGAAATCCCGGTTTCAAGATGTTTATATATTCTCAGGGGATCAGGGAAATGGTGTATGAACGTTTAATTGTCAATTGTATATTCACACTGAAACCATACACTGTAAGGCCAAAAGTATGTGCACCTCTGACCATTGCACTCATATGTGGTTCTTCCCTAAACTATTACCATAAAGTCTGAAGCACACAGTTGTATAGAATGTCTCCATATGCTGTAACATTAGTTTCCCTTCACTGAGGCCCAAAGCTGTTCCAGCATGATGATGCTCCTGTACAAAAAGCGAGCTCCATGAAGACATGGTGTGTTAAAGTTGGAGTGAATAACTGGAGTGTCCTGTACAGAGCCCTGCCTGAACTCAACCCCACTGAACACCTTTCAGGTGAACTGGAACGCCAACTGGACTCCAGACCTCCTCAATCACCATCAGTGTCTGATCTCGCTAATGCTCTTGTAAATGAATGAACACAAATCCCCCACAGCCACACCTCAAAATCTTGAGGCGAGTCTTCCAAGAAAAGTGGAGTTTATTATAATCACAAAGAGGGGAATAAATCTGGAATGTGCTGTTCAACAAACAAATATGGGTGTGATGTCAGATGTGCACAAACTTTTGGCCATATAGTGTGTATTAAATATTCTAGTTTAATCAGAGTCTTTTAGCTTTATGCTTAAGGTGGGTTCTCTAATATTTCACCAAAAGTATATTCTTTTTTTTTGTTGTTGTTACACAGCCTATAGCAGATATGTCTGATGATTGCAAATGTAGTGAAGGCAATAAATGAAAGAACACACAGCAGGAACAGTAAAACATCTACAGAGTGGTAAGAATACCAAGGCATTTTATACGATTCTGTTCGTAGATGAGCTGCACCACCATGCCTCATCGTGTACTCAATCCAGAAGACAGCATTGTCTAAAGGTTTTATTGGCACATCTCTGTAGAGTCTGGGGAATCTGTGCATGTTTTTCCAGTATGAAGGTTTATGGAGCACTTCTTTGAAAGTTAAAAAGAAGGAGTCTTTGTCCACAGTTGCAAAATTGACATTTTTTGCGACTCCCTTCACTCTAATTTTTGCAAGATTGTCAGGCTGATCCCAGATGAGTCCAAAACCAATCATAGGAACTCCATGACAGATAACTTCCTGAATTCCATTGGTTCCACCATGAGCTACAAATGCCCTGGTCTTAGAGTGGCCAAGGAGATTGTTTTTGGGGTACCCAGTCCATTATTAATGTATTGTTCCCCACTGTGGAAGGTCTTTCCCCTTTATATTTCCAAATAACTTTTTGTGGAAGCTCTGCAAAAGCCTCAGCTATTGAATTGGCTACATCATGAGGAAGCTGACCAACCATCGTTCCCAGAGACATGACAATGATGCCATGTTCACCAGAGCTCTGCACAAAGTCCTCAAGGTGCTGTGGAAGAGGTTTGGATGGTTTACAGTGGAAACCACCGATGTAGACAGCATTTGGCACTGTAGTGTGTAGCTATTCAAAGATGAAATGAACTCTGAACAGCCACAGATCTGCTCTTTGAACTAATTCAGAAAAGTCTAGCTCTGGACCAAATAGTTGATAACACAATTCATTGTATGATGAACCCAGAAAATATTTAACCTGTATTTCAGTTACTATGTACATGAGAACATTTAGCACTCTCTCAAAGCTCATGTGGTCTGTTAGCTCTAACATTGGTAATGGTACAGTATACAGTATAAGAAAGTGGTGAAGGAGCGATTGCAAAATGGCTCTCCTGATGTATTGCCTAATGAACATTAAAAACAATGGGAAGTTTCAGATAATGGCCTACAATGACACCACCCATTAAAGCAGGGTCAGTAATAAACATGTATTTGGCAGCTCTCAAGGACTGCATGAGTTCCTGGTTTTCAATCATGTTGATCACCATTCTTCTCTCTTTTTCCACCATTTGAACTGCATTGTCCTACATCTCCTTCTCGAATTTCAGACAAGCCCACATGACAAGCATCCCAGATAAATTCTTGCTCAAAAATTGCTGAACTTCCTAAAGTGACAGAAGTGTAAAGCTGGGACCTTTCTTCAATGTACCAGCTGTCCGAAGCTTGTATGACTGTAACGTTGTGACCTTTGTCATGAAGAGCCTCGATTAAGATTTTCATGTTGATCCAGTGGCTGCCATCCACAGGGAAGACCAGAATGTTCCCAGTATAGACTGAGGCCACCAGCAGGGTGACCAAGACCAATCCAGATTTTTGAATTATTTGTCCATTCATTGCAGCACCTACTGTAAAGAACAGAAAGCTGGTGAAATACAGAGGACTTTTAGAAATGCAAGTCTGTTTAGTTTTGAACAGAGCATATCAGCAAACTAGTTCTCATGCACAATTGATAAAATGAGCGAAATCCATTATTAGATTCTTTACTTCTCAGAAATAATATAGACAGTGCCTTATATTAAGAGGATATTAGACAAAATGCAACAAAGAGGGCCAGGGTAATTCTGAAGGAACTGAAGTGATCCACAGCAGAGATGGCAAAAACTGTTCATATCACAACCACAGCCTGGACATGTCAATTGATGACAAGAAAACTATTACTGAAAAAAGCCATATGAAATCCCATTTAGAGTTTGCCAAAAGGCATGTTGGAGACTGAGCAAACATGTGGGAAAAGGTTCTCTGATCTAATGAGACCTAAAGCACTATGTTTAGGAGAAACTCAACACTGCTCATAACCCTGAGAATACCATCCCAACTATGAAGCATGGGGGTGGCAGTTTCGTGTAATGGGGATGCTTTTTATCAGCATTTACTGGAAAAGTGATCAGGGTTGTGGGTGTAATGGTTCAGCCCAGACCTTAATCTGTTTGAGAATCTGTGGCAAGACTTTATGAAAATTGCTGTTCACCAACAACAATGCTGTCCATCCAGTGTGACCGAGCTTGAGCAATATTGATAAGAATAATGGGGAAAATATTGTGGGGCTGAGATTTGTGAATGCAGGACCCTCCAGGTTGACAGAGTAAATATGTAAAAGCAATCAACATCAACTTTAATCATTACTGATGTTCTTTCTGTTAGGACTGGGACTGTTTTAGCCTCTAGAGGCCGCTGTTAGGTTTATCTTGTCATGTTTGTTTTGGCCTCTAGAGGCCGCCACTGTGTTTTGTATTTGTCGTGATTGCCTGTTTCCTGCCCCACCCTGTTCCTTAATTGTTTTGTGTATAAATACCCCTCTGTTTGTTCCCTTGTCACGGAGTCTTTATGGTCTGCTGTCTTGTGCTAGTTTCCTCTGTTTCACGTATCTTGCCTGTGCCCTTGTGTTTTTGATATTTTTTGCTTTCTTTGGACTTTGTACCTTTTTGATCTTCTGAGCGTTTTGCATTTTTGCCTTTTCCTTTTTTTGGACTTTGAACTTTTGGATATTTTATTTTTCCCTTTGTCTTCTCAGTGTTGGATTATACTTTTTGTTTTTTTTTTGCCCTGGATTGTATATAATAGTGTATATAGTATAAATAAACTGTTTTTGCTACTTTCTACTTTCGCCTCACGCCTCTGCACTTGAGTCATTCCCCTGGTGGCCTAGTGGGGGTTTGCTGGATCATTACACCAGCGACCTGGGTTCGATTCCCAGCAAAACCTTAACAGAAAGATTCCGTCATGACCGACTCAGCAGAGGCTTCGTCTACTGTCTACCCAGCCAACCTTCAGGGAATTACGGCTGCTTTAACGCACCTTGGGGCTATCATGGAAACTCATGGACGAACTCTTACAAGCCAATGTGAGGCCCTTGCTCGCCACAAGGTACTGCTTCAGCAAATTGGGAAAACCTTGGCACAGCTGACTCCTTTGCCTGCATCTCCTCATCTTGATCTGGCTCTAGTAGCCTGGGCCCGCCCATCCTAAGCGTGACGCAACACGAGGGCCTGTTCCGAGCTTAGTCTGGCCAGGCAGGCTATCTACAGCATTTCCAAGCTCCTGAAAAATCGGGAACCAATCAACTTTGAGCATCTCCAACGGCCCTGGGTAGAGGCGTGTTCAAGGCAGTGCTGTAGTAGAACTGCGACCGGAAGCCATAGATTGTTTACAGATCTATGCCGGAAGCACTTCATTCACATCACGAACATGGAGCAGCGGCAAGCCTTTAACACAGCGGTAGATGCTGTATTGAAAGCATTCAACGGGAAGTTCTCATTGAAAACGGAGCAAAGAGCAGCCCTGGAGGTATTTATTGAAAGGAAGGACGTTTTCGCCTTGCTCCCGACCGGCTTCAGTAAGAGTTTAATCTACCAGTTAGCCCCGCTGGTAGCCAAATCAATGGGGCTCAGCGAGAATCCTATCGTCGCGTCACATACGTCAGAGGAAAGAGTGATGTGATTAGTTTAAGCTTCGTCACAGCCTTTTCTGGCTTCGGCCAGTAGCAAACTGAGGTATTTCAGGGAGGCGGGTCAACCACGGGCTCTGGGAAACGGTTTGGCTTAATAGCTTGGCCAGACCAAATGCTCGGAGAGCTTTGAAGTCGCGTCAGCCAGGCTACCGCTCCAGTGCCTCCTGCCACGCTGTCTCCTTCACCTCGCGAACCCAGCCTTCCCGCACCACAGAGGTATGACGGCAAGCACGGTGAGTGCCGGGAGTTCCTTACTCAGTGCCAACTCACCTTTGAGCTCCAGCCTACCACCTACACTACAGATCGCCGCAAGATTGCCTTTGTGATAACTTTGTTAGCTGGTAAGGCACGAGCGTGGGCAACAGCTATCTGGCAGAGACAGGGACCTGAGTGCTCTGATTTCAAACTGTTTACTGAAGAGATGCTTCGGGTCTTCGATCAGGCGGACATCAGTACAGACGCAGCCAGAAAGCTCATGTCTATCCGGCAAGGAGGAAGCGTCGCAGACTACGCCATATCGTTCTGGACGCTCGCAGCAGTCAGTGGATGGAACGAGGCTGCCCTGGTTTCAGCCTTTCACCATGGTTTGTCTGATCCCATCAAAGACGGCCTGGCTTCTATCAGGTGCCCAAGTGACCTCGAAACTCTGATCTCACATTCTACTCGTCTTGACAACAGGATTAGAGAGTGCCGCAGAGTCCTGAGCTTCCCCGGCCTCACTGCCTCGACCTGGAGCCCGTCTACCTCCTCCAGTGACTATCCAGAGCCCATGCAAGTTGGCTGTACTCGTCTCTCCGCAGCTGAGAGGGAGCGCAGAAGGAGGGACAAGTGCTGCATCTACTGTGGCAAGCCTGGCCATTTCCGAGCATCATGTCCCGAGCTCTCGGGAAAAGGACCGCCCCATCCAGCCGAGGGAGGGTTGTGACGGGGCCTACCCTCTCTCCTGAACTCCCTGGCCAAGGAGTCTACATCCCGGTCTCCATCTCCTGGGGTGAGTCCGTCCACTCTTGTCAGGCCTTGTTAGACTCTGGGGCGGCTGGAAACTTTATGGATGTTCACTTCGCCCAAAGTATCAATGTCCCGACTGCACCTCTTGAAGTCCCACTGTCTGTGTCTGCCCTGGATGGCCAAGCCTTAGGTGACGGTAGAGTCACCCAAGTAACTTCTCCAGTCTTCCTCCAGTCTCAAGGTCACAAGGAAGAAATATCCCTGCACCTGATTCCTTCACCAGAGTTCCCAGTTATTCTAGGTCTTCCTTTGCTTACCCGCCACAACCCTCGTATAGACTGGGTCACTAGCCAGGTTGTGGAGTGGGGTCCTGCTTGCTATGCCTCTTGTCTGCTCTCTAGCTCTCCTGTGTCTCCTGCCGAGCCTCCTGATCTCACCGAGTTATCTCAAGTTCCCACAGAGTACTGGGATCTCAAGGAAGTTTTCAGCAAGAGCAGGGCCGCCGTTTTTCCTCCCCACCGTGCCTACGACTGTGCCATCAACTTGCTCCCAGGGACTACCCCTCCTCGTGGCAGACTGTTTTCCCTCTCTCAGCCAGAACGCAAGGCCATGGAGGAGTACATCAAGGATGCCTTGGCCTCTGGGTTCATTCGACCCTCCACCTCACCCGCTGGTGCTGGCTTCTTCTTTGTCGGCAAGAAGGATGGGGGGCTCCGGCCGTGTATTGATTACAGGGGTCTGAACAAGATCACTGTCCACAACCGCTATCCCCTTCCGCTGATGTCCACAGCGTTCGATCTGCTCCAAGGAGCCACTGTCTTCACCAAATTGGACTTACGGAACGCATACCACCTCATCCGTATCCGACAGGGAGACGAGTGGAAGACTGCCTTTAACACCCCGTCTGGGCACTACGAGTACCAGGTGATGCCCTTCGGACTCACCAACGCACCAGCTGTTTTTCAGGCCCTAATCAACAACGTCTTGAGGGACATGATTAACCAGTACATTTTTGTCTACCTCGACGACATCCTAATCTTCTCCAAGACTGTGCAGGAGCACCGCCACCATGTCCGCCAGGTTCTCCAGAGGCTGCTACAGAACAATCTGTTCGCTAAGGCCCAGAAATGCAAATTTCATGTTCCCGAGGTCTCCTTTCTGGGTTTTATTGTACGGACGGGCCAACTCCAGATGGATCCAGCCAAGACCCTGGCCGTCCGGGACTGGCCCACCCCCAAGTCCGTCAAAGAGGTTCAGCGGTTCTTAGGATTTGCTAACTTCTACCGCAAGTTTATCAGGAACTTCAGTTCTGTAGCAGCGCCCATATCGGACCTCACCAAAGGGACAGGTGGATCGTATGTCTGGTCTCCTCAGGTGGAAAAGGCGTTTAAAGACCTCAAGCACCGCTTCTGCATGGCACCCATTCTGGTCCTCCTGGACCCTTCGCAACCCTTCATCATCGAGGTGGACGCCTCAGACAGCGGCGTCGGTGCGGTCCTCTCTCAACGCTCGGAAGGAAGGTTGCACCCCTGCGCATACTTCTCCCACCGCCTGAGTTCTGCGGAGTCCCGGTATGACGTGGGGGATCGAGAACTGCTAGCAGTTAAACTGGCCCTTGAGGAGTGGAGGCACTGGCTGGAGGGAGCGCAACATCCATTTTTGGTCTGGATGGACCACAAGAATCTGGAGTACCTCCAGCAAGCAAAGAGACTCAATTCACAACAGGCTAGGTGGGCCTTGTTTTTCAGTCGGTTTGACTTTACCCTATCATACCGCCCCGGCTCCAAAAACACCAAACCTAACGCGCTTTCCAGGCTGTTCACTCCCACCAACAGGGACAGCGAAGTTGGGCCTATTATCCCTGTGTCCTGGATTGTGGCCCCTGTCCGCTGGGGTATTGAGGAGGCCGTCCGACGAGCCCAACACCAGGACCCCGGTCCTGGGACGGGGCCACCGGGCCTCTTGTACATCCCACATCAAGCCCGGGCCAAGGTTCTCCAGTGGGGTCACTCGTCCCCTTTCACCACCCACCCAGGAGCTCGAAGGATCCTGGACTTCCTGAGAAGATGCTTTTGGTGGCCAAGCATGGAGAAGGAAGTGAGGTCATTCGTCCTGTCCTGCAAGGTGTGCACCAGAAGCAAGAACCCACAACAGCATCCCCAGGGCCTCCTGCATCTGCTGACCATTCCCCAGCGTCCCTGGTCCCACGTGGCAGTCGACTTCATCACGGGTCTCCCTGAGTCTCAAGGTAACACTGTCATTTTGGTCATAGTGGACAGATTCTCCAAGGCCTGCCGCTTTATACCACTGTGCAAGCTCCCTTCTGCCCTTGAAACTGCTAAACTTATGTTCAATCACGTCTTCCGAGTCTTTGGTCTCCCACAGGATATTGTCTCTGACCGGGGGCCCCAGTTCTCCTCCCGAGTGTGGCACGGGTTTTGCAAGCTCATCGGAGCCACTGCCAGCCTCTTCTCTGGGTTCCACCCACAGTCCAATGGCCAGATGGAGAGGCTCAACCAGGACCTGGAAACCACCCTGCAAGGCCTGGCTATGGATAACCCGATTTTGTGGAGCACCTGGCTGCCATGGGCAGAGTACGCCCACAACACCCTGCAGTCATCGGCTACCAAGCTGTTGCCGTTCCAGTGCCAATTCGGGTTCCAGCCACCTCTGTTCCCAGACCAGGAGGAGGACGCGGGGGTGCCCTCGGTCAACGAATATGTGAGACGGTGTCACAAGACCTGGAGCAAGGTCAGGAGGACCCTCATCCAGACCTCCAGAACCAACCAGACTCAGGCCAACTGCCATAGAAGACCTGCCCACACTTTCTGCCCTGGGCAGCGGGTTTGGCTGTCCACCAAGGACCTTCCGCTGCGGGTGGAGAACTGCAAGCTTGCTCCTCGCTACATTGGCCCCTTCAAGGTGGTGTGCAGGGTGAACCCTGTCGCTTACCGGCTCCAGTTGCCCCGGACTCTGAGGATCAACCCCACATTCCATGTTTCCCTGTTGCAGCCCATACTGATGTCCATGTATGCCCCTGCCCCTAGGAACCCCCCACCCCCCCGCATCTTCCAGGGTCAGACTGTGTTCACTGTTCATCGCCTGCTTGACTCCCGCCGGGTCTGCGGCGGGCTTCAATATCTGGTAGACTGGGAGGGCTATGGCCCTGAGGAACGCTGTTGGGTCCCCGCCTGGGACATTTTAGATAAAGGACTTTGTCGGGACTTCCATTCGGCCCATCCGGATCGCCCTGGGAACGTCAGGAGACGCTCCTAGATGGGGGGGTCCTGTTAGGACTGGGACTGTTTTGGCCTCTAGAGGCCGCTGTTATGTTTATCTTGTCATGTTTGTTTTGGCCTCTAGAGGCCGCCACTGTGTTTTGTGTTTGTCGTGATTGCCTGTTTCCTGCCCCACCCTGTTCCTTAATTGTTTTGTGTATAAATACCCCTCTGTTTGTTCCCTTGTCACGGAGTCTTTATGCTATGCTGTCTTGTGCTAGTTTCCTCTGTCTCACGTATCTTGCCTGTGCCCTTGTGTTTTTGATATTTTTTGCTTTCTTTGGACTTTGTACCTTTTTGATCTTCTGAGCGTTTTGCATTTTTGCCTTTTCCTTTTTTTGGACTTTGAACTTTTGGATATTTTATTTTTCCCTTTGTCTTCTCAGTGTTGGATTATACTTTTTTTGTTTGTTTTTTTGCCCTGGATTGTAAATAGTGTATATAGTATAAATAAACTGTTTTTGCTACTTGCTACTTTCGCCTCACGCCTCTGCACTTGAGTCATTCCCCTGGTGGCCTAGTGGGGGTTTGCTGGATCATTATACTAGTGACCTGGGTTTGATTCCCAGCAAAACCTTAACACTTTCAGGTATTCTTATAATTGTATGTTTTAAAGAATTTACAATACCTTATACAAATAATGATCCATCTTATTTGATATTCACAAATGTGAATCAAAACAAAAAGTCTTTATTTCACTGTGAAGAGGTTCTCAAAAACATTTGCAGAAAAATTTGTTGGAAAATTTATTTTTTGATGGCTTAGTTACAAAAATACTACATACACACAACAATAATCAACATTCCTAAGTAATACAATTCTAAGTAGGGACTGGAATGAACATGTAGAATTTCATGAATATAGGTAATGTAGGAACAGAAATTTTGCAAAATAAATTATATTCTACATAATATAACAATGTGAAACTTTGAACAATTTCTATTTAAATGCAAGATCCATTAAAATCAAACCACACCTAAGACTTTTAAATGCCATGAAATATTATATAACCTCACTGCAGACTAAAAAACATTATTAATCTCATTGAGTACAAAGTAAATTAAATGGTTTGGTGAAAGGCTTGTTGGAGACTGAGCAAATATGTGGGTAGAGGTTCTCTCATCTAATGAGACCTAAAGTGAACATTTTGGCCTTGGCACATGGCACTACTTTTCATGGAACCTTACCACTGCTCATCACCCTCCGAATACCATCCAAACTGTGAAGCATGGTGGTGGTAGTTTCATGTTATGGGGATGCTTTTTATCAGCATTTACTGGAAAACTGATCAGGGAAAGGAATTTAATAATAATAATTGGTATAATATTACTTTGTATTTTTCTTAACGCATAGCAAAAGGCAAATTGTATCAACACAAATTTATAATGGCTAAAGTTATTAAAAGAACAGCCAACAAAACAATTCACTTAAAAAGCAAATATACAAATGAATTAAAAAAAACCTGATATACCATAGATATGATCCCACAAGCCAAACAAGTTCATTCAAGTTTGTGTGAAAGAGAAAAGGGCATTTACTCCCAGAACCCAGATTAATCATTTACTCTTATTTTATTATCTCCTTACTTGCAAAAAAAAAAAAGTTCTTAAATCCAAGATCAGAATTGTGTTACACTAAGACATGCCGCTGGTTCAGTCAAGCTCCACCCTGCACATACAAATGCCATCCAATGACAGTTTAAATGCAGTGGTATAGATATAATAAAAACCCTGTCTTGGACATTTACACTGAAGAAAAATTTGGAAATTTCAGAGGTGTAAACAACACACAGGTGACTTTATTAAACTGAATGTGGAGCTCAGAAAATTCATTTAAATGCATCCGTAACCCAAGCCTGAACATGAGGAACTTTTCCCACATAAATATTGATGTAAATTTTGGACTTAAGTTGTCAACTCTGAATATGACCCTTAGGGAAATCCCAGTTTCAAGATGTTTATGCATTCTCAGGGGATCAGGGAAATGGTGTATGAATGTTAAATTGTCAAGTGTACATTCACACTGAAAGCATACACTATAAGGCCCAAAGTATGTGCACCCCTGACCATCACACCCATATGTGGTTCTTCCCTAAACTATTCCCACGGAGTCTGAAGCACACAGTTGTATAGAATGTCTCAGTATGCTGTAACGTTACAGTTTCCCTTCATTAGAACTAAGAGGCCCAAAGCTGTTCCAGCATGATGATGCTCCTGTACACAAAGTGAGCTCCATGAAGACATGGTGTGTTAAGGTTGGAGTGAAGAACTGGAATGTCCTGCACAGAGCCCTGCCTGAACTCAACCCCACTGCTCACCTTTCAGATGAACTGGAACACCGACTGGACTCCAGACCTCCTCAATCACCATCAGTGTCTGATCATGCTAATGCTCTTGTAATTGAATGAACGTAAATCCCCCACAGCCATGCCTCAAAATCTCGTGGATAGTCGTCCAAGAAAAGTGGAGCTTATTATAACAGCAAAGAGGGGAATAAATTTGGAATGTACTGTTCAACAAACAAATATGGGTGTGATTGTTAGGTGTGCACAAACTTTTGGTCATATAGTGTATATTAAATATTCTATTCTAAACAGAGCCTGTTAGCCGTATGCTTAGGGTGGGTTCTGTAATATTTTAACCAAAGTGTATTCTTATTAATTGTGTTCTTTCTTGTTACACAACCTATAGAAGACATGTCTGATGATTGCAAATGTAGTGAAGGTAGCAAATGAAAGAACACACAGCAGGAACAGTAAAACATCTACAGAGTGGTACGAATACCAGGGCATTTTATACGATTCTGTTCGTAGATGAGCTGCACCACCATGCCTCATTGTGTACTCAATCCAGAAGACAGCATTGTCTAAAGGTTTTATTGGCACATCTCTGTACAGTCTGGAGAGTCTTTGCATATTTTCCCAGTATGAAGGGTTATGGAGCACTTCTTTCAAAGTTAAAAGGAAGGAGTCTTTGTCCACAGTTGCAAAATTGACATTCTTTGCGACTCCCTTCACCCTCATTTTTGCAAGATTGTCAGGCTGATCCCAGACGAGTCCAAAACCAATTATAGGAACGCCATGATAGATAGCTTCCTGAATTCCATTGGTTCCACCATGAGCTACAAATGCCCTGGTCTTAGAGTGGCCAAGGAGATCATTTTGGGGTATCCAGTCCATTATTAATGTATTGTTCCCCACTGTGGAAGGTCTTTCCCCTTTATATTTCCAAATAACTTTTTGTGGAAGCTCTGCAAAAGCCTCAGCTATTGAATTGGCTACATCTTGAGGAAGCTGACCAACCATCGTTCCCAGAGACATGACAATGATGCCATGTTCACCAGAGCTCTGCACAAAGTCCTCAAGATGCTGTGGAAGAGGTTTGGATGGTTTACAGTGGAAACCACCGATGTAGACAACATTTGGCATCGTAGGGCGTGGAAATTCAAAGATGAAATCCACTCTGAACAGCCACAGATCTGCTCCTTGAACTAATTCAAAAAAGTCTACACCTGGACCAAATAGTTGATAACACAATTCATTGTATGATGAACTCAGAAAATATTTAATCTGTAATTCAGTTACTAGGTACATGAGAACATTTACCACTCTCTCAAAGAAGCTCATGTGGTCTGATAGCTCTAACATTGGTAATGGTACATAAGAAAGTGGTGAGGGAGCAATTACAAAATGGCCCTCACCGTATATTGTCCAACGAACATTATAGACGAGTGGTAGATTGAGATAATGACCTAAAATGGTGCCAGTAATAAAAACAGGGTCAGTAATAAACACGTCATATTTGACATCTGTCAAGGAATGCATTAGTTCCTGGTCTTCAATCATGCCAATAATCAATTTTCTCTCATTCTCAGCCATTTCAACTGATTTGTCCCACATCTCTTTCTCAACTTTCAGACGAGCCCACATGGACCCTTCCCTCATAATTTCCAAGAGCCTCCTTATAGCATTGTGAATGAATGCCTGATTAAAATTCCCTTTGTTTGATAATGTGATGGAAGTGTAAAGCTGAGATGTTTCTTTAATGTACCAGCTATCCGAAGCTCGTATGACTGTAATGATGTGACCTTTGTCATGAAGAGCCTCGATCAAGATTTTCATGTTGATCCAGTGGCTGCCATCCATAGGGAAGACCAGAATGTTCCCAGTATAGACTGAGACTACCAGCAGGGTGAGCAAGACCAGCCCAGATTTTTGAATTATTTGTCCATTCATTGCAGCACCTACTGTAAAGAACAGAAATCTAGAGACACACAGAGAAGTACTCTTAGAAATACAAGTCTGTTTAATTTTAAACAGAGTGTATCAGCAAAGTTGAGCTCATGCACAATTGATAAATTGAGTAAATTCATTTTTAGATTATTTAATTCTCAGAAATAATATATATAGTGCCTTGCATAAAGAGGGTATTAGACAAAGATGCAAACAAAAGGGCAAGTTTGTGAAAAGATTCTCTGATCTTTTGTGAAGTGAAATACTTTGCCTCAGCACACAGCACTACTTTTGGTAGAAACTCAACACTGCTAATCACCCTGAGAATACTATCCCAACTATGAAGCATGGTGACAGTTTTGTGTAATGGGGATGCTTTTTATCAGCATTTAATGGAAAAGTGATCAGGGTTGTGGATGTGCTATTCCAGCCCAGACCTTAATCTGTTTGAGAAACTGTGGCAAGACTTTATGAAAATTGCTGTTCACCAACAACAATGCTGTCCATCCAATGTGACCGAGCTTGAGCTTTATTGATAAGAATAATGGGAAAAATATTGTAGGGACGAGATTTGTCAATGCAGGACCCTCCAGGTTGACAGAGTAAATATGTAAAACAATGAATATCAACTTTAATCATTACTGATGTTCTTTCAGGTATTTTTTATATTTGTATGTTTTAAAGAATTTACAATGCCTTATTCAAATGATGCTCCATCTTATTTGTTATTCACAAATGTGAATCAAAACAAAAATTCAGTCTTCTGATAATGTTACAAATTAAATGTATATTTCACTGTGAAGAGGCTCTCAAAAACATTTGCAGAAAAATTTGTTGGAAAATTATTTCTTGATGGTTTAATTAAAAAATAGTCCTCTCTCTCACTCACACACACACACACACACACACACACACGTGCGCGCGTGTGTGTTATATAAAAAAATAATCAACATTCCTAAGGAACAAGATTCCAAGATTCTAAGTAGGGACTGGAATGAACATGTAGCATTTCATGAATATAGGTAATGTAGGAAAATAAATTTAGCCAAATATATTATATTCTATTAGCCTGGCAAGCCAGACTCGTAGGCAAAAATATTTTTGGCTGCTAGGCGGGTGGGTCTAGTTTACTAGGCTAATATTCTATATAATATCACAATGTGAAACTTTGAACAATTTCTATTTAAACACATAGATGCATCCATTAAAATCAAACCACAACTAAGATTTTTAAATGCCATGAAATATTAGACAACTTTACTGCAGACTAAAAACCATTATTAATCTCACTGAGTACAAATTAAATTAAATGGTTTGGTGAAAGGCTTGTTGGAGACTGAGCAAACACGTGGGTAGAGGTTCTCTGATCTAACGAGACCTAAAGTGAACATTTTGGCCTTGGCACACAGCACTATGTTTCGTGGAACCTTACCACTGCTCATCACCCTGAGAATACCGTTCAAACTGTGAAGCATGGTAGTGGTAGTTTCATGTTATGGGGGTGCTTTTTATTGGCATTTACTGGAAAACTGATCAGGGAAAGAAACTTAATAATAATCATTGGTATAATATTACTGTGTTTTTTTCTTAAAAATGCATAGCAAAAGGTAAATTGCATCAACACATTTATAATGGCTAAAGTTATTATAAAAACAGCCTACAAAACAATTCACTTAAAAAGTAAATATACAAATGAATTTAAAAAAAAACTGATATACCATAGATGTGATCCCACAAGTCAAACAAGTTCATTCAAGTGTGTGTGAAAGAGCAAAGGGCATTTACTCCCAGAACCCAGATTAATCTCATCTCTCATCTCATTATCTCTAGCCGCTTTATCCTTCTACAGGGTCGCAGGCAAGCTGGAGCCTATCCCAGCTGACTACGGGCGAAAGGCGGGGTACACCCTGGACAAGTTGCCAGGTCATCACAGGGCTGACACATAGACACAGACAACCATTCACACTCACATTCACACCTACGGTCAATTTAGAGTCACCAGTTAACCTAACCTGCATGTCTTTGGACTGTGGGGGAAACCGGAGCACCCGGAGGAAACCCACGCGGACACGGGGAGAACATGCAAACTCCGCACAGAAAGGCCCTCGCCGGCCCCGGGGCTCAAACCCAGGACCTTCTTGCTGTGAGGCGACAGCGCTAACCACTACACCACCGTGCCGCCCCCCCCAGATTAATCATTTACTCTTATTTTATCTCCTTACTTGCAAAAAAAAAAGGTTCTTAAATCCAAGATCAGAATTGTGTTACACTCTCACCTCACAGCAAGAAGGTTCTAGGTTCGAACTTCATGGCTGACGGGGGCCTTTCTGTGTGGAGTTTGCATGTTCTCCCTGTGTCTACATGGGTGTGCTCTGGTTTTCCCCACAGTTCAAAGACACGCAGATTAGGTACAATGGGGGTACTGTGATTGGTGCAAGCTGTAGTGGTTACTCAGCCATAATGTGTGTACATATATATTTCACTATGGCAAAGCTAATTAAATTTAAAAAATTAACACTAAAAAATGTGCAAAGTTGAAGGGGAAAAATACTTATGCAAGGCACTGGATAATATATATTACTGTATATAACAATGTGAAAATATTAACTTTAAACATGTAATATATGGATGTGTTCACTAAAGCTAAACTATAACTATGATAAATGGTTAGTAATGTCATGAAATAAAATGTAACTTCACTGCAGACTAATGATTGTTAATCTCATTTAGTATAAACTAAATTAAAATCTTGGTGAAAGAAATCTAATAATAATCATTGGAAATTATCATTCCCTCGGGCATTTTGTGTTTTTCTTAAAAATCAACAGCAAAATGCAAATTGCATAAACACAAATTTATAATGGATAAAGTTATTATGAGGACAGCCCACAAAACAATTCACTTACAAAGCCATTTTCCCCTAAAAGCATTTATTCCACAATCAAAACAAAATCAGACATACCATAGATGTGATCCCACGAGCCAAACAAGTTCATTCAAGTGTGTATGAGAGAGCAAAGTACATTTATCGTATTCCAAGAACCCAGATTAATGATTTACTTTTACTGTAGCTAGAGCTTGCATCTGTAAGACAGAGATAATGTGATAGGAAAAACAATCCAAAGTATACATTTATTAACATACCTTTTCTTATGTTAATAAATAGCCCAGTGTGAGGGCTATTTATTAACATAAGAAACACGCTCCCACATTACATTACATTACAGGCATTTAGCAGATGCTCTTATCCAGGACAACAGGACCCTGACAAACCCACAGCAGTTGGGGGTTAGGTGCCTTGTTCAAGGGTACTTCAGCCACTCCTGCTGGTCCAGGGAATCAAACCAGCAACCTTTCAGCCCTAAAGCTGCTTCTCTGCTTAAGTGGGAGTCTGTGGCTGATCCCTCACACTGGGCTACTTCTTAACATAAAAAAGAAAAAGTGGACTGTTTTTCCCGTCACATTATCTCACAGTTTAAATTCAAAAATAAAATATTAGACAGATGTTATGACCTGCGACGACCTGGCAACTTGTCCAGGGTGTACCCTGCATCTCGCCCATAGTCAGCTGGGATAGGCTCCAGCTTGCCTACCACCCTGTAGAACAGGATAAGTGGCTACAGATAATGGATGGATGGATGTTATGACCTCCATCTCAATTTCTTGAAATTAAGGAAAACAAGTTCTAGAGGTTTTCTGGTTGTTTTTAAAACAGTGGTGCAAATTTAGAGCCTTTGCCTTTTTCTCCATACAAAATCATTTTTAGTAGCAAAAGTTCAATTAGAAATTTTAAGTGCTTTTTCCCAGAGGAACAGTCTGCTGTTCCAATCATACAGTTGCTTCTTCTAGATGCTCTGCTGTATGTGGAATTCTTTCTAATAAACTCTGCCTTTTTGGTTAAAACCTTTCAGCTTCTCTCCAGAGGGACAACTGAAATCATAATCTAAGATATTATTGTTGTCATTAAAGTTCACTGCATCATTCATTCATTCATTCTTTCATTCATCTTAAGTGCAAGCATAGCTTGGAACTTCATCACAGTAGATCCCAAGTTTATCCCAGGAACCCTGGGCACACAGCAGGAAAATGCTTACTGAAGATGTATTCTGTTGATATACATACAGTGCTTGACTTTACTCTTGTTTCCTTTGAACAATTATGCTATCTAGGAGATTTGATCAAACAGATCTGTTGTCTTGGTAACAACTATGACCACACCTTCAAAGAACAGACAAATCCACTGTCATCATTAATAATCACATCCTGCTAACTCAGTATTCCATGGATGAATAACAAACTCCAAAAGGATCTGCAAAATACAAAGTGAGAGAAATCTAATCGCTTATAGAAAAATCACATGAACTTCACGTTAAAAATTTACAGATGAGTTTTTAAGACACTTCATACATTTCGTTTATTTTCATGTGATTCCCCCCCATAACTAATTAATACATTTTTTAATACACAGAATTCATTTATTTCCATATGTGATTATTTTTTTAAACAAGATTTATTTATTTTCACATACAATTTTTTAATGAGTCCCTTGTGTTCAGATGTGGGGCATGTGCTTTCATTTTCTAGATGTGTTTTCACCAACAAATAAATATTTTCCACATGTGATCACATATTATTCCTACAACTACATGTGAAATGTTTGAGTTTTCCGTAAGGGATCAGCTGCTCTGCTCTGTCTCCACACCTTCTATCATTTCATTTCCTTTCTCCTGCTGAGCTTCAATTTTGGTCCAAAAAAAAGTTTTCTTTTTCCATCAGTCTTTCTTCTTCAGGATCTCTCTCGCTCTCTCTCTCTCTGCACCACAATAAGAATAGGAGTGAAAATGTATTAATATACATTATTTGAATTCATGATTCATTCATGCTTTTTATTCCAATTTGATCCATTATTAATGCGCCCTGAAATCTACAGTGACACTTTGGTGACTGATGCACTTTCTTTTGACCCTCTCTCTTCCTCCCTCATTCTCTCTCTGACATTCTGTATAATTAATGCAAAGAGAATTCAATGATTTCATGTCAATTAAGAAAAGTACAGAAGATTTTATAAAATAAATTACAAAGGCCATCTTTTTCCTCATCCTCATTAATCCTAAAGAAACCACAAGTGTATCTGTAAAATCTGTAAAATTATATCTACAGTTGTTTAAGGAGAGTGATGATTTGGATCCACTGTTTTTTTTTTACCCTTCTTCCTCTTTCAAAGTCTTTGTTGAACCTCTTTTGTAGATGTTATGGATTTTGTTCTTTCAGAACAAAAAGTAAAAAGAGTTTCTTTATGATGACAACATCAGCTCTTACACACAAATCTACAGAATCCAGATCAGATTAAACACTAAATTCCCCCCAGGCTAGATTTAAGGACTGAGATTGTGTCTGAATTCCAACACTAATTCGAAGGCTGTGCAATAGGTGGAGGGATTTGTCATAAAATGTTACAGCCCTGCTGTTGTCTTTGTTATTCTAGATACTAATAAAGAGCCTGTACCTTTTTTTTTTTTCAAGCAGGTATGGTTGATCATAAAAGACAAGTTCAGACCCTTCAGTGCCTTATAGGCCATTAGTACATCTTATTATCAATGTGGAATACACAACGGATCCAGTCAAACTTCATGAAGAGCTTTTTCCTGTCCAGCTGACCCCACACAGCATTAGTTATGTGGAAATTAGGAGTCTGGGCTTTTTAATACAACACTGTTGTATTGCTGTTAGTTTGTGATTAAGCCTATATAAGTTGATACTGTAGCGAGACTCTGGTGTGGGTGGAGCACAGAAGCACGGCAGGCGGTTGTTTGCGATTTGATTCTTTCCTTTATTGCTGCTTTACAGTACACAACTTAGACACTCTCTCTCACAGACACACACATACACACACAGGCTAGTAGCAAGCCCTCGGCGCCGTCCTCCCCTTCTCACCCTCCTTTTATCGGCGCAGTCATTGAAGGAGACACACAAACATACGTTAATTGATAACAGGTGTACTGACATGACCACTCACCTTCCCTGACTCCGCCCTCCATTCACAGACTGACGCTTGGCCACGCCCCCACTGCCACATACGCCCCCGCTGCCACATACCCCCACCGCCCGACTCAGGCCAGGGAGCCATCCGGCCTGAAACCGACTCCCTCCCCCCCCCCTTGATGGGAGAGGAAGTCCACCACCGCCATCTGTGCCCCCGGCCTGTGGACCACCTCAAATTTAAATGGCTGGAGTGCAAGATACCAACAGGTGATCCATGCGTTGGCATCCTTCATGCGGTGGAGCCACTGGAAAGGCGCGTGGTCCGAACAGAGGGTGAAAGGGCACCCCAGCAGGTAGTACCGGAGGGCGAGGACTGCCCACTTGATGGCTAGGCACTCTTTTTCAATCATGCTGTACCTGCCTTCCTGCATCGACAGCTTCCGGCTAATGTACAGCATGGGACGCTCCTCCCCCTCCACCTCCTGGGACAGAACGGCCCCCAGCCCTCTGTCCGATGCGTCCGTCTGCAAAATAAAGGGGAAAGAAAAGTCAGGGGAGTGTAACAGTGGCCCCCCACACAGTGCAGCCTTTACCTTAGAGAAAGCCTGTTGGCATTGCTCTGTCCACTGGACTGGCTCTGGTGCTTCCTTTTTAGTGAGATCAGTCAGCGGGCTAGTGACATCCGAATAATTAGGTATGAACCTCCAATAGTAGCCAGCCAGCCCCAGGAACTGTCTCACCCCCTTTCTGGTCTTGGGCCTCGGGCAGGCCACAATCGCTGCCATCTTATTAATTTGGGGACGCACCTGCCATGGCCCAAGTGGAAACCCAGATGCCATACTTCCACCTGCCCAATCGCACATTTCTTTGGGTTCGCTGTGAGACCCGCCTGCCTCAGCAACTTTAGGATGGCCCTAAGGTGTTCAAGGTGCTGCAGCCAGTCATTACTATAGATGATAATGTCATCCAGATATGCAGCTGCATAGGTGGCGTGGGGGCGGAGGATCCCCATAAGCCGCTGAAATGTCACGGGCGCCCCAAACAGCCCAAAACGAAGTGTGACGAATTGGTGTAAGCCAAACAGTGTGGAAAAAGCTGTTTTCTCTCGGGATAGGAGTTAAGGGGATCTGCCAATATCCCTTCATTAAATCCAGTGTCGAATAAAAACGAGCAGTGCCTAATCGATCAAGCAACACATCAATGTGAGGCATCAGGCATGCGTAGAATTTAGACACCGCGTTGACTTTCGTATAGTCCACACAGAACCTGACTGACCCATCAGTCTTGGGGACCAGGACCACTGGGCTGCTCCAGTCACTGTGGGACTTCTCGATTATGCCCATTTTAAGCATGGCTTCAAGTTCATCCCGGACCACCTTTTTTTGTGTTTGGGCAGACAGTAAGGGCATCTACGCACTACCACCCCCGGGAGCATCTCAATGTGGTGTTATATGAGGTGGGTGTGGCCGGGCAGGGGCGAAAACACGTCGGAAAATTCTTTCTGGAACTGGGCTACCTCCGTGAGCTGGGTCGGGGAGAGGTGGTCTCCACAGGAGACCGGAGCGGTGGCCGATGTCAATTTTTTTTTTTTGAACCTCCGGCCCCAGCTCCACATTCTCTGGAATTACTGACACCAATGCCACGGAGACCTCCTCATTCCGATGTTTTAATAGATTGAGGTGGTAAATTTGCAATGCCCCACCCCCTCCGTTCGCCCCACCTCATAGTCGATGTCCCCGACTCGCCGTATGATCTCGAAGGGCCCTTGTCACTTGGCAACCAATTTGGAGCTTGACGTGGGCAGTAACACGAGTACTTTGTCTCCCGGTGTGAACTCCCTAAGGCGCGTGCCCCTGTCGTACAGTCGGACTTGATGTTCTTGTGCCTGACACAAATTCTCCTGGGTTAAGTGTGTGAGCGTGTGGAGTTTGGCACGCAGATCGAGAATGTATTGAATTTCATTTTTACTAGGTGAAGGTCCCTCCTCCCAATTTTCACGTAGCACATCCAAAATGCCATGCGGCTTATGCCCATATAACAATTCAAACAGTGAAAAACCTGTGGAGGCTTGTGGGACCTCTCGTACTGCAAATAACAGGGGCTCGAGCCACTTATCCCAATTATGTGCATCTTCGCTTACGAACTTCCAAATTATATTTTTGAGAGTTCGATTGAACCGTTCTACTAAGCCATCTGTTTGTGGGTGATAGACACTAGTGCGGATAGGCTTAATCCCCAGTAACCCATGCAGCTTGCGCAGTGTGCATGACTTGAATGTAGTGCCTTGGTCTGTCAGGATTTCTTTCGGAATCCTGACCCGGGAGATAAAGCGGAAGAGTGCTTCTGCTATACTGTGTGCTGAAATATTGCGGAGAGGCGCTGCTTCTGGATATCGCATTGCATAGTCTACCAGGACTAAAATAAAGTGATATCCCCGTGCTGACTGATCTAATGGCCCGACGAGATCCATCCCAATTCTTTCAAACGGGGTTTCGATTAAAGGGAGAGGGCGCAAAGGCACTTTTGGAGTGGCCGCGGGATTTACTAATTGGCATTCGCGGCATGCCACACACCACCGACGGACATCCCCACAAATCCCTGGCCAATAGAACCGGGCCATAGTGTCTTATCCTGCCCCAAGTGTCCGGCCATGGGATTAAAGTGACCCACTTGGAATATGAATTTCCGGCATCTCTTTGGAATTAATAACTGCGTTATCTCTTCACCAGTTTGAGTGTCCTGCGTCACTCTGTAGAGCCTATCCTTAATAATAGCAAAGTAGGGGAAGGCTGGCATTGCATTTGGCTGGAGAATTTGACCATCGATTACTCTCACTTGGTCAAATGCATGCCGCAGAGTCCCGTCTTACGACTGCTCTAATGGGAAATCCCCAAGGGAATCCCCGAGAGAGGGAGGAGGGCCGGGGCATTCCTCACTCCGCGTATCACCCTGACGTGGTGCTGACGTAGACAGCTCTGTGACAGCTTCTCCCGCAAATGCTACTCCGGGGCTTTCCCTAGCTGGATTATGGCAGGACCCACTCTTCATTATGTGCATCATTAATTCCTTAAACCCCAGCCAATCAGTCCCCAAAATTAGCGAGTGGGTGAGACGAGGGTTAACCTCTGCCTTTACACTATATTTTTCCCCTCGAAATAGAATGTGGACAGACACCAAAGGGTAGTTGTGAACATCCCCATGCACACACAACACTTTCACCATTTGTGCTGTCCCCAATGCCTCACCTTGCACCAGGCTTTGGTGGATTGAGGTCTGGTTACAGCCGGAATCCACCAAATCCTGATACATATTCCCTTGGACACTTACCGGTATTCGATAAGCTCCGGCCCGATCGAGGGCAGTTTCTGGCACATCGGGGACCTGGACCACCGTGCCCACCTCCATCGCGGAGCACTGATGTTGGAAATGTCCCGGCTCCCAGCAGCACCAGCACACCAGCCCAGGCTCTCCCTCTGCACCGGTGTTATAGGCATCACTCACCTGAGAGGGAGGAGACACAGACAAGGAAGGGGGAAATGGGAGGACACCATGGGTGCACCGGGCTGGCTGGGGGGGAGCCGGCCCCTGCCTCCACGGTGGGGGAATGGGGCGAGGACGGGAAACAGAGGGAGAGGGAGAAGAGAGAGGAGACACCCCCATCCTGCTGTAGGAACTGCCGCCATGTGGTCCTCTGCCAGCTTGATTGCCTGCTCCAGCAACGCTGGGCGATGACACTCGACCAACTCCGCCATTCCTTCCGGAAGTCGCGCGACGAATTGCTCCAGTGTCACCAGGTCGATCACTCCCTCGGCGTCGCGGCAGTCTGCCCTCAGCCACCACCAGCAGGCGTCCCGGAGTTGCTGCCCAAACACAAATGGCCGGCCAACCTCCTCCAAGTGCAATGAGCGGAAGTGCTGCTGTTGTTGCTCTGGGGAGTGACCGACATGCTGGAGGATGGCTCTTCGAAGGTCTGCGTACACGAGCCAGCTGCCGGCGGGGAGCTGCAGCGTGGCCAGTTGTGCCTCGCCCGTCAGCAGGGGAAAGAGGCGCACTGCGCGCTGGTCCACCAGCCAACCCCACACCTCCTCTGCCTGCTCGAAGAGTGTGAGGAAGGCTTCTGGGTCATCATGCGGACCCATCTTCATTAGGGTGAGGTGGGGAGGGTCCACTCCGGTGGCGGTCATGGGCCCCGCCGATGCGAGCAGGTGCCGGAATGCCTGGTGGGCCTCCTGTTGGGCCAGCACCAAGGCTTCGAACCATTGTTCTTGCTCCTTCCGGAGTGCGACCAGCGCTTGGTGCTGGTTCTGCTGGGCTGTGGTGAGGGCATGGATCAGCTCCTTAAATGGTGAGGACTCCATGGGGCTGTTCCCTTCTGCACTCTCCCGGGTTTTGGCACCACTGTAGTGAGACTCTGGTGTGGGTGGAGCACAGAAGCATGGCAGGCGATTGTTTGCGATTTGATTCTTTCCTTTATTGCTGCTTTACAGCACACAACTTAGACATTCTCTCTCACAAACACACACATACACACACAGGCTAGTAGCAAGCCCTCGGCGCCATCCTCCCCTTCTCACCCTCCTTTTATCAGCGCAGGCACTGAAGGAGACACACAAACACACGTTAATTGATAACAGGTGTACTGACATGACCACTCACCTTCCCTGACTCCGCCCTCCATTCACAGACTGACGCTCGGCCACGTCCCCGCTGCCACAGATACATATTGTCATGTCTTCTTATTGTAGAATTGATATGAAGTTATCCAGTGGGGGCTGGTGGTAAATTTTTTGGGGGGTGCAATGAATAAAACATCACTAATATATAATTTAAGTGTGTATATATAAGTTTTGTCATTTGAATCTGAACTGCATTTCATCTGAATAACATGGTACACAGAAAAGTTGGAACTCTTGTTCAAACCAAAAAAAAACAAAAAACAAACTGACCTTACAGTTTTGTCATCTGTCATTTTGTGTAATTTGTACTTTGCTTAGATGACGTGTGCTCTACTATCAACTTTCAGTTTCTCCTCCAAACTTATTTTAGTGGAATAATAATGATAGTGTAAATAATCCACTTGGTTCACGTTCATTACACCTGCGAGTGAATTTGTGACACACCCCCTGGTGACATATTACAGAAACATTGCCAAAATTAACTCAAATGTATTCATCCATTGGAGCGCACAGTGTGTAGTCACATGACATGACTGTCACCAATTGGCTGCATGAACCTCCAGCACCGGGCTGGTTACTGTTAGCCCACAGCCTCTCTGTTTGTTTTTTTTTGGTACTACCGCAAGTGGTGCTACTATACTCAGTTTCCGAAAACCACAAATAATCCTCTTTAAAATGTTTATTAACTTATGCAGATAAGATGATGTGGATGCACACAATATTGACTTTCATTTTACCTTTGAAAGATGGAGATGGGGGAGGTGTGATTTAGCCCTGCTAGTCCATTGATATGAGCCACCCCTGAAGATATGATATTTCTTGGGAGGAAATCATCAGTTGAACAGCATCGCCTGTTTCTTATCATTTATACTAAAAATACAGTATGACTCAAATCTTTGTCTTTCTAAAAAACAAACAAACAAAAAATTCTAAGCTTCATAATAACTGTGGGTGGTAAAAGAGAGCAACTGGACTTGCTTGAAGAGTCTTGAAGACGTTTCACCTCTCATCCGAAAGGCTTCTTCAGTTCTGTCTGACTAGTAGGGAGTATCAGGTATTTATCCTCTCATGGATGAAAAGCTCATCTAAGGTGTCGTTGAGTCATCCTGTTGGTGTGGGTCACTGGGGGCTGGATGTGAACGGCCTTGAGAGTCGTTAGGGTGATCAATGGATTGCCCGTTAAGGTGATCAATGGAATGCTGATTCTCTCTGTCCTCGTGTGAGTCACTGAGGCTACATCCACACGACAACGGCAACGAGATTTAAAAAAAAAAAAAATATCGCATCCACATGGGCAACGGATCAGTAAACTATCAGGTACATATGGCAACGCAACGCTTGCTGAAAACGATGCAATACACATGCCACACCTCTAGGTGCGCTGTAAGACAGTCCCATCGGAGACAGCACAACAATAGAAGAAGTAAGGACGCATGCGCATAAACTATTATGCGCGAGACTTCATATTAGCCACGAAGTCAGAAAAATCTGTTCGTAAAATTACGTTATAATGACCAAATACAATGAAAAGTATTTTTCCAGTCTCACCTGTGAAAGGTAATCCCATGTGATCTCGTTTGGACGGTAAACCTGTTGGTACAGTTAAACGCAGCACATGAATGAGGCATCTTTATTCTCCGCTTTGATCTATCCAATATGGCGGCGAGGATGATGTATGATTCTACACGGAAGGCGGCGTCTTTAATGGTCCGGAATAAATTGAATGCTACACGTTGATGGATTAATTTGCTCTTCTACACCCTTTTTGAGGAATGTATTGTAGGACTTAAACCAACATCTGAAGAGGTGAGATCGCTCCTTTTTTTCCCTTTTTTTGTTGGCGGGATTGACTCTCACTCTCTATCTCACTTTGCACCATTACACAATAAATATTCACAGTGAAAATATTTTGTAAGGGCATTTCATGAACCAAGTTATAGGATTTGTTGACAACTCGCATCGAGTTCGTTACACTTCTACCCGGCGTGAAGCACATGTGGCTGTGACGTCATCGTAAACAAATCCGTTCTACTCATCCAGACGACTTTGCAACGTCAACGTTGCCAGATTTTTCCACTCTGGAACCCGTTCTCAAAAAATATTGTTTTGGGGCACCCAAAACGCCGGTGCCGTGTGGACCCCAGGCCTAAACGATAAACAATTTTATCAGATTCACCTGAATCCGTTGCATTGTGGACAGGGCCTGTAAACAGCTGGGTTTTGGTGCGCATTCAGTTGTCTGGGAAGTGTGCCAAGGACTGCATTGTAGGTGGCTGATAAATGATGTCTTAGACCCCCACCTCTGTTCAGTGATGGCCATTCCAGTTTTTCCAACAAACTCCTCAAACCCCACGACAACATCTCATCCTCATTCACTTCAGAGAAATGCGACAAACTCATGTCTTTTTTCAACTCCAAGATAGAAACCATCCACAACCAACTTGCTGCCTCCTCTGCTATCACCCCTGTCTCAGAACCCTTACTTTCTTCACTCTCTGACCACCAGCTTTCTTCCTTCTCACCTGTAACCATAGCAGACCTCTCCAAAATACTTTCTACTATGAATTCATCCACCTCTCCCCTGGACCCCATGCCATCCAAACTCATCAAAGATTGTTTCACCACCCTTGCCCCGCTCATTACGGACATCATCAATTCTTCCCTCACCTCTGGCACGGTACCCCCACCTCTCAAGCTTGCTACCATCACCCTTCTTCTTAAAAAACTGCCCTTGACCCCGATGACCCTAACAATTATCGTCCCATCTCCAACCTAACATTCTTGTCAAAACTACTGGAAAGAGCCATTGAAACCCAACTCAAAAATCATCTCTTCTCCAATAATCTGTATGAAACATTCCAATCCGGTTTCTGAACCCACCACAGCACTGAAACGGCTCTCCTCAAAGTTACAAATGACCTTCTGCTTTCCTCTGACTCTGGCTCCTTTACCATCCTCCTTCTTCTCGACCTCAGTGCTGCTTTTGACACAGTTAATCACTCCATCCTTCTCAACTGTTTGAAATCCATTGGTATCACTGACTGCGCCCTTTCTTGGTTCAAATCCTATCTGTCTGAAAGATTCCACTTCATTGCTATTAACCATCACAAATCCCGCACCACCCCTGTTTCACATGGGGTCCCGCAATGTTCAGTTCTTGGCCCCATTCTCTTCATGCTATACATGCTCCCACTTGGTTACATTATACGCCGCCATGGACTTCAATTCCACTGCTACGCCGATGACATCCAGCTCTACATCACCACTAAAACCATCACTCCAGCCATCTTTTCCACCCTCACCAACTGCCTGACAGATATTAAAACCTGGATGAGCCACAACTTTCTCAAACTCAACAACAATAAAACTGAAATTATCATCTTTGGTCCAAAATCCATCCTCCCCACCACCCAAGATTTCTCACTCTGCATCGATGGTCACTCTGTCACTCCTTCCCCCCTGGTCAGAAATCTTGGAATCTACATGGACCCTGCACTTTCCTTCAAGTCACACATTAACTATGTCACCAAAACATCTTTTTTCCATCTACGTAACATAGCACGTCTACGACCTATTCTATCCTTCTCAGCTGCAGAAACACTAATCCATGCTTTCATCACTTCCAGACTTGACTACTGCAACAGCATCCTGTATGGCCTCCCCTCCTCTGTTCTCCAAAAGCTGCAATATGTTCAAAACTCTGCTGCCCGACTGCTCACTCGATCCCCCTCCAGAGAACACATCACCCCCATCCTCCGTCAACTTCACTGGCTTCCCATTAAACAGCGCATGCATTTCAAGATCCTCCTCATCACCTACAAAGCTCTTAACAACCTCGCTCCCCCATATCTGACTGATCTCCTCCAACGCTACTCTCCTACTCGCCGACTACGCTCTGCTGATGCAAACCTTCTTACCCCCATCACCATGACCAAATATCGCACAATGGGAGACAGAGCCTTTGCCATTGCTGCCCCAACCCTCTGGAACTCTCTCCCACAAGTCATCCGAAACTCTGATACACTGCTGTCCTTCAAAAACCAACTCAAAACTCATCTCTTCAATGCTACTTACAATACCTGAGACATCATCTTCCATCATCATCCACTGTTTTTCCCTCTGTTTTCCTTCTGTGTGTGTGCTGTGTGCGTGTTGTGTGTGAAATTTTTGTAAAGCGTCTTTGAGTGTTAAGAAAAGCGCTATATAAAACCAATGTATTATTATTATTATTATTATTATTATTATTAGGTTGACAAAAATGGCTTCTTTAACTCCTCGCTCATACCAACGATCCTCTCTGGCTAAAATGCGTACGTTGCAATCCTGAAATGAGTGTCCTTTGTTGTTAAGATGAAGGTAGACAGCAGAATCCTGGCCTGAGGAACTGGCTCTCCTGTTTTTGCTACTAAAGATTTTGCTACTAAAGTTGCAGACCTCAAACTAGACTTAGATGAAACCATGGTTTCTTACGATGTCACTTCTCTTTTTACCTGCATTCCCACCACAGAAGCAGTCTAATCTGTTAGAAAACAACTCCTTCAAGACAACACCTTACTGGATAGAATGAACCTCACCATGGACCAGATTTGCACTCTGCTTGACCTCTGCCTGACTACCACTTATTTCCAGTTTAATGAAAGTTTCTACAGACAGAAGCATGGATGTGCCATGGGCTCACCGGTGTCCCCTAATGTGGCCAATCTTTACATGGAGGAAGTGGAACATAAAGCTTTGACCACTTTTTCAGGAGTTGCTCCCAGCCACTGGTTCAGATATGTGGATGGCACCTGGGTTAAAATCAAAACCCATGAAGTGGAAGCCTTCTCTAAGCACATCAATGCAGTGGATATCAACATCAATTTCACTCGGGAGGAAGTCAGTGGGAATAATCTAGCCTTCTTGGATTGTGATGTACACATTAGACAAGACAGAAGCCTTAGCATCAAGGTCTACCGGAAACCCACACACACAGACCAGTACCTACTCTTCGACTCTCACCACCCACTGGAACACAAATTGGGGGTCATTAGGACCTTGCAACACAGGGCTCAGAACATCCCTACAATGGTAGAGGGAAAAGAGAAGGAGCAGAATCACATCAAGAAAGCACTTCAGAACTGCGGGTATCCCAACTGGTCTTTCTTCAAGAGCAGAAAAAGGAACATAATGGACAAGGAGGATAACAGGAACAAATGCAAGAACATTGTCATTCCCTACATTTCTGGTCTATCTGAGAAACTCAGGAGGATCTTCTACAAACACAACATTCCGGTACATTTCAGACCCAGTAACACCCTGAAGCAGAAACTGGTCCACCCTAAGGACAGAATAGCCAGACACAAACAGGACAACATAGTGTATGCAATTCAGTGCAGTGAGGAATGCACGGACTCATATATTGGGGAAACAAAACAACCGCTTCACAGGCGTATGGCTCAACACAGGAGAGCCAGTTCCTCAGGCCAGGACTCTGCTGTCTACCTTCATCTTAACAACAAAGGACACTCATTTCAGGATTGTAACGTACGCATTTTAGCCAGAGAGGATCGTTGGTATGAGCGAGGAGTTAAAGAAGCCATTTTTGTCAACCTGGAATGGCCATCACTGAACAGAGGTGGGGGTCTAAGACATCATTTATCAGCCACCTACAATGCAGTCCTTGGCACACTTCCCAGACAACTGAATGCACACCAAAACCCAGCTGTTTTCAGTGACTCACAAGAGGACAGAGAGAATCAGCATTCCATTGATCACCTTAACGGGCAATCCATTGATCACTCTAATGACTCTTGAGGCCGTTCACATCCAGCCCCCAGTGACCCACACCAACAGGATGACTCAACGACACCTTAGATGAGCTTTTCATCCATGAGAGGATAAATACCTGATACTCCCTACTAGTCAGACAGAACTGAAGAAGTCTTTTGGATGAGAGGTGAAATGTCTTCAAGAATCTTCAAGCAAGTCCAGTTGCTCTCTTTTACCACCCACGGTTACTATGACCTGGATGACTGAGAATCTTCACAGACAAGCTTTATAATAACTCTGCCCCCAGTCAAGTTTAGTGCCAGATGTCTCTGCTGAATGCTGAACGAGCACTAGATTATTTTTTCATGCTTTCTGAAGGAAAAGACTCTTAAAGGTGAGACAGGATCTTCAGTCTTCCATTTTGGTTCCAGTTTGCTCAATTTTTTTTTTTTTTTACAATTTGATTATTGCATTTTAAAAGTCCTAGTTAAAGTCCTAGTTGGCATCTCACAAATAATATTCAATTAGTAATACTCAATATAAATGCTAATAAAATGTTAATTCATGTACATTTATGATACCAGACCACTGCTGAATTCTGGATTCTAATATGCTACTGTTTCTATAGCAACAGCTCATTCACAGGGACTTGTTCAGCAGATACTTCGCTAATAATAAGAAGATAAATCATTGATATGGTGAAGTTTTCCATAAGTAAGATTTATGACATCTTCAGGACAGAGAAGTTTACACTTCTTTGCAGCTTCTTGTTAACAATAGATGACAATCTGCACATATATTTTGTTTTATTAACTTTAAGAGAGAGAGAGAATAAAGAGAGGCTGGTGAGGGAATGATTGTTTACAGCAGTTTCCCAACCTTTCTTGAGCCACGGCACATATTTTACATTTGAAAAATCCCATGGCACACCACCAAACAAAAATGTCACAAAAAGTATATATAATGCAATATATTGATCATCTAGTCTCAATTTATTCACAATTTACTTACTCAGTGTGAAACCTGGGCCTGTTTAGTGGAACACAAAGCTGATATACTCGCAGGAATTGAAGAAAGACACACACGAAGATCTTCCTCAACAGCTCTGAGTCACTCTCCTTTTTTAGTTTTTATAGCAGCCATGCTTGAAAAGCCCAGCTCGCATAGATAGGTTGTGGAAAATCACTTTTTTTGCTTTCTTCTGACCTCTACTCATACTAGGGCCTTCATCTGGGTCAGAATTTTCTCCAGGGCCCAGTTTGGATTGTGTACTTTTTCTTTTCAAATATTTATCTATCGCTATCACCACTGTCACACCTGAAGCATTACTAATTCTATTGTTTGAATGGCAACAGGTAGATACACAGGTTAATTAGCTACCTGCTGCCATCTAGTGGAAGAGTATTTATTTGTTCTGCCCGTCACTATACGTCGCTGGCATAGACAAACAAAGACAAATTATTTGAAGTAAATAAATAATAATTTTCAGAACAATTAAGTGAAATTTGATAATTTCCCATGGTACACCTGATGATCTCTCATGGCACACTAATGTGCCGCAGCACAGTGGTTGGGAATCACTGGTTTACAGCTGCTATAATGTAAGTGACAACAGGAACTAACTCATTTCTGACATTCTACAACATTAAATGTTACTACAAATGGATAAAAAAACAATGATGTGCTGTTCATTTCAGTTTATCCAGAATTTACTTCCCAGATCAATTTTAAATGTAAAATATTCCATCCTCAATATTGCCATTTTTAAAAATGAAATGTTTTTCATGTACTTAATATTTTAATGATAGTATTGTACATGCCATTGAGTAATTAATATGGCAGAAAGGTGATTAGCAAGCAGGAATAAGGCCTCTGTGTTGTCAGTGAGGGCCGACATGAGGTGTTTGTTATCCATAGAGTTAACAGTGACTCAGAAAACACATAACACTCTCAGACACAGCAGTCTGTAAACATCATCCACTGACTGAACATTCACTGAAAAGTGCACAATGATTCTCCGATAATTAAATCCAAATATATTACCATAATGTTTAAGAGTGAATTATACATGACTTTATCTGCTCCAGTCTGTGTTCGTTGCACGCATCGGTGAAAATGAGTGTGTTTTGCTGTGTTTTTACAACAAGTTTCTACTTTTCTGGGTCACAGACACTGTTATGGCCAAGAGGTGAATACATTCGAATACATTTTGTATGTGTGTGTGAGAGAGAATGAGAGTATACAAGTGTGCGTGCGCGCCCACACACACACACACACACACACACACACACACACACACACACACACACACACAGGGTGTATAAAGTGGGTAATTACAGAACTAAAAACTGAGCCTCTCAGCTATTCTGAGACTGCTTGCTGTGCTGAGAATCTGTTCTTTTATTAATCATGAGTTTTTACTCATCCAACACACACACACCCACACCTGTTCAGCAGTCATGTCGTCTCAGGCTGCATTAGTTTCAGCTAAATCATTATGATCAGCTGATACGTTTGGTCTCAAAAATCGCTAAAAACAAACACCAAGTCGTCAAGTTTTTTTTTTATATCGCTTTTAACAATAGACATTGTCTCAAAGCAGCTTTACAGAACTTTAATGACTTTAAACATGAGCTAATTTTATCCCTAATCTATCCCCAATAAGCAAGCCTGTGGTGACGGTGGCAAGGAAAAACTCCCTCAGATGACATGAGGAAGAAACCTCGAGAGGAACCAGACTCAAAAGGGAACCCATCCTCATTTGGATGATAACACAGAATGTGATTATAACATTTTTAACAGAAACACCACCACTTGAGACATTACGTTTTAAAACAATATGTGATATTCAGCGCAGAAAACATGTGTAATCACTGTTATATGAAGTTTTCTGTAAGGAGAAATGTGTTTGTATAACATTTCTGGAAGGAGTCTCCAGTGTCAGAGCTCTGTAACAGTTAGAGGTGAAGCTAGAACTGTAAGTTTTCTGAGATCACAGGAGTTTACGCTTCTTTTCAATGTAACTTTTTTTAATAAGAAATTTTTCATTTGATTAACTTGAAGAGAGAAAATAAAGATGTGCTGGTGAGGGAAAGACTGTTTATAGCTGCTATAACATAAGCGAAAATGAACTTTTTTGACATGAAACATCACTCATCTCATCTCATTATCTGTAGCCGCTTTATCCTGTTCTACAGGGTCGCAGGCAAGCTGGATCCTATCCCAGCTGACTACGGGCGAAAGGCGGGGCACACCCTGAACAAGTCGTCAGGTCATCACAGGGCTGACAGACATGAAACATAAATATAAGCATTCAAAAATGCAACATTTTGTTTCATTAATAAATTCTCATTTCATTATCTGTAGCCGCTTTATCCTGTTCTACAGGGTCGCAGGCAAGTTGGAGCCTATCCCAGCTAACTATGGGCAAAAGGCGGGGTACACCCTGGACAAGTCACCAGGTCATCACAGGGCTGACAGACATGAAACATAAATATAAACATTCAAAAATGCAACATTTTGTTTCATTAATAAATTCTCATCTCATCTCATTATCTGTAGCCGCTTTATCCTGTTCTACAGGGTCGCAGGCAAGTTGGAGCCTATCCCAGCTAACTATGGGCAAAAGGCGGGGTACACCCTGGACAAGTCACCAGGTCATCACAGGGCTGACAGACATGAAACATAAATATAAACATTCAAAAATGCAACATTTTGTTTCATTAATAAATTCTCATCTCATCTCATTATCTGTAGCCGCTTTATCCTGTTCTACAGGGTCGCAGGCAAGCTGGAGCCTATCCCAACTGACTACGGGTGAAAGGCGGGGTACACCCTGGACAAGTCACCAGGTCATCACAGGGCTGACACATAGACACAGACAACCATTCACACTCACACCTACGGTCAATTTAGAGTCACCAGTTAACCTAACCTGCATGTCTTTGGACTGTGGGGGAAACCGGAGCACCCGGAGGAAACCCACGCGGACACGGGGAGAACATGCAAACTCCACACAGAAAGGCCCTCGCCGGCCGGCCACGGGGCTCGAACCCGGACCTTCTTGCTGTGAGGCGACAGCGCTAACCACTACACCACCGTGCCGCCCGTCATTAATAAATTAAAAATTGTAATTGTTGGTAATTTGCTGTGGTATAAGAGGAATAAACACTGAGTGACATGCTGTTTTCTAAATAATACACTAACATACTAGCGTGGTTTAATTTCCTATACAAGCACAGCCTGAAGGCTGTTATTGCTCAGATGACTGATATAGTCATAACGTTGTTATGGTTAGTATTTAGTGATCAGGTCTCATGTCTTCTAAGTGAAAGATCAGCTGAAATGAAACTGATCTGAAAACAAATATGAATAGAACTTCAACACTTTTATCTGACTCTGATTTGAGTAAAACAGGATGTGATGTTAATATACTGTATCGTCTTTGAGTGGAAGGTTCAGCTGGAATAGATTGAATAAATGATTGGTGTGTAATTTTAAGTTATTTAATCAGTAGACAATGTCCAAATGAAATTAAATTTTCTTTTTTGACAGATTGACGGATGTTTTGGATAAATGAGGGCAGGGCACGCAGGCTCTCACGACTGTAGGGTTATTGTCGTTCCATTTTCATATAAAATCTGACAGAATTGTCTGAAAAGGTTCTCTGTGTATAACTCCATCCAGAGAGAGAGAGAGAGAGAGAGAGAGATTTCCTTGGAGGGATCTCAAACAAAGGTCAGTGTGACATGAAAATTACAGAGTAAAAAGGAACACTGTGCTTCATGCAGACCGGGTCAGAATAATAGTTCTACAGATAATTCCTTTCTTCAAAGCTGATAAATTTCTTAAAACCTGGAATTATCACATGCTCGTATTCTGCTCGCTCATCCTCGTACCATATCTCATAACACAACATCCTCCTACATGTTTCCGCCACCAAAGACTCCTTTCCTCATCTACTCTAATCACCTGCCTCTACTTATCTTTTTGTCTCCTTTCATATGATCTCACAGTGCCCTTATCGGCTCCACTGTGCTTTGCATAAGTATTCACCCCCTCAACTTTTATATCACACAATATCACTTTTATATCACATAATATTGTCCATCTGCTTTTCGTTTCTCCTCCACAGTTAAAAATAAATAAATAAATAAATAAATAAATAAAAGGACGATGGAGTTAATATAAAAATCCACCCGGATCACGTGCACCTTCTCAATCATCTCATCTCATCTCATTATCTCTAGCTGCTTTATCCTTCTACAGGGTCGCAGGCAAGCTGGAGCCTATCCCAGCTGACTATGGGCGAAAGGCAGGGTACACCCTGGACAAGTCGCCAGGTCATCACAGGGCTGACACATAGACACAGACAACCATTCACACTCACATTCACACCTACAGTCAATTTAGAGTCACCAGTTAACCTAACCTGCATGTCTTTGGACTGTGGGGGAAACCGGAGCACCCGGAGGAAACCCACGCGGACACGGGGAGAACATGCAAACTCCGCACAGAAAGGCCCTCGCCGGCCATGGGGCTCGAACACAGGACCTTCTTGCTGTGAGGCGACAGCGCTAACCACTACACCACCGTGCCGCCCCCTTCTCAATCACTGCTGAAAAAAATGGAGATCAGATTTCGGGGCATGTCACTCAAATTCACCTGACCAGCACAACTACAGTCTGGATGAGAAAGAAATCAGCTGATGCCTCACTTATCACTTCTTCACACCATTCTTTGTATTTGTATTACCACTTGATGTGCTCTGTTCCAAAATATCCAAAATAATCTGACAATTTTTTAACAATAAAAGTTAAATCTTTTCATCTTGCAAGCTCATTTACACCAGTCTCACCGTGCATTGCTCCGTTCTAAAGTGTAACAGATTCAGAGTGAATCATGTTTATGATGTTCACCTGCCAGTGCTATGAAATTAGAAATCCGTTTGTACAGCCAGACTTTCCTCACTGTAAACAACCTGAATGTGAATTTAACATGAGCCACTTCAGGCCATGTGATTCAGAAGCCTGTAAGGTAAAGATTAATGATTTTATAAATAAAGCTCTCCTTGAGAGATCCTCCCCACAGCAGTTGTTATGCTTGGCTGTTTTCAAATCATATCTCATCTATAATAAATACAGCATGACAACGAGGGATTTTCCACTCTCCCACCATGAAAAGGTCCTCGGCCGTCACCCTGCTTTTCAGGTTGAGTGGCACTTCAGCTAGTAGCATTCGAAATGAAACGCAAGAATGACTTTTAGCAGGAGGTGGTGGTGAATTATTCACTTTTATATGTAAGGTGTCATCAAATGAAAATAGGCTACAGATGTGAGCCATACTGAGGATTCTACTATCAAACATAAGGTGAGAGAATAGTACAGTCTTGCGCAGGACTCCATATTTCCTGACTTATGTCAAAACATTAAGTCAAAAAGTAAGGACTAAAAGACTCAAGGACATGCTGTTAAAGGAAAATAATCAGCAGTGCAAAGCCAAGTTACTGTAACCATCCTGAAGTGGATTAATTTTCATTAACAGCACATCCCCATCACAAATGTTTTATTCCTCTTACACCACAGCCAATTTATAACATTTGGGGGGTGGGGGTGGGGGGGTGTTAGGATCTCATCTCATCTCATTATCTCTAGCCGCTTTATCCTGTTCTACAGGGTCGCAGGCAAGCTGGAGCCTATCCCAGCTGACTACGGGCGAAAGGCGGGGTACACCCTGGACAAGTCGCCAGGTCATCACAGGGCTGACACATAGACACAGACAACCATTCACACTCACATTCACACCTACGGTCAATTTAGAGTCACCAGTTAACCTAACCTGCATGTCTTTGGACTGTGGGGGAAACCGGAGCACCCGGAGGAAACCCACGCGGACACAGGGAGAACATGCAAACTCCGCACAGAAAGGCCCTCGCCGGCCACGGGGCTCGAACCCGGACCTTCTTGCTGTGAGGCGACAGCGCTAACCACTACACCACCGTGCCACCCCGGGTGTTAGGATATTTGTTTTATTTTTTTTCAATGCAGTAATAACTCTGTGATGTTAATGGGGCAGTGAGAGTGCTGTAGCACCATTACACACCATATATTTTAAGTTCGTTTCTTAGACAAGTATATTTTTTAAGTTTGTTACCTTGTTAACAGTTTCGGCGAGAATCTCCCGCCTTCTTCAGAAACAGTCACCAGATGTCGAGTGGTGACGTGCCTTATCAGCTGATGTTGCGTGCAGGAGGCGTGAACGTCCCGCCCAATTTGACAGGTAGTCCACGCCTCCTGCTGTCAGGTCGCTCCTCCAGGATGGCGCTCCAGGTGTGCGACAGTGCATACGCTCCCTCGTCCCGGTTCATCGTCCTCTGCGCCCGCTTGCGTATTTCCACTGCCTCTAAAATCCAACGCTGGAATCTATTTTCTTCAGCGCGAATGACTCTGGCCTCTTCCCAATTCATTATGTGATTTTGCCGTTTGCAGTGGTCTGAAATGGCTGATTTTAGGTTTTCTTGGTGTGCTTTTTCTTTTTCGGATCTTGTGAGTCTTCTTGTTGTTTCTTTTTCACATTCTAATTGGTGTTCTTTCCTTCGAGTATGGAAGCATCTGCCCGTTTCACCAATATAGACTTTATTACATGAACGGCAAGGGATTTCATAGATGACGTTGCATTTATTGTCCAGTTGTATTTTGTCTTTGGGGTGAACTAGCAGCTGTCGGAGGTTCTTGTATGGTTTGACCGGGGTGTTGATGTGGTATTTCCTCATGGATCGTTGGATGCGTTCTGTGACTCCTTTTATGTATGGTAGTGTGACAAAGCCTCGGTTTGTTTTTTCGGTGTTTTTTCTTGTTTGTTTATTTTCTTTTATTTGTGTCTGTAATTTCCCTTTCCGAATTGCCCACGGTGGATATTGGCAGTTTTTTAATGCCTGTTGGATGTGTTGTTCCTCCTCCTGTCTGTCTTTCTCCTCCGTGATGGTCTGTGCTCGGTCGTATAGTGTTCTGATTACTGACATTTTGTGTGCGATGGGATGTTCTGATGTCCAGAGAAGATATTGGTCGGTGTGTGTAGGTTTTCTGTATGTTGTAATTCTAATGTTCCCTTCTTCTGTGTGGTGTATTTTTAAGTCCAAAAAAGCTATTGTCTTGTCCGTTTCCTCTTCGTGTGTGAATTTGATGTTGCCTGTCTTGTCTATGGAGTTTAAATGATCCGTGAGTTGTTGTGTGTGGCCTGTTTTGGTTATTTCAAGAATGTCATCAACGTATCTTTTCCAGAAGATAGGTTTGCAGTCATCCGGTGCTGTTTCTATGGCTCGGGTTTCCAGATCCTCCATAAAAAAGTTACATAGAGTGGCAGATAGCGGGTCCCCCATTGCAAATCCCTCTTTTTGTCTATAGATTATGCCTCTAAATTGGAAAAATGTGGAAGTGGAAATGAAATGTAATAGTTTTGTTATGTCCTGTACTGTAAGTTTTGTGCGTTTTTTCAGGGTTCTGTCTGCTTTTATCCGGTTTTCTACTATGTTGAGAGTGTTTGTGACCGGTGTTTTTGTAAAGAGGGATATGACGTCATGCGATACAAACATTTCATCCTTTTTTATCTTGATTTCCTTTAATTCTTTCGCCAGTTGTTTTGAGTTTTTGCAGTGGTATTCCGTGAGTCCGAGGAGTGGTTTGATTATGTCTGCCAACATCTTGGAAAGGTTGTAAGTAACTGTTCCTATACTGTCTACTATGGGTCTTAGTGGTGCTCCGGGTTTATGAATTTTCGGTGTGCCGTAGATCCGGGGGGTGATGTTTGCTGTGGGGATGAGGTGGTTGTATGTTTGTTTATCGATTTTGTTGTCATCCAGTAACGGTTTGAGTAATAGCTTTAGTCTTCTTTTCTTTTCCTCCGTCGGGTCTTTTTTTAATACTTCATATGTGTTTGGGTCCGTGAGCATTTCATTCATTTGTTTTGCATATTGATTAGTGTCCATGATAACCGTGGTCCTCCCTTTATCAGCCGGTAATATTGTTATTTTCTTGTTCTTTGTGAGTGTTCTGATGGCTTCCATTTCCTGTTTGGTTATGTTTCTGGGTGGCGGTTTAGCTGAGGTGAGGATGCCTGCTATTTCATTCCTTAATGCGGCCTTCTGTCCTTGGTCCTGTATCATATTGCACGCTAGTTCCGTGGCTAATACGAATTCTTCATGCGGGATTTTATTTGGTGTGATGGCATAGTTTAGTCCCCGTGAGAGTATAGTGCGTTCTGCTGTTGTTAGTGTGTGTTTAGACAGGTTGCAAATCCAGTTTTCGTTTGTTTGCTTGTCCTTGCATTTATTTTGTTTCTTATTGATAAGTCTGTTCAGTTTTTTAATATGGCGTGTTTTTGTTTTTGAAAACTCTTGTTCTTGTATTGCATTCAGATGTTCTTCCATATTTTTTTCCATGTCACTGCTGAATTTGAACCGGCGTTTGAATTCTTGTTTTCTTTGTGCTATTTCTGTGTTTAAATTGTTGATTTTGTTAGTCGTGCATCTGATTCTTTCTCTTACCAGAGTCATTCGCGCTCTTTCGATGGTCCTTTCCGCGTTTCTTGTTGGTATCGGATTTTTTATGTAGAGGCTTGCTGGAATGACGCCTTCGTCTCGGCAGCGGAGATTGAAGCGGAGATGGTTTCTTTGTCGCGCCAATTTTTTTCCTAGCTTTTCCAGGTAGCGTACCTCTTTGGCACAATCTTCTCCATAACTTATTTTTAATACGTAGTGGATGTTCATTATGTCTAACTATTACAAATATTTTAAGTTCGTTTCTTAGACAAGTATATTTTTTAAGTTTGTTACCTTGTTAACAGTTTCGGCGAGAATCTCCCGCCTTCTTCAGAAACAGTCACCAGATGTCGAGTGGTGACGTGCCTTAAGGCACGTCACCACTCGACATCTGGTGACTGTTTCTGAAGAAGGCGGGAGATTCTCGCCGAAACTGTTAACAAGGTAACAAACTTAAAAAATATACTTGTCTAAGAAACGAACTTAAAATATTTGTAATAGTTAGACATAATGAACATCCACTACGCATTACACACCATCTCCTAAGAAAGGCGAGCGTAATGTCAGCTTATATCTATCAAATAGCAGCATTTTAAAAATCATTGGTCACTCAATCAAAGTATTTAAATGTTAAAGATTTAAAATGTATAGAGTTGTGAATGAGGACTTTAGGAAGAGTAATATTTGTTAAATGGTTGAATGAATGTTATACCTGCTGTTACTGAAACTGACCAATAAAAGCCAAGCTGCTGGACATAAAGACCACCTCAGTGCAAGTCGCCCTTTTCCTTTTCCCAGCTGAACAAAGTGAAATTGAGATTCGTGCCCTTTTTCTCTCCCTCAGTTTCTGACTAATACATGTCTCTGGTCAGTCCTCATTCTTCTCTTTCTCTTTCTGCTGCTTCTTCTATTGGTCTGATTTTCAAATGGACTGGCACTTTCAATTTGTAATGTTTTAATGGACACAGAGAAAGAGGGAGAGAGAGAAAGAGGGAGAGAGAGAGAGAGAGAGAGAGAGAGAGAATTTTTTAAACTTTAAAATCTTTTAATGCAAACATTGATAACAGCGAAAGTTACTTACACTCTTAAGAACCAAAAACACAGTTCCTGAGTGAGGGGAAAGGGGGGAGGGGGTATAAGGATGATTTGAGTAAATGATTAAACTGAATTCTGCCTTCCTCCACAACATATATGACATTCTGAAGACACCACGTATTCCAGACAGTACAGTGGTGCTTGAAAGTTTGTGAACCCATTAGAATTTTCTATATTTCTGCATAAATATGACCTAAAACATCATCAGATTTTCACACAAGTCCTAAAAGTAGATAAAGAGAACCCAGGTAAACAAATAAGACAAAAATATTATACTTGGTAATTTATTTATTGAGGAAAATGATCCAATATTACATATCTGTGAGTGGCAAAAGTATGTGAACCTCTAGGATTAGCAGTTAATTTGAAGGTGAAATTAGAGTCAGGTGTTTCCAATCAATGGGATGTCAATCAGGTGTGAGTGGGCACCCTGTTTTATTTAAAGAACAGGGATCTATCAAAGTCTGATCTTCACAACACATGCTTGTGGAAGTGTATCATGGCACGAACAAAGGAGATTTCTGAGGACCTCAGAAAAAGTGTTGTTGATGCTCATCAGGCTGGAAAAGGTTACGAAATCATCTCTAAAGAGTTTGGACTCCACCAATCCACAGTCAGATAGATTGTGTACAAATGGAGGAAATTTAAGAACATTGTTACCCTCCCCAGGAGTGGTCAACCAACAAAGATCACTCCAAGAGCAAGGCGTGTAATAGCCGGCGAGGTCACAAAGGACCCCAGGGTAACTTCTAAGCAACTGAAGGCCTCTCTCACATTGGCTAATGTTAATGTTCATGAGTCCACCATCAGGAGAACACTGAACAACAATGGTCTGTATGGCAGGGTTGCAAGAAGAAAGCCACTGCTCTCCAAAAAGAACATTGCTGCTCATCTGCAGTTTGCTAAAGATCACATGGACAAGGCAGAAGGCTACTGGAAAAATGTTTTGTGGACGGATGAGATCAAAATAGAACTTTTTGGTTGAAATGAGAAGCGTTATGTTTGGAGAAAGGAAAACACTGCATTCCAGCATAAGAACCTTATCCCATCTGTGAAACATGGTGGTGGTAGTATCATGGTTTGGGCCTGTTTTGCTGCATTTGGGCCAGGACGGCTTGCCATCATTGATGGAACAATGAATTCTGAATTATACCAGCGAATTCTAAAGGAACATGTCAGGACATCTGTCCATGAACTGAATCTCAAGAGAAGGTGGGTCATGCAGCAAGACAATGACCCGAAGCACACGAGTCGTTCTACCAAAGAATGGTTAAAGAAGAATAAAGTTAATGTTTTGGAATGGCCAAGTCAAAGTCCTGACATTAATCCAATCAAAATGTTGTGGAAGGACCTGAAACAAGTAGCTCATGTGAGGAAACCCACCAACATCCCAGAGTTGAAGCTGTTCTGTATGGAGGAATGAGCTAAAGTTCCTCCAAGCCGGTGTGCAGGACTGATCAACAGTTACCGGATACATTTAGTTGCAGTTATTGCTGCATAAGGGGGCCACACCAGATACTGAAAGCAAAGGTTCACATACTTTTGCCACTCACAGATATGTAATATTGGACAATTTCCCTCAATAAATAAATGACCAAGAATAACATTTTTGTCTCATTTGTTTAACTGGGTTCTCTTTATCTACATTTAGGACTTGTGTGAAAATCTGATGATGTTTTAGGTCATATTTATGCAGAAATATAGAAAATTCTAAAGGGTTCACAAACTTTCAAGCACCACTGTAGTCAGGTCTTTCATTTCTTTGTAAAACCTGTATACTGTGTGCATGCTGTCACCTGAGTTACCTTCAGTTTTACTCTTGTGACTCAGGTATATGACCAGTAATGGTTTGACCAACAATAAAATGAAAGAGCTGACATTTATCCCTCTGCTTCTGGGAATATCTGGACCCTAGAATAAAAACGTCCAGAGAAAAGTTCTCGTCAAACATATGAAATCGACTTTCCAGCCCTGTAAACAAAGTTTTCAGTCTTGTACAGTTCATGAAGGTGTGAAAAACAGTCTCCTTCCTGCCACAGAAAGGACTTTCACTCCTGCCCTCTGAGTTAAAAACACAGATAAAGGAGTTTACTGCAATAACACCCTGAAGGGTTCATACCTCCCATCTGTAAATCCCCCTTCAGCCAGAAAAAATTTTGCCTTCGCGATAAACTGCACAACATCTGAGAAGAAGTCATCTACTCGGGCATTTCTGGCACGTTTGGTTTGCTTCAAGAAGTTTTAATGTTATCAATATGACATGAAAGTGTCAGGAAGTCACTGTGCTGGAGACTGCATTTGATACTACAGTCAAAGAAGGATTCACTCTCACATTGTGCTGAGTTAATGCTGGTAGTGTCTTTTCTCTCTATCTGAGCCTGTGTTCCAGTCTTTTTCCTCCTCTTATGGGGAACTTTAAAAAGGTTTCAGTCCCCCATAAGGGGATTACTACTTTCTTCCAGGTGGCACTGTGGTGTAATGGTTAGCACTGTTGCCTCACAGCAAGAAGGTTCTGGGTTCGAGCCCAGTGGTTGACAGGGGCCTTTCTTTGTGGAGTTTGCTTATTCTCCCTGTGTCTGTGTGGGTTTCCTCTGGGTGGTCTGGTTTCCCTCACAGTTCAAAGAGATGCAGTTAGGTTAATATGGGGTGGCCTTGGGCAAGGCACCTTACCCCCAACTTCTCCCTGGGCACTGTAGCATAGCTGGGTGTGTGTGTGTGTGTGTGCTCATTGTTCACTTGTGTGTGCATGTGTGTGTTCACTGGTTCAGATGGGTTAAATGCAAAGGATGAATTTCACTGTGCTTGAGTGTGCATGTGACAAATAAAGGCTTCTTCTTCTTCTTCTTCTTCTTCTTCTCTATTCTTCTTCCACATGAGCCAGACTCACTTCCTCTTTATTGTGGTGCACCGCCTCTGACTGTGTGTCCTGTATCGGGTCATGTTTATCTCCTGCTGTGTTCTGGTGTAACTGAGTTCTGCTGTAATTGTTTTCTGGTGTAACTGTGTTCTGGTGTCACTGTGGGTGTGTTAGTGGAAGCTCCAGCTTCATCCCTTACTGCCTGAATATCATTGGTGTTTATGGTTTCTGTTGTTATCTGATTTTCCCTTATCTGTTTTTGGTGTTATTGTTCACGTTGTTTTCAGGAGCCTTTGACATTGTTGTTGTGTTTCTTAGGACACAGCCTTACCACCTGACCAGTTTGACCACAACCAAAACATTTCATCAGGTTTGTGGTGCCATAAATAACAATGTTGAAATCTTCCATTTTTCATTAAGAGTTAAATCTGGTTCCTTGTTGTCTTTACAATAATACACACAACTCGCCTGAAGGAGACTGTGGGTTTAACCAGCGGGGGTTTACTCGCTGTTCCTATCAGTTTTAACCGAGACACTAATTTACAATTGTGAGAGAATATTTGTTTCAGTATCTGTATCAGTATCTCATTCTTTATAAATGTGGAGCAATAGAGAAGATTATTTCTCTGAGGGAACAGCTAATGGCAGCACATTCACCAGAACAGCATCAGTAACTACACCTTTATCAGCCAACCCGTTTACTGGCTCTACAATGCACAGGAAAAGGACAATAGTGTTATTCGTTCAGGCCGCTGACAGGATGTTCATGTGGCTCACAGTTTCACTGATGGCAAGGCCACAAACTTCAACACTAGGGGTGGGGACCATCATAATGACTTGCAGCAGCGGAATAAAAGCAAACTTCTCCCTGCCCAAGTCAGTCATGATCCTGGACTAAACCAGATTAAACTGGAACTGCAGCTCAGGCAAAGAGAAGAGACCTTCATTTTTACCTTCTTTTTCTTCCTTCTCCATTTCCTCTGTCCTTTTGTGTGTGTGTGTGTGTTAAATTGCCCTCCTGTGACTCTGTCCCCTCAGCAACACTCGTCTGAGAGAGACAGAGAGAGACAGAGAGAGAGAGACAGACTTATGAAAACTTTTTTTCAACAAAGTGTGATGACAAAGGGTATCAATTAACTTTAATCATTGCTCAAGTAGAGAAAAAAAAACAGAATCAAAATGAAAGCAGCAATTCTCCCTCAATTCTGAGAGTACACAATACACCTCCCATAGCCCACAGGTCACTGAAAGTCAGTTATCAACCGAAGTATAAAAACCATGCTCCACTCTGATACATGCTTTAAGAAGCCCTCTGAAAATCTGCTCATCATCCACACAGCCCACACCCTGACACCCATTCTTACCGCTCAACCAGACAGCTTAGCAGTGGCTGACAAAAAATTAATCAGTGAGTGGATTTTTCCTTTCTTTGCTGAATAATTTGGACCATAGATAAACAACTGAAAAGAAAAGTGCCCCCCCAAACCCTGAACCAATACCCTCAACAAATCAAAAAGTGCCACCAAACGTGAACACAGAATAAATAAATGTGCTAAGGTTTCTGGCTATGAACAGAAAAAACAACCCTCTGCATGATCAGGATCCAGGTGTGCTATGTGTCTGTTTGTGGCTATTGCCTCATGCACGACTATCCACTGGAGGCTCACTGCCCATTTTTCAACAGGTCATTTATATAAGGCCAGCAACTTTTCAGGGATGAACATGGGCCAAAAAAACTCAGCCTGCCTCGGTGCTTTTATGTCCCAGAGTGACTGAAAGTTCTGTATCTTCACACATGTGAAATACAGTGCTTTCTCCCCCAAGCCTTCGAACTTTCATAGCTGTGGTGTTCTGAAGGACAGGAAATGATCTTCTCTTTCTTGCCATTCAGCCACATTGGCACTAACTTTAACTAAGCACTCAGCCCCACCATACAGTATACCCACCCATGACAAAAGAACCACCAAACCCAAATGCATGCAATGTAAAAAATAAATAATTGTGATCTACCCTATCAAAAGCTTTTTCCTGGTTCAAATAAATTACACCAAGGTTTACATCATAAACATGGCAAACGTCAATTAAGTCCTGAACAAGAAACAGATTGTCCAATATAATTCTCCCTGGAATACAATAAGTCTGATCCATGTGCAAAATTCAGTCCAAATAGTCTTTCTGTCCATTAGAAAGTATTTTAGAATCAGTACATAAAAAAGCCACTAGCCTCCAGTTCTTTAAAAGTGCCAAATCCCCTTTTTTCAGTAGGAGGGAGAGAACTGCCCTTCGACAGGACAAAGGCAATGGCGCCCCCACTGAAGCATTCAAGAAACACCTCATGTAAATCCACTCCAATGATTCCCCAGAACTGCTTGTAGAAGTCAGCAGTGAGTCCATCAAATCCTGGTGCTCATCCTGAAGCCATCTGACTGACAGCTGTGGTTAGTTCCTCTGAATCCTGTCCAGATCAGCTTTCTCCTGTGAGCTCAGTTGTGGAAGCCCCTTGAGCAGCTCTGTAGCACACTCTGGACTGTAGCAGTCTCCTGAAAACAAGTTGGCGTAAAAATCCACAGCACAGTTCCTCATCTCTTTGGGATCTGTAGTCATTGTCCCATTAGGGAGTTTCAGAAATGTCATCATTTTCCTTCTCTCAGTATTCCTCTCTAGGTTAAAGATAAAGGAGCTTGAAGCACCCATGTCCTTAATGTTCTGAAAACGTGATCTAACCAGAGCTCCTTTCACTTTCTCCTCCAAAAGCGTTCTAAGCTCCATCTTTTTGCCATTCAATAAGTTATTGGTAGCAGAAGCTGGTTTCAGTTGTAAGCCACTCTCAATGTCATGGAAACTGTTCTCTAGAAGCTGAATTCAAACTTTGAGCTGTGTTGTAGAGAAAGAGGTGTATTGCTGACAAAAAATGCATATCTGAGACTTTCCAACCTCCCACCACTGCTTCAGAGAAACAAAGTTGGCTTTCTCAGATCTCCACCTTAACTAGAAGTATTCAAAGTTGCTGCAAAAGATGTTGTCTTTCAGCAGCTTGTTGTTAAAATGCCAATAAGATGGGGGGGGGGTTGTCCAGAGGTAATTAACTCTATGCTGATGAGGTGATGATCTGTGAAACCACCCAGAATGATGGAACTGCTAACTAACCTGGACCTGAGTGACTGAGATGTAGAAGCGATCTAACCGGGCTGCACTTACCCTGTTGTCGTTCACTTTAACCTATGTGTACTGTCTAACTGTTGGATGTTTGAGTCTCTAAGCATCCACAAAGTCCAAATGTGAGACAATCCTGCCTAAAACAGTAGATGGATGAAAATGTGGTTCCTCACTAGTTCTGTCTAGAGTGAAATCTGTAGTGCATTTCCAGTCCCCTCCTGAGATGAGGTAATTGTCACTAAATTTTCCTAATTCATCTCTCCATAGACTAAAAAGAGCAATTCTTTCTGGTCCTTCATTGGGTGCATATGTGTTAACTAAACAAAAAATAATCCCCTCTACTTCCACTCTAACAACCAGCAACCTTTGTTCAACAAGTTCTGAATTTGACAAGATTTTTGTATTATTATTTTTCCTAAATAAAACAGCCACCCCCTACAGCAATTAGTACCATGGCTGAGTGTGTATAAACCCTTCTATCACAGTCTCCAGTCTACTTCATTTTTCTTGTCACTGTGGGTTTCCTGCAGAAAACTATGTCTATTTTTTTTCTGTTGAATGACTTCAGCAGTGGCGGCACGGTGGTGTAGTGGTTAGCGCTGTTGCCTCAAGAAGGTCCGGGTTTGAGCCCCGTGGCCGGCGCGGGCCTTTCTGTGTGAAGTTTGCATGTTCTCCCCGTGTCCGCGTGGGTTTCCTCCGGGTGCTCCGGTTTCCCCCACAGTCCAAAGACATGCAGGTTAGGTTAACTGGTGACTCTAAATTGACCGTAGGTGTGAATGTGAGTGTGAATGGTTGTCTGTGTCTGTGTGTCAGCCCTGTGATGACCTGGCGACTTGTCCAGGGTGTACCCCGCCTTTCGCCCGTAGTCAGCTGGGATAGGCTCCAGCTTGCCTGCGACCCTGTAGAAGGATAAAGCGGCTAGAGATAATGAGATGAGAGATGAATGACTTCAGCAGCGGCGGCACGGTGGTGTAGTGGTTAGCGCTGTCGCCTCAAGAAGGTCCGGGTTCGAGCCCCGTGGCCGGCGCGGGCCTTTCTGCGTGAAGTTTGCATGTTCTCCCCGTGTCCGCGTGGGTTTCCTCCGGGTGCTCCGGTTTCCCCCACAGTCCAAAGACATGCAGGTTAGGTTAACTGGTGACTCTAAATTGACCATGAGTGTGAATGGTTGTCTGTGTCTATGTGTCAGCCCTGTGATGACCTGGCGACTTGTCCAGGGTGTACCCCGCCTTTCGCCCGTAGTCAGCTGGGATAGGCTCCAGCTTGCCTGCGACCCTGTAGAACAGGATAAAGCAGCTAGAGATGATGAGATGAGACTTCAGGAGCTAAAGCTCTCTTCTGTGCATCCCTGTGCAATGCCTCATGCACATTTATATTTAAAGAGGCTACCTTAAGCATATGCATGGAGGAGTTGGAAAAAAGAGAAAGACAGAAACAGGAGGAGACAGTAAAGAGAGGAATCCTTACCTGGTGATGCATGATCATATAATCATTTTGATAGTTTCATCCTTTTGCCAGTTCTTCCCTTTTCTATCTTCCTTAGAGCTGTGATATGTTTCTTAAGATGGAAATGTTTCTTCACAACCAGTATGTCAACCCCAACATGTTTTTACCAAGTCACAACTGATCTAATAAATTTATCTGTGTCATTGAAATAATCCTTGATTTTTACAGTTTTTCCAAAAGATTCATTTAAAAAGTCATTATTTTCTTCCAATGAGTATAAATCATTCTGCTGTGAGCTGTCACCAATAGAACCACAGTCTGAATCCATCTCATACTCCATATTCTCCACCTCTCCTCCACACTGACTGTTTAAACCATCTTCCTCCTCTGTGTCATCCACACACGCTGCCACACCAGCAGGCGTGACCTTCGCCTCCTGCCCATGATCAGCAGGTTCACTGGTACTTATGGAGGCATTCGCCTGCCCAGGGGCCATAACAGGCTCACCAGTACTTATGGAGGCATTCGCCTCCCCAGCGGCAATAACAGGCTCACCGGTACTTACAGAGGCATTCGCCTCCCCATTGGCAATAACAGGCTCACCAGTACTTATGGAGGCATTCACCTCCTCAGTGGAAATAACAGGCTCACCGGTACTCACAGAGGCATTCACCTCCCTGGTGGCAGCAGTGGGCCCACCAGTACCCATGGAGGCCTCTGCCTCCCCGGCGGCAGCAGTGGGCTCCACCATCCTCTCCCCTCCAACATCCTCATCACAGGCCGCTGGACTCGCAATGGCTTTAGCCTCCTGTTGTTTATGCGGACATGCATACTGTTTATGGCCAACATCTCCACACTCAGGCAGCACGATGGTGTAGTGGTTAGCACTGTTGCCTCACAGCAAGAAGGTACTGTGTTTGAGCCTAGTGGCCGATGGGGGCCTTTCTGTGTGGAGTTTGCATGTTCTCCCCATGTCTGCATGGGTTTCCTCCGGGTGCTCTGGTTTCCCTCACAGTCCAAAAGACATGCAGGTTAGGCTAATTGGAGGCTCTACATTGACCATAGGTGTGAATGTGAGTGTGAATGATTGTTTGTCTCTATGTGTCAGCCCTGCGATGATCTGGCAACTTGTCCAGGGTGTACCCCGCCTCTCGCCCATAGTCAGCTGGGATAGGCTCCAGCTTGCCCACGACCCTGCACAGGATAAGCGGCTACAGATAATGGATGGATCTTCACACTCAAAACATTTCATGTGCCCCACACTTGCATACACCATGTAGGAACCATCACTCTAAATGAAACTTCCAGTGTCTGAGTGGGAGAGTCAAGGAACATGAAGGCATGTCTCCTCAGAGACCAATTATGTCTCAGCTTCGGTTCTTTACAGAGCAGACTGACCATACGAAACCTGCTAGCAAACTTACCAAACCTCTTCAACTCATTTTCTAACAGCACATTGGGAATAAACGGAGGAACGCCCAACACTCTTACATGAGTAGATGGAACTGATAACAGGGAAATTTGACTAAATAAATTGGTAATGATTACACCGCTCACTATCAAAGCACTGATATGTTTCTCCTCTTTCAAAAACACCACCATCACCCTATTCATCCAGGAAGCATAAAGTACATTTTCATGTTCTAGCTTCTCACCTACAGCCAGCAAAACCTCCTCCACTGTCACACCGGGATCCAACAGTACTATCCGAACACCATGATGGATGGACAAATGAGGTGTCTTGAGAGATGCCATTCCTCCCAAAACAATCCACAAACTTCACCTGACTCACCATTCAACAAATAGCAATAAACCAAGAAAAAAAGACTCACCTGATCGCGCATGTAAAAGGGAAGAAAAATAGATAGATAGATAGATAGATAGATAGATAGATAGATAGATAGATAGATAGATAGATAGATAGATAGATAGATAGATAGATTCACACTCTCCACCAAGCTCTTGCACACACCCAACTCCCAGCATGCAACAAAAAGAGAGAGACCTCCAGTCTGTTTCTTTCCTCTGTAAACCCTCAAGGTTGATTCTCTTATTTTTGGTTTTGAAGAAAAGAAAAATCCCATCTTCCCTTTAAGCAATTCAAACTTGAATGATTTTATTTTTCCCCAAAGGGCAGTGGATCTGGTATATCAGAAAATTCTAAGTTTAAATAGAATATTAATGTAATGTTAATTTAATATGGCAATTAAAGTGTAGCCTTGTACTGTATAACGTACTGAATTTTTTCATGCACTGCTCATTTTTAATAAACTGTGCATCATCAGAGATGTTACATTTAACTCTGCTGCATCTGAAATATTTTAATTGAAAGTCAAACCCTATTTGTATGATAATTACAAAGCGTTTACAGTATCTGATCTGGAATATCTGAAACTCCCAGTCTATCTCACTGCTGTTTAATGATTTTCTGAATGGTTGTATTGTCCAATTTAACCAACACATGATTTTGCCTCCACTTGAGCCTGGAATGTAGGTCGTTTCACACAGCTATTGAAATGTTCCAACTCTGAATATGGCACTCACACATGGGCTGGTCCCGATCCAGCTTCTCTGTTAATGTGATTCATCCAGAGACCATCTACAACCATCATTGATGCTCATCCAACAAACCATTATTTAAGAAAAACACGTGTACTCAAGACTTTTTTAGCATGTGTAACACAGTTTCATTGTGGAAATCGAAATTGCTCTCACCCACAGGTCACATTCTTTTAACAAATGGGATTTAGTGTGATCTCTGAGTAATAAGAAGGCAATTGTTGGTGTTTTCCAGACTGTCTGGGGCTGTTTGATATTACAGAGGCTAATTACTTTGTGGAGTCCATTTATTCCACAAAAGGTGTGGTTTTATGGTCCAGGAGAGTAAAACTATAGCTTCAGATTACTTGTTCATGCCTACATTCTGCAGTTGTATTTCTGTATTTCTATAGAGATTAAAGTTTAACTCCATTTTGGCCTGATTTATAACACCTCCCTATGCTACTCCTCTGCATCAGCAGAGGTCACTGTCTTATGAATACTCATGAGCCCTACTTTATTCCGTGATCATTACATTTGGCCATTTAGCATGTGACCTGGAAATTGAGTGTTTTGGAGTGTGACTTGGACCTACACGAGATCTACAAGTACAAAATTCAACTGCTGAAATTAAAAAATATAAATAATCAATGGGTACAGTATACTGCTTTCAAAATGGAGAAGCCAGATGATAGGCAATAATGTATTCTTTTCCTTATTCTTCCCTTGCACCCTTTCTCCACTTCCTCAGAGGAAGTTGAAAAGATAGCCAGGAAAGGGAAGGAGGACATGCAAATTCAGAAATGAGAAGAGCCCAGTATCATTGCGAAGTCTTGCCAATTTTCCCATTTGCCTAATTTCTGAGTGGTATTATTTCCTGATCTCCTTGTTGTTAATTTGATTCATTTTGCCATGACTATTTAACCATTGCTTGCCTGAGTACCTTGAGTTATTGGTAAATCCTGTGAACAAACCTCATGCACATGGATCTTAATCCTCTTTCTGAGTCTCCACTGTTACACCAGTGTACCGTCGCTTTTGAAAATTTAAACTTAAAGTATGTTTATTGTGATGGAGCTGTCTCTGGATGTCTCCTGAGACAGGATGGCATGGTTAAAGTAACCTATGTGAAATGGAAGACTTAAGGTATCTGAGGATCTTATTGATGGACTGACATGAAAAGAGAGCATTGATCTCAGGTTAGGTATAGTGAAAGTGAAGCTCTTAATTCAGCCACAGGTCTTGAATCCATGGGTAGTGAGTAAGAAGTGTTTTCCACAGTGCAGCCAGGCTCTCCAGTATAGAATAAGAATTTTGGTAATCTGGGTGGAGCTCAGAATACAGCTACTGCTCTTCCACATTAAGAGAAGCCAGTTGAAGTGAAGGGACGTGTGATAAGTGACCCCCTGACCTCCTCCAGCTGGAGATACACCAGGTGATCAGGGCTGGCTCTGATATGTAATAGGGAGTGGCACAGTGGTTAGCACTGTTGCCTCACAGCAAGAAGGTTCTGGGTTTGAGCCCAGCTGCTGACAGGGGCCTTTCTGCATGGAGTTTGCATGTTCTCCCTGTGTCTGTGTGGTTTCCTCTGGGTGCTCTGGTTTCCCCCACAGTCCAAAAGACATGCAGTTAGGTTAACATGGGGCAGCCATGGCCTGAGGTTGGGCTGAAGTGCCCTTGAGCAAAGGCACCTAACCCACAACTGCTCCCAGGGTGCTGTAGCATAGCTGCCTACTGTGTGTGTGTGTGTGTGTGTGTGTGTGTGTGTGTGTGTGTGTGTGTGTGTGCGCGCGCTCATTGCTCATGTGTGTGCATGTGTGTTCACTGCTTCAGATGGGTTAAATCCAGAGGTTAAATTTCAGTGTGTGCTTAAGTCTGTGCTTGAGTGTACATATGGCAAATAAAGGCTTCTTGGCTGGGATTATATCTCTCATCAAACGTGAAAACTGGAGGACATTTTTGGGACAGAGATGATGTCTGTGGTTCTCCACTCTTCATGTTGCCACCAATATCATGAGTGGGACTTTCTTATCGCGCTTTTAGAAGATGAGATGTGAGGATAAGAAGAGAGTGAATGTGATCGTGTTACTGGGGTCAGTTGGATCTGCAATGTCACTAATGACATACAAATAAAAATACAGGATCTCAATATAAATACACCTGTTCCTAGAAGAACTCAGAGTTTGTGAGAGGACATATTTAAACACACAGCACCATAAAGCAGAATAAAAGGCAAATGAACCCCTAATTAAAGAGACTCAGCAAATATATGGAAAAAGGTTTTCTGGTCTGATGAGAGGAAAACTGAACTTTTTGGTACAAAGCACTATATTTAGCAGAAACCTAATACCCTGAGAACACCTTCCCTAATGTGAAGCATGGTGGTGGTAGTTTCATGTTGCTTGACTGCTTTTCATTAACAGGGTCTGGGAAATTGTCAAGGTATACTGAATTCTTATGCAACCAACACATGTCTGCTTTGTCTTTGTTTAATTAGTGTTTGTGTCACAATATAAACTGCTGTGTAAATCAAATGGTAAAACTAATTAATTCCATTTCAATTCACACTGTCATGGTGGCACCATGGTGCCGAACTACACAATGCTACCCATCAGCCCCAGCACATTACATGTCCCATTAATCACTCTCACCTGTGTCTCCTTATGCCTTGTTATCACCATTATTTAGAGTAAGTTCTAGTTTTTCAGGGTTGTACCATATTGTTGCAGTTGTTGTTTGTTGTCATGTGCCACAGTAACGTGTATAGTCTGCATGTTTTTTTGCCACGTATCCACAGTTCATATTTGTGGTTCACAGTTTTGCTTGTTTTGTTTGTGCTTCACAGAATAAATTACCCACACTTGCACCCTACTCCAATCCCTGACATACACAATGTGGAGAAGTTCAAGTGGGGTGAACATTTATGCAAGACATTGTAATGTATCACAAACAGGAAAAACTGATGAGCTCCATACAAAAAACCCCCACAGAGAATACACACAGAGTGATAATGAGTCAGTAAAGAAGCAGGGACATATGTGGGTGATCATTATCAGGAGGTGCCAGAGCGGAGTGAGAGAAGAAGAGGAAATGAAATGGAAAAGTCAATGTGGAGACTCCTGGGGTGGAGAATCTGTGACACCACTCGATTACCATATACATCTGTCAGACTTAAACTGACTGAGTCAGTGTCTCCTCACATCTCTGTATACATTTAATAGTATTTATGGAGGTCTAGAATTCATTCAGACAATATAATTCCTCGTTAATGTAATTTTTAGGAAAGAAAAAAGCAGGAAACTCCCCATATTGCTAAAATATATTGTTCATCATCACAATGAAGTCAAAATACATACATTAAGTACAGAAGATCTGAACCATATCCTGTCAGGTTTCTTCATTCTGTCAGGGTGCAGGCGCTTTGGATGCAAATGCAGGGGAGAGCAGGTGTGCCGCAAACTGTAAAAAAAGCCAAATCAGGAAACTGAAAACATAGTCAGGGATGGACAAGGGTCAGTCGATGGGCAAACACAATATCAGAGATCAGGTGAGAGAACGAAGTCAGAAATAAATGTAAACAGAGTTAAATAACAGGAAGTCAGGCAGATAGTCAAATGGCTTGGTAAAGTCAGGCACGGGGACATAGAATGATACTTCACAAAGTCAGAGTGTGGGAGCTGAGCTTATATAGGGAAGGTGATTGCCGGTAAATTAGAAACAGGTGTTGGGGTTAGAATTCTGGTGATGAGGGGTGCTGTGGTGCTTGGGAAGTGTAGTCCAGAGCGATCATGTTTAGAGGCTGCTCTGAACTCAGGTTTTCAGTGCTGTTACTGACAGAACCCTCCCCCCGAGCAGCTCCCTCTGGGAACAACTTATTTTCTTGGATGACCTCTCTTCCTTGGTGCTGGTTTGTCTGGGTGCTCCCTATGGAACTCTTGAGTGGGGGGGGGGGGTTAATATGTCCTTGGAGCTAACCCAGCTGCACTCTTCTGGGTTGTACCCCTCCCGGTCATCCAGGTATTCAAGTTGTCTTGGTCTACAATGGGAGTTGAGGATCTTATTGACTTGGTAAATGGGGTTGCCTTCTAGATCTAGGGATGGAGGTTCTCTGGTGGGTGTGTCTGTGGCTAGAAGACCTTGGATGGCAGGTTTTAAGCATGATACGTGGAACGTGGGAGCCATCTGACAGTTAGGTGGGAACTTGAGCTTGTAGGAGACCACATTGACCTTGCACACTACCTTGTACAGGCCAATGTATTGGGCTTGAAGCTTCTTGCAGGTGCTGGGCTCCCTCAAGTCTCTAGTGGATACCCACACTTGGTTCCCTGGGGCATTCTCTGGGGTCTCCCCTCTGTGCTTGTTGGCATATTGCTTGTACTTTGAATTGTTGTGCTCCAGTCTCTGATGGACCTCCTCCCATACCTATTGACTCCTCTGGAACCAAGAGTCTACTGCCAGGATTTGAATGGGTGCATCATCCCAAGGGAAAAGTGGTGGTTGATAGCCTAGAACACACTGGAAAGGGGTTAACTGAGTAGCAGAGTGTTTTAGTGAGTTCTGTGCATATTTGGGCTGAGGGGGGTGGAATTGTACTCAGTCTTTCTGGTTCCTCATGCAAAAGATTCGGAGGAAGCAACCCACGTCTTGGTTCACATGCTCCACCTGGCCGTTGGATTGAGGGTGATATCCTGAAGTGAGACTTACTCATACCCCTAGCCTTTCCATGAATTTGTACCACAGTCTGGAGATGAACTGGAGACCTCAGTCACTAACAATGTCTTTGGGAATACCATAATAGCAGAAAATGTTATTGAGCAACAGTTCTGCAGTTTCAAATGCTGTGGGTAGGACAGGTAATGGGATGAGTTTGAGTGCCTTGGTGAACTGGTCTATGATCACCAGGATGACTATATTGCCTTGGGATTGAGGTAGGTCAGTGAGAAAGTCAATGGCAATGTGTGACCAGAGTCCTTGGGGTATGGGGAGAGTACAGAGTTTACCTGCAGGTGGAGCTCGAGGTACTTTGGCTTGGGCACAGGCGGACATGAGGAGACAAAGTGGTTGATATCAGAGACCATGTTCTCCCACCAGCACTTGCTCCTCAGAAGCTGGTAAGTGCACTGGCTGCTGGGATGCCCTGTGGCTGGAGAGTAGTGAGTCTATGTGATGAGTTTGCCTCTGAGTCTTGGTGACGCATGAGTCAGGGAGGACAGTTCTCAGGTGGGTTAGCTTCTTGGAGTAGAAGGTGATGGGATGTAGCTTGGACTTTTCCTCAAGACACTGAGAGAGAACCCCTCCTGAGAGAACCCCTCTCTGAGGCATCCACCTTCATGATAACAGCTTCGTAGGGTCTAGATTTTGCAAGATAGGGGCCGCAATGAAGGCAGACTTGAGGCGGTTAAATGCATCTTTGGCTGCTGGGTTCCACTGGAGGTGGCATGGTCCATTTTTCAGCAGGGTCATGAGAGGAATGGCGATCATGCTAAATCCACGAATGAAGCATTGATAAAAGTTTGAAAACCCCAAGAAACATTGTAGCTCCTTCACTGATGTGGGAGTGGGCCATGATGTGACTGCTGAGACTTTGCCCTGATCCATGCTCACACCCTCTGAGGTGATAATATATCCAAAAAATGAGATCTGGTCGATGCGGAACTCACATTTTTTTGGCTTTGACATACAAATGATTCTTGAGCAAACGGGAGAGCACTGACCTGACGTGTTCATGATGGACATCATCATCTGGGGAATAGATCAAAATGTCATCGATGTAAGCAATTACAAAGCTCCCCAGCATATCCCAGAGCATGTCATTAATGAGGCACTGGAAGACACTTGGCGCGCAAGAAAGGCCATAAGGCATGACCAAATATTCAAAGTGACCGGCAGTGGTGCTAAACACTGTCTTTCCATTCATCGCTCTCTTGAATCCTCACCAGGTTATATGCACTATGGAGGTCTAGTTTGGAGAAGATCTTGACTGTTCTTAGCTGTTCCAGAGCTAAAGGCACCAGTGGAAGTGGATAGAGGTATTTGACAGTGATCTGATTGACACCTTGATAATCGATACATGGGTGGAGACCTCCCCTTCTCAACAAAGAAAAAGCTGGCTGAAGCTGGAGATGTTGACGGTCTAATATACCCTTGTTTCAATGCCTCTTGAACATACTCCTCTATAGCAGTTTGTTAAGTTATGGACAGGGGGTAGATACGGCTGCAAGGAGGAGTTGTTGTTGTAATACAGCAGGGGTGTCCAAACTGATCCATAAAGGGCCGTGTGGCTGCAGGTTTTCATTCCAGCCATGCAGCAGCACACCTGACTTGGCTCATTCAATCAACTGAACTGTCTTCACACAGTCAAATACTTGCAGCCACACCCACCCTTGATTAAAGGGTGGGTGTGTCAGTTGATTGAATAAGCCAAATCAGGTGTGCTGCTGCATGGCTGGAATGAAAACCTGCAGCCACATGGCCCTTTATGGATCAGTTTGGACACCCCTGTAATACAGTAATTTGACAATGGAAGCTAAGACAGGAAATACTGCCACCTAGTGTCTGTCTGTATGTTTCACTTTCATTCTGAATAAACACGTAAAACTTCAATAGGTTATGGGCCCAGTCTCTTAGCTTAAAACGGCTGTTTTACACTGAATTTGTGTGATATAAACGGTGTTGTGGGATTCACAATGGAAGATAAGCTGTTTATTGAGAAGCTGAGCGGACCAGAGAACTGGGCAACATGGAAATTTCAAATGGAGCATCTACTGAAAGCTAAAGGACTGTGGGGCATGGTAATGGAAATGGATAACTTAGCAGCAGATGCTAATGCACAGATACAAGCTGAATTCACAAAACAGAAAGAAAAGGCATTTTCTGTCTTAGTGCTGAATGTAAGTACACCCCAGTTGTACTTGATTACAAGCTGTCAGTCTCCTAAAGAAGCGTGGGACATCCTAAAAGGACATTTTGAGAGAGATACTCTTGCAAATAAGCTGTTTCTAAAGAAAAAGTACTTCAGGTGTGAAGTGAAGGCAGGAGAAACCATAACTGAGCATTTAAAATTAATGAAGGAGCTAACTGACAAGCTAGGGGCTATAGGTGCTGTAATTGAAGATGAAGACCAGATTGTAACACTGCTAGGTAGCCTGCCACCAAGCTATGCAACAATTGCCACTGCACTAGAGACGAAGATGGACAATTTGACACTGCAGTTTGTGCAACAAGCATTAATAAATGAAGAGCAAAAGCGAGTCCATGCTAATGATAATGTTGTTAGTGCTGCATCCGGTGGTGCATCAGCAATGTCAACACAAGTTCGTGGAGGTCTGCAGGCTAATACTAAGGCAGTGGGAGCAGACAGATCTAAATGGAAATGCTATAAGTGTGGGAAGGAAGGACATTTAAAGCGTAATTGTCCAAGTATGAAAAATAAAAATCAAACCCACAAGGCTAAAAGCATGAGGTGCGAGGATGCTGAAGATTTGTCTGAGAGTGCCTTTGTCACTAAAGAGGCTAATCAGAATGAGATGCCGCAGCAGGTCGAGTGGCTGATCGACTCTGGAGCATCAAAGCACATGACCTGTCGTAAGGAAATTCTTCAAGACTACCAGGAATTCTCTAAACCACAGTCAGTGAAACTGAGTGATGGCAGAGTGGTTGACGCCCAAGGACTTGGTAACGTCAAACTGAAAATGACTTTCAAAGTCAGTGATGTCAAAGATGTCACAATGTATGATGGAGAGATACAAGTGCAGGCTTGTCGCTAAGGGTTACTCACAAAAGTATGGCGATGACTACGATGAAACTTTTTCACCCGTGGTACGATTCAGTTCCATTTGTACATTGCTGTCCTTTGCTGTTCAGAATAATCTACGGTACATGTTCATCAGATGGATGTCGTAACTGCATTCCTAAATGGACAGAGGAGGAAATCTACATAGAGCAACCAGAGGGGTATGTCAAACCAGACCAGGAGCACTTAGTGTGTAGACTGAAGAAGTCAATCTATGGGCTTAAGCAGTCTCCTCGCTGCTGGAGTAAGACTTTCACAGAGTTCATGAAGGATACTGGATTCAAACAGAGCACATCAGACCCCTGTGTGTTTGTGAGATCTCAACAGGAACTAGAGATACTAGCTGTGTATGTTGATAATTTGATTTTGAATACAGAGTCAATAGAAAGCATGAATGAGTTGAAAGTTGCTCTGAAGATGCACTACAAGATGAAAGACATGGGTGAGCTGTCTTACATATTGGGCATCTCAGTTGTCCAAGACAAGACAAAGAACTATGTGTTTCTTCACCAGAAGCATTACATTGAAGCCATTCTTCAGAAATATGGAATGGATAAAGCCAATCCAGTTACAACCCCGGCTGACGCAAATGTGAAGTTAAAAAGAAATGATGGTGTCAGTAAGCCAGTGAACCCAAGTACCTATCAGTCCATTGTAGGTAGTCTGCTGTATGCTGCAATGGCCACAAGACCAGACATCGCACAAGCAGTGAGTGTTGTGTCAAAGTTCAATGCAGATCCAACTACTGCACATCTGACTGCTGTGAAAAGAATTCTTCGTTACTTAAAGGGCACTGTGAACCTCGCTCTCAAGTATGAGCAGTCAGAGACTGGAACCTTAGTCGGGTTCTCAGATGCTGACTGAGCTGGAGATCAGGATGACCGTCGCTCTACAACCGGTAATGTTTTCATACTGGGTGGAGGAGCAGTGAGTTGGCTTAGCAAGAAACAGTCAACAGTTGCACTGTCAAGAGTTGAAGCTGAATACGTCACAGAATGGACAAATTCAACTGCAATATTGTCCTACAGAAGACATGAAGGCAGATATCTTGATCAAGCCATTAGCAAAGCAAAAGTTTGGGTATCTTATGAGAAAGATTGGACTTTGTGCTGTGTAATTCTGTTAATGTGTAGTGTTTAGTATAGCCTAAGTTAAGAAAACTGTAAGCAAGGTAAAAGGGAATAAGAAAAAGAATCTTTCTAATTTGACTAAATAGGGCATGTTGTCCCGAAAGTGTTTAAGTTTAACTATCCTCCTAAGTAATATAATTTAGTGAAAAAAAGTCTTAATTTCATTGTAAAATTAAGTGGGAGTGTTGTAATACAGTAATTTGACAATGGAAGCTAAGACAGGAAATACTGCCACCTAGTGTCTGTCTGTATGTTTCGCTTTCGTTCTGAATAAACACGTAAAACTTCAACAGTTGTACCTGGGGGGAGGTCTATGGCACAGTCGTAGAGATGTTGAGGAGGCAGGCCACTGGCTTTACCCTTGCTGAACACTTCTTTGAGATCTAGGTAGGATGAAGGAACATTATCGAGTGAATTGGGCAGAGGGTTCTCCACAGAGGTAGAAGAGAGTACAAGCTGGGGGAATTTCAGGCAGTTCTGGAAACAAGACGGTGAGTAAGGCTGGGTTCAAAAGATCGATTCACAATCCGATATCGATTCACATTCAAAAAATACGAGATCGATTCAAAAATGTGTGGATCGATCTCTTCCAGGTGGCTATAGGCATTGAGGTATTTCACCCACGTGACCAAGTCACGTGATGCAGCCATTTTGGACGGCATGCTTAAGTCCTTCAGTGCAAGGCAGTATGAGATGGTGGAGACCTTTGCACATTTTAACAAGAAAGTAAGCTGTGATTCGTGTTAAATTGGATCTGACTTTTATCGCAAATACTGTACCCAGCCTTGGTATGGAGCCAAGGTTGTCGACAGAAGTCAACAGTTTGATGAAGGATGACCCCAGCAGTTTGAAACGGTACAAGGTAAGCTATGTTCACAACACTGTCTTGTTACTCGGGGGATCCGAGATCCCCTGAAACAGACATGAGATCCTTTGAAAACATGATTTGGGAAATGTTGGGGGGGTCTCTAAAATATTGGCAAAATGATGTTTATTGACATAGCAATCGTGTGTAACGGGAAGCATTTGCATATCCGAAGTGTTGTGTTTACATGACAACGACTGCTGCTGCCAGGTTGGTTGTTGAGTAGCCTGACTGTTTTTTTTTTTCTTGCGTGTGGTATCATTGTTGACGCGAGGTTGTTTTTTGAACATGCCAATGCAGACACGATTTCCCCTGATGAGTTATGACTTCAGACGCGATGCGTGTGTGGAGTCCACGTGATATGTGCGTAAGATAGGCTTCTCATGTGTTTGGAGATCCGCGCTCTTTTTTTTTCTTTTTTTTCTCTTTCTTTCTTTTTACTTAATTTCCCTGTTTATTTCTGTGTCCCGTTTCTTTCTAGCCTCTGTTATTGCATTTTATGTCTGATGTCTGCTACATGCAACCCTAGACAAATTAACACTGCCTTGTTTCACTGCTCAGATGGGTTAACAAACACTGACCCATTTACTTTTTGCTATATATTTTATCAAAATTGCGTTAACTGATAAACTAACCTGAAATGAAATGATCACTGCAAAGTCTGGAGTACTCTGTTGGCTCCCAATCCTGTCTTTTCACAGCTGTAATCCCTCTTGTTTGGGTCAGTAGGAAACCGGTAGTGATGTGTCGGTCGCGAACAATCCGGTTCAAAGAGCCAGCTCTTTGAAGTGAACGACGGGAGCCGGCTCTTCGGTGGGAGCCGAGTTGGGGAGCCGAATTATTTTTTTGTCCTTAGGTGCCTCAGAGAGAGAGAGACTTTCACAAAAAAAGTTGCTGTCCGATTGTGTCTTTGTGTTGTCTATTACCATTCAAAGGAAAAAAAGTAGCATGGTGTACGCCTACTTTTTTTGATTGATGTCATTCACAGCTGCGAAAATATGAAAATTGGTGTAATGCTTAAAGCTGTGGAGCGCAGGGGAGAGGAGTCTGTGAGGCACCTGAGGTGGGGAAAATCAGCTGTGTATTTTTTTGCATTATGTTTGTGAGAAAATAATTTATTAATTGGTAAGTTTTATTTCTATAGCTAGAACATTGTTACACTGCTATACTTTACAAAGCTTTACAATGGCTACAAAAACTAAAAAATAAAATGGAAAACATCCTATTGATAAAATATAAATAATGTAATTAATTAACTAGTTAATTGCAGCAATTAAATCAAAAATAAAATCTCAGGAGCCGTTTGGGAGCCGAAAGAGCCGGCTCCTTATAGTAAGAAGAGCCAAAAGAGCCGGCTCCCGAAAAAGAGCCGAAATTCCCATCACTAGAAACCGGTAAAAGGAGCGTCCTGCACGCTGTCCCTGTCTGTTGTGGCAGCCCACAGCACAACAAGCAAACACCATGGTTATTTATAGAGTGCTTACTGACAAATTAATCTATTCTAGGTGTCTGTAGCACTTTTTTTTCAAGCCGGTTCTCCCTCTCTGTCTGCAGTGTTAGTATGTAGCTTGACGTTCAAAATGGCGGACACCAGGGCGTCACATGACCCTGTGACGTCAGGTGAAATACCTCAATAGGCACTATTTTCTCGACCGTGCAAGGACCGCTATAAAAAGCAGGTGCTGGCAAACGAAACCGAAACTTAAGAACGCGAGATGGCTGAAGCTGCACAGCTAAAATTACCACCTGGCCTGAAAGCTGATGTATGACATTACTTTGGATTCAAACGTTACGAGGACAGAGACGAAGTCGACAGAACAAAAGCAGTGTGCAAACTGTGCCACATAGAGGTAAAATATAGTGGCAATACAACCAATCTCCGCAACCACTTATCCAGGCACCACGCCGACACAGTTTCAGCTAAACCTGCGGCGAATCAAACTGCACTGGAGAAGGCATTTGGTGTTAAATTACATGCACAAACACACATGGGGCTGTTCCTGTCAATAGGGACAGTTTTTACTTTAAAGTGACAATCCAGCAATATCTAAGTAAATCGATATCGAATCGGATCGTGACCTTATGAATTGGAATCGAATCGATCCAGGAAATCTGGATCGATTCCCAGCCCTAACGGTGACCATTGGAGGATTTATTTTTGTTGCCAAAATAATAAAGAATCATGAAGCTGAAGCCACGGGAATCCCAAAATAAGGTCATGATGGGTAGTACGGGTGACAAACAGGAAAATTAGCTCAGAGTGGATTGCCCCCACCTGAATTTCAAGGGGTGACGTGTGCACAGTAACAAGACCATCACAGATGGGACCCCCATTGATGGTTTTTAATTTGAGTGGTCTTTAGAGTTCATCAGTGGACAAGTGGAATTTCTGGATGATCGAGCTGCTGATGAAATTTCCTTCTGCCCCGAGTCTATGAATGCAGAGAGAATACGGGTCAAATCTGGCAGTTTTAACACAACAGGTATCTTAAATGAGTGAGACTTGTGAATAGCTTCGGAACTCACCGGGTTAGGAAGACTGGTTACTTGGTGGGTCTGATTTTCCCACGGTGGGCAAACAGGGCACTTAGCAATCTGATGACTGGACTCACCACAGTAGAAACAGAGGCCCTCACGGCATCTCCTGTCTCTCTCAAACTGTTATAAGCAAGCGTGAGAGACCTCCATGGGAGTTGGGGAGGCCAAAGTAGGAGAGGGTGCTGGAGATGGATGCAATGAGGGTCTGTTCTTGATGAGGTGATCCAGATGAATAGCCAGCTCAATTAAGGAGTCAAGGGAGAGATGTTCATCATGCCAGGCCCGTTCACTGAGCACTTCAGGGTGTAGACCTTGACGAAACATGGCCTTTAGTGCCAGCTCATTCCAACCACTGCCAGCGGCCAGTGTGCAAAAATCCAGCACATATTCAGCGACTCTCCTATCTCCCTGTTCCTGTTGCAGTTTGATCAACAAACTCTCACTGACTTCAATTCCTTCAGACTGATGATCAAACGCTCGCTTAAAAAGCTGTATGAGCCAGTCATAGGAGGTGGTATGTTCACCCCAAAGCTTCCACACAGCGCTAGCCCACTGTAAAGCCTTGCCTGAAAGGAGATGGATGAATTGAGCAATCTTCTGTTCTTCTGTGGCTCCTGTGACAGCAGAGAAATACAGGGAGCATTGGAGCAGGCATCCCTTGCAGTTAGACACTTCACCCAAATATTTTCAGGTCATGGAATCATCTGAGAAGCACCAGCAGAAGATGAGGGGTGTGTGAGGATGGCCTGCGACACAACAGCAGTGAGTTGCAACATCCTGGTGTTGAGATCACTGATCATCTGCTGGTATTCTCCTAACAGACACCTCTGAGTGGTAATCGCAGTTTGATTAGTTTCCTCTGCTGCATCCACTGATGGTGAAGTATCCTGTCAAGGTGCACGCACTTATGGATGCAAACGCAGGGGAGAGCAGGTGCATCACAAACTGTAAACAAAGACAAATCTGGAAACTGGAGATGTAGTCAGGCACAGGCAAGGGTCAGTTGATGGGTGAACAGAATATCAGAGATCAGGCAAGAGAATGAAGTCAGAAATAAATGTAAACAGAGTTTAATAACAGGAAGTCAGGCAGATAGTCAAATGGCTAGGTAAAGTCAGGTACGGGGAGACAGAACAAAACTTCGCAAAGTCAGAGTGTGAGAGTTGAGCTTATATAGGGAAGGTAATTGCCAGTAAATTAGAGACAGATGTTGAGGTTAGAATTCTGGTGACGAGGGCTGCTGTGGTGCTTGGGAAGTGTACCACAGCACCTAAGCACCTAAGCAGCTATGTTTGGAGGCTGCTCCGAACTCAGGTTTTCAGCACTGTTATTGACACATTTGGATTCCCTGCATTAACAGACAAGTTAATGTATACATTAGACAAGTTAGTTCTAGAGCATAATCCAAATTGCATTGCATTTTCAAAAACCTGCAAAATCTTTCAAGAAAAATAAAGCAATTAAAAATTTGGTAAATGGCCAATCTTGGCAAATCAAAGCAGTTATAAGACATTTGGCTGCTACGCCACTGGAAAGCTTCATCATTTTTCCAAATCCTTATCAAATTTAACAAGGTTAGGCTGTGAATAAGAATACCAATTTCACACTGCTGATGGAGAAGTTATTTATGGCTTGACACATCTACAGTGGTTCCTCTTTGCTCATAACCTTTACATCATGTTCAATTCAGACTATGAAGTAAGTGTTCGTGTTGAAGTAAGTGTTTTGTATTGGTTGAGTTCTGGCAATCAATCAACAACAAAAAAAAAGAGAGAAGTCAAAATAATGTTTTGCTGTGAAACCTCAGATTTAAGAAACCATGAATATATTCAAGCAAAACTATGTGGAATTTGTTTTACTCAAGTCTTGCCTTTCTTCCTAAAAAGGTGCAAAGATCATTTTAAAGTTAACAAACCCAGCAGTGAAAACAGTCAACCTGTGTAAAGATGTCTACAACTTTACTAGCTGTGTGTGACTTCCTCACACGGTGAACATCACGCTTCAATCAAGTTGTTGTACTGTACATTTATGCTGCAGAGAAACAGGCATACAGTAATTTTAATCAGATCAGTTTGTAATCAGAATATCCATGAAGCTCCTGCTCCATCACATCATCAAGATCATCATCAAAACAGAGAAACAGCACTTACACGCTGTTAAAGATGACAGAGATTTAAAATGTTTAAATGACCGAATGAATCATTGATTATTTCCCCATTGATGTTTTAGCATGAACAGAGATCAGTGGAGTGCAGAGGCAAGGATGAGGTTTGTCTTTAAATTATGCTGATAATCAAAGTAAGAACTCGTTTCCTGTTATAAACTTATCATTAAATAGGACTTTCTCCCTTTTCACTTTACAATTCTGGAACTTTGCTTCTGCTGCAGAAACACACAAAATCAAAAAACATATTTCAGCTCGGGGCGGCACGGTGGTGTAGTGGTTAGCGCTGTCGCCTCACAGCAAGAAGGTCCTGGGTTCGAGCCCCGGGGCCGGCGAGGGCCTTTCTGTGTGGAGTTTGCATGTTGTCCACGTGGGTTTCCTCTGGGTGCTCCAGTTTTCCCCACAGTCCAAAGACATGCAGGTTAGGTTAACTGGTGACTCTAAATTGACTGTAGGTGTGAATGTGAGTGTGAATGGTTGTCTGTGTCTATGTGTCAGCCCTGTGATGACCTGGCGACTTGTCCAGGGTGTACCCCGCCTTTCGCCCGTAGTCAGCTGGGATAGGCTCCAGCTTGCCTGCGACCCTGTAGAAGGATAAAGCGGCTAGAGATAATGAGATGAGATATTTCAGCTCAGGAAAGTCTGTCATTTTCACAACAATATAAACATAGGAGAACATTTGACCATGTGAATTTTTAGACACAAATAATATAGATTTAGATTGGAGAAATGTTTAGGACTGAACTCAGAGTATATTAAAAGACAAACCTATTCACATAAGTGTGTAAGTGAGGAAGCTCTCATACACCCACATGTCTACCCACATACCTCATATGTAGGATAATAAAAGTGTGTAAGGGTAAAAAAAAAAGTACAATCATGTCTGTGTCAAAGTCAAATGGAGGGTTGGGAACTCTGGGTCTTGATCTGTTCAAGCAAACAAAAAGTGAGCAGAATTGATGAATAGCAACTACCCAACACAGGCAGCAGGCCTGGAGGCTTAATTTGACTTGGCTCCTTATAGCAATCAATGTGAGGCATGATGCTACAACAAAGATGAGATGATGTAGCTGTAAGGACAAGCAGCAAAGAAACACCAAGATATGCCAGAGCATGGCAGCATTAAGTTTTTTTTTAATAAACATTACTGGTCAAAAAGTAATCAAATCTCACAAAGAAGGATCTGATAAGAAGATATCACTAACACTGGAACTTCACAAGCTCTTGCAATCTTTGATATCCTCCATATGTCCTTCTGGTCAATGAGTAGTTTCTGGTAGTACCAGTTCAGCACTTGAAGGCCAGATTCGGATTGGTTCTGTGGGTGCAGTCATCCTATAATATTGTGTATGTTTACAGAAAGAGCAGGGGGGTGTAATTAAATTGTCCGAGCTATTATTAAGGGATGGATTTCTTGCCATCCCATACATTAGTGTAACCATGGTGTAGGATGTTTACATCATGAGCTGTGATCAATGGATAATTGATTTGAAATGTCCAATTAAAGTTGCACATAATAATAAAGCAGCTTCAGGGTATCCGTGTACAGAATGCTGATCAGTTCAGCAGCAAAGAGGCCTTCATTAACAATACTTCTTGGACGAAAGTAGAAAGCTGTGACAGTTAAAGCCTTTGCTTGGTAAAACGTCAGATCAGTGGCCAGAAAGTCATATCTTCCTGAAGCTATGGCAGTGTTTCCGTGTCACTGTACCTGTGAGTGTGAAGAGTGTGCCTTGTTGTGTATTAATTTAATGAAGTACATTTTACTGGTGTGCTCAGGGTCAGCTTTTAGCTTGCTGATATTTTGCTCACATGCATATCACCTTTGGTGGGATCATACAAATATGCCTCTCAACTCAAATTTGCCTCTCCAGTCAAATCTGCCTCTCAGCTCAAATCTGCCTCTCCACTCAAGTCCGCCTCTCCACTCAAATCTGTCTCTTCACTCATGCTCAAATCTGCCTCTCCACTTAAATCTGTCTCCCCACTCAAATCTGCTTCTCTGCACAAATCTGCCTCTCTGCTTCTGCTCAAATCTTCTTCTCCAGACAGAACTATATCTCCAGACAAATAGTTTCTCTTGACAAATCTGCCTTTCCATTCAAATCTGCCTCTCTGCTTCTGCTCAAATCTTCTTCTCCAGACAGAACTATATCTCCAGACAAATAGTTTCTCTTGACAAATCTGCCTTTCCAGAAAATGGCCTCTGCAGATAAAACTGCCTCTACTTAGTCATGAAAAAGATCATAAACTCATTGTGGCAGTGGGGGCGTGGTCAAGCATCGGTCTGTGACCGGAGGGCGGAGTCAGGGAAGGTAAGTGGCAGAATCACTGCACCTGATGTCAATTAACCTGTGTTTATGTGTCTTCCCCAGTGACCACGCCCTATATAAGGAGAGAGAGAGCAGAGGAAGGGAGCTCTCTCCCCAACCAGACGACTGATGTGTGTGTGTGTGTGTGTGTGTGTGTGTGTGTGTGTGTGTGTGTGTGTGTGTGTGACTGGGAGAGTGTAAAGCTGAAAAGCTGCAAATAAAGAGGTTTTTGGAACTCAGTTCTGGCCTCCCGTACTTCTGTGCTCCACCCACCCACTCAAAGTCCTACAGTGGTGCCAAAACCCGGGACGAGCACAGAGGAGAACAGCCCCATGGAGTCCTCCCCCTTCGTGGACCTGATCCACGCCCTCGCCACGGCCCAACAGAGCCAGCACCAGGCGCTGGTCGCCCTCCGAAAGGAGCAAGCGCAAAGGTTCGAGGCCCTGGTGCTGGCACAACAGGAAGATCATCAGGCATTCCGGCACGTCCTCACGTCGGTGGGGTCCACCACCTCCACCGCCGCGGGCCCTCCCCACCTCACCCTAATGAAGATGGGCCCGCATGATGACCCTGAGGCCTTCCTAGAGCTCTTCGAGCAAGCAGCAGAGGCCTGGGGCTGGCCGGTGGAACAGTGTGTGGCGCACCTCCTCCCCCTGCTAACAGGCAAGACGCAGCTGGCCGCGCTACAGCTCCCTGCTGACAGCCGGCTGGTCTACGCAGACCTGTGCCGGGCCGTCCTCCAGTGTGTGGGGCGCACCCCAGACCAACAACGCCAGTGCTTCCACGCTCTACGCCTAGAGGAGGTCGGCCAGCCGTTTGCGTTTGGCCAGCAACTCCGGGATGCCTGCCGGCGGTGGCTGAGGGCTGACAACCGCGACACCAAGGGAATCATCGATCTGGTGGTACTGGAGCAGTTCATCGCCCGACTTCCTGAAGGGACCGTGGAGTGGGTCCAGTGCCACTGCCCGGCGTCGCTGGATCAGGCCATCGAGTTGGCGGAGGATCATCTGGCAGCTGTTCCAATGGCAGGATCACAGATCTCCTCTTCTCCTCTCTCTCTCTCTCTCTCTCTCTCTCTCTCCTTATATAGGGCATGGTCACTGGGGAAGACACACAAACACAGGTCAATTGACATCAGGTGCAGTGATTCTGCCACTTACCTTCCCTGACTCTGCTCTCCAGTCACAGACCGATGCTTGACCACGCCCCTGCTGCCACACTCATCAACACAGCCGCCTCCTCAGTAAAGTTATTATAATGATAAATATAAATACATTATAAATTATAAATTATTAACCTTTCTAATCCATCACAGCTTACCAATGCCTTTCTAATAATATTTTAATATTATTTTTGGTGGAGATGAGAATTTGAACAAGCAATTGGCTTTTTTTTAATCTGAAAAGAGCAGTCAACCCTAAAGCATGTTATGAGTTTATGCAAATTACTGAATTTAGATAAATTACTGCGAGCGCTCGTATCTCACAGCAGAATACGCCTCAGCTTAACCAAACAAATATCATCCCTTCTCATGATTTCACTGTCACATGATTGCGTCAGTCCCAAATATAACACACACACACACACACACACACACAGTGTGAAAAAGCCTTTTGCTGTGGTATAATAGGAATAAAACACATGTTGTTCCTGGAAAATAATCAGCGGTGAAGTGGTAACAGTTTCTCCGCTTCATTACAACACTCACCTTGTTGTTGATTGTTTTCCCATAACAGCATGCTTTTACATTTCTAAATATCTAGACACAAAAAATGTAATATTATCATATCATTTCTGTGCAGTTGCAGTGAACGTGTATATGTGCAGTCAAAGGGGAAAAGAACAAAGACATTTCTATTAATAATGAATTGACTTTATTTCACAGGTACTTTCATTTCATTACCATTTTCATGTTTGAGCAGCTCTACTTTCTGAACTTTGTTCCTGGAGCATGTGAGAAAGTGTCCTGCCATCAGTGTAGCTGTATAAGAGGTGAAGGATAAGAGTCTCTGTGGAGGCCACACACCTCTGAGGTCCACAGCAGTGACAGTTTTTGGGTCAGTACAGACTTTATGAAGAGCAGTAATGAGAGAACATTTAAAAGAGATGGACAAGGACATGGGTTTCTCAAATGTTTGATTCTTTATGCATTAGAAAGCAGCTAGATGATGATGATGGAACAGTTTTGGTTTTCTTTCCAACCATAAACTGTATTTTCTGGTATTGTCCGGTTCGTGAGTCATTGTGCCAGAACCCTGAATTCTGTTTATTACATTTTCAAGGCTTATAGAGAACAAAACCAAAAACATACCAAAATGTCATATCACAAAAACACATTTCTACTTCTTCAGTGTTCTGCCTGATGGCAGGTCTGCTCTGACAGTTTCAACCATCAAAGTTTCTAAGGAAGAATTGCAGTAGTAGTTTCCCATTGCCTTCTACTGGATTATGAAAGAAGTTTTCTCCTTTCAACCATTCACACATATGGACAATTTAGAGTAGCCAGTTAACCTAACTGCATGTCTTTGGATTGTGGGGGAAACCCATGCAGACACAGGGAGAACATGGGCTCGAACCCAGAACCTTCTTGCTGTGAGGCAACAGTGCTAACCACTACACTTTTCTACCACCCACATTTCTACTAATGAACAAAATAAAACCACATTTATTTTTGATGTTTAAAATCTAATGTTTATTTATTTAAAAGTGTATAATTTTTTAACATTGAAAAAGACAAAAAAAAATTCAAAAATGTTTAACAAAGACTAAGTACATCACATGACCTGCTTTCAATCAGTTTGTGATTATTTAAAAAACATTATAAAAACATATCAGGATATCTCCAAAACTGTTCTGTGACATAATTGATCATGATTTCAGGATGATGTGATCATACAGTAAGGCCATGACTACACAGTCTCCAGTTTAGTGGGATGGAGGATTTCTCTAATCCAAATAGTGAGATGAGAAGAGCAAGCAGATGACTTCTAACACAATCGAATCAGTGGCTGGATAAAAGGTTTTTTTAAAAGCTGCAAAATATCCGCTTTATATTTTGACATCACGTTGTACGATTTCGGATCAGCCCCTGAGGCAGGGGCGTCAGAAGCATTTTTAATGTGGGGGGACACACTGGTGGGGGTCCTCCCCCAGAAAATTTTTAATTAATTAGATGCCATTTCCTGCATTCTGGTGTATTTTTAACAGGTTGTTAAACACGTAATTTTACCTTCAAAAGTCACTTAATTCAGTGACTATTTTCGAGACTCAACAATAAGTCCTCATTCAACTAGTCCATATATTCATCAGCCTGTTTTTAAACCCACTGCTATGCCTAAGATAATGAGATGAATGTGACACAATTTATCATCAACAATGACTTGCCTGCGGCCCTGTAGAACAGGATAAAGCGGCTAGAGAATGACTTTATGGGTGCATTTTACTTTTTATTTTGTGTTTCCTTTTTTATTTAGTTTTAGATGTAACACAACATGCCACTGTGCCAAGCAATAGTGACACTCAACTGTATGTTTAAAAATAAGAATATTCATAATTTCACACAATGAACAGGCATGACATGGCATCATGCAAACTTCATAACACAAAATCACACTGTGTCAAGCAACGGTGACACATAAAAAATAACTTCACACAATGAACAGGTGCAATTTTGTTAAGCACCAACAGTGACTTTAGTGGGTGCATTTTACTTTTTTCACACAAAATCACACTGTGTCAAGCAATGACACATAAAAGATAACTTCACACAATGAACAAGTGCAGTTTTGTCAACCTACATGCAATGGTGGTACTACAGTAACATTTACAGATTAGTATAACAAATAGATTTATAGATATAACTCCTTACATTGGTGCCACCACAGTTTCTACCACTTCATAACTGTTATCCCCCTTTCCTTCACAATCCACTTGGAATAACATCCATCTCTCTCCGTTGCTTTCCTTTCTACTATTCCTTCCCCATACACTGATTTCCCATGTTAATTTCCAGAAAACTGGCAAAGACCAGACAAAACAAGTTCTTCAAATCACAACAGGGAATCAATAAATATCATCAGAGCAGACTTGACCTCATTCTTGGCATTACAGTAAGGCAGGCCTACTGGGGTTGAATTAAATGATAGCTAACAATAACCTAGCTGATACATCTCCTAACATTGACTAACCAGCTAACTGCACTAACATTTCCATTGGGATAAAAAACCCTGTCCTGTGGGGAAATTTTGACTGACTTTCCACTTCTTTGTAAAGAATGTCCTTATGTCCATTGTGTCTGGGGAGGAGCAAATACTGCAAACAATTCATCATCAACCAAGAATACCCCATTAGACTAAGCTTATTTCATTGTTGAACATTAATTTAACGTGGTCTAGGGTTAATTTTGAGGGCAGATAACAAAAGAATAAGGTTTTAGCAAAAGCTAGACATTGTGAGGTGGCAATGAGGCTGATGTCACTTCCTCCACTTTTGAGCAGCTGCACTAACATTTCTCTGCTCGCGCTGAGATTCACTTCACTCGCTTGCGGTGAGTTGTTGTCGGTAACGCCCGGAAAATCTGGAGTGGATTTTCAGTGGGATGTGTATTCTCTTATCGATCAAGTGGAATGGATTCTTTCACGAAGCAATAGAAACAGTGCTGAGTGAACTAATGCCGCTTTTCCACTACCAACGCGGCTGAGTTGGGCTGAGCCGTGCCGTGCTGAGTCGGGCTGAGTCGAGCTGAGTGGGGCTGTTGGAGTTGCATTTCGACTACAACCGCGCTGAACCGTGCTGGCTGGAAGTGGGTGGACACATTGGGTGGAGTTAGCGAAAGTGGGTGGATGTCACGTGATGTCATTAGGCTGCGCAAACAGTGACATCAGTGATCTTTTAAGCGGTAGTCTCACGACCTGGATAGTAAACAATAAACATGGAGTCGTTAGTGTTGCTGGTCTTGGTGCTGTGGCTTGTTGTCACCGACAACAGATACTGGCAAGAGCGTATAGATGAGGCGAGGCGCATAAGGCTTCAGAAATTCTCGTAATTCGTAATTCTTCTTCTTCCGGGTTTACGGTGTTTACAGATCCCAGCGTGCTCGCGGGGCATGTGTGGGCATGTGAGGACACTCCTCCTCACCAATCAGTGCACAGAGGAGTGTCTGCTCACGCCCCTAGCCCCACTCGGCTCGGTTTGGCTCGCTTCAGCCCCACTCCAAAACCGTGCGAGTTTTGGGTGCTAAGCAGGGCTGAAGCAAGCTGAGTCGTGCTGCTCTAAGGTAGTCGAAACGCGAGCCGTGTCGGGCTGAAGTGAGCTGAAGCGAGCTGAAGTGAGCTGAAAAAGGGTAGTGGAAAAGGGCCATAATATTTTATGTTAAATGTGGGGGGGTCCAAATGAAGAATTATGAAATGTGAGGGGGACACGTCCCCTTCACATTCAATGGTGGCGACGCCCATGCCCTGAGGAGCATGCATGAGGTTTTCCCATCTCTCATTTGAGATTTCATCACCTTCATCTTTCTTCTATCAAGCTTCAGTATGAAGCAATGATGTGAGTCAGAGTGCTGGACTTTTAACATTCAGCATGATGTTGATGGAGTGAACACATCAGTGCTCTTCTTCTACACATGATCATCCATCTGCAGTGTGTTTATGTGGAGCCAAAGCTGCTGCTTGTTTCAGGGAATGAAGTCTCACTAGAGACCGTCCTAATAAAGACTATCTGCATCCATCTATTTTTGTGAATCGCTGACGGATTGATTCTCAGCGCAGAGTGAGTCTGCATGCTGTCTGTCCACGTGGTTCTGTGTGTCTCTGACGGGTGTAAGCGAACTCACAGCAGTGTTTTTAATAAAATAATCTTAAAGAAATTCCTCCTCAGTGTAGCCTAAAATACATAAAGTGTTAGCACTGAATTTTTCCTCTGATGTTAGAAAAGTAAGAGAATTGCTTTTTCTTACAGAAAAACATCTTCATAATAAATGATCATTTTTAAAAAATTAATAATGATAAAGAATGTGAAGAACATTTCGACACCTGTTAATATTATTACAAAAACAAATTTGATAAATCTATACTAAATTAATTCACAACACTACTACAGATTTATTAAATGCTTTTTTTAAGTTACTGTTAAACAACTTGATTACTGAGTAAAGTCACAAGCACGAGCTTTTATTCATAGCGTAAAAACAGCTCCACACTAAAGGAAGACAGAAAATTGGATTGACACTTTCTCTGTGACTCGCCACTCTTTCTCATGAGCTACACACAACTGTGTTTATAAAATACTGCACAACTGCTTTTATATTCAACACATCATCAAGACAGGCTTGTTGGAATTCTCTCCCTGTAATGTATTATATGTAACTGCTTTCTTAACATGCTTGATGGCACTTCAGTTTGCTCAGAAGAATTATAAAGCCAGATTTGAACTGGGAAAGCTTCAGGAGATTTGAATTTCTCTGTAACAGTGAATTTTGACCCAACTTAAATAATTAGGACACATTTTCATTTTACATAACAATCTAGGGTGACCAGATTTCCCTAGTCTGAAACCGGGACACTTTTGCGCGCGACCATGCTCGTGCACGCACACCTTTTTTTTACGTAAACATGACACTCAGAGAGGTGCTCTTATCATTTTGTTGAAGTTCACATTTATCAACATCTCACATGAAATAAAACAAACAGGCATTTTGTTATCTAGTAGCATAGTGGTATACAGATCAGTTAAATTATGGTCAGACAACAGATTTGGTAATGGCTGAGAATAGGCCAGGCTATGTCCATAGGCCAAATTTAAACTGATTTATTTCACCTGTTTGTGAGAACACCAAGAAGAATGCATATGCACATGTAGGCTATATCTCTAAAATTGTATGCACTATAGCATGAACTTAAAAAGTAGATATGTGACCGCAACATAGCCTAGGTCAGAATCAACCTTACTAACCATTCCCCACAACTGAATGAATAAAGCAAGAAGATGTGCACAAAAGTGAACACTTTAATGGAAGTGAACAAGCTGTTCAACACAGCAATATGGCCAAACTGTCAGAATGGTATGTTAAACAGAAACAAAAAAGAGACAAGTGATTTGAGAATATATACTACGGAAGCTGAGAGAGGCCCTTCATATAATCCTTTTTTTTATTCACCTTGTTATCCCAAGGTAACGACATAATTAATTCAGGATCTCGAGAAAACAACACAACTAATTCGAGATCTCGAGAAAACAAAACCGTTATTCCGAGATCTCGAGAAAACAAAACAATTATTTCATGATCTCGAGTAAACAGCTGAGAAATGGTTCATTCAGGTGCGCCAAGAGACTTGTGATATGCTGACTTTGGGGCTATTTCTCATTCTGTATAGACGCAACTTTGGTCATTAGAATGTCTGGAATAATCGATCACCGAATAAGGCAATATTTTGATCAGGGGTTGACACAGGGAAAGATTGCATTAAGTCTTTTAATAAGGGATCATTTCAAAATTAGTCCGCGGCACCTCCGCAGAAGACTGGCCCGGCTTCGTCTCTACCGACGGAGATACAGTGATCCAGCTGAGATCATGAAATAATTGTTTTGTTTTCTCGAGATCTCGGAATAACGGTTTTGTTTTCTCGAGATCTCAGAATAACGGTTTTGTTTTCTCGAGCTCTCGAATTAGTTGTGTTGTTTTCTCGAGATCCTGAATTAATTATGTCGTTATCTCAGGATAACAAGGTGAATAAAAAAAGATTATATGAAGGGCCTCTCGCGGCTTCCGTAAATATACACTCAAACAAAACAGCAGTAAAGGAGGAGAGGGGCGACAGCCCGAGGAAAGCCCCCACAGGAGTGCACAGCATTTGCAACATAGGCTACCCAACTCAGTACAAGAACAAAACACTTACAGTGTGTGCAGTAGGCTTCTTGCGCATTGTTCTGCACCTCTCGGAGGAAGGGGTAGGTGCCCTGTAAATCTTTGGAAAAGGTACATTTTCTTTTCGGCATAATTGCTGCGGCATTACTGCTGCTAGCTGCTAGACAAAGAACATTCGTGCTAGTTAATGTTTATTTTATTGTTGCATGGCAACATGTTCTGTTGTCTGGAATAATGTGGCTAAATAAACACCCATGCCACAGGGCCAGGGGGCAGTAACCAGGAAAGTTTGCGATTCCTGTCAATTCATCAAAATAGTAAATGCAGACATTTCTCCACTAATGATTCCCACGCTGCTCAGTCGCAAACGTCGTGAGTGGCGAAAACCGGGACATATCCGTGTCCCGACAGACTTTTGTCGGGACTCAGGACACACAACCCCAAATCGGGACTGTCCCGGTAAAATTGGGACTGTCCCGGTAAAACCGGGACGTCTGGTCACCCTATAACAATCACAAAAGCAGTGATTACCGTACAACTTGGATTAACGGTAAAGTTGGTGGACTTCAGAAACTTTTAAATGTGTGTGTGTGTGTGTGTGTGTGTGTGTGTGTGTTTAACTCCTTGACCCTATCCCTATTCCCACCCAGGTGCACAAAGCTTAGCTAGAGTTAGCATTAGCATGTACTGTTATAATGTTACTGACTGTTAAACAGACAAATCAGCCACAGATCTCTCGGAGTTAATTCAAAATTCAATACACAGACTCAAACTGGGCTGATGAGGATTATTCTCCATCCATTATTATGTTAACATGAGTGTCTTCTTCCAAATGAATAATTTAGACTGATTACCAACAACATAGCCACAAGGAACCTTCAGTGTGCCATTTATTCATCATGGTCAGTCAGACAAAGGGCAGTAGCAGCACACTGACTGAACGACAACAAGGACATTTATTCGCTTGTTTCCAAACCCTGTATGGTGAAGGAACATGAGGCATCAGACTTCAAGTTAAATTCCATATTAAAGCATAATCTGTTCTTGGTAGAAGAGAGCAACTGGACTTGCTTGAAAAGTCTTGAAGACGTTTCGCCTCTCGTCCGAAAGGCATCCTCAGTTCTGTCTGTCTAATAGGGAGTATCAAGTATTTATCCTCTCATGGATCATCATAGAATCCGAATCAGAATGCTGATGGCTGCATTGTAGGTGGCTGATAAAAGATGTCATAGACACCCACCTCTGTTCAGTGATGGTCGTTCCAGGCTGACAAAAATGAACGATCCTCTCTGGCTAAGATGTCTGCCAGTTTTCTGGAAGTCCTCTCATACTCCCGCACCAGTCGAAGGGATCTCATCCCAAAGTGCGTAGAAACATATCTGTGAAGATACTCAGTCATCCAGGTACATAGTAATCTGTGGTTGGTAGAAGAGAGCAAGTCCAGTTGCTGTCTTCTACCAACCACAGATTACTATGTACCTGGATGACTGAGTATCTTCACAGATACATATTAAAGCATGTTAGCAGTTTAGGAAATATATAAGCATCGAGCTATAGGTGGATGGATGGATAGATAGATACATAGATAGACAGACAGATTGTAAACAAAGTACTCAGATGCGCAAATGTACAGGAAAGTATAGAGGTGCCAGTTAAAATTAATATTAAATTTGTAAAAATGTTATGGTGAAAGACATTCAGTCAAAAAAGGAAGAATTTTCATGGGTTTTTCATTCCCTTTAAATTCTCTGGGCTGATTTAGTCATGAGTTGGAAAGTTGACAATGAGAGCAACATATTTAAAGACAAAGTCAGGCACTAGTTATATGTAGTAATAAAACAAAAGATAATCAGTTTTAATTATCTTATTTATAGCCATAAAGTAATTTTTTATGTTTAATCATTAAAAATGTAACTGTGCAGTCATGCTAGTCTCTTTTCTGAACCTTTATAAGCAAAGGATTTTATATATCTGGACATTTAGGAATTTTTTAAAAATATCAGTGCATTAAAAATAAGACTAGCTTCTGTGTCTCAGTTCATAGAGGATTCTGCTAGCACAGTATATACAGTATGACCTGCATTATGTACCCAAAAGTGCTCTAGATCAGGTTCTTTTTCCATGAGTTCATCGAGCTTAGGTGAGATTTTATATTTAAATCATATCATTGCACTTTATAGTATTAACAGGGACACCTCTGTGATGTCTCCTGTCCTTCTTATTTGCATTAAATACTAGTTGAATAGATCATTTTGTGATGTTGACTAATAGCTCAAATATGCACAATCAAACATTTCTCTGGATATTTCAGCACTTCTCCAGCATCCCAGTCACCATGGAAACCATCTCCATGGACCAGGAGGTCTCTGTTTCGCAGAGCAGAAATTTCTCCAGGTCTGTGTAATATCACATGGCAGATATTATTCGAATAAAAATCTCTCTGTCTTTTGATCTGATGAAGAGTAATTGACATGGATTATGGGGATAAGAGATCTCAGTCCAGTTACATGTCTATGAACATCACTTTATTCCACAATAACCATTACATAACAATTTAACAGGCAGTTTAACTCAAATCAAAATATTTATGAAGTCCATGATAGGGGATTTAATAATGAAGTAATTTTTTTGTGAATGTTTGTCATTGCCTGAATAAATGTATGCATCTGCATTGCACGTCAAGGTTTCTCCCATTGTCCAATAATGTGATAATGATTAAATGACAGGAGGTCTCCTCTGTACAGTGTGACAAAACCATTTTTTAAAACCATGGAGAGTGTAGACAGCATGTCAGCATGTAATACAATGCCACTCTCTCTGTATATTAAATGCTCTAACTATCAGCCCCTGTGTCTGTATACAGATTTAAACACAAAGTTTAGGGCCTAGCCTAAACCAGACAGGTTTTAAGAGAGATTTGTGGTTTCTTTGGGTCTGTTTCTTTAAATTCCTGCTAATAGGCTTATTGGTTTGCTTGGGTTTTTTTTTTTTTTGACATTTTAACAAATCTAGTTGGTTCCAGATATGAACAAACTATTAGCCTAATTTAAACCACAGTGACCCTAACCACGCACTTACTAAGGATGAAGGAATTAATACCATGCATATATTGCTGTAAATGCATCATTGGGGGATTTGGAGTGCTTGTAGGAAAAAGCTCTGCTGCCTGCTGTAGTCATCATTATTCTAGGTACAAATAAAGAACCTGCATCCCTTGATATAATCAGATGTGGTGGATTTTAATAGACAAAAAAGAACAAGGTCACTGTTCTTGTGAGTCCACTGTGGAAGGAGTTGTGGTGCCAGGGCTTGAACTCACAACCTTCTACTCAGTAGTCAGCATAGCAGTAGAAGGTGTATGAATAATTGAATATACAGGGGGGGAAAGCAGTGGATCTAGAAAAGAACCTTGTAGAACACAAAACTTAAGGGATAATGTACAGTGAGCTGGTCATTATTGCTAAGTAAACCTCAACAGGGTGATGCAGGACCCTGACACCAAATGGAGGGTTCTTGAATCACCTGGAATTTATTTCACGACAATGACTGGCCCGCTGTGCATTTTCCTGCTTAATATATGTCTCATCTCATCTCATTATCTCTAGCCACTTTATCCTGTTCTACAGCATTGCAGGCAAACTGGAGCCTATTCCAGCTGACTACGGGCGAGAGGCGGGGTACACCCTGGACAAGTCGCCAGGTCATCACAGGGCTGACACATAGACACAGACAACCATTCACACTCACATTCACACCTACAGTCAATTTAGAGTCACCAGTTAACTTAACCTGCATGTCTTTGGACTGTGGGGGAAACCGGAGCACCCGGAGGAAACCCACGCGGACACGGGGAGAACATGCAAACTCCACACAGAAAGGCCCTCGCTGGCCATGGGGCTTAAACCCGGACCTTCTTGCTGTGAGGCGACAGCGCTAACCACTACACCACCGTGCCGCCCCTTAATATATGTTTATTTATTAAATGTTGACTTAAAAATTATTTTATTGATTGAAAAATAATTTTATTGCTTCCTCTAACGACATGATCCATAGCAATGGTCTTTTACACTTAGAAATGGCCTGTTATTATGAACCATGTCATTAACACAAGCAAGAAGATAATTTTTAAATCAATATTTGCATCAAATTATTGAATTCTTTAGTAGAATGTCATATTTGAGTAATAAGAATCAAGTATTCAACAAATGTACGAAAATAAGACCTGAGTCAGAAATGTGCAGTTCCCTTAAAACTAACAACATAGTTTATAAAGAAGTATAATATTAACTATTGTATTAATATTTAATATTAAAATAAAAATAATTAATTAATAGTAAAGTACCCGGGCGGCACGGTGGTGTAGTGGTTAGCGCTGTCGCCTCACAGCAAGAAGGTCCCGGGTTCGAGCCCCGGGGCCGGCGAGGGCCTTTCTGTGTGGAGTTTGTATGTTCTCCCCGTGTCCGCGTGAGTTTCCTCCGGGTGCTCCGGTTTCCCCCACAGTCCAAAGACATGCAGGTTAGGTTAACTGGTGACTCTAAATTGAGCGTAGGTGTGAATGTGAGTGTGAATGGTTGTCTGTGTCTATGTGTCAGCCCTGTGATGACCTGGCGACTTGTCCAGGGTGTACCCCGCCTTTCGCCCATAGTCAGCTGGGATAGGCTCCAGCTTGCCTGCGACCCTGTAGAAGGATAAAGCGGCTAGAGATAATGAGATGAGATGAGAATAGTAAAGTAAAAATAGTTAATTAATAGCTACACTGAGGTCGAGCAACACAAAGCAATGAGACATGACCCTGATCAGTACCAACATCATTCTCTACTTGTATTAATGATTCCAATGCAGAATTATTTTATTATTTCAGATTTTGGTGGTCTAGGTTTGTCCTGAATCACACTGCTTTCCACAGATATGTGAAAATTTTGCATCCAGAAGGTTTTTTTTTTATTTTTGCTTATGTCCATACAAAACATCAGCTAAAACCTGATTTGGAAGGGGGGGGGGGGGGGGGGGGGTTACAAAATGAATTCCACAAATAATGATTCTGTACATGTCTCTACATGTGTGCAGTACTCTTAGATAAGGCTCCATGTAAACACTATATGTGTGTGTGTGTGTGTGTGTGTGTGTGTGTGTGTGTGTGTGTGTGTGTGTGTGTTTAACCCTTTCAAACATACATTATTATAAAACATCTCAGGTTTTTAGATGGTTTGACTGAAATAAATTTTGAAGCTTTCTAAAAAATATATTTATAAGCAACTGAAGTGAGCAGGTATCAAGTCAAATAAAATGGCTAAAAAGTAAAGTTATAGAAAAAAATATGAATTATATCTTTAACAAATGGAATAATTATGTAGTTTATCTCTGAAGTTATACAACAATTTTTACTTGAGTAGAAATATTTGTGTAGAAAGTTTCATGAGAAATGTTTGAGATGTTCTGCAGCTGTCACTGTCAGCCATGTTGGAGTGGGAGGAGCAATATTTAATGGATAACAGTCTTGGAGTAGCATGAAGGGGATTTATATCCATTAAAAAATAAATTAACAGTTACAAGTGTGGACAATGTTCAAGAAAGGGTTAAATTTGAGACTTATTCTGATTAGTACATACCTAGAAGTGAGTAGTGTCACACAATGCCACTGTATGGATTAGAACAGTGAGGAGCGTGGGCTACAATTTTACAAGTCATAGCAACAAATAGCAATTTGCAGAATTTTATACAACTCCTGAACAGTTCCTCAACCTCAGCTACAACAATGAAGTTCATAACCAGATGTCTTGTGGAAATGTCTAGTGAGATATTCTCTCATTTCCAAATGATGGAACTCTTGTTTATAGTTGATGGCAATAGCTACCTAATAATATTTTATTCAGTTTTTGAGTTTGTTACATTCCAGAAAGATCAGAAAAGCATGAGCAGTGCTGCTACAAGCCAGAATGGAGTCCTTTAAGCTACATTTCATTATCTAGTGATTTTTGGGGGGAAGATTTTCTTTTAATATTGATGGAGAATGTTCATTTAAAAATGATGATAAATATAACTCCATTTCCACAAAAGTTGCGATGTTGTGTAAAATGTAAATGTAAACCCTATATTTCATTGGAAATATTCCAAAGACAACATTTCAAATGTTGAAACTGAAAAATGTTATTGCTTTTTGAAAACTATATGCTCATTTTGAATTTAGTGCCAGCAACACATTTGTCTATTATTGAAAACATTTGGCACATTATGAAATGTAAAATATGACAAAGGAGACCCTGAACTGTTAAGCAACTGAAATTGTATATCAGGGAAGAAGGGAACAACATTTCACTTTCAGAACTACAGCATTTGGTCTCCTCAGTTCCCAAAAGTTTACAGGGTGTTATTAAATGTAGAGGTGATGCAACACAGTGGTAAATATGCCCCTGTCCCAACTTTTGTGAAACATGTAAAACCAATAATTATGGTTTTATTTTGGTGCTCAGTGAAGCAGTGTTAAGTGTTTAGGTGGGTTGGGGTACAGGAGCAAATCACTGACAAAAGACCAAAAAACAGCCCCCAAATACAAATAGCATCTCCTATTTGTATATGTATTTGTGTCTGTTTAGAACATACTATCTGTTCAAAATAATTTATTTGTATTAAGTTACATCCATCCTAGAAGTACTAGTACTTAGTAATTTAACTTTGTGCTTCAAAACATGAAGTAACTGCAGAGTTTGCTTTCATTAGCTAAATAATGGTAACATGGAGACAAAGTGGCAGCACAAAATTGGAAATATTATGTGCATATTATGTGTAGAGCTAAGCAGGTTTCTTGTGTGCTCTAAGTCAGTAATTGGCCTCTGTGTGGTAGGGGAATGTTTCATCGAGTCTATTTTAGGCTGATAGCAGGGAGGCATATATAATGACTGTGTAGATTAAACTGTAAAGTCAGCTAAACAACAGTTGTCTAAAAATATACCTGAAAAATCTCATGGATGTGCAAGAATTGTTTTTATCTCTGCGCTTCCAAAGTAGGTATCTTCCATTATGGGTGGAAGTCAGACAGCAGTAGAGGAGGTGGTGATGGTGTGGGTCAGAAATGTATGTAATTTTGTAAGGTACAATCTACCATCAGCCAATATTCCCATATTAATGACATTAAAAGGTGAAGGTTGTGTGTAAGAGAGCAAAGTCAATTTTGCCATTTTGGACTCCTGGCCTTATGGCATTGGCATTGTTAGGATTTTAACTTGCAATCTCCCAATGATAAGGAACATTCGCAAACATAGAAAATTACATTTTACCTGAAGAAAAAAAGAAAAACCCCCAGATCAAAACAGATCTTTATCTCCTCTTGCAGTAAACATCCATTACTTTATCAGTATACCTGAGCTCAGAGAATTTCTAGTTAGTCACTTTCAAACAGAAATGGAAAAATGCACAATTTTGATTTGTTAACCTTGTTTCTTACCACAGCAGCTTATATCCAATAAAATGCTATTAAAATACTAATGGACAAACTAATGCTAATTGTGGAAACATAATGCTAATGCTGTCAAACCTTTATAAAAAAATCTTAACAGCAGAATTACTGCAGAACAGTGTTGTGTGACATTTATACAACCCTGATTCCAAAAAAGTTGGGACAAAGTACAAATTGTAAATAAAAACGGAATGCAATAATTTACAAATCTCAAAAACTGATATTGTATTCATAATAGAACATAGACAACATATCAAATGTCGAAAGTGAGACATTTTGAAATTTCATGCCAAATATTGGCTCATTTGAAATTTCATGACAGCAACACATCTCAAAAAAGTTGGGACAGGGACAATAAGAGGCTGGAAAAGTTAAAGGTACAAAAAAGGAACAGCTGGAGGACCAAATTGCAACTCATTAGGTCAATTGGCAATAGGTCATTAACATGACTGGGTATAAAAAGAGCATCTTGGAGTGGCAGCGGCTCTCAGAAGTAAAGATGGGAAGAGGATCACCAATCCTCCTAATTCTGCGCCGACAAATAGTGGATCAATATCAGAAAGGAACTCGACAGTGTAAAATTGCAAAGAGTTTGAACATAACATCATCGACAGGCATAATATCATCAAAAGATTCAGAGAATCTTAAGGGTCAAGGCCGGAAAACCATACTGGGTGCCCGTGATCTTCGGGCCCTTAGACGGCACTGCATCACATACAGGCATGCTTCTGTATTGGAAATCACAAAATGGGCTCAGGAATATTTCCAGAGAACATTATCTGTGAACACAATTCACCGTGCCATCCGCCGTTGCCAGCTAAAACTCTATAGTTCAAAGAAGAAGCCGTATCTAAACATGATCCAGAAGCGCAGACGTCTTCTCTGGGCCAAGACTCATTTAAAATGGACTGTGGCAAAGTGGAAAACTGTTCTGTGGTCAGACGAATCAAAATTTGAAGTTCTTTATGGAAATCAGGGACGCCGTGTCATTCGGACTAAAGAGGAGAAGGACGACCCAAGTTGTTATCAGCACTCAGTTCAGAAGCCTGCATCTCTGATGGTATGGGGTTGCATTAGTGCGTGTGGCATGGGCAGCTTACACATCTGGAAGGACTCCATCAATGCTGAAAGGTATATCCAGGTTCTAGAGCAACATATGCTCCCAACCAGACAATGTCTCTTTCAGGGAAGACCTTGCATTTTCCAACATGACAATGCCAAACCACATACTGCATCAATTACAGCATCATGGCTGCGTAGAAGAAGGGTCCGGGTACTGAACTGGCCAGCCTGCAGTCCAGATCTTTCACCCATAGAAAACATTTGGCGCATCATAAAACGGAAGATACGACAAAAAAGACCTAAGACAGTTGAGCAACTAGAATCCTACATTAGACAAGAACGGGTTAACATTCCTATCCCTAAACTTGAGCAACTTGTCTCCTCAGTCCCCAGACGTTTACAGACTGTTGTAAAGAGAAAAGGGGATGTCTCACAGTGGTAAACATGGCCTTGTCCCAACTTTTTTGAGATGTGTTGTTGTCATGAAATTTAAAATCACCTAATTTTTCTCTTTAAATGATATATTTTCTCAGTTTAAACATTTGATATGCCATCTATGTTCTATTCTGAATAAAATATGGAATTTTGAAACTTCCGCATCATTGCATTCCATTTTTAATTGCAATTCGTACTTTGTCCCAACTTTTTTGGAATCGGGGTTGTATAATCAACGTTTATGTGTCTGTGTTTTATGTTAACCATTCATGAATAAATCTTTGGAATTGGAAATTATTTCAAAGGGGTTAAAATCCAAAACCTCACCCATCTAAGCCTCTGGTGTATTATATCATGTCTCATGTTTGTTGTCTTTTTTTCTAGGGTCAAAAATGACAGAAATGGAGTGTACAAGCCAGCAACTGTTCACCAGCAATTTGTGGAGCACTGCAGTGGTCCAATCTGACCAGAAGTTGTACACATCTGAGATCATAACTGGATGTTTCTTTTGATAAGTGAAAAGGCAACCAAGACATTCAGCTTCTGCCAAATCTGATTTGACTATCCTTCCGAAGGAACAGACCAGATCAGCTCAATTGCTAACAAGCATTAAAGTGGACGTTACAGGTGTGGCAGGATTGCAAAAGTAAATAACCATCTGTAATTTTTTATTTCTCCAAGAGGGTGAACCTGTGCTATCACCTGTATGAGCCATGAAGGAAACGCATGTGAGCAATTCAGCTCGGTCAAGTGGAAATGTTAGAGGTATAGTGACCAGTGCCTTCTTCTGGTGGACCGTGGCAGTTTTCTTTTTGTCATTTTCACAGATGCCAGTGGCCCAAGCTGATTGTTGGCTAATTGAAGGGGAGAAGGGTTTTGTGTGGCTGGCAATCTGCAGCCAGAATCAGCCACCATATGAAGCAATTCCACTACATATCAACAGCACTATTGTTGACCTACGGCTCAATGAAAACAAGATTCGGAGCATCCATTTTTCTGCTCTAAGCCGCTTCAGCAACCTCACCTACCTGAACTTGACTAAGAACGACATCTCCTACATAGAAGATGGGGCATTTTCTGCTCAGTTCAATTTGCAAGTACTGCAAATCGGTTTTAACAAGCTAAGGAACTTAACAGAGGGCATGCTGCGAGGCTTGGGCCGTCTGCAGTACCTCTACCTTCAAGCAAACTTGATTGAGACTGTCTCACCAAATGCTTTCTGGGAGTGTCCTGCTATTGAGAATATTGACCTCTCCATGAACAGGATTCAGCAGTTGGATGGAAATACATTTCGTGGTCTGTCAAAGCTGACAACCTGTGAACTCTACTCAAACCCTTTCATGTGCTCCTGTGAGCTAATTGGATTCCTGCGCTGGCTAGTAGCATTCCCTAACAGGACAAGCGAGAGGATGGTATGTGATACACCAGCTGGGTTTTCTGGCTATAGCCTTTTAAGCCAAAATCCAAGGATGCCAACATATCGGAATGCATTCCATGCTCTCTCTACAGTCTGCACAGATGACAATGTGACCCAATACCTGCTGGGATCTTCAGATGGAGGCACTCCCACAATCCTGCCAGATCTGACCCCTTGTGGACTGGAAGACTGCCCTTCAGGGACACCTCCAGATGAGCCCATAAGCATCAGCCCAACATATTTTGACCCAGATGCCCGCCCAATCATGAAGCTTAAAGAGGTGACACACACAAGTGCAGTTATCACTATCCAAATACCAAACCCTTTCCGAAAGATGTATATTCTTGTCCTTTACAACAACAGCTTCTTTACAGATATACAGAACTTAAAAAGCCAAAGGGAAGAGATTGAGTTGCTCAACCTTAAATCCCATACAAACTATACATACTGTGTAGCCTCCATACGTAATTCTCTGAGATATAACCATACATGCTTAACTATCTCCACTGTCACAAGGACAATAAGAGAGCATGTTCCAAATGATTCGACAGCTACTCACTATATCATGACCATATTGGGTTGCTTCTTTGGAATGATCATTGTGTTGGGCGTGGTGTATCACTGCCTAAGAAAACGTAAGCAAGAAGATGAATCAAAGAGCAAGAAGCTTGAGAAGATGAAAAGGAATTTGATAGAGATGAAATATGGGGGTGAACTGGAAGGTGGGAATATCTCTCAGCTATCACAGAAGCAAATGATGTCTACTGTCGACCCCATTCAGAGGATGCCATATTTACCAGCTGCCAGTGAGAAAGACCCATATAAGATACAGGAACTGTCCGGAACACCCAAAACAACAAAAGGGAATTATATAGAAGTAAGGTCAGACCAATCAGATCGCATTGAATGCAGCATTCCACCACCTGAAAACAGCCAAGGGTCTGTAGCAGAGATATCCACAATAGCCAAGGAAGTGGACAAAGTGAATCAAATTATCAACAATTGCATTGATGCACTTAAATCTGAATCAGCATCCTTCCAGGCAGTAAAATCTGGAGCCGTCTCAACCGTTGAGCCTCAGTTGGTTCTTATATCTGAGCACCCACCAGGCAAGTCCAGTCTTCTATCACCAGTGTATAAAGGAGGTTACCACCACCCACTACAGAGGCATCACAGTATGGAAGCACCACTTAAGCGTGCCAGCACATCATCAAGTGGATCTTTACGCAGCCCTCGATCATTCCGTTCAGATGGTGCCTATCGATCAGAGTCCAAGTACATTGAGAAAACGTCTCTGGATGAGTCTGGGATTCTGACAGTCACCCCAACTTCTGCGATACTTAAATCAGAGGCAGAGAGAACGCGACACTACACGGAGCACCGGCACTCGTACCCTGGCCCACACCACATGGAGGAGCAATTGGAGGTTTCTGCAAGCAGGAAGTCATCCATCTTGGAGCCGCTAACACGCTCCCGACCACATGAGCTGTCATATTCGCAGCTTTCACCACAGTACCACAACCTCAGTGGTTACTCTAGCCCAGAGTACACCTGCCGACCATCACTTAGTCTATGGGAACGGTTCAAACTCCACCGCAAACGCCACAGGGATGAAGAGGAGTACATGGCTGCTGGTCATGCATTACGGAGAAAAGTACAGTTTGCGAAAGATGAGGACCTCCATGACATCCTCGACTACTGGAAGGGAGTGTCTGCCCAACAGAAATTATGATTGCTTATTTTAATTTAGAGTTTATTTAAAAAGTGGCTAAATAAACCACACCTCACTCTCTGGACCAAATAAAGCCAGTCTTTATTAAAGCTGCAGTAAGTAACTTTGTGATTTAGAGATTTGGATTTAGCCATCTCTGGTACAAAAATTTCACTGCAAATAACTCAGTGAAGAACAGTTGTGTTGTGCTCATGGTGAGCGTCAAATCAAGACCATTTAAACAATGTTCAAGTGCTCAAATCTTCATAAATAAAATGTCTCTGGGGATATAATTTATCATGACAATAATATAAATGTGATTATTCTACTGTCTGCATTATTACAGAAGGTTATTTTGCAGTGAAGAAGTATAAGTTATAGGATTTATTCTAAGTGGGAAGTCAATCCAACAGACAGGAACTAGCTAATTGGCTTAGAAGCTACGAAACTGGCTAACAGGATAATTAGCTAAGAAGAAGTAAATAAGTTAATATTAGCAAAAAGAAAACACTATTAGTGAGCTAGCCAACTCACAAAGCTAGCAAACTTCAAAACTGGGTAATAAGGGTTAAATTACGGAGCTCTCATGACCTTTAAAAAGCCAAGCCGATATTCATCTTTGTGATGGAAATTTTAGCGAATATTACCTAGTGCTAATGTGTGTTTAATGATTTGACTTGATGCTTGTGTATCTTTGTATTTTATCAACTTTTAATGCACAAAATCTCCGACATGGAATTTTAGCAGCGAGTGAGTTGCAGCAGTGCAAGAACACCAGGTTTTAGTGTGTTTTTTTCCCCTCTACTGTCGCTCTAATACAAAACAAAAAAGTTACATACTGCAGCTTTAAATAGAAATACTCATTTTTTGGAGTTAGAGTAGCTTAGATATAATGAAATCACTAGCTATTTTTGCTATTTGACAATAAAACATGAAACATTAGCTCTTATGGTGAGGAATAAAAAGTAATAGATGAATTTTAACAGTATTAACCTCAAATTAAAACATTTTTATATATCAGTAATTCTAAAAGTAATTATAGGGTATTATATATTGTCTAATTCTTATTACTATCATTATTATTATCACAGTCATCATTGTCACTGTCATTTCATCATCACTATTATTATTAAGATTATTCTTACTGATTACTATAATTAATCTTTGGTTATCGCATGGCCGTGTCCTGTGACAGTATATTGACTGTTGTGCACTCGGAACAAAGAACTTAATCAAAATGTCTGCCGAATACTGTTTCCTGTAAGAGTTCAAGAAAAACAAAAACAAAACTGTGCTACTTTTTTCCAACGGTTCAAAAGGACTGCTACAGAGTTCTCCATCTTTTCAAGGGAATCTGTATCCAAAAAAAAGTTATACCTTTGCCACAGAAGCACACGTGTTTACAACAAAACAACAACTTTAAAAAGAAAACACAGCTTCTGTTCATGCTCTTTTTGTAAAGTTTATGTTCAAATCTGCAATGAATGTCTCAAGACCTTAAGGATTGCACTGTTGAACTGCACAAAAATACAGAAACACACACACACACACAAGAATGTATGTAGAACGGCTATTCTAGTCTTTTCAAAGTTCTGAGTACCACTTCAATTTTTATGTAATGGTTTATCCATCTTTGACTATTCACAATGATAAATTCTTTTTTAAAATCCCGGATTATCTTCTCTGAGTAACAGGCATCAATTGTGCCAGATTTGTGCCAATGCACTAAACAACTATGACCTCCAGATCAAGTTCACGTAAAAGCCACTTTCAGAAAAATCACATCAGTTTCACGTGTGTATGAAAGTACATTCCAAAGTGCAGGTTATTCCCTGAAATTACACATAACCTCGCAAACACGTGACATGTGAGTAAAGAGATAAATAAAACCCTACACGTCAAAAAGTAATGTGAATCATGAATCATGTAAAAGTAAATGAATCGTGTGGGATCAATTTATGTGAGAATAAATGAATCATCTGTTAAAAAATCAAGGGGAAATAATTAAATCAAGTGGAAATGAATGAATGAATCTTTGGGGGGAGGGGGAAATCATGTGCAAAAAAACGATTCACATAAAAATAAATAAAAAATGTTAACATTCACATCTGGAAATAAATGTGGGGAAAAAATTAAAGAATATAAATATCTTTAAAAAATTTAGCTAATTTTTACAAATGCAAAAAGGACGTCTTAAAATTAATGTTATGCAAAAAGATTCATGTGAAAATAAATGAACCGTTAAAAATCATATGTGGAAAGGAATCATATTAAAATAAATGAATCATGTTAAAAATCACATGAATATAAATGAATGTTATTGAAACTCTTGTGAGAAACGTGTGATTTTCTGTAAGGGTCAGCTCTGTAAAGTTGTAAACAGAACGTTTTTCTCCTTCAGCTCTTGCAGCAGCTGTAAAGTGCTGATCACGGCGAGTTTCCAACAGACTAATCTTTCTTCACAGACAGTAAGGCCGATGGACCTTTTAAACTCCTCCAGTGGAAATGTGTTATAAATTCTGCAGCGTATTCATTTCAAAATGGCCACTGCATTACACACTCGCAGGCCGGAGTTCAGATGGGGTGGGGCTCGGCTCGGGGACGGCTGTAAACCTGAACCTACATGACAAAGATAAGGCTCATCACGTGACAGGTGTGGCTCGTTTATTACAGTAAAAATAGTTAGATTTATTAAATTTGTTATTATTCTTTATCGGAGTATCAAAATATCACATCATAAACTCCGCATTGTTTACTATTCAGTATCTAATACAAATGATTCAGAAAGTAAACCGAGAGTAACAGTAAGCATGTTGTACAAACACACATTAAAACTGTCAGGAATATTTACGTTACAGTTAGCTGGTGAGTTAAGATGAGACACTACATGGAGGAGTGGATGAGAAATTTCAGCTTTTTGGATAAATCACATCTCTAACACATCTCTCAGACTTTTTTTTTGTTCCTCAGACTTTAAGCTCCACCCACTTCATAATGACATCATGTCATACTGTATATGCCTGAAAGGCTTGGTCATCATATAAACCACACCAGCTAGAGTTAATATTAAAATGCATTATTTTTATATTTTATCGCAGAAGAAATGTTCATAATTGTTGGATTTAAAATTATGATTTTATACTAAAATAAAAATGTGTGGTATTTTCATGATTAAATAATAAAAAAGATGATCCAAAGTCTTCCTCTGCAATGTCCCAGAAAAAAAATTCTAATAACATGCAAAGATGAGATTTTATAAAATAAGCAAATTTACACATATGTAATTAGATGAAGATCCATTTGCACAAATAAATGTCCAGTAAAAAGATCCAGCAAATATTATTTGAAATATATATTGTGTTTTTAAAAAATCCCCCATCTCCTGTAGTGTCTCGCCTTAATAACAAACTAAATGAGATTTCTGTAAAATCACACATACACTGAAATATCTGTAACTTGAAATTATTGTATTAATACACTTAAAGGTAGACTGCCTTTCAGATTTTTCAAGTGTAGGTCATAAAAAGAATTTTCCCTGACACCCAATTATTTTTTGTTTCGTAGACTGAAAGCTACTGAATTCAAATCACAGACTTCCAATTTTATTAGGGTTTTTTTTCTAATAGAACAATTAATGAATTTAGGGCCACGTGGCCCTAAATTCTCCACTATTTTTTCCAGCTTCACCATGACCCAATTCAAGATACTACATCATGCATCTTGTGGTGGGCTTTCCCTGTTTGCGCAAGGCACTGTGGAATACAAATTTGAAACAGGAGACGAAAATGGAGGATGCGAGTGTGTGAATGAAAAGTGGAAGACTGACTACAGTAACAGAAAGCAAGAAGAAAAGACGTTATGTTGCGAAGGAAAGGAAATGCAAGACCAAACTAATAAATATCGGTGGTCAGTGAGCACCTCGGTGTGATCAGCTGTTCATTTAGCAACATAACTGTCAGTGCACGGTCAAAGGTAAACCTGCGCATGTGCACACGGACTTCCTCTGTCTGTTTGACTGAACGAAATGTGCAATTTTATGCACATTATTTGCTCGGGAATCCCCTCAAATTAAATAACTTCCCAGCCACAGAATGGCCTGATATGTTGTGAGATATTACAGAAATAAACATATATCACAATGACCAAATTTCAGAGGGAACTAAATTTCACCAATTTTATGAAATTGAAAAGCAATCTCACTTTAAATGTGGGTTGTTGTTGGGTTTTTTTTGCTATAAATTAAATGATGTGACTGTGCTGTGATAAAACACAGCACAGTCACATCACTGCTGTTAATATTGACAAAATTACCATTAAAAAAAAGAATCAGCATTTTATGGATTAAAAGCAGCTCAAAACACCACTTAAATTACAGCCATTTAGCAGATGCTCTTATCCAGAGAAATGTATAATATACCCAGAGCAGCCTGGGATTAGATGCCTTGCTCACAGGCATTTCAGCCATTCCTGCTGGTCCAGGGAATCAAACAAGTGACTTTTTGGTGCCAAAGCTGCTTCTCTAACCATTATGCCATGGCTTCCCCTTTCACCTGCTGGTGAAAATCATTCTGAAACTTTCAAGGCCGAAGCTGATGTAGACTCGCCCGTTTGGTGCTTCCCTACATCATGAAATTTTCATGAAAAAAGAATATTAGCACTCTCTAATCAGAGGTGGACAGCCCCTACCTCCCCAAGCTCTGCCCTTGGGTGGGAGACTGTAAAACTGTGCTTTTTTTCAAATATACCCTGTGTCCCAAATCACTCACTACTCACTATATAGTGGACTATATAGTGAGTTTGGCATTTTGTAGTGCTGTCTGAATATATAGTGAGAATTATTACACCCTATATAGTGGACTCATAGTATCCCACAATGCACCCTGAAAAGTAGTGTACAATTGATGGTCACTAACCAAGCAATATATACCATCATGCATTGTGGTTGCACTGAAAAAAAAGTGTGTTGGGGTGAATGGACGGAGGAAGAAACACATTATAAACCAACATTCAAGTACAACTGAAAATAGTAAGAGAATAGAAAAAAACCTAAAATAGAATAAGACAAAATACAAGAATAACAGTTACAATGCAGAGCAAGGAATTAATCAAAAGCCTAAAATTTGATTTATTAAAAGGCAGCGGCAAAGAAGAAAGTATTCAGCCTTGATTTAAAAGAACTGAAAGATGCAGCAGACACAAAGTACTTTGTATTTATTAATGCGGGAAATATGCTCAGTGTAATACGTATATATCACAAAAATATATGCATGTATTTATTATTTTGAAAACCCACCAGCCGACTGATCTGGCACATTTAAATTGTGCAACAGTAATGACGTAAATAGCGGCACAGTGGAGTAGTGTCCAAAAGTGTTTTTTTCATTATACCAATGAGCTCACTATATAGTCCTCTATATAGAATTCGCTAGTGAGTGGGGAGTAGTGAATGAGTGAGTGATTTCGGACACAGCCATACGCTAATCAAGACTCATCATTCATAAGAGTGAATTCACAAGACTCCACCCCTCCTCAGCTCCTCCCTTCAGCCCCTGCCCACTTTTTAGCATTTTTCAAAATTATGTAGTGGGTGCAGTCAGGCTCAGAACTGGTGGTGGAGTTAAACTTTAATTATTAGTTGGAAAAAAGGACGGTTTATTTATTTATTTTATTTAAATGAAGCTGAAATCTCTTCCACCTTCCTTTCCGTGTGAGAAAATTTAATAATGAAAACTTTAATAAATAAAATTAAGGTTTGCCCTGATGCTAGATTGTTGCTCATTAATTATTTAGCCACTGTGTGTGGAGCTGGAGGTGCTGGAGGTGGGGGTCTGGGGGGAACCCACCAGGAGCCTCTGTGACTGAATTCTGGAAAACAATCAGTGATAAATTTTGAGGAAAACCATCATCCTTAAATGGAACTGGAATGAAATCTTTACATGTGATTTTGTTCCTTTCTTTTGAAATCTACTTTTAGTTGAGAAAAACATTACATTCCAAGCATTTAGCAGACACTCTTATCCAGAGCAATGTCCAGCATACCCAGAGCAACAGTCAGCCATTCCTAATGGTCCAGGGAATCAAATATTTTGGCCCCAAAGCTGTTTCTCTAACCATTAGGCCATGGCTTCCCCATGCTAGAAAGAAAAACAAAAGAGAAACAGTTCAGGAAAATCTGTTCCTCTGTATCTGAGAAAATGTTCGATTTTGAGTGTGTGTCAGCTTTTCCATCCCCTGCATAGAGCTTTCTGGTTAGTTTCCTGTTCGTGAATAATAAGATGGAAGTTTAAGAGTTTTATTTCAGTAGAAAGTTCAGGTTGATTGGACACACCTTCAGAGTCCAGTAGCCTAAAAAAACATGAATCTTGTAATAATTCTTATTTCATATTTCATGATAATTCATGTCGGATTTGGTGTTAGAGGTCACTGCTGATTACAGCTCTGACATTAATATTAAACTCCACCCTCCATATTCACACTCGCACAGTAGTCTTTATTAATAACTATTTAAGGTGTATTTTAGAATCAAATCAACATGTCGGTATGTTTTCACAGTTTCCAATATTACCCACAATGCCATTCTGATAGAGGTGCAATGGGATGTCGCCTTCGTATCACTTTTACCTGAACAGAGTGATGCAGCGGCGCTTTAGTGCTTTACTCTGTTCAGTGTTCTCACCTCCTTATCTGTACACTCTGCTCACACACCAGCTTCCAAAGCTTTTAATGAAAATATCACCATCAGTGGTGTCACCCTCATCATCTCGTTCATCACTAACTCGGCGTCATAGAGCTGCATTGCATTCTGGGCTGGTCTCCGAGTTCAGCATTTGCTCCGACATCTCCACTGGATTTCACGGGCACTGAGAAATGAAAAATAATGAGAAGAGAAGCTTGAAATGTGATGAGTTTTTCACCTATTAAACTCCAGTGTAACTGCGCTAGCAATAACAGTAACAATAACAATAACAGTGTGTCCCTCTTCCTCACAGGAATAACGACAGTACAGCACCAACCAGACTCACAAAACACATCACACACACACACTCCAGTATAAATAGACTGAATATGTTTTAGGATGGACTTTAGCATCACGGTTACTGAAATGTTCAGTTTGTTTGTGCTTTATCTTTTATAAAGGTTAAGAACATTCAGGTGATTACTGTAATGAACATGGAATGTCATTGTTTAATCCCTCTAAATGATACAAACACAGAATGTTCTTGTTTCTACAATTATCCAGAGGATTGCAGATTAATCAGGTCTGTTTCTCTTCAAACAATATATGTGAAGACTGAATCATGTTGTCATCATTCCATGGGTGGCAGGCCTTATAACTGTGATGCTTTTTTTATCTCAAGTCTATATTGTGCAGGCCTTGACCTCTGGGCCTTAATATTAATATGAAGGATATTTATATGCTTTAGAGCTAAAAAATGGATCATTTAAAATATGTTAATATCCATTTCTTAAAAAAAAGATCTCTGGGAAAAGACTACAGCATGGAGGAACATTTTAGTGTTAGTGTTTGGAGAAGGCCATGAGATTTTTCCATACAGCCTTAAAAACAATGTAAGCTTTGTTGTTTTTTTCTTCTTTTCTATTGATGTAGCTAATCAATGTAAACTTTACATGACTGAAAAACTGAAAAATGATGTTTCTCACTCTTTATCTCTTCATTTGTATGTAACCTTCATCCTTGTATGCTCAAATTGCGATCTGTAGCACTACTGAGTTACCATGGACATTTTACAGGACGATGAATGATATGGATTCGGAAAAGCCTGGACTGTGCTGTCACCATCTGCTTCTAAAATGGTTCTGTTGGATCCCAAAGGGCTTTTTGGTCTGATGGAACTTTCAATGAGCACAATAAAAAATAAAATCTGTTTATTTCTTAGTTAATAAAATGGTGGGGTTTTGATTTTGTTCAGATTTTGTCACACTTTGGTCAAGAATGATGTGAATTAAAATATTTAGTATTTTTTGAGTCAGTTAGCAGTGCAGGATGGCTTAGTGCTGGTGATTCTCAATCTTAGTCCTGAAGTCCTGAAGAACCCTCAGAGATTCCAGTCAGAGGTTATTAATGAGATGAAGACTCCAGGGAGAGTGGGGAACTGAACCAACATCCAACTACTCAATCAGGATTTATTCCCTTTTTGCCCTGCACTGTTAGAAGTGTAATAATATAGTCAAAACACAAATGTTTTAAACTTTTGAAGTGAAAAATAAGTTCACACCTGAAATCACAGTGACTTTGTCCACACATGGAAAGGAAACTAACCTCAGAACATGAAGTCATACAAAATAGATTTTTAATCTTTGAGTTCACACAAAGTTAGCATTCGACAACTTACCTTGCTCTCCTCTACACCACTGGGTCCTCCTCCGTCAGTAGATGAATCCGGGTGACTACAGCTTGCTCCGGTTTCTGTACAGTTTTATATACAATTCTTCTTTGTTCATTAGACAGTGAACAACTTTATAGAGCTGCAGGACAGAAACAGACCCAGACTGATGGAATGTCTTACTTTCAGGACTTTACACAAGAGCTCCAGTTGGAACCAACTCAGCCAAAGCTGATTGAAATGCATGAACGACTTTCTGCTTTAGTCTTTAATCAGAAGAATCAATTGATTTTTGCAGGAAGTGAAGTCTGGTGTCGATCATCATGTGTTGAATGCAGTCTGAAAACTCATACAGTGTTACTGAGATTTTACTGTGGCTCTGATTCTCCAGTGTCCTGATGAAGCTCCACTTAAGGCAGAGTAATAACCTGTTAATAAGCTGATAATAACCTATAATAATCAGGAATAAAAATAATCATTCATACAAACACAGCATTCAAAAAAGGGGAACATTTCTACTGAGGTAGATTTAATAATCAGAATGTGACTATCACTGTGTGTGTGTGTGTGTGTGTGTGTGTGTGTGTGTGTGTGTGTGTGTGTGTGTGTGTGTGTGTGTGTGTGTGTGTGTGTGTGTGTGTGTGTGAAATGTTCATGTTACACACCTTAAAGGATTTAAAGAGAACTGTCAGGTTCGATTAATGATGAGATGGGAATTAAACACAAACAGTGTTTAAGTAGAGAGAGAGAGAGAGAGAGAGAATTTTTAATGGGAAAAAAGTAATCAAAAATTTGGTAAATGGCAAATCAAAGCAGTCACAAGACATTTGGCTGCTACACCACTGGAAAGCTTCATCACTTTTCTCAATCCTTATCAAATTTAACACAAATGGTGAGGCTGTGAATAAAAATACCGATTTCACACTGCTGATGGCGAAGTTATTTATGGCTTGACACATCTAAAATGGTTCTTCTTTGCTCATAACCTTTACATCATGTTCAGTTCAGACTATGAAGCAAGTCTTTATTGGTAGTCTGGGAAAAGTTGTTTGTACTGGCTGAGTTCTGGCAATCAATCAATCAACAACAACAACAAAAAAGAGAAATCAAAATAATGTTTTCCTACTTTGACACCTCAGATGTAAGAAACCATGAAAATATTCAAAAACTATGTGGATTTTTTAAACTCCTATCTAGCCTCTCTTCCTACAAAGATACAAAGATCATTTTAAAGTTAACAAACCCAGCAGTGAAAACAGTCAGCCTGTGTAAAGACATCCACAACCTTGCTAGCTAAGTGTCACGTCCTCACACAGTGAACATAACACTTCAATCCAGTTGCTGTATATCTATGCTGCAGTGAAACAGGCATACAGTAATCCTAATCAGGTCAGTTTATAATCAGAATATCCACAATGCTCCTGCTCTGTCACATCATCATCATCATCAAAACAGAGAAGAGCACTTACGCACTGTTACAGATGACAGAGATTTAAAACATTTAAATGACAGAATAAATAATTGATTATTTCCCCATTGATGTTTTAGTATGAACAGAGATCAATGGAGTGTAGAGACAAGGATGAGGTTTGTCTTTAAATTATGCTGATAATCAAAGTGAGAACTAATTTCCTGTTATAAACTTAGCATTAAATAGGACTTTCTCCCTTTTCACTTTAAAATTCTGGAACTTTACTTCTGCTTCAGAAACAAGCAAAGTATAAACACATTTCAGCTCAGGAAATTCTGTCATTTTCAGAACAATATAAACATAACATTTGAACACGAATTTTTATACACAAAAAAATCTCTATATAGATTTACATTGGAGACACATTTAGAACTGAGCTTGGAGTATGTTAAAACACAAACCTATTCACATAAGTGTGTAAGTGAGGAAGCTCTCATACACCCACATATCTACCCATATAACTCATATGTAAGATAATAAAAATGTGTAAGGGTGAAAAAAATGTATAATCGTGTCTGTGTCAAAGTCTAATGGAGAGTTGGGAACTCTGGGTCTTGATCTGTTCAAGCAATCAGGAAGTGAGTGGAATCAAGTAACCAACACAGGCAACAGGGCCTGGAGGCTTAATTTGACTTGGCTCCTTATAGTAATCAATGTGAGGCATGATGCTACAACAAAGATGATATTAGCAGTAAGGACAAGGAGCAAAGAGACATCAAGATCCACCAGAGCATGGTAGCATTAACGTTTTTTCTTAAATAAACATTACTGGTCAAAAGGAATATCATCAAATCTCACAAAGAAGGATCTGGTAAGAAGATAACACTGGAACTTCACAAGCTCTTGCAATCTTTGATATCCTTCATATGTCCTTCTGGTCAATAAGTAGTTTCTGGTAGTACCAGTTCCGCACCTGAAGGCCAGATTCAAATTGGTTCTGTGGATGCAGTAATCCTAGAATGTTGTATATGTTTACAGAAAGAGCAGGGAGGTGTAATTAAATTGTCCAAGGTTGTATTGAGGGATGAATTTCTTGCCATCCCATACATTAGTGTAACGACAGTGTAGGATGTTTACATCATGAGTTGGGATTGAGGGATAATTGATTTGAAATGTGCAATTAAAGTTTCGTATAATCATAAAGCAGCTTCAGGGTATCTGTGTACAGAATGCTAATCAGTTCAGCAGCAAAGAGGTCTTCATGAACAATACTTCTTAGAGAAAAGTAGAAAGCTGTCATAGTTAAAGCCTTTGCTTGGTACCTGAAGCTACATCAGTATTTCAGTATCAATGGATCTTTGAATGTGAAGAGTGTGCCTTGTTGTGTATTAATTTAATGAAGTACATTTTACTGGTGTGCTCAGGGTGAGCTTTGAACTTGCTTATATTTTGCTCACATGCATATCACCTTTGGTGGGATCATATAAATCTGCCTCTCAACTCAAATCTGCCTCTCCAATGAAATCTGCCTTTCCAGACAGAATTATATCTCCAAATAAACAATTTCTTTGAACAAACTGCCTCTCCACTCAAATCTGCTCAATCAATCAAAATTGATTCCTGGTCAAATCTGACTTTCCACTAAAATCTGCGTCTCCATTCAAATCAGCCATTTTGCTCAAATCTACCCCTCTGCTCGAATCTGCCTCTCCACTCAAATCTACCCCCCCACTCAAATCTGTGTCTCCACTCAAATCTACCCCCCCCACTCAAATCTGTGTCTCCACTCAAATCTACCCCCCCACTCAAATCTGTGTCTCCACTCAAATCTGCATTCCCACTCCTGCTCATATCTGCCCCTTCACTCAAATCTGCCTTTCTGCTCAAATATGCCCCTCCAGTGAAATCTACTTCTCCACTCAAATCTGCCCTTCTGCTCCTGCTGAACTCTGCCTCTCTGCCCCCAAACTTCCCCTCCACTCAAATGTGCCTCTCTGCTCAAATCTGACCCTCCACTCAAATCTGCTTCTCCACTCCTGCTGAAGATGTCTCTCTGCTCAAATCTGCCCCTTTACTGAAATCTCCCTCACTGCTCAAATCTGCCACTACACACAAATCTGCCTCTCCACTCCTCCTCAAATCAGCTTCTGCACTCCTGCTCAAATCTGTCTTTCAGCTCAAATCTACCTCTGTGCTCAAATCTGGCCCTCGACTGAAATCTGCCTCCCCACTCCTGCTCAAATCTGCCCCTTCACCCAAATCTGCCTCTGCTCTCAAATCTGCCTCTCCAGTGAAATTGGCTTCTCCACTCAAATCTGCTGCTCTGCTCCTGCACATACAGTGCTTTGCAAAAGTATTCATCCCAATGTTTTGTTGCATTACAAGCTGGAATTAAAATGAATTTGGGGGGGTGTAGCACTATTTGATTTACACAACATGTCTACCACTTTAAAGGTGCACATTGGTTTTGTTTGTGTGTGTGACACAAACAATTAAGATGAAAAAAAAAACAAATCTGGCGTGTCCATAAGTATTTTCCCCCAAGTCAAGACTTTATAGCTCCACCTTTAGCTATAATTACAGCTGCAAGTCTCTTGGGGGTATGTGTCTATTAGCTTAGTACATCTACCCACTGGGATTTTTGCCCATTCCTCAAGGCAAAACTGCTCCAACTCCTTCAAGTTAGATGGGTTGCATTGGTGTACAACAATCTTCAAGTTATGCCACAGATTCTCAATTGGATTGAGGTCTGGGCTTTGATTAGGCCATTCCAAGACATTTATATGTTTCCCTTTAAACCACTCCAGTGTAGCTTTAGCAGTATGTTTAGGGTCATTGTCCTGCAAGACCGTGAACCTTCATCCCAGTCTCAAACCTCTGGCAGACTCAAACAGGTTTTCCTCCAGAATTGCCCTGTATTTAGTGCCATCCATATTTCCTTCAGTCCTGGCCAGCTTTCCTATCCCTGTAGATGAAAAACATCCCCACAGCATAATGCTGTCACCACCATGCTTCATTGCAGGAATGGTGTTCTCAGGGTGTTGGGTTTGCCCCACACATGGCATTTCCCATGATGGCCAAAAAGTTCAATTTTTGTCTCATTTGACTAGAGAATCTTCTTCCATGTGTTTGGGGAGTCTGCCACATGCTGTTGGGCAAACTCCAAACACAATTTTTTAAGCAATGACATTTTTCTGGCCACTCTTCCATAAAGCCCCAATCTTAAAGTGGTCCTATGCACAGATACTCCCATCTCCACTGTGGATCTTTGCAGCTCCCTCAGCATTATCGTTGGTGTCTTTGTTGCATTTCTGATTAATGCCCTTCTTGCCCAGTCTGTGAGTTTTGGTGGGCGGCCTTCTCTTGTCAGGTTTGTAGTGGTGCCATATTATTTCCATTTTGCTATAATGGATTTAATGGTGCTCCCTGGGATATTCAAAGTTTGGGATATTTTTTATAACCCAACACTGATCTATACTTCTCCACAACTTTGTCTCTGATCTGTTTGGAGTGCTTCTTGGTTTTCATGTTGCTTGCTTAGTAGTGTTGCAGAGTCAGGGTCCTTCCAAAACAGGTTGATTTATACAAACATCATGTGGCAGCTCATGTGACACTTTGATTGCACACAGGTGGATCTTAATCAACTAATTATGTGACTTATGAAGTGAATTGGTTGGACCAGCTCTTATTTAGGGCTTTCATATGAAGGGGGGTGAATACCTATGCACACTCCAGATTTCTGTTTTTTTTTTATCTGAATTATTGTTTGTGTTACAATTAAAAAAAAAAAACAATTTGCACCTTTAAAGTGGTAGGTATGTCGTGTAAATCAAATGGTGCTAACCCCCCCAAAAATCCATTTTAATTCCAGCTTGTAATGCAACAAAACAGGACAAACACCAAGGGGAATGAATACTTTTGGAAAGCACTGTATCTGCCTCTCTGCTCAAATCTGCCTCTTGACTCAAATCTGCCTCTCCACTCAATTCTGTCCCTCCACTCCTGCTCCAATCGGCCTCTAAACTCAAATCTAATCTAACCCTCCACCCAAATCTGCCTATCTGCACAAATCTGCCCCTCCACTGAAATCTGTCCCTTCACTTAAATCTGTCTCTCCTGCCAAATCTACCTCTCTGTTCAAATCTTTCTTTCCAGTAAAATCTGCTTCTCAACTCAAATCTGCCTCTCTGCTCCTGCACAAATCTGCCTCTCCACTCAAATCTGCCTCTCTGCTCAAATCTGCCCCTACGCTCAAATCTGCTTCTCCACTCCTGTTCAAATTGGCCTCTCTGCTGAAATCTGCCCCTTCACTGAAATCTCCCTCTCTGCTCAATCTGTCTCTCTGCTCAAATCAGCCTCTTTCGTCAAATTTGCTTCTCCACTCTTGCTCAAATCTGCCTCTTCACTCAAATCTGCATCTCCTCTCAAATCTGCCTCTCCTCTCCTGCTCAAATCTTCCTTAAAGGTCAAATCTGCTTCTCTACTTCAGCTCAAATCTCTCTCCTCAAATCTGCTTCTGCAGACAAAACCCTAGGCCCTAGATGAATAGTTTCACATCAGAAATCTGCCTGTCCACACAAATCTGCCTCTCTACTCCTGCTCAAATCTATCTGTCTGCTCAAATCTGCCCCTCTAATCCTACACAAATCTGCCTGTCCACTCCAATCTGCCTGTCCACCCAAATCTGCCTGTCAGCTCCTGCTTAAATCTACTTTTCTGCTCAAATCTGCCTCTCCACTCATATCTGTCTCTCCCCTCAAATCTGCATCTCCACTCAAATCTGCCCCTGCACTCAAATCTACTTCTCCATGCCTGCTCAAACCTGCCCTTCCACACAATTCTTCCCCTACACTCCTGATGAAGTCTGCCTCTTCACTCAAATCTGCCAATCAAATCTACCTCTCCACTCAAATGTGCCCCTCTTCTCAAATCTGCCTCTGTGCTAAAATCTGCACCTCCACTCAAATCTGCCTCTTCCATCAAATGTGCGTCTCAGCTCAAATCTGCCTCTCTGCTCAAATCTTCCCCCACTGAAATATGCTTCTCCACTCAAATCTGCCTCCCCACTCCTGTTCAAATCTAGCTTTCAGCTCAAATCTGCCTCTCTGCTCATATCTGCCCCTCTGCTCAAGTCTGCCCCTCTGAGCAAATCTGTCTCTCCACTTCTCTTCAAATTGGCCTCTCCACTCCTGTTCAAATCTGGCTTCCCCCTCAAATCTGCCAATCCAGTCCTGTTCAAATCTACCTCTCCATGCAAATCTGTCTCTCTGCTCCAATCTACCTTGTCACTTAAATCTGTCAATCCACTCCTGCTCAAATCTGTCTCTCTGCTCAAATCTGTCTCCACTCAAGTCTGCCTCTCCTCTAATGTGCCTCTTTGCTCAAATCTGCCCCTCAACTCAAATCTGCCTCTCCAATAATATTTGCCTCTTCTCTTCTGCTCTAATCTGCTTCTCTGCTCAAATCTCCCTCTCCATGACTGCTCATATCTGCCACTCTACTCAAATCTACCTCCCCATTGAAATCTGCCTCTCTGCTCCTGCTGAATTCTGCCTCTCTGCTCAAATCTGCCCCTCGGCTCAAATCTTCCCCTCTGCTCAAACCGGCCTCCCCTCAGTTGCTCAAATCCGCCTCTCCACTCAAATCTGCCCCTCTGATCAAACTGACCACTCCACTCGAATTTGCCTCTCTGCTGAAATCTGCCTCTATAATCCTGCTCAAATATGCCTCTCTGTTTAAATCTGCCCCTCCACTGAATTGGGCTTCAACATTGCAATCTGCACCTCAGTACAAATCTTCCCCTCTGCTCAAATCTGCCTCTCCACTCAAATCTGTCTTTCAACTCCTGCTCAAATCTGCCTCTCTGCTCCAGCCAACCTCTCTGGTCCTATCTGCCTCTTGATTCAAGTCTGCATATCCGCTCCTGCTCAAATCTGCCTCTCTGCTCAAATCTGCCTCTCTACACAAATCTGCCTCTCCACTCTTGCTCAAATCTGCCTCTCCTCTAATCTGCCTCTCTGCTCAAATCTCCCTCTCCATTACTGCTCATATCTGAGTCTCCACTCAAATCTGCCTCGCCACTCAAATCTGCCTCACCACTCCTGCTCAAATCTGCCTTTCCTCAAATCTGCCTCTCTGCTACAGTCTACCTTTCAGCTCCAATCTGCCTCCCCACTCAGCTCTGCCAATCCCCTCCTGCCCAAATCTACCTCTCTGCTCAAATCTACCTCTCCACGCAAATCTGTCCCTCAGCTCTTGCTCAAACCTGTCTCTCTGCTCCTGTTCAAACCTGCCCCTCTATTCAAATATTCCCCACCACTCATGCTCATATCTGCCTCTCTGCTTCAATCTGCCTCGTCACTCAAATCTGCCATTCCACTCTGCTCAAATCTGCCTCTCCTCTCAAGTCTGCCTGTCCTCTAATGTGCCTCTCTGCTCAAATCTGCCCCTTGACTCAAATCTGCATCTCCACACAACTCTGTCTCTCCACTCATCTGCCTCTCCCATAATCTGCCTCTCTGCTCAAATCTACGTGCCTTTCCATGCAAATCTGTCTCAGTTCCTGCTGAAACCTGCCCCTCCACTCAAATCTTCCCCTCCACTCCTTCTCAAATCTGCCTCTCTGCTCCAATCTACCTCGCCACTCAAATCTGTCAATCTGCTCCTGCTCAAATCTGCCTCTCCACACAATTCTGCCTGTCCACTCAAATGTGCCTCTCCACTCAAGTCTGCCTTGCCAATCAAATCTGCCTCTACACCACCTGTTCAAGTCTGCCACTCCACTCAAATCTGCCTCTCCATCCCTGCTTAAATCTGCCACTCCAGTTAAATCTGCCTCTCTGCTTAAATCTGCCTCTCCACTCCTGTTCAAATCTGCCTCTCTGTTGAAATCTGCCCCTCCACTCAAAGCTGTCTCTCCAATGTGGCTCAAATCTGCCTCTCCACTTAAATCTGCCACTCCACTCAAATCTGCCTGTCCTCTAACATGCCTCTCCGCTCAAATCTGCCCCTCAAATGAAATCTGCCTTTCCCCTAATCTGTCTCTCTGCTCTGATCTACAGTACCTCTCCATGTAAATCTGTCTCTCAGCTCCTGCTCAAACCTGCCTCTCCACTAAAATCTGTCTCTCTGCTCCTGCTCAAACCTGTCCCTCTATCCAAATCTTCCCTTCCACTTCTGCTCATATCTGCCTCTGCACTCGAGTCTACCTCTCTGCTCCAATCTGCCTTGCCACTCAAATCTGCCAATCCACTCCTGCTCAATTCTGCCTTTCCACACAATTCTGCCTGTCCACTCAAATGTCTCTGCACTCAAATCTGCCTTGCCACTCAAATCTGCCACTCCACTCAAATCTGCCTCTCCGACCCTGCTCAATTCTGCCTCTGTATTCAAATTTCCCTCTCCATTCAAATCTGCCCCTCTATTGAAATCAACCTCTCTGCTCAAATCTTTCTCTTTGCTCAAATCTTCCCCTCCACTCCTCATCAAATCTGCCTTTCTACTCCAATCTGCCCCTCCACTCAAATCTGCCTCTCTGTTGAAATCTGCCCCTCCACTCAAATCTGTCTCTCCACTGCTGCTCAAATCTGCCTCTCTGCTCAAATCTGCTCATCCAATCAAATCTACCTCTCCACTCAAATCTGCCCCATCACTCCTGCTCAAATCTGCCTTTCTGCTCCAGTCTACCTCTCTGGTCCAATCTGCCTCTCCACTCAAATCTGCCTATTCGCTCCTGCTCAAATTTGCCTCCCCATACAAATCTGCCTCTCCGCTCCTGCTCAAGTTGGTTTGTCCACACAAATCTGCCTCTCCACTCCTGCTCAAATATGCCCCTCCACTCAAATCTGCCTCTCCACTCCTGCTCAAATATGCCCCTCCAATCAAATCTGCCTCTCCACTCCTGCTCAAGTTGGCTTGTCCACACAAATCTGTCTCTCAACTCCTCCTCAAATATGCCCCTCCACTCAAATCTGCCTCTCCACTCCTGCTTAAGTTGGCTTGTCCACACAAATCTGCCTCTCCACTCCTGCTCAAATAAGCCCCTCCACTCAAATCTGCCTCTCCGCTCCTGCTCAAGTTGATTTGTCCACACAAATCTGCCTCTCCACTCCTGCTCAAATACACCCCTCCACTCAAATCTGCCTCTCCACTCCTGCTTAAAGTGCTGATGACACGTTTTTGACATCTTTGGCGATGTTTTATAACATAAAAAGTAATTCCCGATGATCCATATATTAATTCACGAAGGTGCCTATTTTACAAGTTATGATAAAAAACGCGGCTATTTGGGCAAATTTGACAGGGCTGCAGCACCCAGGAGATGGAGGAGGAGGAGGAGCTACATGACATCAGCGAAAGAACCTTCCTCCTAACTTACCAGTTTATTGTTGATGCGACAGGTGTTCAGTTTATCATTATTAGTATTATTATTATACATTTATATATATATATATATATATATATATATATATATATATATATATATATATATATTAGTTATTATGCCTTCGCGTTGTGTTGCCGGCTTTTGCTCCAAAACCTACAAGGATGGGGTAAGTTTATTCAAGTTTCCCAGAGATCCCGAGCTGCATGCGAAGTGGGTGAAGCAAGTCAGGCGCACTCGTGACAAGTGGGAGCCCTCACCAACATCCGTCCTGTGCTCTGAACACTTCGATTTGGATTGTTTTGACACCCTTCCCAGCGTAAAAGAATCTCTTGGGTGTTCAGTTCAGCACAAACGTGTGTTACTACCATCAGCAGTGCCTACACAGTGTTGCCAGATTGGGATTTTTCCCACCCAGTTGAGTGGTTTCAAGTGCATTTTGGTGGGTTTTGAACATATTTTGGGCTGGAAAACATCAGCAGTATCTGTTGCCAGTATCTGTTGCCAGATACTGCTGAAGTTTTCCAGCCCAAAATATGTTCAAAACCCACCAAAATGCACTTGAAACCGCTCAATTGGGCGGGAAAAATCCCAATCTGACAACACTGCCAGTATTCCGGAGGGGGTCTACTAGTAGCTATGCCGGATCCAAAGACAGTCCTCCTGTCAGAACATGTGTTGTGAAACGACATAAGATAAAGGTACGTAGAGCTATAGATTGTACATGATAATCATAAATGTAATCATAAAGTTGGCGTGATATCAGTCATGTATTTGCTTGTGAAAGCTTGTGGCTTTCATGTAACTGCTGCCTAGCAACGAGAGGCAAAGGGTAAAGAGGGTAGACTATCATAGATTCTATTCGGAAGAGATCAACACAATTCTAGACTCCCAGAAGAGGAAAAGCTAGCACTAGAGAGTTCACCAGCGTTTTCATGCGCCATTTCCATTGAGTAGAACCAGAGTAGAACCATAGGATGTCTATGAGTAGAACAGCCAGTGAACCGCAGCGTGTTCTTCCGCTGACGTCACAACATGGCCGTGAGCCACGGACCCAGTTTTCTTGCGCTGTGCAATTAAAAGTTGGATATTTGCGTAACAACAGCTTCTTTTCACGTAATTATAACAGAAATCTAACATGTTTGCCATGTTGTATAGTTTATTTAAGAAATTGCATAGAGTCATGTTCATGTCATCAGCCCTTTGAGTTGGCTTGTCCACACAAATCTGCCTCTCCACTCCTGCTCAAGTTGGCTTGTCCACACAAATCTGCCTCTTCAACCCTGCTCAAATATTACCTGCCACTCAAATCTGCCTCACCACTCCAATCTGACCCCCACTCAATTCTGCCTCTGCACTCAAATCTGCCCCTTCACTCCTGCTCAAATTTGCCTCTCTGCTCAAATCTTCCCCTCCACTCAAAGCTGCCTCTCCTCTAATCAGCATCTCCACTCAAATCTGCCTCTCTGCTTCTGCTCAAATCTACCTCTCCACTCAGGCTCAACTCAGCCTCTCCACTCCTGTTCAGATCTGCCTGTTCCCTCAAATCTGCCTCTCCACTCAAATCTTCCCATTTGCTTAAATCTGCTTCTCCACTCACAGCTACCTCTCCACTTATGTTCAAATCTCTCTATCAAATCTGCCTCTTCAGACAGAATTATATCTCCACCTACAGTAAATTGTTCCTCTTCACAAATCTACCACTCCACTCAAATCTGCCTCTCCAAACAGAACTATGTCTACACATAAATAGTTTCTCTTAAGGCTCACTCACAGCCCGCCGTACATGCTACTACGGGTGGTCTATGGTAAAAAATTTGGCAAAACGTACTTTCATGACCATTGTCATCCTCTCCAGGAGTGGTCGACCATCAAAGATCACTCCAAGAGCAAGGCATTTAATAGTTGGCAAGATCACAAAGGACCCCAAAGTAACTTCTAAGCAACTGAAGGCCTCTTTCACATTGGCTAATGTTAATGATCATGAGTCCACCATCAGGAGAACACTGAACAACAATGGTGTCCATGGCAGGGTTGCAAGGAGAAAGCCACTGCTCTCCAAAAATAACATTGCTGCTCGTCTGCAGTTTGCTAAAGATCACGTGAACAAGCCAGAAGGCTACTGGAAAAATGTTTTGTGGATGCATGAGACCAAAATAGAACTTTTTGGTTTAAATGAGAAGCAATATGTTTGGAGAAAGGAAAACACTGCATTCCAGCATATGGTAAGAACCTTATCCCATCTGTGAAACATGGTGGTGGTAGTATCATGGTTTGGGCCTGTTTTGTTGCATCTGGGCCAGGACGGCTTGCCATCATTGATGGAACAATGAATTCTGAATTATACCAGTGAATTCTAAAGGAAAATGTCAGGACATCTGTCCATGAACTGAATCTCAAGACAAGGTGGGTCATCCAGCAAGACAACGACCCTAAGCACACAAGTCATTCTACCAAAGAATGGTTAAAGAAGAATAAAGTTAATGTTTTGGAATGGCCAAGTCAAAGTCCTGACCTTAATCCAATTGAAATGTTGTGGAAGGACCTGAAGCAAGTAGTTCATGTGAGGAAACCCACCAACATCCCAGAGTTGAAGCTGTTCTGTACGGAGGAATGGGATAAAATTCCTCCAAGCCAGTGTGCAGGACTGATCAACAGTTACCGGAAACGTTTAGTTGCAGTTATTGCTGCACAAGGGGGTCACACCAGATACTGAATGCAAAGGTTCACATATTTTTGCCACTCACAGATATGTAATATTGGATCATTTTCCTCAATAAATAAATGACCAAGTATAATATTTTTGTCTCATTTGTTTAACTGGGTTCTCTTTATCTACTTTTAGAACGTGTGAAAATCTGATGTTTTAGGTCATATTTATGCAGAAATATAGAAAATTCTAAAGGGTTCACAAACTTTCAAGCACCACTGTAAGTGATCACTATCAGTTTGTTGATGTAAATGGTGATTTTTCTAACTTTACTAAGGTAAAGTTGGGTGTTCTACAATGTTCTGTCTTTGGCCCAATGCTTTTTTCTTTACATATGTTACCTCTGGGTAATATTATTCATAAACATGGTATTAGCTTCCACTGTTATGCTGATGACACACAGTTGTATGTTTCTGCAAACCCAGATGAGAGACACCAGCTTAATAAAATTGAGGAATGTGTAAATGACATTAGACACTGGATGCTTATTAACTTCCTTCTACTTAACTCTGACAAGACAGAAGTACTTGTACTAGGACCACATGCAGCTAGAAGTAGGTTTTCTGATTACATAGTAACCATGAATGGCTTTTCTGTTTCTTCATTTGCAGCAGTTAAATACCTCAAGGTGATCATTGACTCGGGGTGATCATCTTTCATTTGAAACTCATATTGATAACATTACCCAGATAGCTTTCTTTAATGTCAGAAATATTGCTAAGATAAGAAATATAATGTCACTATATGATGCAGAAAAACTAGTTCATGTTTCTGTTACCTCTAGGTTGAATTATTGTAATGTTTTCCTGACTGGATGTTCCAAATAAGTGCATAAAAAAAGCTCCAGTTAATTCAAAATGCAGCTGCAAGAGTCCTCACTAGAACTAGAAGATATCACCCCATCCTATGCAGATTGCACTGGCTCCCAATCAAATTTTGCATTGATTATAAAATACTACTCTTGACCTTTAAAGCACTGAATGGTCTTGAACCACAGTACCTGAGTGAGCTGCATGTGGTCTTAGTACAAGTACTTCTGTCTTGTCAGAGTGGGTCCTTTATGACCCACCACACCTACTTTGATCAAAAGGTGCAGGCTATCTGTTGGTACCTCATATAGTGAAGTCTCAATCAGGGGGCAGAGCCTTTTCTTACAAAGTCCCACAGTTATGGAATAGCCTTCCAAGTAGTGTTCGGGACTCAGACACAGTCTCAGTGTTTAAGCCTAGGCTGAGAACATATATTTTTAGTTAAACCTTTTGTTAATCGCTTTTTATTAGGTAAAGGAGTAGATCTGGAGGGTCCTTAGGCATAGAGTGTTTTGATAAACTGGGATGTATGGATGCTGTCCCCCTGCCCATATTCACTGGGGTATGTTGATGGTGGAGTGGCTGCTGCTTTATATCCCAGGGCTTGCTCATGACTGTGTTACCTTTTGGCTCTCCTTTTTAGTTATGCTGTCAGAGTTAGTTTTGCTGGAGTCTCTGCTTGCACTCAATGCAAAATGTATACTGTTCTTAACCATTAGGTGACACTGGGCATACATACCAACCTGTGGGTGGCAGCAGGGGCATGGTCGAGCATCGGCTGTGAATGGTGAGGAGGCAGGTTGAATCAGCAGGTAATAGGTGATGAGGTGCACTTGTGTCAAATTACTGGCTGTCTATTAACCTGTGTGTCTTTCAGGCAGCCAAGAATGAGAGAGAGAGAGAGGAGCGTCACCCCATGTGTATGTTTATGTCTGCGTGTTAGTTGTCACTGAAAAGAGAAAAAGAAAAACACCTGTTCTGATGCCTGCTTCCACTTCCTCTGTTCCCCACAAGTTAGAGAGTTGTTACACTGTGTTTTCTCTCTCTCTCTTCCCTCTGTCTCTCTGTCGGGTTACATGTCGATCCTGAGACACCAGTGATGCTGACCTCTTCTGCTCTTCAGACCTGCCTGATCCATCCTGATGCTTTACTTCTGGCTGGAGTCTCATCACATTACTCCTGTGGAGGATGGCCCCATATGGACAGTCAAAAGTCACAGTTGGAAGATGGCTCTGGACACTTACAGTTTTGCTATGATAGCAGAGGACTACAATCACCATGGTAACTTTAGGACTGCAGTTGTCATGAACAGTTTTGCACTCAAATCTCCATCAATGAACAGTTGATAACTTCAGCAAAATACACTTCATGCTAAAACTATAATGAATTTCCTGGTTACACAGTTGTACTTTGTGACTATATAGCACACAGTTATAGAAGCAAGTTATTTATAATCATGCTATCTGCTATCACCCAAATGAGGATGGGTTCCCTTTAGAGCCTGGTTCCTCTCAAGGTTTCTTCCTCATTTCATCTGAGGGAATTTTTCCTTGCCACCATCGCCACAGGTTTGCTCATCAGGGATAAAAATTTGGATAAATTAGGGATAAAATTAGTTCATGTTTAAAGTCTTTAATTTTCTGTAAAGCTGGTTTGCAACAATGTCAGAGTCTAGACAGCATGTCAGCATGTAATACAATGCCACTCTCACTGTATATTTAATTCTCTAACTATCAGTCCTTGTGTCTGTATCCAGATTTAAACCCAAAGTGGCCATGGCCTCAACCAGACAGGTTTTAAGAGAGATTTGTGGTTTCTTTGGGTCTGTTTCTTTAAATTCCTGCTAATAGGCTTATTGTTTTTGGGTTTTTTTTTTGACATTTTAACAAATCTAGTTGGTTCCAGATATGAACAAACTATTAGCCTAATTTAAACCACAGTGACCCTAACCATGCACTTACTAAGGATGAAGGAATTAATACCATGCATATATTGCTCTAAATCCATCATTGGGGGATTTGGAGTGCTTGTAGGAAAAAGCTCTGCTGCCTGCTGTAGTCATCATTATTCTAGGTACAAATAAAGAACCTGCATCCCTTGATATAATCAGATGTGGTGGATTTTAATAGACAAAAAAGAGCAGGGTCACTGTCCTTGTGGGTCCACTGTGGGCCCATGGTGCCCCTGCAGAGGAGGGAGTTGTGGTGCCAGGGCTTCAACTCACAACTTTCTGCTCAGCAGTCAGCATAACAGTAGAAGGTGTATGAATAATTGAATATACAGGTGGAAAAAGCAGTGGATCTAGAACAGAGGCTTGTGGAACACAAAACTTAAGGAATAATGTACAGTGAGCAGGTCATTCTTGTGAAATGAACCTTGACAGGGTGATGCAGGACCCTGACGTGAAATGGAAGGGTCTTGAATCACCAGGAGATTATTTCACAATAATGACTGGCTCACTGTACCTTTTCCTGCTTATTACATGGTTATGTATTAAATGTGGATTTAAAAATTATTTTATTGATTGAAAAATAATTTTATTGCTTCCTCTAATGACATGCTTCATAGCAGTGGTCTTTTATGCATAGAAATGGTCTGTTATTTCTGTATAATAGACTGCTACTATGGACCATGTCATTAACACTAGCAAGAATTATTTTAAATCAATATTTTATGTTTAATTATTGATTTCTTTAGTAGAATGCCATAACTGACCAATCAGAATCAAGTATTCAACAAATGTAATAAAACCAGATAACAGTTAAATAAGACCTGAGTCAGAAATGTGCAGTTCCTTTAAATCTAACAAAATAGTTTATCTAGATGTATAATATTAATTACTGTATCAATAGCTGCTTTGAGGTCAAGCAACACAAGCAATGAGACACAACCCTGATCAGAGGCCAGTATTTCGTTATTCACTTCTTTAACCAGTGCTATCTCAGTACTGCGATGAGCCATAAACCCTGATTGATTGCAAGTTACAAGTGATTTCCCGTTGCTTCTTGCAGGACTTGTTTAACATCATGTGCAGGTATCAGATCTATTGCATATCTTGATTTTAAGGAGAAAATTAGTGAATTCAATTTTTTTGTATTAGATTGCAGTAAAGGACTGCAATGACTCCACTTATATGTTTATATAGTTTTCTACATAACTAGGAATCAGATAGTTTGATTTTAAATGAATACTCTGAATTTACTGTCTGATGTTTTCAATTTTGTTAGAGAAGACAAAGTTGTGCTTTGGTGGATGTTTTATTCTGAATTAAATATTTTACCTTATTAAATAAAAGTCAAGAATTTTAAGTGCTCTGATTTAATGTGCAGATGCAGTTATTAAACCAGGGTTTGAGCTTTTACTTTAGAATTATTTTATGTTAAGTGCGGCATTGATATTTAGTGTGGCAGGAAACACTGACTCTGAGCTTTTAGTCACTTAATGGAGTTCTATGGGCTCAGAGAACAAACAAAGTTAAATAAATCTGGGAAATTTTCAATTAAGCTGGATGCATACATGACATGATTATTTAATGAATCATGCAATGTGACATCTATATTCTATATGATGATTGACATGTTTTCAATGAAATGAGGTAGTAGTCTGAAATGTGCAAAACATTATTACATAACTTAGAATGGAAAAGTTAGAGATGTTAATTGGATTCACACTTTAAATCAAAAACAATATGACTTTTGAAGTATTTTAATGATTATTCTTGAAGATAAAGTGTAGTTATAGTGATCTGGGACAATGAAAAATGCAGTGTTGCCAATTTAAAGTGATGTGTCTGAAACATTCATGGAGATTGTTGTGAAGGAAACACTCTGTTTTTAAAATTTATTTTTACTTACATTGAGATGTAAATTAGTGGCATTCTGATCGTGGAATTACCCCTCAAACAGCAAATATACAGTCATTAAATTAGCCAGCACTTAACAAATATGCTAATCATTATTTCAAAAACAAGTCAAATTGCTAGATTTTTTCCGAGTACATTGTTTTGTTCCTCATTACATGCCTGCCAATAATTCATAGGCATGAACCACATCATTTTGAAATGTTAGGCTTTTATGGTACCAACATCATTCTCTATCTGTGTTACAGGATTAATGATTTTATTGCAAAATTATTTTAATATTTCAGGTGGGTCGTCGAAATGCATTCCACAAATGATTCTGTAGATGTCTCTACATGTATACAGTACTCTTTGATAAGATTCTGTGTAAATACAATATATGGGCATACGTGTGTGTGTGTGTGTGTTTAACCCTTTTATGCAGACATTATCATAAAACATCTCAGGTTTTAGATGGTTTGAGTGAAATAAATGTTGATGGTTTCTAAAAAATATAAGCAACTGAAGTGAGAAAGTATCAAGTTAAATAAACTGACTAAAAAGTAAAATTATAGAAAAAAGATTGGAACAAATATATAGAAGATTGGGATTGGGTGGGGTGCTAAGATTGCTCGTGATAAGGCACCATCTGGGGTCTGGTCTAAGCCGGAAGCTGAAAAACACATTAATTATCGAGAATTATTAGCAATTAAATTTGCCTTTTCATCTCTGTTTGAGACAAAGTCAGATTCATATTAGAATAGCGTGTGACAGCTGTCGCATATGTTAACGCCATGGGCGGGTGTAAATCTGTGGAATGCAATTCTCTTACTTGAGCGATATAAGACTGGGCAATTAGTAGACAGATCTGGCTATCAGCAGCACATATTCCTGGTTCCAGTAATGTTGATACAGATCAATTATCTTGTAGCTTCAATTTAGATCTGGAATGGATGCTGTACCAAAGTGTGTTCCACAGGATTGTCATGCTGTTTGATACACCTGACTTGGACTTATTTGCTAGTCATCTAAATGCTAAAACTGCCAACTATGTCTCATAGAAACCAGACCCAATGGCCAAATTTGTTGATGCATTTACTATTGATTGGTCTGGTTATTTCTTTTATGCATTGCCACCTTTTTGCCTTGTTTCTAGGTGTGTTGAGAAAATAGTACAGGAACAAGCATCAGGAATCCTGATAATTCCTTTGTGGACAATGCAACCATTTTTCTCAGTGGTTCTTCACATGTTAACCAACATTCCTCAAGTTGTGAAAGCCCACAGCCACAACCTAATTCACCCAATTCGGTGAATTAGGTTGTGAAAGCCCACAGCCACAACCTAATTCACGCTGACAGGACCCCATCCATTGCACAGCCGGCTGGAGCTGCTGATATGCAAATTGTCCGGCAATCCTTGCAAGAGTCAGATATTCCAGCAAGTGTTGTCAATGTCATCATGCTCTCCTGGAGGAAGAACACCCACAAGCAATATAAAGTCTACATTGACAAATGGGTACAGTTTTTTGGCCAGAAAGAAACTGATTCCTTGTGTCCCTCCCACTGTAAAATGGGTCCTAGTGTTCCTCCACTCACTATTTGAGAAGGGGTTAAGTTACTCAGCACTAAATACTGCTCACTCAGCAATTTCTAACATTGACTTGAGAGATGGCCTGAGCCCTAACTCTAGGCCCATAGGCCAATACCCCCATGTATGCAGATATCTTAAAGGACCCATGGCATGGTGGTTTGTTGATGCTTTAAACAGGCTCGTGGAGGTTTCCGGATGTTATATCTGCAGCCTTTCTCGAAATGAACCCTCGGCATGTAGATATAGCCTCCTGGGAGAAAGCCCCATTTCAGCGCTTTTCCCAGTGCGTCGTTTTGCTAATGAGAAGCAGGAGGCGGGGAAGGGTGGGGGTGGGTCTTATCATTAATATTCATGACATGTAAACGTGTTACCTCTGATTGGCTAACAGTACTGTGATGCTACCTCCAGTGGATCAGAACAAGCGGATGTGGGTGTCTTACTATGGTGAGAGAGAAGGAACAAACCGCGAAGGGAAAAATACCGCGCGCTGACGTCATTAAGGTGCGACGCGAGGAAATAAAATAAATTCAACAAATGTTTGGGTTTTTACTGAACAAACAAGCAAATAAAATGAACGAGTGACTTAAAAAAAAGAATGTGGGTGTCTTTGTAAAAACTGTTTTGATTGGCTATTATAACAGAGCATGCTGCATGCTTTTTGGTTTTGTAGCGCAGAGTACCTGGCTAACTGCAGGAAGCGGTTAGCTGCACAGCTAATGTAGCCATTGCAAGGCTAACGTGGCACCGATTTTAAACCATGGCAAAACATAAGCTCATAAGTTACAGTCAATTTCCAGACTAAACTCAGTTTAACAGAGCATGCTGCATGCTTTTTGGTTTTGTAGCGCAGATTACCTGTATATTACCTATATATGTTACCTCTGGGCGATATTATTCGTAAACATTGTATTAGTTTCCACTGTTATGCTGATGACACACAGTTGTATGTCTCTGCAAAACCTGATGAGAAACACCAGCTTAATAAAATTGAGGAATGTGTTAAGGACATTAGACACTGGATGCTTATTAATTTCCTTCTGCTTAACTCTGACAAGACTGAAGTACTTGTGCTAGGACCACATACAGCTAGAAGCAGTGTTGGGGAGTAACGAATTACATGTAACGACGTTACGTAATTTAATTACAAAAAAAGTGTAACTGTAATTCGTTACAGTTACAACAGGAAAATATGTAATTCAGTTACAGTTACTTATGGAAATATTGAGAATTACAATTTTAGTTACATTTGAAAAACAAAAACCTTTGCGACATGAGCAAGGATATTTTTATTGCTTTGCGCATAATTTTGCCGTTTCCCGCCACGGCTCCTTGTCTGTCCTGGGTTTTCCTATCATGTTTGCCAGCAGCAGCGCCACTCTGTTTCTGTGCTTGAGCACTAGAGCAGCAAGAAGCGCGCGGTTCAGTTCAGCTCAAGCAGCAGTCAGGGCCGTAACTACCATTGAGGACACCGAGCTCATGTCCTCGGCATTTTTTTCCCACGGTTTTTTTTTTTCACTCAGAAATGTGAAATTAATATATGATGAAAATCGTTCTGACTTTGATCGGTGGAAAATTCTAAATTCAGCTTGCATCCCCCTGTTCTCATTTGTTTGTCTAAAAATAAAGTCCACATAATCATTTTTAAACGAAGCTGAAATATCCGACATTGGAAACATTTCATATCCGGCAGCCTCGCGATAGTCAGCTCAGCACCGCGGGATACACAAGAGCTGAGAAGTGTTCTCATCAAGGTCCGACTCCGCAGCCAGGCAGTTTGTCAATTAGTCGTGGAATCTGAAAATTGACATAAGATGAAGAAGTCTACTACACTAAAACAAACCAAACTCAGCTCTGGAAAGTCAACAAGTGAGAGAAAAAGAAAGAGGGAAGAAGGGGAGTTAATTTTGCCAGTCACTGACAGTTATGTGCCGGAATGCTTATGATCATTAACAGTGCAATTTTAATTAGCATTTCAAGCAACAACAGTGGAAGCCACTTAGCTAGATAGGATTTTCGTTTTCCAGGCGGCACAAACTCTTTTATTCTCTCTCTCGATTTGATTTGGTGCGTTTCAGATCAGAAAAGGCTGGACAGTCGTGACCTGTTGTTTATGAAGTTATTGGGTGCTGACGAGACTTGAGCTATTTTGCTAACTTACCAGACTATAGGCTAACATGAACACAAGACACTATTGTTTTGATCATTGGTTGTATTTTCGAACGGAAATGAAAACGGGTAGCAAACTTATTATGTTCACATTTTATTTACAACATGATGTACCACCTCTGACTGCTTTCTGTCAATCATGAGCAGCCCAGCCGCGTTCACAGCTCCTCCTCCAATCAGCAGCTGGAGATGAGCCTCCTCTCGGGAAGTCTTGTCCCGCCCCTCTTATTGACTCCCATCTCCAGTGAGGCTCAGTCTCCGAATGGAGCGGTTTAGTCGGTTTTGTCCAATAACCGTCTAGTATTTTGCTATTGAAAAGGGCAGATATTTTTTAAAAAGCAATTGAAGTCCATTCAGGCTCGGCTAGATTGCGTTGTCACTCTCACTCACTCACACTCCATCACTCACTCAAACTCTCACTCACTCACTCTCACACACTCTCTCTCTCACTCACTCACCCACACTCACTCACGCACACACATACACAAAATACTTTTGTGATTGTGCAGTTTTGAAATTGTTAAAATAAACATGTTCACCTATGTACATGTTCATCTTGTTGGGCTTGTGATTTTGACTCGTTTCCAAAATGTATGAAAAGTCACCATATTAGGACATTTTTTTGGCAAATAAGATGTATCGCAATGTTTGACCTCGGTATTTGAAAAATCCTGGTTACGGCCCTGGCAGCAGTCATGTCAGACGCCTTCAAGCATTGGAAACTTAAGAAGCATTTCATCTACATCACTGAAAATGGCTCAAATTTAACTGTCCAATGCAAGCAGTGTTTGCCGGCCATCAAGAAGTTGTCCACGTCGAAGCAGTCTATGTCAAACCTAAGGAAACATTTAGAGGTAAGTGCAACTCACTGGTTTATTTCCGATCAGAAGGCATTCATTTTGAGGTTGTAAGCACATTAACAGCAAGGTAGGCTATGCTGACGAAATATGTTGAACTACCAGCTCTAGAACAACTGACACCCACCTACATACCATCGTTGTTATTAATCCCAGTGGGCAACATAATATAATGATGTACAATTGATTCAATGTCATATATCACAACAACGGTTAAGCACACATGTCGTTTCCCTAGTTAGCTACGTGCTAGGCTACTACCATTCACTTGAATGTGTTTATTGTTTATTGTATTTTTTTGTAATCAACATTCCATTGACTCTTAAATGTTCAATGACTGACTACCCATCGTCAGTCTTAATTCTTGATGGGCTGTATTGTGCCATGTTTCATTTTACAAGCAAAGAGAAAAACAAGAAAAATAAAATGTGATGTAAAAGTCTCACTTTGGTTATTTATTACTAGATTAAAGTAGAACACTTCATTGTCATTGCACATGTATGAAGTAATGAAATGCAGTTTGGCATCTAATCAAGTGCAACACGTGCAGACTGCACATAATGCAGTATTTAGAGACAAAATGCCGTTATTTACAGCTAGTGTAAGTAAAGATGGTTATATGTGCAGAGCATGTATGCGCAGAGTATGTACAATGTAGTTATGGCAGTACAATGCACAGGGCAATGAAAAATAGCATGGTATAAATAAATGTGATGAATACAGATGGAATCATTATACAGGTAATCCTATACCACTGTAGATAGGGCTATACAGATGTGAATTGAAGAGGAACACTATATGGATGGTAAGGTGTGGATAGAGGGGAACGAAAGACTGGTCTTTGGGAAGAGTTCAATAAGGTGACCGCTGTGGGAAAGTGGTTTCTGAACCTGCTTGTGTAGTCTGCAAACTGTGAAAACAGTAGAGCCTAGGGGAGGAACAGAAGAGTATGGCCCCTATGACAGGAGCCTGAGAATCACATGCACGGTGCAAGCATCTCTTATGGACCTCCTGTGATTGCTTGTCAGCAATTCCCTCTCAGCTTAGTACTGCTTTAAGGTTCACACTGTTGGTTTTCAAAAATTAAATGGTGAACATGGGTCAATATTCATTAAAACCTTAAAGTAATTAAAAAGTAATCCAAAAGTAACTAGTTACATTACTTTTTAAAAGTAATTGAAAAAGTTACACTACAATTACATTTTAAACAAGGTAACTTGTAACTGTAACGAATTACATTTTTAAAGTAACTTACCCAACACTGGCTAGAAGTAAGTTTTCTGATTACACAGTAACTCTGGATGGCCCTTCTGTTTCTTCACGTGCAGCAGTAAAAGACCTCGGAGTGATTATTGACCCCAGTCTTTCATTCGAAACTCACATTGATAACATCACCCGGATAGCTTTCTTTCATCTCAGAAATATTGCAAAGATAAGAAATTTAATGTCATTGCATGATGCAGAAAAACTAGTCCATGCTTTAGTTACCTCCAGGTTGGATTATTGTAATGCCTTACTGTCTGGATGTTCCAATAAGTGCATAAACAAGCTCCAGTTAGTTCAAAATGCAGCAGCAAGAGTCCTTACTAGAACTAGAAAATATGACCACATCACGCCTGTCTTATCCACACTGCATTGGCTCCCAATCAAATTTCGTATTGATTATAAAATACTACTATTGACCTTTAAAGCACTAAATGGTCTCGCACCACAGTACCTGAGTGAACTTCTGCTCCTCTATGACCTGCCACGCCTACTTAGATCAAAAGGTGCAGGCTATCTGCTGGTACCTCGTATAGTGAAGGCTACATCAGGGGGCAGAGCCTTTTCTTACAAAGCCCCACTGTTATGGAACAGCCTTCCAAGTAATGTTCGGGAATCAGACACAGTCTCAGCATTTAAGTCTAGGCTGAAAACATATCTGTTTAGTCAAGCCTTTTGTTAATGGTGTTTATGAGGTAAAGGAGTAGATCTGGAGGGTCCTCAGACATAGAGTGTTTTGGTAAACTGGGATGTATGGATGCTGTCAGTCCCCACTCGCTTGCTCACTCGAGTTTGTTGACGGTGTAGTGGCTGGCTGCTTTATGTCCCGGGGCTCCCTCATGCCTGTGTTACCTTCTGGTTCTCCCCTTTTAGTTATGCTGTCATAGTTAGTTGCCGGAGTCCCTGCTTGTACTCGGTGCAATATGTATACTGTTCCTACTTATTCAGGTGACATTGGGCATACCTAACCACCTTTGTTTTCTTTCCCTCCCCCCACCCCAAATCTGTCCCTCTGAGTTACATGGAGTCAACAGGAAATCTTTTGGTGGAGAGGGTGGAGACCTCGACTGGCTATCGTAGCCTGCAGGGAATCGGCCGTCAGACATTCTGTCGCATGTCCCACACCCGGTGAAATGTAACTGAATTGTCTTGGCCAGCCCTAAGGGTCCCATCTGCATCTCATCATTGCTGAGGAGTGTGCTCCCATCACCCAATCAAGCATCCAGCCAGAGCAGGTCATGATATATTTTACCATATTAACATGCCATTGTTGTGTGTTATGCCTGATGTAAAGACTCTCATCTCTGCAAGCCTACCACACAGATTTAATACTTGTGATTTTTAGGGCATACCTAACAACGTGTTTTCTTTCTCTCCCCCCCCCCCCCCCCCCCCCCCCAATCTGTCCCTCTGAGTTACATGTTGATCCTGGGATTGAGATGCTGGCCTCTTCTGCCCCTCGGACCTGCTTGATCCATCCTGGTGCCCTGTGTCTGGTCGGAGTTTTATCGCACCGCTCCTGTGAAGGACGGCCCCATGAGGACAGTTGAGGGTTATACCTGTTAAAACTGTTAATGTTATAGTCATGCTGTCTGTTGTTGCCCAAATGAGGAAGGGTTCCCTTTTGAGTCTGGTTCCTCTCGAGGTTTCTTCCTCATGTCGTCTGAGGGAGTTTTTCCTTGCCACCGTCGCCACAGGCTTGCTCATTGGGGATAGATTAGGATTAAATTAGCTCATGTTTTAAGTAGTTCAAATTCTGTAAAGCTGCTTTGCAACAATGTTTATTGTTAAAAGCGCTATACAAATAAACTTGATTTGATTTGATTACCTGGCTAACTGCAGGAAGTGGTTAGCTGCACAGCTAATGTAGCCATTGCAAGGCTAACATGGCACCGATTTTAAAACACGGCAAAACATAAGCTCATAAGTTACAGTCAATTTCCAGACTAAACTCAGTTTAACAGAGCATGCTGCATGCTTTTTGGTTTTGTAGCGCAGATTACCTGGCTAACTGCAGGAAGTGGTTAGCTGCACAGCTAATGTAGCCACTGCAAGGCTAACGTGGCACCAATTTTAAAACACGTCAAAATGACTTAACAGTTATACACTTACTTGTTCGCTGTTTGTGGCTGATGCGGCAGGGATGCTTAGTATGGACCCAGGCTTCAGTGACAGTTGATGTGCAAAACCTGCCCTGTACTGTCCCAAGTTGTGGAAACATTCATCAGGAAAATGCTTCCGACAAACATACACCGTCTTAGGTAGACTCGACGGCGTATTATTGAAGTAAATAAAATTAAGTCACTGCGTCTTCAGGGGCTCTCCCGTCGGCAGTAAAAACACTCTTTTCTGTGTTGTCACATCCATGTACAGCGCAATTTCCATGTTTCACTCACTTAGGTGATGCCATGTTGTTGTGTCCTCTATGGTCTCCTCACTACAACTGGGTGGGCAATTCATACAGTGGGTGGGAATCCAGAGGGGGCGTGGGGATCATCTCCCTTGCTGACGTAGTAAAGGGAAGAGCTTATCAACGCGCCGTTTTGACGCGCCATTCTCAAATGTTGGGCATAGTTTGGTTTACACATTATGAAATTTCTAGCCACTGGGGTGACTTAAGAAGGTCAGAGGAACTCATTTTAATGTTAAAAAACCTCAGAAAGTGAAAATTTAATGCCATGGGACCTTTAAAGGGGTCTTTAACAAAGTGAAACCAGTTCCTAAGTACAACAACATCTGGTCGGTGGACCAAGTCCTTGATTACCTGAGGTTTGTGGCCTCTAGGAAAGATCACCAGAAGGAGCTGACTCAAAGTTGACCATGCTGATTGCACTAGCTATGAGTCAGAGGTGTCAAACATTAACATTCCTTGACACTTCAGAGGATTACATGCAAAAAGATGATAGATGTTACAACTTTGCACTGACAGAGCACATTAAGCAGGATAAACCAGGCAAGATATTTGGGAATCTGTGACTCTACAAATATACTGTTGGAGAACTGTGCATGTATGAGACTCTAGATTACTATCTTAAAACAACTGCAAGTCTCAGGTCACCCACAAAAAATCTTGTCTTTTACATTAAACCTCACAATGCATTTGCACCTTCCACTGTTGGCCACTGGATTAAAACTACACTTAACCAAGCTAGTGTCAATACAACAGGGTTCTCAGCACATAGTACCAGGTGTGCTTCAACAAGCAAGGCATGTGCATCAGTATCTGCTGATGTTATCATTGCTACTGCAGGTTGGAATGAGGAATCTACATTCAAGAAATTCTACAATAAACCTGTTGCCATTACCAATCAAATGAGTCTGGTAGTGCTGGAGTGAGGTATTGCTATTATGACAAACTGTAATTGAGTAACATATGAGTGTTTGAGTGAATTGTTGGTATAATAAACAAGCTGTAATTAATCTTTCTGCATATGCAATTAAACATGGTTGTTTTGGTTATATGGTATTTTGTGGTCCCAGTCTGCTTTAAAGTCTCATTTTAACCCGGAAGTATGTAATGATTTGGTAGAATTTAAGATTAAATGAGACTTACCTGGTAAGTTGAAGTTTGATGATAATTCTGCTGAATCATTAGTAGTACAATAGGGTCAACTTGCCCATTCAACATCCTTCCCACCCATATGGGGGTCTCACTTTGATGTCATTACAACATGGTAAGGGAATCTGCCATACCACAAAACGTTTTAAATACTGAACCATGGTGGTGCATGCACATCTGTACTACAAATGATTCAGCAGAATTATCATCAAACTTCAACTTACCAGGTAAGTCTCATTTAATCTTAAAATATAAATGAATGTTATTGAAACTATTATGAGAAATGTAAAGGCATGCACTCAGTGTGAAATGTGTGATTTTCTGTAAGGGTCAGCTCTGTAAAGCTGTAAACAGAACGTTTTTCTCCTTGAGCTCTTGCAGAAGCTGTAAAGTGCTGATCGCTGTGAGTTTAAATGATCTTAAATGATTTGAAGAGAAGTGTGAGGTTGGATAAAAGATGAGATGGGAATCAAACACAAAAATAGTGTTTAAGGGGAGAGAGAGAGAGTAAGTATCTGGATCTAAGTATTTGTAATAACTGATTGTGTATCTGTTGTTTACAGTATTTTTCTCCTGGTTTACAACAGAGGATCAACACGAGTTCAGAATCCTCTCTGTGTTCATTCAAATATTTGAATCTGAGCTCGTCGTCTTCTCAAGAGCTGAAATCAATAAATATTTGAGAAAATGAAGCTTGGACACATTTCCACTTCATCACTACCTTCCTACCATCAAGATATTAAGTTTTCCATAAATTACCACCCTAAAGGTGAATAATCTGTTACTACAGAAACCATAATGAGCTCATTAATATAAACCTGCACTATTGTAGAGCTGCTGTTACAGAGAATTAATCAACACTTGGTGATTGTTCCACAGTCCCACTCCCACACTCTCTCTCTCTCTCTCGTCCCCCTCCCTCCCTCTCTGTGTGTTTGTAGAGGTGTGGAGAGTGTGCTGTCTCTGTGTCTCACTGTCTCTATGTCTCTCTTCAGGCAGTTTGATGTTAAATGACCCCTTTAATAAAACTGACAGTGATGTCACTTCCTGGTCATGACCTCACACATGAGCCACCTGTCAGCATTCAGCAGCTCAGACAGAGGAAGAGAAACAGACCTGCAGTGAATAAATATTTATCTAAAGGACATGCTGATATTCAACATACAGCACTTTACGTAAGTACTTACACCCTTCAACTTTCACACATTTTAGAGTGTTACTGAACTGAAATGGATTTAACTGGGCTTTTGTCATGAATGTGTGTGTGTGTGTGTGTGTGTGTGTGTGTGTGTGTGATGACAATAATAAATGATACACAATAAATAATAAATCATTTGAACAATGTGTATAATACTTTATGAAAGCATTATGATATGATAAAAAACATCGTAGTTCTTAGGGAGTTTTATCTGAAAGTTTATGATGAGTGAAAAAAAACCTTACAGGCAAGGCAAGGCAAGTTTATTTATATGGCACATTTCATACACAGTGGCAGTTCAATGTGCTTTACAGAAGTAAAAGCAAAACAGTAAGCAATAGAAAATAAAATTACATAAAATAAATGGGGAAGAAAAATAATAAGAATTCAACAATAGTAGAAATAAAATAATAAAATGAAATCTCATCTCATTATCTCTAGCCGCTTTATCCTTCTACAGGGTCGCAGGCAAGCTGGAGCCTATCCCAACCGACTACGGGCGAAAGGCGGGGTACACCCTGGACAAGTCGCCAGGTCATCACAGGGCTGACACACAGACACAGACAACCATTCACACTCACATTCACACCTACGGTCAATTTTTAGAGTCACCAGTTAACCTAACCTGCATGTCTTTGGACTGTGGGGGAAACCGGAGCACCCGGAGGAAACCCACGCGGACACGGGGAGAACATGCAAACTCCACACAGAAAGGCCCTTGCCAGCCCCGGGGCTCGAACCCAGGACCTTCTTGCTGTGAGGCGACAGCGCTAACCACTACACCACCGTGCCGCCATAAAATGAAATAAAAGTTCAATTTAAAAAAAAAAAGGATGACAGGATGACAGACTGGAAGGGGCAACAGAACAGCAAAACATACACACACACACACACTGCTGTCCCAGCAATTAGAGCGACAGGTAGGTTAATTAGGGAGGCTTTAATTTGCTAGAGGTTGATCAGCCTCATGATCTCTTCTCTAATTGCTCTGTGTGTGTGTGTGTGTGTGTGTGTGTGTGTGTGTGTGTGTGTGTGTGTGTGTGTGTGTGTGTGCATGTCAAAATTAAATTACTAACAGAGCTCACTTCAAGGACAGAGAAAAGTCAGAAACTCAGAAATATACCTGGGGAAATGTTTAGAGGAAACAGCAGCTCGCACAAAAAATGTCCGAAATACTTTAACTAATTAATAAAACACATAGGGTCATGTTGTTACAGGAAAATAATCAACAATGGGTTGGTGTGATGGAGCAGAGTTACTACTACCATCTTGAACATGATTATTTCCTCGAACAGGACATCCCTGAGCGTTTTATTCCTCTTACACCACAGCAATTTATCAACTATAATAATTATTACTCATTAAAGAACACCACCTCATACTTTTTATCAGTTTATAGTTACATTAAATGTTGTGGAGTTTGTTATATTAGTGAGAAATTACAGGTTTATATTAATGCACTGATTCTAATACATTGTCGTTTCAGTAGTAACAGTGCAAGCGAGAATTTTTTGTTGATGTGTGACATGAAGTGTAACTATAAACGGATAAATCATACTACAGCGGTAGTGAAAATGAAGGAAACAGCAGGAAGTGTGTGTGAGTGGGCGTGGTGGGGGCAGTGTGATGAAATTATCAGGAGAATTACTATAATTTGTTGGCCAGGGTTGTACAGCTTCATCTACTGAGCTTTATTTTTTCCACCACAGCCCACACACGTACTTTTTCAGTTTTCATAAAATATGGAAATCTGATTGAGCTTCTCTGTGTCTCTCTCACACACACACACACACACACACACACACACACACACACACACACACACACACACACACACACTTTACACCATGACACACATCTCCTCTCTGCACTTCTTCTCCATAAAATATAACATAACCTTTTATTCAGAAATATAATGATACCTGCAGGCGACTTCATGACTCACTGTATAAAGACTCTCTTCTTTCCTTCTGGAAAGTAAATCTAAAATCTGAGAGCAATTTAGAGATCTGAGAGAAATCTAATTTTGACACAACACTTTGCACTTGGAAATGGATAAATACTAAATCACTTGTTCCAGTGATGAGAGCCATCAGTGAAACAAAAGCTGACCTCAATTCAACAGGCTGCAATTCAGTTATTAAAGGTCCCATGACATGAAATTTTCACTTTCTGAGGTTTTTTAATGTTAAAATGAGTTCCTCTGACCTTCTTAAGTCACCCCAGTGGCTAGAAATTTCATAATGTGTAAACCAAACTATGCCCAACATTTGAGAATGGCGCATCAAAACGGCGCATTGATAAACTCTTCCCTTTACTACGTCAGCAAGGGAGATGATCCCCACGCCCCCCCTCTGGATTCCCACCCACTGTATGAATTGCCCGCCCAGTTGTAGTGAGGAGACCATAGAGGACACAACAACATGGCATCACCTAAGCGAGCAAAACATGGAAATTGCGCTGTACATGGATGTGATAACACAGAAAAGAGTCTGTTTTTACTGCCGACGGGAGAGCCCCTGAAGACGCAGAGGCTTAATTTTATTTACTCCAATAATACGCCGTCGAGTCTACCTAAGACGGTGTATGTTTGTCGGAAGCGTTTTCCTGAGGAATGTTTCCACAACTTGGGACAGTACAGGGCAGGTTTTGCACATCAACTGTCACTGAAGCCTGGGTCCGTACCAAGCATCCCTGCCGCATCAGCCACAAACACCGAACAAGTAAGTGTATAACTGTTAAGTCGTTTTGCCGTGTTTTAAAATCGGTGCCACATTAGCCTTGCAATGGCTACATTAGCTGTGCAGCTAACCGCTTCCTGCAGTTAGCCAGGTACTCTGCGCTACAAAACCAAAAAGCATGCAGCATGCTCTGTTATAATAGCCAATCAAAACAGTTTTTACAAAGACACCCACATTCTTTTTTTTAAGTCACTCGTTCATTTTATTTGTTTGTTTGTTCAGTAAAAACCCAAACATTTGTTGAATTTATTTTATTTCCTCGCGTCGCACCTTAATGACGTCAGCGCGCGGTATTTTTCCCTTCGCGGTTTGTTCCTTCTCTCTCGCCATAGTAAGACACCCACATCCGCTTGTTCTGACCCACTGGAGGTAGCGTCACAGTGCTGTTAGCCAATCAGAGGTAACATGTTTACATGTCATGAATATTAATGATAAGACCCGCCCCCACCCTCTACCCTTCCCCGCCTCCATGCTTCTCATTAGCAAAACGACGCACTGGGAAAAGGGCTGAAATGGGGCTTTCTCCTAGGAGGCTATATCTACGTGCCGAGGGTACATTTCGAGAAAGGCTGCGGATATAACATCCGGAAACCTCCACGAGCCCGTTTAAAGCATCAACAAACCACTGTGCCATGGGTCCTTTAAGGAATAAAACACTTCAGTTTCTCGAGGTTTCTTCCTCATGTCGTCTGAGGGAGTTTTTCCTTGCCACCGTCGCCACAGGCTTGCTCATTGGGGATAGATTAGGGATAAAATTAGCTCATGTTTTAAGTTGTTCAAATTCTGTAAAGCTGCTTTGCGACAATGTTTACTGTTAAAAGCGCTGTACAAATAAACTTGATTTGATTTGATTTGATTCAGTGTTTGCTGTTATAGTAAAATAATCTACAACTCGGAGTGAATTTTACCATCTTAAAGCTGCTGCTGATGATGATGATTATTATTATCTCATCTCATTATCTGTAGCCGCTTTATCCTGTTCTACAGGGTCGCAGGCAAGCTGGAGCCTATCCCAGCTGACTACGGGCGAAAGGCGGGGTACACCCTGGACAAGTCGCCAGGTCATCACAGGGCTGACACATAGACACAGACAACCATTCACACTCACATTCACACCTACGGTCAATTTAGAGTCACCAGTCAGCCTAACCTGCATGTCTTTGGACTGTGGGGGAAACCGGAGCACCTGGAGGAAACCCACGCGGACATGGGGAGAACATGCAAACTCCACACAGAAAGGCCCTCGCCGGCGACGGGGCTTGAACCCGGACCTTCTTGCTGTGAGGTGACAGTGCTAACCACTACACCACCGTGCCACCCTATTATTATTATGTTACTATGGAAATGATAACATAGCAAGCTCATTAATATAGGGTAACCAGTAGCTAAAAATATATACAGTGGTGCTTGAAAGTTTGTGAACCCTTTAGAATTTTCTAGATTTCTGCCTAAATATGCCCGAAAACAACATCAGATTTTCACACAAGTCCTAAAAGTAGATAAAGAGAACCCAGTTAAACAAATCAGACAAAAATATTATACTTGGTAATTTATTTATTGAGGAAAATGATCCAATATTACATATCTGTGAGTGGCAAAAGTATGTGAACCTCTAGGATTAGCAGTTAATTTGAAGGTGAAATTAGAGTCAGGTGTTTTCAATCAATGGGATGACAATCAGGTGTGAGTGGGCACCCTGTTTTATTTAAAGAACAGGGATCTATCAAAGTCTGATCTTCACAGCACATGTTTGTGGAAGTGTATCATGGCACGAACAAAGGAGATTTCTGAGGACCTCAGAAAAAACATTGTTGATGCTCATCAGGCTGGAAAAGGTAACAAAACCATCTCTAAAGAGTTTGGACTCCACCAATCCACAGTCAGACAGATTGTGTACAAATGGAGGAAATTCAAGACCATTGTTACCCTCCCCAGGAGTGGTTGACCAACAAAGATCACTCCAAGAGCAAGGTGTGTAATAGTCGGTGAGGTCACAAAGGACCCCAAGGTAACTTCTAAGCAACTGAAGGCGTCTCTCACATTGGCTAATGTTAATGTTCATGAGTCCACCATCAGGAGAACACTGAACAACAATGGTGTGCATGGCAGGGTTGCAGGGAGAAAGGCACTGCTCTCCAAAAAGAACATTGCTGCTTGTCTGCAGTTTGCTAAAGATCACGTGGACAAGCCAAAAGGCTATTGGAAAAATGGTTTGTGGACGGATGAGACCAAAATAGAACTTTTTGGTTTAAATGAGAATAATAATAATAATAATAATAATAATAATAATCTCATCTCATCTCATTATCTCTAGCCGCTTTATCCTGTTCTACAGGGTCGCAGGCAAGCTGGAGCCTATCCCAGCTGACTACGGGCGAAAGGCGGGGTACACCCTGGACAAGTCGCCAGGTCATCACAGGGCTGACACATAGACACAGACAACCATTCACACTCACATTCACACCTACGGTCAATTTAGAGTCACCAGTTAACCTAACCTGCATGTCTTTGGACTGTGGGGGAAACCGGAGCACCCGGAGGAAACCCACGCGGACACGGGGAGAACATGCAAACTCCACACAGAAAGGCCCTCGCCGGCCACGGGGCTCGAACCCGGACCTTCTTGCTGTGAGGCAACAGCGCTAACCACTACACCACCGTGCCGCCCCAATAATAATAATAATAATAAGTTAAATTTATATAGCGCCTTTCAAAAAACCCAAGGACGCTTTACAATTATAGACAAGGAAGGAAAAAAAAAATAAATAAAAATATAATAAATAAATAAATAAAAAGTAAAAAGTCCACCAAGTAGGGGTCAGGATGTAATTCCCATGGTGTAGCAGCCACAGTCCCACCAAAAGGCACACAAAAACAAGTCCCACATCTCCAGCACCGCCGCCACGACGCCGTCAGCAACATCGCTCGAACACCACGCCGTGGATCCACAAAGCGAGCAGAGAAGCTCCGCCACGCACAGCACTGGTGTGTCCCAAACCGCCTGCACAGCCGCCGTGACACCACCGAACAACATCGCTCGGAACATCACGCCAAGTGTTAAAGCGCAGAGCGCTGGACAACCACGATGTAAAATGAGCAACGAGCTCACTGCAGTCCACAGCTGGGAGCACAGGCATCACCCACAGCAAACTAAGGCCTGGAGGGAACTGACGCCCAAAACTAGGTCCAGAGCTACAACACAACCAGGGGAAAAAACACTCAAACAAACATCAAACTACACAAACACACAGAAAAAAAAATAGAAAAAGAAATAAAATAAAATAAAAAAGCTCTGGTGAGAAGCGGCAGCCAGAACGCGCACGACGTACTCTCAACCGGAAACGGAAACAAAACAAAAAAATTTATGTTAAGCGTTATGTTTGGAGAAAGGAAAACACTGCATTCCAGCATAAGAACTTTATCCCATCTGTGAAACATGGTGGTGGTAGTATCATGGTTTGGGCCTGTTTTGCTGCATCTGGGCCAGGATGGCTTGCCATCATTGATGGAACAATGAATTCTGAATTATACCAGCGAATTCTAAAGAAAATGTCAGGACATCTGTCCATGAACTGAATCTCAAGACAAGGTGGGTCATGCAGCAAGACAACGACCCTAAGAACACAAGTCGTTCTACCAAAGAATGGTTAAAGAAGAATAAAGTTAATGTTTTGGAATGGCCAAGTCAAAGTCCTGACCTTAATCCAATCGAAATGTTGTGGAAGGACCTGAAGCAAGCAGTTCATGTGAGGAAACCCACCAACATCCCAGAGTTGAAGCTGTTCTGTACAGAGGAATGGGATAAAATTCCTCCAAGCTGGTGTGCAGGACTGATCAACAGTTATCGGAAACGCTTAGTTGCAGTTATTCCTTCACAAGGGGGTCACACCAGATACTGAATGCAAAGGTTCACATCCTTTTGTCACTCACAGATATGTAATATTGGATCATTTTCTTCAATAAATAAATAAATGACCAAGTATATTATTTTTGTCTCATTTGTTTAACTGGGTTCTCTTTATCTACTTTTAGGACTTGTGAAAATCTGATGATGTTTTAGGTCATATTTATGCAGAAATATAGAAAATTCTTAAGGGTTCACAAACTTTCAAGCAGCACTGTAAATACATTTGTGGGTAAATTAAAAAGAACAAGCCTTTATTTTTGTCACATTCCTCCTCTACATTTAACCCTTGTGTGCACGCTTGCATGCGCACACACACATACACACACACGGAGAGAGAGAGTGTGCGCATGCAGTGGGCAGAAAAAATAAACATGTTTGTGGGTAAATTATATGGTTCTGTGATGCCTGCTGGAAGAGAAGAGCAGGGAGAATTGAGAATCAAGCAGCTATGGTTTGTTTACACCTGATAATAAAATTTGTAGCATCCTAGCAACTATCACAAAGATGTGTACAAAAAGCCCAGAAATTTCTCCTTACCCTGGCATAAATGATACAGGATTTATCTTGTAGTGTTCTGATCCCCAGATCTTTAGCCCAGCCACATATAAAAAGTTGTACTCCTCCATGCTCTTCCAGGTTTTCATCTGTTTGTCCATGTAGAATGATATCTGCAGCACCAGGTAGTTTGAGATGTCAGGAACTCAACAGATGGATAATTTTCCAACTCATAATGAATGAATGAATGAATGAATGACCTTATTCAAACACAATAAGTTGATCAGCAGAGCTGGTGGGGTCATGCATGTACAGATACAAATAATTGCAAATACAACAACAACAATAATAATAATAATAATAATTATTATTATTATTATTATTATTATTATTATTATTATTATTAAGTGCCTTTCAAGACACTCAAGGACACTGTACAATGAATAAAAAACAATAAATAAAATCAACATACAAAAGAAATAATGGAGAGTGTAATAGAAGTTAAAGTGAGTGAGCAGTCTTAAACAGGTGAGTTTTGAGTTTAGACTTGAAGATGGAGAGAGATTCAGAGTTGCAGATGTGAGGAGGCAGAGAGTTCCAGAGGTGGAGAGCAGAGTGGCTGAAAGCTCTGCTCCCCATGGTGCTGAGGCAGGCAGAGGGGACAGTGAGGTGGATGGAAGAGGAGGAACGAAGGGAACGGGCTGGAGTGACGATGTGAAGAAGATCAGACAAATATGGAGGGGCGAGGTTGTGGATGGCCTTGAAGGTATACAGGAGGAGTTTGAATTCTATACGTTGCTTGACCAGAAGCCAATGGAGTTGCTGGATGATGGGGGTGATGTGGTGATAAGAGGAGGTTTAAGTGATGATACAGGCAGCAGAGTTCTGGACCAGTTGGAGTTTATGGAGGGACTTTTGAGGGAGGCCAAAAAGAAGAGAGTTGCAGTAGTCAATCCAGGAGGTCACAAGACTGTGAACAAGGATGGAGGCAGCAGTATGGGGGGTAAGAGAGGGGCAAAATCGATTTATGTTACGTAAATGGAAGTATGCAGAGCGGGTAATGTTATTGATATGGGATTGGAAAGATAGTGTGCTATCTAGGATGACACCCAGGCTCTTAACCTGAGGAGAAGGGGAAACTAAGACGTTGTCAATGGTGAGGGAAATGGTGTCAGCTTTAGACAGTATGGATTTGGTGCCGATGACAAGGAGTTCAGTTTTATTGCTGTTTAATTTTAGGAAGTTTGAGGTGAACCATGATTTTATTTCAGATATGCAGGAGGTGAGAGAGGAAGGAGGGAGACAGGAGTCCGGTTTGCAAGATAAGTAGAGCTGAGTGTCATCCACAAAGCAGTGAAAATGAATGTTGAATTTGCGGAAAATGTGGCCAAGGGGAAGGAGGTAGGTGATAAAGAGAAGGGGCCCCAGGACAGAACCCTGGGGCACACCTGAAGTGATAGGAGAGGGGTCGGATTTGAAAGTTTTAAGCTGTATGAACTGAGTGCGGCCTAAGAGGTAGGAGTGAAACCAATCCAGGGGGGTATGAGTGATGCCAAGGGAGAAGAGTCGGCTGAGGAGGATGGGATGTGAGATGGTATCAAAGACCCCACTCAGGTCAAGGAGGATGAGGATGGAGAGTAACCCAGAGTCAGCTGCAAGGAGGAGATTGACTAAAAGACAAAAGACTAAAAATATACACAAGACTAAAAATATACACAATCTTTTTAAAAAAAAAACTTAAAATCTGTTGATTATCTGTTAATTATCTTCACATTAAGTTAATTAATAGTATGCATAACTATTGTCTTTGTATTTAGTTACAGCTACAATAAGATCAAAATTTATTCTATTAATGTCAAATTTAGCTAGTAAATTTTTCTTCCATAGGAAAAATCCTTCTTTGTTAGCGTGTAAGGATCTAATCCCATTGAGTGGTTTCTATATCCACTTGAGTGTACTTATTGGTTTTAATAACTTGCTTGTTTGCTGTACACAAACATGGCAATAATTCCACTTATGGATCATTAATCCCTTTTGACTGAGAATGCCCTGCATGCATGGTTTGGCTTCTGGCACATCCATATAGTTTTAAATACAATACCTACAATTAAAAAAATTGTTTTTATTACATTTATTTAATTCCTGGGCTCCCATCTGTAACAGGGAGTGATGTTGCATTCCATTAATACACTTTACAGTAGATTATTAGATTCTAATAGAATAGATGAGATCTTTTTTAAATGGGCCCCGACTCATTACAAGTATGAATAGGTGGGCCTTAAACTAGAAAAGGTTGAGAACCCCTGTTTTAGAACACCTCTGGTGATAGCCTTTCCAGTGTTTTGATTGGTGGAGCTGAGGAACAACTTTTTAGCAGAGCACGAGAATCTTTTCCTAAACTAAAGTCATTCATGCCCTGTGATGACCTGGCGACTTGTCCAGGGTGTACCCCGCCTTTCGCCCGTAGTCAGCTGGGATAGGCTCCAGCTTGTCTGCGACCCTGTAGAAGGATAAAGCGGCTAGAGATAATGAGATGAGATGAAAGTCATTCATTCAGCTTTGACAGATCACTTCATCCGTTCCTGGACAGGTGAACCATGTAGGCCTAAGTGACATTGTTTGTTATCTATGTTATTTAGCCTTTAAATGTGTAAGCTACATTTTGCGATGTTGTAGGTGACATAACATTGCTTGTCACACTGTAATGAGATGTAGCGGTCGACCTAACAAACCGTAGCTGACTGTGGCCAATGCTAGCAGGAGAAAGCTCAGTGCAGCACCAATGAGTCAGCTGAAGTCATTGCTAGATGTAACATTGCTATAACAGAAATCCAGCTGAGGTAAAATTGTAACAGTTCAATGGCATAAGCTAACTTCCAAGTTGGTGTGTTATCCCACAGAGTAGCTGGCTATGGAAAGCTGTAGGCTTATGGTAATGTTACCAAAGTGTCAGTAATTTGTATGATTTGTTGTGATGTGAAGTGGACAATACATTTTGATTAAGGCTACTCATTTAGGCGAGGTCATCAGTTCAGTGACGGCTACAGTTTAGGCTATGAGAGATCGGAAATCATTTGTATCCCCAATAATAATAATAATAATAAGAAGAAGAAGAATATGTTACCATCCCTTGAAATTGCTTGGATTGAAGTAAACTGTTTATTTAAATAGTGTTGTGTGTTTTGTATATTTTTAAATACATTGTCCATTACTAGTGGCATATCTCATCTCATCTCATTATCTCTAGCTGCTTTATCCTTCTACAGGGTCGCAGGCAAGCTGGAGCCTATCCCAGCTGACTACGGGCGAAAGGCGGGGTACACCCTGGACAAGTCGCCAGGTCATCACAGGGCTGACACATAGACACAGACAACCATTCACACTCACATTCACACCTACGGTCAATTTAGAGTCACCAGTTAACCTAACCTGCATGTCTTTGGACTGTGGGGGAAACCGGAGCACCCGGAGGAAACCCACGCGGACACGGGGAGAACATGCAAACTCCGCACAGAAAGGCCCTCGCTGGCCCCGGGGCTCGAACCCAGGACCTTCTTGTTGTGAGGCGACAGCGCTAACCACTACACCACCGTGCTGCCCCTAGTGGCATATATGGTAATTAATTTAATATATTTACTTTCATGGGTCTAAAACATCTATTTCAGCTTGCCTACAGTTTAAGAGTCTATAAATCTAAACTATGTACCCATCTCATCTCATTATCTCTAGCCGCTTTATCCTTCTACAGGGTCGCAGGCAAGCTGGAGCCTATCCCAGCTGACTACGGGCGAAAGGCGGGGTACACCCTGGACAAGTCGCCAGGTCATCACAGGGCTGACACATAGACACAGACAACCATTCACACTCACACCTACGGTCAATTTAGAGTCACCAGTTAACCTAACCTGCATGTCTTTGGACTGTGGGGGAAACCGGAGCACCCGGAGGAAACCCACGCGGACACGGGGAGAACATGCAAACTCCGCACAGAAAGGCCCTCGCCGGCCCCGGGGCTCGAACCCAGGACCTTCTTGCTGTGAGGTGACAGCGCTACACCACCGTGCCGCCCACTATGTACCCATACCAGAGATTTTCACATTGTCTTTAATGAATGTAAAAAAAAAAGCAGTTACAGAATCAGCCTACAGTGCACTCAGTGAGGAAAATCCCACGTTTTATGCAATGCATGATCAAAATACATTAAAACCAGAAATCCCCCCCCCATTACAAAGATGAAAACATTAGATGTTTTAATTATATTTTTCTTCTCAATTATAGTTTTCTTCTCAGAAATCTGGTCACCTGACATTAATATAAACCTGTACTACTCTCAGAGCTGCTGTTACAGAGAAATAATCAACACCTTCTGACCAATCAGAGTCCAGAACTCAGCAGCTGAGGGATAAATATAAAGTTGTAAGCAGTTTAGTGCTGTGATGTGACTGTGATCTAAACCCAAATCTCAGCAATCTTCAGTAAAGTTCAAGGGTTTTTTTCTGATAGAAGTGAAGGTTTTTCTGTCACCAAGTTGACGTTCTCCTGTCAGTAAGATTATTTCAGAACAGTCCGTTGTTCCATGTTTCTAAATGGTTTAGTTGAAAAGGATTAGCAGCTGAAGCTGGAAAAATGTTCTGTTCCTAAAATCACAAGTTCGTGAACAATAAAGCTGGAAACACTCTCCTCAGTCTAATTCTCCACATCATCAGCAACACGTCAGTTACAGTTTGTGTAGAAAATCACACATTTCTGTGGACGGATCCGAAGCCGAGTGTAATTCGATACCGCAAAGTAATCACGCCTGCAGCAGGGAAATGAAGAAAAGGAGGAAAACAGATCAAAAGAAAAGATACGATGAAGAAGACGAGTGGAGAAATGAACAAAGACGCCTTCTGGGTTTCCGTAATCTGTTTAGGCCACTTCTAACTCGGCTACCAAACTCCTTCTGGAAGCTTCTGAGCAATCATGATATGGTGGGTTATGGAACTAATTTGATCACACACACACACACACACACACACGATAATACACCTCCATGAGTTTGAATGTTTTGGGCCAGAGGGGATGAGAGAGAGACAGAGTGTGAGAGAGAGAGAGACACAGTGTGTGTGTGTGTGTTTATGAGCACTAAAGCGGTGAGGGAAGCTGTTATCTGGTTGGAAGACATTTGGAGAATTCCTCAAAGGGACATACGGAGGCACTTCCTGAATCTGGTCACGGAATGTCGCTTCTTCAGGTGAGTTTGCGGTTTTGTGCTCAAACAAAACTCACCATGGATGTTTGATGAGGGAAAACAATGATCCTCAGATGAGTTGTGCTCCAGGAGTGGATCTGAGGAATGACCAGAAAAACTTCAGAATCCTTTGGCAGAAAAAAAGACACAAAAATATTAAAATAAACTACGAAAGAGGAAAAAGCAGAACGTGAGACAGTTTACTGCTCACCGTCAGTGTAACTCATCTCTCTTTCATAGCACATAGCACATATGAAAGTTAAATATAAAGTGCGATCAGAAAGTTCCAGGACTTTTCCTGTTGCAGACAAACGCAGTAACTCTGGTGAGTCAGGACGCTGCATGATGTCACGCTGTCATCACCAGGACCATCAGGACCATCGTTACACATGTAACGTGCACAAATACAATTTTACTAGAGACTTCAAACTTGAGCAGAGAGCAAACATCACAAGTTTTATGTGTCAGGATCATCAGATTGCCCTCCTGCCCTTCCTGCAGCAGTACTGCCCCTCAAGACACCTCATGGCTCATCGCTTCAGTTCTGTAGGTTTGCTGAAGAATTTCCAGGGACTCTGCTGCTGATTTCTCGAGTCTGACACAGAATTGTATGTTTGCTTTCTGCATAGTATTTCAAATGCGCGCATGCACGTTGTCACAAAAATGTGTGTAACACAGGTCTTGATGGTCCTGATGGTTTTCATTGTCCAGGTGATGGTGTGATGTCACACGGCATCCTGACTCACCAGAGTTACTGCGCTTGTCTGCAACAGGAAAAGTCTCAGAACTTTCTGATCACGCCTCATAAATAATTATTATAAAATATTACATATTGTAATTGCAGTGGGGTGGCACAGTGGTGTAATGGTTAGCACTGTCACCTCACAGCAAGAAGGTCCGAGGTTCGAGCCCTGCGGCTGTGTGGAGTTTGCATGTTCTCTTCGTGTCTGCGTGGGTTTCCTCCAGGTGCTCCGGTTTCCCCCACAGTCCAAAGACATGCAGGTTAGGCTAATTGGTGACTCTAAATTGACTGTAGATGTGAATGTGAGTGTGAATGGTTGTTTGTGTCTATGTGTCAGCCCTGTGATGACCTGGTGACTTGTCCAGGGTGTAGCCGACCTCTCACCCATAGTCAGCTGGGATAGGCTCCAGCTTGCCCGTGTCCCTGTAGAGGATAAGTAGATACAGATAATGGATGGATGTAATTGCAGTAACATTTATAAAGTTTACATATATCCATCCATCCATTATCTGTATCCGCTTATCCTGTTCTACAGGGTTGCGAGCAACCTAGAGCCAGAGGCGGGGTACACTTTGGACAAGTCGCCAGGTCATCGCAGGACTGACACATAGAGACAAACAGCCATTCACACTCACACTCACACCTCCGGTCAATTTAGAGCCACCAATTAGCCTAACCTGCATGTCTTTGGACTGTGGGGAAAACCAGAGCACCTGGAGGAAACCCACGCGGACACGGGGAGAACATGCAAACTCCACACAGAAAGGACCTCTTCAGCCGCTGGGCTTGAACTCAGGACCTTCTTGCTGTGAGGTGACAGTGCTAACCACTACACCACCGTGCCACCCGGTTTACAGATAATAATCTTTTTTTAAATATCAAAAATGGTAAAATGGTGAATCGCAGTCTGCATGTAGAGTGCGTAAAGAAACTTAGGGGACCGAACCGAGGACTTTCAGCAGAGACGAGGAGCGACTTAAACATTTCAGTGGCTGATGACTCCATCTGACACGTTTGAGAAACATCATAATGTTGTGAAATGAGAATTGAGATGATCAAAAGATGTTTTATTGTCCCAGCATCAAAGGCAAATCTGATGTATCTCACCTACACATCTGTATCTCACCTCTACATCTGAACCGTCATAAGCAACAAATTTTCACCGATAAATAAAATGTATTGGATTAGATTCAAAGCATATGATCAAAACCATAGTGTGATGTGTTTGAACACAACAAACAATTATCATAGGAAAATCTTATAGCACAAAAAAAATCCAACATCTAACATTTTATTCTGGAATACGTGAAATTTACTCAAGGATTGATTTCACCCTATATACAGAGAGCTGCAGGAGATAAACTCACATCCAGCTTGTGCAGATTCTCAGCTCAACACACGCACAGGGTTTGAGTGACAGGAGTAACGGTGCTCAGGATGACCTCTGTCACAATCATTCTCATTGCCATCGTCCACATCGATACACCAGGGAACGGCTCCGTCTCACACATTCTCTAGTTCAAAATGGCAAACTGGGTAGAGAACAGATAACATGCGCGTGCACGCGCACACACACAAGTGATATCTGCAGTCTTATCTTCAGTGCAGTCACGCTGTGTCTGTGGAATTCAGGCTTTGACACTCCGCTCTGCTCAGCCACTACAGATAAGTTGGCAAACTTTTCCGACTCGTAGCCGTTTCCCCTCCATCTTAATTCTAGCTGTCATTAACCCCTCAGTGTCATCCTCATCCAACTCGGTTTCACTTAAGTTTTGTCCAGGGAATGTTCACACAATGACTAACTGACTTTTTATTTTTACTTTGTTCCCAGACAGAGCACCATTCATGTTCATTTATATGCTTCCACATACTGAAACTCAAAAACGTTCTCATCGTTATCTGGAGACAGAATGGCTGTGAGATGTGGGCAGGTCAGCTCTCCATTCATTTACTGTCTTTCATTAGCAAAGGACATCCTTAATCCCACATCATGGAAAAGGCACGAATTAAACTTCGGCATGAATTCATTATAAATGAACAAAAAGACCAAAAAAGGTTCATGGACAGTTTAACTTCATTCTAAAATACCAACAAACATGTCAATTGCAAAAGATGACGTGTCAGAGATTCGCACGTTTCTCCAGTAAAGAATAGTTACATATGCAAACACGGTTCTAGGAAACGGGAAAAAAAAACACAAGGCCAGGAAGAACTCCAGATGTTCCAGAGCGGTGAAAACATCCCGGACACATTTAGATTTGATGAGGCCAGATTCCTGTAGAGCTGATAGTGTTTGGTGTGGATCAATAAAATATCCAGTTGATTCTCTGATGGTCCTGAGAGGTGAAGTAGAACTCTGATCTGTCTTAAACGCAACACATTTATCATTTTTATCCATTTCTGGGATCGTGACTCATTAACCTGAAGGTGATTTCTAAAAGCACTGTTCAGTATAGTAGAATAAAGTGTGTGTTAACATCTCATCTCATCTCATTATCTGTAGCCGCTTTATCCTGTTCTACAGGGTCGCAGGCAAGCTGGAGCCTATCCCAGCTGACTACGGGCGAAAGGCGGCGTACACCCTGGACAAGTTGCCAGGTCATCACAGGGCTGACACATAGACACAGACAACCATTCACACTCACATTCACACCTACGCTCAATTTAGAGTCACCAGTTAACCTAACCTGCATGTCTTTGGACTGTGGGGGAAACCGGAGCACCCGGAGGAAACCCACGCGGACACGGGGAGAACATGCAAACTCCACACAGAAAGGCCCTCGCCGGCCACGGGGCTCGAACCCGGACCTTCTTGTTGTGAGGCGACAGCGCTAACCACTACACCACCGTGCCGCCCTGTGTGTTAACATACTGCAGATAAAAACTGATTCTAGCATTACAGTAGTTTTTTTTTTACAGTAATGAGTATACAGTTTCTTGTGTTTTTCCCCAACATGGGTTTAGGCCTGTTAGCTTTTCATCACTCATATGAAAATTCAGGCATGGGTTGTGTGTTTTTCCACGAGTCTCGAAGGTTTATGGATAAATAAAATGAACAGTGAAGTGATCGCAGCTCTACAGTAACGTTATCGAAGAGAAACACAGTGCAAGATTTTATTTCACATTAAAGCTAGACTCCCTTTCAGATTTTTCAAGTGTAGGTCATAAAAAATTTTTTCCCTGACACCCAATTATTTTTGTTTAGTGGACTGAAAGCTATTGAATTCGAATCACAGACTTCAGATTTAATTAGTTTTTTTCAAATAGAACAATTAATGAATTTAGGGCCATGTGACCTTAAATTCTCCATTATTTTTTCCTGCTTTACCATGACCCAATTCAAGATACTACGTCATGCATCACGTGGTGGGCTTTCCCCATTCACGCAAGGCATTGTGGGATACAAATTTGAAACAGGAGAGAAAAATGGAGGATGCGAATTAAACGTGAAAGACCGACTACAGTAACAAAAAGCGAAAAGAAAAGACGTTATGTTGCAAAGGAAAGGAAAGGAAACGCAGGACCAAACTAATAAATATTGGCGGTCAGCAAGTACCTTGGTGTGATCAGCTGTTCGTTTAGCGAGAGAATGATGGAACTGTCAGTGCACAGTCAAGGTAAACCTGTAAATGGCAGTAATGCAACACTGGATGCCAGCTGCCATAAAACCCAAAAGAAGAAGGAAAAGAAGGTGGTAAACTTGCACATGCGCACACTGACTTCCTCCGACTGCTTGAATGAGCGATTTCATGCACATTATTTACTAGGGAATCCCCTCAAACTAAATAACTTCCCAGCCATAGAATGGCCTGGGTTTTTTGGGTTTTTTTTGAGATATTATAGAAATAAATATATCACAATGACCAAATTTCAGAAGGAACCAAATTTCACCGATTTTATGAAATCGAAAGGCCATCTCACTTTAATGAACTAAAAACATTTGAGAAATTATTCATGTGAGATGGTGTGAAGGGGCCAGGGCTTCCAGAGAGCCAGTTCATATCAGTGAATTCAAAAGCATCTACAGAGCCAAAGTGTTGTTTTCGTTAACGATGACGAAATGATTTCGTTAACGCACCTTTTTTTCATGACTAAAACGAGACAGTGACGAGCTAAACGTAACTCTTTGATCACGAAAATATGATGAGACGTATCTGTTTTCGTTGATGAGACGAGATGAAAATGTTAGTGGGTTGGCTATAGGACGGCGCGTGCGCGAGCAAGAGCGTGCACGCGAAACATTAATGTCTGCATCGCGCATATGACGGAGTGCGTGAGGGAGAGCGAGAGAGAGAGTCTGCGTGTGTGCCTGTTCATGTAGCGCATGCTAGACAAAGAGCATCCTGATTGGTTTACAGACATCCAAACTCATTTCAGGAAGGTGTTGTGACGCATGACTTTTTTCCCATCAGCGGGGGGGTGTCACAACACCTCCCTGAAATGAGTTTGGATGTCTGTAAACCAATCAGGATGCTCTTTGTCTAGCATGCGCTACATGAACAGGCACACACACTCTCTCTCTCTCGCGCTCCCTCGCGCACTCCGTCATATGCGCGATCCAGACATTAATGTTTTGCGTGCACGCTCTTGCTCTAGATTCCGGGAGATATTCTCCAATTTGCAGGCCTCAGGGAGCCACTATCAATATGCAGGAGACTTGGGATGTCTGCACTCGACAGTGTTTATGTAGAGAGCATGCGCACTAGACAGCGTTTATGTAGAGCACATACACACTTCAATCAATCAATCAATCAATCAATCAATCAATCAATCAATCAATCAATCAATCTTTTATTTCAATTACATATAAACATATAATAGACTACACGAGTCTGCAAATAGTGCACTGCTAATCAAAGCAGACTCATGTTTACAAAGAAAAAAATATTTTATATGAATTAATATAATACTTAAATATGTATGAAAAAGATAAAACATACTTGACAAATTAACAACTATTTGGTAACAAAAAGAAAAAGGAGACAATATTTGTTATTCGATATAAAGGTACAGTAATATATCATTCAATAACATTGAAAAAAATATATATATAGAGAGAGAGGTATACTTGTCATACTGATAATAATAATTCATGCATGGTATTAAATAATATTTCAAGTTAAAACTAAGATAAATAAATAAATAAATAAATATAGCTCTTAATTATATATAGAAATAAAGTTATGTAGAAAGAAAGAGTTTGGAGATGTCAACATCATATCCATATCTACTTAAATCAGAAAGGCGGTGTCTGACTTTTTTCTTGAACGACAATTTAGATGAAGATCTTATAGAAGTTGGAATCTGGTTCCATACCCTAACACCAACACGGGAAAATGAGTTCTTTTGTAGATTTGTATGAGAATACTGAGTACCGTATATAAGTTCTTGGAGTAAGATGACCTAGTGTTATAAGAATGGATACTAAAAATAGAAGAAAATAATTTACAAATGTTTGACGGTGCACTTTTATTAACAACATCATACATTAATTTAGAAATACATTCATAGAAAAGATTTACTGGTAAAATATTGGTTTTGGAAAACAATGGAAGGGCACTTTCTCTATTATCAACAAAATGGATTAATCTTAAAGCTCGTTTTTGTAGGATTAATACTTTATTTATGAGTTTTACAAGCCTGTCCCCAAGAACTAAGACCATATGTCAAATAAGATTGAATCAGAGAGCGATATAATGTCATAAGGGTATGTAGTGGAATAAAATGTCTAATGGCCCTTTTCCACTACCCTTTTTCAGCTCACTTCAGCTCGCTTCAGCTCACTTCAGCCCGACACGGCTCGCGTTTCGACTACCAAAAACCAGCACGACTCAGCTCGTTTCAGCCCTGCTTAGCCCCTAAAACTCGCACCGTTTTGGAGTGGGGCTGAAGCGAGCCAAGCCGTGCCGACTGAGGCTGGAGGTGTGAGGAGACACTCCCCTGTGCACTGATTGGTGAGGAGGAGTGTCCTCACATGCCCACACACGCCCCGCGAGCGCGCTGGGATCTGTAAACACCGCAAACCCGGAAGAAGAATAATTATGAATTACGAGAATTTCTGAAGCCTTATGCTCCTCGCCTCATCTATACGCTCTTGCCAGTATCTGTTGGCGTTGTCGGTGACAACAAGCCACAGAACCAAGACCAGCAACACTAACGACTCCATGTCCTCCATGTTTATTGTTTACTATTGGGGTCGTGAGACTACCGCTTAAAAGATCACTGAATCAGTGACATACAGAGCATCGTGGACGAGTTCGCGGAGCGCAAGGCTCGTCGTATGCCCTTCAAATAATGCGCGCAGTAGGCTATTGATGTTTTATTATGAGCCATGTACAGTATGTCGCCTAATGTTTTTTTGTTTCTGAGTTACATGTTCGTTTGAAGGACTTAATGTACAAAATAACATAGTTGCACCCCGGAGTGTTGAAATTGGTAAACACAGTGCATTCAGTGAGGTTTGCACCGCCCTCCTTTTATTTCTGACTCTTCCTGTCACCGTTGCAACCTCTGAGCGCTCATTCGTATGCCTTTCAAATAATGTGCGCAGTATAGGCTATTGATGTTTTATTATGAGCCATGTACAGTATCCTAATGTTTTTTGTTTCTGAGTTACATGTTCGTTTGAAGGACTTGATGTACTAAATAACATAGTTGCACCCGGTAGTGTTGAAATTGGTAAACACCGCAGTTGCGGACATTTTGTAGCCTAAAATGATGTTATGATAAGCTTTAATAAAGGGCCCGGTCATTTGCCCTGCCCCCGGCCCGGCTCTGACTTGTTCCGCCACTGTCACTGATGTCACTGTTTGCGCTGCTTAACGACATCACGTGACGTCCACCCACTTTCGCTAACTCCACCCAATGTGTCCACCCACTTCCAGCCAGCACGGTTCAGCGCGGTTGTAGTCGAAATGCAACTTCAATAGCCCCGCTCAGCTCGACTCAGCTCGACTCAGCACGGCACGGCTCAGCCGCGTTTGTAGTGGAAAAGCGGCATAAGCTTGGCCAAAAGGCCAACAACCTTGCTTATTTTGTTGCAAATAAAATCAATATGAGGCTTCCAAGAAAGATTGTCATCGATTATTAAACCCAAATATTTGACATACTTTTTACGTTCAAGTGAAACAAGTTTGTTTTGAGACAGTTTTGAGAGTATGTTATGCACAACCTGTCAACCTCAATTACAATTTCTTATCTCTGTATTGGCCTAATTTAATGTTTTAAAGTAATTATTTTTTCGACTAAAATGAATGACTAAAACTGGACTAAAACCCTTTTAGTTTTCATCGACTAAAACTAGACGAAAACTATCAAGGATGGAATTGACTAAAATGTGACTAAAACTAATAAGCATTTCGTCCAAAAGACTAAGACTAAAACTAAATCAAAAATGGCTGCCAAAAACAACACTGCAGAGCCGTCAATCATTCTAGATTCACAGGCTGATTGGCTCATCTGCTGTTTTTATTGGAAAATAGAAAACTTAATCTATTTTTGAGTAATCATTACAGCGTCCTCTGGTGATAAAACATGCAGTGTTTACATAAACGTGTAAATATCATTAGGTCTGTTCTTCTAGTTGGATGTTTTTGGACCAGCTCCATTCACGTCCTTATACGGAAACTATTTCACCATGTGGGAATCTCACCATCTCAAGAGTTGTTCCATTATACAGTCACTGGAGGGAAAGTTGGTAAATGAGTCTTTAGAGGCTCAAAGCATCGACTCGACTGAACTGCAGACTAAAGAAGAAAAACAGAGAGAGGGAAACATAAACTGACGTAATTTCCTCTTCAAAACAGCAAAAGGTGGTGGACAAAACCATTTCTGATTCTAATTAGGAGTTTCCCAAAGGACTAACACACACACAGATTGTTGAAGTGGAATTTGTGCCTGTATGTCATTTTCACTCAGATATGGAATGAACTTCAGTTCCGAATCATTCTGCTGGACTCAGATGTTCCGAATGTATAGTTTACCGTCGGTTCTCCTGCAGCATTTTCACACTTCTACCTCTGTATGTGAGATCGTTTCTCGTATCTGAGAAAGCAGTGTGCGCTGCCTGGAAGAATGGGATTTGTTTACACTTTACTCCCTGATCCACATTTCACATCAGCAGGGGATTTCTGGCCCGGGAGATAAGAAGGCTTCTCTGTGTATGGAGATCAGACGGGAAATGTGAAATATGTGAAACAGTAAGATGTTGCTTTTCAGTGTGGTGTTTTTTCCATGTCATGATTGTTTGTGCATTACATTTTACTAATGTCATCATCCCCAGCGTGATTGCTCTTCTATCTGGCACAGAATCTTCTCCAAGTGATGACTGCTTTAGATTTTACCTTGAAAATGGAGGAAATGTTCAATCAATCAATCAATCAATCAATCAATCAATCAATCAGTGACAGTCAGGCTCCACCCTGAGAAATCTCATCTCATCTCATCTCATCTCATTATCTCTAGCCGCTTTATCCTTCTACAGGGTCGCAGGCAAGCTGGAGCCTATCCCAGCTGACTACGGGCGAAAGGCGGGGTACACCCTGGACAAGTCACCAGGTCATCACAGGGCTGACACATAGACACAGACAACCATTCACACTCACATTCACACCTACGCTCAATTTAGAGTCACCAGTTAACCTAACCTGCATGTCTTTGGACTGTGGGGGAAACCAGAGCACCCGGAGGAAACCCACGTGGACACGGGGAGAACATGCAAACTCCACACAGAAAGGCCCTCGCCGGCCCCGGGGCTCGAACCCAGGACCTTCTTGCTGTGAGGCGACAGCGCTAACCACTACACCACCGTGCCGCCCACCCTGAGAAATAAAACACCAATTTATTCACTTATTCGAGACTTCCGGTGGAGAGGGGAATGGAGTAGACGCACATATCGCGCTCCCCCGCGCTGACCTGAAAAAACATAACTTTTCATATCCCAAACCTGACCCGAATTCCTGGTAAGAGTGAGTAATATTCTCTACGCTTCATGGCCTCCGGAACCAGGCTGGCTAAAGAAAGAGAAGCTGCAAGTGATGACTCGCTCGCCATGACTAATCAGATTAGCATGTCTGCTCTGACTAGCTTGCTGGACAACCACCGCCAGTCTATATTGGTGGCACTGTCTGCTGAGCTCAAGTCGGCGTTTACCTCTCTTGAGGCTAAACTTGATACGGTGCAGGCCACAGTGACTGACTTTGGTGAAAGAATTGTGAGTCTGGAGTCCAACGCCAATTTAACTGATGAACGCATCCTAGCCCTTGAAGCATCATGCTCTACCTTATCAGAGGCCTGTGCTAAGCTTAAAACCAAAAACATCAATTTGGAGGGGCGAAGCCGACGTAACAACATCAGGATTATCGGCCTATCTGAGTCCATAGAAGGTCCACGACCCATGACCTTCTTCTCGGATGTCCTGATGGAGATATTCGGGGATCAGGTGCTGCAAACCCCACTGGAACTTGACGGGGCCCACCACTCCCTAGCTGCAAAGCTGCGACAGGGAGACAGGTCCAGACCCGTGATTGTGTGCCTTCACCGGCACCAGATTAAGGAGCTAATATTCCGGGAGGCTCGCAAACGGAGGAACGACCTGAAATACCGCGACTCCCCGGTCCACATCTATGAGGATTACTGCCCCGACGTCCTAGAGCAACGTGTGGTTTACCGCGATGTCATGGCCAAACTATACAACCTGGGCCTCCGGCCAGCCCTGCTTTACCCAGCAAAGCTCCAAATCACTAAAAAAGATGGCACTAAGAAGCGTTTCTCCTCAGTTGAAGAAGCCGTTGCCTTCGCGGAGTCCATACCCATCCCTTGAGGTTACTTCAGTGGCCCGGCTCCGCACTGATGTACGAACTAATTTATTAACGACTAACGTTAATACCACTACTGGCACGGGCTTCGGGATGACTCGCCCAGCCGAAGTAAGAGTGTCTTGAGACGATAATATTAAACACATAGTGACTGTGATCTCCTACTAGTGCCATACGGTGCTTTTTTTTTTTACTTATTTTTTAGTTTTTTGAACACTGGGACTTTTTCAGTATTTGCAAATCTTCACCTGGGCCTGCTAAACTGACGCTGAGCATGGAGTTTACCTTTGTTTGTTTTAGTTAGCCATGCCATAATTATTAATCACTGATTATACTTTTCATTTTCCATTGGGGTAATATCTGAATGTCCGGTATATTACAGTTTGAATCCGGATAAATGTGTGTAGTTTCCCCTTTTCTTTTGTTATATGAAGATGTAACCTCTCTAGTCTTGTTTTTCCTTTTCCCCTGGGTCATATTGTCCCCTACTATTTTGAAGAGGTGGAACAATAGGAAAACTTGCAGTCATGGGTTGTTTTGTTCTTTTGTCCTCATAATGATCATTGTTTTTTTTTCTTTTTTGCAACGATTATGCCCACGCGTGAGTAAATTGGGTTTTGGCCTTATAATATGGGAGGCACTGAAACTTTTTTTTTTGTTAATGTTGACTGTACTACATGGGCTACATTTAATCCTGCAGGAGTGGTGAAGTCATGGGGATCAGTGAGTATAAAGAAACTGGAAGCTATATAGGGGTTTTGAATGTGTTTATAGAGGTTTTTGTTGTGTCCCCCCCCCCCCCCCCCCAAGGGCATCAACACGTACATCGTCATTTAATAAAGGGTGAGTAATGCACAATACAAATACACCTCAAAATCATGGATGCAGGTTCGTGTCATGGAACGTTAGGGGGGTCAATGGAATAATCAAAAGGGGCAAAGTGATCTCACACTTGGGACAGCTCAAGGGGGATATTTATTTCCTTCAAGAAACTCACCTTAAATCCTCTGAGATTTCACGTATTAAAAGAGCTTGGATGAGTCACGTTTTTCATTCCAAATTTTCTACAAGGGCGAGAGGGGCAACCATCATTATAAGTAAGAACATAGCATTTAAACCATCAAAATCTTTTGAAGATCCCAATGGCCGCTTTGTGGCTGTCTCAGGTAAGCTGTTTGACATCCCAGTTATTTTAGTGAGTGTCTATGCCCCTGTGGGGGATGATGACAAATTTATTACTCATCTTTTTTCCTCCCTCCCGGACATGGACAGCCATTACCCGATTATAGGTGGTGATTTCAAACTTATTCAGGATCCGGTTCTAGATAGGTCCTCCGCTAGTCCCCTTGCTCTGTCCAGTTCCGCTGCTACATTGAAATCTTTTATAAAGCAGCTTGGCCTATGTGATCCTTGGAGATCTTTTAACCTATCCACCAAAGCCTTTTCATTTTTCTCCCTTGTCCATCGTACGTATTCGAGAATTGATTTTTTTCTTGTTGATAATAGGTTATTACACTGGGTTAACTCTAGCGAGTATCACAGTATAGTGATCTCAGACCATGCTCCTACATCTGTTGTCATAAACTTCCCAAACCATAGTCCTCCACACACACAGTGGAAACTTTCCCACTTTTTACTGAACAACCCACATTTTAAGAAATTCTTTCAGGAGGAAATAGTTAATTTTTTTCAGGCGAATGACACCCCTGACATCACAAGAAGCATTCTTTGGGAGGCGTGTAAAGCATATTTGAGGGGACAGGCGATTTCGTTTGCCTCTCGGCGGAAAACAGCAGACATAGAAAGGATGGTCTGGCTCTCAGATCAACTAGCCATTATCGACACACAGTATGCCGCTGCCCCTAATCCCTCTCTTTACAACCAACGTCTTAAATTTCAGGCTGAGTTTGACCTTTTGTCAACATCCAAGGTTGAAACAAAATTGTTAAAAACAAAGCAACGTTATTTCGAAATGGGAGGTAAGGCGGGCAAACTCCTTGCCAATCAAGCTAGAACCACAGCTCTCTCCAGACTGATCCCTAGGATAAAATTGCCATCTGGATTAGTGGTCACTGACCCCAAATTGGAAAATAATTCATTTTTGAATTTCTATTCTGACTTGTACACCTCAGAGTATTTACCTGAAACCTGGAAGGACCACAATCCCCTGGAGATGCGTTTGTATCCTAAAGTTGATTGCAATCTGGCTGATAAGTTAGGCGCCCCAATCGCAGTAGCGGAAGTACAGGAGGCGATCGAGCAGTTACAGAATGGCAAATCCCCTGGCCCAGATGGGTTTGTAGTAGAATTTTACAAAGCATATTCAAACCTAATAGCCCCACATTTGGTTAATGTCTACAACGAGTCCATTAATAGCGGCAGTTTGCCTCCAACTCTATCAGTAGCCAACATCTCTCTTTTATTAAAAAAAAGATAAGGACCCACTTGAATGCAGCAACTACAGACCCATCTCACTTTTAAATGTGGACCAAAAGATTCTGGCCAAGGTCCTAGCCACTCGTTTGCAACAAGCCCTACCTACCCTAATTTTCAAGGACCAGACTGGGTTCACGTCCGGAAGGAGCTCATCATTCAATACCAGGAGACTTCTCAATATTATCGGCTCCCCCAATCCTGCTACACCTGAGATGGTAATTTCCTTAGACGCCGAGAAAGCGTTCGACAGGGTTGAGTGGGAGTATCTGTACTATGTCCTGTTTAAATTTGGTTTCAGCTCTGACTTTATTGCATGGATTAGACTGCTATATGACGCTCCAACTGCCCATATCCTTACAAATGGATTGAGATCGCCACCTTTCGCCCTCTGTTGGGGTACCAGACAGGGATGCCCCCTCTCCCCCCTCCTATTTGCTCTAGCTATCGAGCCACTGGCCATCTGGCTTCGGGGGGAGGGGAGAGTTGAGGGCATCACCAGGAATGATGTCACCTACAAGCTGTCCCTTTACACCGATGGCCTGCTATTATATGTGTCAAACCTGGCCTCGTCCATCCCCGCTATCTTAGACATTCTAACCCAGTTTGGCAGATACTCTGGTTACAAATTAAATTTTAATAAAAGTGAACTTCTTCCTGTCAGCGAGCTGTCTAGGAGGATGCCACCATCCTCTTTCCCATTTAAAGTTGTTTCAGAGGGGTTTCGATATCTTGGTATATTTGTAACTGCTTCTTTTGAAGACCTTTTCAATAAAAATTTTCGCCCTCTCATTGATAAGTGTAAGCTAGATTTGACTCATTGGTCCTCCCTCCCTTTCTTCCTAACTGGCAGAGTCAACCTGGTTAAGATGGTGATTCTTCCCAAATTTCTCTATTTATTCCAACATATTCCGATTTTTATTAGACGGTCTGTCTTTCAACAGCTAGACCAGACAATATAGTCGTTTTTATGGTTGAATAAGCCAGCCCGTATTAGTAAAGCTGTTTTACAACTTCCCAAGAAGCAGGGCGGTCTTGCACTACCCAATCTTATTCAATACTATTGGGCATGCAACATTAACAAAATTAGTCACTGGCTTGATAGAGGAGCCGATGTAGGCCCCTTGTGGGCGCTGGTAGAATTACGGTCCTCAAAGTTTTCTTTACAGTCCCTCCTTACCACACGGCTCCCCCTCAAGATTTATAACATCTTGCAGAACCCTGTTGTTACCAACTCATTGAAAATTTGGAATCAATTTCATAAACATTATGGCTTGAACGAGCCTTCAACTTTAGCTCCGGTTGTTAAAAATCATCTATTCCCACCCTCCTTATCAGACCCTACTTTTATCATCTGGCGAAACAAAGGTTTATTACATATCAAAGACCTGTACAAAGAAAATGTATTTACTGATTTTACAGAGCTCGCAGTCAGGTTTGAATGACCTTACTCTCACTTTTTTCGTTTTCTCCAAGCCAGGCACTTTGTCCAAACCTCCTATCCTCACTTCCCCAACCACCCGCCCGGGTCTCTGATCGATTCTTTGCTCACCCTCGATCCTGCACAAAAGCGCTCCATCTCTGTGATTTACAATTCCATTGGCTCCCTTAACCCTGTCCAAACAACCCGACTGAAGCAGACCTGGGAGCAGGAGATAGGAGCTCCAATCTCGGACAATCAATGGAATCAAATCCTTAACCTAGTTCATACAGTACGTCCTCTATATGTGCCAGGCACAGCTTATTACAATGTAAAGTTCTTTTTAGAGTGCACTACACAAACGCCCGACTGGCGAAGATTTACCCAGGCACCAGTGACAGTTGTAATAGATGTAAGGAGTCACCTGCTAATCACACCCACATGTTTTGGTCCTGCTCGAACCTCACTGGCTTTTGGCGCCAAAAAGTTGACACACTTGCAACAGTGCTTGATGTGGATCTTAACCCTGAGCCCTGCACGGCCTTGTTTGGCTCTCCTCCACTCTCGTCACCGAATTTCCCTGTGTCCAAATGTCGAGTACTGGCCTTTACAACCCTATTGGCTAGACGCTTTATTTTGTTTAAATGGAAACATGCTCTTCCACCTTCACACAATAGCTGGCTTAGAGAGGTCCTAACTCATATTAAACTTGAGATTAGATTTTCACTGGCGGGTTCTGATGATGCTTTTTGGAACATTTGAACAGAACTATTATCCACCCAGAAAGTGACTAGATGCCCCCCCCGCCCTTAATTTTTTTATTATTTATTTACCCCCCCCCCTTTTTACGTAATAACAGTTTGAATGTTTACGGTGGGTGGGAAGGGTTAAGGGTTAACTATAGCTCATAGAAACTGTTCTGGCTTAGGCTAAGTTCGTTGTTGCTCCCATCATACCTTGTGTAGGACAACCATCTTTTCTAATAAGATTCTCTCTATTTTTATACAATGTATGTGTGAGATATTGTTAGATGTGAACGAAAAATCTAATAAGATTTATAAAAAAAATTATTCACTTTTAAAGATTTTTTCCTAAAACTTTGCCTGCAGCAGAAGTGGACAAGTTCTCACAAACTTCACAGAAGAATCAGAGAGGAATTATACGGAAAAACACAGTAGAAGTTTTAATTATTCTTTATTTGAGCAACATGAGCGTAAATAAAAACACTTTCATATTCATCATGGCTTCCTGAAACATGGGGTGGATAAGTCAAACCACAAGGACAAGGATGACATACAACATCTTCAGGATCTGAATGAAGGGTAAAGCAGTCAGAACTCACACAGACGCCTTATCTTTGTTTGTATTAACGTATTTAACTAGTGAACTAGCTCAGCGTACTTTATTACATTATGTGCCTTTTTTTTTTTTCAACCTTGATTATTTTTCTGGGTCATAAATATGGGACTGGAAAGGACATTAAAAGTTTAGCCCTGGCCGGGGGGGGGGACAGAATTATTAATTGGTCCATCTCTGTGCCAAATCACCTCAGGAGAAGTATGTACTGACTGACGCAGATTTAGCTCTCAGTAGAAAATTTGCACGCTTTAAGAATTCTGACGCGCCGCTTAAACAACAGTCTGCCGGCTGAACAGGTCGAGTGTGACGGCGCTGAGGAACACCGGAATGCTCTTCTGATGGAAGAGATGAAGATCCACCAACTCAGTCAACGTACGAGAGAAATCCGTTTCCAGGAGCTGCATGCTTCCACTTCCGACTGCTCCACTGGCCTGGAGAAACAACGGGGGGAGACAACAACGTGTGAGGAGTTCAGTGTGAGATTCATCCACAAATACTTCTGCACTCTGAAATGATGACAAAACAATTGTAAAGCCACTTTTTCTTGTCTGATACCTCAAAAGCCCTTTGACAGAAGTCTAACCAACATGTGTCACGGTGTTAGAGGCCATGTGGATTTGTTTTCTCCTTCTTCCCCAAATCACACTTAAGAAAGGTCAAACTGAGGTTTCTTCTGTTCTCAGAGTGCGATTTATTCAAATTGTGACCTTATCAGCATTTGTTTGCATATTCAGCACCTCAGAAACGTGTAGTGAGCAATATTTGACCTTTTCATCAACAATGTGGGTTTAATTTCTTAAATCAAATCTTCCAGCTGTGAGCACAAGTGCACAGCCGAGGTAACGATTGAACGCGAGTTCAAAATACTTCGTTTATCAAATCTGTTTGGAAAGTTTTTGTGGGTAAAATGAAATTAAAGTTTCTGGAATTACTAAAGATTTGATTTTTTCCACACTCGTGTGTGTGTGTGTGTGTATTGATCAGCACCAATCAGCTATAAATTACCAAGCATCTTCACATCACATTTACATTTAGCCCCGCCCACAAAACGCTAGAAAGTGCTGAAAAAGACAAAATAGCAAATGAACAATGAAGGAGTGCCTCCTAAGAGCAGCGACTGCAGGGTACCATTACTTTCACTCTGGTCTTATTTGGATAATTTATAGATGTGTTTTGGAATCGCTTTCTTTGAGGTCATTAACATGAAGCAGCTGAGTTTGAGAAACGTTCGTTAAAGCAGTAACAAATAAATCAGTGAGGAATCCGTTTATAAGCGCATGGGAACTCATGGATAATTATTTTGTCGGAAGATGATCAGTCGAGGCTCACATTAGTGACTCAGCTTTTATGGAAATTCACACCAACACAGGATACAAAACGTTTTCCTGAAACAGTCATGTGAATGATTTATGGATAAATTTGGTTGTAGTTTAATAAACAAGGCTCTGTGTATGAAAGAAAGAACAGAAACACTATCTGCAGAATGAAGCTGGAGTCTGTGGAACGGTTTCACTTCTCTCTCCATGAGTTCCTCTCGGAATGATGAAACAAATCGATCCGTTTGGTCGCATTAGAGGAACGCTCCTGAGAGCTGCTGGGACGAAGCGAGCAAATCCGAGTGTTCGTGCAAGGAGGAGGAGGAAGAACTTGGAAATTTGATTTGATGATGACGAGGCTGCAGTTTTGTTGTAGACGACACAAACACCATGCAATATTTATTCCAGTAAGTCATTAATTATTTTACATCAGAAGTCTTCAAATCCCAGTGAGGATTAACTTCAATAAGCACGATCCAACTCGTGAAGATCATCTTTATGAACTTTATGGTGTGAATTCTGCAGTGATTTTCACACGAAGATCCCAAACTGATGTTTACGGATTCATTTCTTTCCTAAACAATGTGCGACACTGGAAGAAAGGGACCAGAAACCATCCCGGAATTATCTGTGAATTAAAGAGGTGTGAAGAGCCATAAATGTTTAATTAGTGCTAAGTGCTGCTGAGGCTAAGACGTAATTAGAAAACTGCTAACAGAGCTTTAATACATGGGAGATACAGTTTCAGTCAGAAGTTTACATGCAGGGACACAAATGTGAGGGTAATTCAGATTTTTCAGTGATTCTCTGAACTGATTTTTTTCTGTGACAGAACTATGACGACGTTAACACATCTTTAACAGAAAAAACAAGACGAATTTAGTGCACACGTTTTAATTTATTTTGGCTTTTCTGAAATAAAACACAGGGTCAAAAAATATACAAACCCCCACTTAGATTATAAATTCAGTGAAGCTGAAATTTCCAAAATGTCTTTAACTCTCCAAGGCCTCTTAACTTCCTGTTAGTGATGATTGACTGACTACAGCTGGGAGCTTCTCTGTGAACAACATAAAAATGGTTTGACACTCACTGGATTGACCAACACAGTACAATGGGAAAGTCCAAGGAGCTCAGTGCAGATCTGAGAAAGAGGATCATAGATTTACACTCGAACGTCTCTTGGAGCCGTTTCTATACAACTGCAGATTCCAAAATCATCAGTTCAAACAATTACACATAAATACAAGTTATTGGGAGGTGGAGCCAATCTGCAGGTAGAAGATCCAAACCGTCCCCCTCTGCTAAGAGGAAACTGGTTCAGATGGTCAGGAACAAACCAAGAACCACCAAGGCACAGACCTGCCATGAACTGGAAGCTGCTGGAACACGAGTGTCACCGTCTACATTCAGGTGAGTTTTACATCACCATGGACTGAGAGGCTGCTGCCCAAGAAAGAAGCCCCTGCTCCAAAATCCACACCTTCAAGCTCGACTAAAGTTTGCTGCTGACCACATGGACAAAGAAAAAGCTTTCTGGAGGAAAGTTTTACGGTCAGATGAGACAAACTTTCAATTGTTCGGCCACAATGACCAGAGATACAGAGGAACACTGCACCAACTGTGAAACACAATGGTGGTAGCATCAGGCTCTGGGGCTGTCTCGCTCCCAGTGGAACTGATGTATTGCATCAAGTGGAGGGAATCTTGAAGAACCTCAGAATTCTTCAGCAGAACCTCAAACCATCAGAAACTTGGACCCAGTTGTGTGTTCCAACAGGACAATGACCCCAAACACACATCAGAGCTGGTTGTGGAGGATAAAACAGGACAGCAATAAACTTAACCCTGTCAACAATATGTGGACTGTGTTTAAAAGTCGAGTCTGTTCCAGAAAACACACAAATTTAACTGAAATCTACCAATTCTGCCAAGAATAGAGGACAAATATCAAACCAGAATTCTGACAGAAGCTCGCTGATGGTAAACAAAAGCGTCTGGTGAAGGAGAAACTCACTCAGGCAGACTTAACCAAATACTAGGTGGCTATACAGTTAGGTCCATAAATATTTGGACAGAGGCAACATTTTTCTAATTTTGGTTCTGGACATTACCACATTGAATTGTGAACAAAACAATTCAGATGCAGTTGAAGTTCAGACTTTCAGCTTTAATTCAGTGGTTTGAACAAAATGATTGCATAAAAATGTGAGGAACTAAAGCATTTTTTTTAAGCACAATCCCTTCATTTCAGGGGCTCAAAAGTAATTGGACAAATTAAATAATTGTAAATAAAATGTTCATTTCTAATACTTGGTTGAAAACCCTTTGTTGGCAATGACTGCCTGAAGTCTTGAACTCATGGACATCACCAGACGCTGTGTTTCCTCCTTTTTAATGCTCTGCCAGGCCTTTACTGCAGCGGTTTTCAGTTGCTGTTTGTTTGTGGGCCTTTCTGTCTGAAGTTTAGTCTTTAACAAGTGAAATGCATGCTCAATTGGGTTGAGATCAGGTGACTGACTTGGCCATTCAAGAATATTCCACTTCTTTGCTTTAATAAACTCCTGGGTTGCTTTGGCTTTATGTTCTGGGTCATTGTCCATCTGTATTATGAAATGCCGATCAATCAGTTTGGCTGGATTTGAGCACACAGTATGTCTCTGAATACCTCAGAATTCATCCGGCTACTTCTGTCCTGTGTCACATCAATAAACACTAGTGACCCAGTGCCACTGGCAGCCATGCATGCCCAAGCCATCACACTGCCTCCGCCGTGTTTTACAGATGATGTGGTATGCTTTGGATCATGAGCTGTACCACGCCTTCGCCATACTTTTTTCTTTCCATCATTCTGGTAGAGGTTGATCTTGGTTTCATCTGTCCAAAGAATGTTCTTCCAGAACTGTGCTGGTTTTTTTAGATGTTTTTTTAACAAAGTCCAATCTAGCCTTTTTATTCTTGAGGCTTATGAGTGGCTTGCACCGTGCAGTGAACCCTCTGTATTTACTTTCATGCAGTCTTCTCTTTATGGTAGATTTGGATATTGATACGCCTACCTCCTGGAGAGTGTTGTTCACTTGGTTGGCTGTTGTGAAGGGGTTTCTCTTCACCATGGAAATTATTCTGCGATCATCCACTACTGTTGCCTTCTGTGAGTGTCCAGGTCTTTTTGCATTGATGAGTTCACCAGTGCTTTCTTTCTTTCTCAGGATGTACCAAACTGTAGATTTTGCCACTCCTAATATTGTAGCAATTTCTCGGATGGGTTTTTTCTGTTTTCGCAGCTTAAGGATGGCTTGTTTCACCTGCATGGAGAGCTCCTTTGACCGCATGTTTTCTTCACAGCAAAATCTTCCAAATGCAAGCACCACACCTCAAATCAACTCCAGGCCTTTTATCTGCTTAACTGAGAATGACATAACGAAGGAATTTCCCACACCTGCCCATGAAATAGCCTTTGAGTCAATTGTCCAATTACTTTTGGTCCCTTTAAAAACAGGGTGGCACATGTTAAGGAGCTGAAACTCCTAAACCCTTCATCCAATTTTAATGTGGATACCCTCAAATGAAAGCTGAAAGTCTGGACTTTATGTCCATTATATAACTATAACTTGAATATGTTTCAGTAAACAGGTAAAAAAAAAAATTGTGTCAGTGTCCAAATATATATGGCCCTAACTGTATGTGTAATTCTGTCCCTGTACTGATTTCAGGAACCCCCCCACCCCACCCAAATAAATAAATTAATTAAAAAGTTGTGCATCAATTTCTTTTTTCCCCTCCCCATTAAAGATGTGTTAATGTCCTCATTGTTCTGTCACAGAAAAAGATCAGAATCACCCTCACATTCATGTCACCATATGTAAACTTCTGACCAAAACTGTAGACATGCACCACACACACACACACACTGTCGGAGCCGTTTTTGAACTCTAAGTTTATATATGTATTTAAATTATGTTGATAAGATTCCACTGGAATTTAAGTCAAGGAAATATTAGATTCATAGTTTAAAAGTTGTGAACAGTGAATACATTGCCATGTTTAGTTTGGTGATGAACGTGATTACCACGTCATAGCCAATTGTCTGGCAGCCTAATTGAAAGATTGATGGACGTCTGGTTAACGTGATATAGAGCCGGCCCACCTGGAGCAAGGTGGGCGGTGAAGTGCAAACAGTTTTCAACCGTGTGTCCGCGTCTACAACAGAGGGCTTGTTTTGAGTTACTTGGAAAATAAACCACTATTTTTATACACGCGTTGTCTGTAGTACTATCACTGCTCCAAGAAGCCGCAACTGAAAAGCTGTCTACACACACAGTATGCATAGGTGCTGCACGGTGATAAAATAATAAACTCTAGGTTTTGACTGAAAGCTACGTCACGTGATATATTTATAGAAGTCCCCAGTAAACACTCTCATCATCATGGCATACCACAGCAGATCCTGCTGTTTTTCCAGCATCAGCATGGCCTGTCAGTTCAGCATAGACTCCTTTTCTTTTTTTAGACTATTATTGATAACACTGAGCATCTTTGCTATGGCTCAATTAGTCTGTGCTGTGGCGCATAACTGGCTGTCAGCTCTTCCCAAAGTATCAGCCAACTATCTATTCATCAACATGCTAATGGAAATGCAAATACGCATAAAAAGTACTGAACCTGCAATATGTTTAGAATCAATCACAGTAACAGGACAGCTTTAATGACGCTCTCTGGAGTTGCTGGACGAAGGACTCCACAACTTTAAAAACTGAAGCAGCACACCGATTTCTGCAGTCTTCTCGTATAATAAAACATTCCACCCTGAGCTGCAGTTCTGTTGGAGGAAATGGTCTGCTGATGAGACGGTCAGAGGACGACAGACTGGGCGAAGCTGACAGGAAGGCTGTGGTGACAAAAATCACCACTCTTTACAACCGGTGTTGAGCAGAAAAGCACTTCGCAAACAAGCTGAAACTTGAGATGGGTAAGCGACAAGAAGCTGAAGATTAGAAGAACGGTGTCTGGTCCGATGAACTAACCGGTGCTGTGTGAACAGTTCAGGCTGCTGCTGGTGTAATGGTGTGGGGGCTGGGGTTTCCTGGCATCGTGTGAAGCTCACCACAGCATCAGAGTGTGATATGACCATCTGCTGAACTTTATGATCACGATGACCAGAACTTCAAAGCAAAGTTTCCCCACACCTTGTGGAGTCCATATCATGAAGAACTTTACCCTTGATCCAGAAACTGAACTTATTTCCTTCATGTGATTTGATAAATTCTCATGGTGTGTAAATTGTGCATAAAATCCGTTTGAATTCGATTTAAATTGATCACCACAATTGAACTTGATGTTCAATTGAACTTTCCTGTTCAAACAGTGAAAATCTGAAAGCGTCGTCCCGTCCCGATCTTGTATGGAATTCTCTGGGCAACATGAAAAACACAAACAGAATGAAGATCCAGACAGGAGACGAGACGGGGGACGTTCTCATTAGCAGGTGGGTTAAAGGAGATAACGATATTCACTAATCAGTGAAATGGAAATGCTAAACATGAAGGCTCCACTTAAATGCAGATTCTGACATTTAGCTTTCAGAATAAAGGAGAGCGACTGAATATTAATTATTTATTTTTTTAAAAAGTCTGCATCTTGTTTTACGCGACTCTATTCAGAACCTATTAAAACTACCTTGAGCTTCCAGGGGACTTGGTTATGTAATGCGAAGAGGAAAACGCTTAATCGTCTTCATCATCTAATGTCCCCCTTAGAAACCAGGACACATGATTCTACATGGCTGAGATAAGTTTAGATCAGACATCTCTACTGCATACATACACACAGCCAGAGAGTGAAACATCCCGAGTCTTGAATCATGGCTGAATTTGAGAAACTACTATAAAGTGTGTGATACACAGAAACTATTTAACTTCATAAACATCTTGCGGTCTGTAATCCTTTCTGTAAGACAGGAACACGCGCTGCAGTAGGATGGCTGAGGAACGCTGTGCAGATGCGTGAGAGAAAAGACAAAAACGTCACTGAGGATTGTGTAGCATCTCTGAAGGGACGCTCTGGACGTCAGAGATATGGCTGATCTGTCAGACAGACGAAGTCTCGGTCTGCGGCGCCGCCAGGCGTTTTCCTCTTTTCAGTACACTGAGCCCGTCTCCGTTAGCCTCTGGAAATCACACGTAAAGTTAAACACGGGCGTATTAGTGTGAAAGTTAAAGCTTTGGAAGCTGGTGTGTTTGAGCAGCGTGTGAGGTGGTGACAGCTGGACAGATGAACACTAAAGCGCTGCTGCATTGCTCTCTGTACGTAGACACAAAGTGAGGGCGAAATCTCAGCACCTGTATCAGAACGGCATTGTAGGTCTCATCTCATTATCTCTAGCCGCTTTATCCTGTTCTACAGGGTCGCAGACGAGCTGGAGCCTATCCCAGCTGACTACGGGCGAAAGGCGGGGTACACCCTGGACAAGTCGCCAGGTCATCACAGGGCCGACACATAGACACAGACAACCATTCACACTCACATTCACACCTACGCTCAATTTAGAGTCACCAGTGAACCTAACCTGCATGTCTTTGGACTGTGGGGGAAACCGGAGCACCCGGAGGAAACCCACGCGGACACGGGGAGAACATGCAAACTCCGCACAGAAAGGCCCTCGCCGGCCACGGGGCTCGAACCCGGACCTTCTTGCTGTGAGGCGACAGCGCTAACCACTACACCACCGTGCCGCCCCCGGCATTGTAGGTAATGCAGGAAACTGTTATCCAATGTGAACATTAGGGTTGCACCGAATCCAACATTCGGTTTCGGATTCGGCCGAACCTTGGCCTTTTTAAAGGGGTTTGGTTTCGGCCGAACCCTAGAGCGCCGACCGAACCGAATCCTACGTGCGGCGCATGTGCATGCGATTACGTCGTCAATGTTTAGGAGAAGATAGCCTCCATCGTGCTTGCAGTCGAAATCGAAAACGGAAGCAGTGAGCCGAAAGAGTGTTGTGCAGCAGTACTTTCAAGTGAAAGAGGGAGATTCAAGTCGCGCAACATGCACACTTTGCCAGAGATGCACCGATTGACCGGCTGCCGATCGGAATCGGCCGATTTTCACGTGATCGGCCATGACCGGCGACCGGCCGGTCAAAATTAAAATATGCCGATTTTCTGCCGATCAAAACTTGTGTATCACATAGAGATGAAAGTGGAAATACTCGTAATTCGCAACTAAAAGGCTGCAGCTCCACTGGCAGCTTGAACATGCTTTCTAGTCCGATTGTGTTGCGCTTGCGCAGAACAGTGTCAGTCCTGCGCGCCTAACGAGCTCCGGTGCGCGCGCCGTTAACAACAACGAAATTCACTATATTTGGATATCCACATATAGTGAAATTATTTTTGTGCCAGATATTGGATGTGAAAAGAAGAAAACGTTTGTGGTTGTGTGAATTTCCCATTACAGGAATGTTGGCCTATTACCAAACATCTAGTTAGATTTGTACAAAGAGAGAAAGAAAAAAATGTCTTTTTGTTTGTTTTACAGCCTTGGTTGCACTTGATTCCATTGGAAATTACTCTACAAATACACATTTGACAAAGATGATAGAATGGCTATGGTATAAGTATGACTGGAAATTATTTTTGTATTTTGATACTGAATGAAGAAATGGGTTGTTCTATAAGGCACAAGTTTTCAGATCTAAACAGGCTTATGAAAGTGTGTTCCATAGCAGTAGGCAAATAATATATGAGGGGGAAGTTGGTTTTGTGCCAGATATTGGATGGGAAAAGAAAAAAATGTTTGTGTGAATTTCCTATTTCAGGAATTAATGTTAATACCAAACATGAAGAAAGATTTTACAAAGAACAATGTCTTTTTGTTTGTTTTCAACCTTTGAGGTGTTAAATTTATTACTGAAAATCTGGCAGAATGTTCTATTAAAGAAAAGATAAAAAGAAAATAGTCTGTGTGTGCTGTGAAGTGGTTTGAAAAAATGAAATCGGAATCGGCCAAAATCGGTATCGGCAGGTCACACTCCATGGAAAATCGGAAATCGGAATCGGCCCAAAAAATTGCAATCGGTGCATCTCTACACTTTGCAGTACAGAGTTGTCTCGTGGTGGGAAAGATGCTAAACAGTACACAACATCTCCGCTGTTAAAACATCTTCGCTCAAAGCATCCGACAGAGTACGAGTTGTGCATGGCCGACTCTAACGTCAGTGAGGCTTCAGGTACCACAACCGCAGTCACAGATAAAAAGTGGTACTTAGACCACCATTACCAACGCTAGCTATAGAACTAGGTTGTTAATAAAATAGCCTACGTGGAGACATGTTCGAGATTTTTTTTTGTGCTACACTTTGTTTAATGTATCTAATTAAGCCTACAGTTGTAAGTGCTTGAAATTGAAGTGAAATAGCCTATAATTTATGTTCCATGAGTGTAAGCATTAAACATGATCAAGATCCCTAGTAAGTTTTTTTTTTCTGAGGAAAACAGATTCAGCATTAAATATCACCTTTTTGTTTGAAAATTAAGTAGGCTTACATGTATGCAAGAGTTAAAATGTAAATGTGCTATGTTTTGCTGCATTCTATCTGCAGAGATCCTTTTTTTTTTTGGTCAACAAAGAACACTTTAGCAATGGCTCACTGTTACGGACAGGCCTTATTCTTTTAGCAATAATGTCACTTTTTGCTCTCTCTTTGTTCTTTATAATGGACAGTATACTAAAGCGGGTGGCACGGTGGTGTAGTGGTTAGCGCTGTCGCCTCACAGCAAGAAGGTCCGGGTTCGAGCCCCGTGGCCGGCGAGGGCCTTTCTGTGTGGAGTTTGCATGTTCTCCCCGTGTCCGCGTGGGTTTCCTCCGGGTGCTCCGGTTTCCCCCACAGTCCAAAGACATGCAGGTTAGGTTAACTGGTGACTCTAAATTGAGCGTAGGTGTGAATGTGAGTGTGAATGGTTGTCTGTGTCTATGTGTCAGCCCTGTGATGACCTGGCGACTTGTCCAGGGTGTACCCCGCCTTTCGCCCGTAGTCAGCTGGGATAGGCTCCAGCTTGCCTGTGACCCTGTAGAACAGGATAAAGCGGCTAGAGATAATGAGATGAGTATACTAAAGCCTGTACACTGAATGACTTTAAGCTGAAAATTTCAGTGGTGTTCTCTAAGTGTGACTATTCAAATACAAAATAGTGGCAGAAGTTATTGCCTATGTTTTTACAGTTTAAAATAAAAAATATTCCTTCTGGATAAAGTATCTCTATCTTACTATTAAGAAAAGGAAATGTGCAATGTTTTTCACTGCATTATAATGTACTAGCTGATGTTCGGAGTAGGATTCGGTTTCGGCCGAATCTTAAGCAGTGGATTCGGTATTCGGCAGAACCTTAAAAATCAGGATTCGGTACATCCCTAGTGAACATACACAAAAATGACGATTATAAAATAAATCTTGGATGCTCCTGAATTTCTCGCTGTAGTTATAAAGATTAATACACGAGTCTTTAGTGTGGCTCTTTTTTCTTCACTCAAACACTGCTGTTTTTTCAGTTATTAGATAAAAATACAGGAACTGTGTAAGAACGAGTATTTTCTTTTGTAGGTCTCCCAAACTTCAGTCTGCTTTTCGAACAGGTTTCAGTGAGCCATCAAAACGTGTCAGCTGAGATCCGGACATCGGTAAACCTTCCACGTCATTCAGACTTCAGCGCTCAACTGCAGGAACAGAAGCAGAGGAGTGGTGCGTCATTAACAGCGCGTCATGAAGGGCGCGCCATTAAGGGCACTAATCCTTTTGCATTCTGCTCCGTCCGAGAAGCCCAGGTTCTGAGGATGAAAAGCATTCCCAGAGCATGATGCCACCCCCATGTTTGACAGTAGGGATGGTGTTCATTGAGGCACGGCCATCACACACAGCACTTTGAAACTTTCCCAAATACAGCATCTCGATCTTGTTATCACATGAAGAACCCACATCTTCACTGTGTCACACTCGTGCCTTTATATGTATGGCTCTTTGTAGGTTCGGGTTCTTTCTCCCATACAGTCTTCACTCCACTCTCAGACTCAAATGTGGCCTCCCTCACCATCTCCTTCTGGTTTTTGAGGCACTGGTTGTCTGGCTAGTGCTTGTTTGGCAGCTTTTGCACAGTTTGCAGTAAAAATACAGACAGGAAGATGTGTATTTATCATTTGCTAGTCAGACAAATCTGCAGAACCAAAATAAGTTCCAGAGGAGTGAATACTTTTGCAAGCCACTGTATGTCCATTGCCTTTTTCACTACTGTGGTGCAAACAGGATTTTAAAACTCACTTTCTCTTCTGCAGATTCTTGTTTATATCCAGGAAACCTACCACCAGCACCTGACCTCGGACTCTACATTTACAAGGCCTGATTTCCTGTGACGGATCACTCATCTCAGGAAGAAAAAAAAAAGAGAGAACACAAAGATGTATTCTGAAAGCTTGGGGATGAACAAGCCCCACCCACTGAACAAGCTTCATGCCTAACTTCAACTTTGTGAAATGAGTGAGCAGTGGAGCAGAACGGCGCGTGCGCTAATGCCCAACAGTCATGTTGCGTTAGCTCGTCTTATTTAGGACGCATCTCTTTCACGCTGAAATCAAGCTGGAATTAAAGCTATAACCTGAGAAGTTAAAAGTCTTCCTGGACGTGTCAGGTGTTCTGGTGTTATCAGACCTCGTAAAACTCTCTTTGAAAAATCAGATACGTTACATTAGAGATGATCTGATCGGTTGCGTTTTGCCTCTACATGACACATACTTCACTTCAGGATGTAATCAGCAGCTCAGTGAGATTCAGTAATCACCTCCTGATTGGACAGGAGCAAACCTCAAAAGTGTGAGCGCCCACAACCCCGTACGCTGCTACAGCTACGAGACGTGAAGAGATGAGGATCATCAGTGGCGTGGTGGTGATCTCGTCCACCTGTCACTTCCACCACGCCCGTGAAGACAGAACTGATCCCAGACAGCAGTTATCACTTTTCTGCAGTCTCTTTCAGGTTTCTACATGTCACACAGCTATGAGCTGAATATTTATGAAGCACTTCAGCGGGAGACGTTCCACAGACATCATGAATATTCCACTGAGCTCCGGTTCAGAGAGACAGCACACTTAATCACACACTGAGTCCTGGAGAAAAACACACACGGAAATATCAGAGACAGAAACAGACAGAGAGAGAGAGAGAGAGAGAGAAGGGGGGGACAGAGGGACAGAGAAGGGAAGGACAGAGAGAGAGAGAAGGAGGAGGACAGAGAGAGGGGGAAGGACAGACAGAGGGAGAGAAGAGGAGGACAGAGAGAGGGGAGGAGGACAGAGGGACAGAGAGAGAGGACAGAGGGACAGAGAGAGAGAAGGGGGGACAGAGGGGGGGAGAACAGAGGGACAAAGAGAGAGAGAGGACAGAGAGAGAGAGAAGGGGAGGAAGGACAGACAGAGGGAGAGAAGAGGAGGACAGAGGGACAGAGAGAGAGAGACAGGCAATGAACATTCATTGACACACACACACACGTACGTATTTGAGGAAACTAATCCCATGTGAATAAGTTTTCCACACGTACTGCAGCAGTAATGGCCCACAGCTCTCTTTCTGTCTCTCTCTCTCTCTCTCTCTCTCTCCCCGTCTCCACACATCCCCTGAGTAAATTCCTCAGTTTGACCCAGCAGTTCTCATTCTTACTACACAGACAATAAATGGCTTATTACATGTTGTTAAAGAGATGTTTTATAAATCCAGTTTGGAGAGACATGTAGAGAGACACTGAGACACACACACACAGACAGACACGCAAAAAGAGACACAGGCAGACACAGAGACACACACACAGATTAAATACATCAGTGTGAGAGTCTGCAGAGTGAAAACAACACACACTGTACAGTCACACTAATACCCATCATTCTTATCACACTTCAGACTGGAAAACAGAGGAAGAGCTCTCTGTGTGTGCGCGCACGCGAGAGAGAGAGGAAAAAAAAAAGACCCTCAAGGTTAATAAATACTGACAGGAAATTATCTTTAGCAGTAGGGACTCAGGTGGTCTCAACACGCCTGATTTGACACACCAAAACACACACACGCACGCAAACACACGAAAGAACACAAAAGCCGAGCCCTCCTGACATGAAAAAAAAAATCTCTGTACACAAACTGCAGCATGAGTGTGTTTATAAAGAAACATTTTAAAAAGCTCAGAATGACACGAAAGCCTCAGCTGGGCGTCGTCTCGGCTGTGATGGTGTGAGAGAAGAGGTTCAGGACTGTACAGTGGATCCGAAATAACAATCTATTCCAAAATTAACCGTTAATTATTTAGACTAAAAATAAACCTCTCTGATTGGTCAGGTGGTGCTGGTTGCAGTTTTATTTATTAAACAGATCTGATCTCTAACTCTGGGACTCGTCCTTCTCTCTGACGCTCTCACCAACACTCATCAGCGTTCTGCTGCTCTGCACGTTGCTGTTAAATAACAATTATTAAAATGGGATTTTTACTTCATGGACTTTCAAATCTGGGGAATTAAAAATGCCGGAATGCTGTGCAGCTACACGCCGTGAGTCATTCCCGAGTTTTTCCAGATGATTTGTCGAAGGCTTTGAAACACCGCAGCGATGGTTTCAGAGCTCTCGCGCCGCCCTCGTGTCCCCGGCGTCAGGCTTTTATTAAGTCTTCGCACAGATATCCACTAAAATCGGATTGTTTTTTCATCAAAATGAAGGAAATACATCTCAGAAACAATATTAGACTTTCACTGGAAGTTTCAAACCAAGTTTTTAGATCAGTGCTCGAATGAATTCCACAGTAAAATATAACATGGATAAACTCATGAGCTGATCAAGAGCGAAAGGAGGATAAAGGAGAGAGTCTGTAGGGCAGAATGTCAGTAAAATCTTTACTCAGGAAACAAAATACAGCTGAGAATTAATTTATGCAAAAACACATCTCGGTGTAACAGAATAAACATCTGCGCTGTGTGGACAAACTCGCACCGAGACACAAACCAGCCGACCGGAGGTCAGGAGCAGAGGTTACTAAAGGTCAGTTATTTACTTAGAAGCAGCAGGAAAGTGGAGATAAAATTAACGCAATTTAAAGAAAGAATGTCCGCTTGTTATGTTTGTAATGTTTGCCCCTGCTTAAAAAGAATAATCTGGATGCTTCAGTATTGAACAACTACAGGCCAATATCAAATCTACCATTCATCGGGAAAATCCTTGAAAAAATTGGCTTCAATCAATTAACTGCCTTCTTGATATCAAACAGCTGTTTTGATAACTTTCAGTCAGGATTTCGTGCCAATCACAGCACTGAAACAGCGCTGATTAAAGTTATAAATGACATACGTCTTAATACTGATGCAGGCAAAACATCGGTCCTGGAGTTACTGGACCTCAGTGCAGCTTTTGATACGGTTGATCACAACATACTGCTATATCGACTTGAACACTGGGTTGGGTTGACTGGTAAAGTTATCACCTCTCATCTCATCTCATTATCTCTAGCCGCTTTATCCTTCTACAGGGTCGCAGGCAAGCTGGAGCCTATCCCAGCTGACTACGGGCGAAAGGCGGGGTACACCCTGGACAAGTCGCCAGGTCATCACAGGGCTGACACATAGACACAGACAACCATTCACACTCACATTCACACCTACGCTCAATTTAGAGTCACCAGTTAACCTAACCTGCATGTCTTTGGACTGTGGGGGAAACCGGAGCACCCGGAGGAAACCCACGCGGACACGGGCAGAACATGCAAACTCCACACAGAAAGGCCCTCGCCGGCCATGGGGCTCGAACCCAGGACCTTCTTGCTGTGAGGCGACAGCGCTAACCACTACACCACCGTGCCGCCCCGTAAAGTTATCAATTGGTTAAAATCATACTTAAAAGATAGAAGCTTCTTTGTTACCATGGGAAATTGTACCTCAACATCAATGTCCTTGACCTGTGGTATCCCTCAGGGGTCAATCCTTGGACCATTACTATTCAACCTTTATATGCTCCCACTTGGACAAATTATCAAGAACAACTCAATTTTGTATCACTGCTATGCAAATGACACCCAAATTTATTTTGCTTTATCACCTAATGATTATGCCCCCCTTGAATGTCTCTACCAGTGTTTCGACCAAATCAACAACTGGATGTCACAAAATTTTCTTCAGCTGAACACAGATAAAACAGAAGTAATTCTATTTGGGAAAAAAGATGAAAGACTCAGGATTACCACTATTCTTGACACAAAGGGGATTAAAACAAAAGATACGGTTAAAAATCTTGGCATTTTCATTGACAGCGAGCTAAACTTTGACAGTCACATGAAAGCAATCACTAAATCGCCATTTTATCACCTAAAAAACATTTCCAAACTAAGAAGACTTGTGTCAAAAAATGATCTGGAAAAACTTATACATGCCTTCATCTCTAGTAGGGTTGATTACTGCAATGGCCTTTTCACAGGCCTGCCAAAAAAGACCATCAAACGACTTCAGCTGGTTCAAAATGCAGCGGCGAGGGTTCTCACACGAACAAAAAGAACAGAGCGCATTACTCCAATTCTAAGGTCCCTTCACTGGCTTCCAGTAAGCTACAGAATTGACTTTAAAGCATTGCTGCTGGTGTACAAACCTCTAAATGGTACAGGGCCCAATTACCTCTCTGATATGTTGCAGCGGCCTAACCCAATCAGATCTACCAGATCGCAGCAGCAAAATTGACTGGTAAAACCTGTTGTTAAAACAAAGTGTGGTGAAGCAGCTTTTAGCTACTATGCAGTACAGCTATGGAACCAACTGCCACAGGACATCAAAAATGCTCCTGCTGTCGGCAGCTTCAAATCTAGACTAAAGACCAAGCTGTTCTCAGATGCTTTCTGCTAACTGATAAATATCATCAACTTTACATGTTTTAAACTATACTTAACTTTTACAGTCTCTGCATGTTTTAAACTTTACTTAACTTTTATTCCATTTTATTCTGCTGTTTTTTACTGAACTTTTACTTCATTTTATTACTTTATTTCTAGTATTGTTTAATTCTTATATTATTTTTATTTTTCTCTCTTCTTCCCCCTTTATTTTATGTAATTTTATTTTCTATTGTTTACTGTTTTGCCTTGACCTCTGTAAAGCACATTGAACTGCCACTGTGGATGAAATGCGCTATATAAATAAACTTGCCTTGCCTTGTAATACAGAATGCCACGCCGCTGAGGAACATCACGAGTGCAAGGTGAGACACAGAGAGACAGACAGGTGTAGGAAAGGGAGAAGAGAGAGGTGGAGGAGGAAGAGAAAGAAGCCTTTATTCACTTCCAGGAGCCTTATATAAGCTCTAAACACAACTCCTCTAATCAGGTGATGACGATCACTGAATCTCCAGTGTGTGGTCTTCTACACTCTACATGTAGGGCACTAGGTGGGATGGAGCCTGTAAAGAGGAAGCTGTGTTGTATGTGCAGGAAGTAGATGTATCAAGGTTTAGTTGTTTAAATTTAAGTTGAATCTCGCTGATCTCAACTCACAGATTTAAAAGTTTTAATCGTGGACTTCCTGAGGAAAGAAAACCTCCCGGTTTATTTAGAGTTAATTTATTTTGGATGAACCTAATTAAATACACTACCGTTCAAAAGTTTGGGGTCACTTTGAAATTTCCTTATTCTTGAAAGAAAAGCACTGTTCTTTTCAATAAAGATCACTTTAAACTAATCAGAAATCCACTCTATACATTGCTAATGTGGTAAATGACTATTCTAGCTGCAAATGTCTGGTTTTTGGTGCAATATCTCCATAGGTGTATAGAGGCCCATTTCCAGCAACTCTCACTCCAGTGTTCTAATGGTACAATGTGTTTGCTCATTGCCTCAGAAGGCTAATGGATGATTAGAAAACCCTTGTACAATCATGTTAGCACAGCTGAAAACAGTTGAGCTCTTTAGAGAAGCTATAAAACTGACCTTCCTTTGAGCAGATTGAGTTTCTGGAGCATCACATTTGTGGGGCCGATTAAATGCTCAAAATGGCCAGAAAAATGTCTTGACTATATTTTCTATTCATTTTACAACTTATGGTGGTAAATAAAAGTGTGACTTTTCATGGAAAACACAAAATTGTCTGGGTGACCCCAAACTTTTGAACGGTAGTATATATGAAATTCCTAAGTAATAATCAGGTGTGCACAAACTTTTGGCCATATAGTGTATATTAAATATTCTATTCTAAACAAAGCCTATTAGCCTCATGCTTAGGGTGGGTTCTGTAATATTTTAACCAAAGTGTATTCTTATTAATTGTGTTTTTTCTTGTTACACAGCCTATAGCAGATATGTCTGATGATTGCAAATGTAGTGAAGGCAGTAAACGAAAGAACACACAGCAGGAACAGTAAAACATCTACAGAGTGGTACGAATACCAGGGCATTTTATATGATTCTGTTCGTAGATGAGCTGCACCACCATGCCTCATTGTGTACTCAATCCAGAAGACAGCATTGTCTAAAGGTTTTATTGGCACATCTCTGTGGAGTCTGGAGAGTCTTTGCATATTTTCCCGGTATGAAGGGTTATGGAGCACTTCTTTCACAGTTAAAAGGAAGGAGTCTTTGTCCACAGTTGCAAAATTGACATTCTTTGCAACTCCCTTCACCCTCATTTTTGCAAGATTGTCAGGCTGATCCCAGACGAGTCCAAAACCAATCATAGGAACTCCATGATAGATAGCTTTCTGAATTCCATTGGTTCCACCATGAGATACAAATGCCCTGGTCTTAGAGTGGCCAAGGAGATCATTTTGGGCTATCCAGTCCATTATTAATGTATTGTTCATTATTAATGTAGTGCGACTTTTCATGGAAAACACAAAATTGTCTGGGTGACCCCAAACTTTTGAACGGTAGTGTAAGCTCATACACTCACCAGGTCCTTCCTGGCTTTAACATGATGACAAAGCGGCTGATCTTCACTTCTACACAGCGTTCTAATAAAAGAACTGGCGTCGTGGATGTAGAGGTGATCAGAGTGGAGAAGAATAAATCCCATGTTTAATAAGGCACTCGGAGAAAAGCCAAAAAAAAAAAAAATCACAGAAGGAAAAGGAAAACCCGCTTTAAAAACTTGTGGCTTTAAAGTGAGAAGGTCCATCATTTGGCCTCAGGCTCTTTCTCAGCCCGGAGTTTTCATTCGACTACACAGCAGCACAGAGGAGGAGCTTTACAGCATCAAAGAGACGAACACCGAGGAGCTCCGAGAGCTGAGAAGCTGCCAAGAAGAGAGAGATTACTACCACATCTGGACTATTAGCTGGTGCAGCAGGAGTGAGGGAACAGGACGAATGGAGCGGGACGAGCTCTTAAAAACAGGAAGTGGACACGAGGGGCTTTTTTTTTTTTTAAAACGTTCAAGCCAAACATGTGAGGAGAGGAGAAGGAAACAACAGCGAGTGTGTTACAGTCAGAGTCTGAGAAGTAATAAAGTGCTGAGGAGAGAAATAAGAGTCCAAAATTAACATTAGTTAACTCCTAACTCAATTTTAGTTCATGCAAACACACTTTCTACAAAAATCCACCTGCTTCTTCAGCAGCATTCAGTGCAGATCTTTACAAATGCTGCTGAAAGGAACTCGTGCATTTTTCGTGTGAATAAACAATAACTCAACACATTCTAAACAAACAACTCTGAAAGTAAAAAGTCACTAACAGCACATAAAAGCCAGAGACAACAATCCAAACACCAGCGTGTTTTCAGGAGGAGGAACCCAGAGAACCCACAAAAAAAAAAATCCAGGATAGAAACATAAGAGATAACCAGCTACTCCACTGAGATCAGGAGATAATAACAAGCAGGCTTGTAATCCTCGAGTCCAGGACTCGGACTCTAGTCTGACTCGTGACTCGACTTGGACTAGAGCACTGATGACTTGGACTTGTAAACTGGAGACGAGGACTTGGATTTTTTTTTCTTTATTTTTTGTAACATGCCATAATAATTTGGCATATCTACATTAAATTTTGTGTAAGTGTGTCACACCTGCGCGCCTTGGCATGTGCATCAGATAGACTCTCGGGCGCGCTCTGGACAGCGCACGCACCAAGGCTCTCGTGCGCACCGTAAACGACTCGCGCCTGCGCAGGATTGAGACGCAATCAGCGCGCCTATATAAAAACTGTGAAAAAACACTTACTTTGCGAAGTATTGAGTTGCTTTGCTGATACATTACTGAGCCTTATTTCCTTGTTTGGTTTCCTGATTTCCTGTTTCTTGTCTTTGATCCTGCCGAGTCTACGATAGCCTGTTTGTGCCCTGCTCGACCTGTTGCCTGTTTCACTGTATTATGATTTTGCCTGCCGTTCTGGTTCGTCTAACCCTAACCCTAACACACCTTCTGCACTTACATCCATCTCCCAACCATCTCTGATGGAATACTTCACCCTCCCTGATAAAGAGAAGCACATTCACCTGTTCATACGTCATGTTCAGGAACAAGCTAATGTTAACGGCGCTGAAACAACCACCGTCACATGGTGCGGTTGGAGTCTTGTTCTCGGACTCGACTCGAAATTCTTTTTATTAATGACTAGGACTTGACTCAGACTTGAACACTGGGGGACTTGAGACTGGACTCGGACTCTAGGTTTAGTGACTCGACTACAACACTGATAAGATAATATCTTGTAGACAGTGGCGGCTCCTGAATTTTTTTTTCAGGGGGGGCAATTTTCCCCCCATTATGTCTACACGGACCATAAATGTCCACAGGACTGAAGTAAATTGACCTAGGTAGCAAATCAATTGGCCGAACTTGTTTTTGCCTGGTAAATTCAGATATCAATATAGACAATATCTCTTCTCTCCACTAGGTGGCAACACTGAACAAGTTAAAGGTGGCAAACTAAGGTAGCCTAGTAAACTAGACCCACCCGCCTAGCGGTCAAAAATATTTTTGCCTACGAGTGGCAAATATTCACATTTAGTCTGGCTTGCCAGGCTAAAACTAAGGAAGATTCATTGTGAAGCCTTCAAAGCAAAACATTTGGCATCACAATCAATTAATATTACATTACTCATTTATTTTCTCATATTATTCCAGTATTCTATAAGAAGTAGACACAAATTCTTAATTATAAACATATTCTAATTTCTTCATTCTAAAGAATGCAATTAAAGTGGCAGGATATAAATCCTAAACAAGTGTTTATTTAAGTTTTGAAAAAGATGAAGAAAAGCATAACCATCAAACAAACATGTGCAGCTTAATTATGTGGGTTTTTTTTAAATATGGAATTGCACCATTTTAACAACAAATAATAATTCTAAATAAATTCTGCAGTTTTTTTTCCCAAGAATTCCTCCAGAAAGCCATGCCTTAAAAGGAAATTTAAAGTATTACAAGCATGTCAATGAACACAGAAGGCTTTAGTTATTTAGCTATATACACACAAGGTTACACAAGGTTTTGTAGTCAGTGCAACTTGGCTTAACAAGTTGGAAAAAAGGTAAGGTGCTGCTGGCTCCAATGAACACATACTGTACAATATATAAAAACTGAAAATATGCTTAATTTACACCAAGTTAGAGAGAACTTGAGGCTACTGAAATATTCCAAGCATGGCAATGTTAAACTGCCATTGGTAAAACAAAAACATGGCAATGTTAAACTGCCATTGGTAAAACAACTGCCATTGGTAACACACACACAAATACACAAAAAAAAACCTTTTGCCTAGTAAATTCAAATATCAGATATCACTGTACCGTCTGCTGTGCTACTTCCAGGGTGGAAGAGAACGCAAGGGTAGCAAAAAAGAGCATTGACTACATCACAGCCAGCTAGCCAAGTTTTCCGGTGGCACCAGTTCTTGTTAAAACCTCTTGAGTAGGTCTTCTCCCCCTTCGTAGACACTTGCTTGATGTTTAAATTCGGTCTAGGAGGTCCTAGCTGTTTGATTGCCGTTTTCTCCTCATTGGTACGACGACTAAAGGGAACTTCTTTCAGAGACGCTATCGTATTGTTGCACTCAACACTCGCCGCCATCTTCTTCATAGAATGTTCACACATTTCCCGCGCAAGTTGCGTTTTCCAGCCCAAAATTATGTTCAAAACCCGCTAAAATGCACTTAAAAACGCCCAATCTGGCAACACTTGCGCGGCGCAACAGGCGTATGACGTAAGCACGCTGCTTGTGCGAGCACATAAAACCTAATAGAAAATGCATTGGGAGCATGATTTTCGAAAAAAACGTACGTACCATTACAGTCAATGGGAGATTTTGGGGCAAATCTGAACCTGACAGAAATCGCCCCAAAAGGGCGTGGCTACACCAGGCACGACTTTAGCCTGATTGGACAATGACATTACTGTTGCCGTGGTAGTAGGAGTAGATGAAAAAAAAATCTCCCTCCCTGTTTGGGAGTGCGTCGCCCAAATCGCCCCTATTAACGAGCCGCCAGTGCTTGTAGAACAACATACGTTTTTAAAAACAAGCCTTCTACAGCAATGTTAAATCAAAAGACTGTAAACTCAGAAGAGGAAATTATGATTTATGTACAAGTTTTTAAAACTTTTACAGAAAGTGGTCTTTCCATAAAATACATTGTCAGTGAGTACCTTGAAGAGCAGCGAGTCCTCCATGCGCTCAGCGTACACTGAAGTGAGGCGATACTGGTTTTCCACAGTCATGTCAATCTGGTACCCGGTCAGAACATAGCACGCGGTCCGGAACTCCTGGATCTTCTTCTGGAACACCTCCTTCAGCCTCTGGTTCTTCAGCTTCGCGCTCTCCAGCTGTTTACGCAAATCTGCCAAAAGGACATAGAACATGTTACTGACTATCATTTCAATTTTAATGAACACGTGAATGAGGAAACCAACAGCCGAGTCGCCTCCATCATGACAAGCCCTCCATCATCCAACCAACCAACAGCACTAAGCACAGGGTTATTCTTCTTCTCAGGAGAGAAACCAACACTGGAGTTTAGTTTCACACTGATGTACAGATAATGCTTCCTGCTGATTGGTTCCGAGATCTCAGCACTTTGTCTGTTAGGAAAAAAATAATTTGACTAGAAATGATCATTAAGCAGCTTAAAACAGACGCTACAGTTGTGGTCGGAAGTTTACATACAGTGACATGAATGTCATGGCAATATTTAGGCTTTCAGTAATTTCTTTGAACGGTTCTTTTTCTGTGGCAGAATGTATAGCATACATCTTTACACTAGAATTTGGTGCACAAGTTTTAATTTTCTTTGGATTTTCTAAAAATCAACACAGGGTCAAAATTATACATACAGCACACCAATATTTGGGTAAAATGTCTCTTCGCAAGATTCACCCTGACCAAACATTTGTGTTTACCATGAACAAGCTTCTGGCAGAATTCTGGTTGGATATTTCATGACCCTTCATGGTAGAATTGGTAGAGTTCAATTAAATGTTTTTTTCCCCCTTTGGCATGGACTCGACTTATAAGCACTGTCCATATATTTTCAATAGGGTTGAAAACAGAGCTTGTTTTAAGCTTAATGTTCGCCTGCTCTATCCTCCACAACCAGCTCTGATGCGTGCTTGGGTTCATTGTCCTGTTATAACTCCCAAATTGTGTTCAAGTTTCTGATGGTTTATGTTGAAAAATTCTGAGGTAGTCCTCCTTCTTCATTATTCCATCCACTTTGTGCAATGAACCAGTTCCACTGGCAGCAAAACAGCCCCAAAGCATGATGATCCTACCAACACCACCAGCTGGTACAGTGTCCCTCTGTACATGGTGGTCATTGTGGCCAAACAACTCAATCTTTGTCTCATCTCCCCATACAGCTTTCCTCCAGAAGGCTTTTTCTTTGTCGGTGTAGTCAGCTTCAAACTTTAGTTAAGCTTGAAAGTGTCAATTTTGGAGCAGAGGGTTATTTCTTGGATAGCAGCCTCTTAGTCCATGGTGACCTGAACTGTAGACAGTGATCCATCAGCTTCCAGTTCATGGCAGGGCTGTGCCATGGTGGTTCCCAGGTTGTTCCTGACCATCCAAACCAATTTCCTTTCAGCTGAGGGTTGCAGTTTGGGTTTTCTTGAAGCAAAGTGGCTTGGCAAAGTGACTCCACCTCACAATGCAGTTGCTTAGAAATGGCTCCAAGAGACATTCCTGAGTTGTGTACATCTGCAATCCTCTTTCTCAGATCTGCACTGAGCTCCTTGGACTTCCCCATTTTACTGTTTCAGCACCTCTGAATTAATAATCTAAGTGAGCGCATGTACATTTTTGACCCTGTAATGTATAATTATGACCGTGTTGATTTCAGAAAACCCAAATAAAATTAAAACTTGTGCACCAAATTTGAGTTGTTGGGTTTTTTTTAAATTAAAGATGTATGCTGTAGATTCTGCCACAGAAAAAGAACAGTTCAAAGAAATTAAAGCCCAAATATTGCCATGACATTCATATCCAAGATGACATTCATATCCAAGATGACCTAACAACATGTTCTTTCTCCCCCCCCCATCTGTCCCTCTGAGTTACATGTTGATCCTGGGATTGAGATGCTGGCCTCTTCTGCCCCTCGGACCTGCTTGATCCATCCTGGTGCCCTGTGTCTGGTCGGAGTTTTATCGCACCGCTCCTGTGAAGGACGGCCCCATGAGGACAGTTGAGGGTTATACCTGTTAAAACTGTTAATATTATAGTCAGGCTGTCTGTTGTTGCCCAAATGAGGATGGGTTCCCTTTTGAGTCTGGTTCCTCTCGAGGTTTCTTCCTCATGTCGCCTGAGGGAGTTTTTCCTTGCCACCGTCGCCACAGGCTTGCTCATTGGGGATAGATTAGGGATAAAATTAGCTCATGTTTTAAGTTGTTCAAATTCTGTAAAGCTGCTTTGCGACAATGTTTATTGTTAAAAGCGCTGTACAAATAAACTTGATTTGATTTGACAGTCACTGAATGTAAACTTCTGACCACAACTGTAGGTGTAATATAATAAGAATAATTATTATTATTATTATTAGTTACACAACAGTCTGTGCTGGATCGAACGCTATTCTACATGCTGCTGAATAACGAGTGTGGAAGCCGTTTGGTTCACCGATACTGAAAAGCGTAATATAAAAGAGATATTTTACATAAATCAATAACGTGAGGGGGCGGCATGGCAGTGTAGTGGTTAGCGTTGTCACCTCACAGCAAGAAGGTCCGGGTTCGAGCCCCGTGGCCGACGAGGGCCTTTCTGTGCGGAGTTTGCATGTTCTCCCCGTGTCCGCGTGGGTTTCCTCCGGGTGCTCCGGTTTCCCCCACAGTCCAAAGACATGCAGGTTAGGTTAACTGGTGACTCTAAATTGACCGTAGGTGTGAATGTGAGTGTGAATGGTTGTCTGTGTCTATGTGTCAGCCCTGTGATGACCTGGCGACTTGTCCAGGGTGTACCCCGCCTTTCGCCCGTAGTCAGCTGGGATAGGCTCCAGCTTGCCTGCGACCCTGTAGAAGGATAAAGCGGCTAGAGATAATGAGATGAGATGAATAATGTGAGTATATTTTAAACCTGTGTGAGAGAGACGAGACAATAAGACACATCTGAGACACAAAAGAGAAAGTGAATTACACACAAACGCAGAGAAAATAAACAACGTGTTCATGAGGAGTCAATGATTTATGCCGACAACATAATTTATTAAGACTAATTCTCTCGACCCATGTACTTTTTCTTCCCTCCATCTGGTACGCTCGAGCTTTCTTCCAACAATCAATGCTGAGAAGCACATATTCCCACAAGGCTGTATTGCACAAAAAAAAACAAACAAAATAAATCAAGAAAACTGGCTTCACTAAGAAAAAGCACACAGAGAGAGAGGAGAAAAATTAGATCTGAGCACAGCACCTTGGAAAAGTAGTATAAAAAGTGTGTGTGTGTGTGTGTGTGTGTGTGTGTGTGTGTGTGTGGGGTGGCAAAAAAAACCCCCAAAAAACCAAACACCGGACTGTTGCCGTGGCGACAGCGGATGCCAGGCCTGTCCAGGTATAAGTGAATTTTCTTAACGTTTTCACAGAGCAGAGAGAAAGAAAAAAAAAAAAAAAAAAGACAGATGTGATGCTGTTAAGAAGAAAAACTGAAGGAGGAACGAAATAATGGATCATTTTAGCAGAAAAACATCCAGTCGATCAGCAGATGAGATGCTAACAAACAAACAGTATCGCTGATATTTATCTGTGGAAACGTTTCGCTTTATAAAGAGCCGAGTGAATACGCTGATTGTACGTCCGTATTCTTCTGTGCATCTGAAACCGTAGTGGAAATATTTACTGTACAATTTGTACATGTAGTAATTTGTTGATTTGAACATCAGTGTGGTATACAAATGCGTCTTTACACTTTCATTACTGACAGGAAAATAAAAACAAACCAAACATATGCACTAAGAACACAAACGCACAGCACATTCTATCCATCTTATAAAATCGCAACAAAGCATACCGCACTCGTACGCATCCTCACTTTATTACTAGCATGAAGAACAAGTGATCATGTGACCCAGTCAACTCGCACCGATTGGCTGGATGCGAGTTGTTGGAGAAACTGTGCCACTCCGGTTGATGTGAACGTTTTTAAAAACACACAAATAAAACTATAAACCAGAAGTGCAGCGCTCCTGTTTTCACGTCCTGCATCCTTCCCTCGCCAGTGAAGCTCATTTTGTTTGCCAGGAGAATTTTATTATTTGCAACTTGTGTCTCATAGCTGTTTTTGCTATAAATGCAAAAACGCCCACGTCACCGTAGCAACATAAACCATAAAAAGGCTCCAGCTAACCTGGCACCTCACATCGCCGTGTCTCAAACCTGACCCCAACATGAATGAACCAACTCATCCAGTGTGTGTGATGTTTGAGTTCTTTGTTGCGAAAATCAGAAATGCTAATTTAAAACTAAGCAAAATTAGGCTAAAAGATTAAAAACAGCTGACGCTCACTAACCCTAAATAACTAACTGAGGGGTTTATAATCCACTAAATCTGATGAGTCCCACAATCGCCCCTCCATTTTGGCTAATTATGCAACATGCATGCTTGTTAACCCAAATATCTCGAGTAATATTTATTGTATTCTTTTGATTTTTCTTAAACGAGTAGCTCAGTGAGGTATCTTTTAAAGGGAACAGAAAATCATTTTAATAAGTGAAAAACCAAGTGAAACACGTTATGAGTGAGGCCAATAATTGCAAAAACAAAAAACTGTTTATTTCTCGCTAGATATGTACAGTTATCATTTTCCTCCATTCATAGTCGAGAACCTAATAAATACAGTGGGGCAAAAAAGTATTTAGTCAGCCACCAATTGTGCAAGTTCTCCCACTTAAAAAGATGAGAGAGGCCTGTAATTTTCATCATAGGTACACTTCAACTATGAGAGACAGAATGGGGGGAAAGAATCCAGGAAATCACATTGTAGGATTTTTAATGAATTAATTGGTAAATTCCTCAGTAAAATAAGTATTTGGTCACCTACAAACAAGCAAGATTTCTGGCTCTCACAGACCTGTAACAACTTCTTTAAGAGGCTCCTCTGTCCTTCACTCATTACCTGTATTAATGGCACCTGCTTGAACTCGTTATCAGTATAAAAGACACCTGTTCACAACCTCAAACAGTCACACTCCAAACTCCACTATGGCCAAGACCAAAGAGCTGTCAAAGGACACCAGAAACAAAACTGTAGACCTGCACCAGGCTGGGAAGACTGAATCTGCAATAGGTAAGCAGCTTGGTGTGAAGAAATCAACTGTGGGAGCAATTATTAGAAAATGGAAGACATACAAGACCACTGATAATCTCCCTCGATCTGGGGCTCCACGCAAGATCTCACCCCGTGGGGTCAAAATGATCACAAGAACGGTGAGCAAAAATCCCAGAACCACACGGGGGGACCTAGTGAATGACCTGCAGAGAGCTGGGACCAAAGTAACAAAGGCTACCATCAGTAACACACTACGCCGCCAGGGACTCAAATCCTGCAGTGCCAGACATGTCCCCCTGCTTAAGCCGGTACATGTCCAGGCCCGTCTGAAGTTTGCTAGAGAGCATTTGGATGATCCAGAAGAGGATTGGGAGAATGTCATATGGTCAGATGAAACCAAAATAGAACTTTTTGGTAAAAACTCAACTTGTCGTGTTTGGAGGAGAAAGAATGCTGAGTTGCATCCAAAGAACACCATACCTACTGTGAAGCATGGGGGTGGGAACATCATGCTTTGGGGCTGTTTTTCTGCAAAGGGACCAGGACGACTGATCTGTGTAAGGGAAAGAATGAATGGGGCCATGTATCGTGAGATTTTGAGTGAAAACCTCCTTCCATCAGCAAGGGCATTGAAGATGAAACGTGGCTGGGTCTTTCAGCATGACAATGATCCCAAACACACCGCCCGGGCAACGAAGGAGTGGCTTCGTAAGAAGCATTTCAAGGTCCTGGAGTGGCCTAGCCAGTCTCCAGATCTCAACCCCATAGAAAATCTTTGGAGGGAGTTGAAAGTCCGTGTTGCCCAGCGACAGCCCCAAAACATCACTGCTCTAGAGGAGATCTGCATGGAGGAATGGGCCAAAATACCAGCAACAGTGTGTGAAAACCTTGTGAAGACTTACAGAAAACATTTGACCTCTGTCATTGCCAACAAAGGGTATATAACAAAGTATTGAGATGAACTTATGTTATCGACCAAATACTTATTTTCCACCATAATTTGCAAATAAATTCTTTAAAAATCAGACAATGTGATTTTCTGGATTTTTTTTCTCATTTTGTCTCTCATAGTTGAGGTATACCTATGATGAAAATTACAGGCCTCTCTCATCTTTTTAAGTGGGAGAACTTGCACAATTGGTGACTGACTGACTAAATACTTTTTTTCCCCACTGTACATGGTATGAGTTTCTTGAAATAAATCTTATGTAAATAAGAGTCATTGGAAAAGGACATACTTTCTCACTCTTGGGCTTGGAACGCTTGCCCAGTTTAAAGAGAGAACTAAGTATAAATTGTCTTATTTTTTTCTACTTGAGCATGATTATTTTCACAAAATACAATACCTACAGTTGTGGTCAGAAGTTTAAATACAGTGACATGAACGTCATCTTGGATATGAATGTCATGGCAATTTTCGGGCTTTCAGTAATTTCTTTGAACTGTTCTTCTGTAGCAGAATGTACAGCATACATCTTTAATAAAAAAAAAAAAACAACACTAGAATTTGGTGCACAAGTTTTAATTTTCTTTGGAGTTTTTGAAATCAACATAGTGTCAAAATTATACATACAGGGTCAAAAATATAAATACAGCACACCTAATATTTGGGTAAAATGTCTCTTTGCAAGATTCACTGTGAACAAACATTTTTGTTTACCATGAACAAGCTTCTGGAAGAATTCTGGTTGGATATTTCACGACTCTTCATGGTAGAATTGGTAGAGTTCAATTAAATTTGTTTTTATGCCTCCGCCACCGTAAGGTGCAGGAGGCATTATGTTTTTGGGTTGTCCGTCTGTCCTGAAACCTTGTGAACGCGATATCTCAAAGGATAATGAAAGGAATTTCACCAAACTTTCACCATTTGTGCGCTTTGGGACAAACATGAACTGATTAGATTTTGAGATCAAAAGGTCTAAGGTCAAGGTCACCGTGAGGTCAAATGTGTCCGAAAACCTTGTGAACACAATATCTCCAAGACTAATACAAGTAATTTCACCAGGTCAAGATTACTGTGAGGTCAAATGTCCATCCCCAAATCACAACTTAATAAGGCGTGTAAGTCTACCAGATGGAGGCATCCCCATCGACGTCGTTGACGTCGAGTTCTATCTAGTTTTTTCTTGCCATGGACTTGACTTATAAGCACAGTCAATATATTTTCAATAGAGTTGAAGTCAGGGCTTGTTTTAAGTTTAATGTTGGCCTGCTTTATCCTCCACAACCAGCTCTGATGCGTGTTTGGGTTCATTGTCCTGTTGCAACTCCCAAGTAGTGTTCAAGTTTCTGATGGTTTATGCTGAAGAATTCTGAGGTCGTCCTCCTTCTTCATTATTCCATCCACTTTGTGCAATGAACCAGTTCCACTGGCAGCAAAACAGCCCCAGAGCATGATGATCCTATCACCACCACCAGCTGGTACAGTGTCCCTCTGTACATGGTGGTCATTGTGGCCAAACAACTCGATCTTTCCTTCATCTGACCATACAGCTTTCCTCCAGAAGGCTTTTTCTTTGTCTGTGTGGTCAGCTTCAAACTTTAGTTAAGCCTGAAGGTGTCAATTTTGGAGCAGGGAGTTATTTCTTGGATAGAAGCCTCTTAGTCCATGGTGATCTGAACTGTAGACAGTGATCCATCAGCTTCCAGTTCATGGCAGGGCTGTGCCATGGTGGTTCCCAGGTTGTTCCTGACCATCCAAACCAATTTCCTTTCAGCTGAGGGTGACAGTTTGGGTTTTCTTGAAGCAAAGTGGTTTGGCAAAGTGACTCCACCTCACAACGCAGTTGTTTAGAAATGGCTCCATGAGACATTCCGGAGTTGTGTACATCTGCGATCCTCTTTCTCAGATCTGCACTGAGCTGCTTGGACTTTCCCATTTTACTGTGTGTTGGTCAATCCAATGAGTGCTGTAAACAAACCCTTTTTCTGAAGGCACAGAGAAGCTACCAGCTGTAGTCAATCATGCTCACTAACAGGAAGTTAAGAGACCTCAGGCTTGGCAAGATAAGAGACATTTTGGAAGTTTCAGCAGCTCTGAATTAATAATCCAAGTGAGCGTATGTAAATTTTTGACCCTGTAATGTATAATTTTGACCCTGGGTTGATTTCAGAAAGCCCAAAGAAAATTAAAACTTGTGTACCAAATTCTATTTTCTTTTTAATTAAAGATGTATGCCGTAAAGAAAACGAAATGGAGAGGGGAAAAAAAAACCCAAAAAACAGAAAATCACACTCTGTAAAGCCTCAAAGTTTCAACTTAGAACCACCATGGAATTTTGTTCCGTGTGTGTGGGGGGATCCTAATAAAGAAAACAGGGCACTATGAGCATGTGCTCACCTACGGCCTATGTGGAAACCTAGACAGGTCTAGTGTTTACATATGGAGAAAGCGAAAGTTACCAGTCTTGAACCAATTTCACGCAAGAAAGCGGCTCAAACGAGAAAGGAAGAAGAAAAGAGAGCGCGAGATTGGGCATATTACTAGAAAAACTGTGAAAAGAAGATCGCCCAGGTAAAGAAATGGAGAAAAATGAAGAAAGAGACGTCAGCATGGCCAGCAAGAATGATGAGTGATCTAAAGACTAGAAAACAAAGGGAAAAATCACAAAGAAAAGAAAGACACCATAAGATGAGAGGCCCAAGAAAAACGAGCAAAAATAAGAGAAAAAGCAAACAATCCTTCCCTTCAGCCCCAACAAAACAAAAAAAGCCAAAATTCTAGGAAACTTGATCAGTAGAACATTATCCTTTAATTCTGTTTATATGTTTTCATGATTTTGCCCTGTATTACTGCTAATTTGGGATATTGCCATGCCCACACTGCATTATGGGTAAAGTAGAAAATTGTGAAAATCCCTTAAATGATGTAAAAAAATAATTTTTTTTGAATCATGTGTAATAGACATAAAAAAACGTTTATCTACAAAGAATCTAGAATTTAAGACATCGATATTTTTGACCTGTGTTACAGTAACTGGAGGGGTGATTGCGCTGCTCATCTCGATAAACACTACCATCTCATACATCAGACTGACGAATTCTTTAAACCAGAAGCTCAGACAGAATCTGGTTCACGAGGTTTTCGTACCCAATATTTCCTGCGAAGGCGGGATGATGAGTGTGGTGTCGTCGGACGTGATGGCTCCTCCGGCTTCCATCTTGCGAAGGCGCTCTCGCAGACGCTCACACTCCACTTTCAGCTGCTCCACCTCTTCAGCACGCTCCTGCTTCGCCACGCTGGTGGGGTTCAGACGGAAGTGCAACACCTTTGTCTTCACCGGATCGTAATCTCCCTGTGGGGCGAGAAAAGTTCAAAATAAGTGGGGAGGGGGAAAAGGTACTAAACTATACTGTTCCTTCTGGGCATGGTGGTACTGCTACTTACTTTAAAGGCGTCGTGCGGTAATTTCAGCAATCAGGCTATATCATGTGTCAAAATGTCGGGTTTGGTGGGTTATTCAAGCCCCTCGGTTTCCTGCGATCTCAGTGTCACGATGCGCCCGCTACAAGCATTTAAAGTTGACGCGCACAGCCAAATTTAGGCAGCCAGCCGTTAACTAGGTCAACTTATGTGTGACGTCATACCAGTAACCTCCCTTGGGTGATGCTGGCCTGTCGCCATGTTTTCTCTATAGCGTGCGTTTACCAGAGTTATTTACATTGCGGATTTTGTGGATTTATTCAGTTTGTGGATAGTTTTGAACACTCAAAACACTATGAAATGATGTATTAATATTCTGTGATACAAAATGCCTAATCGGTGTATTGTGTTTGGCTGTAACAACGAACACTGAACACTATTTGTGACTGTTGTTATCAATGGATCTGATTTCAAGGTCATGGCTAGGTATTGATAGAAAAAATATATTTTTTTAAAAACACATGTTTTAAGTGTTCCTATGTATCAATCATTAATTGTACAAAATGATTTTCATACATTTATGTATTTGTCATATCTTTCTTTGTCACATGAAGTGTTGTCTTGATAACATATGTGGCACATAATTTTAGCAAATGGATGACAGAAGATTAATTGAAAGATTTATGCCACAGAGCTGCCTTTAATTAATAATTATCACTTATTACTGACGACTGTACGTTTACTAAACAATACAATACAAAGCTAAATACTCCCAGCCTATAACATACTGAATATCAAGTTAAAATCAACCGCAATAAAAGGAAAATGATGAAAACTGGAATATCAAGGGGTCTACTGTATCAGAAGGCCCACTGCATTTCGCGAGATCGCAAGCTGTCAAGTTGCTAGAATTCAATCTTTCTAGCTATACTTTCACCCCCTACAGCTATCAGTATTACACATAATCATAGATTAATCACACAGCATTCTAATTCAAGTGAAAATGGTCTTTAAAAATACACACAAGTAGTGATTTAGTCAGAGAAACCAACCAAAACAAGTCTTCAAGTCGCCGGTCTTCTTCATTCTCGTCTTCGTTTCTGTCGTCGTCAGAACTGTCCTCATTTTCTTCTGAAGATGAGCGCTCAGGTTCAAATCTGTAAGGCTGGATACCACCAGGACATTCAGCTGTCAAAATCTCTACTTGTGGGCCATTTTCTTCTTCTGTATCGGTAAAATCAAAGCTAATTTCCTCAGCATCGCTCCTATTTTCTGGTGTGTCCGCCATTGCAACTGCACCGAGTGGTTACTGGTATGACGTCACGCAGCTGTTCCATTGACCGAGAGGGGGCGCTGCGAACGCGGAAAATTTCAAGTGATGGGCATGACCAAATAAGGACCGATTACAACCGCAGGAAGCTTTTGAAAAATCGATGGTCAATTTATTTCGAATCTCGAAAGCATTCTGGTGCAGAATAATGCGACTTTTATCGCCACTGCGTGACGCCTTTAAAAAAAATTGAGTAAACAGACTTGTAAATAATAAACTTCACACATATTTCTATGGTAAAAATCCCCAGCAGGAGGAACCGGATGGTGTGCAGTGTACAGTACAGTTTAATGCTGTCAGGGCTGAGGTCATCATTCACACCCGCACTGATACAGGAGGAGTAGAGAATCGACCCGAGTAATCACGTCATGCCACGTTTGCAATTAAACTCATCCAATACATCTTTTAATGCTTAACTATGGATTGTGTACTCGGGCCATGGCAGGTTTAAAAAATAAAATAAAAGATAATCTCTGAGCTTATCAAGTCAGATCTGTGTGAAGAAAATCAAATTGAGATTAAAAAGTCACAAATTTGCAAGAAATAAAAAGGAAAAAAATAGCAGGGTTTTTTCTTTTTTAAAGGAACCAAAATCACTTCGTTTTTCAGTGTTGGATCATCGGCGTTGCACCACAGACATCACGACTGAACCCAGAGCGACAGGAAACCATCTTTCCTCCTCAATCAGCAACACAAAAGAAGAAAACGCTAAGAGATTTTCAGCTACATTTCCCAGAACGCACTTCAACCAGAAAGCAAGCGAGTTTTTTCTCATGAATTTGTAATTTGAGTTTCCGCCCCCAGTCTTTAAAAAAAAAAAAAAATGCCTACCATGGCCCTAATATGCCGCTCTATTGAACTTCACTCCGTTTCACCTCCAAAAAACCTTCTGCTGAAATTGTCTCATTTACAGAGTTCATGCTGCTTGTTTCTTTCCACACAGCTTTAAAATCATGATAGAAACACTTCAAATCAAACCATTTCTCTACTCATGTGGATTCAGCAGGTAGCTCTCTTTTATGCAAGTCGTGCCCGACCCTCACAGCAGAGGCGACCTGGATTCTAGTTAAAGCGAAAATCTATATAGATCATACTTACCAGAAATGTACAATACCAATCAGCAACCCCTCCCCCTGAACAAACACACACATTTAAAAATCCAGAATTTTACAAACTTTTGAGGGTCTATATTTTTTCTATAACGTTATAAAGGTTATGAAAACCTGACAAGTTCCTCCCAATTTTTTTCATACAAGATGTAATTTTCCAAATAAACAAAGATAAAATGTTATGAATAAATGAAATTCGTATAAATACGCAGGTGATTATAGAAAATAGCATGCGCTGATTGGCCGAGAGATTCGGACTACTTCTCGAGTGACTCGGCAAATGGCGACCGATCGCTTTGTCACCGTAAGTGAGGAAGGATTACAAATGACAAAAGAAAATGCTGTTCCTAAAAGCACTAAAGATATTACAAAGTTTGGTCTAACGCTACGTTCACACTGCAAGGCTTAATGCTCAATTCCGATTTTTTTGTGAAATCCGATTTTTTTGTGAGGTCGTTCACATTAACAAATATATGCGACTTGTATGTGATCCTCAGTATGAACGAAAAGCGACCTAAAAGTGTTCCGCATGCGCATTGCAGGATACGACGACGTCACACGCAGTGAGCATGGCCAGTGTTTACGGAAGTAAAACCGCCCGGTTGCGGTATGACCCATCCAATCTAGCTTGAATAGCTGCATCCCCCCAAATGGAAATCAGCTCCCTAACCTCTGCGTCCTTCCATTGAGAAGATTCAGAACCTTCACAGCCCGAAGCGTCCCTCGCATTGATGTCATGCGCAGGGGCGCAGATACGTTTTTTTAACTGGGGGGGGGGGACAAAAAACTGGGGGGGGACAAAGCTGCCAGCAAACCAACCCCAACCCCGATATGCCTGTCAAACTTGTTGTTAGTAACCATAGCAACCAAGCTCGAGCTCGCAACCTGTGCAGTCTGCGCAGCTCAACCAACCGAATATCAGTCTTTGTTTTGTGTGAGTTGTTGCAACTATATGTATACACTGCTGTGCACCTCAATAAACCGAATGGTAATTAGTCTTTTGATTTTTCCGTGAGGTTTGCCTTATGCAAAGAAAGACAGCATAGATGTTTTTTCCTCCCTATAAGTGGGGGGGGACCGAACGAGGTGAATTTAAATATGACTCGTCCCACCCTCTATCTGCGCCCGTGATTATGCGCCATGTTGTTGTAACTTTTTTGAGAGACCCGCCGCCTACTTCAGCGCAGAATAGTGACGTTTGTGGCTTGTTGATGACGTGTAAGTCGGATGAATGCGACCTGGCGGTTCAGACTGAAGTCGCATATGAAAAGATCGGATAGGAATCGGAATTAGGACCACATATCCAAACGGCCTGGGTCGGATTTGAAAAAATCGGATCTGTGTCGTTCATATTGTCAATAAAAGATCGGATACAGGTCACATGTGGGCGAAAAGATCGGATTTGAGTCACTTCAACCTGCAGTGTGAACGTAGCCTAAAACTATTGAAAAGGTAAGGTGGAATCGTGATTTATTTTATCAATTTCAAAGCAAAAAGTATTTTATGTGACTCAGGAAAGATAAGGTGAAACAAGTCTGCGCCGTGCCGTTATCACATTTACATGCTGCTTTTGAAGTCTGAAATAATTTTTTTTAAATAGGAGTTTTAAATTTTTCGAAACATAATCACCTGTGTATTAATACTGAAACAATTATCTGCCTCAGACTCGGTGAATATTGACCTCGGATATTACTCACCGATATTCACTTCACCTTCGGTGTTATATAAAGTGAAACAAGAGGAGACCTCAGGAACAAACCTTACTGGGATGATGGGTTTCGCAACAACGGTTTAAGCTGACAATTTATTTCTCACACACACACGAAAAGGTAGATCGAATTTAGACGTAAATCCAAATCTATGATTTTCCATAAGTACTCTGACACACCGTCACTGTGCAGCATTAGTGTGGAAGAACCACTGACACGTCAACGCAAAACAACGAGGAATCACTTTCCACAGGCGAGAGCTCCTCCTCCATCCTTAATGATGGACATGAGCAACAGTGCAGCGCAACACACTCGGAAGAAAGCGCTCTCTACCCTCTTCCACATCCATGAGCTCACAGACACCCACGACTGCCCAGTGTCACTGTGACTGACAGCAGAGAGAGATTAAGCCCCTCCCACAGCTGACTGGGCTCTGTGGATTGGAGCAGGCGATCTGCAGCTGCGATCAGGAGCTCAGAACAGTGGGGTGGAGGTACCTGCAGGTTGTGCCGTTCTAATCTCATCTTCAGAACATGGTTCTGCTCTTCCAGCTTCTGCCGTTCCGACTCCAGCTCCTCAATCTTCTGCCTGCGGAAACGAATAACAGGACAAAATCATTACACTTTCATAAACTGCTGGTTGATCAGGAAGAACAGCATGAGAGCGGAGTTTACACATGGGTCAGTCAGTCTTAGTTCCAGGTAGGTGAGAACAGAGCTTGCACACGCGCGCACACAACAACCAGACCGAGAGCATCCGAGTGACGTGGGTTCAGTTCGGTTCGAAGTCAAACACCACGGTGAGGAAGTGATTCAACTCCGACTCAACTCAGCTGCAGAAAGTGGAATGGTCACGCCGTGTGTTTTGGGTTGCAGAAGATTTGTGTGTGATCTGCTAAAGTGAGCCAAAGCACAGAGCTGTAGCACTGTAGAAACATCGTGTGTTCTGGAGGTTTGGACAAACAAAAGGAGAAAATAAAAAATACAGGACACACAATGTTCTAAAATGATTATTAATAGAATTATCTGGTCATGTACTGAGAACCAGCTCTGTATTACTAACACACACACACACACACACACACCTCAACATGAAGAAAAATTAAACTCTACAACACTAATGGAAGTCATGTTGATCTGAAACGGGCCACACAAAGAAGAGCTGAGAATCAGACTCCTGAGGCAGAGGAACACAAAGGAAGCACAGAGACAAGATGACAACTGTGGGCTGAACTCAAGAGTCTAATCCAAATACGGGGTTGAGTCACACACTGACATACTGACACAGATTTCCACATCCAATCCCATTTCACACAGAGTTAAACACCTAGTGTGGGCTACACAACAGAGAGAGATTGGGGGGGGGGGGGGGGGACGACACACACACACGGGACAGATGTGAAGAGAAGGAGCAAGAGAGAGACATGTGGAGAGATTGAGACAGACAGAGAGACAGGCGGGGAGAGATGTGAGAGGGAGTGAGAGAGAGACAGGGGAGAGATGTGGAGAGATCGAGGGACAGACAGATAGACCAGGAGAGATGTGCAGAGAGGGAGAGACAGACACTGCAAGAGATGGAGAGAGAGAGAGAGAGAGAGAGAGAGAGAGAGAGAGATGGGTAGAGCAGGAGAGACACCGACACAGGGAGAGATGGAGAAAGAAGGAAGGATAGAGAGAGACGCACACAAACACATGGGGAGAGATGTGGAGAGAGTGAGAGAGAGATGTGGGGACAGAGAGAGACAGACGGGAGAGATGTGGAGAGACAGAGACAGACACATGGGGAGAGATGTGGAGAGAGAGAGAGAGAGAGAGAGAGAGAGACAGACAGACAGACACAGGAGAGATGTGGGGACAGAGAGACAGACACAGGAGAGATGTGGAGAGAGAGAGAGAGAGAGACAGACACAGGGGAGAGATGTGGAGAGAGAGAGAGAGACAGACACAGGGGAGAGATGTGGAGAAAGAGAGACAGACACAGGGGAGAGATGTGGAGAGAGAGAGACAGACACAGGGGAGAGATGTGGAGAGAGAGAGACAGACACAGGGGAGAGATGTGGAGAGAGAGAGAGAGAGACAGACAGACACAGGGGAGAGAGAGAGAGAGAGAGAGAGAGAGAGAGAGAGAGAGAGATGGGTAGAGCAGGAGAGACACCGACACAGGGAGAGATGGAGAAAGAAGGAAGGATAGAGAGAGAGACACACAAACACATGGGGAGAGATGTGGAGAGAGTGAGAGAGAGATGTGGAGAGACAGAGACAGACACATGGGGAGAGATGTGGAGAGAGAGAGAGAGAGAGAGAGAGACAGACAGACACAAGAGAGATGTGGGGAGAGAGAGAGACAGACACAGGAGAGATGTGGAGAGAGAGAGACAGACACAGGGGAGAGATGTGGAGAGAGAGAGACAGACACAGGGGAGAGATGTGGAGAGAGAGAGACAGACACAGGGGAGAGATGTGGAGAGAGAGAGACAGACAGACAAAGGGGAGAGATGTGGAGAGAGAGAGACAGACAGACAAAGGGGAGAGATGTGGAGAGAGAGAGACAGACAGACAAAGGGGAGAGATGTGGAGAGAGAGAGACAGACACAGGGGAGAGATGTGGAGAGAGAGAGAGACAGACAGACAAAGGGGAGAGATGTGGAGAGAGAGAGACAGACACAGGGGAGAGATGTGGAGAGAGAGAGACAGACACAGGGGAGAGATGTGGAGAGAGAGAGATGTGGAGAGAGAGAGACAGACACAGGGGAGAGATGTGGAGAGAGAGAGACAGACACAGGGGAGAGATGTGGAGAGAGAGAGACAGACACAGGGGAGAGATGTGGAGAGAGAGAGATGTGGAGAGAGAGAGACAGACACAGGGGAGAGATGTGGAGAGAGAGAGACAGACAGGGGAGAGATGTGGAGAGAGAGAGACAGACACAGGGGAGAGATGTGAAGAGAGACAGACAGACACGGGGGAGAGAGAGAGAGAGAGAGAGAGAGACACATGGGGAGAGATGTAGAGAGAGGGGGAAGACTGACTGTATGGTTGTATGATTTATATACTGAGTGTTGATTAAATGTTGCAGAATCACGATCCGTCTTTGTCACTGATTTTAATTTTATTAGACCTGAACAGATAATGTAAAATAATAAACGTATGCACGCATGCACACGCGCACACCAATTTTTCTCCTGTCTAATAAGATGGCGAGAGAGGAGAGCATTCACGTCGTACTGTCTCTGATTAATTAAAATTAATGTCAGGAACGTTTGCTTTGCTGAAGATGGGACTAAAAACGAACCCGAGCGCGACACAGAACAAACGGGAATGCCGAGTGAGAGCGGCGTCTAAAAATAGTGGCTTTGTGGAGAGAAAAGTCAGCTCCTGTTCACGTTACAAATCTCAGAAATCCTGCTGTTTCTCAGTAAACAGGATGGAGAGCTCCTTTCCTTTTCCCTCCCATGTTTATCCAATTTTCTCATCTACTTAATAGGTTTAACAGAGGGATCCGTTTCCATAGCAACTGACCCTGTCAATATTGCTGATGAGGAAATCCTTCTCAAGTTTAAAGGGAAAAAATGTTCATAAAATAACTTCGCACTACATGCAGCAACAACAACAACACTGATGTGTAAATAAATAAACATCCACGACGTCCTCTTCATTTCCCATGAACAAAACACTTCCTGTAATTTTTCTTTCCATTCAGCAAAACTTATGATTAATGTATGAAGTGGGAACAGGAAGTGTGAGGCTCTAATTAACTCCGAACTCGTTAAAGACAAAAGATCAAAAGGGACAAAAGGACAATTTACACCGTGACAAGTGTGATCAAAGAGAGTGAAATTAATTAGAAATAATTCTATTTCCTCAGCACTTCCTTTACTCTCAAACAGCCTCAACTCTTCAGGACATGGGTTCCACATGATGTTGGAAACATTCCTTTGAAGTTCTGCTCCATGGTGACATGATCACATCACATCACATCACATCACACACCTCCTGCACATTCTTCATGCTGTGGATCTCCTGGATTCAGATCCGGTGACTGAACAACACTGCACTCGGGGCCATGTTGATGAAGCCGGTTTGAGACGACGTTTGCTTTCCGGCATGGTGCATTATCGTGCTGGAAGTAGACAACATGTGAAGATGGCAGACTATGGACCCTTTTCACGTGACGTCACGACAAACGCAGCCGCCATTTTGGACATGTACTACCAGTAGTTTACCACAGCCAGCACTGAGGAACGGCAGCAAAAAAAGTGTTTATTTTCAGCAAGACTTCCATCATGCCACTATATTGTTGTGCACCTGGATGTAGTAACCATCAACAAACAAGGCAAAGGTTATCATTTTATCGGATCCCGATGGAGAAGATGGATAGCGGCCATTAAAAAAAATTAACAGATTGTCAGCCCTCGGCATACCAGCGCTTGTGTAGTGACCACTTTGTTGGAGGTAAGACGAATAAAATTAGCCAGAAAAGGCATTACATTGCTGTTAACATTCTGTGGCGGCGAGTGTGTAACCAAATAGGCTAAAATAACCCATTGTAACCGCTTTGTTCTTCTGTAGTAGCTATTAGCTAACGACATTAGCTAGCGTTGTGTTCCTTTGCTGTTGGTAGACTGTAGGACAGATCAGAGGCAGTGTCCTACAAACAGCGCTTAATTTGAGGGGGAGCAAGCCGGAGCGCGCTCCGGAACCTCGGGCGTTGGCTCCGGCAGCTATTTACACTGGATCCGGTGATCCGACACCTCTTTTGACTATGTAACAAAAAAAAAAAAAAAAAAACAAATAATTAAATTTAAAAAATGCAAGTTTATTTAGTGTTAATGTCTGATTTTGATATCTGCTTTGTTGGTGATTTCTCTCATGAAACGACATCCACAAAATATCTGCAGATGAACTTAATTTGCAGTGTTATTACAAAACATGCCCAGAAGCGCAGCGCCCCGCCCCCTTTTTTTTTTTTTTTTGCGGGCGACACCACAGTCATTGGATTGATCACCGGTAGAGAGGAGACAGCGCCCCGCCCCCTTTTTTTCCGCACCGGAGCCGCTCATCCTCTGCGCTCCGGGACCTCCCACTTTACAAATTAAAGCACTGCCTACAAATAAGTGTTCAAAACAATAGGAGCATGTATTTGTCTCTTAAATCCAGGCCGGTCCCTGTAATCTGTAACATTGGGTTGGAGAAAGTAATGGCAAATAGCGAGTGCACAAACCATAGAAGGTAAACTGTACACAGCGCCAGGGCAGTGTGATGGTATGTCTACTTTTAGATTGTGTTAGCTTATCAATGAACACACTCGTCACTCGACGAGTTTCACGTCTTTACGACGGATACTTAAATGTGTGTTAGGTATTATTGTTGCAGTCTAAGCAGTCGTTGTAGCAGCTAGATGAGCGAGAACCGAAAGGGTCTGTGCCATAAACCGGTATTTCTGTACGGCGTTGCTAATGTGTCGTTACTGTTATTTCTCCCTCTGCTCGCCCTGTAAATGCCCTACGTCGCTGGATAGCAAAGGTGTTTTCTGCATCTCGCTCCTTTTTCTTGTATGTTCTCCGTTTGTCGCCTTCCTCGCATTCAAACCAATTCGAGCCGAAGTCCGCTACATGTCCAAAATGGTGGTCGCGTTTACGAAGGTCACGTGACTGAAAAGGGTCTATAGCCATGAAGGGATGCAGCATGATCAACAGCGCTCAAAATACACTGTGGCATTCAGGTGATGACCGATTTGTATTCACGGCCCAAGTTAGCCAAGAAAACATCCCCCACACCACGTCCACCGGCCTGGACTGCTGACACAAACCAGGTTGGGTCCATGGGCTCATGCTGTTGGCACCAAATTCTGACCCCACCATCTGTGTTCCGCAGCAGAAATCCACACTGATCAGACCAGGCTTCATTTCTCTCATCTTCATCTGGCCAGTTTTGGTGAGTCTGAGCCCACTGCAACCTCAGCTTTTTGTTCTTGGCGGACAGAAAAGGAACCCGACATGGTTTTCTGCTGGTGTAGTTCATTCGCCTCAAGGTTTGAGATCTTTAGGTTTGCGGGCGACACCACAGTCATTGGATTGATCACCGGTAGAGAGGAGACAGCATATAGGAGACTGGTGGCCTGGTGCCAGGAAAAATAATCTCTCCTTAAATACAGATAAGACCAAGGAGATGATTACTGATCCTAGGAGGAGGAGGGAGCAGCACGCCCCAATATACAGGGTGTCCCAAAATCCATGCAACCCATGTCACTGCTCATAATTCTGCCAATATTAACGTTCTTGTTCTAATTTTTCAGATTTGACAAGAGGGGACCATAACAACGAATAATTATTAGTCAAAATGCCTTGGACAAAGGAGGAAAAAAATATATATAGTGTTACTACTTATTTGGAAACAAAATCATTCAAAACGGTGCAAGCAAAATTTTGCAGGAAGTTCAACTTTAAAAACTATCCCCAAAAAAGCCAAATTTAATCACTGGGCACACAAATTGCAAGCCACAGGATCGGTAAACCACCTCAACAAGAAGAGAGAAACGCCCAGATTTGGCAGGAAGCTGACTGCAAGATCTCCTGACAACGTGGATGCGGCGAGAGATTCTGTCGGAAGGAGTCCAAAAAAGTCCATCCGAAGACGAAGCCAAGAACTGGGTCTTTCACGTGCATCAGTGCAAAGCAGTGGCGGCTGGTGGGCTTTGAAATAGGGGAAGCTCAGTTTTAGGTCTACGTAATACAATTTTTCAATTATTTGTTATTTGTCATGAGTCAATTTGTTGTTATGTGGGTCTGTCTCAGAAACTGGTCTCTCATTTGGGACATTATGGTCAAAAAATAAATTTTCTAATTTTTTTTTTTTTTTTGCATTTACCTAACACTCAATGTTTCTTTTATCATGTTTAATAAGAATAAAGATAGCGTCTTGCTTTATCTGGCCTCTGCTGTGGAATTTTTTTTTTTATTACAATTCAAATGTTTTTGTAACATTTTTTGAAAATATTGAATAAATTTCCTCTTTTTGATTGCTTGGGTTAAAAATGCCAAGTTATGATGACTGAATTGATTATTCACTTAAATATGAATAATATGAAACAGTTTGGGTATTTAATATGGCAAAATAGGACACAATGGAAAAATCAAGAACACACCGGAAAGATGAGAATAACGGCGGTGGTAAAAGAACAGCGACTGTACCGGCTGAAGGCCGCGCGGGTCTCTGCTGTGGCGCGCGAGCCTCTGCTGTGGCACGCGAGCAACGGGACATCACTACTGCACCGGACGGAGCGCGAGGCGGGGGCGGGGCAAAATGACTGGCCGTACTTTGCCATGATAGCAGATAGATACCAGCTGTTAGCAGCTAGCACTGCAGATCCCAATAAGGCTCAAGCTAGCCTACAACCACGTTGATTGAACTACAAATGAAATAAACGAGTGAATTCACGAATGATCAAACTGATAGAATGGATGAAAGTTAATGGAGCACAACGAGTAATATTTACATTTATTTACAGAGTATTGTACAGAGACATCAATGAGAAGAAACATTTATATGAAAAGAAATTCGGACAGCACTTTGGCACACGACTACACTTTCTCGACATCCGCTAGGGACTGACTGATCATACTTCCGTGTTCCTCGCCGAAGTACCGCGACCGCCCCCTCCTCACGTCTTTCAAACACCACCTCCAATAATCCTTTATCAGCCCGGCTTCTTGGCCCTCCCATGTCCCGTTTACCTCCAGAGATACCCGGCTTCCCTGGAAGTGACGATTTTGTCGATTTTAACCAATAACAACTAGCCGAAATTGGCTGTTCAGAGCCGTCTCGTAGACTGCAACGGATACCCGGCTGCCAGCAGTGTTGCCAGATACTGCTGACGTTTTCCAGCCCAAAACATGTTCAAATCCGCCAAAATGCACTTAAAACCGCCCAATCTGGCAACACTGGCTGCCAGTCCGTAGAGCCCATTGAAATAAGAAAGGTTACAGCCTGACAGCAAAAGTGATTCTCGTAGCGAACTGCAAGTTCGTCAGACATCACTCAAATAAGTTACAGGATGACATAGGGATAGTTAGGAACGTAAATACAATCTTGGGCATACATTATGTTATGCAAGTTATTGTTTTAATGAGAATTCAACGTCGTAGATGCCGCAGTTTGGGGAGAGAATTTTAGGGGAAGTTCGGCTTCCCTTGTTGTCTCTGAGAAATCACCCCTGGTGCAAAGAATCATGATCAAGGATCGTCAGCTGTACCCATACAGGATCCAGATCAAACAAACTTACACCAGCTGACATGGCAAAACATGTTGTGATGTGCCAGTGGTTTGGAAACAAGATGGAATAGGATCCTGACTTTCTTGATGATGCGACGAAGCACACTTCTTGCACTCTGAGCATGTCAATAGCAAGAACAATGTGTTCTGGGGCACACAAACCCCAGATGAGGCGCTTCGGAGGCCCTTGCACTCAAATGTACAGCCTGGGTGGCCATCTCCAAACATGGCATAATCGGACCATTTTGGTTTGAAGATGCAGACGAGGAAGCAGTCACTGTCACAAAGGAGCACTACCTTGTGGTGCTCAACAAGTTCTGGAGGGCACTTGGGACACGTCGTGGCATGAATCGAGATGTGCAATGGTTCCAACAAGATGGGGCAACTCCACATACAACCAACATCACAATGGAGTGGCTGGACCACCAATTCCCCATCAGCTGATCAGCAAGCACCGCGAACAAGAGTGGTCTCCGCGTTCACCCGATCTGAACCCCCCAGATTTTTATCTTTGGGGGTTCTTGAAAGACCATGTGTATGAGAATCATCCTCAATCCATTGCTGAACTGAAAGTGGCCATCACCCAGAAGATTCGTGCCATCAGGAAGGAAGCGTGTGTCAGGGTGACTGACAACTTCGCTCGTCGGCTTCAAGTTTGTCTGCAGTGCAACGGCAGCCATTTGGAACATACGCTCGAATGGATGGATCCTTTGAGCTAGAGACCTCAAATCTTTAGTTTTGTAATTGTTATATCAGCTTCTAGAAAACGTAATCTTTTTTGGAGTTTCTTGTCCGAGTAATAAATTATGTTAATGGGTTGCATCTATTTTGCGACACCCTTGTACATTGACGAGACAGAGGTGGAGAGAGTAAAAACTTTTAAGGTCCTCAGCACTCGCATCAGTGAGGACCCCACCTGGTCTCAACACTCAGCAGCTTCTGCAGAAGTCACAGCAGAGACTTTATTTCTTGAGAAGGCTGAGGAAGTTTGGCATGCCAACCAAAATCCTCAGCAACTTCTACAGATGCACAATCGAGAGTGTCCTCACCAGCTCCATCACAGTGTGGTATGGAAACTGCACTGCTCAGGACAGGAAGGCTCTCCAGCAGGTGATCAAGACTGCCCAGTCCATCTCTGGAACAGCCTTCCCATCACTACAGGGAACTGACAACACCAGGGTCATCAGGAGGGCCCATAACATTATTAAGGACAACACACACCCACAACACAGTCTTCACATTCCTGCCATCAGGGGAGACGCTACCGGAGTGTCAAATCAAGGACTACAAGACTCAAACAGTTTCTATCCACAGGCTATCAGGCTCCTGAACAATACAACACACTAAATACTGCACTCCCCATTCTCCAGCATCCCCACCGCAGTTACCTGTTTGCACAAAGCACAGAGTCACTTTACAAATTAACTCAGGGTTTTTTTTGGCACTTCTTTTACCTATTTAGTTTTACTACTCCCCCCCCCCCCTTTTTTTTTTTGGTGCATCTTTTTGTCATGCGTTATTGTTGTGTATAAGGAAAGCAGCAAAGTAAGAATTTCATTGCATTGTCTGAACCTCTGTTTTTACGATGCATATGACAAACTTCTTGAATCTTTATTCTGAGATGCTTTTCTGCTCACCACAGTTGTACAGAATGGTGATCTGAGTCACTGTAGCCTTTCTATCAGCTCCAGGCACTCTGGTCAGTCTCCATTTACACCCCCCCATCATCAACAAGGCGTGTCAATCTGCAGAACTGCTGCTTAGTGTATGCTTTTTGTTTTCCGCACCATTCAGAGTAAACGAGAGATTGCTGTGTGTACACATCCCAGGAAATCAGCAGTTTCTGAAATACTCACCAGCCTGTCCTGCACCAGTCATACCGAGGTGATCGTTTTCCCCATCCTGATGGCTGATGTGAACATTACCTGAAGCTCTTGATCTGTAGCTGCATGATTTTACACACTGTGCTGCTGCCACATGATTGGCTGATTAGATAAACGAGCAGGTGTACAGGTATTCTTAATAAAGTGCTCAGTGAGTGTATGCACACACACACACACACACACACACATCTGAATATCCTCCGTAAGAGCAGAGGGGTGCGTGTATAACTAATTACGGTAAGAGGAATCTGATTGGTGCAAAAACAGATTTTGTTATCCAATCAGCTGTCACTTCGAGGCGTCACACATTTACTTTGTCGTCCTGTCGTTTCGTGAAATGTCTTGCCCATAATACACATGCATGGATTAAAGCAAAAAAAAAAAATTTGACTGAAAATTTACGGGGAGGGGGTTATGGGTGGATTTCGATGAAATTCTGAGAATGGTTAACTTAGAACTGATAACTTTATCATCAATTAATTAATGGATTAATATCTTCAATTTATTGCACTCTCTTTCCATTGCTTCCGTATATTATTTTTTTGTGGCAAACCACACAAATGCAAGCGCCTGGAATGTTTAGTTTCTTGCACCATGAACTAAATGGCTTTCCGTTTTCACCTATTTCGTACAGCCAAGCCCACCTCCACTTGTTTTTTACACCTTTATCGATGGCAGACACATCAGTGCCTTCTTTCATGTAAAGCGCATCCATGCTGCCGAAACCGAAAGCACAATGACATGCTCCTCTGTGCTCGACGTCAATATAGAAAAAAGTTTGGATCTTCGCTTAAATTAAAATTGGGGTTTGACCTTACTTTGTGTTGAATACGACTTCAAAAACAATTCAAGATTTTATTAAGAGAAATATTGTGGCCAACACGAGTGTTAAGTTACCTAAAAGATCGCATGAAGTTGGCTGCTATCTACTTTGCGTTCGTTCTCATTTTCCTCCATCATTTCATAGGCCAGAAACAGATGTTTTGACGTAATTTAACTTAGTAGGCTATGATTATTATTTAACCGTAGTCTTCTAGACATTTTGACTGTTTGGGGCATTGAACGCTGGTGGATGATTTTCAGGGAATAAAGTTTAGCGCATGTCGGAACATCATTGCGCTCGCAGCCTCCAACTCCTCAAACGTCCTTTAAATTGTGATATAACGTAGGCTATAAGGCACGGTTCGAACATACCTTACACATTGGCCTAACGAAAATAATAACTGTTGGGGCGACTGCTGATTTGTTAGCTATAAATTTAGGTCTAATTACTTCTGACAGTCTGCAAGCATTGCACCGTCGGGTCTTCAAGTCTGGCTGAAGCAGAGGAGCGGGCTTTCCGGGGTTTATTTTTTCGTTTTTTTTTTTTTTTTACATGCTCTATTTCTATATGCCCAAGTTTGAACTGAGTCATTTTGGTTAATTTAATACAAAACAGAAATGGTCAGACACAAGCACGCGGGAATGTATTTTTCCAATTTTGACAGCGCATGTTTTTTTAATGCCGCACCGTAGACAGCGAACTTTTAAACACGATCAAACATAGGAAATGAACAACACAAAGCATGGCTCAAAAACAAAAAAGTTAAATAAACCCTGCTGATAGTTGATGGTGTTGCAACACATCAGTGTTATAACCCAATCTCTACCCAACCACCCGTCATTTTAATTCTCCTCGGATCAGCACCGACCTCACATTTGGCCTTGGGAGAGTTCAGTTAACGGAAATCCGTCACACGACGGAAAACTTTAATCCATGCACATGTGTAAGTGTACATAATCTCTCTCTCACACACACGCACACCATTTACAGGTCTCTTACCTTAAGAATTTAATCTCCTCCTCTGTTGCTATGGGACTCGCCTCAGAAACAGAAGACTTCTGTTCTTTCAGAGCCTTCAGTTCCTCAGCAACCTGACACACACACACACAGTGTTAATGCAGTTGCTATGACGATGTGGAACCTGAACACAGTTGTCTTCATCTTGTTTAAAGTTTGAGCTTCCTGTGAACATTCTCAGTCCTTTGTGCTTTTGACCAGTTTTCTTTCATGATACGAGCTCAAATGAGGAAGCGGGATGAAGTCCAGTGCCACTGTGTGACAGTTTGATGCAAGTGCATGACATCACACTGAAGTGTATCCACTCCTCTCGCCTGATAACATTAACATACTAGCTCCCCCCCAACTTGTGCGCTAAGGCAGCGTGACCGATTTGACTGATCATTTATTTTTCTATCAATCACTTTATTTCTACTGCATTTATTCATACACAGCAAATTAACTTATGAGAAATAACAGTTTTTATTCTGTTTACCAGACTACATTTAATACAGTGGTGCTTGAAAGTTTGTGAATCCTTTAGAATTTTCTATATTTCTGCATAAATATGACCGAAAACATCATCAGATTTTCACACAAGTCCTAAAAGTAGATAAAGAGAACCCAGTTAAACAAATAAGACACAAATATTATACTTGGTCATTTATTTATTGAGGAAAATGAGCCAAGATTACATATCTGTGAGTGGCAAAAGTATGTGAAACTTTGCTTTCAGTATCTGGTGTGACCCCCTTGTGCAGCAATAACTACAGCTAAACGTTTCCGGTAACTGTTGATCAGTCCTGCACACCAGCTTGGAGGAATTTTAGCCCGTTCCTCCGTACAGAACAGCTTCAACTCTGGGATGTTGGTGGGTTTCCTCACATGAACTGCTCACTTCAGGTCCTTCCACAACATTTCGACTGGATTAAGGTCAGGACTTTGACTTGGCCATTCCAAAACATTAACTTTATTCTTCTTTAACCATTCTTTGGTAGAACGACTTGTGTGCTTAGGGTCGTTGTCTTGCTGCCTGACCCACCTTCTCTTGAGATTCAGTTCATGGACAGATGTCCTGACATTTTCCTTTAGAATTCGCTGGTATAATTCACAATTCATTGTTCCATCAATGATGGCAGGCCGTCCTGGCCCAGATGCAGCAAAACAGGCCCAAACCATGATGCTACCACCACCATGTTTCACAGATGGGATAAGGTTCTTATGCTGGAATGCAGTGTTTTCCTTTCTCCAAATATAACGCTTCTCATTTAAACCAAAAAGTTCTATTTTGGTCTCATCCATCCACAAAACATTTTTCCAATAGCCTTCTGGCTTCTCCACATGAGCTTTAGCAAACTGCAGATGAACAGCAATGTTCTTTTTGGAGAGCAGTGGCTTTCTCCTTGCAACCCTGCCATGCACACCACTGTTGTTCAGTGTTCTCCTGATGGTGGACTCATGAACATTAACATTAGCCAAATGTGAGAGATGCCTTCAGTTGCTTAGAAGTTACCCTGGGGTCCTTTGTGACCTTGCCGACTATTACACGCCTTGCTCTTGGAGTAATCTTTGTTGGTCAACCACTCCTGGGGAGGGTAACAATGGTCTTGAATTTCCTCCATTTGTACACAATCTGTCTGACTGTGGATTGGTGGAGTCCAAACTCTTTAGAGATGGTTTTGTAACCTTTTCCAGCCTGATGAGCATCAACAACGCTTTTTCTGAGGTCCTCAGAAATCTCCTTTGTTCGTGCCATGATACACTTCCACAAACATGTGTTGTGAAGATCAAACTTTGATAGATCCCTGTTCTTTAAATAAAACAGGGTGCCCACTCACACCTGATTGTCATTCCAATGATTGAAAACACCTGACTTTCACCTTCAAATCAACTGAGGTTCACATACTTTTGCCACTCACAGATATGTAATATTGGATCATTTTCCTCAAAAATTAATGACCAAGTATAATATTTTTTGTCTCATTTGTTTAACTGGGTTCTCTTCATCTACTTTTAGGACTTGTGTGAAAATCTAATGATGTTTTCAGTCATATTTATGCAGAAATATACAAAATTCTCAAGGGTTCACAAACTTTCAAGCACCACTGTAAAATTCAATCACTTTTAGGGGTGCAAGCAGCAAAGCTGCTGAAATCCTACAGCTTTTATAACAATAATGATAATAACCATCTCCTAGGTTCCTGACCTAGGAGATCTCTCACAGCATTGGAATTACTGGCTCACTCTAAGGGGTGAGCTATAATGTGTATTTACATACACACACACATACATACATACATACATACATACATATATATATATATATATATATATATATATATATACACACACACACACACACACATACATACACACACACATATATATATATATTTTTTTTTTAATGTGATTCCTTATAAGCTTCCAAATCTAATAGACCCATTACCACCAATTTCCACCTGGAAATTTTTCTGCCCTTTTCAAAAATAAATAAATAATTAAATAAATAAAGTGAAAGTTAAATGAGCTCCTCAGAAGCTGTTTATCCCATTCTCACAAAATTTCATATCTTCTGCATACGATCCTGACAAAAAAGCTGTACAAAGAATTCTGATCCGATTATCGGTTTCAAAGTGATGCTTCAATCAAATTCAAAGGTGTGACCCATCGTAACTCAACAGCCAATATGCTGTGATGAAATGATCCAAACTTAACATTTGGACCTGACGAATCACTACAACATTCTTGAGACATGCAGCAAATTGTCAAATTCTGTCCATAGGAGGCACTGCAACTGACATGTCAATGTCTCATGACCCACTTAAGCTATAAATATAAAAAAATAAAAATAAAAATTGATGGGGCTCTAGCTGGCCACATTTGTTAAAGTGCATGTAATGCCTCTAAACTCCACTTTTTTTCCCCATGTACAAATCAATCATTTTGTTGATTGACCATGTGTTTTCGAACCATCGCTGATCCATAAGGCTATAAAATTAATGGAAAATCACTAAGATTGGCCAATCTTCACGGAATCCGCCGAGACTGAACCGGAAGATCCCAAAGGGGTGTGTGGCATCAAGCATGTAATAATTTGGGTATCGATTTAGTTCATGTGGGGACAGAGCAGGCTATACTTCCTTAGGAGGCTGTGGTCCTTTAACATCTGCAGGAAACTCCTGTGGATGTTCTATCAGTCTGTGGTCGCCAGTGTCCCGTTTTACACCGTGGTGTGCTGGGGGGGCAGCACATCCAAGGAGGACACATCCAGGCTGGACAAACTGATCAGGCGGGTTGACTCTGTGGTCGGCATGAAGCTGGACTCTCTGGTGACGGTGGCAGAGAAGAGGTCTTTGGACAAACCATTACGGCAGATTCTACCGTAACTGGATCCATTAACCACTTCCCACAAAATAAGAAATTTTTCTTGTCCTTTTTTCAGTGAGGTAATATTTTCAAGATTGAAAATATGGTATTTGGTCTTCTAAAACAGCACGTAATTTAAAAATACACTGAGTATATCAATAAAAGATTTTTAAAGAATAAAGTTCTATTTCTTTGACATATCTGACACACATTTTAAAAATCCCTTTCATTATCCCTGTTGCTATCGTCAGTGAATTTCTGTCAGACGACCTGACGATGGACTCAGCCATTATGGATCTTTGGTAGTTATCGTGTGGAAGCAGGCTTTATCATTTTTGGGTGTCAACAGATAGAGTTGAAATAGATTAACAGCGAAAAAACTATTTCGTTCACGAGAGAAGCCCACAGTTATTTTTTAAAAATGCTATCGTCAGTCTGTCAGTCTAATGCACCTGACGATAGCAAAATTCAAGCCCTCACCACGCACATGTTGACTGACGCAAAGAGGAAATTCTACTGCGCGTGATTTTTGTGACAGCAGACATTTACTTCCGGGCAAGACTTGGAGTTCTGACAGCTAGATTTCATCAAATAAATCAAGGTAAGATTTTCAGTCAGCTATCCTGACGATAGAAATTTTTGACGATAGAAACATTGAGAAAATATTTGTGCATTCATATTTAAAATTTTTCTGGAGGAAAACTATCGTAAGTTGAGATAAATCAGAGCCGCTTGCGACCCTTTCAGCCGACAGGCCGTTTCAATGTGTTATTTCCCCGCGAAAGTGACACAGTCGTGTCTATCATCACTGTTCTGACAATTATTGCTGATATTTCAATTTTGAAAATAAATTTTATCTTTATTTCAATATTTTAGTTTATTATTTGGTTCAAGTGATGAGGTATTTAATATTATTACTAAATTTGTCAGATTAATAATGTAAGAAACAGTTTTGTTGCTATGAGTGTCTGTCAGAATATGATGGTAGACGTTAGTTTGTCTGTCAGATTTTGATGATCGAAACCGATGTGTTTCTATTGTCATTTAGCACGTCTGTCACGTCAGGCTTTTATTAATTAGTTACCAGGACTACTGTCCTAAAATTTACTGTGAATGTCCAAGACCCCAAATGCTACGAGAAAAACTTAATAGAATGATCAAAATAATCAATTCAGCAATTTAAGGAGATGGGACTTAACTGGCCTCTGTTATGGTAGAATCTGCCGAACCTCATGGACGATGCCAGTCACCCTCTGCACACTGTCATGAGCAACCAGAGGAGCCTGTTCAGTGACAGAATGCTCCTTCCCAAGTGCAGGACGAACAGACTCAAAAACTCCTTTGTCCCTCACGCCATCAGACTGTACAACTCCTCTCGGGGGGGGGGGGGGGGGGGGGGGGGGGGGTAACAGGAGGACAGAGGACGGGGGAAGGAGCAGTAGCCTAGCCTGACAATAAGCAATACCGGACAATGTGCAATATAATGTGCAATATCTTTCCTGCCCCCCCCCCCCCCCACACACACACACTCACCCTAACCCCACTTCTCCCCCCTCCCCCATATTTTATTCTTTTATATTTTAATATATCTAGAAGTTTTTCTCCATTTCTTTTCTCTGTTTATCTGTAATGATGCTGCTGGAATCTTAATTTCTCTGAGGGAACCCTCCCACAGGGATCAATAAAGTTTTATCTCATCTAATCTAATCTAACGTGTGCAGCAGTGGTTAGACCAGTCTCAATATGGAATCAGGTTTTGGAGAGAACTCCAATAGTGATTGGGATTCTTATATGTCGGATGAAGGGGCAGATGATTATCAAGGATATTACGGAGTAAATGGTTATCTGTTCGAGCCCCCAAGACGAGAAACTGCCAGTTCACGACAGTCTTCCTCTGTAGCGCACGTGAGACGGAGAGATAGAGCGAGAGAGATGTGCAGAACGCAGTGGCTCCCTTTCATCATATTCTCCTGGATAAAACAAAACAAATCGAGTTGCAATATTGCAATCTGAGAGTGTTTAACACGTTTCAGTTAATAATTAATGATCATTGCGCGTGCATTTTTCTTTCTGTTAAAGGACATCAGATATAAGATCAGATGTCGCGAGCGTGTAAATGTTGCTCATAATCCCGCATCTAGTGCACTGTGTGTGAGTGAGAGTGTGAGAGAGAGTGTGAGAGAGAGAGAGCGCGCCAATAGGGGAATCGACAAACTGTCCAAATGTCAGCTCAAACGTCATTTATTAAATAAATGGGTTTCTTTTTGCTCCAATAATTCCCATGTGGTTGTTCTGGTGGTGGTGAACACTTGATGAATCGGATTTATTATTAGTAGGCGACACGAAATCTGCCTGCTCCGTTTGCACAAACCTCGCCCACCGTCTCTTTAGATTTGTGTTTTTTCTCGGAAATTTGTGAACCGAATGTCCTGTTGTATCTGAATTTGAACATCCAAACACAACTCGGCACTTTCCCATTGTTATTTTTGTAAGATTCCTACAGCAATATCCAATCTCGTGGAATAAACAAGCACAGAGCCAGATGAACGGAAATGACCCAGATAACCAGGGTTCCATGTGCGAAGTCATGCGAGATTGGCCCTGAGGCAAGGCTGCCTTTTTCCAGGATCCAGCAGCCACAATTTATCAATAGTTTTGTGCTTGATGATAAAATAATTTATATTATTCCCCCCCTGCTTTATTAATTCACTTTGGCAGTTACCAACGATAGATATTCATTTTAAACATTAAGAATGTAGTTCTTAATTTCCCTGAGGGAACCCTCCCAAAGGGATCAATAAAAGTTTTATCTAATCTAATCTAAAGCATTACAAAAAGGCATTACATACACTTTAACACGTCCTTTTGGACAAATTGGCTCACTGGAGAAGGAAAAAAAAAAAAAAAACACTGGCAAAAGCCAATCAAATTTCAGCAGTCAATATTGACAAAAACGTACGTTTTCAAACTCGTCCGAGACCATGTGTCCGATTTGCATGAAATTTGATGTAAACCACCTCCAGATGATGCCAACAGAATTTTGATTCATCAAACCATTTCAAAATTATGAGCCAATTAAATTTTAAGATGTACCCCTACTGACCATGCTGAATATCTTGTGATGTACAAGTTCAGATTTTATCAAACTTGATACGCTTCACACTGGAACCACATCAGGTGATGCTGTCCATCGAGGGCGCTATAACTGAACCGCTGCAATACAGTAAGAACCGTTTAAGCTGAAAATGTGAAATAGTTCAGATCACTTCTAATTCCACCATTGTTTGCGACTTCTGCAACGCTGCTTGGACCACGGTGATTCCACCCCCCCCCAGACTAAATGAATTTGATTTTTTTTTTTTTACAGAGCAAATTAACACATTATGAAAATTCATTAAAGGGGAACTGAAGTCATTTTTAAACTTGCTTTATTTCTTAATTAACGTGTTATTCAATTACGTTTTCGGTTTTATTAACCTTATATCGTGACTTGTATTGGCATATTATATTACACTTATCGGCCTTTTCGGTTTTCAGCCGTGTTGAATCTAGTTCGTTTGGTCCACGGCAGGCGTCGCTTATCTGCGCAATCTTCACGAGACTTGTGCGAGACTTCAAACGTGAAGTGTCGGCGCCGCCATTTTGAAAACTGTTTACACAGCGGCCAGATCGTCATATCAGGCTTTCGTCTAAACGGGGGAACAGGGGCGCTGCGCCCTCTTACTCTCGGCGTGCGCCCCCTTACCGACTCCGTGAAAACATCCCAGCAACACTACGTGACAATGTGTCTGATCATCAAATACATTATAATTGCTCCAAAAATATTCCAATCATAGTAGATACACCGCCAGACGATGCAAAAACAATCCGAATTGGCGTTTTCCAGACTGAGGCGCCATGTTGTTTAGTTGTTTACTTGTCGCGGCTGCTCTCGCGAGATTTGACATGGGTTACATACAAGGTCAGCTGAGTTGTAGAGCGAGATTTCGAGACTGAATGACCTTTCACCCACCGGCACGGGAGCTTTTGACAGAAGTAGTTCGCGAGTTGTTTTTGTTGACACTTGGGCATTTAAAGATGTCATCCCGCGGCACGAAGCGGAAGAAAGCCAAAGACTGTCCGGGGCAGAAGAAGATTACTTCTTTCTTTTTCAATGTTGACAGACAATTTGTTACAATTTCCCTCTCAGATAGCCTCAGAATGTCCCATTGGAGCATTTTTCAAAGGCTTTGCATGGCGGGGGGGGGGGGGGGGGGGGGGGGGGGGGGGGCGACGACAACCGGCACCATCTCCCCCCGCTTCGCTCCCTCGCCATGGTGAGCGCCCTCAAACTAAATTTTTCTAGAAAAAACCCTGCATATCATTCCAATTTAGATTCATTTTGAGATTTGCCAGCTTCATCAGTGATGGAGAGTATTCCATACGACTTCGAACCAGCGTGGCGTAGAGAAGAGTTGGAAAGACGACAGGATAAGGACGAGTCTGTCACGCTGGTATTTACGTCATTACTGTCGCACAATTAAAACGTGCCAGATCAGGCGGCTGGTGGGTTTTCAAAATAATAAATACATATTATACTGAGCGCATTTCCCACATAATCCTCACTAAGGTTTTGGACAGCACTACAAAATGGCGTCCCCAGTATATAGTACCCTATATAGTGAGTAGGGAGCGATTTCAGACACAGGGAAAACTTCCGGCTTGATTACGTCAGCATTTGAAGGAGGGCGCGCGTGTCTTTTGACAACGTTGGCAGATGTTGGTCACTTTGATTTCCGCTGTACGTTTTACTTCCGTCCTACGATGCCTTGCACAGGTCTCAACGAATCTCGTTTACGGCCATCGCTTTGACATACTGTATGGACTGATATATTGCAGAGCATATTTCAAACACTCAGAATCTGCTATAGCAGTGACAAAATAGCTGTCAGAAACGCATTCCTACATTTTATAAAATGATATAAACAGAATTTTGATAATAAAAAAAATATTGCCTTCAGTTCCCCTTTAATAAGTTCATTCTATTTATTTTACCAGACTAAATTTATTAAAAGTCATGTTTTTGAATTAAAATTCATTTTACTGCAATGATATTTACAGACTAAATTAAACGAATTTTACTTTATTTGCATTTCCCCCCCCCCCAGAGACCACATTCCTTTGTTTGTTGGCTCACACAAGCAAGGCTTGTGAATTCAGGAAAATATCAATGAGAGAACGTTGCCGTGAAGTGAAACTAAAAGCTTCATTAACATTTGGTCTGCAGTAAAATCCTAAAAGTCCTACAGAAAAAATTAGTACCTCTGTGCTTGTGGGTAAAAGTGCAATTTATACACAGTACTGGGAGAAATCGAGGACATGATCAGATATGCCGTGTGACTGAAATACACTGACGCCATTTATTTTTCACTGAAAACGGTGGCTTTGAGTCGTGCAGGTCTCCAGGACACATCTGATCTCCTGCTGCTTACAGAGCGCTGAGATGCTACTGAGCTGTGACATCATGTTCTGAGGATGAACACGAGAGAGCTCGCTCAGAGAAATGGGACAAATCAAAGAGGAAATCTGGGCCAACGCTCCCTGAAGCACTTCCGTCCAGAAACGAGCGCTTCAACATTTAACACCATGATACTGTGAGGAAATGGAACCTTCTGAAGAAGCACTGCTGGATAAAAGGGCACGCTGAAAGGTCAGTGCCCGGCTGCCCGCTTCATAGCTGTGCGAACTGAGTGATTTAAAAACCACAGCACTGAACTGTGGTTAAGGGAAAAAACAGCAGGAAATAATAATGAAACAAAACCAACATGAACATCCGCCATTTCTGTATTGCACCTAGTCCAGCACCATGACACCACCAGGACACTGCCGATACTGATGGGTTGGGGGTTGATTCATTCTCAAATCACAGCAACTCTGACTGTAGTGCAGGTTTATATTAATACGCTCGCACTAATCGTTTCTACAGTAACAACTCATTCACAATTATCAACCAAGTACAGTCATATACAGTGTTGCTTGAAAAAGTTTGTGAACCCTTAAGAATTTTCTATATTTCTGCATAAATATGACCTAAAACATCAGATTTTCACACAAGTCCTAAAAGTAGATAAAGAGAACCCAGTTAAACAAATGAGACACAAATATTATACTCGGTCATTTATTTATTGAGAAAAATTACCCAATATTACATATCTGTGAGTGGCAAAAGTATGTGAACCTCTAGGATTAGCAGTTAATTTGAAGGTGGAATTAGAGTCAGGTGTTTTCAATCAATGGGATGACAATCAGGTGTGAGTGGGGACCCTGTTTTATTTAAAGAACAGGGATCTATCAAAGTCTGATCTTCACAACACATGTTTGTGGAAGTGTATCATGGCATGAACAAAGGAGATTTCTGAGGACCTCAGAAAAAGCGTTGTTGATGCTCATCAGGCTGGAAAAGGTTACACAACCATCTCTAAAGAGTTTGGACTCCACCAATCCACAGTCAGACAGATTGTGTACAAATGGAGGAAATTCAAGACCATTGTTACCCTCCCCAGGAGTGGTCGACCAACAAAGATCACTCCAAGAGCAAGGCGTGTAATAGTCGGCGAGGTCACAGAGGACCCCAGGGTAACTTCTAAGCAACTGCAGGCCTCCCTCACATTGGCTAATGTTAATGTTCATGAGTCCACCATCAGGAGAACACTGAACAACAATGGTGTGCATGACAGGGTTGCAAGGAGAAAGCCACTGCTCTCCAAAAAGAACATTGCTGCTCGTCTGCAGTTTGCTAAAGATCACATGAACAAGCCAGAAGGCTATTGGAAAAATGTTTGTGGACGGATGAGACCAAAATAGAATGTTTTGGTTTTAAATGAGAAGCATTATGTTTGGAGAAAGGAAAACACTGCATTCCAGCATAAGAACCTTATCCCATCTGTGAAACATGGTGGTGGTAGTATCATGGCTTGGGCCTGTTTTGCTGCATCTGGGCCAGGACAGCTTGCCCTCATTGATAGAACAATGAATTCTGAATTATACCAGCAAATTCTAAAGGAAAATGTCAGGACATCTGTCCATGCACTGAATCTCAAGAGAAGGTGGGTCATGCAGCAAGACAACGACCCGAAGCACACAAGTCGTTCTACCAAAGAATGGTTAAAGAAGAATAAAGTTAATGTTTTAGAATGGCCAAGTCAAAGTCCTGACCTTAATCCAATGGAAATGTTGTGGAAGGACCTGAAGCGAGCAGTTCATGTGAGGAAACCCACCAACATCCCAGAGTTGAAGCTGTTCTGTATGGAGGAACGGACTACAATTCCTCCAAGCCGGTGTGCAGGACTGATCTACAGTTACCGCAAACGTTTAGTTGCACAAGGGGGTCACACCAGATACTGAAAGCACAGGTTCACATACTTTTGCCACCCACAGATATGTAATATTGGATTATTTTCCTCAGTAAATAAATGACCAAGTATAATATTTTTGTCTCATTTGTTTAACTGGGTTCTCTTTATCTACTTTTAGGACTTGTGTGAAAACCTGATTGTTTTAGGTCATATTTATGCAGAAATATAGAAAATTCTAAAGGACTCACAAACTTTCAAGCACCGTTGTAAAATACACCAAAAAAAGTGTGTGTATACCTGTTGAGCTTGAAGTTTGAAGGTTCCAGCCTCCTCCTGGGCTTTACAAAGCTGAATCTACCACAACAGAAAAGAGGAAGAAACACAGCAGTGTATTATACACCCTATTATAATCAGTATCCTGGTGTGTGTGTGTGTGTGTGTGTGTGTGTGTGTGTGTAAAAAACAGGAATTCAAGTCTTCACCTCCATCTCAGAGTTGTGACTCTGGACTTTATGCAGCATCTCCTCAGCTTCTTTAACTCTGCGTGAGAGCTGAGGGGAGTACTCGCTAGCTGCTAGTTCACTGTCATACGACTCCAGGATCGCCCTCATACCATCACGCTCCTAACACACACACACGCATCAAAGAAACTGATTTCTAAACAGTGTTAATTCTGCACCTCAATACACCAGAACAGTGTAAGGAAAAACACAATCATGCATCTGTTAATTTCCCACACACCACCTGTTGAGTAAGGAAGAGTATGACATGTTTTATTCTCCATTTGTCTATTAAAGACAACAAATAAAAATCAAAGACTGAAAGAAAACTAATGGCGCGAGTGCACAATGCCTGTGTGTGTGTGTCATTTTAGAGTCGATTAAACAGAAAATCTAGCCCTGAAGCTACGGCCTGAAAGATCAATAACACCTCGTGATTCATTATCCAGAGGAGCGTTAAATGAACAAAAAACACAGAACATAGGCAGGAGTGTTTAGGAGGGACTGCGGAAAAACGCCAAGCCCTTATCTTATTTACACACAAACACAAAGCTGGGTTTATCTGTTCCTGTGTGCAGATTGCTCATGTTCAGTGAGCGATAACTCAGAGCGGCGTACTCTGATATTAAAGCGTAAAATGTGTCCATGTTAAAATAAATAAATAAATAAATAAATAAAGCTTTATTTCCTTTTATGGCATTCGGCAGCCGCCCGTATCCACAGCAACTTACAAGTGTTCTGAAGTCTCCATCTATAAATACTAGTGTTGCACCGATACCATTTTTTTGGCCCCGATACCGATACCTGGCTGTGCAGTACCGGCCGATACCGATACCATACCGATACCACTCCGTTTGAAATGTGTGTGTGTGTATATATATATATGAAGAGCTGCATACTTGGATGTAAAATCATCGCTATCATGGCTTTGTCAGGCTGCTGCTTACCTTTGTGAAACAGGAAAAAGACTAATACAAAGTGAATCCAGTAGAACTTTTTATTGCCTACCTGGTATGGATGACTGACAATAGTTCAATAAACTTTTAGCTCTCACAGGCCGAAATAGTGAGAAAGTAAAATTACATTAATAATTGTACTCGCCGGAGTTTCTATGCTGAAATATATCCAGACCGCCGACATTTTCTTCTCGTGGTTTGTTTTTCCTCCGAATGAAAAAGCTGCCCCTGTATTGGTTAAGAGCGGCTATTGGCCCGCTCTCATTGGTCTGGAGCAGGTCAATAGCAATAGCTGCTTGGCAGGCATGCACAGTGATCACGTGTGATCACACAACACAGAGTGTAGTGAGTGTCGGGAGAGAGAAGGCTGCGTTCAAGTGTCATACTAGCATCGGTAAATGGTATCGGCGCCCTATTTCTTGCTACTCGCCAATACCGATACCACCATTTTAGTGCCAGATCGGGGCCCCGCCCGATACTGGTATCGGTGCAACACTAATAAATACATCCTGATGCCAGTTCACGAGGTCACGGACGAAGGACATCAGTCTAAAACTAACAGAAAGAAAGGCACAGACAGCACAAAATGCATTTGTTTTTTTTTCTCTGAACTGAATACAAAGTCAGTTGAGAATCCCGAGACCCTGCTCATGCCCTGGACACTTCCTTTCCTACAGTGAAGCGCGGTGGTGGCAGCATCATGATGTGAGGACGCTTTGTAAGTCAACTGAAATTCTTTCTGAACGTCTGTGTGTTTATGTCGGGAGACACAGTTTAATCTGTTTCAGGGCAAGGTTGGAACGCAACAAAATGAAAAACTGAAGGGGTCTGAATATACAAAAAAAAAAAATCTAAAGTTAAAGGGGAACAGAGGGCAATATATAGAGTAAATATAACAATAAAACGCACATTAACGAACCTTATTCAAGACTTACAAAAGTTTTTTGTTCTAAGGTTGGAAAGTTATAGTGTTTTGAAAGTAGCTCGAGCAAACTATTTCTGCAGTTTGAACAGCCCGCCATGATATTAATTTTATCCAATCAGAATGCACGTTCATTTTCTCTGCGTAACACTCATGACGCATGTATGTGCCCAGTTGTGTTGGCTCATTGAGGTTGGGAATAGCACGTGTGAAATGCCTGTTTCTGCCTCTTGCGACGATTTCACAAGTCCACGGGTGGCGCCTATCTCATTGCAGCAAATAAATTCTGCTGGACTCGTGAGCAACTCCACGTTACATTTTCCACACGAGCACCACGCCGTGTCACCTGCACGCAGACGCTCTGCCCCACGCTCGCCACGCCCATGGTCAGCATCAGTCTCATCCTCGCCATCATCCGAGCTTTCTTCTCTTATTTCATCACCGGAGTCGAGAGTACCTCTCCTAGCTATTTTAAGTTCGTTTCTTAAGACAAGGATTTTTTAAGATGTTACCTTGTTGACAGTTTCGGCGAGAATCTTCCGCCTTCTTCAAAACAGTCACCAGATGTGTCCTGGGGGAGCGACCTGACAGCAGGAGGCGTGAACTACCTGTCAAATTGGGCGGGACGTTCACGCCTCCGTAGCGTAACATCAGCTGATAAGGCACGTCACCACTCGACATCTGGTGACTGTTTTTAAGAAGGCGGAAGATTCTCGCCGAAACGGTCAACAAGGTAACATCTTAAAAAATCCTTGTCTTAAGAATCGAACTTAAAATAGCTTTAATAGTTAGACATAATGAACTTCCACTACATAGTACCTCTCCTAGGTTCAAACTGGTACCCTTCTAAGCCATAGCCTGCTTGCAGTGTGTCTTGCGGGATCTCTTCGTATGATTCGACAGAGCTGTCGCTTTCGCTTGATGCGCCCGACGCCATGATTACACGCTTCTCTCCTCTATTTCGGAGAGTTCCGCTAGTGCAGTGGGTAGCGCTGACGTCACGGTCTTTTAAAAATGGCGACTCTTGTGCGGTTTAGCGTATAAAGTATTATATTTACAATTACCAAGATATTTCGTTGTTTTCTAGGATATAAATTTGATAGAATACTTAAGAATACGTTACTTTGTCACATCAGCAACTGTATATATTATATTTGGTACCCCTTTAAGAGAAACATTTGGTGAATCCGACTGAATCATCTTTGCCCAAACAGATCAGACCTTGGTCAAGAGCAGAACTCTCTTCTGTAGGCGGCGGACCAGTGCATCCTGATTTTCCCGCTTCTTCTGCTCCTCCAGGGCTTTGGCACGAAACTCGGCCGTCTCGGACTGCAGCTGCACGAGAGTCTTCTCCAACTTGCGAACGCTGACAGACAGAGAAAAGGACGTGAAAGAAACAAAGAAGTGCACAGGTAAAACAGACGGTACGTTAGAGGAAGCGCTCCGTCAGCGAGACAGATAAAGAGGTCATGTCTTTCAACGTGTACATCAATCTGCACATCCAGATGTTCACTACAGACAGGTGGAGAAGGAAAGCCGTGTGTTGCTGCATTCCTCTGCAGTAAACATTTTATAGACTGTTGAACAGTAAGATATAAAAAGATAAAACAGTGAGTCTTCGCAGTTAAGCAGCACAGCGGTGTGTGTGTTCATGTGGTGAAAAATCAATGAGCAGTACAGAACACTGAGACACACAACACAGACATGTTTGCGTTTTTCACTAAATAACTCCCGAATTCTAAAAGTGTGAGCTGCTTGCTTTGCTTCATTTCCCGAAACGAGTCTTATTTCCATTTCTCACGCACTTCTGCTTCTGTTTGCTGCTGCTTCTTTAGCATTTAAATTAATTAGCCTTTGCAAATAGTGTTAATATTTTACACAGAGGACTGCTGTGTTCCTTCAACATGAAATAATGAGATTTATTTAAATATTTCTTGTTTAGGTTACAACGACGCTTGTAAACAGCTTAGCTTCTAAATCCATCTTTATTTTAAGGAAATTTACATTCCCTCATAAAGCATCATCGTGTTTTGATTAAAGCGGAGTCTTCCTCCAGGGGCTGTGGCGGTGGAGATTAGAATTATGTTGTGCAGCTTGATGAAAATGTTGCTGAGCGCTTTCATCTCAAGAGACTTTCACTTTGCTTCACGATTTTTATGCCAAAATCAAAAGATTTTATATAAAAGGAGAGATTGTCATAAGGAGTTATACATCAGGAGACCCAAAACACACAGAGACAGCCAACCCCAGCTGAGAGTCGTTTAAAGATTTTTAATACCGAGATGATACCTTGAATTCGAGATCCACAATGATGTATTTCGATATCTTATCAAAATCAACAAAGCATACGTTACTGTATCTACTACTGATGGCACTTGACTCCTTCTCTGTGACCGTCCTCTCTCCTCTCCATGACTTTCTCCTGGACTGAAAGGTATATTCATTCAGTCATAGCTAACATGTCTGGGATATGAAATCTGCAGAGAATAGAACTTCGGTTTTGAGATGACGCCTGAATACTAATAAGTGTCATAGTGGTTCTTGAAAGTTAGTGAACCCTTTAGAATTTTCTATATTTCTGCATAAATATGACCTAAAACAATCAGTTTTACACAAGTCCTAAAAGTAGATAAAGAGAACCCAGTTAAACAAATGAGACAAAAATATTATACTTGGTCATTTATTTATTGAGGAAAATGATCCAATTTTACATATCTGTGAGTGGGGGAGAAAAAAAAAAAAAGTGTGAGAACCTTTGCTTTCAGTATCTGGTGTGACCCCCTTGTGCAGCAATAACTGCAACTAAGCGTTTGCGGTAACTGTTGATCAGTCCTGCACACTGGCTTGGAGGAATTTTAGCCCGTTCCTCCGTACAGAACAGCTTCAACTCTGGGATGTTGGTGGGTTTCCTCACATGAACTGCTCACTTCAGGTCCTTCCACAACATTTCGATTGGATTAAGGTCAGGACTTTGACTTGGCCATTCTAAAACATTAACTTTATTCTTCTTTAACCATTCTTTGGTAGAACGACTTGTGTGCTTCGGGTCGTTGTCTTGCTGCATGACCCACCTTCTCTTGAGATTCAGTTCACGGACAGATGTCCTGACATTTTCTTTAGAATTTGCTGGTATAATTCAGAATTCATTGTTAAAACAAAACATTTTTCCAATAGCCTTCTGGCTTGTCCACATGATCTTTAGCAAACTGCAGACGAGCAGCAATGTTCTTTTTGGAGAGCAGTGGCTTTCTCCTTGCAACCCTGCCATGCACACCATTGTTGTTCAGTGTTCTCCTGATGGTGGACTCATGAACATTGGCTAATGTGAGAGAGGCCTTCAGTTGCTTAGAAGTTACCCTGAGGTCTTTTGTGACCTCACCGACTATTACACGCCTTGCTCTTGGAGTGATCTTTGTTGGTCGACCGCTCCTGGGGAGGGTAACAATGGTCTTGAATTTCCTCCATTTGTACACAATCTGTCTGACTGTGGATTGGTGGAGTCCAAACTCTTTAGAGATGGTTTTGTAACCTTTTCCAGCCTGATGAGCATCAACAACGCTTTTTCTGAGGTCCTCAGAAATCTCCTTTGTTCGTGCCATGATACACTTCCACAAACATGTGTTGTGAAGATCAGACTTTGATAGATCCCTGTTCTTTAAATAAAACAGGGTGCCCACTCACACCTGATTGTCATCCCATTGATTGAAAACACCTGACTCTAATTTCACCTTCAAATTAACTGCTAATCCTAGAGGTTCACATACTTTTGCCACTCACAGATATGTAATATTGGATCATTTTCCTCAATAAATAAATGACCAAGTATAATATTTTTGTCTCATTTGTTTAACTGGGTTCTCTTTATCTACTTTTAGGACTTGTGTGAAAACCTGTTGTTTTAGGTCATATTTATGCAGAAATATAGAAAATTCTACAGGGTCTCTTCCAGAAGTCAGAAAGCTGATTGGTAAAGTGTTCTCACTGATTAATCCCATGTTTAATCGAACTTCGTAACTATGAGGTTAAGGCATAACCCAACTGAAGCAGTGAAAACACACACACAAAAGTGTGTGAGCAGTTGGGGGTTAGGTGCCTTGCTCAAGGGCACTTCAGCCATAGACATAGATGGAATGGAAAGTGCTGTTCCTTCACAGTGTTGTGTATTGGGACGCCATTCGGCTGTTTTTGTTTCGATCGTTTACGTGCGAATCAGTTTATGGCGGCAATGATTGGCCTGTTGTTCATGAGTGCATATCTAGAACATACCAGAATAATTTGGACTGTTCAGGATATTACAGTGGATTGCTGGCTACGCCAAATTGTGTATGATGTAATGCCGCTCTTTCAAGTTCCATCTGGAAAGTTCGGCGGACTATATAAACAACGATATGCAGAAAAGAAGAGAACGGAGTTGACATGTGGGGGAGGTTCACGCCTTTGTGTTTTGAGGTCGAGGGGAGGAGCTGGGATGTCATCTTATTTGTAGTTCCGCATTGGTGTGGTTGAAAATTCAGAAGTCATCCCGATAGCCACATCTTTGTTAAATCCGCGGACTTGAAGCCGGTTGTTAATCAGTTGCTTATGGGATCATCACAGCAAGGCTTTCAGACAGATGAACCGCTCGGACTCGGAATTTGGCAACGCATCAGGGATCATTTTTCGGATTCTTTGCTTCAGGATATTTCATGGACTCTGAACACAGGCCAGTGTACTTTTTGTAATGCTGTTGAAATGGTGTCTTTTGCATGATATTCTCCTTTATTTTTTTTTTAATGAAAACTATTTTTATTTAATAAATCTACAAGCTGTATTCCAGTCTTTTCTGTTGCGTGTATATGAACTAAAATATGCAACAGAAAATTCAGCCACATATTTTCCTGCTGGTCCAGTGAATCGAACCATCGATGCTTTGGTCCAAGAGCTACTTCTCTAACCCTTAGGCCATGACTTCCCTCATGCAGGTATTCTCCTCTTCTTCAAAGTTTTAATAATCCCTCATGGTGCAATTTTTGTCTAATATATTGAAAATGGACACCAAATGTTTCAAGAGTTTTCAGTACCAAAATACTACAGGGATATTTTGTCAATCCTAGCTAGTAACTTCATTCATTCATCGTCCTTCCTCTTGTCCTGGTGTGTGTCAGGATGGGAGCAGGCGGAGGTGGTCAGTGCAGATGTTTCACACACTCCAGCTCCTCCTGTAGAATTCGCAAATGTTCCCAAGCCATCTATGGGATATGATTTCTCCAGCACGTCCTGGTTGTGCTGATGGAAGCCACCATCCTTCAACACAATCCAGGCTGATATTCAGACACAGAGGTGCGTCCTTTTGATTAAAACAACTGAACTGACCCCAGGTGAATTTTAATAAAAAATTTAATATAGAAACATTAAAAAGCCAGCTGAGGTCAACCTCAAGTCACAGCAAAGGAGCTGAACTGCAACTGTGAAAGAAAAAAAATATCCATTATGGAGTATTTTTGACGAAAAAGAATAAATAAAAAGGTCTTAATTCTTGCTGAACACAGGATATATTGAATAAAAATGCATTTCCAACAACAGCCTCGTTAGTGTCATGGCTCATAATTAGCACATTTTAAGCACCCTAAAGATTCTGGAGCCCATTAAAGAGAGAGCTGACATCAGAGTTCTTGTCTGACAACCAGTGAAGCAACAAAATGTACACTGCAGACATATGGCAGCTTCCGTGGACCGAATACCAACGAATTACAGAACACGCAAAGGAGTGAGAAAGAGACATGCTGAAAGAAAATATGGCAAAATCTGAAGATCACTTGGAAGAGCATCATTATGTCTATTAATTAAAATGTAAAGAACACCACAACCATCTACCAGAAATCAGTGAGCAGGTAAAGAAGGGATGTGTCACAATTTTTAAATTTTGTTTAAATACTCTGCTTTCGGTTTTGCTTTTGTAAAGATCACGCCTGCTAATAAACACTTCGATCCGTCTATCTTGTCGTGTCCTGATTACCAGATCTTTAACTCAGCCACATAACAAGTTGAACTCCTCCATACTCTTCCAGGTTTCCATCCGTTTGTCCGTGTAGAATGATGTCTGCAGCACCAGGTAGTTTGAGATGTTGGGGAACTCAACGGATGGATAATTTTCCAACTCGTAGGAAAAATCCTTCTTTGTTAGCGTGTAAGGATCTAATCCCATTGAGTGGTTTCTCTGTCCACTTCTTTTGAGTGTACTTCTTGGTTTTATTAGCTTGCTTGTTTGCTGGACACAAACATGGCAATAAGTTTGTGTTAATGGACCAGACTCCACTTTTGGATCATTAATCCCTTTTGACTGAGAATGCCCTGCATCCATGGTTTGGCTTCTGGCACATCCATACAGTTTTAAATACAATACCTACAATTAAAAACAGCTTGTTTTTATTGCATTTATTTAATCCCTGGGCTCCCGTCTGTAACAGGGAGTGATGTTGCATCCCATTAATACACTTTACAGTAGAGTATTAGATTCTAATAGAGTAGATGAGCCAAAATAACTGGGGATCTTTTTTTAATGGGCCCCGACTCGTTACAAGTATGAATAGGTGGGTCTTAAAGTAGAAAAGTTTGAGAACCCCTGTTCTAGATCATTCTAGAAAGCCATACTGGACTGATTCACTTCCAAGAACCTGAGTGTGTTGGAACGGCCCAGTCAAAGCCCAGACCTCAATCTGTTTGAAAACTGCTGTTCACCAACAAAAATGCTCTTCATCCAGTTTGAGTAATACTCCCAAGAGGAACAAGGGAAAACATCAGGTTCCAGAGGTGCAAAGCTGACCGATATCCCAGCTCTGATTACAGCCAAAGGTGGTTGGTTGTACCAAGTACTGACCCAGTACGTGAATACTTATTCAAGCAAAATCAGGGCTGCTTTTTATTTAATTTACCTCAGAGTCTCAATTTTAAAAATTCTGTTGTTTCAATTCCAGGTTGTAAGGCCACAAAATGTGGAAAGGCTCAAAGAGGTAAATACTTATCAATGCTCAAAAAAACTCATGTCCGATCATCCGAGACGACTAAAGTCTGTTCAAGAACGAGTAAAACTTTAATGGTAATCGTCTGATCAGACGACAAAAGTTAGCGCTGACAACCTAAGCAACACAGGCACTAAGAGAGCAGGGAACCAGTCTAAAGTAGTTCATCTCGTTTCACTGGAAATACATTAAGTTTTATTCATCAATACGACGATATATAAAAAGTACAAAAATATTTTGAGGAAATCATTGAAATTTTCTTTGTTCTGGTTATAATTCATCAAAAGTACGCGTGTTCGAGTGCACTGGAAAAGCTCGGCTCAGAGGGGTCCACGTAATTATACCAATTGGCTAAGAGCGACGAGGGTCAAGGACATCGTGTGCCAGCAGCGCGGTTGAAGCGGGCAGGTATCAAACTTGGAACTTTTATCTCACAATTGCAGTTAATAATAAACAATATCACTGAATAAATGTTCCCTACCTCTAACCAGTATATATAATTTAATTGTTTTGATGGTTTCATATATTTCATACATTACATTTATTTTCTAAATATTTATCAACATACTGCCATTGTGGCACAGAAGCCTGTGATTAGATTAGATTCAACTTTGTCATTGCACGTGTCACAGGTACAAGGCAACAAAATGCAGATTGCATCTAACCAGAAGTGCATAGCAGTAAATAAGTGTAATATACATAAATATAAATGCACAGGAATTACAGGGAATGGAATTGTATAATGATATGATAGATATTTACAGTATGTTTAAAATGTGCAATATGAATGAACTGTAGTGCAATGGTATGATACATAGATATTTGCAGTATATACAAAACACAGTATGAATAAACAGTGCAAATAGTGATAGTGCAATGAAGTCAGTTCAAGTCAATTCAGTTTGTTTGGGGGGGGGGGGGGGGGGGGGGGGGGGGTGTTTGAGCGTGTGTGGAGGGGGGGACCGTGGGGGAGCGGAGTTCAGCAGTGAGACAGCGGGGGACCTTCCTGAACCTGGTGGTTTTGGTCTGAAGGCTCCTGTAGCACCTTCCAGAGGGCAGGAGAGTGAACAATTTGTGTACTGGATGACAGGAGTCTTTGCTGATGTTTATGGCTCTCCTGAGACATCGCTTCCTGTAGACATCCTCAATAGCAGGAAGTGAGGCTCCCACGACACGCTGGGCAATCTTCGCCACTCTCTGCAGTGCCTTCCGGTCCGAGACAGAGCAGTTCCCATACCACACTGTAATACAGTTGGTTAGGATGCTCTTGATAGTACAACGGTAGAAGTTCACCAGGATGTCTGAAGAAAGGTGTTTTTTCTTCAGAGTCCTCAAGAAAAAAAAAAAAAAAAAAAAAAAAAAAGAGATGCTGGTGAGCCTTCTTGACCAAGTTGGAGCAGCTGGTTGTCCAGGTGAGGTCCTGCGAGATGTGGATCCCCAGGAATTTGAAGCTGGTCACATGCTCCACTGCTGCACCATTGATGTGGATGGGTGTGTGTGTGTGTGTGTGTGAGAGAGAGTGAACATTCCTCTTGAAGCCCACGATGAGCTCCTTGGTTTTATTGGTGTTGAGCAGCAGGTTGTTCTCGCTGCACCACACAGACCTCCTCCCTGTAGGCTGACTCATCGCTGTCCTTGATGAGGCCCATCACTGTGGTGTCATCCACAAACTTGGTGTTAGTGTAACGTACAGGTCTGCAGTCATGAGTAAAAAGGGAGTAGAGGAATGGGCTCATCATACAGCCTTGTGGTACGCCGGTGTTTAGGATGAGGGTGGAGGAGCAGTGATGGTCTAAACGAACATGTTGGGGCCTGTTTGTTAGAAAATCCAACAACCAGTTGCAGATGGGAGCACTGATGCCCAGATCTGTGAGTTTGGTGATGAACTTGGAGGGAATGACAGTGTTAAATGCTGAACTGAAGTCTATGAACAGCATTCTGGCCTATGTGTTGCCATTATCCAGGTGCAAGAAGACAGAGTGCAGTGCTAGGGAGACTGCATCTTCCGTGCTCCTGCTCTTACAGTTGGAAAATTGGTGGGGGTCCAGGGTAGGGGGAAGACAGGATTTGAGATGTGCCAGGACCAGCTGCTCTAAACACTTTGTAATGATGAGGGTGAGTGCTACTGGACGGTAGTCATTGAGACATGTTGGAGTGGAGTGTTTTGGTACTGGCATGATGGAGAAGCAGGTCGGAACAACAGCATGGGCCAAAGACATGTTGAATAAGTCTGTCAGGACCCCCGCCAGCTCCCCAGCACATGCTCTGAGCACACGTCCGGGGATGCCATCAGGGCCTGCAGCTTTGTGTGGATTGATCCTGCTCAACACTGCTTTGACATCAGTAGGGGAGAGTGTTAGGGGTGGGTGGTCTGTAGTCATCCTTGCCCGGGATGCAGACTCCTGGTTGTCCTTCTCAAACAGAGCATAGAAATAGTTGAGCTCATTAAGAAAGGAGATATCAGAGGATGGGAGGGAAGGGTTGTTGGACTTGTAGTCGCTGATGACCTGAATGCCTTACCACATACGTCAGGGGTTGGAGTTGGAGAAGTGCTCCTCAACCTTCTGTTTGTAGCAGTGCTTGGCCTTCTTGATGCCACACTTCAGGTCAAGTCTGGCTGCACATCTCCTGATCTGAAGGCACTGTTGCGGGCTTTCAGCAGTAGACAGACATCCCTGTTCAGCCAGGGTTCATGATTTGGGTACAAGGTGATCATTTTCTGGGTGGTGATGCTGCCTAATGGTGGTGGTGATGTAGTCCAGTACAGAGGAAGCGTAGCTCTCAATGTCTGTGTGGGAGTGACAGGTTGCTTGAATGGCAAACATATTCCAGTGTGTGTGTTTGAATTGGTCCTGCAGCACAGTGTCTGTCCCCTCTGGGCATAATTTATTGTTATTATGGGTTTCACACGTTGGATGAGTGGTGAGTACTTAGGGGTGAGAAAAAGAGAAAGGTGATCTGACTGTCCTACATGGGGGAGGGGTGTAACTTTGTAAGCTCCAGCTATGTTGGAGTAAACATGATCCAGTGTCTTATTTCCTCTTGTGTGGCAGGTAGCATGTTGATGCAGTCTGGGAAGTACTGTCTTCAAGTTGGAGTGATTAAAGGTCACCCACAAAAATAAAGGCAGCCTCTGGGTGGATTTCCTGCTGTTTGCTAACGGCTGCATGCAATTCTTCCATTGCAAACTTAGCATTAGTGTCTGGTGGTGCATATACAGCAGTAACGAAAACTGATGGGAGTTCTCTTGGGAGGTAAAAAGGTCTACATTTAACCATGAGAAACTCCACATTAGGTGAGCAGTGTCTCTCAGCGATAACAGAGTTTGTGCACCAAGCTCTATTTATATAAAATGCACAAACCTCCGCCTCTGGTTTTGCCGGAGCCATCGACAGTCCTATCTGCACGGACAGCATGGTGTCCTGCTAACTCAATAGCATTGTCCGGAATACTGCGGTTTAGCCATGTCTCTGTAAAGATCATGACACTGGAGTCGAAAATCCGTTTATTGCTGGTGATGCAGAGTGATTGGTGGACAGCCAACATAGGGTGTCTCCCATTGGTTGTAAATCGTGATATAAAAATCGCAAACACATACAGGACCCGCTGACTGGCAGTTCACATACTGAAGCCAAGCGGAAATGTTCGGCGTCTGTTGTTGTTGTCCGAAGAAAACTACAGCTAAAAAAGCTCTACTTAGTCAGAAAGAAGCGAAGGATAGATATACCAAGAGAACTAAGAAACCTTTCTCACATGCACACTTCAAGCACAGTGAAATTTATCCTCTGCATTTACCCATCTGAAGCAGTGAACACACGCACACAGAGCAGTGGGCAGCCACACCAGAGTGCCCAGGGAGCAGTCAGGGGTTCAGTACCTTGCTAAAGGGCACCTCAGGCCAAGGCCGCCCCATGTCAACCTAACTGCATGTCTTTGGATTGTGGGGGAAACCGGAGCACCCGAAGGAAACCCACGCAGACACAGGGAGAACATGCAAACTCTACACAGAAAGGCCCTCACCGGCCGCTGGGTTCGAACCTTCTTGCTGTGAGGCAACCGTGCTAACCACTACACCACCGTGCCGCCCACGTGGAAGTTAGAATTTACAACCCCGATTCCAAAAAAGTTGGGACAAAGTACAAATTGCAAATAAAAACGGAATGCAATGATGTGGAAGTTTCAAAATTCCATATTTTATTCAGAATAGAACATAGATGACATATCAAATGTTTAAACTGAGAAAATGTATCATTTAAAGAGAAAAATGAGGTGATTTTAAATTTCATGACAACAGCACATCTCAAAAAAGTTGGGACAAGGCCATGTTTACCACTGTGAGACATCCCCTTTTCTCTTTACAACAGTCTGTAAACGTCTGGGGACTGAGGAGACAAGTTGCTCAAGTTTAGGGATAGGAATGTTAACCCATTCTTGTCTAATGTAGGATTCTAGTTGCTCAACTGTCTTAGGTCTTTTTTGTCGTATCTTCCGTTTTATGATGCGCCAAATGTTTTCTATGGGTGAAAGATGTGGACCGCAGTCTGGCCAGTTCAGTACCTGGACCCTTCTTCTACCCAGCCATGATGCTGTAATTGATGCAGTATGTGGTTTGGCATTGTCATGTTGGAAAATGCAAGGTCTTCCCTGAAAGAGACGTCATCTGGATGGGAGCATATGTTGCTCTAGAACCTGGATATACCTTTCAGCATTGATGGTGTCTTTCCAGATGTGTAAGCTGCCCATGCCACACGCACTAATGCAACCCCATACCATCAGAGATGCAGGCTTCTGAACTGAGCGCTGATAACAACTTGGGTCATCCTTCTCCTCTTTAGTCCGAATGACACTGCATCCCTGATTACCATAAAGAACTTCAAATTTTGATTCGTCTGACCACAGAACAGTTTTCCACTTTGCCACAGTCCATTTTAAATGAGCCTTGGCCCAGAGAAGACGTTTGCGCTTCTGGATCATGTTTAGATACGGCTTCTTCTTTGAACTATAGAGTTTTAGCTGGCAACGGCGGATGGCACGGTGAATTGTGTTCACAGATAATGTTCTCTGGAAATATTCCTGAGCCCAATTTGTGATTTCCAATACAGAAGCATGCCTTTATGTGATGCAGTGCTGTCTAAGGGCCCGAAGATCACGGGCACCCAGTATGGTTTTCCGGCCTTGACCCTTACGCACAGAGATTCTTCCAGATTCTCTGAATCTTTTGATGATATTATGCACTGTAGATGATGATATGCTCAAACTCTTTGCAATTTTACACTGTCGAACTCCTTTCTGATATTGCTCCACTATTTGTCGGCGCAGAATTAGGGGGATTGGTGATCCTCTTCCCATCTTTACTTCTGAGAGCCGCTGCCACTCCAAGATGCTCTTTTTATACCCAGTCATGTTAATGACCTATTGCCAATTGACCTAATGAGTTGCAATTTGGCCCTCCAGCTGTTCCTTTTTTGTACCTTTAACTTTTCCAGCCTCTTATTGCCCCTGTCCCAACTTTTTTGAGATGTGTTGCAGTCATGAAATTTCAAATGAGCCAATATTTGGCATGAAATTTCAAAATGTCTCACTTTCGACATTTGATATGTTGTCTATGTTCTATTGTGAATACAATATCAGTTTTTGAGATTTGTAAATTATTGCATTCCGTTTTTATTTATAATTTGTACTTTGTCCCAACTTTTTTGGAATCGGGGTTGTACACACTGGTTCCATGGTGCCATTTTGCACAGGACTGTTCCTTTGATAACAGAAACAAAGCTCCAGCATTATTATAATACTCTTTCAAAACTCTCCACAGCTTAATATACCCTAAATTATTAATTCCTCTGCTACTAGAACTTTTCTTTCTGAAATTTGTCTGCATATATTGAAGTTATGGTTTTGTGGATTTATGCTGCTTCACCTATTTAAAAAAAAAAAGAAAAAAAGAAAAAAAAAAAAAAAAAAAACTGCATTCTGTCCTCTCCAAAATAAAATAAAGCTCTGGGCAAGTGGAATTGTTTTTCGGGCAAGTATGTTTTGGGTGCTGCTTGCCCATTGGGAAAGTAAGGCTAGGAGATTTTTTTTTTTCGAGGATTACTCATGCAACAGATTATAACTAGTTTTAAAGCACTTCCAAAGTGGTTATTTTTAAGACGCCGGTTGTGCGTTTGGGAACACTATATTGCTGGCTTCAGGCGTCTGTACACTCAGGTTTCCTTGGTCTTACAGCCAGTTTGGTGTGTATTGATATGACTTCCTATCCCAGTATTGGGAATCAGGATCTGATTTATGGTACAAATGACATTTTTGCAAACATTTTGTCAAAACGAGTTCATGTTATCTCACAAATCCCAGCTCCATCACTGCATCTGCTGACTGCTCTAAACATCTGTCTCTCTTTTGTGCACTTGTGCTCAGAAGGAAATACTTCACCCATGATGTTTCCTTCTGTGATTATACACTGTCTAATCTCCTGCTGATCCTCAGACTAAACACACACTTCAGCATCCTGACTCCTGAGATTCTGAAGTTTAGCCAATTAACCTTCACAGACAGATTAATAAGCCTGGACTGCGGGCTGATGTTTTCACATGTGGATGGATTAAGACATAATAGCTCATTATTTTGCTCATATGCCTTTTTTTTTTTTTTAAAGAAAAACAGTTTCATTACATAAATGTACAGTCGTTGATGATTGATTCGTCGTTAACATGACTCATGGCGTAACACTGTTCGGAAATTAACGATCTGTTAGTGTTTATGAGTCTGCAAGATTATTAAGAACCCAACCCAATGGGGCAGGTCGAGAATCTTGCTCGTGTTCGCTGCTTACAAACTCGCTTTTACTGCATGCTAGATAAATCCTACACAGCAACCAACAAAAACTGGATGTAAATAAACATTAAAGTGCATATCATGGGTAAATTCAGAAGCAAGATCAATGTAATTCTCCTATTTTATATTAAACTTTGGTCAAATATCTGTCACATTCTGCATTCTCTGCAATTTTTTTTTTTTTTACCTTGCGCAATACCCGAAAAATTCAGTTGAAATCAAGCCATTTGAGGCGAATTGGTCCGCCTCTGAAAAAACTTGGCGTTTGGATTTCCTGCCAAACATTGATTTTCGTGACGTCGCGTGCGGGACGCCTCCCTCTGACTTCTACGTCAGTGCTGGTTTGTTTATGAGAAAACGACCTGGTGGTTTTCTGCAAATTTCTTCAACGTTATCATGTAATTATTAAAATGGTTAACAGATGTATCGTAGGAGGGTGTAGCAACACCAATCTTGATGGGATTAGTACTCATCGTTTCCCAAAAGACCGGACAATGAGAGAGAAATGGGGGCGCTTGGTCTACACAGGCTGTGGACTGAAACCGTGCAAAGCTCGTGCAGCCTGCTGGCGCTTCTGCAGGTAACGTCACGAATCTGGCTCCAGACTCCCTTAGGATTTTTCCAGACTCGTTTTATTTTATTTTTTTTCTGCTGTAGACAGATGGCCTTGTGCAAAATTACCATTCTGGATGAGTGTGTAAAGGGACATACACTCCCGTTCAAAAGTTTTGGGGTCACCCAGACAATTGTGTGTTTTCCATGAAAAGTCACACTTTTATTTACCACCAGTAACAGTAAGAGGGCGCAGCGCCCCTGTTCCCCCGTTTAGATGAAAGCCTGCTATAACTTGGTTCATGAAACGCGCTTACAAAATATTTTCACTGTGAATATTTATTGTGTAATGGTGCAACGTGAGAGAGAGAGAGAGAGAGAGAGAGAGAGAGAGAGAGAGAGAGAGAGAGAGAGAATAGCCCTTAGGGCAGAGTCAATCCCGCCAGCAAAAATAGGGAAAAAAAAAGGAGCGATCTCACCTCTTCAGATGTTGGTTTAAGTCCTACAATACATTCCTCAAAAAGGGCGCAGAAGAACAAATTAATCCATCAACGTGTAGCATTCAATTTATTCCGGACCATTAAAGACGCCGCCTTCCACGTAGAATCATACGTCATCCTCGCCGCCATATTGGATGGGGCAAAGCGGAGAATAAAGATGCCTCGTTCATGTGCTGCGTTTAACTGTACCAACAGGTTTGCCGTCCAAACGAGATCACATGGGATTACCGTATTTTCTGGACTATAAGCCGCTACTTTTTTCCTAGGTTTTGAACCATGCGGCTTATACAAAGGTGCGGCTATTCTGTGGATTTTTCTTCCACCGCTAGGGGCGCTCTAACCGGAAGTAGAATCAAAAATAAGATAGACGAAAAATCAATGCAAAGAAGAATTAGCAGATCTTTAGCAGATAGATAGAACACGCACGACAAATTACTAACTGGTAATTATTTTCAAATCCAGCGAAGATGATTAAAGTGACTTGTGGTTTCAAACACAGGAGAAATGAAGGTAAATAAATACTGGTTATTTTCTCTTGGTTCTGTTCCGTTTTAATCAGCAAAGTTGCTGCTGTGTTAAAAGGCACTGTTCGGAAAGAATCTGTTCAGGTACATACATGTACATTTACAGTACAAAATCGTTCTGTACATGCAGTAAATATCTAATTTTTCAACATAGATATCTGCGGCTTATAGCCCGGTGCGGCTTGTATATCTTTTTTTTAATTTTTTTAAAAAAATAGAGCGGATGCGGCTTATATACAGGTGCGCTCTATAGTCCAGAAAATACGGTACCTTTCACAGGTGAGACTGGAAAAATACTTTTCGTTGTATTTGGTCATTATAACGTAATTTTACGAACAGATTTTTCTGACTGTGGCTAATATGAAGTCTCGCACATAATAGTTTATGCGCATGCGTCCTTACTTCTTCTATTGCTCTGGTGTCTCCGATGGGACTGTCTTACAGCTGTAGGTATCATGCCGCCATCTTGTGTCAGAACTACAATTCCCAGGCAACTTCCGCGTGACCTACGTCACGCGTGGGCGGGATCATCTACGTCAGTCCGCCATGCGCGTATAAGTCCAGGCGGAAGCTCTGCCATTTTGTCTCTCACGTCCGGTTTTCAAGGAAGCTAGACGCAGAAAAGACATGCTCTCCGCCAAAAAGACGTCTTCTTTCTTGCAAGATTCACCATCCAGCGCATTCTGTGCCTAACCACTGGCCAAGGTAAAAGTCCAGAATAGCGCGATCTTTAAACTCAACCTGAGTTACAACCGGTGTCTTCGTATTAGAAGTGACGTCACGACTGCAGCCCAGGCAGTTAAAAGTTAAGAAGCGATTGAATCCTTTTTAACTCAAAAGCGCTGTGCATCTTATTCTGATCAGAGACTTTTCCTCACGAACGCTGAGGTTCGGACCAAGAATCCTCTGCTTTCCACGGGAACCACCCAAGTGCTCCGCTGGACCCGAAAGTTTTCTACGCCTCCATCACGAGCGGCTCACGTGCTCCCACGGCGAGGCCCGAAACTACACCGGCGAATAGTTCTTCATATCTTGCTAAAGGCAGGATTAAGTAAGATTTTGGCATTTGGGCATAATTAGGATAGTCTTAGGAATTTGCTTTTATTGGAATAGTGTGAATTTAAACCCAGGTTTATCTGTTACACTGTTAGACACGCAGCGTGTTGATTTATTTTGGTTCTATGTTCTCTCAATTATTTAATAGATAGGCTGCGCATGCTTTTCTTTGCTTACTAACATTTTAATTTCCTTATCATACATTTTGACCTTATCAAGGCTTCAGTGAGTTTGATAATGTTATGAGTGTGGAATCTTTGTTACTGAGAAAACACGTGTTCAACAGGCCTGATACACTTTAGATAGCTTCCCTTTGTCTTTAGCGACACGTGCTCAGTAGGCCTCACCAGGCCTAACAAACACACTTTAGCTAGGCCATAGGGCCGTTCACAAACACACACTAGCAACACAAGGCTAATCTAGGCCTCCACCACATGTAGTTAGCTACACGAGGCTAAACACATGGTCAAGTCCTTCACACACACACACAAGCACACAATAACAACAGAGCTAATCCTTTGTTCTACTTAGATAACATTCCTTTGTTTTAGCTAGCAACAAGCTAGGCCATACACACACCTCACTGCTTGTATATATTGATTTATTATTTTTATCTTTGTTATAATAAATTCATTTATTAAACAAACTGTGTTTATTTGTGTGAACAATATATGAAGTCCCCAATCTCCCTCGAATTCAAAAGGGTGCATATAAAAGTTATGTAATGTGGTAAGTGATTGTAATAATTTGGAAATATACCATAATCTAGCTGTTGGTAATTTATTATTAAGCACCAGGATTAATGGTATGATTCACTAAATGATTCACTGAACGATTCACTAAATTATTCATTGAACAATTCACTATACGATTCACTAAATGATTTGTTGAACGATTCACTTCAAATGAGTGATTCTATGGTATGATTCAATTCAAATGAGTCAAAGTAAACGATTCAATGGGATTGATTCGTTTTAATTATTAACCTTCAAATTTAATGAGACTGATGAGATTGATCACTTAATTTCAATAATTAACTGATTGCACCCACACAGCGCACCTTGAGGTGTGGCATGTGTATTGCATCGTTTTCAGCAAGCGTTGCCATATGTACCTGATATTTTACTGATCCATTGCCCATGTGGACGCGATATTTTTTTTTTAAAAATCTCGTTGCCGTTGTCGTGTGGATGTAGCCTCAATCTGCTCAAAGGAAGGTCAGTTTTATAGCTTCTCTAAAGAGCTCAACTGTTTTCAGCTGTGCTAACATGATTGTACAAGGGTTTTCTAATCATCCATTAGCCTTCTGAGGGAATGAGCAAACACATTGTACCATTAGAACACTGGAGTGAGAGTTGCTGGAAATGGGCCTCTATACACCTATGGAGATATTGCACCAAAAACCAGACATTTGCAGCTAGAATAGTCATTTACCACATTAGCAATGTATAGAGTGGATTTCTGATTAGTTTAAAGTGATCTTCATTGAAAAGAACAGTGCTTTTCTTTCAAAAATAAGGACATTTCAAAGTGACCCCAAACTTTTGAACGGTAGTGTACTTTCATATAAAAAAAAAAATGCACTAGCCAGTCACGGGTTTTATGTTCCCTTTAGTAGGCCTCCGTCGGTCGTAATTGACCATTGATAATTTCCGCTCCCTTTATTTGCTAATATTCCACTCCCAGTTAACGGCTGGAGCTTTGAGAGTCAGGACTGCAATCATGTGTGTCCTACCAACACTGATCAGATCAGTACACACACACTGCTGTGGTTAATCAGCTCTGTAAATGCAGCCCTATTGGCCATAAACACAGAAAATTTGCTGCTTCAATAAAACCTAAAACATTTCCAATAAAAACATGTGACTTCAGAACGACCCTCGACATTCATCATACTTAATGAAACCAAAGCACAGTCAAGTCACTCAGTTTTTACGAGCTTCTGTGTTAAAACGTCTGTTAACACCATCATAATCAGCAGCTCCATGTCTTTATGAAGTTTAGACAGTAATATCGACAGCAATGCTCCTAATTTATACCGTATAAAGCGAACACTTACATCAGACACCTCCACACAGGTTTCAAGAGGTGTACTGTCCTGTCAGAAGTGTATTTAAAAGCTTAGAGAGTAAAAATATCTTGAATACAAGTAAATTTATCTAATATTTCTTGCAAGATTGTTCTAAATCAAATGTCCTGATTTTAGATGCATTTACTACCCTGTCCACACTAGGGATTTTATACCGATACGAAACTACTTTCGTACCGCAACACCGGTCCACACTAGCAACTATACCGGTACTGTAGCGGTATAACTGTATCGGTACGAAACCCACAAATGTATGGGTTTCGTACCGGTACAGTATCGGTACTGTAGCGCTTCACTGTAGTGTGGACAGATGAAGCGGTCCTGTATCGATACAGATATAATGCGCATGCGCAAAGTCACACACCTCAATCGATGTCTTCGCTGAATAAAATAGTGAAGAACGGAGTTTCGTTTGTTTCTTTCTCAACTGCCTCGCGCGTTTTATACAATTCGACTGAATAAATGACCACCAGAAATACAGACTGTACACTGACAACAAAAAGCACGCACACGTTGTTTCATCCGCCATGTTCTCGGAAGGAGGTTACTCGGTAACCACGGAAACATTTCGCGCACGCGCATTTCAACTTCCGTGAAAGAAAACCGCAAACATTTCTCGCTAGTGTGGACGGATGCACTAAAGTGTACCGGTATACTTTGTATCGATACAGTTATACCACTATCGTACCGGTATATATGTGAACACAGCATACGTTTCTAAAACTTTAAATTCATTAATTATTTTTAACAAAAATAAAAATCTGCTAAAAAGAACAAAAAGTGTAACAGTAGGCATGAGAGCACAGACACTGGAGACTCCTTCCGGCTCTACACAAATTAACCGGCGCGGCGCACAGTGCGTGTTGTGTAGTATGTACGGTGTGGTGCGAGTGGTGTGTGTAGCTCACTTGCTGCTCAGAGTGCAGTTGTGCTGTTTGAGACTCAGCTCTCTCTGCTGGATCTGCATCACTTCCCTGGACAAATCCTCTGGCTTCCTGTGAACAAAATGACTTGATCTTATTTCAGGTGATGCACTACAGAGGAACAACACACACAACAGAAACGTTCAGAAAATCTCACACAAACTAACAGACTTCCCTGAACCTCATTATGGCTCGCCTTTACCTCTCAATCCAGAGCATCAAACTCGATATTAAATTATCCCTCAACCAATCAACACACTACTGCTTAGTGTCATCACATCATCCTCCCATAAACAAAGAGCTGTGATTCATGAGTTAACTGCAGCAGAACACGGTGACACACACGCACAGCCAGTTCCTCTGTAAACGATGATCACTTCCACCGCGGCTGCAATGTGATTGATCAGGTGATTAATTCTCCAAAACTGCAGCTCTGACAGATAGTGAAAGGTAGTTACAGCTGCTAGAACTGATAACCAGAACATGTTCCTTGAACATTCCACGGATAAACATGATGTTACTTAATAAAAAACAATCATTAATGTGTAGGTCACAACCGGACGTACAATTTTTTGGCTGTACGATTTTTGGCGTTTCCCCAAATCGCTGTTTTTTTTTTTTTTGTTCGTGGAGAAAGACGCACGTTGGCCGCAAGTTTGTCTTGCAACCTGAAAAAAAACGTAAGCGCCCGTAGAGTTTGTTTGACATGACAAGACAAAGAACCTCTGCGGCCGGTCTACGGCTCGAAAATCAGCACGTCACACGCGCGCCCTCCGTGCGTTTCTTGCGTTTTTTGCACGTAGACCGGCCGTAGGAGCACGTACGGCCGGTTGTGACCTAGGCCTAAGTTGCCGTCAAGGAATAAAACACTGATAAGCGTGGTGCGAGTGCAGTGACTCTGCTCCATCACAACATGCTGTCCTTGATTATTTTTCCTCCAACAGCACATGACCCAGTGGTTCATTCCATCCAGTTTTAGTGAATGTGGTCACATTAAGTTCCCTAAATAAACTAAATTCACCAGATATCTTCGTAATAAAGGTTAAAGAGTGAAGAGATTTAAAAAAAAAAAAAAAAAAAAAGTGTTCTACTGGAGATAATTAAATGTGATGATTCGGTGAATGAAGATGTTGAGGATGAACCTGTAATTAGTGTTATCAAAACTTTCTGATAAACTGAAGCCTTAAATGTCATCACCACTCCACTCATTAATGCAAGTAAACTTTTTTTTTTTAACGAGACCGCATGATTATTTCCGTGAATCATTAAGTGTAATTATAGAAGATGAGGCTGGAGAAGGCAGCAGACACCATGAAATTAGCTCCTGACTTGCATGCTTAAACACTTCCTGTACCCAGGCTAAAGGAGGGGCAGATCATCACACTAACTCACACATTGCTGATCTTATACTTTATCTCCCTCTCTCAAGATCAGCCACCATCCTGTCTTGCACCCTAAATACTATACCTCCATCACCACCGCCACCCTGTAGTGCACCCTAAATACAACAACACCACCACCACCACCAGCAAGACCTTCCAGAGAAACTACGTGAACACACCCCGGACCTGTTGTATGAACCTCAACATGCTGCATAAAGTCTAATTCAGGCTCTGGGATGTAGTGGCACAAAATATGGAAACGCCTAAGAAAAGATCAATTTTGCATACTTCATCAGTGCAAATGACATCAGAACCTGCATTGAAAGCAACTGAAATACATTATGGACATACAGAGAGACCTTTTAACCACAATTTTATACTTTAACCATGAAAACACTACATTTAGCAATTTTGACCATTGTTGTGTGATAAACATCATAACATTGGAAATAGTATCTCTTTTTGTCTAGTTTAGCCCCAAAAACCTTCTTAAATCGCTCCTTGTTGGGCAGTCCTACCACTCATCCATCCATTATCTGTAGCCACTGATCCTGTTCTACAGGGTCGCAGGCAAGCTGGAGTCTATCCCAGCTGACTATGGGCAAGAGGCGGGATACACCCTGGACAAGTCGCCAGGTTATCACAGGGCTGACACAGAGACAACTATTCATACTCACACCTACGGTCCACCAATTAGCCTAACCTGCATGTCTTTGGACTGTGGGGGAAACCGGAGCACCCGGAGGAAACCCATGCGGACACGGGGAGAACATGCAAACTCCACACAGAAAGGCCCTCGCCAGCTGTTGGGCTCATACTCAGGACCTTCTTGCTGTGAGGCGACAGTGCTAACCACTACACCACCGTGCCGCCGCAATCCTACCATGATGTGCTAATTGCTCCACAGAATCATGTGGTCTCGACAAATAATTCATTAGAAAAAAGTATTTATCCTCTGACCACAGCCAGACAACAGGCAGAAATGGCACCAGAGAGAGAAACTACAGAAGAGCAGCGAATTAGGATGAAGGTTTTGAGGGAGGAGGGCCATTCATACCGAGCCATAGCAAAGAAACTGCATGTGACCCACAGTCGTCGTCTTCTGGCTATTCCTGATTAGAGGTCGCTACAGCGGATCTTTCATCTCCGTTGCCCCCTGTCTTTCGCATGCTTCTCTACCACACCTGCCACTTTCATGCCCTCTCTCACCACATCCATGTATCTCCTCTTTGGCCTTCCTTGTTTTCGTGTGTCTGGCAGCTCCATCCTCAACGTTCTCCTTCCAACATGTTCTGCACCTCTTCTCAGGATGTGCCCATGCCATCTCAGTTTCATCTTTCTCAGTTTAATTCCCAAGCTCTCCACATGTGCCGTCCCTCTGACGTGCTCGTTCCTTATGCTGTCCAACCTGGTCACTCCCATCACATCTTACCTTTCACTTTTGCTGGGACCTTCCTATCACAAATGACTCCCGAAATCCTTCTCCAACTGTTCCACCCTGCCTGCACTCTCTTTCTTACCTCACTATCGCAGCCCCCATTTTCCTCCACAGTTGGCCCCAGGTACTTGAATTCACCAACTTTCTTTACGTCTACTCCTTGCATCTTCACTCCACTCTCATCCCCATTCTCATTGATGCACATGCATTGCTCACCTTCATTCCAATGCATACCTCCATCTCTCCAAACCCAACTTTACCTCCTTTCTACTTTCACCACATCACAATATCATCCGCAAACATCATGTTCCATGGTGACTCTTCTCATTTTGTCCGTCCGTGCACATGACCCACAGTGCTGTCTGGAAACGCCTTCAGCGTCACCAGAAGACCGGGAACTTCAAGAACATTTCAGGCAAAGAAAGGAAGAAAAAGTTGACTAAAGCTGATGTCTAGTACCTCAAGACTACATCCCTATGAGAGAGGAAGAAATCAAGCAAGGAACTGGCACAGGACCTCCAAGATGCTACAGGCGAGGAAGTCTCCCCATGACTGGTTAGGAAGACGCTCTCAGCAGAAGGCCTCAAAGGTCATGTGTCAGTGCACAAACCTTCGTTGAGAGGTGGAAATAAGCAGAAGAGACTTAACTGGGCAAAAATTCACAGGAGTTGGACTTCTGAGCAGTGGAAAAGGGTCATGTTCTCAGATAAGAAGAAATTTGAATTATTTGGCAACGTTATGCGGCAGTATGTCAGGTGCAGAAAGGGAGAAAGATACAAGGCAAACTATTTCTCCCACAGTAAAACACGGCAGAGGGGCCCTGCAAGCATGGGGAGCAATCACCTACAATGGAGTTGGTCATCTCGACAAAATAGATGGGACCGTCACTACTGACAAGTGCAGGCAAATCCTTATCCATCATGCTGTGCCTTCTGGAAGAGCCCTCATTGGCAACAACTTTATCTTCCAGCAAGATAATGACCCAAAACACACAGCCAGGGTGGTTAAACAGGATTTACAAAACGGCAGCTTGACAATTCTTGATTGGCCAACCTGAAGTCCTGACATGAATATAATTGAGCAAGTCTGGACCTACATGGCGCGAGAGAAGGTGAAAAGGGCTCCTTCGAACATGCCACAGCTCTGGGAAGTGTTGCAAGACATATGGAGATCAATTCCACTTGATTTGATTCATAAACTTTATGATCGCATGCCTGATCATCTCAGTGCACTGCACAGAGTCAAGGGGTTCCATACCAAATATTGATATTTTATAAAATGATTTACTCTGGTTACTTGTAGCATTTGTTTGGGATTATGAAAATGGTTACTTTGCTAAGAGAACTTGAGAACAAAAAGGTCAAATTTTGGGTTGTTTTGTCATTTTTGGTAGGTGTTTCCATATTTTGTGCCAATACTGTAAAGGGAACAGACAAGTGTTCAAACTGGAAACTAATGCCACTTTTCCACTACCAGCGCGGCTGAGTCGGGCTGAGCCGTGCGGTGCGGAGTTGGGCTGAGTCGAGCTGAGTGGGGCTGTTGGAGTTGCATTTCGACTACAACCGCGCTGAACCGTGCTGGCTGGAAGTGGGTGGACACACTGGGTGGAGTTAGCGAAAGTGGGTGGACATCACGTGATGTCGTTAGGTGGCGCAAACAGTGACATCAGTGACCTTTTAAGCGGTAGTCTCACGACCCGGATAGTAAACAATAAACATGGAGTCATTAGTGTTGCTGGTCTTGGTGCTGTGGCTTGTTGTCACCGACAACGCCAACAGATACTGGCAAGAGCGTATAGATGAGGCGAGGCGCATAAGGCTTCAGAAATTCTCGTAATTCGTAATTCTTCTTCTTCCGGGTTTACGGTGTTTACAGATCCCAGCGTGCTCGCGGGGCGTGTCTGGGCATGTGAGGACACTCCTCACCAATCAGTGCACAGGGGAGTGTCTCCTCACGCCCCTAGCCCCACTCGGCTTGGTTTGGCTCGCTTCAGCCCCACTCCAAAACCGTGCGAGTTTTGGGTGCTGAGCAGGGCTGAAGTGAGCTGAGTCGTGCTGCTCTGAGGTAGTCGAAACGCGAGCCGTGTCGGGCTGAAGTGAGCTGAAAAAGGGTAGTGGAAAAGGGCCATAAATCAGCAATGCCAAAACCCATCTCTCTCTACCTCCCTCTACCGATTATTCTAACACCACAGCAACTTACCAATGATCACAATTTTCTATTCATTAAAAATAATTTATCCATTTATGGTTACAGTTAATGTGGAAGCTCTTGTTTTCATGATAGCAGCTGTAAACGGTCGTTCCTTCAGCATCCTTGCTTTATTTCTCTCAAAGTTAATAAGAAAAAAAATTCGAACAGGTTGTTGGGTTTTGTTTAGTTTTTTTTTGTTACCGAGAAACTGTAAAGTGCAAACTCCTCTGCACTGCCATCAGAGGCTCCTTCCATAAAGATGACAGAAATCAACGTTTCCTGAAAGAAAACTTTACCGCCTCAATGATTTTTAATCTGTTCATGTGGATCGCCCGCCGGGTGATTAGCGGTTACTACAGAAACACATTCCAGGCAATCAGAATCCAGAGTTGGAGAACTGACAGCGCTAATGGTAAAGCTAAAGCAACAATTCTGCAGTATGTTTACGCAGATTTTTATATACAATTATTTATAAAGGCATGCAGAGAGGGCGATGAAGAGTATTTCACTGCTTAAAAGGAGTGCAGAGAAATAAGACACGAGTGTGTGTGACCAAATAAAGCCTCAACATTTTACACATCTCACCATAAGACTGACTGACAGATACACACGCAGGCTCTTCATGGGCGTGATGCGTAAACAGAACAGGACAGGAAAAAAAAAAAAATCCAGACTGATTTTGTTTGATCAGAGCACCCTCCTGTGGTCAGGATTATCATGTTTTTGGAAGCATGCATTCCATTACAGCCTCATTATTAATCCCTACTTTGGGAATATTAATAAAAATTCAGGGATTTTAATCAGCAGAAGTGAATTAATCGATGATTGCCAGCTTTAAACAGCGAGTCCTGGTGTCATTATGAAGAAAACCATCAACATGACAGGATTTCCTTCTCACAGTACATTAGGATGGAATGATATTTCTAGACATCATGTCCTGAAATGAGTTTTTGCAAGAAAGAAAAGTTATTACAGATTTCACTTCATTTATTAAGGAAGGAATAAAACCATTAGGGGTGTGCTGCTATAGGGAAATGATCAACACCAGAGTGATGCAAATTGCTGTTAAAACCCGGAGCTTTAATTTATTTACTATAAACAGTGCTATGCTGAAGAGGATTTACATATTAATGAACCATGTCATACTTGTATCCATTTATAGCTACTTTTATATGTTGATATAAATATGACCATAAACGTTTGACAGAGCTATAAAACCATATGAAATGGGACAATCGCACAAAGCATTTCCAGTCTGCTGCTTGTGAGTTTCTGCAGTGATCACTCCTGAGAATAACGACTGAGTGCAGGCAGAAACACTAAACCCTGAAAGGGGAATAATTCATTCACTGACACTTCATTTCTCTTCAATATTAATCATTAAAACAGTGATGTCCGATAGTTTTCTGCTCTCACACAGTAAAAGGGTTTAGTGTAACATCTCTCTCACACACCTAGGCAGAGCACGGCCACTTGTATAAGAGCACTTCTCATTCAGAACATGAATTCCTGCCCTCTCGTTCCCTCTCTGTGTGGATGTAAAGCCCACTCAGATCTGGTATGGTCATGGTATGAAATAACGCTTCCTAAACCAGTTCACTTGAAACACACCTCCTGCTGACTGACAGCTCTGGTATTGGAAGAAAATTACTCCTGAGGAGTGTGAATTGTCTGCAGCTCATCAGTTAGAAACACTGAACATTTCAGTAACGTCTGAGAGAACCCCATGGAGAACACTGATCCACATCCAGCTGCTTCCATCATCTCCATATCTTCAAGTCGGAGAACAGCACGGTGATATAAATGCTATTAATGGTAAGTAAGTAAGAAAGACAGACAGACAGAGACAGACAGACAGACAGACACAAAAAGACAGACAGACAGACAGACACAAAAAGACAGACAGACAGACAGACACAAAAAGACAGACAGACAGAAAGAGAGAGACAGACAGACAGACAGAAAGAGAGAGACAGACAGACAGACAGACAGACAGAGACAGACAGACAGACAGACAGAGACAGACAGACAGACAGACAGACAGACAGACAAAAAGACAGACAGAAAGAGACAGACAGACAGACAGAAAGAGACAGACAGAGACAGAGACAGACAGAGACAGACAGACAGACAGACACAGACAGACAGACAGACAGACAGACAGACAGAAAGAGACAGACAGACAGAAAGAGACAGACAGACAGAAAGAGACAGACAGACAGACAGACAGAGACAGACAGAAAGAAAGAGACAGACAGACAGAAAGAGACAGACAGACAGAAAGAGACAGACAGACAGAACGAACGAACGAAGTAATAAAGCAGGACTTCAGGAGCTGTGCTTTGGGTTTGTGTCGTGTTGATCCTGGACAGTTTACATCAGCACGAAATAGAATCCCATCTAAAAGACCTCTCTGTTCCAAACGCACACAGTGATGGACAGACTGGAATATTAACTTATTTATTCATTCCAAAAGTCATGATCAAATTCTAATACTACTACACGAGTTCCAGCTCCACGTAGAAGAGGGATACGGTATGACGCTCAAGACTGAGTTAAAGAGCGCAAGTTCTTGGTTCCTTACCTGATGTTGAGGCTGGTGGTCTGGCCGATGTTCTCCCAAGCCTGCAGATTCTCAGTTAACTTCTGTTAAAGGAAGAAGAACAGGTTAGAGATTTGTACAGATAGAGAAGAATCCATGCAGCGTGTTGGTAACACGAGTCTCTGTGCCATCATTAATTTTAATTCACAAGAACCGGAATGATTTCTGCTGAAGCGGATAAAAGACGAGCTACACTGACTATGCTCTCCTGCACTTCTATACGAGGAATAAAACAGTGTTGTGCTGTTAGAGGAAAATCAATAACACAAAAGTTACAACCCTAAACATGATTATTTTCCTACAACAGCATGTTTGAGTGTTTTTGCTCCTTCATATATCAACTCAAATATCAAACTTTAATTACAAAATGACAAACTTATCCCTTTATAGTTGCCTTCAATGTCGTTGAAACACGTTCTTTCCTGCTCTCACTTCATGTCAAAATAAAAATATGCTGCTTGTCATGTTACTGAGGAACCTGAAAATTAGTTTCACCTCCGACACTGGAGACTCCTTCCATCAACGTCTCCTGACAGAAGACTTCACACAAGTGAACGAACCGTTACGAAGGAAAAGATAACATACTAGAACGAGCGCACTAATATAAGCCTGCACTACTGCGAGAGCTGCTGTTATAGAGAATTAATCAACACCTTGTGACAAATCAGATCTGTTAAACTATAACTATCTGACTTCACTTCCTGTCCATATTCTCTACCTCATCCTACAGGAAGGAGCTCGGATTCCTCCACACAGATGACAGAGCACCAGGAGGTCCAGGCTGCTGAAACAGTCATCGCTGTGGAGCGCCACTCTTCCTTCATAAAACTACAGTGGTTCTTGAAAGTTTGTGAACCCTTTAGAATTTTCTATATTTCTGCATAAATACGACCTAAAACATCAGATTTTCACACAAGTCCTAAAAGTAGATAAAGAGAACCCAGTTAAACAAAGGAGACAAAAATATTATACTTGGTCATTTATTTATTGAGGAAAATGATCCAATATCACATATCTGTGAGTGGCAAAAGTATGTGAACCTTTGCTTTCAGTATCTGGTGTGACCCCCTTGTGCAGCAATAACTGCAACTAAACGTTTGCGGTAACTGTTGATCAGTCCTGCACACCGGCTTGGAGGAATTTTAGCCCATTCCTCCGTACAGAACAGCTTCAACTCTGGGATGTTGGTGGGTTTCCTCACATGAACTGCTCGCTTCAGGTCCTTCCACAACATTTCCATTGGATTAAGGTCAGGACTTTGACTTGGCCATTCTAAAACATTAACTTTATTCTTCTTTAACCATTCTTTGGTAGAACGACTTGTGTGCTTAGGGTCGTTGTCTTGCTGCATGACCCACCTTCTCTTGAGATTCAGTTCATGGACAGATGTCCTGACATTTTCCTTTAGAATTCGCTGGTATAATTCAGAATTCATTGTTACATCAATGATGGCAAGCCATTCTGGCCCAGATGCAGCAAAACAGGCCCAAACCATGATACTACCACCACCATGTTTCACTGATGGGATAAGATTCTTATGCTGGAATGCAGGGGTTTCCTTTCTCCAAACAAAACGCTTCTCATTTAAACCAAAAAGTTCTATTTTGGTCTCATCCGTCCACAAAACATTTTTCCAATAGCCTTCTGGCTTGTCCACGTGATCTTTAGCAAACTGCAGACGAGCAGCAATGTTCTTTTTGGAGAGCAGTGCCTTTCTCCTTGCACCCCTGCTATGCACACCATTGTTGTTCAGTGTTCTCCTGATGGTGGACTCATGAACATTAGCCAATGTGAGAGAGGCCTTCAGTTGCTTAGAAGTTACCCTGGGGTCCTCTGTGACCTCGCCGACTATTACATACCTTGCTCTTGGAGTGATCTTTGTTGGTCGACCACTCCTGGGGAGGGTAACAATGGTCTTGAATTTCCTCCATTTGTACACAATCTGTCTGACTGTGGATTGGTGGAGTCCAAACTCTTTAGAGATGGTTTTGTAACCTTTTCCAGCCTGATGAGCATCAACAACGCTTTTTCTCAGGTCCTCAGAAATCTCCTTTGCCCGTGCCATGACAAACATGTGTTGTGAAGATCAGACTTTGATAGATGCCTGTCCTTTAAATAAAACAGGGTGCCCACTCACACCTGATTTCAATCAATGGGATGACAAACACCTGACTAATTTCACCTTCAAATTAACTGCTAATCCTAGAGGTTCGCATACTTTTGCCACTCACAGATATGTAATATTGGATCATTTTCCTCAATAAATAAATGACCAAGTATAATATTTTTGTCTCACTGGGTTCTCTTTATCTACTTTTAGGACTTGTGTGAAAATCTGTTGTTGTTTTAGGTCATATTTATCAGACCCTCCAGGATTTCGCGATTTGCACCATCAACGCAAATTCAACCAATCCCCGCGAATTCAGGGCGGTGTTGCAATTATATCCAATCACCGCAACTTTCCCGCAAATTTGACCAATCGTTGGCGTCGTCTTGGTGACGTCGACAAACTACCTTCCGCCTTACTTCCGTGTATACGTTCAAGAGAAGCAGCATGTGCGCAGTGTTGTCCGATTGAGCGGTTTCCCGCCCAATTGGGCGGTTTTAAGTGCATTTTGGTGGGTTTTGAACATATTTTGGGCTGGAAAACGTCAGCAGTATCTGGCAACACTGCATATGCGAGTCAGGGTTTATATAGGCTTAAATTCTGTTACTGAAAGTGTGTTATGTTTACAGTGAAGGACTGTGTGCACTTTATGTTTTTACTTAATACAAGAAATTAATGGATGCCGACATTTTTGCCAAAATGGTATTTTATTTTCCATTGTTTAGGCAGCTTCAGCATCATACTGTGAGATTCTGTTCAAATTGTTTTTTTTCCCCTTCTATGAAGCCTGAGCCATTTATTTTATTAGTTTATAATTGTTTAATTTAGTCTTCAGGAAAGACTGCCTGCACTAGGGCTGTAACAATATGCGTATCGAATTCGAAATCGCGATACGCAGAGCCACGATCTGTGTCGCGATACAAGAAGGCAGAATCGCGGTACACCCTTTCAAACTTCTCCTCAGCCCAAAAACAGAGGCGCTTCCAAACTTCAATTTATGAATACTTTACTTTTTATTTAAATTACATTTTAAACTTACTTAAATTACTTTTATTTTTTATATCTATTAGTAAGTCGTTTTTTCGCCGACCTGCGACAATCTTCTGCGAGTCACGCAACGTCCACACTCGCCACTGGCAGAGCAGTCATTTCTTTTAAGCGGTCACCATTCTGGTTGCGACGCGGGGAGCGAATCTGTAAACAAGCAGCTCATTGGCTGGCTAGGTGTGCCACAAGCCAATCACAATCACTTGACCGGAAAGGCATGCAGTGTTGCCAGATTGGGCGGTTTTAGGTGCTTTTTGGCTGGTTTTGAACATATTTTTGGGTGGAAAACAGCAATATCTGGCAACACTGAAGGCATGTCTGCTTCTGCAGCGGTTACATTTTGACACGCGAGCAATGTTTCACTATAAAAATTCCGTAATTTCCATCTGTTTTCCACGATCTCAGAAAATCATTGGCCCTATGAGAGTGAGACAGTGAGAGAGCCACCCCCCCAAAAAAAATCTTAACGGATTTACATGATTTGGAAAAATGACTTTTTCAGAACCGAAAAAACCAGAGCTTCCGGCTCAACAGTATTATTTTGAGAAATAAAACAATCTTTGGATATACATTTGTTCATTTTTGCATACATATTACTCATTCTCTGCAGTGGTCTGAATTATTTGTTATTAAATAGTTAATGTAAGTAAGTAAATGTTAATAAGTCAAATTTACTACTTTAAAAAAACATTTTAAAAAAATCGTGGGTGTATCGAATCGTGGGTCAAAAATCGCGATACGAATCGAGTCGTGAGTTGGGTGTATCGTTACAGCCCTAGCCTGCACACAGTACTAGTATTAATAGGTTTTTTTTTTTCTTCCATGACAGCTGAGGCATTTATATTTTAAGGTAACTTCATGTTGTGCTGTGAGGTTCTATGCACTAACTTTTGAACCAACAGGCGCATTTGGATAAGTACTGTAAAGCCTATTTTTCTGCATTTTTGTAGTCCTGGTAATCTTTTATATTGGTAAAGTTGCTTATAGGACCATTTCTCAGTGTCTTTGTTTTTTTAATCAATAGTTTTTCAGTAATAACTTAATATTTAACATATCACTCAATTTTAATCACAAAAAGAGAAAACCGCAACAATTTCTCGCAACTGTCACTTCATCCCGCAATGTAATCGCAACAAAAACCTAAAAAACACTGCCACTTTCATCGCAATTTTTTAACCAAATAACCAAAGGCCAATTTTGCCCTGACATGATCACCTGAGAGCGCCCGTGCAGGGATGGAGGGATCCTTTTCAATTTCAATGATTCAGTGACTCAATATTGAGAGTAACCACAGGTGCCCCTAAAATCACTGAATCATTGAAATTGAAAAGGATCCCTCCACCCCTGCACAGGCACTCTAAGGTGATCATGTCAGAGCAAAATTGGCCTTTGGTTATTTACTCTTTACATTAATGTTATAGAAAACATATTGCTCTCAATGGTGCATTTTGCCCATGTTCAGGGTGGAAAATAAAAAAGAAAGATTCGAGTAAGACAAGCCAAATTGTGTTTTTAAAAAGAAGGGATCATGGAGAATAAAGAAAAAAATATTTTAAAAATCTGCACACATTCCCACAAGGTGTTACGGTGCTCTGAAAATGACATCCAAAATGATTTGTCAGACTTGAGGTCTTCTGTTCAAACACTGACAGAGTTTCCTTTCTGTTTATTGCTTTTTTTGAGAGCGTTTCTACTTCTCAATAAGGGGAAAAAAATCAAGAGCCTATGTTGGGTAAAAATATGTCTTCTGAAGGCCTAAACAGAGCCCAGCCAAAAACTCCAATAAAATTTTGATCATCTTTGAAGGAATGCTGTGACCATGCAGGATCATCCAGACCCAAAATGACAGTTTTGCTACATACTATTCCTATTTATGTACCAGCATGCAAAAATTGAGACTCCTACATGGTTTAGTTTTTGAGCTATGGGCTTGTGAACTTTGACAAAAAAAAAAAAGTCTGAACAAAATTGACACCCCCCTCTCCCAATAAAACTGGCTGTAACATGTATACATCTTACATTCAAATACATTTACAGTGTTTCTCCTAGGTAACATGGGTACATCTGGTGATTTTTTCAGAATTTTTTGAGACCCAAGTGCGCGGGCCCCGGTTGAATTGACGTGGAATGACCCATAGACAAGTTGAAGAATGATGACACAGCACAAACTCAAAATAGCTATTACAACTGCTCTACAGGAAAATGCCCCGATCAAGAAGACACAGAAAATGTTGAGGACATGTGGCAGCGGCTGAAAGATATCGCGTACACAACTGCAAGTGATATACTTGGACAGCAGAAGAAAAGTACACCAGACTGGTTTCAAGAACAGGCTGATTCTATCCGAGCTTGGTTAGAAGAAAAACCGAAGATTTACAACCTACATCTAAAAGAGAATGCTGATAGAAGCATGAAAGCTTTCAAAAGATATTAAAGTGAAAGTGCAATGAGAAATTAGAGCCATGAAAGACAGATGGTGGTGCAAGAAAGCTGAGGAACTACAGAAACTGGCAGACAGGAAGGACTGCCATGGATTATTCACCAGACTGAAGACTCTCTATGGACCAAGAAGCAATGTAGTGGCACCAGTGAAAAGTGCTGATGGAAGTATATGCCACACAAATCCAGAAGACATAAAAAGAAGGCGGAAGGAGCATTTCTCCAATCTCCTAAACCAGCAAGGGTCAGCTGATCCGGAGAGATATCACTGACTTGAGAGGAGACCAACAAGAGAAGATCTGTGTGTACCCATCACATCAGATGAGCTTGAGAAAGCACTCAAGGATACTAGATGTGGCAAAGCATCCAGCCAAGACGGCATCCCAGCTGACGTGTTGAAGCGAGACGGACCCAGCTTAACAGCTGCATTCTTAAAAAAACATACAATGCATGTTGGGAGAACATGTGTCTTCCCCAAGACTTCAAAAGACACACTAATTGTGACCATCCACAAAAAGAAAGGAGCAAATGTGGAAACCACTGGGACACATCTCTGCTTTCCAATGCAGGCAAGATTCTGGCCAAGATGGTTCTAAACCAAATTAAAAATCTCTCAGATGATGTACTTCCAGAAAGTCAGTGCAGTTTCAGGGCGGGCAGATCTACCCTCAGATATTATGTTTACCCTGAGACAACTCCAAGAGAAAGCCATAGAGTAATGTCAACCTCTGTACGTGGTTTTTGTTGACTTCTCAAAAGACCTTTGACACCGTTGACCGAGAGACGCTTTGGAAGATACTAGAAGTGTATGGATGCCCGGAAAGACTAATACGGCTCATTAAGCTCTTCCATGAGATGATGTCTGGGAAGGTTTCGATCGGAGGAGACATTAGTGAAGCTTTTCCTGTCAATCATGGGGTCAAACAGGGACACGTTCTTGCCCCGAAATTATTTATACTCTACCTTACAGCAGTCTTATGGCCCTTTTCCACTACCCTTTTTCAGCTCACTTCAGCCCGACACGGCTCGCGTTTCGACTACCAAAAAACAGCACGACTCGGCTCGCTTCAGCCCTGCTTAGCCCCTAAAACTCGCACCGTTTTGGAGTGGGGCTGAAGCGAGCCAAAGCGAGCCGAGTGAGGTTGGGGGCGTGAGCAGACACTCCCCTGTGCACTGATTGGTGAGGAGGAGTGTCCTCACATGCCCACACACGCCCCGCGAGCACGCTGGGATCTGTAAACACCGCAAACCCGGAAGAAGAATTACGAATTACAAGAATTTCTGAAGCCTTATGCGCCTCGTCTCATCTATACGCTCTTGCCAGTATCTGTTGGCGTTGTCGGTGACAACAAGCCACAGCACCAAGACCAGCAACACTAACGACTCCATGTCCTCCATGTTTATTGTTTACTATTCGGGTCGTGAGACTACCGCTTAAAAGCTCACTGATGTCACTGTTTGCGCTGCTTAACGACATCACGTGACGTCCACCCACTTTCGCTAACTCCACCCAATGTGTCCACCCACTTCCAGCCAGCACGGTTCAGCGCGGTTGTAGTCGAAATGCAACTCCAACAGCCCCGCTCAGCTCGACTCAGCACGGCACGCCTCAGCCGCGTTTGTAGTGGAAAAGCGGCATTAGAGACTATGGGCACTAACCTAGATAAAGGAGTCTACATCGGGACTCAATCGGAAGGCAAACTCTTCAATCTTGCCAGACTCAAGTCCTCAACCAAACTTTGGCAAATTTGCGTGAGAACTGCTGTATGCAGACGACTCTGTGTTTGTAGCAACAGATTTGGATGACATGCAGGAAATCATTGATCGCTTTGCCACAGCTGCAATCGTCTTTGGCTTGAAAAGCAATACTATGAAAACAGAACTCCTGTATCAACCTTCACCAGAGCCACAGAGTCAAACAGTGTTGTTTTAGGAGTCCTTTTAGGAGTCCTGAAAGTTTCATCTACTTAAGCAGTGCAGTTACCAACACAAGCTCATCAGACTTGGAGATAGACCGCCAGATTCAAGCTGCCACCCAAGCCTTTGCTGCATTACAAAAGCAACTATGGTCTCACCATGACATCAAGAGAACCACCAAGTTAAAAGTATACAACGCCACAGTCTTACCATCTCTGCTTTACGCCACTGAATGCATGACTCGCTACCGTAAACATTTCAAGAAACTGACCAGGCTACAACTCCGACACCTGCGTAAAATCCTCAAAATAAGCTGGCAGGACAAGGTCCCCTTTGTAGAAGTCCTCAGGCGAGCCAAAACAGTAAGTGTGGAAGCTTTCGTCACAGCCTCCCAACTTCGTTGGGCTGGACACATCCAGCACATGCCTGACACGCAACTACCCAAAGGCGTTTTCTACGGAGAACTGAGCCGAAGACAAAGGAGGCAAGGAGGACAGAAACTGAGGTACAAAAATGTCTTGAAGAGGAACATTAAGAATGTCAAAATGATCAATCAGACGTGGGAAAGGAATGCCTCAGGTAGAGCAACATAGCGAAGCATAGTTAAAAGCTCAGCGTTCACAACTGAAGAAAAGCGGCGAAGGGAGTCTACAAGAGCTCACAAAACCAGACATTCCATAGCAGCTCAACCAGGCCATTCATGCCACCGCTGCGGACGAATCTGTCGCTCTGGTGAGGGCCTTGTGGCCCATCTGCGTTTCTACGCATCCTAATGAAGCAGGCATTATCGCTAGCAATGGACAGCTGACAACACTTGATTAATTTCTTATAACAGCATGTCCCCAAGTGTGCTATTCCTTACAACAATCACCTGCATAAAAAGTGTCCAAGTCCTAACATGTTAGAGAGAGTTTAGTTTTAGATACCGTATTTTCTGGACTATAAGCCGCTACTTTTTTCCTAGGTTTTGAACCATGCGGCTTATACAAAGGTGCGGCTATTCTGTGGATTTTTCTTCCACCGCTAGGGGCGCTCTAACCGGAAGGAGAATCAAAAATAAGATAGACGAAAAATCAATGCAAAGAAGAATTAGCAGATCTTTAGCAGATAGAACACGCACGACAAATGACTAACTGGTAATTATTTTCAAATCCAGTGAAGATGATTAAAGTGACTTGTGGTTTCAAACACAGGAGAAATGAAGGTAAATAAATACCGGTTATTTTCTCTTGGTTCTGTTCCGTTTTAATCAGCAAAGTTGCTGCCGTGTTAAAAGGCACTGTTCGGAAAGAATCTGTTCAGGTACATACATGTACATTTACAGTCGTTCTGTACATGCAGTAAATATCTAATTTTTCAACATAGATATCTGCGGCTTATAGCCCGGTGCGGCTTGTAAATCTTTTTTTTTAATTTTTTTTTAAAAATAGAGCGGATGCGGCTTATATACAGGTGCGCTCTATAGTCCAGAAAATACGGTAAATGATTTTTGGACAAAATGTTTATTTTGCTTTCACAATATTTTTATAATTCTACAAAAATCATGTTCTTAGTGCAGCTGTTGGAGATAACGAGTGGCTAAGACCCTGATGTGTCTTTATTTTAAAAATCAGAAGATTTTATTCTCACTGGCTGAAAACATGACAATTTCACTTATTACATTTTAAAAATATTTTGCACAAAACCCCTGAGATCCTGAAGGAGACGTGAGACTACCACGCAAACAAAAGAGCTTAAAAACCACATGTCTGTGTGTGGGAGTGTGTGTGATTGAGAGAGAGAGAGAGAGAGAGAGAGAGAGAGAGAGAGAGAGAGAGAGAGAGAGAGACCTCTTTCTCCAGTTCCAGCTTCAGTTTCTCTTCTAGAACCTTCTCCATTCTCTCCAGCTTCCTCCTCAAACCATCTGTCTCCTCTTTCAGTAGACTGCTGTTCTCCTGCATCTCTCTGGAGGAAGAAAACAAAAAACGTGAGGAAAAACAGACTGCAGAGAGCCTACTTTCCAAAAGTATTCACCCCCATAGACACTGCATCATGAGCATTAACTCAATGATTACTTTCTAGTGTGTGCGTTTGATGAATGGATAGCATTATGTGTGTGTGTGTGTGTGTGTGTAAGACAGACAGACCTGAGGTAGGCGTTTTCCTCCTGCAAATGTTTAATTTCTCTCTTCAGTTCAGGAAGCCTGGTCACCTCGGTCTTCATGTTCTTCACGATGATCGAGTCCTGCTCCTGGAGCTCCAAACGCCTCTTCAGTTCCTAAACACACACACACATATACCGGGGTGGGGGGGACGTCTGACATGAGCCGATGCAGCGCCACATGTTCTCCTTCATACTCATATGTGGAACACTCCATGTACCTTAATCTTGATTTCACTCTCAGTGTTGGAGACATGGGACATCTGCAGATTCTGGTACTTCTGATTCACCTCCTGGTACTTTCTATAAAAACAGATACAGCTTTGCATTAAAGAAAACGCTGATGTTAAAACACACAGAACTCACTGTCTTGGATCATTACTTCTGCTGCATCTCAAGCTGTTCCTCTAAAGCCTGCTTCTCCAAACTCTGGGTGGAGAACTTCGACTCCTGGATCTGTAGCTTCTGGTTCAGTGTCCGGATTTCGTCCCGGAGTTCATTCATCATCTAAAAAACAAACGAGAAACATTAAAAACTATGAAAATAATCAATAATAAAAATATGATATGATCTCAACAGCAGTGCGTGCGCGTACCTGATTGGTCTCGGAGAGTTTTCCGTCCTTGTCGCGTGCTTGTTTCTGGAGTTCCTCGATGTTTCGCTTTAGGGATTTGTTATTTTCCAGCTGTTCACTCAGTGCTTGGAGGGTTTTCTCCTCTTTTTCCTCCAGACGCCTGATCTTCATCAGCAGGTCCTGGTTCTGGTCAACTTGTCTCTGCGATGAAAACAGAATCCCAGAGTGATTCAAGAGCATATGTTCCAGAATAAATAAAATTTGGGTAAATTTATATACTTAAAGAAAAGAACAACAGCGAGAGAGAAAAATGAGGTGAAGACGTTTAATGACTTAGGTTAAAAAAAAATTAAAAAGTAAAATATTCAAGTCTATCTCTTTGGTTAGGAGTAAACTTCAGGGCATTCTGTTACAGGAAACAGCAGCATTAATGTTAGCAACCCAGATGAGCGCATTTTCTTAAAACAATTTTATGACTCTAACAACACAGTAATTTACCAACAATTACAATTTACTATTAGTAAAAAAAAAAAGATATAAAAAAAATTATCCATTTATAGTTACATGTATTCTGCTGTCATTCTCTCTCCCTCTCTCTTCAAATTAAGAAGATATAACAATTTTTAAATAATGAGCGCCTGATTTGAAAGTTTTCTACTGTTGGATATTTTTTTAAAGAGTTGTACAACCCCAATTCCAAAAAAGTTGGGACAAAGTACAAATTGCAAATAAAAACAGAATGCAATGATGTGGAAGTTTCAAAATTCCATATTTTATTCAGAATAGAACATAGATGACATATCAAATGTTTAAACTGAGAAAATGTATCATTTAAAGAGAAAAATTAGGTGATTTTAAATTTCATGACAACAACACATCTCAAAAAAGTTGGGACAAGGCCATGTTTACCACTGTGAGACATCCCCTTTTCTCTTTACAACAGTCTGTAAACGTCTGGGGACTGAGGAGACAAGTTGCTCAAGTTTAGGGATAGGAATGTTAACCCATTCTTGTCTAATGTAGGATTCTAGTTGCTCAACTGTCTTAGGTCTTTTTTGTCGTATCTTCCGTTTTATGATGCGCCAAATGTTTTCTATGGGTGAAAGATCTGGACTGCAGGCTGGCCAGTTCAGTACCCGGACCCTTCTTCTACACAGCCATGATGCTGTAATTGATGCAGTATGTGGTTTGGCATTGTCATGTTGGAAAATGCAAGGTCTTCCCTGAAAGAGACGTCGTCTGGATGGGAGCATATGTTGCTCTAGAACCTGGATATACCTTTCAGCATTGATGGTGTCTTTCCAGATGTGTAAGCTGCCCATGCCACACGCACTAATGCAACCCCATACCATCAGAGATGCAGGCTTCTGAACTGAGCGCTGATAACAACTTGGGTCGTCCTTCTCCTCTTTAGTCCGAATGACACGGCGTCCCTGATTTCCATAAAGAACTTCAAATTTTGATTCGTCTGACCACAGAACAGTTTTACACTTTGCCACAGTCCATTTTAAATGAGCCTTGGCCCAGAGAAGACGTCTGCGCTTCTGGATCATGTTTAGATACGGCTTCTTCTTTGAACTATAGAGTTTTAGCTGGCAACGGCGGATGGCACGGTGAATTGTGTTCACAGATAATGTCCTCTGGAAATATTCCTGAGCCCATTTTGTGATTTCCAATACAGAAGCATACCTGTATGTGATGCAGTGCCGTCTAAGGGCCCGAAGATCACGGGCACCCAGTATGGTTTTCCAGCCTTGACCCTTAAGATTCTCTGAATCTTTTGATGATATTATGCACTGTAGATGATGATATGTTCAAACTCTTTGCAATTTTACACTGTCGAACTCCTTTCTGATATTGCTCCACTATTTGTCGGTGCAGAATTAGGGGGATTGGTGATCCTCTTCCCATCTTTACTTCTGAGAGCCGCTGCCACTCCAAGATGCTCTTTTTATACCCAGTCACGTTAATGACCTATTGCCAATTGACCTAATGAGTTGCAATTTGGTCCTCCAGCTGTTCCTTTTTTGTACCTTTAACTTTTCCAGCCTCTTATTGCCCCTGTCCCAACTTTTTGAGATGTGTTGCTGTCATGAAATTTTAAAAGGTCTCACTTTCGACATTTCATATGTTGTCTATGTTCTATTGTGAATACAATATCAGTTTTTGAGATTTGTAAATTATTGCATTTCATTTTTATTTACAATTTGTACTTTGTCCCAAATTTTTTGGAATCGGGGTTGTAAAATATTTAAGATAATCATTTTTCCTTCTTTTCCAGTGTTAATTATTCCCAGATTTCCCCCTGGGGATTGATGAAGTTCATCCATCCATCAATCTATTTATTGTTTCATTTAGTTTTTGTGGGTATCAAATTAAAATATTGAATTAATTAAAAAATTTTTTTTTGTTTTTTTAAACGCAACGCAACTAAAGGAGGTGTATCCTGTAACTATTGGGGTATAATTTTTGTCCGATCGCCCGTCAGCTCCATCATTTAGTGCTGCTGGAAAACAACATGAATAAAAAATAAATAAATAAAAATAAAATAAAATAATAATAATAAAAAAAAAACAGAAGATGAAATCATAACCTCTGATACAAAATATGTCCATCAAATAAAAACAGAAACCAAAGAGAACACCACACATGACAGTTGGCAAGAGATCAGTGGGATGAAAAGAATTCTGATAAAAAGGTGAAGTGGTGTTGACCTGTAAATCCCTGGAGCTGTTGTGAGCCTCTTTCTCCAGCTCGATCCGTGCTCGTTTGTGGCTCAGCTCCATCTGCTGTTTCTCCTGAGTCAGCTGCAGCAGGCTCGTCTTGGAGTGGATTCGTTCAGCTGCTTCCTCCATCTACACACGCACAACAAATATTCCGCAATATTTTAAAAGAAACGGCTAAGTCACAAAAACATGCTCAATGCACCAAGAGTCGATTCACAGAAAGACTCGATAAAAAATAAATAAATAAATTGAGTCGATTCCCAAAAGAATCAACACAAGAGTCAACTCCCAGAAAAAGGCAATGCAAGAGTCCATTTCCAAAAAGAGTCAACATAACGAGTCAATTCCTAGAAAGAGTCAATAGAAAAGGAGTCGATTCCCAAAGAGTCAATGCAACAAGAGCCGACATGAGTCAATTCCCAGACAGAGTCAATACAAAAAGAGTTGTTTCCCTGTTCCCAGGCACTGAAAAATAAGAGTTGACTCTGAAGTGTAAGACTAACGAGTGTAAATACTGTGACCCTGTGACTCTGGGTGTCAGACAACAAACTGATAAACATCAGGAATACTGTATTGGAGGTCGTGTCGAGAGTCCTACACTATATTGATGAAAGTATTCGCTCACCTGCCTTGACTCACATATGAGCTTCAGTGACATCCCATTCCTAATCCATAGGGTTCAATATGACGTCAGTCCACCCTTTGCAGCTAGAACAGCTTCAACTCTTCTGGGAAGGCTGTCCACAAGGTTTAGGAGTGCGTTTATGGGAATTTTTGACCATTCTTCCAGAAGTGCATTTGTGAGGTCACACACTGATGTTGGACGAGAAGGCCTGGCTCTCAGTCTCCGCTCTAATTCATCCCAAAGGTGTTCTATCGGGTTGAGGTCAGGACTCTGTGCAGGCCAGTCAAGTTCATCCACACCAGACTCGGTCATCCATGTCTTTATGGACGTTGCTTTGTGTACTGGTGCACAGTCATGTTGGAAGAGGAAGGGGCCAGCTCCAAACTGTAAAAACAGTCTGCATGCCTAGGTGCTTGATTTTATACACCTGTGGCCATGGAAGTGATTGGAACACCTGATTCCGATAATTTGGATGGGTGAGCAAATACTTTTGGCAATATAGTGTAGAAATATTTTCTATATTATTTTAAACATTGAATTATTAACCAAATCTTAGTCTAAATATTTCAAAAGAGTTTTGCATTTCGCATATTCCTTAAAGGTGCAGTACGAGATTTTGGAATAACGGTTCCCGCAAGCCATATTTTGAAAAGAAACAAGCCCGCCCTCACCATGCTCCCACCCCCCGCGTCTCGTTAAGTTAGAGTGTAGAGAGCTTGGAAAAATAGTTCAAACTTTCTCATTTAAACTGTTTTCAGCCCCAATTTTCACTCTACACACAATTTTCTCAAAAGTAGTAGCCACACTTGTCCTGATTCACACAATGTGTCTACCTACACGATAGGACTTGCAGTTTTTGAATGAGAAGCCTGAAAGTGGGGAGAGGACAGGCGCGCAGCCCCATAGACTGCCATTATAAACTCGGCAGAAAAGTCACTCGTTTTTAACTCACTCTAGTAACCTCTTTTTACACTACAGACAAAAAAATTACATCAGTGTGTTCAGGAGAGCCTTGTGGCGCTCACTGTGAAAGAATTTTGTGAATATCTCCTTCCATTTTCGTGTAAATCCCTGTTGTTTGGTGGGACCTTTTTCTGTGCATTTCTGTCTCTCCCTGCTGAGCGCGGGTTGGGGGAGGGGCTGCTCACTCTCTCTCACACACACACACACACACACACACACACACAGAAGGGACGGGCTGCTCGCGGGCTTCAGTCTGATTGACGTGTCAGTATCCAATCATTTTGAGGTGGTACCTCGATAGGATTGGATGGCGTTTTTCCTTTATTTTACACTGCAGACTGGATTAAAATATTTCATTTTTGGGGTCAAACCTTCTATTGTACTGCTTGCAACATGGGTGTGAGGAGCTTTTCAAGCAATATGGTAAAAAATACTCCTGAAAAAAAATCTCGTACTGCACCTTTAAATTACTTTTGGAATTAAATAATTCGTCACTGTGACAATACTGTGAAGAATGGAAGCAGAAGTGAGCAGTGACTAACCTCGACTCTCTGCATGTAGAGTTTCTGAAGGTCACTCCTGCCGTAAGCGGACTCAGGCTCCGGGAGAGAGCAGTCAGGACGAGAGATTAGACTCTTAAAAGATTTCAGTGTGGAGAAGATGATGGTGTCATCCTCCAGATCGCTCATCTTGGAGAAAACACCTGGAGCTTGAATTTTACTGCAGAGAAAGACAACAGCTGCGTAAAAAAACATGATGCAGGAAAAAAGAAAAAAAGTAATGCACTGTAATGTTCTGTGATGGTGTGTAATAGACTGTAATGGCCAGTGATGTTCTGTAATGGTCAGAAAACAGCACTGTTCCTGGAGCCAGGTGCACTTTAGCGACTCTGGGTAGGCATATCAGACACTCGCTGGCATGTGCTGTGAAAACTGCCCATCCAGATGCTCATTTAACTCTTGAATATTTTCTATCGTGAATACTAGGGCTGCACAATTATGGAAAAAATGATAATCACGATTATCTTGATCAAAATTGTAATCACGATTATTAAATCACGATTATTCTTGATGTTAGGGAAATCACTTAAATTTTATTTCACTATATTCAAACAAACAATATGAACAGCTTTCAGTGCAGAATGAAATTTAAGAGAAATTCTGTTTTCCAAATGACAAATAAATGAAATTTATCCAAGAAATTACCAAAGGATGAAGGAACTGAAAATTCAGTTGCAATAATTACATAGCATTATACTGAGGCCTACAAGTTTTTAGCTAGAAAGACCAGCCTATCAACATGCTCTGGCTTTAAACATGAGCGAAGGCAGGTCACAACATTGCCTCCAGTGCTAAATAGTCTGTTGTTCCGACATAGTTAGCTTTTCTCTCTCACCTCAATCTGTTACCTACTCTCACGCTATCACCCCTTGAAGAAGATACCGCTGCACTGAAGCTCTGCGCACTTGGCCAGTGTTGCCAGATACTGCTGACGTTTTCCAGCCCAAAATATGGTCAAAACCCGCCAAAATGCACTTAAAACCGCCCAATCTGGCAACACTGTACTTGGCTTGCTTGCTTATATAGGCGGAGTAATGAAAACTTACATGTGTCGGTTCGCCCCCTAATGGTTTGGCGGAGTACTGGTCAAAAAGTGCTTGATCAGATATGCAGCAGAGCTCGCATTTTAAATGGAAATAAATCGCGATTTTCATTTAATTTAATCGTGCCAGCCAAAATCGCGATTTTCGATTAAATTCGATTAATTGTGCAGCCCTCGTGAATACCATCACTAAAAAGCTTAAATTTCTTTGGGAAGCAGAAATATCTTGTTAAGATCTGTTCAGTACTTTGGAAGTAACAGCAGGTTGAAGTTGGTACAATGGAGTACACTGCTCGCGGGATGTCAGGAAACTGCCGGTACTTTTTGAGTCACGGGAAAGCGGTCAAGCTCTCTCTCTTCTGATCAGTTTCCAACTGGACTACTCGTAAATATCAATCAGATCACTTTTATAGGGACATTCTCTCGCTCTCACCGTTTCTGATGAAGTATTCAGCAAAATTTTCCGTCAGCTAGTTTTGATGTTATGCTTCACGGGAGACTTTGAATTGAGTTTTCATAGCTTTACCTACTTCTTTTTTTTTTTCCCCAAATCAAACCGATTCATGTAAATAAATAACCATTTTAGAATAGAACTGTAGTTGCTTTGATTAAAAATATTGACATCTTAGGGGTCGGAATTTCAATTCAATTAATTGGAATTGTTTATTGGATGTGGCTCACACAGTTTTTTCGAGGTTAGCCTTGAAAGGTGTGAATATTAATCGAAATAATCATTTCTGTTCTTTCATATAAACACCAGCAGGCCTTACTTAGAAATACAAAGGCATACAGAGCACAAAGGGGTATTATAAATAATATCTTATTTTGATAAAGAATGGTAGACGTGAATGACATTCAATGCTTATTTATGCACATTTTGTAATTACAGCAGCGGCTACAGTTAGACAGTCCATAATTATCGACACCGCTTCAGATTTACCAATAAAAAACAAAATTTTACAAAGGTGAGTTTCAGTTCCAACAGTTATTACTGGTTAATTAAACAACCGGAAGACGACCCCCCCCCCCCCCTCGCCCTTTGATCATCTCATCTGATGACACAGCACGTTACCCGAGATGGATTTTTTTTTTTCCCCACACGATCAGCAATTTGAGGAAAACCCAGATATCATCGCAGGTAAGCATGGTGGAAAGATCATGGACATCTTTTTACTGATCAAATTCACCGATATCTCATGAGCTCCTTGTCAAAACCTACTTTGTTTCTTACGCTTTCATTTGACAGTCGCCATTTTGTATCTAAACACGTGTTTGAGAAGTCACGTGAGGTGTCGATAATAGTGATCGTTTTCACCGGTGTCCACCATTATCGACACCCTGTAGAATTAAGTGACATTTACAACCGTTATGGATCCATCTTTGTGTAGCATTGTTGAAGTAGATTAAGTACTTTAAAAAAAAACTAAGCGCTGTGACATTTTTTTCTGATTCATAACAGAATGGAATATTTATAGAGTATTTGGAATCCTATTGCAATAAATAGAATTAGACCAGAATTAAATTCCTAGCATATTAAAAAAAAAAGTTACATGCTTGAAATATTCATATTTTTCTATTCCATTCAGAAATTTTTTTTGCAGTTTGTTGTAAATAACAACCAGATATTACAATATCAGTAAACATTTTAGATTTTAAATGTAAAAATATACAGTTTTGGTTCGAGGAATGACATGTGACCTTTGACCTGGATGTTCATGTGCTTACAATGTCAAGTGCCTGTTGACATTTATTGGTAAACTACAAAACTAGGAATTAATACAAACAATAACGAATGATTAACAAAACGTGATCTACGAAAATACTTAGAACGTGGGTAGAAAGTGGAACAAAAAGATTTTCTGACGCAAGGTAAACATTATCAGTTCATTTGTTTACAAACATTAGAATTACTTCCTCATTTACATAAACACCGACATTTATATAAAAAATAATTTAGTACTAAAATATTAAAAGTCTGTGTATAACAAATTTTAAATAAAAACTACTAATGTTTTCTTAACTTAATACCACATACCGATTATCTATAGCCTAGGTCACAACCAGACGTACGATTTTTTGGCCGTGCGATTTTTGGCGTTTCCCAAATCGCTGCGTTTTTTTTTGTTTATGGAGAAAGACGCACGTTGGCTGTAAGTTTGTCTTGCAAACTGAAAAAAACATAAGCACCCGTAGAGTTTGTTTGACATGACAAAGAACCTCTGCGGCCAGTCTACGGCTCGAAAATCAGCACGTCACACGTGCGCCCTCCGTGTGTTTCACGTGCGCCCTCTGTGCGTTTCTTGCGTTTTTTGCACGTAGACTGGCCGTAGGAGCACGTATGGCTGGTTATGACCGAGGCTTAAATAATAGGTAAGCGCCAAAGTTTGTCTTGAGCTAACATCACCATTTCTCGACGGATTTTCCCCAAATTTGGCAAGTCAGTCCAGTGACGACCCAGAATTTTGCAGATATAAACAAAATTCATGTACAGGCCCCAGGAAGGTCCCTGGGGGGCACAACATCCACCCACCCCCTCAATGCCTTTCATGTTACATTTATCAACACAAACTCTTGACAGATCTTCACTAAACCTGGCACGTAGGTACAGGAGACAGCCATAATTTGGTAGAACTTAGAAATTCCAAATTTGGGCCCCAGGGGCAGGGCTCGAAATTAACTTTTTTTCTTTGTGTCCCCCAGTGGTCCCGAATTCTGTGTTGTATTGTCCCGAATGGAAGCAATAGTGTCCCCATTTTTTTCCTCTCTGAAATAACCAGTGGTTAATATTATCATATGAAGTTACTATTATATTTGTAACTATGCGATTTTGAATCCTTTATATCATTTTTACAATAAGTCACAAGACACAAGAGACACATGTCCTATGCTATAAGTATTTACACCTCTACTTCAAAAAACACATCTACTACTACATGACACATCTACTTCAAAATTACAGTTATTGCATTTTCAGTTTATTAAACTTTGGCGATCTCACTGTATGAATAGATACCCGTTTATTTAAAGGGGCCAACTAGCTCATTCAGAAAATGTTTCAACTCCCTACATCTGCAGTACACTTTAGTTGAAAATAAGACCCCTTTTATGTTCATTTCATCTACTTATACCTTGAATATCTGTTGGCACTTATAAGGCCAACTTATCATTTTCACCATTACCGTTATCCATTTTTATGAACTTTCCGTTATCCATTACCGTTATCCATTTTTATGAACTTTCCGTTATCCATTACCGTTATCCATTTTTATGAACTTTCCGTTATCCATTACCGTTATCCATTTTTTATGAACTTTCCGTTATCCAGTTTTATGAACTTTCGCTGCCGAAACTTGGGTGCAAATGTTAGCAACATCAGCATAGTGGCAGGTCCGAGCCTAGTTGTGCTGCTGACTGACTAAACTTTCTGAACTAGAAAGACACCAAGAAAACTCACTTATTCTGTTGAACGGTATCTTCCATCAATATCATCCACATCATTCCTGTTGTATTGTATAACGTGTCTAACAGTGTTCATTAAGTTCATTCAGTTGCTAGCGTTGCCTGCAGACCAGGCGATGACACTTTGGATCCTGAAGGTCCCGGAGACGTTATGTCTGGGCTTTCAGTTTCTTCCCCGCGGTCGGTCCGCTTCAACCACTTCAGCATTTTTGTTCTGGCAAGAGTCGGCGCAGCGTGTGCGGTAGCAATTCCATTCCAAGTCCATATAATGTGGACTCCGGCCGAAGATTCTAGAACAGAATGCGCTGCTCTGTAGCCTACGGATGCAGGTGCATCGAAAGTGTAGCTACTATGTATTTTTCGCTGTTAACGTTTTAAAATTAAAATTGACAAATTAGGTGAATGTCTACGTATGTGTTACGGCTTTGTAAATAATATTAATGTAGAACTTTTTTTCTAGATCTATTTTTTTTCCCATTGTCCCGGGATTGTCCCAGATATGATCATTTTGTGTCCCGATGACATTTTTTATGGTCCCCGGGACGTCGGGACACCGTTAGTTTCGAGCGCTGCCCAGGGGGTCCCTGGGTGGTGGATGTTTGTTTGTCTTGGGTTAACATCACCATTTCTCGACGGATCTTCACCAAATTTGTCATGGAGGTATGGGGGCAACCCAGAATTTTTGCAAAACTCAGTCAACCTGCTAGTATTTTTTTTTATAAATAATCACCTGGATGTCGATAACTGCGGAACAGTGTCACGTGATCTGATACACAAAGTAATCGGGAATCAACTCGTTTTTTTCCAGTGGAAGTTTGAGTAATTATTCATGCACAATTTACGTATTGAAAGTCTTTTCTACTTATGCAATTGCCAAAAGATCATTAAAGCATATATGCAGAGCCATGGCCTCACTTTCATTTATAAATGCCTTGACACCTCAAGAATGGCACAGGAATAGTTTTAATCATTAACAATACATCTAATATAATCATTTTTACAATTAAAGTGAGTCATACAGGTAGCAGTCTGAATGAATGACCTTGACGTCTGTAACATCACAGCAGGAAGTCTATCGGTCTCATCACCATTTCCGCTATACTAAAACATAGAGCTGACTGCAACTCTGATCTTCCATTTTGAGCCAATTTATCGCCATGCCACATAGATGTGTTGCTGGCGGGTGCAGCAACATAACAGAAGGTGGATTTACGTCGCATTCATGGCCCAAGAATGTTCAAACTGCAAAGATTTGGATGTGTTTTGTGAGAAGTTCACGGGCACATTGGGCGCCTACGAAGTGGTCTCTCCTCTGCTCTGCACTTGACTCGTACGAGACCTCTGATCTGTTGAGGAGCGCTGGCTATAAGCCCGTATTGAAAGAAGGTGCAGTACCAACAATTAAAGAAAAAGAAGGTTTTAATTAAATTTTTTTAAAAGGAAAGCAAGCTCAGTTGCACCGAGTGAGCCGAGGGTTGTTGCTAAAACCCGGGATGGAACAGGACGGGATATTTCGCTCGGGCAGTGACCTCCCTGCGCTTGTTGCTAAAACCGGTGACATCCCGTTCCGTCCCGGGTTTTAGTAATTGCCTGAGCCGAGCAGTAATGGCAAAGTACTCAGTATGAAGAACAGTGAATGAGTGGAGCAGCCGTCTGATTTCTAAACTGGATATCGCTGCCATCTCGCCCTTATGTGGAAGAAGTGAATGAACGGAGAACTGAACGAACAACTGAAAGTCAGATTGTTTCTGAAACAATCAACCTTCAAGAAGTGAGAACACAGACGGGTAAGGTCAGACTCTCATTTGGATAAAAAAAAATTTAAACAAACAAACAAAAAAAAACAAACCACACAACCATCCCAACTCGTTGTTTACCTGCATTTAGATTAATACATGTAACTTGCATTGTGTGTTTAAGTTACCGGTATAAGATAATTTAATTTGCTTCAGAATGTGATAATCTCAGTTCATCTGATTATTTAATTAGCCTTTTACGTTTTATCAGTGAAAATGCATGCATGTACATGTATGTTGCATAAGTTATAACACCTATCCTGTTTTAATCAGTCAACCCACAATCAATGAAGTCAAATCAGTCTTAGTTGAGCGAGTCGGTGACGGGATTTCTGACTTTCACCATAAATGTTTATTTATATGACTTTGGTCTATAGCTGTAAAAGGCCTCGGACTTAAAACCGGTTCCCGCTGTGACGTCACGCACTCAGGGCTGGCTGGCTCAGCGGGGCAGCTCGAATGCCAACTTTGCGGTCGATTTTAACTCTCAAAAATATATATATTTTTTATTCCCATTTATGCAGCATACAAGAGTCAAGGATGGAGATACTATCCACTCAGAAATTTATTTAAAAATAAAGGTTCTGTGTATCTGCTTTGTGTCGATAATTGTAGCCGCCACTCTCGTCAGCCCGACTTAGAAATAGGCCTACAGAGCACAAAGAGGGTATTAAAAATATATTACTTTTTTTTATTTTGATAGAGAATGGTAGATGTGAATGACATTCAGTGCTTATTTATGCATATTTTATAATTAGCATTGATTTCTCCTTCTTTGTGATGTACAAATGAGAGTTAAGATCTGCTTTATATTGCACAAATAAAGCGATTTGGTGAAACTTTCAAGAAGAGAGAGTGTACTGATTTAAGGGTTGTTGTTTTTTTTACCCAATTAGCATAATTAATGCTAATTAAATTTTTCAAATTTTGTATTCAGTACACAACCATCTATGTGCTGCCAATTTCCATGTAAATATCTTGAAAAATAGAAAAGAGAGTTATTAAGAAAAACGGCATTTTTTCACTCAGGGTACATCTGTTCCAAAATGGTCATTTTTTGAAAGTTTAGTTTTCAGATTTTTAGTCAGTGCATTTGTTTCCACATATCTTAACATTACAGTGTGAAAATTTCATGAGGCATCCTCATCTGATTCAGAAGATATGGCCTGTTGATCAAGACCACCGTTTCAGTGAATTGGAGGGGGCGACAGAGACTACACCAGTGAACATTTTTTTCCACAGAATAAAAAAAAAGAAAGATTTAAAGATATAACTAGATATATCTCATCTCATTATCTGTAGCCACTTTATCCTTCTACAGGGTCGCAGGCAAGCTGGAGCCTATCCCAGCTGACTACGGGCGAAAGGCGGGGTACACCCTGGACAAGTCGCCAGGTCATCACAGGGCTGACACACAGACACAGACAACCATTCACACTCACATTCACACCTACGCTCAATTTAGAGTCACCAGTTAACCTAACCTGCATGTCTTTGGACTGTGGGGGAAACCGGAGCACCCAGAGGAAACCCACGTGGACACGGGGAGAACATGCAAACTCCGCACAGAAAGGCCCTCGCCGGCCACGGGGCTCGAACCCAGGACCTTCTTGCTGTGAGGCGACAGCGCTAACCACTACACCACCGTGCCGCCCCCATAACTAGATTTATTTTATTGGAAATATTATGAAATACAATTTGTATGGCAATGAGCACAGGAATAAATTTCTTTTCTAATGGAGAAACGCCTAACGAAGAATTGGGGGCTACGGAGACTACATTTCTCAATTAAACCAACACTCAGTGCAATTATTTCGAGTCTGTAATGACTAAAGGCATTTTTACACCTTTACTTCTCATGGTAATTATAAAAACATTATGGGAAATTCCTTAACCCTGATTAAACCCAAAGTTAAGAGAGGGCTATGGAGACTACATTGCTTTTTCCATTATCCCAGTGAACATTTTCAATCAACGCTGAAAGGTGTCGCTGCCTTACAGTCAACACATTTTTTCTGTGCATTATTCCGACATATACAGAGATTGAAACTACTAAAATGGATACCATTAAAAGAATCAGTGATTGAATTTTTGGGTTCCTTTTTGAGAACACTGACCAAAAATGTCATCTGGCATAACGACGGACACATTATTAAAGAACCGCTAAATTTTTGCCAGGTGATAAATGACTCCTTTATATGCATATATTAAATTAAGCAGCGATACTATATTATCATTTCATATATCAATCTTATAGCACAAAACACACTAGAAATGTGGGGTTTTGTATGATGTTATATAGTTGTGTACAGTGGAACAGTATAACATGCCAAAACAGCCCTAAAATAGACCAAAAAGGCATAAAGAATCAACATGGAAACAAAAAAGTGTTCTCTGTGGTGATCCGATGACACTAATGTAAACATATAAGTTTAATACAAGAAACTTGACATATTTTTTTTTAAATACACCTCAGGGCTCGAAATTCGCGGTGGTCCGGTCGCCCGAGGCGACTTAATTTGTCATTTGGCGGGTAATTCCTGTCACTAGCCAGCCCAGCTGGCTAGTTGAAAATAAAAAATATACATGAAGCGAAGATTCAGACACACCGTCAACTAAAGCTGCCATATATTAAGCGTGTGGCGTGTCTGTGTTAATCGATGTGTTTATTGGCAGGACGGAAAATACCGAAGAATACTGAATCATATCGTGTACGAGTCAGGCTGTCGGTTTCTTCACTACTGCACATGCATATAATGCATCTCGTTGAATATCGCGGTAATCACGTGTAGTATTGGACCAGGTGGGTGGAGCACAGAAGCATGGCAGGCCAGAACTGAGTTCTCAATGAACTATTTATTGCTAGCTTTTCAGCCTTTTATCACTTCCCAGCCTCGGTTGGGGAGAGAGAGCTCCCTTTCTCTGCTCTCCTCTCCTTTTAAAGGGCGCGGTCACTGGGGAAGACACACAAACACAGGTTAATCCCCATCAGGTGCAACGATTCCACCACTTACCTTCCCTGACTCCGCCCTCCATTCACAGACCGCCACTTGGCCACGCCCCTGCTGCCATATCACGTTATCAAATTCAATAGATGTGGCCACATTATCGCCCGTTTAAACACGTGTTTTTGTTGTTGTTTACATCTACATCTGTCAAAGCGAAGTTGCGATGTGGAATTTTCTGAAAGGTGTACAGAAACTGCCAGAGACGGGGACAAAGCGACCTCGGTCTGAAAAAGAGAAACGACAAAGGACTTATAAGCAAACGTGGGAGCAGGGTAGGCCTTGGCTGCAATACGATTTTTATGGAAAAATTAATTTTTTTCAAGTTGATTCCTAGTCAATATGAAGCTCCTAATGCTTTCTCTCTCATAAATGGTTAAATACAGAAAGCATGTTGGACATATTTTGGGTGCTATAGTCATGATAGTAAGTAGATTTGTTTTCAATACTCCAACGCCAAGTTTTCCAATATATCATTATTTGTTGATATTATATTATGGTGCTTTGTGTTGTTCTCATTTAATGTATTTAACAACAGTATCAAAATACTCAGGTCTTGAAATAAATGCACATTAGTCATAGCCTGGCAAGCCAGACTAAATGTGAATATTTAGTCTGGCCTCGCTCGTAGACATTTCCGACGGGTGTGGGAGGAACAACTGCTGTCTTTCAAACTGTCTCTGTGCGTATAGGCCAACGCTCTGACCAATCAGCGCAACAGTGACTGTGACGTAGTCAGAGCGACAGAAAGCAGTGGGGGAGGCCTTGAAATAAATAATTTTTCAAAATGCGTATTAATTAATAAACAGGTTCTAGATATTAAGAAGTTTGGAGATAATGACGACAAGTTTGGTGTCTGTACCACATACACTTTTTTTTTTCAAGTGTTTTTCAAGGGTTTGCTTAAACTGTTTTTGAGAGTTTTTATTTAGTGGTGTTTGGTGAAATAATTTCCCTTAAATTTAAAATAACGGGAAAATAAGAAACAATCAAAAAGTAATGTTTCAAAGCTGTTTATTAATTCTTCGTACTGCACAAACTAGCCCCATCCTTTTGGCTACGAGCGGAGCCAGCTGGTAGATCAGACTTTTGCCATAGCCGGTCGGCAAAACAGCGAAAACGTCCTCCTTGAAAAGGAATGAGCGGAGAGCCTCTTCCTGCTCATGTTTCAACGAAAACTCCAAGTCTAATTCTTCTAAAACTGATTCCAAAGCGGAGTCAAACGCGCGCTGTTCACTAGCCGTAGCCATCTTTCCTGTTGTGCTTTCTCCAGCGTCGCACAGCTTTGTCGTCACTCCTGCAAAAGCACGCCCAAAGAATCCAAACAAAAACCTTGCGTTGTGATTGGCGGGCACGATTTGATGCCCGGGGTGTTTTGTTTATATGGTGCGAGGCTAGACCCACTCGTAGGCAAAAATATTTTTGGCCGCTAGGCGGGTGGGTCTAGTTTAGGGCAATTCCATGTAAATGTCAACCTCACCATGCAAAAATAAAGCAACATGTAATACATCAAAACCACTCCCAGAGATATCACCTAGGCCTGTATTTTACAGATGTGAATAAGTTGAACCAATCTGTAACCAACCTAATATGTCACTGTCAGTCTTTCTTTCTTATAATGTAAAACCCAGGCTAAAATCAACTTTGATCATGTACAATTCTATATTATTGCCACAAGCCACAGAAATGTATGCTAAAATCCACAAAACAGCAAAACAATAGCCATCCTAAATATTATTTAAGAACTTTGATAGTTTTAGCTGATATTTAGAGAGTTTTTCAAAGGGTTATGGTGGTTAAATTGCTGATTTTCTAAACATATGCCATGTCTATTTCAGACGCGTCACATCCATAACGGAATTTCGTCACATCCATAACGCTGACTTTTCCTTCCGAAACTCTGCATGAAATACAAAATATTTTAAACAAAGATTTTTTAATATTCACCTTGGACCCCTCTATCAAACGGATATCTCCATTTCGACATTAGGTTTACAATTTCACAGAGTTTGATAAAAATGTACAGTCACCCAAGAAAAGTGATACTTTTTCTGTCACGTCCATAACGCATCTTTTATTGGCGTTTTCTGGCATGCCCTAGATGTACTATGGGAATTGTTCTTGTTCTATCACTTCTCCAGTATGGTACAGCCTTAAAATATGCAACACCTGTTTAAATACTGGGAGACAATAAAACATGCACTGGGTCATTTGTTGCCATTTTGAGTTCAAGTGTCACGTCCATAACGCTGGAATTGCTCTTTACTAGGCTACATTAGTCATGAACAATGGTACGAGTAACTACTCTCTTTTGTGTTATTTTTGACAGAAGTAAAATTCATACATGAACAAATTTTGGCGAGTTGATCTTCTGTTTGGCGAGTTACTCTGGAAGGTTAGGTAACTAGTCTGGCTGGCTGGTGAAAAAAAATATATGAATTTCTAGGCCTGTATCTGCAGAACATCTTATTTCTCCAAATGTGCACCCTGAGTGAAAAAAATGCCCAAAAGCATTTGATCTCATTGGTTAATGAGGCCCATTTTGGACCACGTGATCCTAATGCATAATATTACAGCAGTTTTTCTCAAAATTAAGCAGGGTTCTCCCCCCAATCTTTGATTTGTAATATCTCAAGAACTGATAAACATATTTTAATTCTGGAACAAGTTTGTTGTTCAGCATTCAATTCTGAATTCAATGAGACCGCTTTCATGCAATTTGGGTTGAATTTTCAGTTAGTGTGCCTATTCTGGGGAAATGTCTTCAAATAATTGCATTTACAAACTTAATATGAAGCGTCATGCACCAGTTTAATCAACAGTTATTAAATACACTTCCTCAAGTTCTGTAACTAACCGGTAAACACACACAGCGTCACTCACCACCTCAGCCGCGGTTTATAAATCCTCCACAGGACACAAAGTGCTCTTGAGTTTCGCGTTAACTTCCTGATAAACTGCTGTAAAGTTCAATAACAACTTTTGTGCATTTACTGTAAAGAATAAAATGAGAGTGAGAATTGAATCTCACCACCTAAACAACGCGCTGAATCTCCCTCCGTTTACAGCAGCGCTTCTTCTGCTACTGCTGCCATCATGCGGTGCTGCGTCACTTCCGCCCCCTAGCGGAAACCCCACGCACTGACCAACACAACTGCTGCATGATGTACACATTTTCCACCAAACTAAGGTGGGGTTTACATTAGACCGTATCAGCGGATCATCAGATTAACGTTTTTAAAACGATTAACATGCACACAGCAACACCAATACACGATTTGCGTGCACACAGCAACACCAATACACGGATACGCTCGGCTCCGCAGGCATCCTGCGCTCCAAATCACTCCGCCCTGAACAGCGAGTGCCCTCTGGAGGGTGCGCACTCCGGCCCTGCGCAGCTCACAGAGCGCGCGAGTGAAGCGCACGAGCAGTGATTCGGGACTGAGCCGCTGTGTATGTGATCTCAGTGCATATCGGGCATGCGCGTCACTTACCACTTGCAAGTGGAAGGATGGCAAGCCTAAAGACAATCATAACTACACAATGGGCAGTATTTGCATCAGTATTTGCAGTATTTTCATACTTTTATACTCTTTAATGAAAGGTGATACAAGGCGGAAGTCTGCGCCGTTTTTCAGCAGTCGCGTCACATGACCAACGCCAGCGAATCAGGAAGGTGGATGTCACAGTGACGTTGTCCAATGACGACGCCAGCTAGAGCTCAGCACAGCGTATCCGCGTATTCTCACTCACTACGTTTACATGCACATAGAGAGAATCGAATTTCTGCCGTTGCTCGACTGAAATCGAAGTTCAAAATGCCATGTATACACCTTAATTCGGCTGAAATTGAACCGAACTTGATTTCTCGGAATCGAGCTACACGACCTAGTTTATGCGATTTCTGCCGAGCTACTTTGTGCATGTATACCCTATCGAGCTAGTTGTCGAGCTACTTCCGGAAGTGACGAGTGACGAGACCACAAGCAGGAAACACAACAGCCTCGGTCGGCATGACAACAGTAGTAGCGAGCAGCAGAAGAGGTCAGGAGGAACAAACGAAGAAGAGAAAATGGCGATGTAGAGCCATGTGGGTGGAGCACAGAGGACGGCAGGACAAAGCTTCTGGTACTAATAGGCTTTTTATTGTCAGACTTTTCAGTTTAACAGCCTACTTTTATTCTTGAGAGAAGCGCGCGCGCGCGCGCTGTGTTCTAGTCCTGGGATGAGCTCTCCCCTCTGCCTCCTTAAATAGGGCGCGGTTACTGGGAAGACACACAAACACAGGTTAATTACCGTCAGGTGTAGTGATTCTGCCACTCACCTTCCCTGGCTCCGCCCTCCTGTCACAGACCGGCGCTTGACCACGCCCCCACTGCCACAGGCAAGCAGAAACGTGCACTTCTGGAGCAATGAGGAGAGAGAGTTCATGCTCATTCAGCTTAAGGAGTTGAATATATTAAAATTCATGGACGGGAGAAAAATGCGCAATGGAGAACACGGAACTGATAACTTTGTTTACACTCTTGAATAGCTCTTCTTCATGACGACAACCGGAAGTGTACCAACACGATGGGGCGTGTTGCGCCACCTGTGGCTCGGGTGCACAATGCACCTCACACAATAGCCTGATTTCAGTTGTGTGCATGTAGGATTGGATTTCTCTGGCACCCTGCTGGGACCTTCAGCTCGATTACCGACAGCAGCTCGATTTGGATGTGCATGTAAACGTAGTCAATGTTTACACGGCACCGGACCAGACACGATCTGGATTGAATACGTGGACGCTGGCGGATTCCCGTTTCCCGGCGTTTACAGTCGTTTTAATGTAAACGGACAGTGCATCCGCGAAGAAAACGAGACAGATACGGTCTAATGTAAACTTGGCCTAACACTACGTTCAGACTGCAACCTGAAACGACCCATATCCGATTTGTTGTGAAATCCGATTTTTTTGTTAGGCCGTTCACATTACCAATTATATGAGACTTGTATGCGATCTCCAATATGAACGGAAAACAACCCAAAAGTGTCCCGCATGCGCAAATTGACACGTAATAAGCACATCTACGTAATACGTAAACAAAAAAAGCGCACTCTTCAAGTTTAATGATTTCTTTTTTTTTGTTTGTTTGTTTGTTTAATTATCTGGTTAGTGTTAAAGTGTGAGGTCTCGTGTGTGTTTTTGTTCCTGAACTGAAATGAAAACGTGTAGCCTGGTAACGAGGGTTGACTCATAAATGTCTCTCTAATTTCTATATAAGTGCACTACATGTTACTAGGAAGTAATGGATTTTTAAACTCTATATAGTGCACTCGAGCTTCAGTAGGCAGTCATTTGGGATACGGCCGTTGTATTACCAAACTCTTAATTCAGGCTTAATAATTTGCACATATTTATTTTGTCATATTAATAAACTTTTTCTACATTTTTATAAATATTTATTTAGATTGTTTATAGCCAGCTGAATTCTGCAACTTCTCTCAGCGCTGGCTCAAGGTGCAGAAACACCAGCGCAGTTTGCTATGGAGATGAGGCGAGACCTGGCGATGTGGTTTTTGTGGCGGCGGCGGAACTCACACAATAATCTGATTAATGTGGGCAGCAGACTAATGAGACCGAAGGTGTCAAATTACTGGAAATTTCCAGAACAATCTTATAATCTTGTAATACAGGATGGTTTAAGTTATAAATCAGTTATAGAAACTGTTTTATTTAATCAGGCTAACAGATAAACATCCAGGTCCCTACCAAATCCACCATTAGCTTCATCAATTCTATAAAAGTCTATTTAAATTCTGAAAACTGTACAAATGTTGTTGTTTTCCACCAAAGAGGCGGGATTAGCCAACGCAGAATAGTGACGTTTGTCTCTTGTTGATGACGTGTAGGTCGCATGAATGCGACCTGTCCGGTCAGACTGCAGTCGCATGTGAAAATATCGGATATGCATCGGATTTAGGACCACATATCCAAGCGGCCTGGGTCGCATGTGAAAAAATCGGATCTGTGTCGTTCAGATTGTCAATAACAAATCGGATACAGGTCGCATATGGGCAAAAAAATCGGATATGGGTCATTTCAGGGTGCAGTCTGAACGTAGTCTAATGTGGATTATGGAAATAAACAGTGTTGGGCAAGTTGCTTCAAAACTGTTTTGCGTTATTAGTGATGCAGTGCCTAGGCACGCATAACTATTGTTCTTCTGTGTGTTTCTTCTTATTATTAGTGAAGCAGTACCTAGGCTCTCTAGAAATTTCGATTTCGAATAACCCAATAACCGTACATTGCACACAGACAAACAATATATCAAAACGTGCGGCTTGATCGGACTCGCTCGTGAAAAAATCGTCCAAAATTTCCCATTCATTTCTATGGAATTAATTGAAAAACAATGCACATTTTCAACGTTTTTCAAACCTCCGCTGCTCTGGCATGCTTTCACCTAGAGACATGATTCAAACTTTAAAACGTAGAGAAACTTCTCCTGTGTGCATCTGGCATTCAACTTTCTTTGCTAGGTTCTATACTTTTGGATCAGTCCCAGCTCAAACACCATGAACAAACCTGGAGAAATTCAGGCTTTATAATGGGTGTCTATTGCGTTACACACCAGTGTGGCTCAGGAATTTAGACTACGTTCAGATTGCACCCTGAAACGACCCATATCCGATTTTTTTGCCCATACGCGACCTGTATCCGATTTGTTATTGACAATCTGAACGACACAGATCCGATTTTTTCACATGCGACCCAGGCCGCTTGGATATGTGGTCCTAATTCCGATGCATATCTATTTTCACATGCGACTGCAGTCTGACCGGACAGGTCGCATTCATGCGACCTACACGTCAGCAACAAGAGACAAACGTCACTATTCTGCGTTGGCTAATCCCGCCTCTTTGGTGGAAAACAACAACATTTGTACAGTTTTCAGAATTTAAATAGACTTTTATAGAATTGATCAAGGGCGGCACGGTGGTGTAGTGGTTAGCGCTGTCGCCTCACAGCAAGAAGGTCCTGGGTTCGAGCCCCGGGGCCGGCGAGGGCCTTTCTGTGCGGAGTTTGCATGTTCTCCCCGTGTCCACGTGGGTTTCCTCCGGGTGCTCCGGTTTCCCCCACAGTCCAAAGACATGCAGGTTAGGTTAACTGGTGACTCTAAATTGACCGTAGGTGTGAATGTGAGTGTGAATGGTTGTCTGTGTCTATGTGTCAGCCCTGTGATGACCTGGCGACTTGTCCAGGGTGTACCCCGCCTTTCGCCCATAGTCAGCTGGGATAGGCTCCAGCTTGCCTGCGACCCTGTAGAAGGATAAAGCGGCTAGAGATAATGAGATGAGATGAGAATTGATCAAGCTAATGGTGGATTTGGTAGGGACCTGGATGTTGATCTGTTAGCCTGATTAAATAAAACAGTTTCTATAACTGATTTATAATTTAAACCATCCTGTATTACAAGATTATAAGATTGTTCTGGAAATTTCCAGTAATTTGACACCTTCGGTCTCATTAGTCTGCTGCCCACATTAATCAGATTATTGTGTGAGTTCCGCCGCCGCCACAAAAACCACATCGCCAGGTCTCGCCTCATCTCCATGCTTTACTTGCAAACCTGAAGAGTGGGCTTTTTTTTTTGTTTACGTATTACGTAGATGTGCTTATTACGTGTCAATTTGCACATGCGGGACACTTTTGGGTCATTTTCCGTTCATATTGGAGATCGCATACAAGTCTCATATAATTGGTAATGTGAACGGCCTAACAAAAAAATCGGATTTCACAACAAATTGGATATGGGTCGTTTCAGGTTGCGGTCTGAACGTAGTGATAGAGTGTAGGCAGCCTGAAAAAAAGGCTCTAACTTTCTAATTTAAACTGTGTTTTCAGCCACAATTTTCACTCTACACACATAATTTTCTCAAAAGTTGTAGTCACACTTGTCCTGATTCATACAATGTGTCTAGCTGCACGATAGGATTTACAGTTTTTGAATGAGAAGCCTGAAAGTAAGGAGAGGACAGCCGCGCTGCCCCATAGACTCCCATTATAAACGTGGCAGCACTTTTACTGCAAAATCAGAAAAGTCACTTGTTTTTAACTCGCTCTATTGTCCTCATTTTTTACACTACAGACAAAAAAAAATTAAATCAATGTGTTCAGGAGAGCCTTGTGGCGCTCAATGTGAAAGAATTTTGTGAATATCTCCTTCCGTTTTCGTGTAAATCCCCGTTGTTTGGAGGGAGCACTCTGAGAAAATCCTTCACTTTCTGTGTGACACTCACTACGTTCAGACTGCAACCTAAAACGACCCATATCCGATTTGTTGTGAAATCTGATTTTTTTGTTCGGCCGTTCACATTACCAATTATATGAGACTTGTATGCGATCTCCAATATGAACAGAAAACGACCCAAAAGTGTCCCACATGCGCAAATTGACATGTAATAAGCACATCTACGTAATACGTAAACAAAAAAAAGCGCACTCTTCAAGTTTGCAAGTAAAGCATGGAGATGAGGCGAGACCTGGCGATGTGGTTTTTGTGGCAGCGGCGGAACTCACACAATAATCTGATTAATGTGGGCAGCAGACTAATGAGACCGAAGGTGTCAAATTACTGGAAATTTCCAGAACAATCTTATAATCTTGTAATACAGGATGGTTTAAGTTATAAATCAGTTATAGAAACTGTTTTATTTAATCAGGCTAACAGATAAACATCCAGGTCCCTACCAAATCCACCATTAGCTTGATCAATTCTATAAAAGTCTATTTAAATTTTGAAAACTGTGCAAATGTTGTTGTTTTCCACCAAAGAGGTGGGATTGGCCAATGCAGAATAGTGACGTTTGTCTCTTGTTGATGACGTGTAGGTCGCATGAATGCGATCTGTCCGGTCAGACTGCAGTCGCATGTGAAAATAACAGATATGCATCGGAATTAGGACCACATATCCAAGCGGCCTGGGTCGCATGTGAAAAAATCGGATCTGTGTCGTTCAGATTGTCAATAACAAATCGGATACAGGTCGCGTATGGGCAAAAAAATCGGATATGGGTCGTTTCAGGGTGCAATCTGAACGTAGTCAGAGAGACACAGGCTTGTAGCATCAGGGCAAGTCACACATTCACACAGTACAGCTCAGCTCCAGCAATTGTGACTGCTCCGCGCACTGCATCACTCTCACAGTTTCCCCCGGAGGAATTGTCTCTAGTTTATTACTTGTTACTGTCATTTTAAAGTAATTAGTTACATTATAATATTACTGTATTTAAAATGTAAGGCATTACACTACTATTGCATTACTTTTAAGTTACTCTCACCAAAATAACTGGAAGTATGGATTTGGCTATCTAAATGTAGCTCAAGACGCTCAATTAGCTCATCACACATCCAGTGGAAGGTGATGTGGTATCTGACTGAGCTAGGCTTATGGTTAAAAACACTAGAATATAATAGCCACAGTGATGGCTCATGGCACAATACAAGGAACAATCATCGCAAGAACAGACAAAAGGTGAAAGTCTGGCAAACTGTGATAGAAATACTGTAACTTTAGGCCTATTCATATTAACATTAATTGAACTGTATTGTATTGTAATGTCTAAAGATATGACAGGATACAAAATTAGCATTTCTATGCCTTTATTGTTTTCAAGTTTACAGCATTAAGCATAGTTTATGCTTCATAAAAAAAAAAAAAAGATTAGCCCTAAGGGATATGACTCCATTTCAGAAATTTAACAAAAATGAACATATTATGGCAAATCGTAGCCTACAATAAAACTGGCCTGAAAAAAAAAACACAAGCCTTTTAAATCACATCTAGACAATGACTATTAGCTATGTGAGGCTACCCAGTCACATTTCGAAAAACAGAATTAGAAATAAAATCAAAGTGCTTTTAATGATATTGAAGTGCTTAGGCATATTAGCCCTCGAAGGAAAGGCAGCTCAATCACTTTAGTCTGACTTCCGACCAGAAAAAAAACTCAGTTATACAGGACAAAAATGTAAACAAACTGTCAGCATATCTTCAACAACATACTCCGCCACAAGTCTCCTAACCTCTTGAGGCTGAAGGAGCATCTCAGAGCGGGAGAACGTTAATTTTGGCTGCTTTGTGATTTTATCGCCACTCTCATCCTCCGCTTGCTCCCTTGCTAACTTCATGTTACTATGGCACCTCTGTAAATGCTTAGTTAAATTACTGGTGCTATTTCGGGAAGTGGACAGTTCTTTAGGTTTCGCACACAAAGTGCATTTGACTATGATGTTCTTCACATCCTTATTTTTCACAAACTTAAAGTAATGGGCGTATACCCATCTGGAGAATGTGCTATCCGACGTTAGATCAGCTGCAGGTTCACTCATCTCTCTCTTCTGTCTGACTAGCCTAAAGGAAAAGGAAGTGAAACATTTTGCACGGACGTTTCACCTCTGCTGATCTCGCGGTGATTTTGGCGAATTTGTATGAAGGAAAAAAAAATCCCACCACTTCATTCCAGGTTAAAAATGCATTGTAACGCGCGTTACTGACATTTGTACTGAGTAAAATATTACCAAATTTTTTCTGTAATGCCTTACATTACCACGTTACTGCAAAAAGCAATGCATTACAGTAATTCGTTACTTTTGTAACGCGTTACTCCCAACACTGGAAATAAAATACTGATTTACTGTTTACCCCTCCTAGAACTGCCACCTTATTGTGGTGGAGGGGTTTGTGTGCTTGAATGATCCTAGGAGCTATGTTGTCGGGGGCATTATGCCCCTGTAAGGGTTTCCCAAGGCAGACAGGTCCTAGGTGACAGGCCAGACCAAGAGCAGTTCACCAAAACCCCTAATGGAGCAACAACCAAGGACCGAGACGTTGCCCGGTATGGCACACCTGGGGCCCCACCCTGGAGCCAAGCCCAGGGTTGGGGCTCGCATGCGAGTGCTTGGTGGCCAGGCCTTTGCCCATGGGGCCCGGCCGGGCTCAGCCCAAAGAGGTGACGTGGGCCCAACCTCCTGTGGGTTCACCACCCACAGAGGTAGCAGTAGGGGGCTGGTGCAGTGTGGATTGGGTGGCAGTCGAAGGCAGGGGCCTCGACGACCTCATCCCTGGACACAGCGGCTAGCTGTTGGGACATGGAATGTCACTTCGCTGGGGGAGAAGAGCCTGAGCTTGTGCGGGAGGTTGAGAGGTACTGTCTAGAGATAGTCGGGCTCACCTCCATGCACAGCTTGGGCTCTGGAACCCGGCTCCTCGAGAGGGGCTGGACTCTCCACTTCTCTGGAGTCGCCCATGGTGAGCAGCGGCGGGCTGGTGTGAGCTTGCTTATAGCTCCCCAGCTCAGCCGCCATGTGTTGGAGTTTACCCCAGTGAACGAGAGGGTCACCAATCTGCGCCTTCGGATTGGGGAGAGGGCTCTTGCTGTTGTTTGTGCCTACGGGCCGAATAGCAGTGTAGAGTATCCGGCCTTCTTGGAGTCCCTGGGAGAGGTACTGAGGGGTGCTCAGACTGGGGACTCCATTGTGCTACTGGGGGACTTCAATGCTCACGTGGGCGACTACAGTGACACCTGGAGGGGCGTGGTTGGGAGGAACGGCCTCCCCAGTCTGAACCCGAGTGGTGTTTTGTTATTGAACTTCTGTGCTAGTCACGGTTTGTCTATAACAAACACCATGTTTGAGCATAGGGGTGTCCATAAGTGCACGTGGCACCAGGACACCTTAGGTCGGAGATCGATGATAGACTTTGTTGTCGTTTCATCTGATCTCCGGCCCTATGTCTTGGACACTCGGGTGAAGAGAGGGGCTGAGCTGTCAACTGATCACCACCTGGTGGTGAGTTGGATCCGCTGGCGGAGGAGGAAGCTGGACAGACCTGGCAGGCCCAAACGTATGGTGAGGGTCTGCTGGGAACATCTGGCCGAGCACTCTGTTGGGGAGGTCTTTAACTCCCACCTCCGGGAGAGCTTTTCCCAGCTTCCGGGGGAGATGGGGGACATTGAGTCTGAGTGGACCATGTTCTCTACCTCCATTGTGGACGCAGCTGTTCAGAGCTGTGGCCGCAAGGTTTCCGGTGCCTGTCGTGGCGGCAATCCCCGAACCCTGTGGTGGACACCGGAAGTAAGGGATGCCGTCAAGCTGAAGAAGGAGTCCTATCAGGCCATGTTGACCTCCAGGACTCCTGAGGCAGCTGACGGGTATCGGCAGGCCAGGCGTGCTGCAGCTCGGGCAGTTGCAGAGGCAAAAACTCGGAACTGGGAGGAGTTCGGGGAGGCCATGGAGAAGGACTATCGGTCGGCCTCGAAGAAATTCTGGCAAACTGTCCGGCGCCTCAGGAGGGGGAAGCAGTACCCTGCCAACACTGTTTACAGTGCGGGGGGGAGCTGTTGACCTCGACTGGGGACATTGTCGGGCGGTGGAAGGAATACTTTGAGGATCTCCTCAATCCCACCGTCATGTCTTCCATTGAGGAGACTGAGGCTGATGACTCAGAGGTGGACTCGTCCATTACCCAAGCCGAAGTCACTGAGGTGGTTTGCAAGCTCCTCGGTGGCAGGGCACCGGGGGTGGATGAGATCCGCCCTGAGTATCTCAAGTCTCTGGATGTTGTGGGGCTGTCTTGGTTGACACGCCTCTGCAACATCGTGTGGCGGTCGGGGACAGTGCCTATGGAGTGGCAGACTGGGGTGGTGGTCCCTCTTTTTAAGAAAGGGGACTGGAGAGTGTGCTCCAATTATAGGGGAATCACACTTCTCAGCCTCCCAGGGAAGGTTTACTCCAGGGTACTGGAGAGGAGAATTCGACCTATAGTCGAACCTCGGATCCAGGAGGAACAATGCGGTTTTCGTCCTGGTCGCGGAACACTGGACCAGCTCTATACCCTTCATAGGGTGCTCAAGGGTTCATGGGAGTTTGCCCAACCAGTCCACATGTGCTTTGTGGATCTGGAGAAGGCATTCGACCGTGTCCCCCGTGGTATTCTGTGGGGGGTGCTTCGGGAGTATGGGGTTCGGGGCCCTTTGCTAAGGGCTGTCCAGTCCCTGTACGAACGGAGCAAGAGTCTGGTTCACATTGCTGGCAGTAAGTCAGACCTGTTCCCGGTGCATGTTGGACTCCGGCAGGGCTGCCCTTTGTCACCAGTTCTGTTCATAATTTTTATGGACAGAATTTCTAGGCCCAGCCAGGGGCCAGAAGGAATCCTGTTTGGGAACCACAGGATTTCATCTCTGCTTTTTGCGGATGATGTTGTCCTGTTGGCTTCTTCAAACCAGGACCTCCAGCATGCACTGGGGCAGTTTGCAGTCGAGTGTGAAGCGGATGGGATGAGAATCAGCACCTCCAAGTCCGAGGCCATGGTTCTCGACCGGAAAAGGGTGGCTTGCCCTCTTCAGGTTGGTGGAGAAGTCCTGCCTCAAGTGGAGGAGTTTAAGTATCTCGGGATCTTGTTCACGAGTGAGGGAAGGATGGAGCGTGAGATCGACAGGTGGATTGTTGCAGCCTCCGCAGTGATGCGGTCGCTTTACCGGTCCGTCGTGGTGAAGGAGGAGCTGAGCCAAAAGGCGAAGCTCTCAATTTACTGGTCGATCTACGTTCCAACTCTCACCTATGGCCATGAGCTTTGGGTAATGACCGAAAGAACAAGATCGCGGATACAAGCGGCCGAAATGAGTTTTCTTCACAGGGTGGCTGGGCGCTCCCTTAGAGATAGGGTGAGAAGCACAGTCACTCAGGAGGAGCTCGGAGTAGAACCGCTGCTCCTCCACATCGAGAGGAATCAGCTGAGGTGGCTCGGGCATCTTTTTCGGATGCCTCCTGGACGCCTCCCTGGGGAGGTGTTCCAGGCATGTCCCCCTGGGAGGAGGCCCTGGGGAAGACCCAGGACACGCTGGAGGGACTATGTCTCTCGGCTGGCCTGGGAACGCCTCGGTGTTCTTCCCCAGGAGCTGGCCGAGGTGTCTGGGGAAAGGGAAGTTTGGGCTTCCATGCTTAGACTGCTGCCTCCGCGACCCGGTCCCGGATAAAGCGGAAGAAGACGAGACGAGATGAGACGAGACGAGACGAGATTTACTGTTTATAAAAACACGCACAAAACCAGACTTAATCAGGGGTAATATATAGATTTAGGCACTGCCTAAAAGCGGAGCTCCCATCTGTTTCTGGGTTGTAGAATCTTCTTATATCATAGCCAGTAGTGTTGCACGGGTCGACCCGCGGGTCAGGCTGTCCGGGTTGTTTTTTAGGAGGAAAACGTGGGTTGCAGGCAGGTTGGGTCAAAATCTCAATCATTTTACCAATTCGGGTTATGTATCAGTTCATTGGTGTGTGAGAAAATGTTCTCCCCATCTCTTCCCTGCTCTGTCTCACATGCATGCAGGCCGCACGTAAGAGACTGCATCTCCCGCCCATAAAGGCTGGCGCCCACTGGACACAGCACTTCAGATGGAATGCATCTAACTTTCTGATATTTCCATTCACAGTGCTGCCATCAAAACGTAGCAAAATGACACAATTTAGCACTACTTTAAGGCATAACAAAGACTGAAACACATTGTTTTAATGCTATTAAGATAGACATTGGCTTTGTGAACATTACTATGCAGTTAAATCACCATTTTTATCAGCCAAATATGAGCTAGATGATTGATATTGCATGAGTTACTTTTGTTTACTGATGGCAACAGCTGCTAAGGGAAGAAAAATATTATTTAAAACAAACAGTATTCTTAGCTTCAGCCTAAATGGTCAGAAATGGCAAATATATCAGAAATCAGAATCAGAAACACTTTAATTGCCAGGTATGTGGACACACACGAGGAATTTGACTCCGGTTTCACTTAGCTCTCATAGTACAAAACAGATAAAAAGCGTATACACAAAACAAACAAAACAAAACAAAATGGTGCAATAGGCGCATAGTGCAAAGTAATCCAGGGAAGTCAAGTATGAAATAGATAAATAAATATAAAGTATACAGTGTGCACAGAATGACGGTATGAGTGTGCAGATATTTTACAAGTGATATTACTGATAGATGAATCTGGATGGGCAGCACGGTGGTGTAGTGGTTAGCACTGTCGCCTGACAGCAAGAAGGTCCGGGTTCGAGCCCCGTGGCCGGCGAGGGCCTTTCTGTGTGGAGTTTGCATGTCCTCCCCGTGTCCGCGTGGGTTTCCTCCAGGTGTTCCGGTTTCCCCCACAGTCCAAAGACATGCAGGTTAAGTTAACTGGTGACTCTAAATTGACCGTAGGTGTGAATGGTTGTCTGTGTCTATGTGTCAGCCCTGTGATGACCTGGTGACTTGTCCAGGGTGTACCCCGCCTTTTGCCCGTAGTCAGCTGGGATAGGCTCCAGCTTGCCTGCGACCCTGTAGGACAGGATAAAGCGGCTAGAGATAATGAGATGAGATGAGATGAATCTGGATTTTACCTGTTCATCACAGAAAGGATTTTCCCTTTTGGTGCAATATGGTGCATAGTGCAAATATGAAATAGTAAATATAAATAAGTATAAATATAAATATAAGTAACAGTGAGCATAGAATGACAGTATGAGTGTGCAGATATTTTGCAAGTGATATTACTGATATATGAATCTGGATTTTAGCTGTTCATCACAGAGACAGCCTGAGGGAAGAAACTATTCTTCTGTCTGGTTGTTTTTGCATACAGTGATCTATATCGCCTCCCTGAGGGGAGAAGATTAAACAGATTGTGACCAGGGTGTGATGGGTCGGCAGAGATGTTACCTGCCCGTTTCCTGACTCTGGACAGGTACAGGTCTTGGATGGAGGGCAGGTTGACACCAATAATTTTCTCTGCAGACCTTATTGTCCATTACAGTCTGTTGTTCTCCTGTTTGGTGACCGATCCAAACCAAACAGTGATGGAAGAGCAAAGAACAGACTGAATGATGGCAAAGTAGAATTGTGTCAGCAGCTCCTTAGACAGGTTGAGCTTCCTGAGCTGGTGCAGAAAGTACAACCTCTGCTGAGCCTTTTTGATGATAGTGACTGTGTTGGTCTCCCACTTCAAGTCCCGAGAGATTGTGGAACCCAGAAAGCTGAAGCTTTCAACAACAGTCACAGTGTTGTTGGTAATGGTAATGGGCAGCAGAGTGGGGGGGGGGGGGGGCTCCTCCTAAAGTCCACTGTCATCTCCACAGTTTTGTGTGTGTTCAGTTCCAGATTGTTCTGACCGCACCACCAGACCAGTCGTTCAACCTCCCGTCTGTATGCAGACTCGTCACCATCTCGGATGAGGCCGATGACCGTTGTATCGTCCGCAAATTTCAGGAGTTTAACAGACGGGTCTCTTGAGGTGCAGTCATTGGTATAAAGGGAGAAGAGCAGTGGGGAGAGCACACACCCTTGGGGGGCGCCAGTGCTGATAGTCCGAGTGCTGGATATGATGCTCCCCATCCTCACCTGCTGCTTCCTGTCAGTCAGGAAGTTTGTAATCCACTGACAGGTGGAGGAGGGCACAGTGAGCTGGGTGAGCTTGGTGTGGAGGATGTCTGGAACAATGGTGTTGAATGCCAAACTGAAGTCCACGAACAGGATCCTGGCGTACGTCCCTGCAGTGTCAAGGTGTTGCAGGATGTAGTGTAGACCCATATTTATTGCATCATCCACTGACCTGTTTGCCTGGTAGGCAAACTGCAGGGGGTCCAGCAGGGGGTCTGTGATGTCCTTCAGGTATGACAACACCAGTCTCTCGAAGGACTTCATGACTACAGATGTGAGGGCAACAGGCCTGTAGTCATTCAGTCCTGTGATATTGGTTTTCTTAGGAACCGGGATTATTGTGGAGAGTTTGAAGCATGAGGGGACTTCACACAGCTCCAGGGATCTATTAAAGATCTGGGTGAAGATGGGAGCCAGCTGGTCAGCACAGACCTTCAGACAAGAGGGTGACACACCATCTGGGCCAGGTGCCTTCCTGATCTTCTGTCTGCAGAAAAGCTTACAGACATCCTCTTCACAGATCTTGAGTGCTGGTGGGGGGTCAGAGGTGGGGGGTGGCAGAATGGCAGGGGGTGTAAATGGATCTTTAATGACTGAAGGGGGGAGAGGTGTGAATGTGTCGAATCTGCAGTAAAACATATTCAGCTCATCAGCCAGTTGATGGTTCACTGCAGTGTTGGTGAATGGTCTCCTATAGATAGTTTTCACTGACCTCACGGCATTCTGGGGAACGCCCTCCAGCCGCCATCTTGTGGGGCAAACAAAACGGACCATCGCCATTACCGGCTACGTTATCTCGGACGAATTTATGAAGTTATATAGTCAGTTTTCTAAAATAAAGATCAATGTCGGCAAAATCAAGCAAACAGAAGTATATAGATACATTAGACGACATCTCACGACAACGGTATGCAGCCAAACTGGCCTTGATTGGGGGAATTGACCCCTACGAAGTGGACAAAGATGCATTTTCAAGTGACTATGCAGGGCTGCCAAAGCCTGAAACTGCCAAAGCCTGCTCCAAAGCCTGAAACTGACTTCATCAAACTTTAAAGGCTCTCTGATTTATACAACTTTATATATTCACAGCGCACTTTTTGTCGGATGCCACCTTTTTCACGGCTGAATCGCGCAGATCCGATTTTTTTTTTAGGGGGGGCGTTGGAGTGTCTGATTATAATTTCAAAGTAAATTCTGTATTAAAATTACTAAATAAGCAAATCCGTTACAGTCCATGAAACAGGAAGTATAAGGATAAGAAAAAACAGTTTAAATCGCAAAGCTGCGCACATTTGCACAGTCCTGCACACTGCTTAGGCTGCGCAAATGTGTGCAGCTTTCTGATTTAAACTGTTTTTTTCTCATCCTTATACTTCCTGTTTCATGGACTGTAACAGATTTGCTTATTTAGTAATTTTAATACAGAATTTACTTTGAAATTATAATCAGACACTCCAACGCCCCCCCCCCCCCTAAAAAAAAAATCGGATCTGCGCGATTCAGGCGGCATCCGCCAAAAGGCGCGCTGTTTGCATCCCAAACACAAATCAAATCATACAGAATAGACCTAAAATGTTTTTCAAAAATAACCCTTGTGTGAGTGAAGTGACAAGTTTCAAATAGAAATGTGACAAACGAGCGATATTAAGTGTACATTACAATGTAAACGTACACTCAGCGGTTCCAGTTAGGCATTCTCCAGAGATTGTTTACATGATGTTTTGGTTTCCAAAAACAAACTTAAACACAATTGATTGTTTATTTAAACAACTTACCACTTATAAAATGATCGGAGCAGACTTTGCTGTGTTTGGAAGGCTGATAATCCTTGCGGTTGATTCTCGCAAGCCACAGATTTCTCCTTTGTATGCTGAGTTTCTTTGTTTTCTCACCTTCGTGCTCCCGTACAGTGGGAATTCCATAAAAGCTCCACTTGACTTCATCATTTGACCTATTACGACAGCCATGAATACAACAGGTGTGCGCCATTGCTAGCTTTAAATAGCCTGCTTGGGTTCTTTTGAAGACTTTGTACTCGTGCGTTACAATGTGTGCTCAGTCACCCGTATGGTAAGCTTGACCCACAAGATGGACGCCACTAGGGAATCCCCGACTCTGTGACGTCATGTGAAAACTATCTATAGTTAGTAATGTTCTGCAGGCTTCTCCACACTGATGTCGGATCGTTTGCTGAAAGGCTGTTTTTAATCTTATCAGCATAGCTCCTCTTAGCTACTTTCACCTCCATTGTCAGTGTGCTTCTGGTCTGATTATACAGAACTCTGTCTCCACTTTTGTAGGTCTCTTCTTTGTTCTGATGAAGTTGCCTGAGTTTTGCAGTGAACCAGGGTTTATTGTTGTTGTATATGCGGAAGGTTTTGGTAGGCACACACACATCCTCACAAAAATGGATGTAAGATGTCACAGTATCAGTCAGTTCATGCAGGTCTGAGGCTGCAGCCTCAAAAACACTCCAATCAGTGCAGTCAAAGCAGGCTTGTAGTTCCACTTTGGCCTCATCGGACCATCTCCTCACCGTCTTAACTACAGGCTTAGCAGATTTCAGCTTCTGCCTATAGGACGGGATAAGATGAACAATGCAGTGATCAGATAGTCTGCACGTGTTAGGGTTTTGCTGGGATTCGAACCTGGTTCGCTGGTGTGATAATCCAGCAAACCCCCACTAGGCCACTAGGGGTATGACTCAAGTGCAGAGGCGTGAGGTGGAAGTAGAAAAGTATCATCTCATCTCATTATCTCTAGCCGCTTTATCCTTCTACAGGGTCGCAGGCAAGCTGGAGCCTATCCCAGCTGACTACAGGCGAAAGGCGGGGTACACCCTGGACAAGTCGCCAGGTCATCACAGGGCTGACACAAAGACACAGACAACCATTCACACTCACATTCACACCTACGGTCAATTTAGAGTCACCAGTTAACCTAACCTGCATGTCTTTGGACTGTGGGGGAAACCGGAGCACCCGGAGGAAACCCACGCGGACACGGGGAGAACATGCAAACTCCGCACAGAAAGGCCCTCGCCGGCCATGGGGCTTGAACCCAGGACCTTCTTGCTGTGAGGCGACAGCGCTAACCACTACACCACCATGCCGCCCATTAATTATTCTAAAAAAAAAAATCTGTTAAAAAGAACAAAAAGTGTAACAGTAGGCGTGAGAGCACAGACACTGGAGACTCCTTCCTGCTCTACACAAATTAACCGGCGCAGCGCACAGTGCGTGTTGTGTAGTATGTACGGTGTGGTGCGAGTGGTGTGTGTAGCTCACTTGCTGCTCAGAGTGCAGTTGTGCTGTTTGAGACTCAGCTCTCTCTGCTGGATCTGCATCACTTCCCTGGACAAATCCTCTGGCTTCCTGTGAACAAAATGACTTGATCTTATTTCAGGTGATGCACTACAGAGGAACAACACACACAACAGAAATGTTCAGAAAATCTCACACAAACTAACAGACTTCCCTGAACCTCATTATGGCTCGCCTTTACCTCTCAATCCAGAGCATCAAACTCGATATTAAATTATCCCTCAACCAATCAACACACACTACTGCTTAGTGTCATCACATCATCCTCCCATAAACAAAGAGCTGTGATTCATGAGTTAACTGCAGCAGAACACGGTGACACACCGCCCAGAAAAGTATCAAAAACAGTTTATTTACACTATGTACAATCCAAGGGAAAAAACAAAAAGAATAATCTAAAGCTCAGAAGATAAACAAAAATAAAATATCCCAAGGTTCAAAGTCCAAAATCCAAATAAGAAAAAAGGCAAAAACTCAAACGCTCAGAAGATCAAAAAGGTCAAAAACAAAATCCACAAAGTCCAAAAGAAAGAATCAAAAACCAAGAATATAAAGACACAGGCAAGGTACATGGGACAGAGGGAACTAGCACTAACAGCAAAAAATAGGAAAAAGACTCCGTGACAAGGGAACAAACAGAGGGGTATTTATACACACACTAATTAAGGAACAAGGCGGGGCAGGAAACAGGCAATGAAGACAAACACAAAAACACAGTGGCGGCCTCTAGAGGCCAAAACAAACATGACAAGATGGAAATAACAGCGGCCTCTAGAGGCCAAAACAGTCCCAGTCCTAACAGGACCCCCCCCCCCCCCCCCAGGAGCGTCTCCTGACGTTCCCAGGGCGATCCGGATGGGCCGAATGGAAGTCCCGGCATAGTCTTTTATCTAGAATGTCCCGGGTGGGGACCCAACAGCGTTCCTCAGGGCCATAGCCCTCCCAATCAACTAGATATTGAAGCCCATCGCGGACCCGGCGGGAGTCAAGCAGGCGATGCACAGTGAACACAGTCTGACCCTGGGGGGTGTGGGGGGTTACTAGGGGCAGGGGCATACGTGGACGTCAGTACGGGCCGCAACAGGGAAACATGGAATGTGGGGTTGATCCTCAGAGTCCGGGGCATCTGGAGCCAGTAGGTGACAGGGTTCACCCTGCGCACCACCTTGAAGGGGCCAATGTAGTGAGGAGCAAGCTTGCAGTTCTCCACCCGCAGCGGAAGGTCCTTAGTGGACAGCCAAACCCGCTGCCCAGGGCGGAAAGCGTGGGCAGGTCTTCTATGGCAGTTGGCCTGAGTCTGGTTGGTTCTGGAGGTCTGGATGAGGGTCTTCCTGACCTTGCTCCAGGTCTTGCGACACCGTCTCACATATTGGTTGACCGAGGGCACCCCCGCGTCCTCCTCCTGGTCCGGGAAAAGAGGTGGCTGGAACCCGAATTGGCACTGGAATGGCGACAGCTTGGTGGCCGATGACTGCAGGGTGTTGTGGGCGTACTCTGCCCATGGCAGCCAGGTGCTCCACGATGTTGGGTTATCCATAGCCAGGCCTCGCAGGGTGGTTTCCAGGTCCTGGTTGAGCCTCTCCGTCTGGCCATTGGACTGTGGGTGAAACCCAGAGGAGAGGCTGGCAGTGGCTCCGATGACCTTGCAGAACCCGTGCCACACTTGGGAGGAGAACTGGGGCCCTCAGTCTGAGACGATGTCCTGCGGGAGACCAAAGACTCGGAAGACATGAGTGAATAATAGTTTAGCAGTTTCAAGAGCAGAAGGGAGCTTGCACAGTGGTAAAAAGCGGCAGGCCTTGGAGAATCTGTCAACTATGACCAATATGACAGTGTTACCTTGTGACTCAGGGAGACCCGTGATGAAGTCGACTGCCACGTGGGACCAGGGACACCGGGGAATGGTCAGAGGATGCAGGAGACCCTGGGGGTGCTGTCGTGGGTTCTTGCTTCTGGTGCACACTTCGCAGGAAAGGACGAATGACCTCACTTCCTTCTCCATGCTAGGCCACCAGAAGCGCCTTCTCAAAAAGTCCAGGGTCCTTCGAGCTCCTGGGTGGGCGGTGAGAGGGGACGAGTGACCCCACTGGAGAACCTTGGCCCGGGCTTGATGTGGGACATACAAGAGGCCTGGTGGCCCCGTCCCAGGACCGGGGTCCTGGCGTTGGGCTCATCGGATGGCCTCCTCAATACCCCAACGGACAGGGGCCACAATCCGGGACACAGGAATAATAGGCCCGACTTCACTCTCCCTGTTAGTGGCAGAGAACAGCCTGGACAGTGCGTCAGGTTTGGTGTTCTTGGAGCCAGGGCAGTACGACAGGGTGAAGTCAAACCGACTGAAAAACAGGGCCCACCTAGCCTGTCGTGGGTTCAGTCTCTTGGCTTGCTGGAGGTACTCCAGGTTCTTGTGGTCCATCCAAACCAGGAATGGATGTTGCGCTCCCTCCAGCCAGTGCCTCCACTCCTCAAGGGCCAGTTTGACCGCTAGCAGTTCTCGATCCCCCACATCGTACCGGGACTCCGCAGGACTCAGGCGGTGGGAGAAGTAAGCACAGGGGTGCAGCTTTCCTTCCGAACGTTGAGAGAGCACCGCGCCGACACCACTGTCTGAGGCGTTCACCTCCACGATGAATGGTTGGGAGGTGTCCGGGAGGACCAGAATGGGTGCCGTGCAGAAGCGGTCCTTGAGGTCTTTGAACACCTTTTCCGCCTGAGGAGACCAGACATAAGATCCACCTGTCCCTTTGGTGAGGTCCGACATGGGTGCTGCTACAGAACTAAAGTTCCTGATAAATTTGCGGTAGAAGTTAGCAAATCCTAAGAACCGCTGAACCTCTTTGACGGATTTGGGAGTGGGCCAGTCCCGGACGGCCAGGGTCTTGGCTGGGTCCATTTGGAGTTGGCCTATCCATACAATAAAACCCAGAAAGGAGACCTCGGGAACATGAAATTCGCATTTCTGGGCCTTGGCGAACAGATTGTTCTGTAGCAGCCTCTGGAGAACCTGGCGGACATGGTGACGGTGCTCCTGCACAGTCTTGGTAAAGATAAGGATGTCATCGAGGTAGACAAAAACGTACAGGTTAATCATGTCCCTCAAGACGTCGTTGATTCGGGCCTGAAAAACAGCTGGTGCGTTGGTGAGTCCGAAGGGCATCACCTGGTATTCGTAGTGCCCAGACGGGGTGTTGAAGGCAGTCTTCCACTCGTCTCCCTGTCGGATACGGATAAGGTGGTATGTGTTCCATAGGTCCAACTTGGTGAAGACGGTGGCGCCTTGGAGCAGGTCGAATGCTGTGGACATCAGCGGAAGGGGATATTGGTTGCGCACAGTGATCTTGTTCAGGCCCCTGTAGTCAATACATGGTCGGAGCCCCCCATCCTTCTTTCCGACAAAGAAGAAGCCGGCACCAGCGGGTGAGGTGGAGGGTCGAATGAACCCAGAGACCAGGGTGTCTTTGAGGTATTCCTCCATGATATGAGCAGGAGCGGATGGTGGAACAGAATCAGGCAGAGGAGATGGGGGCAGAGAAGTCAGCTGTGCCAGGGTTTTCCCAATCTGCTGAAGCAGTACCTCGTGGCGAGTAAGGGTCTCACGTTGGCTTGCAAGAGTCCATCCATGAGTGTCCATTGTGGATCCGAGGTGTGTTAACGCAGCCATCATTCCCTGAAGGTTGGCTGGGTAGACAGATGAAGCAGCCTCTGCTGAGTCGGTCATGATGGAGTCTTTCTGTTAGGGTTTTGCTGGGATTCGAACCTGATTCACTGGTGTGATAATCCAGCAAACCCCCATTAGGCCACTAGGGGGATGACTCAAGTGCAGAGGCGTGAGGCAGAAGTAGAAAAGTATCAAAAACAGTTTATTTACACTATGTACAATCCAAGGGAAAAAACAAAAAGAATAATCCAAAGCTCAGAAGATAAACAAAAATAAAATATCCTAAGGTTCAAAGTCCAAAATCCAAATAAGAAAAAAGGCAAAAACTCAAACGCTCAGAAGATCAAAAAGGTCAAAAACAAAATCCACAAAGTCCAAAAGAAAGAAGCAAAAACCAAGAATACAAAGACACAGGCAAGGTACATGGGACAGAGGGAACTAGCACTAACAGCAAAAAATAGGAAAAAGACTCCGTGACAAGGGAAAAAGCAGAGGGGTATTTATACACACACTAATTAAGGAACAGAGCGGGGCAGGAAACAGGCAATGAAGACAAACACAAAAACACAGTGGTGGCCTCTAGAGGCCAAAACAAACATGACAAGATGGAAATAACAGCGGCCTCTAGAGGCCAAAACAGTCCCAGTCCTAACAGCACGGGGGACAGAGTGGTACGAGTCCTTTAAAACAGTGTAACAATGGTCCAGAGTGTTAATGTCCCTGGTGGGACACTTAGGCCCTGTCCACACGGCAACGGATTCAGGTGAATCCGATAAAATTTTTTATCGTTTCGGCCTGGCGTCCACACGGCACCGGCATTTTGGGTGCCCCAAAACGATATTTTTGAGAACGGGTTCCAGAGTGGAAAAATCTGGCAACGGCGCCATTGCGAAGTCGTCTGGATGAGTAGAATGGATTTGTTTACGATGACGTCACAACCACATGACTAGAACAAGCAGCACTCACTCATTCATGCCGGGTAGAAGAAGGGGTTTATGCACATGCGTCCTACTTCTTCTATTGTTCTGGTGTCTCCGATGGGACCGTCTTACAGCGCACGTAGAGGTGTGGCATGTGTACTGCATCGTTTTCAGCAAGCATTGCGTTGCCATATGTATCTGATATTTTACTGATCCGTTGCCCATGTGGACGCGATATTTTTTTTTACCCGCTAAAAAAAAAATCTCGTTGCCGTTGTCGTGTGGATGTAGCCTTAATGTGCTACAAATGTAATACATTTGTTTTGGCAGTTTGTGGCTGAGGTTTGCTCTGTTAAAGTCCCCCAAAACAATGAGCAAAGAGTCCGGGTGTTTTTTCTCCACGTTGTTTATCTGGTCAGCCAGGTGTTGTAACGCCTCAGTAACACACGCCTAAGGGAGGATGTAAACTCCAACCAGAATAAACAAGGAAAACTCTTGCGGAGCATAAAACGGTTTGCAGTTTATGAATAATGACTCCAGATGAGGACTGCATGATTTGTTTAGAACCATGACATCAGTACACCAACCTTCGTTAATATAAAAGCAGATTCCACCTCCCCTCGTTTTCCCCGTGAGCTCCGTTTCGCGGTCCGCTCGGTGCAGGTGAAATCCAGGCAGGTGGAGAGAAGTGTCCGGGATGTGCTCACCGAGCCAGGTTTCAGTGAAGCACAAGGCAGCAGATCTGTTAAAATCCGTGTTGATTGTGTTGAGGAGCAGCAGTTCATCCATCTTATTGGCCAGAGAGTGGACATTAGCCAGGTGAATAGACGGGAGCGAAGTGTGAAACCCCCGCTGCCACAGCCTGACGAGCGTGCCAGCTCGCTTCCCCCGGTGTCTCTGGCATCCTCGGTGTAATCCATAGAGAGCTGCTGCTCCTCCAACAAGTAGCTCTGGAAAACTTTTCAGATCAATGAAAGCAGATGAAAAACTTTACTGGTGGTTATTCCAATGTTTATAAGTTCTTCTCTGGAGTATGTGACCAGCGAAGGAGCGCAAAAAACACAACAACTACACAAAAATATAGAAAGTACGAGACAGCGAAGTACTGAAGCACCCATCCACGGCACCATCTTGGATGTGATACATGAATTTGTTAGAAAACCAAGCCATTTCTATGGGCTTGACACGCAGGTTTTAGAACAGTTTTCTAAACCTCTGCAGCAGACGCGCGACTGACATTTCCAGTGGGCTTTGCTCCATTAAAAACAATGGAGTTCTTAATTTTTGGAGGTATCACCAATTTGAATATCCTCTACTCGCCATGCTGGCTAAAGCGGTTCTTTGCATTCCAGCAACGAGCGCATCCAGTGAGCGGGCCTTCAGCTCGGCTGGTCGTGTCCTGGACGCACGCCGTAACGGATTAAATCCTGACACTGTTGTTAGGGCCCGAGCACCGAACGGTGTGAAGACCCTATTGTTTTTCAAAGGATTATTATTAGGGCCCGAGCACCGTACGGTGCGAAGACCCTATTGTTTTTCGAAGGATTATTATTATTAGGGCCCGAGCACCGAACGGTGTGAAGACCCTATTGTTTTTCGAAGGATTTTTTTTTTCTGTCATGCTTGGCCTTATTTGAGGCATTTCCCATGCACAAAAACTCATGAAATTTGATACACACATCAGTCATTGTCACCCCTACTCAGCCACAGACTTTTGGCCCCGGGCATGGCCCAGGGACTTCATAGCGTCCCTTTTCCATTTCCCATTGAAATGAATGGGTAGAACTTTGGAATGATGATGTCATAAGGCCATTTGGAGTGAAATTACACGTGGTAATTTTTAACATACTCCTCCTAGATGGTTCATCAAATTCATGTCAAACTTGGCAAACATGATGCCAAGATATTGCTGAAGTTGAATTGCTAAGGGATTTTTGATATGTTGTAATATGTTGAAATATTATAACATATAATATGCCAAGATATTGCTGAATGTTGAACTTGATATCTTGTAATATGATTCTGATACTCTTTAGCTGTTATGGGCCTGTGTGGTATAGCGCCACCAACTGGCCAAGGAAAGAATAGGGTTTTGAATATGTGTGTTTTGACACATGATTAATTTTAACATGCTCCTCCTAAACGGTTCATGATATTCATGTGAAATTTGTTATATGTGATGCGAAGATGTCGCTGATATTAAATTGCAAAGGGATTTTTGATATCTTGTAATCTGTTGAAATGCCCTTATGATTTTAATATCTTGCCACATAAACAGGAAATGTGTCAGAAAGCCATAGTGCATTGACTGTATGGTCAGACACTTCTTACTTCAATAGATATTATGATTATTATGATAACCTGACACCCAATGGGCCTGCCTGTTATAGCGCCACCACCTGGCCAAGCAGGAAATGTGCCAGAAATTGGCAATACCTTAACTGATTGATCTGACACTTTACAAAATATTGTGTATTATGATTGTGATGATATTCACATGTGTAATTCAGATGCTTAGCACAGCGCCACCATCTGGCCAAGCAGGAAATGGGGAAAAATGTTCAATTCATTGATGGATTGATCTGAAACTTTACAAAACATTGGATATCATGAGTCTGATGATATAACATATGCAATTCTGTGCACACTCATACACACACAGTCGTATGCATATTTATGCATACACACATACACTCACAAGCATGCACTCACATGCACACGCAACATCTATGAGCACACTCTCTCTTTTTCACACACACACTTTCTCTCTCTCTCTCTCTCGCTCTCTCTCTCCCTCTGACAAACAGACACACACACACACACACACACACACACAATAATAGCGGAGTTCCAGCAGAGCACCATACCTAAGAAAAAACGGTAAACCCATCGAGTCAATTTTTTGTGGTTTGTCCGTGTACATGTACCACCAGTCATAGACACCGCCTAGTGGTCAGTGTTAGTAATTACCAGTCATACACACCGCCTAGCGGCACGGTGGTGTAGTGGTTAGTGCTGTCACCTCACAGCAAGAAGGTCTTGGGTTCGAGCCCTGTGGCTGGCGAGGGCCTTTCTGTGTGGAGTTTGCATGTTCTCCCCGTGTCCGCGTGGGTTTCCTCCGGGTGCTCCGGTTTCCCCCATAGTCCAAAGACATGCAGGTTAGATTAACTGGTGACTCTAAATTGACCATAGGTGTGAATGTGAGTGTGAATGGTTGTCTGTGTCTATGTGTCAGCCCTGTGATGACCTGGCGACTTGTCCAGGGTGTACCCCGCCTTTCACCCGTAGTCAGCTGGGATAGGCTCCAGCTTGCCTGCGACCCTGTAGAACAGGATATAGCGGCTAGAGATAATGAGATGAGATGAGATGAGACACACCACCTAGTGGCCAGTGCTAGCCAGTAAAGAAATAAAACAAAAGAGACTGGCTAGGATATAAGAAAATTCTACAACCCAGAAACAGATGGGAGCGCCGCTTTTAGGCAGTGGCTAAATCTATATATTAGTGACCTGCCATCATTGTGCATTTTCTTGCAGACATATGAAAACTCTGCATGTACACACACACACACACACACTGCAGACACAGGAAAGCTAAGATGACTTAAGATTACAGCGTGAGATAGAGATAAGGAGGAGACACATGTATAGATTTATACATATATAAGTGTACATTTTCACACCACAGAAACACACACACACACACACACACACACACACACACACACACACACACACTCTTTGTCTATCTCTCATCCATCAAGCAGTCATGGCATTTGCAACATGCACATCACCTTTGAACATTTGATGAATATATGACATGTGACCGTGCGAGGGCCCGTCAAGGCCACTAGCGGCTTTAATTCCATTTTGTTCTTACAGAGTGCGGGCAAAAACAGGCCTACATAATGGGGAGGGAGTCTATTTTGTTGGTTCGCAAATGGGAAATTTAGGCTACCATGTTACACCATTGACCTGTTCTGATAGAGTCTAGCCAAATGTTTGTGAGATTATGTTTGGGAAAAACTGAGCATTCAGTTCCTTCTGTGTGAAACATTTTGCGCCTGCCTAACCTAGGCTAGTTTGTTTTCTGTCCTATCGCGGAGCAAAATTGTAAACCCTTTCATATTCTTTTTTAAAGTATTTGTGTTCACAAAGCGAGTGCAGCCAGCCAACTGGTCAATGTTCTTTGTGCTAAAAACGATGGTTTATGATGGCAGTGATGACAGATGAAAAGTCCAGACCGGCGTTATTATGCGCCTGCATGTGTGTGTTGGGGGTGTTCATGTGTGTGCTCGTGTGTTTGTGAGTGAGTGAGTGAGTGAGTGAGTGAGTGAGTGAGTGAGTGAGATGTAGAAGGAGAGATACTGTGCGTTTATTCTCATGCATAAAATGTTTAGTTTGTTCCCCTATGTATTTCAAGAATAAAACAATCTTTTTGGATCATTTTGCCGTTCCTTGATAACTAAGTTAAGATTCAATAGAATCGTGGAAGTTGCATGAGTAGGCTATTCACCCATCATATAAAAAATTATGACTACCAAACAGCAGTGCAAGGTGAGCTAATGCCTCTTGTAAGTAGGCTAGAACTAGGTTACCATGTATTTTTCTCTAGGCTATCGCAACTCGCAATGTAGACTCACTGGCTCCTTTTTTTCTTTTCTCTCTCCGTTTTAGCGGGTTGGGTAAAAAATCAGTGCGTAATTTTGCGGGTCAGGCGGTTCGGTTTGGCTGTCATGACGGGTCGGGTTGGTGCCGCACCAATGGTGCGGGTCTTAAAAATCCTTGACCCGCACATCACTAATAGCCAGTCTCTTTTGCTTTATTTCTTTACTGGCTAGCACTGGCCACTAGGCGGTGTGTATGACTGGTAATTACTAACACTGGCCACTAGGCAGTGTGTATGACTGGTAATTACTAACACTGGCCACTAGGCGGTGTGCATGACTGGTAATTACTAACACTGACCACTAGGCGGTGTGTATGACTGGTAATTACTAACACTGACCACTAGGCGGCGTGTATGACTGGTAATTACTAACCCTGGCCACTAGGCGGCGTGTCTCATCTCATTATCTGTCGCCGCTTTATCCTTCTACAGGGTCGCAGGCAAGCTGGAGCCTATCCCAGCTGACTATGGGCGAAAGGCGGGGTACACCCTGGACAAGTCGCCAGGTCATCATAGGGCTGACACATAGACACAGACAACCATTCACACTCACATTCACACCTACGGTCAATTTAGAGTCACCAGTTAACCTAACCTGCATGTCTTTGGACTATGGGGGAAACCAGAGCACCCGGAGGAAACCCACGCGGACACGGGGAGAACATGTTGGCGGCGTGTATGACTGGTAATTACTAACACTGGCCACTAGGTGGCACTGACCACTAGGCGGAGTGTATGACTGGTAATTACTAACACTGGCCACTAGGTGGTGTGTATGAGTGGTAATTACTAACACTGGCCACTAGGCAGTGTGTATGACTGGTAATTACTAACACTGACCACTAGGCGCCGTGTCTCATCTCATCTCATTATCTCTAGCCGCTTTATCCTGTTCTACAGGGTCGCAGGCAAGCTGGAGCCTATCCCAGCTGACTACGGGCGAAAGGGGGGGTACACCCTGGACAAGTCGCCAGGTAGGCAGCGTATGACTGGTAATTACTAACACTGGCCACTAGGCGGCACTGACCACTAGGCGGTGTGTATGACTGGTAATTACTAACACTGGCCACTAGGCGGTGTGTATGACTGGTAATTACTAACATTGACCACTAGGCGGCGTGTATGACTGGTAATTACTAACACTGGCCACTAGGCGGCACTGACCACTAGGCGGAGTGTATGACTGGTAATTACTAACACTGGCCACTAGGCGGTGTGTATGAGTGGTAATTACTAACACTGGCCACTAGGCGGTGTGTATGACTGGTAATTACTAACACTGACCACTAGGCGGCGTGTCTCATCTCATCTCATTATCTCTAGCCGCTTTATCCTGTTCTACAGGGTCGCAGGCAAGCTGGAGCCTATCCCAGCTGACTATGGGCGAAAGGCGGGGTACACCCTGGACAAGTCGCCAGGTAGGCAGCGTGTATGACTGGTAATTACTAACACTGGCCACTAGGCGGCACTGACCACTAGGCGGTGTGTATGACTGGTAATTACTAACACTGGCCATTAGGCGGCGTGTATGACTGGTAATTACTAACATTGACCACTAGGCGGCGTGTATGACTGGTAATTACTAACACTGGCCACTAGGCGGTGTGTATGACTGGTAATTACTAACACTGACCACTAGACGGCGTGTATGACTGGTAATTACTAACACTGACCACTAGGCGGCGTGTATAACTGGTAATTACTAACACTGGCCACTAGGCGGTGTGTATGACTGGTAATTACTAACACTGACCACTAGGCGGCATGTATAACTGGTAATTACTAACACTGGCCACTAGGCGGCGTGTATAACTGGTAATTACTAACACTGGCCACTAGGCGGTGTGTATGACTGGTGGTACATGTACACGGGCAAAACCACAAAAAAATCGACTCGATGGGTTTACCATTTTTTCTTAGGTATGGTGCTCCGCTGGAGCTCCGCTATGATCAGTTCAAATGATGAATGTCAGTCCCCTCCAACCAATGCCTCCAATCTTCCAGGACCAGCTTGATAGCTAGCAGTTCTCAATCTCCAATGCCATAGTTGCAGTCAGCTGGTGTAAAGCAATGAGAAAAGAATGCGACTTCAAAGCTAAGCTCGCAACAGGCCCTCGTGTTGCGTCACGCTTAGGATGGGCGGGCCCAGGCTAGCACCTTATTTTCCTTGGCTGATGTCTGTGTCAGTTCTGGGAAAGTGAAAGTAAAAGTAAAATGCCCAAGTCACACCCAGTTCAGTATTCAGAATTTCTTCAGTGTCTCAGCATACAGGTTCAGCTCGACAGCCGGAACAGAATAAACCGTAAGTGAAAGACTTCACTTTGTAGCACTGAACATCCATTTAAATTAGATTTAACATTTGCACCAAATCTTACAAAACTGATTACAAAAACTGATTATATTTTGGATGTCTCAAATGGCACACACGCACACACAGCGCACCAGGCTCACACACACACAGCGATATTTCAGGGAGATATTTGCAAGACTCACGCAATGGTTAGAAATCAGCATTATGTTAGATTAAGTAGTAAAGATTGAATGCACGCCGTTAATCTGCACCGTTTATAGCACAGCTGATGTAGGACAAAAATCTGTTCAAATGCCAAGAAATAACGGTTTGTGCTCTGCGCATGCGCAGTGGGGCTTTGTAGGACCTTGTGGGGCTTTTTACAGGGAGTCAGAAGAATGGGCGGAGATAGAACATGGCATCGAGTACAGGGATTGGTGTGTTCATAAATGGTTACGGGCATAGCAATCCATTCCTACATTACTTTATAAGCTTTGCAGAGCATTTTTTAACATAGTTACTGGGAGACCAAATGGTCTCCCAGTGGCCAGATTTGGTGGGGTTTTCGAAGTGTGGGAGAGTGAGCCCCCCCTCAGAGAGCAAATAAACAACAGCACCCCCCCCCCCTTACAATTTTTGTTGTTGCTATACTATGGCCCAATCCCAATTCTAATTTCTACCCCTACCCCTCCCCCTTCCCCTCCTCCTTCCCCTTGGCCCTTCCCCTTGAAACTGAGCTACAAGGGATAGGGCTTGAAATTCAACCCCTACGTATTGGGATAGCCCTTCAACGATCGCATACGTCATCGCGTACCTCCGTCAGCGTTTACGTTAGCAAAACGCGACCAAATGCGTCACTGGCTGCGACCAGCCGCTACAGTCAGAGCCAGAGGCAGAACCAGAAATCTCTGCTGGCAGGGTGTGATTTGTTAACTAACACCACTGAATGGGATATCTTTGGCGCTTCGTGCACCACATCCGACAGAATGAGGTGTCAGAACACTCATGTAAACAATAAAAGCGAGAATAACAGAACAAAACGTACGCAGTCAAGCAACCGAAAACAATACTCACTCCCAAAGCTTTTTAGCAGCAGCTTGGATTTCAGAAATCGCTGCTCATTCTCAGCTCGAAAGCGAATCAAGCGGCGTGTTTCCTCTGGATAACAACTTAAAACACGTAAATAATGGAGAAAATACATTTATGACAATCTTTCGCCGCGGGAACCGCCATCTTTCTGAAATCCGCATGAAATCTCGCTGAAATCCGCATGGCATTGTGGGAAATCACTCAAACCCCTTCGTTCGGAGTCAGCTCCAGGAAAATCTCCGTTTGGAGGGGTACAGAAGCCTTACCCCTTCCCCTACCCCTCCGCGTTAACTGGGATTGGGATACCCCTACCCCTTCACGTGAACGCGCAAAATGGAGGGGAAGGGCCAAGGGGTATGTCCAAGGGGTGAAATGGGATTCGGCCTTAATGTTCCATTCGTATTTAAAAAAAATGGTTGTTATACACATTTTTTATTTTTTTCTTTTGCAAATTTTAAACATCTGTGCTTTTTGAAAATTTTTGTTTACACATTTAAAACATATGAGCTTTATTAAAATCTCTTTTTACACATTTTAAACATCTGTGCTTTTTTAAAACATCTTTTTTACACATTTTAAACATCTGTGCTTTTTAAAACCTCTTTTTTTTACACATTTTAAACATGTGCTTTTTTAAAACATCTTTTTTTTACACATTTTAAACATCTGTGCTTTTTAAAACCTCTTTTTTACACATTTTAAACATGTGCTTTTTTAAAACATCTTTTTTTTTACACATTTTAAACATCTGTGCTTTTTAAAACATCCTTTTTACACATTTTAAACATCTGTGCTTTTTAAAACATATTTTTTACACATTTTAAACATCTGTGCTTTTTAAAACATATTTTTTTACACATTTTAAACACCTGTGCTTTTTTAAAACATATTTTTTTTTACACATTTTAAACATCTGTGCTTTTTAAAACATCTTTTTTTTACACATTTTAAACATCTGTGCTTTTTTAAAACATCTTTTTTTACACATTTTAAACATCTGTGCTTTTTTAAAACATATTTTTTTACACATTTTAAACATCTGTGCTTTTTTTTTTAAACATCTTGTTTTACACATTTTAAACATCTCATAGCATCGTTAGCTAGCACCTCTTGGCAGACAACACGCTGTGGCAGTGGAGCATCTTCAGATCCAGTCCATGAAAATCCAAACTTTAAATAATCGTGGTCATACTTCCTTCTCTTTTTGCTTGGCCCAGACTCTGTCTCCTCACTCACTGTAGCTTTAGGTACTAAAAATCGATCCATTTTGTCTCTGGCAAAGGCTAGCTGAAGTTCGCTAAATGTCCGCAATAGTAACTTATTCTGGTTTATTTTTCCTCACGTTGCGCCCCCCCAAAGAACTCTGGCGCCCCCTAGGGGAGGCGCACCCCACACTTTGAAAAGCCCTGGCCTAGTCAATGCCAAACCAGCTTCCCTGGGAGACCAAATTTTAAACCAAGTTATGTCTTATCATTTGGTTCAATCAGTTGCAATTAATTAACCAAGTACCATGTAAGAATACATTAAACAAGGAAAATGAAGATCTGTGTTATAAGATATACACACAAGATCATGTTGGTTAAGAAAAACAAAACTAAAATTTGGTTACTGAGATGGCTGATGTCAGAATCCGATGTCATTACTGTGTAACTTGGAGTGTCTTTGACATAACATTTGTGCTTGGTAATTGCTCTTGATAGCTGTGTAGTCACTGTAGTGTGTTTGTCTGTATGGTGATTGGTGAACCATTTTGCATCACAGAATATGCCGCAGCGGTGCAGCCGCATGGACTCTGGGGCCTGTGATTGTATTGCCCAGACCAGTTGGTCTCCTAGTGGAAAATCCTTAAAAAATGCTCTGCTTTAGGGTGAAAATAATGTCTAAAAATAATAATCAACTAATTCAGTGACACATTTCTATGCAGAAGTCAAGCAACAACATATTTGAGGTGTCATTCACAGAGGCCAGAGTCATGAGTTGGGTAAGAAAACTGATTACTAATAGAAACAATAACAGGTCTTAACCCAAACCACGAAATAAAATTTCTCACTTCTGAAATCATAACACTTTGAGTAGATCAGAATAAAGTGACAATACTACAATATTTTGACTTGCATATAGTAAATGAGCAATGAAATGTGTGCTTATTTTATATTGCTATTGCAGCTTAAGAATTTGTTTGGTCTTGGCCAAAAAACTCCAAGCCCAGACCCAGATCCTGGTAAGTTACTGCTGAAACAAGATTTTGAAGCAAAGCCATAGAAAGAAACATTTATCATGTCATGTCACAGAAAAGCTATATAACATTTAATTTTTTTTTATTTTTCCTTTTTGCAGTATTTGATAGTCCATGGCGGCCAGTGGCATGGAGGTAATACCGATGACTGCAAAAAAAAAAAAAAAAAACACAAAGACACGATCATTGTGTGCTTCAAGCTGTAATTAGTAGAACAAGGTAACTAAGAATATATGGTGTTGTATTGGTTTACTTCTTAAATAGTGAAAATAAGAAGAATGAGATGTTGAGATCCCTGAAGGATTTCCAGCCAGGTACTGCAGAAGTCAGTGAGATTAAGATTCTGCTTCATGGCCCAATCGGAGCAGGAAAATCGAGCTTTATCAACGCCGTCAACACTGTCCTCCAAGGATACAACGCCACTGGTGCATTGGCAGATTCATCAGGTGGTCAAAGTCACAGCTTCACTCAGGAGGTAACCAAACAATAGAATATTTACTGTAATAGACTGAAGCCTAGATATGGTTTCCCTGAACTTCAGTGATTGTTTAACATGTTTTGGTCTCATATCTAATTTACAGTTGGATCTAGATGGACAGATTTAACTGTTTTAGAAAATCTTAAAATCTTGAAATAAGACACTCCTGCATTTTGTGTCCAGTTTAAAATTCACAGGCTGAAGAAAGATAGGCCTGGAACTTTCTATCCATTCACCTTTTCTGACATCATGGGTCTGGAACCAGACAAGTTAAAAGGAGTGCAGACTGAAGATATCATTAAAATATTCAAGGGCCATGTCAAAAGTGGTTACACTGTAAGTTCATGACTTATGAGAATTTTGTATTCTCCAGAATAAGTTTGGTTATGGCAATGACAAGATGTGAAAAATTCAGACTAACAAATTTTAGCATCTTGGTTGGATGCGATACAGAACCTGTTCCCTGATGTTTAAAGCTGCCCTGGTAGTTTCCGTCCTGATCTAGTGAAGTTTTACTGTGTGCCTGTTTCCTAGCTGAGTACTCAGGACAGGGGAGACTGATGGAGCTCCTGGCTTCACATCCTCAGCAGAGTACAGAATTAAAAGTAATAATAGTAATAGTCATTCTCATCAGCAGAGAGCAGCATCAGTGATCCAATGATTCTTATTCTCAGTTAAAACCAGTAACAGCATGTAAGATTATCTCACCCAGATCACTATCAGGATCACACCTGAGTAACTGTCAAGAAGAAGCAATATTGATGCTTTGAGCTGCCATCATTCCCCATAGAAAAACAGTGATATTAAAGCACGTGATGGAAGTACTGTCCAGGAAACACATCAGGAAGTGTTAGGAATATGATGACGTAGTATTATCATCACTTGGCTGATAAACAAATGCAGAATAAAACGTCATTAGTTCTGGAAGGAAAATGCCCTGGCAGTGTTCTACGGAGCTGTACAACCAGTTACTTACATACCCATTTTTTTCCATTTTTTTGATGTATTCAGCAATAAGGACATTTTTCTTTAGCATATGAACATTCCTTATTCTCATAATTGCAAAACATGATAGATTCTCATAACTAATTACCAGTATTCATTGTAGTTACTGAATAATTCACGAGTTACTCTTAGTACTTTGTTTCTGAATTTCACTCAGTCTCATGTACATTTAAAAAGCATTTGCGGTGTTTCTCTTCACCTCTAAACATTAAGTACTTTGCTCTTTCAGTTTAACCCTGTAAGATCAATTGATGAAGACCATCTAAAGTATAACCATAATCCCACCCTGGAAGACAAAGTGCACTGTCTGGTGAGTGTTCTACCAGCGGACACAATCTCCCGCATCAGTGAGGAAGTTATCCAGAAAATGAGAGCTGTTCGGGAAAAGGCAAGGGACTTAGGTGAGTTTTTACCTCCACGATATGGCCAAAAGTATGTGTCCCCTGACCATCACATCCATACATTGGTGCTTGAAAGTTTGTGAACTCTTTAGAATTTTATATATTTCTGCATAAATATGACCTAAAACATCATCAGATTTTCACACAAGTCCTAAAAGTAGATAAAGAGAACCCAGTTAAACAAAAGAGACAAAAATATTGTACTTGGTCATTTATTTATTGAGGAAACTGATCCAATATTACATATCCATGAGTGGCAAAAGTATGTGAACATCTAGGATTCACAGTTAATTTGAAGGTGAAATTAGAGTCAGGTGTTTTCAATCAATGGGATGACAATCAGGTGTGAGTGGGCACCCTGTTTTATTTAAAGAACAGGGATCGATCAAAGTCTGATCTTCACAACACGTTTGTGGAAGTGTATCATGGCACGAACAAAGGAGTTTTCTGAGGACCTCAGAAAAAGCATTCTTGATGCTCATCAGGCTGGAAAAGGTTACAAAACTATCTCTAAAGAGTTTGGACTTCACCAGTTCACAGTCAGATTGATTGTGGACAAATAGAGGAAATTCAAGACCAATGTTATCCTCTCCAGGAGTGGTGAACCAACAAAGATCACTCCAAGAGCAAGGTGAGGTCACAAAGGACCCCAGGGTAACTTCTAAGCAACTGAAGGCCTCTCTCACATTGGCTAATGTTAATGTTCATGAGTCCACCATCAGGCGAACACTGAACAACAATGCTGTGCATGGAAGGGTTGCAAGGAGAAAGCCACTGCTCTCCAAAAAGAACATTGCTGCTCATCTACAGTTTGCTAAAGATCACGTGGACAAGCCAGAAGGCTATTGGAAAAATGTTTTGTGGATGGATGAGACCAAAATTGAATTTTTTGGTTTAAATGAGAAGCATTATGTTTGGAGAAAGGAAAACACTGCATTCCAGCATAAGAACCTTATCCCATCTGTGAAACATGGTGGTGGTAGTATCATGGTTTGGGCCCAGTTTGCTGCATCTGGGCCAGAACGGCTTGCCATCATTGATAGAACAATGAATTCTGTATTATACCAGCGAATATTAAAGGAAAATGTCAGTCCATGAACTGAATCTCAAGAGAAGGTGGGTCATGCAGCAAGACAACGACCCTAAGCACACAAGTCGTTCTACCAAAGAATGCTTAAAGAAGAATAAAGTTAATGTTTTGGAATGGCCAAGTCAAAGTCCTGACCTTAAGCCAATCGAAACGTTGTGGAAGGACCTGAAGCGAGCAGTTCGTGTGAGGAAACCCACCAACATCCCAGAGTTGAAGCTGTTCTGTACGGAGGAATGGACTAAAATTCCTCCAAGCCGGTGTGCAGGACTGATCAACAGTTACCGGAAACGTTTAGTTGCAGTTATTGCTGCACAAGGGGGTCACATCAGATACTGAAAGCAAAGGTTCACATACTTTTACCACTCACAAATATGTAATATTGGATCATTTTCCTCAATAAATAAATGACCAAGTATAATATTTTTGTATCATTTGTTTAACTGGGTTCTCTTTATCTACTCTTAGGACTTGTGTGAAAATCTGATGTTGTTTTAGGTCATATTTATGCAGAAATATAGAAAATTCTAAAGGGTTCACAAACTTTCAAGCACCACTGTATGTGGTTCTTCCCCAAACTGTTCCCACAAAGTCTGAAACACACCGTTGTATAAAAGTGTCTTTGTACGCTGTAGAATTACAGTTTCCCTTCACTGGAACTAAAAGGCCCAAACCTTTTCCAACATGATGTCCCTGTACACAAAATGAGCTCCATGAAGACATGGTGTGTGAAGGTTGGAGTGAAGAGCTCGAGTGTCCTGCACAGAGCCCTGACTGAACTCAACTCCACTGAACACCTTTGGGATGAACTGGAACACCAACTGCACCCCAGACCTCCTCACCCAACATCAGTGTCTGATCTCACTTTATGCTCTTGCAGCTGAATGAACACAAATCCCCATGGCCACACCCCAAAATCTAGTGGAAATCTGGAAAGGGATGTTCAACAAGCAGGGATGGGTGTGTTGATCAGGTGTCCACATACTTTTGGCCATACACTGTAATTATGGACAGAAATCTGGTCATCTATAAGACTATTTGTACCATGAGGTATTGTACCATGAGTCATGTTTTTTCATGAGCAGTGTCATCTTATACATGAAAGCTAGATAGTAATTAATTACCTGGCCCCGGGACGGAGTCCACCAGGGGGCGAGGTATTGTTTTCAGTGGGGTTTCTTCATGAAACTTTCAGGATAGATGGGCATTGGTCTCAAATAGAACCTCCAACATTTTGAAGGTCAATCAGTCAAGGTCACCAAAAACGTCAAGATTTGTTCATGATATCTTCCTTTATATTCATTCAGATGTGTTCTGATTGGTAAGAGAGCAGTATGGTGTGTGAATAAGAATCAGAACCATGTTTACTGGCCAAGTATGTTCACACACAAGGTCAAAATCAAAGTCACGAAAAAAGTCAAAATCGTTTTTTCGCAATATCTTCCTTCATATTCATTGTAAGTGCTACCGGGCAAGGTTTGTTTTACCTGGCAACAATTGTTTGTTTCTGGTGATTTAATAGGGATTCCTCAAGTTGTCATCATGTCACTGGTTGACAAAGCATGTCCCCTTGTTAACAAGAATCTGGAGAAGATCTACACCAGCAAAAAAATCAAACAGAAGGTGAGAACAACAACAGCAGCCATCTTTTCCTCCCTTTATTTACTGCCTGTAGGTCTCCCATCTACTCTATGGCATTTTTCAGCAGCATAAAACCTTCTAACAGACATCTAAGAGTTTTATATTAACATTATTCCTCCCAATATAACATGTCTTTTTTTGTCATAGATGGAAGAGTGCAGTGTTAAACTGGGAGTCCCGATGAACTGCATCTTTCCTGTGAGGAACTACCATGAGCAGGTTACCAACGACTTGCACATGGATATTCTGATTCTCATGGCAATCACTAATATGATTAGATTTGCCAATGACTATGTTGAAGACCAGGTTTACAATGAATAAATTCCCCATGTGTCTTGTTTAATCTCCAACATGCAACTAGATTGTTTCAGGAATTCACAGAGGTTTACTAATGGCCCTTTTCCACTACCCTTTTTCAGCTCACTTCAGCTCGCTTCAGCCCGACACGGCTCGCGTTTCGACTACCAATAACCAGTACGACTCAGCTTGCTTCAGCCCTGCTTAGCCCCTAAAACTCGCACCGTTTTGGAGTAGGGCTCAAGCGAGCCAAAGCGAGCCGAGTGAGGCTGGGGGTGTGAGCAGACACTCCCCTGTGCACTGATTGGTGAGGAGGAGTGTCCTCACATGCCCACACACGCCCCGCGAGCGCGCTGGGATCTGTAAACACCGCAAACCCAGAAGGAGAAGAATTACAAATTACGAGAATTTCTGAAGCCTTATGCTACAATCCTGTCACAGTCCTGACACAAACGTGATAGTCCTTTTACAGTCCTGACACAAACATGATACGGTCCTGACACAGTCCTTACACAAACCTTATGGTCCTGATACAGTCCTGACACAAATCTGATACAGTCCTGCTATAGTCCTGCTATAGACCTGATAGTCCTGATACAGTCCTGACACAGTCCTGACATTAACCTGATAGTCCTGACACAAACCTGATACAGTCCTTCCACAGTCCTGACACAGACCTGATACAGTCCTGCCAAAGACCTGACACAAACCTGATAGTCCTGATAGAGTCCTGACAAAAATCTGATACAGTCCTGCCACAAGCCTGATGGTCCTGATACAGGCATGACACAAACCTGATACAGTCCTTCCACAATCCTGACATGGAACTGATAGTACTGATACAGTCCTGACACAAACCTAATACAGTCCTGTCACAAAGCTGATACAATGCTGTCACAATTCTGACACAAACTGATAGTCCTGATACAGTCCTGACACAAAGCTGATACAGTCCTGACACAAACCTTTTAGTCCTGATCAGTCCTGACACAAACCTGATTCAATCCTGCCACAGTCCTGACACAAACCTAATACAGTCCTGTTACAGTCCTGACACAAACCTGTTAGTCCTGATACAGTCCTGACACAAACCTGATAGTCCTGCCACAGTCCTGACACAAACCTGATACAGTCCTGACACAAAGCTGATACAATCCCTTCACAGTCCTGACACAAACTGATAGTCCTGATACAGTCCTGTCACAGTCCTGACACAAACCTGATACAGTCCTGACACAAACCTGATACAGTCCTGACACAAAGCTGATACAATCCTGTCACAGTCCTGACACACACTGATAGTCCTGATACAGTCCTGACACAAACCTGATACAGTCCTGACAAACCTGATGCACTCCTTTCACATACCTGATATTCCTGATGCAGTCCTGACACAGACCTGATAGTCCTGCCACAGTCCTGACACAAACCTGATACAGTCCTGACACAAAGCTGATCCAATCCCTTCACAGTCCTGACACAAACTGATAGTCCTGATACAGTCCTGTCACAAACCTGATACAGTCCTGTCACAGTCCTGACACAAACCTGTTAGTCCTGATACAGTCCTGACACAAACCTGATAGTCCTGCCACAGTCCTGACACAAACCTGATACAGTCCTGACACAAAGCTGATACAATCCCTTCACAGTCCTGACACAAACTGATAGTCCTGATACAGTCCTGTCACAGTCCTGACACAAACCTGATACAGTCCTGACACAAAGCTGATACAATCCTGTCACAGTCCTGACACACACTGATAGTCCTGATACAGTCCTGACACAAACCTGATACAGTCCTGACAAACCTGATGCACTCCTTTCACATACCTGATATTCCTGATGCAGTCCTGACACAGACCTGATACCGTCCTGTCACATACCTGATAGTCCTGATCCAGTCCTGACACAGACCTCTCACAGTCCTGACACAAACCTGATAGTCCTGATACCATCCTGACACAAACCTGATAGTCCTGATACGGTCCTGACACAAACCTGGTACAGTCCTTTCACATGCCTGATATTCCCGATACAGTCCTGACACAAACCTGATAGTCCTGATACAGTCCTGACACAGACCTGATAGTCCTGACACATTAATGATTCAGTCATGACAGAGCCCTGACACAGACCTGATGTCAGCTCTACTCTTTCCCATCTTTTGTTATCCCCTCACTCACTACATTTACATGCACATAGAGAGAATCGAATTTCTGCCGTTGCTCGACTGAAATCGAAGTTCAAAATGCCATGTATACACCTTAATTCGGCTGAAATTGAACCGAACTTGATTTCTCGGAATCGAGCTACACGACCTAGTTTATGCGATTTCTGCCGAGCTACTTTGTGCATGTATACCCTATCCAGCTAGTTGTCGAGCTACTTCCGGAAGTGACGAGTGACGAGACCACAAGCGGGGAAACACAACAGCCTCGGTCGGCATGACAACGAATCATGACAACGGCATGAATCTTTTCTTTTTGTGGCATTGTTTGCACTGTTAAAATTTAGCTCACTTACTGTATCACCAAATACATCTGTACAGCTGTTGCATAGCTGTGAATTGTGTACATAAACAAGTCATTGTATTTGTGTGTATATATATGTCCAACATCTGAAGAATGTCAATAAAAACAAAACAATTGAACTTTTTGTGTGTTTATTAAGACATAAGTTAAATTGTAAGCAAAAAAAAAAATATTTTTTGTAAGCAAAAAATGGACTTTAGAAAAATATTATTGTGCAAAATAAGTTGTCTTACAAAACAGTGGTCTGCGCCGGACAGTTTGTAGCCATAGTCTGTTAGAGCAAGCCTAACAGCTTGAGCACGGAACTCTAGTGTTGCCAGATTGGGGGTTTTAAGTGCATTTTAGCGGCTTTGAACATGTTTTGGGCTGGAAAACGTCAGCAGTATCTGGCAACACTATAGCTCTTCTTCATGACGACAACCGGAAGTGTACCAACACGATGGGGCATGTAGCGCCACGTGTGGCTCGGGTGCACAATGCACCTTGCACAATAGCCCGATTTCAGTTGTGCATGTAGGATTGGATTTCTCTGGCACCCCTGCTGGGACCCTTTGCTCGATTACCAACAGCAGCTCGATTTGGACGTGCATGTAAACGTAGTGATTGTCTTGCTGGAAGATGAATCTCCTTCCCAGTCTCAAGTCTTTTGCAGCCTCCAACAGGTTTTCTTCCAGGATTGCCCTGTATTTAGCTCCATCCATCTTCCCATCAACTCTGACCAGCTTCCCTGTCCCTGCTGAAGAAAAGCATCCCCATAGCATGATGCTGCCACCACCATGTTTCATAGTGGGGATGGTGTGTGCAGGGTGATGAGCAGTGTTAGTTTTCCGCCACACATAGCACTTTGCATTTAGGCCAAAAAGTTCAACTTTGGTCTCATCTGACCAAAGCACCTTCTTCCACATGTTTGCTGTGTCCCCCACATGGCTTCTTATGCCTGTCTTTCAACAATGGCTTTCTTCTTGCCACTCTTCCAAAAAGGCCAGATTTGTGGAGTGTACGACTTATAGTTGTCCTGTGCACAGATTCTCCCACCTGAGCTGTGGATTTCCGCAGCTCCTCCAGAGTGATCATGGGCCTCTTGGCTGCTTCTCTGACCAGTGCTCTCCTTGCTCGCTCTGTCAGTTTAGGTGGACAGCCAAGTCTTGGTAGGTTTGCAGTTGTGCCATACTTTTTCCATTTTTGAATGATGGATGGAACAGTGCTTCTTGAGATGTTCAGAGCTTGGGATATTTTTTTATAACCTAACCCTGCTTTAAACTTCTCCAGAACTTTATCCCTGACCTGTCTGGTGAGTTCTTTGGTCTTCATGATGCTGTTTGTTCTTCAGTGTTCTCTAACAAACCACTGAGGCCTTCACAGAACAAATGTATTTATGCAGTGAGTAAATTACACACAGTAGGATTCTATTAACTAATTAGATGACTTCTGAAGGCAATTGATTGCACTGGATTGTATTTAGAGGTATCAGAGGACAGGGGGCTGAATACTAATGCACACCACATTTTTCAGATTTTTATTTGTTTAAAATTTTGAAGACCATTTATCATTTTAGTTTCACGTCACAATTATGTGCTACTCTGTGTTGGTCTATCACATAAAATCTCAATAAAAAACTTTTAAGTTTGTGGTTGTAAGGTGGAAAAATGTGAAAAAGTTCAAGGGGTATGAATACTTTTGCAAGGCACTGTATACCAGTGAATTCTAAAGGAAAATATCAGGACATCTGTCCATGAATTGAATCTCAAGAGAAGGTGGGTCATGCAGCAAGACAACGAACCTAAGCACACAAGTCGTTCTACCAAAGAATGGTTAAAGAAGAATAAAGTTAATGTTTTGGAATGGCCAAGTCAAAGTCCTGACCTTAATCCAATCGAGATGTTGTGGAAGGACCTGAAGCAAGCAGTTCATGTGAGGAAACCCACCAACATCCCAGAGTTGAACCTGTTCTATATGGAGGAATGGGCTAAAATTCCTCCAAGCCAGTGTGCAGGACTGATCAACAGTTACTGCAAATGTTTAGTTGCAGTTATTGCTGCACAAGGGGGTCACATCAGATACTGAAAGCAAGGGTTCACATACTTTTGCCACTCACAGATATGTAATATTGGATCATTTTCCTCAATAAATAAATGACCAAGTATAATATTTTTTGTCTCATTTGTTTAACTGCGTTCTCTTTATCTACTTTTAGGACTTGTGTGAAAATCTGATGATATTTTAGGTCATATTTATGCAGAAATATAGAAAATTCTAAAGGGTTCACAAACTTTCAAGCACCACTGTATATAGTGAGCTCATTGGTAAAATGAAAAAAATGTTTTCGGGCACTAGTCCGTCGCGCCATTATTTACGTCATTACTGTCGAACAATTAAAATGTGCCAGATCAGTCGGCTGGTGGGTTTTCAAAATAATAAACGCATGCATGTGGTTTTGTGATAAATCCATATTATACTGAGCGTATTTCCCACATTAATCACTACAAAGTACCTGCATCTTCAGGGCTCGACATTAACTTTTAAACAATTTCCACTTGCTCCCCAATATTATCACTTGCCCCCTATTTTGAGAGTCCTACTTTTTTTTTAGGAAAACCATAGAATAGTTGTGAATTGCAACATAAAATGAAGATCACACATTGAGTTGAAGTTTGGTTATTGGTTACTTTTTTACTTTTACTTGTAATAGACAATAACAATTTTATCCAAAATAGTTTTTCCTGCCTTAGTCAATTTATTTCCATTTCACATGCATGCAGTTGTAAAGTTCAGTGTGTTTGTGTAGAACTCTCTCAGACTGTAGGTTCATTACTCAATAATGCAGAAATCATAAAATAGAAATCCATAACAAAGTTTGTATGAAGAAAACAATAGGGTACCAAGACTTTTGAACAGTACTGTGTTTGAGAATATTTATATATTGTTTTTTTTTTTAATATCATCCACCTCTAGGTTAAAAAAAACCCCTGTGCTGCATCATGACAGACGGATAATGTTTGAGTTTAAAATTATCGTTTAATGTGTAGGTTAATCCAGCCACTGGGGGTGCATAAGCATACTCTTGGTGCTGGTCCCAAGCCCGCATAAATTGGAGAGGGTTGCATCAGGAAGGGCATCCAGCATAAAACTGTGCCAAATCTAACATGCGGAATGAAAAGAGAAATACCATACCGGATCGGTCGGGGCCTGGGTTAACAACAACCACCTCTGGTACTGTTGGTCAACAGGGTACCGGTGGAGAATGTGCTACTGTTGCGTCAAAACGGAGAAGGAGAAAGAGAAGGGGGAGGCGTGTTAGAAGAGAGATTGACAGATGGAAGGGAAGGAGCTTAGAATTGAGGGTAGGAACACTGAATGTGGGAACATTGACTGGCAGAGTGAGAGAGTTAGCAGGTATGATGGAAAGAAGGAAGTTGGACATTTTGTGTGTGCAGGAGATGAGGTGGAAAGGAAGCAAGGCCAAGAACATTGGAGATGGATGCAAGTTGTTTTATTATGGAGTCAATGGAAAGAGAAATGGTGTTGGTATTGTTTTGAGGGGAGAGTTGGTCAACAGTGTGATTGATGTGAAGAGGGTGTCAGATAGAGTGATAGGCGTGAAGTTGGAAATTCAAGGAGTGGTAATCAATGTTGTGTGTGCGTACGCCCCACAGGTTGGATGTGAGCATGAAGAGAAAGAGTCTTTCTGGGAAAAGATGGATGAAGTGGTAGAAAGTATACTGAGGGAGGAGCGTGTGCTGATAGGAGCAGATTTCAATGGACATGTTGGTGAGGGAAACAGAGGAGATGAGGACGTGATGGGCAGATATGGTGTAAGAGAGAGAAATGTGGAAGGGCAAATGGTGGTTGATTTTTCAAAGAGGGTGAATTTGACAATAGTCAATACATCAAGAAGAAAGAGCAGTATAGGGTTATGTTTAAGAGTGGAGGAAGAGCTACACAGGTGGACTACATACTCTGCAGAAGGGGTAACCTGAAGGAGACTGGAGACTCTAAAGTGATGGCAGGGGAGAGTGTAGTTAGACAACATCAAGTGGTCATGTGCAGGATGAGCTTGAAAGTGAAAAAGAGGAAGCGTGAAATAGTGGAGCTGAAGATTAAGTGGTGGAAACTAAAAGAGGTTGAACATCAGAAGGAGTTTAGGGAAGAAATGAGACGAGCATTGAGTGGGCAGGGAAGTCTGCCAGAAGATTGGAATACTACTGCTGTACTAGTAAGCGAGGCAGCAAAGAAGGTGCTAGGGTGGTCATTGGGAAGGAGGAAGGAAGACAAGGAGACATGGTGGTGGAACAAAGTGCAGGAAATTATAAAAGAGAAGAGGCTAGCAAAGAAGAATTGGGATGATCAGAGAGATGAGGAAAGCAGGCAGTTATACAGAGAGACAAGACAGAAGACAAAAAGAGCGGTAGCAAAGGCGAAAGCAGATGCATACCAGGAGTTGTATAAAAGACTGGAGACCAAAGAAGGAGAGAAAGAGCTGTACAAACTAGCTAGGCAGAGAAACAGGGAAGCGAGGGATGTACAGCAGGTAAGAGTGATGAAAGATATAAATGGAAATGTGCTGACAATCAAAGAGAGTGTATTAAGAAGGTGGAAAGAGTACTTTGAGGATTTACTAAATGAGGAGAATCCAAGAGAGAAAAGGTCAGATTCATTGGAGACAACAAATCAGGAAGCAGTGTTGGTTAGTAAGGATGAGGTGAGGGCAGCCATGAAAAGAATGAAGACTGGGAAAGCAGTCAGACCGGATGGTATCCCGATTGGGGCTTGGAGATGTTTGGGTGAGACGGCTGTGGAGTTCCTAACGAGATTATTTAATAAGATCCTAGAGAATGAAAAAATGCCAAATGAATGGAGAAAGAGTGTGCTAGTCCCAATATACAAGAATAAGGGAGATGTACAGAGCTGCAGTAATTACAGAGGAATAAAATTGATGAGCCACACCATGAAGCTATGGGAAAGGGTATTGGAGGCGAGATTGAGAAGAGAGGTAGCAATCTGTGAACAGCAGTATGGGTTTATGCCAAGGAAGAGCACGTCGGATGCAATTTTTGCTTTAAGAATGTTAATGGAGAAGTACAGAGAAGGCCAGAGAAAGCTACATTGTGTGTTTGTAGACCTGGAGAAGGCATACGATAGAGTGCCGAGAGATGAATTATGGTATTGTATGAGAAAGAGTGGAGTGAATGAGAAATATATTAGAGTGGTGCAAGACGTGTGAAAACAGTGAAACAGCAGTGAGGTGTGCAGTCGGAACAACTGAATGGTTCAAGGTGAAGGTGGGACTCCATCAAGGATCTGCTTTGAGTTCTTTTTTGTTTGCCATTGTGAGGGATAGCTTGATGGACGAAGTGAGGCAAGAGTCACCATGGAACATGATGTTTGCGGATGATATTGTGATATGTGGTGAAAGTAGAAAGGAGGCTGAGTTGGGTTTGGAGAGCTGGAGGTATGCATTGGAACGAAGAGGAATGAAGGTGAGCAGTAGCAAAACAGAATACATGTGCATCAATGAGAATGGGGATGAGAGTGTAGTGAAGATGCAAGGAGTAGATGTAAAGAAAGTTGGTGAATTCAAGTACCTGGGGTCAACTGTGCAGGAAAATGGGGGCTGCGATAGTGAGGTGAGAAAGAGAGTGCAGGCAGGGTGGAGCAGTTGGAGAAAGATTTCGGGAGTCATTTGTGATAGGAAAGTCCCAGCAAAAGTGAAAGGTAAGATGTATAAGACAGTAGTGAGACCAGCTGTGATGTATGGATTGGAGACCGTCCCCTTAACGAAGAAACAGGAGGCAAAGTTGGAGGTGGTGGAGTTGAGGATGTTAAGGTTTGCGATGGGAGTGACAAGGTTGGACAAGATAAGGAACGAGCACATTAGAGGGACAGCACATGTGGAGAGCTTGGGAATTAAGCTAAGAGAAATGAGACTGAGATGGTATGGGCACATCCTGAGGAGAGATGCAGAGCATGTGGGAAGGTGAATGTTGAGGATGGAGCTGCCAGGCAAACGAAAACAAGGAAGGCCAAAGAGGAGATACATGGATGTGGTGAGAGAGGACATGAAAGTGGCAGGTGTGGTAGAGAAGGATGCAGAAGACAGGGAGCAATGGAGACGAAAGATCCGCTGTGGCGACCCCTAATCGGGAGCAGCCAAAAGAAGAAGAAGCTTAGTGTGTAGGTTGTGGGTGTTTTATACAGATCTGGCAACCTGTAACTGAATCAGTGCAGCCCAGTCTGTCATGACGCAGCGCTGGGTTTTTTACATATGCTCACTCCAACTTGCCTGGTCGGGCATGTCGGGGACATATCCCACTTGCCCGAATGTATGTTTCACTTGCCCCGGGCAATCAGGCAGTCCTTAATGTCGAGCCCTGATCTTTCGGTTCTTTGTAAATCAAGGCTGAATACTTTCTTCTTTGCTGCTGCCTTTTATTAAATCAAATTTGAGACTTTTAATTTGATTTCTTTCAGCACGACCACAATGCATGATGGGATATATTGCTTTGGTTAGTGAGCATTGGTTGTGCACTACTTTTCATGAAGCATTGTGGGATACCCTGAGTGCACTATATAGGGTGTAAATAATCCTCACTAAGGTTTTGGACAGCACTACAAAATGGCGTCCTTGCTGTATAGTGCCCTATATAGTGAGTAGGGAGCGATTTCGGACACAGGGCAACATCTGCCAACATTGTCTTTCAAATGCTGCTATAATCAAGCCGGAAGTTTTGTTTGTTTTGATAGCAATCAGGAAAGTTTGAAAAAAGTAGGCAGTAATCGTCATTTAAACTCGTGTTTGTGCAATATTTCATTTGGAAAACAGTTTTCAAAATGGCAGCACTGACACCTGGCTGACACTTCACGTTTCAAAGTCTCGCACAAGTCTCATGAAGATCGTGCGGATAAGTGATGCTTACCATGGACCAAACAAACTAAATTCAACATGGTTAAAAACCTCCCTGCCATCCTGTCAGAGTTTGTGAGGAACACTAGAAGAACATTGTTCTGGACCTATACAGGCCATCGGTCAGTATTTTCACTCAATGCCCCCCACAATACCCAGTCCTATAACTAACACATCCAGGTGAGAGAGAAAGAAAAAAATTCCTCTGAAGTGCTATCATGCTAAATTGCAAAGCAATATTCAGTTGCTAGCCACCAATTCAAACAAAACAAAACTTTGACCCTTTCACGTGCTCCACATCCCACTCTGACTCTTCCGTCGCGCATGCCCAGTTGAGCTTTTGAATCTCCCTCTATTTACAGCAGCGCTTCTTCTGCTTCTTCTGCTAATGCAGTGCTGCATCATTTCCACCCCCTAGCAGAAATCCCACGCACTAACCAACACAACTGCTGCTGCATGATGTACACACTTTGTCATGCTCCGCCCCGGACATCCACTCCGGAGATTACAGATCTCTCACGCCAGCGCCAATCTGGATCCGGGACGGGAATTCCATCTCACCTGTGTTCACTTTCTGGTTTTCACTGCTGCTTATAAATAGGCCGTTCCCAGACTATGACTTCGCCAGAACATCTCATTTGCTACTCTAGCCGTTTCTATGCCTTTTTGCATCTCGTGGTTTTTTGCTCTAGCTATTTTTCTGGTTCATGGTTTTTTTGCACTAAGGTTTTTTTTCTTGTTCATGGTTTTTTGCACAAGCATTTTTGCCCTTGCCTGTCTCATGTTTTTGTCTAGTTTTTGTCTCCTTTTTCCCGGACTATTTTTGCCATTTATTTTTTGTCTTGTTTGTTTACCTTTTTGCCATGCCCTTTTTTTCCTGGATTAAATCACCTTATTTATTGGATAACTGTCTGTGTTCTGCTTTTGGATCCTATCTCACCACACCTCCACCACCCCTAACAGTAAGTTCTGGCTGACATGGATCCAGCGGAACTCACCCATCTGAGAACGGCCATCCAGTAGCAAGGGACTCTCCTCGGGACCCATCAACAAGACCTCCAGCAGATCACCCTGTCCAACTCACTCAACCTCCTCACCACACAGATGCAGCGCTATCAAGCCGTGCCTACCCCTGCTCAGCCGTCTCCTACTTCAGCTCCTGCCACTGCTTTTCTCCGCAAGCCGAGACTCCCAACACCTCAGCCCTATGATGGAGAGCCAGGTACTTGCAGATCATTCCTATCTCAATGCTCATTGATCATGGAGCTGCAACCTCTGACCTTCCCCACAGAATGCTCCCAGGTGGCATATATCATCATGCTCCTCACCAGCAAGACCAGGGAGTGGGGAACAGCAGTCTGGGACGCCGATGATCCCTGTTGCTCCAGTTTCAAAGATTTCTCCGAGGAGATGGGGCGAACTTTTGACCGCTCTCTGTCCAGCCAGGAGGCGGCTAGGGAACTCATGGAGCTGCAGCAGGGGTCCTGGTCTACCTCGGACTACGCCATCGAGTTCCAGACATTAGCGGCATCGTGCGGTTGGAACGAGAGAACCCAGGTCGACACGTTCATGCATGGCTTGTCCAACGCCATTAAAGATGAACTGGTATCATGGGAACTGCCGTCGGACCTCTCCAGTCTCATGGACCTCGCCAACCATATTGATGCCCAGTTCCAGCAGTGGAGTAGAGAGAAGACCCACCCCAGCTTCACCTACTCTCCACCTCCTGCCTCGTCCATCGAACCCATGCAGGCAGACCGAGTATGGGTGTCAGCGGAGGAACAACAGTGCTGGCAGAGCACAGGAGCCTGTTTCTACTGTGGTCAGCAAGGACACATCTGCCAAGCCTGCCCGCTAAAGGGAACAAGACCACCAGTGAATCGAGGGGCCCTGGTGGGCAATGCTCGGAACCAGCCCCCCGCTGATCGACCATTACTCCCTGTCATCGTCATCCATGACAACCAGCATCACCATCTCCAGGCCCTTGTCGACTCAGGGGCGGACAGGAACCTGATCTGCTCCGCCACCACCAAGCGTCTGGGAATCCCACTACTCGCCCTCAACGTCCCTCTCACAGTCCTGACACTCAATGGCACTGGCTTGACCACCATCACCCACCTTACTGCCCCGCTCACCCTGAGGATTTCTGGCAACCACTCTGAAACCATCCAACTCCATGTCATGAACAACCCCCACGTACCCATCATCCTAGGATTACCCTGGTTAATGCAGCACAACCCCCACCTAAACTGGGCCGATAACACCATCCAAGGCTGGAGCCATTCCTGCCTAGCTTCCTGCCTGAACTCCACTCTGCCTCCTGCCAAACCACTGCAGCCTTCAGCCAGCGAGCTTCCCGACCTCTCTCACGTGCCTCCGGAATACGTGGACTTAAGACTTGTCTTCAGCAAGACCCAAGCAGTGTCCCTCCCTCCTCACAGACCCTATGACTGTGGACTCAACCTCCTGCCTGGGACGGCGCCACCCAAAGGGCGACTCTACTCTCTCTCTCCCGTCAAAAGGCAAGCTATGGAGAAGTACATCTCTGAATCTCTGGCAGCTGGGGTCATCCACCCTTCCTCCTCCCCAGCAGGGGCGGAATTCTTCTTCATGGAGAAGAGGACAAGTCGCTCTGCCCCTGCATTGACTATTGAGGTCTCAACACCATTACGGTCAAGAACCACTACCCACTACCGCTCATGACCACAGCCTTTGAACTACTCCAGGAAGCCAAGATATTTACCAAGCTGGACTTACGCAATGCCTACCATCTCATCAGGATCAGGGAGGGGGATGAGTGGAAGATGGCCTTTAATGCCACCACTGGCCACTACGAGTACCTCGTGGTCCCTTTCGGCCTGACCAACGCACCTGCAGTCTTCCAGGCACTTGTCAACGACGTCCTAAGGGACTTTTTTAACATCTTCATTTTCGTGTACCTGGATGACATCCTGATCTTCTCTTTCTCCCTGAAGGAACATCGGGGCCACGTCCAGCAGGTCCTCCAGCGCCTGCTAGAAAATAAGCTGTTTGTCAAGGTGGAAAAGAGCAAATTCCACCAGAGCTCTGTCTCATTTCTGGGGTTCATCATCTCCCCTGCTAGGATCCAGATGGACCCCCTCAAGCTTGAGGCAGTCGTTGACTGGCCCACCCCATCCTTGCAACAAGAGCGCCAGCGTTTCCTGGGATTCGCCAATTTCTACAGGTGCTTCATCCGCGATTTCAGCACGATGGCTGGACCTCTCACTGCCTTGACCTCGATTAAGACCTCATTCAAGTGGGGGGAGGAAGCAGAGAAAGCCTTCTCCATACTCAAGCACAAGTTCACCACAGCACCCATTCTCACCATACCCAATCTGACCAAACAGTTCATCGTGGAGGTCGATGCTTCCAAGTCCGGGGTCAGAGCCATTCTCTCCCAGAGGGCCAATGACAACAAGGTCCACCCCTGCTCCTTCTTCTCTCGCCGGCTGTCCCCTGCTGAACGAAATTATGACATCGGTGACAGAGAGCTGTTAGCTGTCAAGCTAGCCCTGGAGGAGTGGAGGCACTGGCTCAAGGGGTCAGCTCTCCCCTTCCTTGTCTGGACTGACCACAAAAACCTAGAATACCTCAAGTCCGCCAAACGCCTTAACTCACGACAAGCCCGATGGTCTCTCTTCTTCTCCCTGTTCCGATTCACGCCAATCAACCCCCTGCCGGCCTGCTAAGACCCCTCCCAATTCCTCATGGACCCTGGTCTCACATTGCCCTGGACTTCATCACAGGATTCCCCAACTCAGGTGGCAACACATGCGTCCTCACAATTATTGACCGTTTCTCCAAGACAGTCCATTTCATCCCTCTGCCCAAGCTTCCCACAGCTAAAGAAACTGCCAAATTACTCATCCTTCACATTTTCTGCCTACACAGACTCCCCACTGATATCGTCTCCAACCGGGGTCCTCAGTTCACTGCGCAGTTCTGAAGGGCCTTCTGCAAATTCACTGGGGCCTCCTGTAGTCTTTCCTCAGGGTTCCATCCTCAAACCAACGGCCAGGCAGAATGGGCAAATCAAGATTTGGAGGTGGCACTCAGGTGCATGGCGTCCAGGGATGCTGGTTCTTGGAGTAAGTACTTACCTTGGGTCGAGTACGCTCACAACATTCTCCCTTCATCTGCCACAGGTCTCTCGCCCTTCCAGTGCTCCCTAGGTTACCAATCACCACTCTTCCCCAACCAAGAGGAAGAGGTCGCCGTACCCTCAGCCCAGACCTTCATACGCTGATGCAGGAGGACATGGGCATTGGCCTGGAGAAGACTCATTTGCTCCACCCTAGCATCCAAGAGGCAGGCCGACAAACGCCTCTCTAAGGCACCCACCTACCTGGTGAGGCAGCGAGTCATGCTCTCCATGCGCCATCTGCCACTTAGAACCGTCTCTCCCAAGCTGGCCCCCAGATACCTAGGACCATTCCTCATCAGCAAGGTAATCAATCCATGTTCCGTCAGACTGGCATAACCACTCACCATGTGACGTATTCACCCCACTTTCCATGTGTCACAGCTTAAACCTCTGGTCTCTAGTTCTTTGTTCTAGTACTTTCTTCTCGTTTCTCGCTCTTTGTCCTTCTTCTACTACGTTGTTTGCTGATCGCCTGACCCTCACTAGTTTTCCAACACGGATTCCAGCATCTCGATTTGGCTTTGACGACCTTCTGCAATCTGTCTTCCTCCCTGCATACATCTGTAAGTGCATGCATCCTCATAGGATACCGTACTTCACCTACATGGATGTAGTGGAGGATTCCAAACAGACTGCTTTAAATGCACAGGGGCATTTGCTAGGAGAACATCAGCAGATGTTCACCAATCTCAACACCCAGATGTCTCAGCTTGTAACGGTGATGTTGCAGGTCCTCCTAGAGCACCCCGAGTCTCCTCCTAATCCGGCGTTGCAACTCCCCACTCCAGAGAAGTTCGCTGGAGATGTCAGCGCATGTAAAGGTTTCCTGTTACAATGTTCTTTGTATTTCGCCACTATGCCCAACCTATCTGATGAGCATAAGATTGCCTAATTTTTGTCTTTTCTCACTGGCAAAGCACTCTGCTGGGCAACTGCAATCTGGAACAAGGGTGGTGAGCAAACTAAATCCTATTAACAGTTCCTCTCACTATTCAAGAGGATATCTGACCACAAACATGAGGGGATAGAGGTTGGAGATAGCCTACTTACAAGTTCCCAGGGTAATCGCAGTGTTGCTGAATATGCTCTGGACTTCAGGACACTAGCTGCCGCCAGTGGATGGAACGACCCCACCCTGAAGGCAGTTTTTCACCAGGGTCTCCATCCTGAGATCATCAGTGAACTGGCTTGTAGAGATGAGAACCTTTCTCTCAACTCCCTCATAGATCTAGCCATCCGTCTCAACCAGTTACTTAAGCACTGACCCTCAATTCAAGATTGTGCCAGGACTGCTCTGCCATCGGAGGACAGTACACCCATGGAGGTCTCTCGCACTAGACTAACCCGTGCTGAGGGAGCTAGACGACGCAAGGAGGGGTTGTGCTTCTACTGTGGGAGCTCCGAACATAACATCCAGAACTGTCCAATCTGACCAGCCCATGAGAACTCAGCCAAAAATCCTGTACCATCTATAAGTCCGGTAAGAAAGCTCTCCTCAAAATCTTTTCAGTTACCAGTGATACTAAAAGTTACATCCTCCATTCACACCCTATCTGCTTTCATTGATTCAGGGGCAGAGGGGAACTTTATAGGTGACCGTTGGAGAATTTCCTTGTGTTGCCAGGAAATGAGAGGGTCGTGAAGTTGCAGCCAGGGATATCTGAGAATAATATCATGATTAACGGTTGGCATAACATAGAGAGATAGGAGCTCCTTGTGTAATGCTCCAACCTGGATCTGCACAGGTTGGGTGCGTGAGGTGACCAGTGGGATGATGGGTAGGTTGAGCTCCTGCATGATGGCTTCATCATGCAGGAGCTCAATCTACCCATCACCCCACTGCACAGTACACTCAGCATCTGGACCATCGATGGAGGACCCATAGGTGACGGGCTGGTCACCTCACACACCCAACCTGTGCAGATCCAGGTTGGAGCATTACACAAGGAGCTCCTATCTCTCTATGTTATGTCAACCATTAATCATGATATTATTCTCGGATATCCCTGGCTGCAACTCCATGACCCTCTCATTTCCTGGCAACACAATCCAATGGTCACCTACATGTTTCCAGAGCTGCCTTTCTCATCCTCAGGTCCAAGTAGCCTCCACCTCTTTAGACAGCCCTCAACCTGACTCCATTGACAACATTCCTGACTGCTATCGGGACCTCTCTGAGGTCTTCAGCAAAGAGAAGGCCTGCGGGCTACCTTCGCACAGACCTTACGATTGCCTGGCTGTTTTCCATTTCCACAGCCCACTGTTTGAAATATGCTACAGTTTCCCTCTGCAAAGTGGATAAATATTATTATATTATTATATAATAATATGTTAATACTATTATTATTAATCATATATGATATTATTATATCTCCAGTTGTAATGACAATTAAGGGACAAATAGGCATAAAACTTAAGAAAAGGAAAATGAATTGCATTGTCAAATGGAGATAGATGATGGGTCTTCCCAGTTTTAGCCCTGTAACTCTTTGGCAGAAACTATCATCTTCAACAAACGCACACTTCCTTTCTCCTATACTGTTACCTATATTGTGCTAAAGTACGTGTTTGTTTGTTTGACCAATAACTCTAGTCTTATCTATGCATTTCAGCTATAAAAACAGTACAGTTGTCACAATAAAGCTTCAAAAGAGAGTTTGTTTTCCACTGTGTAAGGTTTCTCACTGCTGCATTCACCTCGGCTTTATTTGTTATCCAAACTGGTACTGGTGTTCAACAATACAGCAGACTGCTCTATCTTGAAACTGTATCTAGATTCTTCAAAGAGATAATACCAGAAGCAATCATCCATCCATTTATCCATTATCTGTAGCCGCTTATCCTGTTCTACAGGGTTGCAGGCAAGCTGGAGCCTATCCCAGCTGACTATGGGCGAGAGGTGGGGTACACCCTGGACAAGTTGCCAGGTCATTGCAGGGCTGACACAGAGACAAACAACCATTCACACCTACGGTCAATTTAGAACCACCAATTAACCTAACCTGCATGTCTTTGGACTGTGGGGGAAACCAAAGCACCCGGAGAAAACCCATGCAGACACGGAGAACATGCAAACTCCACACAGAAAGGCCCTCACCAGCCGCTGGACTTGAACCCAGGACCTACCAGAAGCAATCAAACATGATCTAAAAATAATGAATTCTTCTCTTAGCACTGGTTATATATCTAAATCCTTTAAAAGAGCAGTTATCAGATGCCTGATTAAAAAACCTGACTTGATCCCTGGAAGCTGTCCAATTTTAGGCCAATATCACCACCCCCTTTATCGCCAAGATCCTAAAAAAAAGCTGTGGCACAGTGGTTATGTTCATATCTGTCATGATCTGCCCCGGACTTCCACTCTGAAGATTTACTATCTCCCAGTGCAGCGCAATCCGGATCCAGGACGGGACTTCCATCTTGCCGGCATTCACTTCCTAGTCTGCTCTGCTGTGTATAAATAGGCCGTTCTCAGAAGGGGACTTTGCCAGAACGTCTTGTCTGTTTCTCACATCATCTCTGTGCCATTTTTTGCTTCCTGGATTTTTGCTCTCTGTTTTGCCTAGTCTTAGCCACAGTTTTTTGCACTCATGTTTTATCAGTTTTTCATGTTTTTTGCACTACGTTTTTTGTCTCCAGTTTTTGTCAGAACTATTTTTCATGTTTTTTCATATTAGCACTTTGTCTTTGTCTACCTCATTGTTGTCTGGATTATTTTTGCTATTTTTGTTCATTGACTCTTTTTGGACTTTAATTAAATCATTTTTTATTCATTGGATTTTCTGGTTTGTGTTCTGCTATTGGATCCTAACTCACCACATCTCGCCACCCTTAACAGAATGTTCTGGCCAACATGGATCCAGCAGAACTTAACCATCTGAGAATGGCTATGCAGCAGCAAGGAGCCCTCCTCAGGACCCACTAACAAGAACTCAGGCAGATCACTTAGAATCTGGCCACCCTGTCTGACTCACTCAACCTCCTAGCCACACAACACCAGCACTCCCAAGCCATGCCTACCCCTGCCCAGCCGTCTCTTTCTTCACCTCCCATCACCGCTGTTCTCCATGAACCAAGACTCCCTTCGCCTCAGCCCTACAGTGGAGAACCAGGTACCTGCAGATCTTTTTTGTCACAGTGTTCGCTGATCTTGGAGCTTCAACCTCTGGCTTTCCCCACAGAACGCTCCCGGGTAGCCTATACCATCACGCTCCTCACCGGCAAGGCCAGGGAATGGGGAATGGCAGTCTGGGACACCGATGTGCCCTGTTGTTCCAGCTTCAAGGAATTCTCTGAGGAAATGAGGCGAACATTTGACTGCTCTCTGTCCGGCCGGGAGGCGGCAAGAGAGCTCATGGAGCTGCGGCAGGGGTCCCGATCTACCTCGGATTATGCCATCGAGTTCCGGACATTGGCAGCGTCATGCAGTTGGAACAAGAGTGCCCTGGTTGACGTGTTCCTACATGGCTTATCCAACACCATCAAGGATGAACTCGTCTTGCAGGAACTGCTGTCGGACCTCTCCAGCCTGATGGACCTTGCCAATCGTATTGACATGCGGGTCCAACAACAGAGGAGAGAGAGGAGCTGCCACAACTTCAACTCCTCTTCACCACCTGCCTCGTCCATCGAACCTATGCAGGTAGATCGGTGTCAGCGGAGGAACGACTGTGCCAACAGAGCACAGGGGCTTGTTTCTACTGCAGTCAGCAGGGACACATCTGCCGAGCCTGCCCGCTAAAAGGACAAGCCCACCAGTGAATCAAGGGGCCCTGGTGGGCAATGCTCGGAACCAGTCCCCTGCTGACCGACCGTTGCTCCCCGTCATCATCACTCTCAGCAATCAGCATCACCATCTTCAGACGCTCATTGACTCAGGGGCGGACAGGAATCTGATCTGCTCTGCCACGGCCAAGGATCTCGGAATCCCATTACTCGCCCTCGAGGTCCCTCTCACCATCCTGATACTCAATGGCACTGGCTTGACCACCATCACTCACCTCACCACCCCACTCACCCTAAGGATTTCAGGCAATCACTCCAAAACTATACAACTTCACGTCATGAACAACCCTCACGTTCCTGTTATTCTTGGATTACCCTGGTTGATGCAGCACAACCCCCACTTAAACTAGACTGACCACACCATCTTAGGCTGGAGTCCTTCCTGCCTGGCCTCCTGCCTGAACTCCGCTCTGCCTCCCGCCAAACCACCTCAGCTCTCAACCAGTGAGTTTCCTGACCTTTCTCATGTGCCTCCAGAATATCTGGACCTCAAGCCTGTCTTCAGTAAGACCCGAGCAGTGTTCCTTCCCCCTCATAGGCCCTATGACTGCAGTATCGACCTCCTGCCAGGGACGGTGCCACCCAAGGGACGTCTCTACTCTCTTTCCCCCACCGAGAGACAAGCCATGGAGAAATACATCACTGAGTCTCTGGCAGCTGGGATCATCCGCCCTTCCTCCTCCCCAACAGGGGCGAGATTCTTCTTTGTGAAGAAGAAAGACAAGTTGCTCCTACCCTGCATTGACTATCGAGGTCTCAATGCCATCCCAGTCAAGAGCCGCTACCCACTACTGCTCATGACTACAGCCTTCAAACTACTCCAGGGAGCAAAGGTGTTCACTAAACTGGACTTACGCAACACCTATCACCTAGTTAGGATCAGGGAAGGGGATGAGTCTTTGACACCACCACAGGCCACTATGAGTACCTCGTAGTCCCTTTCAGCCTGACTAACGCGCCCGCGGTATTCCAGGCATTGGTTAATGATGTCTTGAGGGACTTTCTTAACACCTTTGTCTTTGTTTACCTGGACGATATCTTAATTTTCTCTCACTCCCTGGAGGAACATTGGGGTCATGTCCGGCAGGTTCTTCAATGCCTGCTGGAGAATAAGCTGTTCGTTAAGGCAGAGAAGAGCGAGTTCCACCAAGGCTCTGTCTCATTCCTGGGGTTCATTATTTCACCAGCCAAGATCCATATGGACCCCCTCAAGCTGGAGGCAGTCGCTGACTGGCCCACCCCATCTTCGAGACAAGAGCTCCAGCGCTTCCTGGGGTTCGCCAACTTTTACAGGCATTTCATCTGCAATTACAGCACGGTGGCAAGACCTCTCTCAGCCCTGACCTCGACCAAGACCAAGTTCAAGTGGGGGGAGGAAGCAGAGAAAGTCTTTTCCAGTCTCAAGCACAGGTTTACCACAGCACCCATTCTCACCATACCCAATTCTACCAAGCAGTTTATTGTCGAGGTTGACGCCTCCAAGTCAGGGGTCGGAGCCATCCTATCCCAGAAGGCCAATGACAACAAGGTCCACCCATGCTCCTTCTTCTCCCACCGGCTATCCTCAGCCGAATGAAACTACGACATCGGCGACTGAGAACTACTGGCCGTGAAATTAGCCTTGGAGGAGTGGAGGCACTGGCTCGAGGGGTCTCACCTCCTGTTCCTAGTCTGGACCGACCATAAAAACCTGGAGTACCTCAAGTCTGCCAAATGTTTCAACTCTTGTCAAGCCCGTTGGTCTCTCTTCTTCTCCCGATTCAACTTCATGCTCTCCTACCACCCAGGCTCCAAGAACGGCAAACCCAATGCCCTGTCCAGGATGTTCTCTTCCCACCAAGAGGAGTCCAAGCCACCCAAGTCTATCCTTCCTCCACGCTGCCTGGTGGGAGCCGCGATTCTAGAAGTTGAGACGCTCATGCAGAAGGCCCTGGAGCAGGACCCCAGTGAAGGTAACTCCAACAATATTCCTCGTAACCATCTGTTTGTTCCCTGTCATGTGCAAACTCAGGTGCTGCAGTGGGGTCATGGTTCCAAGCTGGCCTATCATCCGGGAGCCGCCCAAACCATGGCTCTCATCCAGCAGCGCTTTTGGTGGCCATCCATCAAGGAGGACGTCCAGGAGTTCGTAGCAGCCTGCGACACATGTTTCCAGAACAAGACAGCCAATTGACCCCCTGCCGGCTTACTAAGACCCCTTCCTACTCTGCATTGACCTTGGTCTCACATCGCCCTGGACTTCATCACAGGACTCTCCAACTCAGGTGGCAGTACATGCATCCTCACTGTCATTGACCGTTTTTTCTAAGACCGTCCATTTCATTCCTCTGCCCAAGCTCCCCTCAGCCAAAGAGACCACAGAACTACCCATCCACCACGTTTTCCGCCTACATGGTCTGCCTACCGACATAGTTTCTGACCGGGGTCCTCAGTTCACTGCACAGTTCTGGAGAGCTTTCTGCAAACTCATTGGGGCCACCTGTAGTTTCTCTTCAGGCTTCCACCCACAGACCAATGGCCAGGCAGAACGGGCTAACCAGGCTCTGGAGGTTGCACTCAGGTGCATTGCATCCAGGGATGCCAGTTCTTGGAGCAAGTACCTACCTTGGATCAAATACACACATAACACTCTCCCTTCCTCTGCTACAGGTCTCTCTCCATTCCAGTGCTCACTAGGGTACCAACCACCACTGTTCCCCAGCCAGGAGGAGGAGGTCGCAGTACCATCAGCCCAGGCCTTTATACACCTCTGCAGGAGAATGTGGGCATTGGCCTGGAGAAGAATCATTCGCTCCGCACTCGCATCCAAGAAGCAGGCCGACAAATGTTGCTCCAAGGCAGTGTTGTTTTCATTAACAATGACAATGACGAAATGATTTCGTTAACGCACCTTTTTTATGACTAAAATGAGACAGTGACGAGCTAAACATAACTCTTTGATCACGAAAATATGACGAGACGTATCTGTTGTTTTTGTTGACGAGACGAGACGAAACGAAAATGTTAATGGGTTGGCTATAGGACTACCAAAATGCATGGCGTTTCCTCCAATGGCACGTGCAACCTGTCTGCCAAATGCTGAAAACATCAGCAATGCATCTGCATCCTGTCCTTGTTTGGCCACGCCCACCAGGCACAGTGTATGGACCATGGCGCTGGCAACGCCAGAACAAGGGCTTGGTGGGCGGAAAAGATGCGATGATTTATGGACATACTTTACACATAATCCAGCAGAAAATAAAACGGAATGCCTTGTAGTGGGAGACAGAGGTACACGCTGTGGCTATAAACTACGTGGCAAGAATACGACCAACCTCAAGAGGCATCTAAAGCTCACCATGCTGCTATTTCTATGACAGTAAGTTAACATTACAAGAAGTCCTTAACAGATCATGTATACATTTGCTAGCTTTGGTTAATGTCACTCAACAATCGGGCTGTGATGAATTTCCTATGAAGTTTTCCAAAACACCGTGACCTGGCGAAAATGAATGGGACCGCTAGCTTCATGCTAAAGTTGGCTTGGTTAAGCTAACTTAAATTCAATTAACATGTCATGAGTAAAACTTGTCCTGCAGGGATTATTGGTGGGACAGCAACTGAATGCTTTGTCATATATTGACCCATATTTGAGTTACTGTGAAACATACGGGGGGAAATGTAACTTTTCAGACCTGTTGCTGTGCTTTAATATATTGCAACATGTTAAACTGAGGCAGAAACATGAGTCTGTGAACAATGGAGCATGTGCACTAGCAGACATCCCAGCCTGCAGAAACTCATTTCAGGGAGGTGTCGTGACACATTACTTTTTTCCCATCAGCGAGGGGGGTGTCACGACACCTCCCTGAAATGAGTTTGGATGTCTGTAAACCAATCAGGATGCTCTTTGTCGAGCATGCGCTACATGAACAGTCTCTCTCGCTCTCCCTCCCACACTCCGTCATATGCGCGATGCAGACATTAATGTTTCGTGTGCACGCTCTTGCTCTAGATTCCGGGAGACATTCTCCAATTTGCGGGCATCAGGGAGCCACCATAGATATACATAGAAGACTAGATGCCTCACCGCGTATTCCAGAACATCCGCACAGGGCGGCCATCTTACCACAGGCAAGCTTTTCCACAGAATTTGCGGTACACTGAGGTAAGACCATTGAGGTGCTTAAATGTTTATACTCTTATCTCGCTGAAATTTTGACGTATATACAAATGGTTTGATTTCTTAAAACATTATTAATGTGGTTGTAATTCTGGGTGCTTGAACATGCTGAAATCGTACCTTTTCTCTTCAAAAACGACTTACTGCAGCTTTGTAACACTCTAACACTGGTTGTGTCCCTATTTTTTAAGCTTAGACTCCACCACATTGCCATGATGACAACCCTTTCCTTACAGAACAACAGCATGAGACAGAAGCACAACAAAGCAGTACTGTTTAAAGGGCATTAGCCAAATATACAGTGTAAAAATTTTCAAGGGGTATTACAAGCTTGTGAACTAGAACTCCAGTGCCCAAGCACAGCCCAGCACTCACATTATGAATTACAGGAAATCAAAGTACTGACTTTGATGACAAGATGATGTGTCTGTCTGTGTGTGTTTTAATTGTAGACGTTTATCAGTATGTTTAGTTTTATTTTAACTGCACGTTGGAGCCTAGTCAAATGAAATTTCAATCTTCTGTGCTAACATATTGACTTTGACATGATTAATCAGCTTTGAATGTTCTTTTTGTAAATGTAAAGATATCTTTTTATCCTTGGAAGTATAACCACATGTGATTTAATTAAATGCTTTTTTTTGTCACAAACTACCGTGAGTCGCTGTCGTGTTTTATACTATTACTTACTCGGGCAGTGCATTTGTTATTATGCTATGATGTGAGTTTACATTTGTTATTATGCTATGATGTGAGTGCATTAGGTTTTTGAGGTGTATGAAGTATTTCTGAAGTTTCAGAAGTGAGTAAGCTGTTTATTTAACTTTAGCTTCCCCTACGGCCCTATCACATGTAAAAATATTTTCACTAAAAATTGGAAATAAATTGTATGGTTATTTGTCCTAAGGCCGCAGTTATCCATAAGTATGCAGTGTAAAGGCCTCTGCATGCTCGTGCGACAAGGCTTTCACAGATAGTTTTTTGCAGACAGTTGTAATTTATTGTTGAGCGGGGATAATAGGCGTGCGCGATGTTATTCACCGGCACAACGCAAGGGGGCGCGAAGTCGCTAGGAGTAGTTGGTGGGTTTGGTTAGTGGAGTGTTTATCCTCCGGTTACTTATAATGACTAGAACTTTTTTTTTTATAATGACTAGAACTGGAGTCGTATAGATGTACGTACTTCCTCAATCAACCGCTCTTCATGCTGCTCCATCTTCGCTCGTGTTTTTAAAAATGCCGGTTGTGAAAACAAACCAAACCGGGAAAGTAGGGAAGCGGAAGTGCGTGTACAGCGGATGTAGAGTGGACCAATCAGAGCCCTCTTGTCTGCGACGCTGTCTGCGAGGCTTCTGCGGTGGTCACAATTTTTGGGAGGTGCACGCAGAGCGTCTGCGAAGGTGGGGGGGCTATGCAGACACTGTCTGCGACGCTATCTGCGAGGACTGGGTTGTCAGCATAAATTGGCCTTTAGGCTTCTCACAGCATAGGAATTTCAGCATGTATTTTTTTTAAAACATAAAATGATTATTCATCATTAATATCATAAATACATACTTCCGTTTGTTTTTTTTATATAACAAACCAAACCGTTTGAATATCGATTGAAATTTGAGGACGTTACGGTCATCTGAAAAGTACATATCGCTACCAACACAATGTAATGGGTAAGCCAGCTGTCTGAGGTAAGATGGCCGCCATGTGCGGACGTTTGACTTCATTGACGGGCAAGGGGGACGAGGCATCTAGTCTTCTATGTAAATCTACGGGAGCCACTAGCAATATGCGGGAGACTCCCGGAACTTCCGGGAGACTTGGGATGTCTGCACTAGACAGTGTTTATGTAGAGAGCATGCGCACATCAATCAATCAATCTTTTATTTCAATTACATATTAACATGTAATAGACTACACGAGTCTGCAAATAGCGCACTGCTAATCAATGCAGACTCATGTTTACAAATAAATTTTTATATGAATTAATATAATACTTAAATATGTATGAAAAAGATAATAAAACATACTTGACAAATTAACAACTATTTGGTAACAAAAAGAAAAAGAGGAGACAATACTTGTTATTCGATATAAAGGTACAGTAATATCATTCAATAACATTGAAAAAAAATAGAGAGAGAGGGGTATACTTGTCATACTGATGATAATTCATGTATGGTAAATAATATTTAAAGTTAAAACTAAGATATATATATATATATATATATATATATATATATATATATATATAGTTATGTAGAAAGAAAGAGTTTGGAGATGTCAACATCATATCCATATCTACTTAAATCAGAAAGGTGGTGTCTGACTTTTTTCTTGAATGACAATTTAGATGAAGATCTTACAGAAGTTGGAATCTGGTTCCATACCCTAACACCAACACAGGAAAATGAGTTCTTTTGTAGATTTGTACGAGAATACTGAGTATATAAGTTCTTGGAGTAAGATGACCTAGTGTAAATGGGCTACTGGAACAAGACATCGATGGACGAGGACAGAAAATATGGATTTGCTGGAATGCTACTATACAAGCAATCCCAGAGAGAGGGGATACATGCAGCGAATGTGGGACCATTGGATACTTCGAAACCCACAATCAAGGCTAACAAAGAAACAGCTATTAGCCCAGTGTTCCAACATCCGTAATCGAAATCTACTATCACAACTAGAGATTAATGAAATACAACAACGATGCTACGGCAAGGGGGAGCCAGGAAGACAGGTCAGCGGGGAGATGTCATCATCATCCCCACAATCAGAGATTGGGTACCAAGCCCCAACAGCTAACAGCCTTAACACAAGAGCTGCTGACCTGAGAAGGAAGATCGTGACCCAACTGGAAACCTGGAGCCCCCGACGAATACCGAAGCTGAGTTGCCAAGTACCTTCAGAAGATCTACTAGTAGATGTGAATGCTGCTCTGAAGACAATCTCCACAAGAACCATCACTGAGACCAACAAGCTGATACACAGTACAGCAACAGTAATCATGGAGATGCTTGGACACAAGGTGGGCTCGGGACATAACAAACAGTATCCACCATGGAAGAGATGATTAGAGGCCAAGATAAAGGCAGCACGGAGAGAAGTTAGCCAGCTAGCTGAACTACAGAAAGGGAACATGGTGAATAAAGGGGCACCCAGGAAGTACAACTCACTCTCCATACCATAGGCACTCGAAACTGCCAAACAGCGACTAACAGCTCTGGCCACCCGGTTGAAGAGATACACCAGGGAGGGAGAGGCCAGGAGAATAAACAAGCTGTTCTCCACTGAACCAGCCAAGGTGTACTCTCAGTGGCAGGGAAACAACAACCGGTCAGACCCACCAAGAGCTGAGGTGGAAAAATACTGGAAAGACATATGGGAAAGAAAGGCATCACACAACACCGATGCCCAATGGTTAGTGGACCTAAGAGCTGACCACAGCAACCTCCCAGAACAAGAACCAGTAACCATCTCAATGGCAGACGTCCAAGAAAGAGTGTCAAAGATGAAGAGCTGGACAGCACCAGGCCCCGATATGATCCATACGTACTGGCTGAAGAAGCTAACTGCACTCCATGAACGCCTAGCAGCACAGATGAACCAGCTGCTGAGAGATGGGACCCACCCAGAATGGCTAACCCAAGGCAGGACAGTCCTAATCATGAAGGACCCCCAGAAGGGACCCATCCCATCCAACTACCGGCCAATTACCTGTCTCTGCACAACATGGAAGGCCCTGTCAGGCATCATTGCAGCAAAAATGAGTAAGCATGTGGCTCAATACATGAGCGAGGCACAGAAAGGAATTGGCAGTAACACCAGAGGAGCCAAGCACCAGCTACTGGTCAATAGAACAGTCACCCGAGACTGTAAGAAGAGACAGACCAACCTGTGCACTGCCTGGATTGACTACAAGAAAGCCTACGACTCAATGCCACACACATGGATACTGGAATGTCTGGAACTGTATAAGATCAACAGGAACCTAAGGACCTTCATCCAGAACTCAATGGAAATGTGGAAGACAACCCTAGAGGCCAACTCAAAACCCATTGCCCAAGTCAACATCAAGTGCGGCATATACCAAGGAGATGCGCTATCACCACTGCTGTTCTGCATGGGCCTGAACCCCCTCAGTCAGATCATCACGAAGAGCGGCTACGGGTACCGATTCCGTAGTGGGGCAACAATCAGCCACCTGCTCTACATGGATGACATCAAGCTGTATGCCAGGAACGAGCGAGAAATAGACTCGCTGATCCACACCACCCGGATCTACACCGATGACATAGGGATGTCATTCGGATTGGACAAGTGTGGCCGGATGGTCTCAAAGAGAGGCAAGATGATCCGGACTGAGGGGATTGACCTACCAGAGGGCAACATAGGTGATATCCAAGACAGCTACAAGTACCTTGGCATCCCACAGGCTAATGGAAACCATGAAGAGGCCACAAGGAAGTCAACCACAGCCAAATACCTCCAGAGAGTAAGACAGGTCCTGAAAAGTCAGCTGAATGGTAAGAACAAGGTCCGAGCCATCAACATGTATGCACTACCAGTCATCAGATACCCCGCTGGTATCATAAACTGGCCAAAGGAGGAGATAGAAGCCACAGATATCAAGACTAGAAAGCTCCTCACCATGCATGGAGGGTTCCACCCCAAGTCCAGCACCCTGAGACTATACACTAAGCGGAAAGAGGGAGGCCGAGGGCTAGTGAGCATCAAGACCATGGTCCAGGATGAAACATCGAAAATCCGAGAATACATCAGAAAGATGGCCCCAAAGGATGAACTGCTAAGTGAATGTCTCAGGCAGCAGAACCCTGATGAGAGTGCAGAGGAGGAGGAGGAACAGACAACCTGGAGGGATAAACCCCTACATGGCATGTACCACCGTCAGATAGAGGAAGTGGTTGATATCAAGAAATCCTACCAGTGGCTGGATAATGCAGGACTGACAGACAGCACAGAGGCACTAATCATGGCAGCACAAGAACAGGCCATAAGCACAAGAGCCATAGAGGCCAGGATCTACCAGAGTAGATCAGACCCAAGATGCAGACTGTGCAAAGAAGCCCCTGAAACAGTCCAGCACATAGTAGCAGGGTGTAAGATGCTAGCTGGATCAGCGTACATGGAGAGGCACAACAAAGTGGCTGGGATAGTATACAGGAACATCTGCAACCAGTATGGAATAGAAGTACCCAAGTCCCAATGGGCCATACCACAGAAGGTGGCTGAGAACAACAGGGCCAAGGTTCTGTGGGACTTCAGCTTCCAGACTGACAAACAGATCCTGGCTAACCAACCGGACATAGTGGTGGTGGACAAAGAGCAGAAGAGGGTGGTGGTGATAGATGTGGCGATCCCAGCTGACGCCAACATCAGGAAGAAGGAACATGAGAAACTTGAGAAGTATCAAGGGTTGAAAGAGCAGCTGGAATGGATGTGGAAGGTCAAGGGTTGCGTGGTCCCCGTGGTAGTGGGGGCACTTGGGGCAGTAACCCCCAAACTGGGAGAGTGGCTCCAGCAAATCCCAGGAACAACATCTGAAGCCTCAGTCCAGAAGAGCGCAGTCCTAGGAACATCGAAGATACTGCGCAGAACCCTCAAACTCCCAGGCCTCTGGTAGAGGACCCGAGCTTGAGGATGACATGGATACCACCCCCCCCCACCCCCACCGGGGGTGAGAAGGAGATTTTTTTTTTAGAAGTTATGTAGAAAGAAAGAGTTTGGAGATGTCAACATCATATCCATATCTACTTAAATCAGAAAGGTGGTGTCTGACTTTTTTCTTGAACGACAATTTAGATGAAGATCTTATAGAAGTTGGAATCTGGTTCCATACCCTAACACCAACACAGGAAAATGAGTTCTTTTGTAGATTTGTACGAGAATACTGAGTATATAAGTTCTTGGAGTAAGATGACCTAGTGTTATAAGAATGGATACTAGAAATAGAAGAAAATAATTTACAAATGTTTGAGGGTGCACTTTGATTAACATCATACATTAATTTAGAAATACATTCATAGAAAAGAAGATTTACTGGTAAAATATTGGTTTTGGAAAACAATGGAAGGGCACTTTCTCTATTATCAACAAAATGGATTAATCTTAAAGCTCATTTTTGTAGGATTAATACTTTATTTATACGAATATTGTTAGTTTTTTCTTTTTTATCAGACATCTAATTTTTTAGGTTTGTTTACCTGACATGTTTCGACGTACGACTGTCTTCTTCCTCAGAGTGTCACCGGATGTTATTGGTGACGCATCTTTTATCAGCTGATGTTTCCGAAACATGTCAGGTAAACAAACCTAAAAAATTAGATGTCTGATAAAAAAGAAAAAAACTAACAATATTCAGTATAAGACATAATGAACGTAATCGAAAGGTTTATTTATACGAGTTTTACAAGCCTGTCCCCAATATGTTAAATAAGGTTGAATCAGAGAGCGATATAATGTCATAAGGGTATGTAGTGGAATAAAATGTCTAAGCTTGGCCAAAAGGCCGACAACCTTGCTTACTTTGTTGCAAATAAAATCAATATGAGGCTTCCAAGAAAGATTGTCATCGATTATTAAATCCAAATATTTGACATACTTTTTACGTTCAAGTGAAACAAGTTTGTTTTGAGACACTGTTTTGAGAGTATGTTATGCACAAACTGTCAACCTCGATTACAATTTCCTATCTCTGTATTGGCCTAATTTAATGTTTTAAAGTAATTATTTTTTCGACTAAAATGAATGACTAAAACTGGACTAAAACCCTTTGTTTTCATCGACTAAAACTAGACCAAAACTATCAAGGATGGAATTGACTAAAATGTGACTAAAACTGATAAGCATTTCATCCAAAAGACTAAGACTAAAACTAAATCAAAAATGGCTGCCAAAAACAACACTGCTCCAAGGCACCCACCTACTGAGTGGGTCAACGAGTTATGCTCTCCACACGCCACCTGCCACTTAGGGCCATCTCTCGCAAGCTGGCACCCAGGTTCCTTGGACCCTTCTTCATCAAGAAGGTAATCAACCCATGTTCCGTTAGACTGGCATTACCACTCACCATGCGACGTGTTCACCCCACCTTTCATGTATCACAGCTTAAACCTCTGGTTTCCAGTCCTTTGCTAGGCCCACTGCTTTTTTTGTTTATATATGTTACCTCTGAGTAATATTATTCGTAAGCATGGTATTAGCTTCTACTGTAATGCTGATGATAATTAATGCTAACTTGTGTGTATGAATTAGCTTGAATGTTAAGGATTATCCATCCATCTATCATGTTCCTTATCCATCAGGGTCATGGGAGAAGCTGAAGCCAATCCCAGCTGACTTTGGGTGGAAGGTGGGGTTCACCCTGGGCAGCTTGCCAATCCATCACAGGGCTATACAGAGATGAACAATCATCACACTCATGTTCACACCTCTAGGAGATTTAGACTAACCAGTTGACTGAATCCAAGTTTTTGGTCTGTGGGAGGAAACCAGAGCACAAATACAGCATCTACTACAGGAGCACAATGAAATTTATGCAGAAAGTGACATCTATAGTTAAGAAATATACATGCTGGAGCTTTGTGTGAAGTTTCTTTATATACAGGATGTTTCAGACAGAAGTCACAATGCAGTGCAGGAAGTTTTAATTCAGTATTTTCACATCAATCTATCAGTCAGAAAAAAGACAAAATCCAACATAACAACTGAGGCTCGTTATTTACATGTCTACAATAATTAATATTCTGGGTATTGATTAGCAACATAAAGTTTATTATTCCTCGATTTTCCACTTAGATTTCACATTATATTTGGTTTTTGAGTTAATGAGGATTTGGACTGAACCCATAGTCAGCACTGAAACAGCTAATAATTACAAGAACTCAATAATGAATGTTGTCACTTTGATCATGAGGAGCTGTGATTTCCTGAAATAAGAGGGATTAGATTATATATTGTCATTTTGCTCCAGTGAAATGGAATCGTTACTGTGGTAGACTCTGCAAATCAAGAATGAGTCTCTGCAGTCACCTGAGGGCTTGTCTTCATACTACCAATCTCTAAGACATCTTCCCATTGATCTTTGAATTTGAAGAAACTGCCATCATCATCATTAATGTAACACATGTACAGTACAGCTGATTGTATATTGTACATGTCACATAACACTGAGCAGTAGTTTGTAAAGCAGCAGGGCAGACATTCGCTAAAGGTCATCATTATGATTCCTCTGTATTTAATCACCACAAACTTCAAATGAAAACATTCCTTAGCTTGTTTAATGATAATTGATTATGGCTATGCTATAGAGTAAAAAAGGATCAACCAATTGGAATTATGCATTCCCCTATTACTGTTTGAAAGCTAAGATGCAGCTAGTTACACTCTGTGCTCAGGGATATCACAGTGACATCCTGGAGCTTTTAGTGCAGAGGGAAAAAAAGACTGAATTTCATAAGGTGTCAGTTTCCACTGCGACAATCATGTTATTTTAATCATTTCTAAGGTAAATAAATTGATTTTCTATGCCTATTAATGCATCAAACACTCCTACTTTATACATCCACCCAAAATCCATGGGCATGTCACATTTATGAATTTAATGTTACAGATCATGCTTTGATCTGAAAAATTTATATTTGAGTAATGATGTAATTGTTTGGTTTAAGGTTTAAGGACAGCAGAAATTAGCGACAAATCATGTTTCAATGTAAATACATCACAGTAATGGTAATAAACTCTGTGTGTGTGTTTTAGCGAACATGTGTCCCTATGAATTTTTTACAGGCAGGACATGAATGATAAGCATCCTGGAATTCTTTCACGCAGCAGGGAATTAAGCAAAATCCACAGAAGAGCCTGAAATACAGAGTAGACATCTATCAATGTTTTTCTCATTAAAAAGTCACAGCAATGATCATCATTTGTAATTAAATCAAGCCATCACAAGCCAGTATCACTGCACTGCTGTGATAAATGTGTAAATATCACCAAGAAGAGAGTTTAAAACCAAGAATATGGAAATGTGTGAGAACAGTGATTGGTGATTTGGGATGAAGTTCAGGATGTTTAACATCTGCTCAAAAAGGTGCTCAATTTGTTGGTTTGTTCTATTTTTAAGTAAATAAAGTCAGTAACAGTAACCAAATCTAGTAACAAAGTCTTTCAGCTGGCAAAACATCATGTCTCACCTCCATACTAACTGCTCAATCATGTGACTCACTGAATTATTTCAGCTGTTTATCGGATGTTGTGTCTTACCCAAAAAGTGTAAGCAGACAGCACATGACCCATGCTGCATTTCCAGGTTTATAATACACACTGGTGGTAATTTGGCGAGAGCAGTGTGGGCAAATAATCACAGTGGGAGCATCACCCAGAATTCCAACCAACTGTGGAGTTACCTGATGGGGTGAAGGCTGAACTGAGGGACAGAATACCACAGACATACAGTCAGGATGCAGAAGATATAATTTGTAAAACTCAAGACTCAAGCCTTTTCTGTATAGTCAGGGTTGCCAGGGTCACAGGTTTTTAATGTCAAATTGGGCCTGATTTGGAACAGTGGTGTGGGTGGTAAAAGCACATCTGTGGGTGGAGGGTTTTTGGGCTAGTTTTAAAATAGTCAGCAGCTGCTAAGACCTAGTTTTAAAGCAAATAATTAAAATCATATCTAATAACTAATTAATTTCTAGAAAAAAGTAGGTTATGGCAAACAAAGGAAGTGCAGACAACGTAATGCTATGCTAGCACTGTAGTATATAATGGGAATTAAAGCTTGTACATAGTTTCATCAAGTTTCTTTTATTGTTTTGTTTTGTTTTGAAATAAAGAATGTTGAGACATGAGGAATGAAAAAAGATGCTTATTCATTTTCAAGTCAGGTGACTAAAACAGTTATTCGTGTTGTGGTTTTTTTAGACCAATGAATGAATGAATATACCACTCATCCTGCCAAGATTTGGGGATAGGTTCAGATCTTTTTATTCAGTTCTTGAGACATATTTGGGCTGGAAACATTGGTGAGATCTGGCAACCCTGTGTACAAACAGCTAAACCCTGTGTATAAAACATCCTGATCTCATACATACTTCATTCATTAATGCACAGCTGTATGACAGAATGATTTACATGATTTGACAACATTGTTGTAATAGAAAGCTCACTGAGGCTGAGTAAAGGTTCATTTGCAAGATGTTTATTCACAGGTACAGCAGAGTCGAAATGATCAATGTCAGTACCAAACAAATCAAACACACAATCCAAAACATAATCAAGAAAAAGGGCAAGATCACAATACCAGGAATCAGAGACAGCAACCAAAAGAAAAGGGGGAAGCCAAGGCAGAGACAAGATGAACAAGGTAGGGTCACACACAAAATAGCTATCCAATATAACAGCAGCTCAGAACTTACAAGCTCGACAGTACAAATTACTTACCCCATTTCCAGAAAAGTTGGGATATTTTCCAAAATGCAATAAAAAACAAAATCTGTCATTGTTTAATTCACGTTAACCTTTATTTAACTGACAAAAGTATAAAGAAAAGATTTTCAGTAGTTTTACTGACCAACTTAATTGTATTTTGTAAATGTAAATGAAGTTAGAATGTGATGCCTGCAACACACTCAAAAAAAGTTGGGGGTAGAGGCATTATTACCATTGTGTTACATCACTTTTCCTTTAATAACACTTTTTAATTGTATGGGATCTAAGGATACTGATTGTTGCAGTTTTGCAGTTGGAATTTTTGTCCATTCTTGCTTGATATAAGACTTCAGCTGCTCAAAAGTTCGTGGTCACCGTTGTCTGATTCTCCTCTTCATGATGCACCATACATTCTCAACAGGAGACAGATCTGGGCTGGCAGTAGGCCAGTCAAGCACTCGCACTCTGTGTCTACAAAGCAATGCCGTTGCAGCCTGTGCAGAATGAGGTCTGGCATTGTCCTGCTGAAATAAGCATGGACTTCCCAGGAAGAGACATTGCCTTGATAAATATGTCTCTCTAAAATCCCAATATATGCCCTAAAATATCAATGGTACCTTCACACACATGTAACTCACCCATGCCGCGGGCACTGATGTTCCCCATACCATCACAGATGCAGGCTTTTTCACCTTTCTCTGATAACAAACTGGATAGTCGTGTTCACCTTTGGCACAGAGAATTCAATGTCTGATTTTCCTGAAAACAACCTGAAATGTGGACTCATCTGACCACAGCATACGTTTTCACTGTCTTTCGGTCCCAGGGAGTTCAGGCCCAGAGAAATCAGCTGCATTTCTGCACAGAACTGATGAATGACTTCCTCCCTGCATAATGCAGTTTCATGTTGCATTTCTGGATGCAGCGGTAAACTGTGTTAAGTGACAACGGTTTCCCGAAGTACTCCAGAGCCCATGTGGCTATATTTATCACATTAGCATGATGGTTTCTCAGGCAGTACCACTTGAGGGCTCGAAGGTCACACACATTCAAAAGTGGTTTCCGACCTTGCCCTTTACGCACTGTCTCCAAATTCCCTGAATCTTTTCAGAATATTATGTACTGTAGATTTCGAAAGACCTAAAATATTACATTAGAAATATTTTTTGAATCGATGAACAATTCTCTCACAAATTTTGGCACAAAGGAATGAGTCACATCCCATCCTTGCTTGCAAAGACTAAGCCTTTGGTGCATGCTCCTTTTATACTCAATCATGTTACCAATTAACCTGCTTATTGTGGAATCTTTCAAAATAGTGTTACTTTTCAGTTGTATTTTGCCTCTGTCCGAACTTTTTTGAGTGTGTTGCAGACATCAAATTCTAACTTTGTTTATATTTACAAAATACATTTAAGTTGATCAGTAAAACTGTTGAAAATATTTTCTTTGTACTTTTGTCAGTTAAATAAAGATTCACGTGAATTAACAAATCACAGATTTTTGGTTTTATTGCATTTTGGAAAATATCCCAACTTTTCTGGAAATGCAGTTAGGCCAAGGCTGCTTCTTCTTCTTCTCTGGGGTTTTACGGCAGCTGGCATCCACAGTGTTGCATTACTGCCATCTACAGGTTTTCCTATATTCTTGTCATTCCAATTTAAAGCCGTTTTTTCCAGTCCAGTCGTTCTTAAAAATGTAAATAGCCATTTCCTCCCTTTGGCAGTATCTTCATACTTTAGTATGTTTTTAATATTGTTCTCTGCCCGTCCTGTTTTCTGTAGCTCTGTCATCATTGCTTGCTTCTCAGATCTAAATTTCTTGCATGATGTAAAAATATGCTCAACTGTCTCAGCTTCATGGCATTGATCACAGAGACCCATTGAATGTTTTCCCATGATGTTAAGTATACTGTTAAGATTGCTATGTCCAATCCTCAATCTGCTTATTATTATTTGCTCTTTCTGGTTTGACCCCCTACTTCACAACATACCTACTTTATTTTGGATTGAGTGCAAATGTCTCCCTTTTGTTTCATTATCCCATAACTGCTGCCACTGTTGATTTACCTTTCTCTACACTATTCTTTTCCCCTCTGATTTTGATAATTTGATGCTCACTTCATCAGTTTCTTTTTTGATTGCTGCTTTTGCAAGTTTGTCCACTCTCTCGTTCCCCATTCTCGTTTTTTTCTTTGTACTTTTGTCAGTTAAATAAAGGTTCATGTGAATTAACAAATCACAGATTTTTGTTTTTATTGCATTTTAGAAAATATCCCAACTTTTCTGGAAATGCGGTTACAAGGCTTCACACTTACAGTGTGAATCCATGTGCTTTTTGCAGGGTATCACAAGAAATTATGGGAATAAACTCGGAAGTAGTTCAAAAGGGTACCCTCGGGTGCTTTGGAAGGGAAATGTCTAGGCTGTATGTTACAGTTGTATCTTCATGTGGATACTTGATAGCATATGATTAATACTATTAAAATACTATTCTGAATTAAACTAAATTATACTGATTAACATTAAATATAATTTTATAATCACAATATTGATAATTTACCAGATAAAAACAGAGTCACTGACCTGTCTGAGTGTGATATACGGTTGTGTCCTCTGTGGGAATGTTGAGGATAGGATAAGGAGATGCAACATTGTCCGATTGTAGAGGCGGGAAACTCACTACAAACAAAAATCAAATTTAATCTTCAAATTTACACCACAGCCCTGCTGAATTCTTGGTTCTGATTGGTCAGAAGGTGTTGATTAATTTTCTATAACAGCACCTCTGACAGCCGTGCAACTGCAAATCATGGGTTCATATTAATGCACTCATTTTCATATGTTATTGCTTCTGTAGTAACAGCTCATTCACAGACTATCCAAATAAACAGATTTAAAATAAAAAAAAATGTGTAATCATTGATATGGTGAAGTTTTCTGTAAGTAGACATTTATTTAACATTGATGGAAGGAGTCTCCAGTGTCAGTGCAATGTAACAGTAGGGTTTCTGAAATGTTCAGGACAGAGAAGTTTACACTTTGTAGTTTCTTGTTAACATGACTGTAGGAGCCATTTTGAGTTTAAACTAAACTAAATGTGTGCTACAGAAGCATTGATATATTTTTGTAGTTATTTTGGATATTTTATTTTTGTATAGGGACTCTTAGTTTGATGGGGTGTGAGAAGGCCTTGAAGTTAAGATGGCCGCCACTCACCTTTGACCTAGAGCAGAGAATAAAGGAATTTGAAAGATGTGAAAAGCATGTAGTTCTTAATGGCTATCCATTTTTGAACATTTTTTCATCTTAAAGTGCCATTCCACCATTGCATGTATTCTTTGGCATAAAATACAATATATTTTATGACAACATGACTAGACAGAGAAATCTTTTAGCTTCAAAATGATATATCAAACATAATTTTTTGACAACGACAAGTATATTAATTTTGCGACCAAAGTCACCTACCCTTTTAATTTCCGCGCGGTAGTGAAACGAGATGTCATCGGCAGGTTCCCCTTCTTGTGTACCATGTGTCGGTCTATTTTTAAACCAGGAAACCCCCAAAGTGAGAGAATCATTTCTCCTCGTATATGGGGGCCAAAAAAATTGTGAAAAATTTTGAGTTAATCTTTCAGTTAGCTAGATTTATTGGTATTAGCTAGATTTATTGGTATTATTTTTATCGCGTTCTATCCACCATTGCTGATAATATGTGCCACGTCACACGCCACGTGGTACACAAGAAGGGGAACCTGCCGATGACATCACGCACGGAAATTAAAAGGGTAGGTGACTTTGGTCGCAAAATTAATATACTTGTCGTTGTCAAAAAATTATGTTTGATATATCATTTTGAAGCTAAAAGATTTCTCTATCTAGTGATACCATTTATATATGTTGTCAAAATATATTGTATTTTATGCCAAAGAATACATCCAATGGTGGAATGGCACTTTAAGTTTGTACCTTTTTTTTAACAACCTTTCATGCTACCCTCCACTAACCATTTGTTTGGATTATTGGAGCCCACTGGAGTTTGTATCCTTTTATTGCCCTGCTGCTCTCTCACCCATCTGCTTACTTCTCTGCTTGACTTCTCATCTCATCATTGTTCTACTAAACTAAAGGTAGAATTTAAGTTTCTTGGATAGTCTGTCAAAGAAGCCTGTCAGAGATTAACATCTAAATTGATAGTGGCTATTTAAGCAACATAACTTTGAAAATACGGCACTACAAATGGTAAAGAACTTTGCCATTGCTTCTGCTGCTTGACAGTGTGCTTTGAATTGTTTGGAAAACCTGGAATCTTTTGTTTAACTGAAACGTAAAAGGTTCTCTTTCATACATTTGGAATTGAAGAAGTTTTTGATCTTTTCTGAGTTTACCTTTGAAGTTGATTCGTTATTGGAGTGCCCTATTGTTTAACACTGGATTTGCTACTAGAGCAGACCATGATTTTTTTGTTCATGCCTGTGAAGAGAATGAAGTGAATGCAAAGGGACACTTGTGCTGTGCTGAATTTTTGAAGAATATTTGTTTGTTGTTGTTGATTTAAGTTTAAAATATGACTGATGAAAAACTTAAAGAACTTTGCACAGCATGCAGAGGAAAACTTGGTGTGTATACACACAATGAATGAACTAAAGGAATCATTAAAAAGGGGAAATGTTGAAACTGTTAAACAGGCCTTGAACAGTTAAATGTGGCATTAAATTATTTTAAAGATGCTCACCCATCTGTGCAAGTGATGCTCGGGGAAAAAGAAAAGAAAGTGACAATGATGAATGGTACCAACCAAGGATGCAAACCTTTGAAACATTTGTGAATAAAGTAGAAACATGGAAAAGTGCTCAAAGTGATCCAGAAACTGTGGTTTCTCCCTTGGACAGCATATCCAATGTGTCAGCCAGTAAAGTAGGACCTTCACATTCTTGTGCTAGCGTTGCCTCCAAATCTTTGTCGGTGTCTTCCACATGTATAAAGGCTGAAAAGGCAGCTCTATTGGAACACACTGCAGGACTTAAGAAAAAAACATGCCTTGGAAAAAGAAAGAATTGATGTGAAAAATGCAATGGAAAGAGTTGAACTTAAAACTGAGTTGGCTGCAGCTGATGCCAAAGTACAGGTGTTACAGAGCATTGATGTTGACCCTATGAACTCCAAATTTACATCAACAGAACTTTCAGAACCACCGGGAGATGGCATGAATGTATATTTGGAGAGCAATTATGAAAGAATCAAGGAGGATCTTCATCCAGAACCCTCACCAGTGGAATATGCCAAAATCTCTGTAGTTCCCAAAATATCACTGCAAGGAGTTTTAACACAGGATACAAGGCCAAAGAGGTCTCAAAGGCCTGTTCAAACAATACCATTGAATCTGACCAGTCAAACTGCTGCAGACACTTCCTTACCACCTGCCCCTTCAAGCTCAAGTATCAATGACCTGGTGCTATTGCTGCTCATATTGTGCAGCAGCAGCAAAATGTGACATCACTTCCAACTAGGCATGTGCCTGTATTCAATAGTGACCCTCTGAACTTCAAACCATTTATACAGGCATTTGAACACTGTATTGAGGGTAACACCAGCAGTAGCCAAGACAGGCTATATTACCTTGAACAGAACACCTCTGACCAGCCAAAGGAGTTGGTCAGAAGTTGCCTTCATATGGATGCAGACAGGGTGTATGCAGAGGTAAAAAAAAAAAAAAAAAAAGGCTACTGGAGCTCCATTTTGGGGATGAATTCAAGATCCCCAGTGTTGTATGGATAAAACCTTAAATTTGAATAATATCCCATCAGATAGTGGAGAAGCTTTAAATAATTATGCTCTTTTCCTCTGTAGGTGTTGCAATATAATGCATACCTTGAGGTACATGGATGAACTAAAGCTTCCATCCAACCTGAGGCTTCTTATCTCCAAGATAACTTACAAACTAAAGGAAAAATGGAGATCACATGCCTTTGACATCAGGGAACAAACAGGAGCAAGGGCCACATTTGGCAATCTTGTCCACTTCCTGGAAAGGCAGGCCAAGATTTTATAAGACCCCATTTTTGGTAACCTTCAAGATGCCTCTGCAACCAAAAGACCATCAAAGGCAACCACCAGCAAGCCAATCCTACAGTAAGTCCCAAGCAGAAGAGCAGAAGGAGCAGTTTCACCACAACAGTAGCAGTAGTGCCAGAAGACAATGCAGAGCATCTACTGCAGAGAACAGAATGCAAGCATCCAAAGTTTCCAAAGGCAGTCTGTCAAAACTTTGTCCTGTCTGTAGTGGTGAACATGCAATTGTGTCTTGTCAAGAACTGAGAAACAAGCTTCATAATGCAAAGGTTGAGCTGCTAAAGACTAAAGGTATCTGCTTTGGTTATCTGGTTAAAGGGCATGTGAGTCAGAATTGCAAAAACAGGCAAACCTGTTCAGTGAGTTCCCAAACTCCATCCCACTATTTTGCACATTTTACCTCAGAATGAGATTAAAGGCCAGAGTGTTGATAATTCAAGTAAAGATTCTTTAATGAAACCAGCCCAGCAGTGGGCTGGTTTCATTGAAGACAGAGGCGCTTGACTGTAGTGATAAATGCTGCACTCTTGCAATTATACCAGTTCAAGTGAAACTGAGCAATTCAAACCATGTAATCCAGACATATGCTTTCCTTGACCCTGGAAGTTCCACAACATTTTACACAGAACAGCTTAGAAGAAAGTTGAATGCTAAGGGTAAATATCAACAAATACTTCTGCACGCAATGGTGCAAAAGAAACCTGTTAACAGCCTGGTAGTCAAGGGCATGGAAATGTGTAGCCTGGAGGGAAAGGAATTCATAGCCTGGAGTTTACAGCCCTCAAGGAACACATCCCCAGTCAAGAAGATATATGAAAATGGTCCTGTCTTCAGGATGTTGAAATTGACCACCTTATAGGGATAAATGCACCCAAATTGATGGAACCTTGGAAAATTATCAATAGCCAGGGTAATGGGCTCTATGCAATAAAGACACTGCTTGGTGGGTGGTGAATGGACTTCTCCATAAAGTGGATGCACGCATCAATAAGCAGGGTCAGAAACATGTTCCTGCTCATCAGATTTCTGTTGAGAAACTAAGTGAACTTTTTGTTCAGCAATACAGTCATGATTTTCCAGAGAATGGTTTTGAGGAAAAGAAGTAAATGTCAGTGGAAGACTGCAGATTATGTACAGCTGTGCTGAGAGAGTTAATGGACATTCAGTTGCCTTGGCCATTCAAAAAAGGATAATCCTACAATACCAAACAACCATCACCTGGTAGAGCAACAAACATTGTCATTAAAGAGAGAGTTTCAGAGGAACAGGGAATATACGGCCTTTATGGAAACAGTCTTATTAAGTGGACATGCTGAACTTGTACCCCAAGACCAGCTGAATCAAGAAAATAGGAAGGTGTGATACATACCACATCATGGTGTGTTTCATCCAAAAAGGGGAGCTTGGGTGTGGTATTTGACTGCTCTGCAGCTTATCAGAGAACCTCGCTGAATACTGAGCTCCTTAAGGGTCCCAACCTGACTAACACCTTAATTGGAGTTTTAGTCCACTTTCATCAAGGCAAAATTGCCATCATAGCTGATGTGGAAAAAAATATTCCATCAAGTGAAAGTCTCACCTCATCACGTAAATTTCCTGCATTTCCTTTGGTGGCCAAATGGGGATATCAGTCAGCTGCTGAAAGAATACAGGATGATCGTACATCTTTTTAGCACAACATCATCCAGCTGTGCAAGTTGTCCTTTGAAGAGGACACCTAAGGATAACAAAGGGTGCTTCTCAGCTGAGGCAACAAGCACAGTCAAGAACAAGTTCTATGTGGATGATTTGTTGAAAGTTGTTGATACAGAGGGCCATGCCATCAAGACCTGCAAGGAATTTAAGTTACTCTATGCCACTGGATGTTTTAAATTGACCAAATGGATAAGTAACAACAGAAATGTCTTGGCCTCCATCCCAGAGCCTGAAAGGGTGAATGATGTAAAGAATCTTGACCTTGATGTAGAGGATTTGCCAGTTGAAAGAGCACTGGGTGTGCAGTGGTGTGTCAAAGAAGATGCCTTCACATTCCAGATGACCATCAAAGAGCGTCCACATGGAATTTTGTTCATGGTCGGCTCCATATATGATCCACTTGGATTCCTTGCAACTCTCACCTTTCTAGTAAAATGCATTCTTCAGGAGTTATGCAAGCAGAACTTCAAATGGGATGAGGAATTGCCAGCGGTCCATGTCCAAGCCTGGAAGAGCTTCCAAAATTGAGGGAGTTCAAGGTCAGTTGATGGTTTGTTCAAGTATCCAAGAAAGATACAGATAAAGGCAGGCATATTATGTTCACAAGAAAACAAAAACAAGAATAAACTGGTCCATATGTGTCATCAGTCAGTGATATGGAGGATGCTGAGGTGGCAATTTTGAAGTTTTACCAAAGGCAAGGATTTCTATAGGAAATTATCTGTTTACAGAAAGGCAAGCAGTATGTAAATAGAAAGAGCCCCATCCACAGGTTGGATCCTTTTCTTGATAATGGCATCTTAAGGTTGGTGGTCAATTAAGCAAAATGGCAATGCCCAGTGAACAAAAGCACCCTGTGATTCTCCTTAAGGACCATCATGTTTCCAAGCTTTTATTCCAGTATGCCCATCAAGATGTTGGATACAGTAGAAGGAACTTTATGCTTTCAAAACTTAGACAAAGGTACTGGATTCCTTGTGCCAACTCTCTGGCTACAAAAGTAATTTATGAATGTATTACATGCAGAAGAGTCAATTCCAATATGGGCGAACAGAAAATGACAGACCTGCCTGTTGACAGGTTGACCCCTGACCTTCCACCTTTCACTCATGTAGGGGTTGATTATTTTGGACCAGTGGAAATAAAAGGAGGCTGTAGCATTATGAAATGCTATGGAGTGATTTTTACTTGTCTTGCCAGCCATGCTATACATCTGGAAGTCACACATTTGCTTGATACTGAGTTCTGCATCCATGTATTCAGACACTTCATTGCTAGAGGAGGGCAGGTGTCCAAGTTACGAATTGACAATGGAACAAACTTTGTTTCAACTGAAAAGGAACTAAAGGAAGCTCTGAAATCCTGGAGCATGCAACAGATTGAACAAAGTCTATAGATAGTTTTCACATGACGTCACAGAGTCGGGGATTCCCTGGTGGCGGCCATCTTGGAGGGCAAGCTTACCGTACGGGTCACTGAGCACACATTGTAACGCATGAGTTACATTCATTTATATATTATTTACATTTATAGTTACATTACTACTATTTAAAGCTAGCAATGGTGCACACCTGTTGTATTTACGGCTGTCATAATAGGTCAGATGATGACATCAAGCGGAGCTTTTATGGAATTCCCACTGTACGGGAGCACGAACGCGAGTAAACAAACTCCGCATACAAAGGAGAAATCTATGGCTTGCGAGAAACAACCGCAAGGATTATCAGCCTTCCAAACACAGCAAAGTCTGCTCCGATCATTTTATAAGTGGTAAGTTGTTTAAATAAACAATCAATTGTGTTTGTTTGTTTTTGGAAACCAAAACATGTAAACAATCTCTGGAGAATGCCTAACTGGAACCGCTGAGTGTACGTTTACATTGTAATGTACATTTAATATCGCTCGTTTGTCACGTTTCTATTTGAAACTTGTCACTTCACTCACGCAAGGGTCATTTTTGAAAAAAACATTTTAGGTCTATTCTGTATGATTTAATTTGTGTTTGGGATGCAAACAGCGTGCCTTTTGGCGGATGCTGCCTGAATCGCACAGATCCATTTTTTTTTTTTTTTTTTGGGGGGGGGGGGGGGGGGGGGGGGGCGTTGGGAGTGTCTGATTGTAATTTCAAAGTAAATTCTGTATTAAAATTACTAAATAAGCAAATCCATTACAGTCCATGAAACAGGAAGTATAAGGATGAGAAAAAAACAGTTTAAATCGGGAAGCTGCGCACATTTGCGCAGCCCGAGCAGTGTGCAGGACTGTGCATATGTGCGCAGCTTCCTGATTTAAACTGTTTTTTTCTCATCCTTATACTTCCTGTTTCATGGACTGTAATGGATTTGCTTATTTAGTAATTTTAATACAGAATTTATTTTGAAATTATAATCAGACACTCCAACGCCCCCCCCCCCCCAAAAAAAAAAACCGGATCTGCGCGATTCAGGTGGCATCCGCCAAAAGGCGTGCTGTGAATATATAAAGTTGTATATATCAGACAGCCTTTAAAGTTTGATGAAGTCAGTTTCAGGCTTTGGCAGTTTCAGGCTTTGGCAGCCCTGCATAGTCACTTGAAAATGCATCTTTGTCCACTTCGTAGGGGTCAATTCCCCCAATCAAGGCCAGTTTGGCTGCATACCGATGTCGTCTAATGTATCTATATACTTCTGTTTGCTTGATTTTGCCGACATTGATCTTTATTTTAGAAAACTGACTATACAACTTCATAAATTTGTCCGAGATAACGTAGCTGGTAGTGGCGATGGTCCGTTTTGTTTGCCCTCCAAGATGGCAGCTGGGGGGCGTTCCCCGGAATGCCGTGACGTCAGTGAAAACTATCTATTCCAAAAGAGAGTGAAATGGACCTTCAATCCTCCCCATGGTGCCATCATGGAGGACTAGGGGGGAGGCTGATCCACATGATCAAGAGAATATTAGTTCGTCACCAGCCAACAGTATCTGGATGATGAGGGCCTTCAGATGGTAATGTTGAGACCATTCTTAATAGCCATCCACTCACAACTGTTTCTGACAACTCAAATGACTTGGAGCCACTAACACCTAACCATTTCCTGCAGCTCAAGGTGCAGCCTGTTTTACTTCCAGGATTGTTTGTGAAAGAAGATCTTTATGTTTAACATTGCTGGAGGTAAATGCAATACATTACCAATTATTTTGGAAGTGCTGAGTCCAGGAATATCTCTCTCTTCTACAGATGCGGCAAAAGTGATCTTGTGTCAGACGCAACTTCCGTCAAGGAGACGTTGTATTGATAGCCGACGACACAGCACCACAAGGATCATGGATGGTGGCCAGAGTCACTGAAGCCCTCCTTGATTCCAAAGGCTTGGTTTGCAGCATATGGCTTCAAACAAAAACAAGCCAGCTTGAAAGACCTGTCAGCAAGATCTGCTTGCTGATAGAGGGCCCGCAAGCTAAAGTTGACTAAGGCCTGCATGAACTTGCGCATACACTCGCGCAGATGTATACACTGATTCTTTGCACACATTTAGTCTTGCAATTAGTATATGGCTCCTTGGAAAATTTGCATTTTGTTTTGTTATAGCTTGCTTCCTGCAGTAGCTATAAGGGGCCAGCTATGTAATAGAGCCACCACTCACCTTTGACCTAGAGCAGAGAACAAAGGAATTTGGAAGACATGAAAGGTATATAGTTCTTTATGGATATTTAGGTTATTTAGTCAATTTTTGAACTCCTCTTTTTTTGTGGACATTTTTCATCTTTAGTTTGTCCCTTTTTAAAAAAAAAAACAACCTTTCCTACTACCCTCCACTAACCATTTGTTTGGATTATTGGATCCCACTAGAGTTTGTATCCTTTCATTGCCCTGCTGCTCTTTCACCCACCTGTTTGCCCTGCCTGCACTGCTAACTTCCCTGCTTGACTTCTCATCCATCTCATCTCATGATTGTTCTACACAATTTAAGTTTCTTGGATAGTCTGTCAAAGAAGCCTGTCAGTGATTAACATCTAAGTTGATAGTGGCTATTTAAGCAACACAACTTTGAAAATACACCACTACAATGACAAGCTGTTTGTCTGTATTGCAAGTTGTCTTATTAACTACTTCAAGAGAGAGAAAAGAGAGAGACTGGTGAGGAAATGAGAGCAGCTATAAGCAATAATGTACCTGAGAAAAGAAACTAATTTCCTTGACATTTATCAACATTAAATGTATCTATAAATGGATAAAAAGTTTGGCATTTCATTCAGTAATAAATTTTTAAAAATGAATAGTTGGCAAATTGCTGTGGTGTAAGAGGAATAAAACACTTGGAGACATGCTGTTATAGGAAAATAATCAATTTCAGGGTGGTAACAGTAACTCTGCTCCATCACACCACCCTGTTGTTGATTTATTTTCCTATAACAGCATGACCCCAAGTGTTATTCTTCACATAATGTATCTTCTTTATATGTTTATTTATAAGCTATAGATCTGCCATGATATGCTGTTCCAGTGAAACAGAGCCTTTGTAATTACAGTGAGCAGGAATACTGTTCTATTTATTACAGCTCCTGTGCATAGCAAAGTCCTTCCTGCACCAGTATCTGGTGTTCCCAGGCAATCTCCTGTCCTGGTACTAACCAGCTCTTGAGGCACATGGGTGTGGCACCGATCTCCATTTCAGTAGCCCTTGGCCTCTCGCCTATTATATAGCTAGGGTTACAGTGGGGAGCTAATCCTCTGGTAACCACAAAAGTTTGACTCCCCACTCGCATGTGTATTGTAGTGTGCCTTGCCAGATGGCAGCAAGTACCATTTTTATGATGGTCTTTGGTATGACTCGACAGCGAGTAGAACTTGTGATCTCCCAGCCGAGAGGTGGACGTGCTAACCACTAGGCCAGTTTGTGATCTCCTGTGCATATATCCACTTAAAATTTCAAAGTTACAAATATGAAATCTTTTTTTTCAACTTTTAATGTGATACAGCAACCAACAAAATCCAAGTGAAAAACAAAAAAATATATTTTAGAGGGAAAAAAACTTGCAATAACCCAGTTCTATTTTATATATAATGGGGTATGTGACTCTGCTCAGAAGTTTAAAAGTAATTGTCATACACCTGTCATTAGTGAAATGAATTGAATTAACCACAAGTAAAGATCAGCTGTTTCTGCACAATTTTCTTCACATCTTCCTAATTTCATCCAACTGCTGAAGCCATGTTCCTAAAAAAAATAAGCTTACAAAGCATGTACAGGATCTCCCTGTAGAACAAGATCAATCAGGAGAGGGGGACAAAAGAATTTCCAAAACATTAGCTGTACCATGGGTGGCACGGTGGTGGAGTGGTTGGCACTGTCGCCTCACAGCAAGAAGGTCCTGGGTTCAAGCCCAGCAGCTGACAAGGGTCTTTCTGTGTGAAGTTTGCATGTTCTCCCTGTGTCTGCATGGATTTCCTCCGGGTGCTCCAATTTTCCCCACAGTCCAAAGACATGCAGGTTAGGCTAATCGGTGGCTCTAAATTGACCGTAGGTGTGAATGGTTGTTTGTCTCTATGTGTCAGCCCTGTGATGACCAGGGTGTACCCTGCCTCTCACCCATAGGCTCCAGCTTGCCTGCGACCCTACACAGGATAAGCAGCTACAGATGATGGATGGACAGATGTACCATGAAGGCCATCAACAAGTTAAGAAAATCAAGCAGCGATGTCAACAACAGCACCTGCAAAACTGACAAAGACAAGAATAAAACTTATCAGGGAGGCTGCCAAGAGGTCTACAGCAACATTAGAGGAGCTGCAGGAACATCTAACAAGTACACTCCCTACATATGATGATAATCACTCATATTCTTCACATGTCTGGGCTATGGGGTAGGGTGGCTAGATGGAAGCCCTTTCTCACAGAAAAAACAGGGCTTGAGGGAGTCGAAGACAATGAAGGAATCATGATACCGCACCCTGAATAGGGATACTGAGGCCCTAGCCTGGGGGAGGGGCTCATCAGTGAATAGCTGGTGGTCGGTCCTTTACCTGCTGGGCTCAGCCCAAAAGAGCCATATGGGTCCACCCTCCTGTGAGCCCACCACCTGCAGGAGGAGCCATAGGGGTTCGGTGGATTAGGCAGCATCTGAAGGCAGGGGCCTTGGTAGTCCCTGGCTGCCAAAACTGCATTTTTAGGGACATACAATGTTACCTCTCTGGTGGGGAAGTAGCTTTAGCTTGTACCAGAGGTTGAGAGCTACCAGCTAGATTTAGTCAGGCTCACCTCAATACACAGCACAAGTTGTGGAATCAATCTCCTGGAGAGGGGCAGGACTATATTCAACTCTAAAGTTGCCCTAGGTGAGAGGCAGTGGGAAGGTGTGGTTTAATTATAGACCCCTATTTGGTGGTTGTATGTTGGAGATTTCCTCAGTGAACAAGAGGCTTGCTTCCCTGTAACTTTGGGTTGGGAAACCTAGTGAATCATCTCATCTCATTATCTCTAGCCGCTTTATCCTGTTCTACAGGGTCGCAGGCAAGCTGGAGCCTATCCCAGCTGACTATGGGCGAAAAGCAGGGTACACCCTGGATAAGTCGCCAGGTCATCACAGGGCTGACACATAGGCCCTGTCCACACGGCAACGGATTCAGGTGACTCCGATACAATTGCTTATTGTTTAGGCCTGGCGTCCACACGGCACCGGCGTTTTGGGTGTCCAAAACGCAATCTTTTTGAGAACGGGTTCCAGAGTGGAAAGATCTGGCAACGTTGCCGTTGTGAAGTCGTCTGGATGAGTAGAACGGATTTGTTTACGATGACGTCACAACCACATGACTGTCAGTGCTTCACGCCGGGTAGAAGTGTAACGAACTCGATGCGAGTTGTCAACAAATCCTATAACTTGGTTCATGAAACGCGCTTACAAAATATTTTCACTGTGAATATTTATTGTGTAATGGTGCAAAGTGAGAGAGAGAGAGACTCTGCCCTTAGGGCAGAGTCAATCCCGCCAGCAAAAATAGGGAAAAAAAAAGGAGCGATCTCACCTCTTCAGATGTGGGTTTAAGTCCTACAATACATTCCTCAAAAAGGGCGTAGAAGAAATTAATCCATCAATGTGTATCATTCAATTTATTCTGGATCATTAAAGACGCCGCCTTCCGCGTAGAATCGTACGTCATCCTCGTCACCATATTGGATAGGTCAAAGCGGAGAATAAAGATTCATGTGCTGCGTTTAACTGTACCAACAGGTTTACCGTCCAAACGAGATCATATGGGATTACCTTTCACAGGTGAGAAACAACAAATTAATCCATCAACGTGCCCTATACAGTGGTGCTTGAAAGTTTGTGAATCCTTTAGAATTTTCTATCTCATCTCATCATCTGTAGCCGCTTTATCCTGTTCTACAGGGTCACAGGCAAGCTGGAGCCTATCCCAGCTGACTACGGGCGAAAGGCGGGGTACACCCTGGACAAATCGCCAGGTCATCACAGGGCTGACACATAGACACAGACAACCATTCACACTCACATTCACACCTATGGTCAATTTAGAGTCACCAGTTAACCTAACCTGCATGTCTTTGGACTGTGGGGGAAACCGGAGCACCCGGAGGAAACCCACACGGACACGGGGAGAACATGCAAACTCTGCACAGAAAGGCCCTCGCCGGCCACGGGGCTCGAACCCGGACCTTCTTGCTGTGAGGTGACAGCGCTAACCACTACACCACCATGCCACCCCACCTAGTGAATCATTCTAGTGAAATCTTACATCAAGGGTACCCAATTGGGGCCCGTGGGCCAAGTTTGGCCCATGCTCCATTTTTTTTGGCCCGCCTCATTTTCCCCATCTGTGCCCACCCATCAGTGCCAGGTCTGTGCCAGCTGCTGGGAATTTCTGTCCCAATGGCTCTGAAGAGTTGCCTGCAGTTCACTTTCTGACCACAGTTTTATAAGGGGGGACAAGGGGGGCACTGTTGAGTTGCTGGCTCTTCTGCATGTCAGCAGGCTCATGACACGAGTGAGGAGCAGAGGTTACGATGGAGCGCTGTGTTAGGCAGTGGCATATGGATAAAAGAAAATTCAAAAATAGTTGGCAAGATGATTTTTTTTTCACAGAAATCGATTCCTCGGCAGTGTGCCTTATCTGTAGACAGAGAGTGGCAGTTTTGAAATAATACAACATCCATAGACATTACAAAACAAAACATTTAGGTCAGTTCGCAAAATACAGTGGTGAAATAAGAAAGCAGAAGGCTAGCGAACTGTTAGCCAGGCTCAGTACCCAACAACACACGTTACTGCAGCCATCATCTGCTCAAGAAAATGCAACTAAGGCCAGCTATAAGATCAGTGCAATGATGGCAAAATCTGGGCAATCTTTGTCATGTGGAGAGTTTGTTAAAAGTTGCCTGACTGTTGCCTGACTGCAGAGACTGTCCCCGAGCCAGACACGGGCCTTTTCGCAAATTAGTTTATCATGGAACACAGTTACCCGCTGCATCGAGGACATGGTTGAGGATCTCGGAGAACAAATCGTTGGTATAGCATCCAGATTTGCAGCCTTTTCTATTGCTTGCGATGAGAGCACCGACATATGTGACTATGCACAATTGATGGTATTTTTGCGCGGAGTCGGTGAGGATTTTGAAGTGACACAGGAGCTGGCTGGCCTTGAGACACTTTCAGGTACAACATGAGGGAAAGACATTTTTTCTGCAGTGGAAAGAGTTCTGGAGAAGAACCAACTTCAGTGGGAAAATATGGCTGGCATCACAACCGATGGAGCTCCATCAATGGTAGGGAAGAATAAAGGTCTCATTAAACTGGTATCGGATAAAGTCCATGAGTGTGGGGGTAAGATTTTTAAATGCCATTGTATATTACATCAAGAACAACTGTGTGCCAAATCAATTGGGCTTAAGAATGTCATGAAAGATGTTGTGGGCATCGTCAATAATATCCGCTCCAAGGCGCTCTCACATCGTCAGTTCAAGACTCTGCTGAATGAAATGAATGCACAGTATGGTGACATGCCATACCACCTGGAGGTGCGATGGCTAAGCCAAGGCAAAGTTTTGCGTTGTTTTATTGAGCTGCATGAGGAGAACAGGGTGTTTTCAAGCAAGAAAGCAAGATAACATTCAAGTGCCCACAGATAAGCACTGGATTTCCAACTTGGCTTTCCTGGTGGATGTCACAGAGCTACTGAATGCTTTGAATCTTCAGCTCCAGGGGAAGGACCAGATCATTACCCAGCTGTTTGATCACATCAGAGTCTTCAAGCAAAAACTCTTGTTGCTCAGCAGACATTTTTCAACAGGTGATTGATGATTAATTACTACTACTACTAATAATAATAATAATAATAATAATAATAATAACTGTGCATACCACTCACTTAGTCCATGTTTGTCCCACTTACTCACTCTGCTATGACTCCAATCACATTAATCACTTTATCACAATTATTTATTGCCGCAATATGATAACCAAAACACACAACCTTTACACTGTAATGATGTAATGAAGAATCTGAATCTTGAATGTATGCATTCTGTATTCTTGTTAATCCAACTGTGAATTAGTCCTACTGTGTATGTTTAAATTACTTTCTTGAATCGTATGCTATTCTTTATTTTATTTGTCTTTGTATGCACATTTAGGAAATTTGGCACATTTTCCCAGCCTTAGAGAAGTGGGATTGATGGAGGAAAATATACCCAAGTACATGGACATTCTCAGCAATCTTGTGCTGGAGTTTGACAGTCGCTTTGAAGATTTCAAGGAAAATGCAAGTCCCTTTGAATTATTTGCATAACCCTTTTCTGTTGATGTGGACACAGTCAGTGAGGAGCTTCAGATGGAATTGCTTGAACTCCAATGCAATTCACTTCTCCAGAACAAGTACAGAGAGCTTCCTTGCATGATTTCTACAAATGTGTTCCAGTTCAGTATCCAAAGATACGGAAACATGCTCAGGTGATGCTTTCCCTTTTTGGAAGCACATACCTCTGCGAGCAAGCATTCAGTGTAATGAATTTAAATAAGTCAAAGCTCAGAAATACACTGTCAAACTCTCATCTCCATGATATCCTCACTCTGTCAGTTAGTCAGCTGGAGCCTAATGTTGACAGACTTATAAAAAACAGAGACAGGCTTCATGTCTCCCACTAATTGTAAAATACAAAGAATGTAATGCTGTTGTAAGGGCATGTTGTGTTGTGTTCTATATTGCTCAGTTCACATTGTCCAATTCCATACCTAATACTCAATCTAATTTCATATTCAGTCTAAAGTAAATTCCCTCTGGTTTCATAAGTTGGACCATCCAGCTGGTTTCAAATGGCTTAAAAGGCACAGTGTTACAAGGGCATGTGTTATTGCTCAATTCACATTTTAGTTAATTTTTAAATAGAATTTATATTTGGTTGTCCTGGACCATATCCAACTGTTTTCAACTTGCTCAGTCTACCAAAGCACTTTTTTGTAATATAGTCTGAAATGTTGCTTTCCTTTCAAATGTTTCTACCTCTTAAAATAAGCCATGTGGATGTTCTGCTATCTTATGAAATTAATAAAGGTAGGCCTACTATAAATACTAGTGCATCTCAAAAAATTAGAATATTGTGAAAAAGTTCAATATTTTCCATCAGTTATTTAAGAAAGTGAAAATGTTATATATTATAGACTCATTACACATAAACTAAAATGTTTCAAGCATTTTTCTATTTTAATTTTAATCAGTATGGCATACAGTACAAAAACATAAAACCATCTCAAAATATTAGAATATTTCATTTCGAGTTTGAGTAAAACAGTATGAACACAGTGTATCTCTCGGTCTAGTTCAGTACACACAACCACAATCATGGGGAAGACTGCTGACTTGACTGTTGTCCAGAAGATGATCACTGATGCCCTCCACAAGGAGGGTAAGCCACAAAAGGTCATTGCTGAAAAGGGTGGCTGGAAAAGGTGCACAAGCAACAGGGATAGCTGCAGTCTTGAGAGGATTGTCAAGAAAAGTTGATTCAAGAACTTGGGAGAGCTTCACAAGGAGTGGACTGAGTGTCAGTGTATCAAGACCCATCACGAACCGACATCTTCAAGAAAGGGGATACAACTTTTGCATTCCTAATATCAAGCTACTCCTGAGCCAGAGACAATGTCAGAAGTGTCTTATCTGGGCTAAGGAGAGAAAGAAATGGACTGTAGCTCAGTGGTCCAAAGTCCTCTTTTCAGATGAAAGTACATTTTGCATTTAATTTGGAAATCACGGTTCTAGAGTCTGGAGGAAGAGTGGAGAGGCACAGAATCCAAGGTGTTTGAAGCCCAGTGTGAAGTTTCCACAGTCTGTGATGATTTGGGGTGCCATGTCATCTGCTGGTGTTGGTCCAGTGTATTTTATCAAGTCCAAAGTCAACACAGCCATCTACCAGGAGATTTTAGAGCACTTCATGCTTCCATCTGCTGACGAGCTTTTTGAAGATGCTGATTTCCTTTTCCAGCAGGACTTAGCACCTTCCCACAGTGCCAAAACTACTACCAAATGGTTTGCTGACCATGATATTACTGTGTTTGATTGGCCAGCCAACTTGCCTGACCTGAACCCCATAGAGAATCTATGGGGTATTGTCAAGAGGAAGATGAGAAACACCCGACCCAAAAATACAGATACGCTGAAGGCCACTATCAAAGCAACCTGGGCTTCAATAACACCTCAACAGTGCCACAGACTGATCACCTCCATGCTACACCGCATTGATACAGTGTATGAAAGTTGTTTACATGGTAAAGGAGCCCCAACCAAGTATTGAGTGTATAAATGAATATACTTTTCAGAAGTTGGCCATTTCTGTATTGTAAATCCTTTTTTTTGATTGATCTTAGGGAATATTCTAATAATTTGAGATACTGGATTTCTGATTTTCATGAGCTATAAGCCATAATCATCAAAATTAAAACAAAAAGGGCTTTAAATATTTCACTTTACATGTAATGAAAATAGAATATATGAAAGTTTACCTTTTTTGAATTAAATTATGAAAAAAAGGAACTTTTTCATGGTATTCTAATTTTTTTGAGATACACTAGTATACAAAATATGTGTTTAATTGCTTTAAACATTTACATTTGAGTTTAATGATCTTAGCCTATATAAAAATGACACATTTCAATAAAATGTAAGGTAACATAATGTGGACGTTCGTTTTTTGGCCCGCAGCCCACCCAGAATTAATTTTTGGCCCATTATAGAGAAGAATTTGGGCACCCCTGTCTTACATGGTTCACCTGTCCAGGAGTGATTAGTTATGGCACCATGAACTTTTCGTTTGCATATGGTCAAACCAATTGTACTGACAAGGATTTTTAAGATCTTTGCTATAGCTCTGTAACTTTTTTCCATTCAATTGTGCTTTACTAATGCTGTCCCTGAAAACTTTAGGAAGTCAATTCATCTTCACAATGATTGCTCCTTGTTTCATGAAATCTCCCCAGCAAATTTCTTTTATTTAAGTGTCCCAATACTTTTCCTTGTGAATTTATTTTTATTAGCTCATCCAGCCACAGGCCAGGCCGGATAAGCTTATGCAATCATGCGTCGTCCATCCACAATTTACAAAAAAAAAATGCTACTCCTCCTACAGGATTGATTTGGATTTTGATCAAACTTTCATACAATGTTCCCCAGGTGGGTGTGCATAAAAGCTGTCAAGATGGTGGCACCATCGGTCATATTTCTGATTTTGTGGATGTCTTGATGGGTATAAGCTTCAGCCTCATTGAAGCTTTTTTTTATTAGGTGTATGGATATATACTTTTTTTGTTCATATTTTTAAGTAGAAAGTCACAAGATATTGGACATTTTTCATAGTTCGCATAGTTCTTAGAATTACTTTTTAAGGAACTTTTTTTTTTTTTAGCTCCCACTTCAGGGTAGGTTCTCTCCCAGCACAAGAGGAACCATGAATGATGTGAGTGTACATTGATTGGTCAAACACGAGTCAATGCAACACTGGCAACCACCATTTTTAAAAATCCATGTAAAACATTAGCCGTGTAAACAGCTCTTAACGTTAGCGTTAAAAATTGAAAGGGGAAAAAAAACCCTGACACATGGCCCAATAGAGAACTCCAGGCTTTATTGAGCATATACAACTGAAAAAATTGTGTTTGAAATGTTATTTTGATGCGTCTAAGTGAAATATAAAAAAATCTTCACTCTCATTTCGTGCTAAGATCATGCTAGCAAGTAGGCTTACGGCACTTCAGTGTTCCTACTGGTGGTGTGAATGCAAACAGAAAAAGCCTTTGAAGGTACCATATGTAGTTCTCAGGGGAGATCCCCAGGAGCTAGGTCCTTTCAATAAGTCCTTGGAACTGTTTGGTACAAAAGCACTGATTATGGATGTAAATTTGAAGTGGAGATATCTCGTCTCATCTTCTTCCGCTTATCTGGGGCCGGGTCGCGGAGGCAGCAGTCTAAGCATGGAAGCCCAAACTTCCCTTTCCCCAGACACCTCGGCCAGCTCCTCAGGAAGAACACCGAGACATTCCCAGGCCAGCTGAGAGACACAGTCCCTCCAGCATGTCCTGGGTCTTCCCCGAGGCCTCCTCCCGGGGGGACATGCCTGGAACACCTCCCCAGGGAGGCATCCAGGAGGCATCCGAAAGAGATGCCCAAGCCACCTCAGCTGATTCCTCTTGATGTGGAGGAGCAGCGGCTCTACTCTGAGCTCCTCCCAAGTGACTGTGCTTCTCACCCTATCTCTCTAAGGGAGCGCCCAGCTACCCTGCAAAGGAAACTCATTTCGGCCACTTGTATCCATGATCTTGTTCTTTCAGTCATTACCCAAAGCTCATGACCATAGGTGAGAGTCGGAACGTAGCTCGACCGGTAAATCGAGAGCTTCGCCTTTTGGCTCAGCTCCTTCTTCACCACGACGGACCGGTAAAGTGACCGCATCACTGCGGAGGCCGCACCAATCCGCCTGTCGATCTCACGCTCTATCCTTCCCTCACTCATGAACAAGGTCCCGAGATACTTAAACTCCTCCACTTGAGGCAGGACTTCTCCACCTGCTCAAGCTTGCTGTCTGTCCTGGCAAGCAGAGTGGATGGATATAAATTTAATTATGCCTCTGTTTTAGTTACTAGTACAACTAGATATTTTATTCTTATCGGTGTATAAATAAAGTTCAGTCTCCTTGGATTTCATCGCATTGTACTTAAAATTAGAATATGCATATGTATGTAGAATGGCCAGTTTATAACAGTTCCTGTCTTTCAACTGAGTAAAAATTAGGGACTGAACTTATTATTCTAAATGAGCAAATAATGTATGCAGTGGGACAAATGCGCAAAAAGAGCTGTATGAATGGCAGCGATTTTCTTTCCTGTGGGAGCGAGTGAGTTGTCAGGTATAAAGCACAAATTAAGACCATGTTTATGAACATGAATGTGCAGCAATAGCCTTGTCAGGGTTGAGGTGGTTTAAATTAGGCTACTAGTTTGGTTAAATTTTGGGAAAAAGAACCAGTTAATTTTGTTAGAAAATAGGGGAGGCAGGTACCCAAAAATATAATGATTTAAAAAAAATCAGTCCATCTTTAGTTGAGACCAATTATGAACTGGAGTAATGTACTTGAGGTTAAGGAACTGTCGAAGGCAGAATTCACACATTATGCTGATTGTAGTAATTGCATTACACCTCTATTATTATTATTTTATTTATTTATTTATTTATTTATTTTATTAATAATGGTTACAACTCCATGCTCATTTGTGAGAGCAGAGAAATGTCACTGAACTGCAGGAGATCTCAGACTCACCTGCTTCCCTATAAGTAGGAGGTGGTGTTGAAGGCTCTGGACTGTGAATAACTTCAGTATATGGAGGAGGTGGAGATGTGAAGCTGACTGCAGAAACAGTGGCTTCAGGAATATCCATTTACATCTTGAAAGGAAGAAAAAGAAAATCATTCAACGGTTGTAAAATGCACGAACTGACAGTTTGATACACCAGCTGTTATTTCACCTTCAGTGCATCACTGAATAATCTGAAGCAACTTGATCAAATAAATCCATTTTTAAAAAGAAAATACAATATTACATTACATGCCATTTAGCAGATGCTCTTATCCAGAGCGACAAACAACAATTGTTAAAGTCAGGTACACAAACTACTGAACTTCTACACAAAAAGTTCTACTGCCAACTGAACAAGTGACAAAACAAAACTTAGTGTAATATTCTGCTGAAGTACCAATACTCCACAAACAGCCAAGGAAACAAACTAACCATGCAAAGTGCAACTAAATAGAGAAAAATAAAACTCCGGTAGCTAACCCCAGGCTAGACAGCACACAGCCTGGGTTGGTCTAGACCGATATGCAGTTATACAGTGGGCAGGGAAGCAAGCAGGGGAGAGGTGCAGCCTGAAGAGGTGAGTCTTCAGTCTGCATTTGAGGGTGGTCAGGGAGTCAGCAGTTCTGACCTCAATGGGAAGGTCATTCTACCACTGGGGAGCCAGGACAGACAGCAAGCTTGAGCAGGCTGGGCAGGACTGGAGAGGAGGAGAAGGAGGGGCCAGGTGACCAGTAGTAGCGAAGTGTAAGGATCTGGCTGGCATGTAGGTGTAGATCAGACTCTGGAAGTATGCTGGCCCTAACCCCTTGACAGCCTGGTAAACTAGCACCATTGTCTTAAATTTGATACAAGCTGTGATAGGTAGCCAGTGCAGGTCAGCAAGCAGAGGGATGATATGGGAAGAATGAGGGAGGTTGTAGACCAGGTTTGCTGCAGCGTTCTGGAGGAGTTGCAGGGGTCTGATGGCTGATACTGGAAGGCCCACAAGGTGAGACTTGCAGGATCCTAAGCAGGAGAGGATCAGTTCTTGGACCAGGAGCTAAGAAAAGTAGGTGGTGAGGAAAGGGTGGATCCTTTGGCTGTTGCAGAGGAGGAATCTATACATCCAGGCCACTGCAGCAATGTTTACTGAGGAGGACAGTTTGTCGTCAAACACGACTCCTAGGTTCTTCACACTGGGTTAAGGTGACCTAGAGATGTCCCCCAGGGAGATGACAATGTCGGGGGGGGGGGGGGGGGGAGGATGGAGCAGGAATGTAGATTACCTCTGTCTTGCCTGGGTTGAGCTTCAGGTGATGGTTGCCCATCCAGCTCTGGGTGTCACACAGGCAAGCAGATATGCAAGCATAGATCTGTGTGTCAGAAGGAGGAAAAAAAGAAACAATTGGGTGTCATCAGCATAGCAGTGGTAGGATGGACCATGAGTGCAGATAATCGGGCCAAGAGACTGGGTGTAGCGGGAGAAGAGAAGCGGACCAAGGACTGAACCTTGAGGGACACCAGTGGTAAGTGGGCATGGTGCTGATACAGTACCAGACTAGGTAACCTGGAAGGAGTGACCAGAGAGATAGGACGTGAACCAGTCTAGGGCTGTCATGCAGATCCCCAGAACTGATATGGATGACAGGAGGACAAGGTGATCAACAGTGTCAAATGCAGCAGAAAGGTCAAGGCGAATCAGGACAGAGGAGAGGGAGGCAGTACATGCTGCATGAAGTGCCACACTGATGGAGAGAAGCACGGTCTCAGTTGAGTGCCTGGCTTGGAAGCTGGACTAGTGAGGATTCAGGAGGTTGGTCCATGAGAGAAAAGAGGAGAGTTGGTTAGTAATAGCACATTCAAGCAACTTTGACAGGAAGGGGAGAAGAGAAATGGGGCAGTAGTTCTGGATGACAGAGGGGTTTAGGGTGGGGTTTTTTTTCAGTAGAGGAGTGATGTGGGTCCGTTTGAAGCTGGAGGGAAAGTAGCCAGAGGACAAGGAGGAGTTCACAAGGGAGGTGATAAATGGGAGGATGTCAGGAGTGATGATCTGGAGGAGAGATGAGGGGATAGGGTCAAGGGACAAATGTATATATTGTCCCAATACAGGTAGTCATCGACTTACGACCTATGCAACTTACGACCAATCGACTTTACGACCATCTGGTTATGACTGGCAAGTGTTTCCCAGCTGAGCTAGCTGAGCATACAACAGTTTCCGCCCCAGCTCCTGGCAGCGCCCAGCATCCAGTCTCTCGCCGCGTACAACAGTTTCTGCCCCAGCTCCTGGTTTATGAAACGAGCAAATCCTCCCGCCAGCCCGAGTGCTGCAACAGCTGATGATGATGTAGACAACCCACAGCCAAGCACCACTGATGCCAGTGGTCACTAAGTTTTGTATTTTGCTATGTTTTACATTTGTATTTTGGTATGTTTCAAACTAAAATGTTTTTTCTATTTTTCACACCTGTATTTCATATTTTTTGTTTTGCACGTATTAAACGAATTGTACTGTAGTATGCAGTGTTTGACTTAAACCAAATAATGAGCCAAGGTAATGAAATAAGAAAACGTTGATAAAATAAGACTTTAAGATGATTACAATATCATTACACATCACAATATACTTACGTTCATTTAACATAGGCCGACTTACGACCAGATCGGTTTACGACCAGTCAGTTGTAACCAAACGCAGTCGTAAGTCGACACATACCTGTATTATATAAATGGGTACACAATGCATATCCTATAGTTTTTATATATTATATAGGCACTGCCTAAAAGCGGCACTCCTGATGAGTTTATGAGCAAAATATTTACAAGGGCACAAAATCAACCTGAATAGAATATTATTATAGCATGTGATCCATTGAATTGTGTGGAGTTGTGTATTTCACATCAGTAAATTGCTGCATTGTCTTGTGACAGTGATACCAATAATGAGACATCACAGTTACAAATACATATTTATTGTTTTCTTTGACACTGCATGCCATGAGCCAGAAACAACAACACAACATTTATTATGGTGTAACTCTGCTGGGTGCCTGGTGGACAACAGGGAACCAGTACTTTCACTTTACTATATAGTTATTATTAGTTATATAGTCAATATCAAACTTGATATGTCAAACAGTTGTCTGGTTATATCATTCACATCCACCCACATTGGAGCTCAGAGCACAGATGCAGACTATAAAGCTTGCGAGCACCATTAGGATGTGCACCTGTTCCTGTTCCTGATTGTAGCTCAATCACAGTGCATACATACAAGGACTGTCAGTAATACACAGACTTTGTGAAAGCCTTGTATTTTGTCTCACTTTTCTGGTGTTGACCCTATTTATGTTTTTGGACTGTGAGTATTACCTCTGATATCCTGTCTGTGCCTCACTCTACCACTGCCTGTTTTCCGACTCTGCCTTTATCTATGTTTTGGATCTGTTTGTTAGCGTGTTTTCAAAAAATGCTTCCTGCACTTATATCCATCTACTGCCCTTACATGACAGAAACTCTTAACTATCCAATAAGCTAGTAGACTAATACAACTGTTTAAACTAGTTTTCTAATGAAACTGTCATGAATATTTTCCATAAAATGTGTTCACAAATGACCCCACATTATTTTGTAAAAAGCAAATTAAAAATAAGTGCTAGATAAAAACTCATCTATCTTATGATATAAATAAAGATATAAATTCCGTTGTCTGATGAGCAAGTGTTTATGAGAGACGTTGCTTTGCACTTACATTCAGGTTCCCTGTGATGCTACAGGGACATTCAGACATCGTACTTGACCATAAATCAGATCCATCAAAAATCAAATCGATACATTTATCTTAAAGGCGTCACGCAGTGGCGATAAAAGTCGCATTATTCTGCACCAGAATGCTTTCGAGATTCGAAATAAATTGACTGTCGATTTTTCAAAAGCTTCCCGCGGTTGTAATCGGTCCTTATTTGGTCATGCCCATCACTTGAAATTTCCCGCGTTCGCAGCGCCCCCTCTCGGTCAATGGAACAGCTGCATGACGTCATACCAGTAACCACTTGGTGCAGTTGCAATGGCAGACACACCAGAAAATAGGAGCGATGCTGAGGAAATTAGCTTTGATTTTACCGATACAGAAGAAGAAAATGGCCCACAAGTAGAGATTTTGACAGCTGAATGTCCTGGTGGTATCCAGCCTTACAGATTTGAACCTGAGCGCTCATCTTCAGAAGAAAATGAGGACAGTTCTGACGACGACAGAAACGAAGACGAGAATGAAGAAGACCGGCGACTTGGAGACTTGTTTTGGTTGGTTTCTCTGACTAAATCACTACTTGTGTGTATTTTTAAAGACCATTTTCACTTGAATTAGAATGCTGTGTGATTAATCTATGATTATGTGTAATACTGATAGCTGTAGGGGGTGAAAGTATAGCTAGAAAGATTGAATTCTAGCAACTTGACAGCTTGCGATCTCGCGAAATGCAGTGGGCCTTCTGATACAGTAGACCCCTTGATATTCCAGTTTTCATCATTTTCCTTTTATTGCGGTTGATTTTAACTTGTTATTCAGTATGTTATAGGCTGGGAGTATTGAGCTTTGTATTGTATTGTTTAGTAAACGTACAATCGTCAGTAATAAGTGATAATTATTAGTTAAAGGCAGCTCTGTGGCATAAATCTTTCAATTAATCTTTTGTCATCCATTTGCTAAAATTATGTACCACATATGTTATCAAGACAACACTTCATGTGACAAAGAAAGATATGACAAATACATAAATGTATGAAAATCTCATCTCATCTCATTATCTCTAGCCGCTTTATCCTTCTACAGGGTCGCAGGCAAGCTGGAGCCTATCCCAGCTGACTATGGGCGAAAGGCGGGGTACACCCTGGACAAGTCGCCAGGTCATCACAGGGCTGACACATAGACACAGACAACCATTCACACTCACATTCACACCTACGGTCAATTTAGAGTCACCAGTTAACCTAACCTGCATGTCTTTGGACTGTGGGGGAAACCGGAGCACCCAGAGGAAACCCACGCGGACACGGGGAGAACATGCAAACTCCACACAGAAAGGCCCTCGCCGGCCACAGGGCTCGAACCCGGACCTTCTTGCTGTGAGGCGACAGCGCTAACCACTACACCACCGTGCCGCCCCTTGTATGAAAATCATTTTGTACAATTAATGATTGATACATAGAAACACTTAAAACATGTGTGTGGCAGCGGGGGCGTGGTCAAGCGCCGGTCTGTGACAGGAGGGCGGAGCCAGGGAAGGTGAGTGGCAGAATCACTACACCTGACGGTAATTAACCTGTGTTTTGTGTGTTTTCCCAGTAACCACGCCCTATTTAAGGAGGCAGAGGAGAGGACAAGAACACAGTGTGTGTGTTTCGCTATCAGATTAAAACTGGCGGTTATACTGAAAAGTCTGGCAATAAAAAGCCTATTTGCATCTGAAGCGTTGTCCTGCCATCCTCTGTGCTCCACCCACACTTCAGAGACCTCTACAGTGGTGCCAAAACCCGGGACAAGGTGGAGCACCAACCTCGCAGCCCCATGGAATCCTCCCCGTTCACGGATCTGGTCCACGCCCTCGCCACGGCTCAGCAAAGCCAGCACCAGGCGCTCGTCACGCTCCGAAAGGAGCAAGAGCGGCGCTTCGAAGCCCTGGTGCTGGCCCAGCAGGAAGATCGCGAGGCGTTCCGGCATCTCCTCGCGTCGGCGGGGTCCACCAGCGCCCTGGCCGCGGGCCCGTCTCCCCTCACCGTGACCAAGATGGGCCCGCAGGACGACCCCGAGGCGTTTCTCACATTGTTCGAGCAGGTTGCCGAAGCCTCGGGGTGGCCGATGGAGCAGCGCGCGGCGCGCCTCCTCCCCCTCCTGACGGGAGAGGCGCAGCTGGCCGCGCTACAGCTCCCCGCCGACCGCCGGCTGGCCTACGTGGACCTTCACAGGGCCGTCCTCCAGCGCGCGGAAGCGCTGGCGCTGTTGTTCTGGCGTGCGCCCCACGCGCTGGAGGACGGCCTGGCGAAGGTCCGCGTAGGCCAGCCGGCGGGGAGCTGTAGCGCGGCCAGCTGCGCCTCTCCCGTCAGGAGGGGGACGAGGCGCGCCGCGCGCTGCTCCATCGGCCACCCCGAGGCTTCGGCGACCTGCTCGAACAATGTGAGAAACGCCTCGGGGTCGTCCTGCGGGCCCATCTTGGTCACGGTGAGGGGAGACGGGCCCGCGGCCGGGGCGCTGGTGGACCCCGCCGATGCGAGGAGATGCCGGAATGCCTCGCGATCTTCCTGCTGGGCCAGCACCAGGGCTTCGAAGCGCCGCTCTTGCTCCTTTCGGAGCGTGACGAGCGCCTGGTGCTGGCTTTGCTGAGCCGTGGCGAGGGCGTGGACCAGGTCCGCGAACGGGGAGGATTCCATGGGGCTGCGAGGTTGGTGCTCCACCTTGTCCCGGGTTTTGGCACCACTGTAGAGCTCTCTGAAGTGTGGGTGGAGCACAGAGGACGGCAGGACAACGCTTCAGATGCAAATAGGCTTTTTATTGCCAGACTTTTCAGTATAACCGCCAGTTTTAATCTGATAGCGAAACACACACACTGTGTTCTTGTCCCGGGATGAGCTCTCCTCTGCTCTCCCTCTGCCTCCTTAAATAGGGCGTGGTTACTGGGAAAACACACAAAACACAGGTTAATTACCGTCAGGTGTAGTGATTCTGCCACTCACCTTCCCTGGCTCCGCCCTCCTGTCACAGACCGGCGCTTGACCACGCCCCCGCTGCCACAATGTGTTTTTAAAAATATAATTTTTTATCAATACCTAGCCATGACCTTGAAATCAGATCCATTGATAACAACAGTCACAAATAGTGTTCAGTGTTCGTTGTTACAGCCAAACACAATACACCGATTAGGCATTTTGTATCACAGAATATTAATACATCATTTCATAGTGTTTTGAGTGTTCAAAACTATCCACAAACTGAATAAATCCACAAAATCCGCAATGTAAACAACTCTGGTAAACGCACGCTATAGAGAAAACATGGGGACAGGCCAGCATCACCCAAGGGAGGTTACTGGTATGACGTCACACATAAGTTGACCTAGTTAACGGCTGGCTGCCTAAATTTGGCTGTGCGCGTCAACTTTAAATGCTTGTAGCGGGCGCATCGTGACACTGAGATCGCAGGAAACCGAGGGGCTTGAATAACCCACCAAACCCGACATTTTGACACATGATATAGCCTGATTGCTGAAATTACCGCACGACGCCTTTAAGTATGGGGCTCTGCTCCACTACAACAATGAGCCAAGGAATATGATTAATCTTAAACAATGGTCACAGGATATAAGGTACATTTCTCACTCATTTAGTAAAGTTGTACATAAATGTTTTTGTGGCGAAACTGAACTAAAATTTTACCAAAAAATTACTGACTTTCTTCAGTAATGTATCACATGTTAATAAACAACAATAAGCTGAAAATTGTCAAGCATGTTCAAGACACAGCTGGTTTACCTTTAGCCACACCCACAAAACTCCATAATAGGCAAAGAGATCTAAAAATAAAAATAAATAGTGACTAGATTGAGACAGTAACATCGCTCAGCCACTGCAGCTCATCAGTTACCATCGACACACACTTACTCCTCCTCTTTTTATAGGGAACCATTACTTTTTTCTTCATCGAATGACAAGTTTTATTTGTCTTCATTTTCGATTTGTTTTGGAATTTCTTTCTTTCAGGTGTCACAAAATGTTCATGAAATTGGTGTGGAATTGAAATTAAGACAGTATAGCTTTTGCTACTAAACCCTTACAGTGATACTGCTGACTAGAAATAACATGACTTCATTCATATGACATCATATAAGGAGGTGTGGTCAGCATTAAACAAATTGACCCCAAAAATCTTGAGGCAGTTAAATTCATCAAAAAGTCCTGTGATTGAATTGTGGTTTCTTGGTATCATCAATAAATATGCTGCAAATCAATAAAGTTTTAAACACGTCAGAGTGAGTGGAAGTGAAGTCATGTGGTCCCAAATTCCTCAACACATCACTAAACAGTGTTGATGAAGGGTACGTTATCGCCATGCTTCTATACAGGATGATGTAAACCGGAAAATTTGAGAAACATATCTATCTCTGTATACGCTAACATATATCTGACTTCACATTCAGTAAGTAATCAGTAACTTGACAGCATAAGCACACGAGTGAGTGTCCAAATGTAGAAATATACAAACTCATGGCTTTCTCAACAATCTGATTTGAAACTAAATGTGTTACTGGATTATTTTGTAGCCTCTATGAAAATTCTTTGTATTTATTACTGTGCAACTTACCACACTTCTGTCTTCTTTTTCTTTATTTGTTTTTTTATTTTTCCAGTGTGTCATTCCTCCTTGGTGATTCTACTTTTATCTCTTGCGCCCATGTTGATCCTTTCCCTGCTTTGTGTGTTTATCTTCGAAGTGTCTCTGTAAAATGTGTACTTCCTTTGTATTCATAGTAATGAGTATATGACATACTGACCAAACCAGTTCACCTATCTGACTGTACATTCCATTGCTATGAACTGCCATGGGCGTGTGTGTGTGTGTGTGTGTGTGTGTGTGTGTGTGTGTGTGTGTGTGTGTGTGTGTGTGTGTGTGTGTGTGTGTGCAGTATGAGGTTTCGTGGATGTAAAGAACACTGATGAAATCTTACCCATTCTTTTCCGTCAATCTAGGATATTTTCTTCTGGAAGCCCATGAACTAAAATAGACTAAAATCCTGGTTATAATACACGGTGATATCTTACTAATCTCTTGAAGCATCTCTAAGTCTCCAGCCTTGCTTATTCCTGATTCCTGTAATTACTTGCATTTCTACTCTTGCTCCTCAGGTATGCATAGCGGTGGTAAGTTTCCATGTCTGAACCCCCACAGCCGTTGAGAACACATCAGATACAGAACTCCTTTTTTTAAATAACCTGGAGTGTAAGAGCATTTTCACTGCAAAAATGTGAAGATATTGTGTATAAAAGAGAAATTATATAATGTTGCTCATAATGAGAAATTAGAGCTTGTGATTATTCTATAACAAATATAAGACCATTATACATGCTTTTTGAATGTCCCGTTCCAGATTTATTCCGATTTAATGTTGTAAGGAGCTCCAGTCTCCTGGGAAGGATTTTTACTAGATTTTGGGGTGTGGCTGTGGGGATTTGTGTTCATTTAGCTACAAGAGCATTAGTGTGCTCAGACACTGATACAGGTGAGGAGGTCTGGGGTGCAGTCAGTGTTCCAGTTCATCCCAAAGATGTTTAGTGGAGTTGAGTTCAATCAGGGCTCTGTGCAGGACACTTGAGTCCTTCACTCCAACCTTAACACACCGTGTCTTCATGGAGCTCGCTTTGAGTACAGGATCATTGTCATGCTGGAACAGCTTTGGGCCTCTTAGTTCCAGTGAAGGGAAACTGTAATGTTACAGTGTACAGAAATATTCTATACAACTGTGTGCTTCAGACTTTGTGGAAACAGTTTGGGGGAAGAACCACATATGGGCATGATGGTCAGGAATGTGCATACTTATGGTCATATCAAGTATATTTGGTAATATTTGTTTATAAACAATCTAATAAAGGAAATATTAGTTGAATTTGCTAATATGTAAGATATTTTATGATTATCATTTGACAAAGGCTTAAACTGCTAGCAGAATGGATATATCCCGAGTCACAGTGTGGGTATCGCAATGGCAGAGGCACTACTGATGGTATCTTCACCCTTCATCAACTGATGAAAAAATCTAGAAAGCAATGTAGAAGTCTGTACATTGCCTTTGTGAACTTTGTGAAAGCGTTTGATACGGTCAACCGTGAACTGCTTTTCACCATACTTGGGAAATTAGGCTGCCCGCCAAAGTTAATAAGAATTCTGAAGAAGCTTTATACCGATGTTCATGCTAGACTCATTGTCGATGGTGAACTGACGAAGGCATTTGAGTATAACAGTAGTGGTAAGCAGGGCTGCAAACTGGCACCTACACGCTTCGGAATTTACGCAGCAGTCCTACTTTGGCTCACCTTCAAGAAAATCAGGCACACTTGCAGCATACAAATCAGATTCCACTATGATGGCGATTTTTTTCAATCTATGCAGGCTCAAAGCCAAGACTAAATTTCCTTCCAGAATTCATCAGAGAGGCTCAGTACGCTGATGACATTGCCATTTTCAGTGATACACCAGAAGGCTTGCAGTCTATGTTGACATTCTACAACAACTTTGTAAAGCGTATGGGTCTGCGCATTAACACAGCCAAAACAGAGACCATGTGCATTGGGGACCGAGCTGAGTTCTTTATAGATGGTATCAAATTTGCTAATGTCACCTGCTTCAAGTACCTGGGCAGCTACGTTACCAATGATTGCTCTATGAAAGTGGAACTCTCGTCTCAGATTCAAGCAACATTGTGCGCATTTGGTCGACTGCAGAAAAGGGTGTTTGACTCCCGTGATCAAGCAACTTTGACCACAATCGCTGTATGCCATCAATGCTTAATGCCACTTCTAATGTATGGCAGTGAAACATGGACATTATCAACACGATGTCGGGCAACTCCATACAATACAACAGTGTCATCTACACCTCATCTTGAACATTGAATGGGATCATTTTCTAAGCAATGAAGAGGTGTTAAAGTGTGCAGTTGTTGAAGACATCGAACCCATGTTAATCAGAAGCCATCTATGTTGGCTTGGACATATTTGCCAGATGGATGACAATAGAGCACCCAAACAACTGATGTATGGTGAATTTGTTCGTAGTTCTCACCCAGTTGGTCAACCGAAGCTCCGTTTCAAACACACTGACAAAAACGCGCTCAAATGTGGGGATGTCCTTAACGGTTGGCAGTCTTCCGTCAACTGTAGGCGGGAGTGGCGGAACCTAATTGAGACTGTTTGTGGAAACTATGCTAAGAAGAGAGTTCTTGCATATGAAAGGAAAAGGGTACTTTGGAGAGAGAAGAGATAAAAACTGTGTCTATTTACCTGTGTGTGTAATTAATATATATATATATATATAAAAGATATTTTAGTTCCTAAGATATCAGAGACATTCACTTCACTCCATAGGCTAAGAGCCAGAGCTTTGTATTCCAGTATTTTTGATCACAACCAGAATTATGTAACTCCTTCCTGGATGCTGATGTGCTACAAACTTCCAATTTATAAAAAAAAAATGTTCATGTCTTTGTGATAACAAGGTTAAGCCTCGTAACTACAAGCTGAGTATTTTATGAATTAAACTCTATTTGCCCTCCAACCCCACCTTATCATTTAAATTTGATCACCTAATAAACAGTAGAGGTTAGCTTTCTATCTATGAACGTACTATTAATCATCACAGTGACAGGTCTTTAGGCCATCTGAGTTTGTTCAGGATGATTCAGTATCAATAAAAAGTATTTTTTTAAATTCCAGATTCTATATGATTTTAAAGATGCCTTAGATCAAACTGTTTAAATGGACATGTGACTGAACACAAAACCTTTCGAAGGCATCCAGAGGGTGTTCTTTAATCATTTTGCATCAAACTAGTTTTACATGATTATTGCCTTTCCTCAACATTTAGGGCCAGTTGTGTTGATTCCCATGTGAACGGTTCAGTTCCGAGTCAGATGACTGACATTTGAATGGAGTGTGTGTTAAACGTGCGTTTATTGGAAGGAATTCTGAGTAAAAATTTCATTGTACACTGTACAATGGCAAACTTTTGAATCTGAATTTTAAAGCAGTTAACACTGAGTACATTTAGTTTCAGTAGTTTCACACAGCTCTAAATCAACGTGAGTTAACGTGTGAGATGTTTTCAGAGCTCGTCTTTACTGCTGGATCCATTAGAGGGTTTCTCTGATTCGTCTGTGGATTCACTTGAGACCTGAACAGAAACAGTTGAAAGAAATATTGCATAATAAAGAAAAAGATGCCTTCCAGGTATAAGTAGTGACTCTCTTGGGTGTAGCAGTAATTTGTTCATTTTAATAATAAAGGCACTATTATACCTGACTAACCAAGCTAAAGGCTTTATATTTAATAATTTATGTCTCATTACTGCATAAACATGCTGATAAACACACATTAATGGACCTCCTAGGCCACACCTATATTTTGGATACTGGTTGCCTTTAATTATAATGTTCTTCAATAGATTAACTGAAAATACAGTTAATTTATACTGATATTCAAGTCACAAGTGTAACTCAATGTTTTGCTTTAAACCAATTGGTTTCCTTCCTGTTTATTGCTGTTTAGCACTCCATAAACATCTATAATGTATTTTAAAATCTTACATTATTTTCCTGAATCTATTTTACCCAAGTCATTCTGTACACATATAAGACATAACTGATCTCATCTTTGCTTACTTGGTCTTCATCTTCATCCTCATCCTCACTGTCCTCTTCTTCCTGTGGCAATACTCCACCGCTCTCCAGGAATTTAACAAACGTTTCCAAGTCCCTGTTTCCATTATAATCAATCACCTGATGTCAGAGGGTTTAAAACACAATGTGGTCATTTTGCTCAGAAACAAATATTTTAAGAATCACATATCCACAAAGTTAACACACAGAAGGTCTTGTCTTGACATCACACCGAAAGACTCGGGTGTCACAGTTTGTTTTATGTCGTCAGTTAGGTTCAGTGAAAATTCAAAAATTCAAGTTTTGACATTATTTTGTAAAAGTAAATTCAGATGTGCTGTAATGTACAGTATATATGAGTACTCGCTGCTATGTGAATATGTCCTTCGATTTGTATGTCTTTATTGAGTACTTTACACTCATATGGCTGTTAATGAAACTAAAGATGGTTTCATGATTATTTTAAAATGCCAAGGTATCATTTTTCAGTTTCTTGATCCAGCATCATTGGCCTTTCATTCTGAACTCACTGTTTATCTGAATATCGTTCAGCTACAGTTATGTCGACTTGATCCTGTAGATGTCTGGGAGAGGATATGTGATAGCAGGGATAACTTATTTCCAATGCTTGAGAAATGTCACACCTCCTGCTGATTCTAAACGAACTCAACAGTGGCTTAGTAAACCATCTAAATAAGACACCACAAGTTGTTTTGCCCACTGTGACTTTGGCTGCAGCTGAATACACATAGTTTCATACTATTAGTACACAAAAAGCAGTACGCAGGGTGTCCGAGTACTCAGTAGGCTTTTAATAGTCGTCAAACAGTACCAGGACACTCTACTAGGGGTGTAACGATTCGTTTTAACAACGATTCGATTCAAATCACGATTCGTGGTTGCCGATACGATTCAAGGACGATCTTGGTTCATTTAGAACGATACGATCCGAAACGATTCAGTGACTTGAAATCGATTCAGTAACTTTTTAGCCAAAAATTAAACCAGTGTGACTGAAATAAATACCTGGATACTGGACAGTGCAGGTGAAGTTTTTTTTTCACCAGTATGTGAATTTTTACCAGTATGAGCTTCATTTAAAACTCTGGTTTGCAGAACAAATGTCTTCATTTTCCACTCCGGATCAATGTGATGAGAGGTAACTGTCACATACCCTTGATTTGAGCACGATGTCCAGCCATCCATCGTTATCGCTACTCGTTCAGCTTGAGAAAGCGACAGCTTCACATCATTTTTTGTACTTTCGTACAATGCAGGAATAACCTTTTCTGAAAAGTGTGGTCGGCTCGGTATCTTGTACCTTGGCTCCAATGTTTGAATCATTTCACAGAACCCTGGATTTTCAACCACACTGTAGGGTCGCATGTCTTTGCAGATAAACTTAGCAATTGTTGCCATGATGTTTTTCGCCCGAGCTGAGTTTTGGCCTAGTTTCTGACTAAACATACTGGCGAGGCCTGAGGCTTCTGCAGAGCTTGCACCTTGCGCTGCTGCTGCAGCAGGAACGCTGCGAGAGGTGCCTGGACTGTCGGTGTTAGTTGGTGAAATCCCATGGCGCCTCAGTAGGTGATTGGAAAGATTTGTGGTGTTGCTTTGGTACTTAACTTGAGCTTTACATAGTCTACATACAGCGAGCGACTTATTTAGGACATCTCCGTCCTTGCAAAATCTGAAGTGTTTCCACACAGTGGACCGTAATGCTGGTTTGAAAATTTCCCGCTCGCCGGCTTCTCCTCTGCTATCCGCCATCATGCTATGTTTTGATTTGTGCTGCTGCTGGCGCGTGACAATGACATCACAGACAGGCAGACTGAATCGGGTAACGTTTAACGCCTTTATCATTAAAAGTGCTAAAAAACACATCAATATAAAGTCTGACGTGCTTAAATCCAATGCGTTATTTCCTAGTATCGATACAATCGATTGATTACCTTTTAAAACGATATTAGATCGATGTATGTCATCCGGAAGGCCAACTTGCCAAGCACAGATCGTTGTAGTTGGATCGTAGGAAAATAAATCAATTCATCGATGTAGTGGATGAATCGTTACACCCCTACAATCTACTACATCCATAGTATGCAAACGTATCACACTACACTACATTATACCATCCCATAATTAAGCTGGAGCCTCCAAATAACTGAAGAAAAAGAATTCCTCCAGGAAATATAGAAAGAAGATGGTGGACTGAAGCGAAGGTAGTTGTTGCAGCGTCCATGTGGTGTCTCTGGTGGTGTACACGTGAGTATCAGGAACAATTTAAACATTTCTGCCATTGCAGAAATAATTATTTTGTAATTTTCATGGTATATGTCATTTATGGGTATACATCATGTATGAATTTGGATCAGAGGACAGGTAAGATGGCAGCGGCATACATCTGAATTGTGTCCTTACTCCTTGCTCACTTACAGAACACACTACAGTAACGCTCAAGTAGTCGGCACTTAACCATCAATAGTGTATGTGACGCAGAGTATTCAGATACATCCTTTGTGTTCGGTATCCTGAAGCACAGACTGCTAGACATTGATACTGGTACTGGTACTGATACCGGCCTGTAGCTGGTTAATCAACAGTGAGAGCATTAGGGCAAGAGGGAAGACTTCCTTTTAATGCAAGGCAATGAAATAAAATTGTGTGGTAAAGGATGTTGATCGCCAACTCTCTCTCATGCACACTAACATGCCTCAGTATATCCAGTGCTCACTCTCCACACAGCTGTGCATGTTGGAGCAAAAGTTCTGACATACAAAAAGCTCTTAAAATACCAGTTTTATTTTCAAGGGGACTTTAAATTAAAGGTCAGAATTGTGATAGGTTCAATTCTTTTGGGCAAACTCTTCAAGCAGCATTAGAGCTACAGAGTATTATCGATGTTCACTCAATTCTGACAACCAGAAAGCTTAAAGCTCAGCCACTGAGTTAAAATGATGAGAGGAGAGTATATGATGAACAGTGCTCATGTAATAGATAGAAGTGATGGTGATGGTGGAGAATTTGCTGACCTTCCTCTCGCTCCCTGTTGGAAAATATTTCAGGGTGGGATAACCCTCCACTGTCACCTCCTCTACGTCATTGGCTGTGGCATCCATCTTGGCGATGATTATGTTTTCGTGGTCCTTGTACTTTTCCCCCAGCTTTTCCCATTCAGGGGCAAGTTCCTTACAGTGGCCACACCAAGGGGCATCTGAGAGAAAGGGATAGTGTCACACACACAAACACACACACTGGACCCTGTACACATACACACGTAGGTGACTTTTTAAAAATTCCAGACTGATGCTTCCAGCTTACAGAATTCCACAAAGACGTTCTTGGTCTCATCAAAGACGACTTGTTCGAAGTTCTTTCCCACAAGGACTTTGACAGGATTCTTATCCCAGTCCTCAGGAATGTCTTCACTCTTCAGATAAGGCTACATTACAATAAAATATATTTAAAAAGTAATAATGGAGATCATTTGGAAACTAAGCAAGCTCTTTATGATCTTAGAGTTTATAATTCAATATTTAACACGTTTCATTTTTTCTGACACAAAAAAATGTGATTCTGTCCAAATCAAAAAGGCACAAGCCTGCTACTTTATTATAGGAATCATGGAAAAGAAATTCTTTAAGTTGTGCTAATGCACTGCAGACAGTGCTAGTATTAGAATGTAGGAGAAGTTTAATATTGTTCTATTAATAATCTGCTCGAATGTCCAGATCGTTTGATGCGAAACCACCAGAGGGCGGCCTCCTCCATACTTTTATGTCTTCTTCGGTTGTCAGGCTCATTTCCTGTTTGTTGCATATAAAGGACACATGAGCCATGGGTTTTGTGGATAGTTGCCCTGCCCTGCCCTGCCCTGCCCTGCCCTGGCCTGGCCTGGCCTGGCCTGGCCTGTATTGTATTGTATTGTATTGTATTGTATTTTGCCCTTGTCTGCCCCTCTGGATTTGTTATTATCTCTGATTCCTGTATTATTGGCCTTGCTGGTTTTTCTGACCATGACTTTGGATGCCTCTGATCATTTGGAATTTGATCTGGGATGCTTTTGACATATGAATCTATAGAACCTCTTTGAGAACCATTTGTCACCTGAACATGGGGAATTTTAACCTATTTTTGACATTTATAAACCGCATACGTCCTCCTGTGTGATGGAGGATTTTGTTTGCGATTGTGTACCATGTATGTACAGGGAAGCGAATTAATCACCTCATCTCATCTCATCTCATCTCATTATCTCTAGCCGCTTTATCCTTCTACAGGGTCGCAGGCAAGCTGGAGCCTATCCCAGCTGACTACGGGCGAAAGGCGGGGTACACCCTGGACAAGTCGCCAGGTCATCACAGGGCTGACACATAGACACAGACAACCATTCACACTCACATTCACACCTACGGTCAATTTAGAGTCACCAGTTAACCTAACCTGCATGTCTTTGGACTGTGGGGGAAACCGGAGCACCCGGAGGAAACCCACGCGGACACGGGGAGAACATGCAAACTCCGCACAGAAAGGCCCTCGCCGGCCCCGGGGCTCGAACCCAGGACCTTCTTGCTGTGAGGCGACAGCGCTAACCACTACACCACCGTGCCGCCCGAATTAATCACCTCAGACGAACAAATTTTGTATCGAGGGCTAGTAGTTTTTATTCAAAGTTTCAGAAAAAGAAAAAAACACCTACTTATTGACTTTCATTTGTTAAAATGGAAAATGTTTCCTTTGGTATGTGACTTTAGTGGTGTTATGCAGCTCGACGCTATACTGTAGGTATAACACAGGCTACTTGTTAATCCTGCTGCCTCCTAAACTGCGATCGAGCTGACTGTTGGATTATTTTTACTTGTCGAGTTAGTTCCGATGCAGACGATGGGTTCAGAAACAGGAAGCACTGAAGAAACGATAAGAATTAAAGTTCAGTGTCAAGCTCTCAGTGACCTTGTAGTTAAACATAGTGAGAAAAAATAAATTCAAAGGCCAGACTCTGAAAATATATTTTACATGCGATGCAAGGGCAGAAAACGAGAACCCTGAAACACATTCTTTAACTTTTTTCAAACATACGTTTGAATCTTTAATGGAAGATCATGATCACACACTCTGTCATTAATGTTAGTCTGCATTAATTAGCCAGCATGCACTTCATTATTAAATTACACTCGCTCCCACTTTTAAGCCAAGTCAGATAGGTTTATGGGTAACCAAGAAATGGGACACCATTTCTTAGTTACCCATTCTCCATGGTCCTGGAGAAACGTTTCGTTTTAACTGTGTACTGTACCAACTGTATATGGTTGAAATGATAAATAAAAGACCTTGACCTTGATAGTGTCCAAAGGGGTAGCACACTGGAGCTTTTACTTGATCATTAATTAATTAATCAATCAACTAACCAACCAACCAACCTCTCAATCGGGAGATTGCGAGTTCTACTCGCAGCTGGGTCATACCAAAGACCATCATAAAATGGTATCTACTGCCGTCTGGCAAGGCATGCTGCGATACAGATGTGAGTGGGGAGTCAAACTCTTGCCGTTACCAGAGGACTAATCCCCCCACTGTAACCCTAGCTGTATAGGCAAGAGACCAAGGGCTAAGGAAACGGAGATGGGTGCCACCTGATTGCATGGCACAGGAAGGACTTTAGTTGTTTTTTTAAAATGAATTAATGCTCTGTCCACCCATGAGATCACTGGAAATGGGCTTTCTGTATGAACTGTTAAGGGTCCAAGTGTACCATATTCCAGGTTACTTCCTTCCAAATTTTTCTTTCATCATTTTATCCAAACAGTGAAGGGAAAATGAAATGAATAACCTTGATTTTGCCATCCAGCACATCTTGACAGAAAGCTTTCAGTGTGTCCTTGTTGATGGCTGTTTCAGTCATGGCGAACTTGTTCTGTGTGTCGGTGTTGATCAAACGGAGAACCGGCGCTTCGTTCGGAGACAGACCAAAATAATTTAGCACATGGGAAACATCTGTGGTGATGTCTATCTTAATGAACAGGATCTATAATCACACAGACACATCAGCAATGAATAAACTTTTATGTATTACACTTATTACCTTACACACTTACTAAAAAATATAATAATAATGAACGGAGGCCAACATGGCTGCCTGTGGGAGATCTTACCTTCTCTTTAAAGTGTCTGGCTGTGGCTCTGTAGTCACTGAGCAGAGTGTTGTGGGAATCAATGGTGGTGTTGATGAACAGAAGAAGGTGGTTGTGGACTTTATTAGAAAAAATCTTCTCTCCATTCTGTAGAGGCAGAACAGAAAAGAAATGTTATGTGACATTTCACATAAGAGCAATTACTTACTGACTGAATTAATTGGTTTATGAAGTACCTCTTCATTAAATTCGATAACCAGCTCAAAGCTGTTGCTCTGGATGAAGGAGATTAGCTCATCCTTGTCCAACTTGTCCTCCTCAGACAGAGGCATGTCTGCCCGCTTGTCATCAAACTGCAACACAAACACATGACCATTGTGTTGATTCTAAATGTATTAAATGCCGATTTTCAGTTAATAAAAAGGACTCCATTTATCATGTCACCTTTTTGAAAAGCACGACTGACTCCTTTTCTACTTTGTACTTCTCAAAGAGCTCTGGACTGCTTGTGATGCCAAAGTTAATACTGACTAAGTCCAGCGCAATATCATTAAACACTTTGGCTTTCTCTCCTTCCAAGTCCTGAAAAAAGAGACAAAAAGAGAGACAAAGTCAGTGAACAACATGCTCTGTAATGGATGAATGAAAAACAAAGAAAATGGAAAAGAGAACTGACAAGCTTCACCAAATAATAGGAAGAATAATACTTGCTTGAAAGTTTGTGAACCCTTTGGAATTTTCTATATTTCTGCATAAATATGACCTAAAACGTCATCAGATTTTCACACAAGTCCTAAAAGTAGATAAAGAGAACCCAGTTAAACAAATGAGACAAAAATATTATACTGGGTCATTTATTTATTGAGGAAAATGATCCAATATTACATATCTGTGAGTGGCAAAAGAATGTGAACCTTTGCTTTCAGTATCTGGTGTGACCCCCTTGTGCAGCAATAACTGCAACTAAACGTTTCTGGTAACTGTTGATCAGTCCTGCACACCGGCTTGGAGGAATTTTAGCCCATTCCTCCGTACAGAACAACTTCAACTCTGGGATGTTGGTGGGTTTCCTCACATGAACTGCACAACATTTCGATTGGATTAAGGTCAGGACTTTGACTTGGCCATTCCAAAACATTAACTTTATTCTTCTTTAGCCATTCTTTGGTAGAACGACTTGTGTGCTTAGGTTCATTGTCTTGCTGCAAGACCCACCTTCTCTTGAGATTCAGTTCATGGACAGATGTCCTGGCATTTTCCTTTAAAATTCGCTGGTATAATTCAGAATTCATTGTTCCATCAATGATGGCAAGCCATCCTGGCCCAGGTGCAGCAAAACAGGCCCAAACCATGATACTACCACCACCATGTTTCACAGATGGGATAAGGTTCTTATGCTGGAATGCAGTGTTTTCCTTTCTCCAAACATAACGCTTCTCATTTAAACAAAAAGTTCTATTTTGGTCTCATCCGTCCACAAAACATTTTTCCAATAGTCTTCTGGCTTGTCCACGTGATCTTTAGCAAACTGCAGATGAGCAGCAATGTTCTTTCTGGAAAGCAGTGGCTTTCTCCTTGCAACCCTGCCATGCACACCATTGTTGTTCAGTGTTCTCTTGATGGTGGACTCATGAACATTAGCATTAGCCAATGTGAGAGAGGCCTTCAGTTCCTTAGAAGTTACCCTGAGGACCTTTGTGACCTCGCCAACTATTACACGCCTTGCTCTTGGAGTGATCTTTGTTGGTCGACCACTTCTGGGGACGTAACAATGGTCTTGAATTTCCTCTGTTTGTACACAGTCTGTCTGACTGTGGATTGGTAGAGTCCAAACTCTTTAGAGATGGTTTTGTAACCTTTTCCAGCCTGATGAGCATCAACAATGCTTTTTCTGAGGTCCTCAAAAAACTCCTTTGTTCGTGCCATGATACACTTCCACAAACATGTGTCGTGAAGATCAGACTTTGATAGATCCCTGTTCTTTAAATAAAACAGGGTGCCCACTCACACCTGATTGTCATCCCATTGATTGAAAACACCTGACTCTAATTCCACCTTCAAATTAACTGCTAATCCTAGAGATTCACATACTTTTGCCACTCACAGATATGTAATATTGGATCATTTTCCTCAATAAATAAATGACCAAGTATAATATTTTTGTCTCATTTGTTTAACTGGGTTCTCTTTATCTACTTTTAGGACTTGTGTGAAAATCTGATGATGTTTTCGGTCATATTTATGCAGAAATATAGACATTTCTAAAGGATTCACAAACTTTCAAGCACCACTGTAGAGGTAAAGTGAGGTTGAGGTAACTGTGATTGTGAAATGCCTTGCAGTTAGTCTGCTGAATGAACTAAGATCATTTAAAGTTTAAATAAGCTGGATATTGTTAAATAAACTGAATAAAAATGCATTTAAAAATTCTAGTTTACTAAAATAACTTCTACACAAAATGTACCTTAAAGAATCCGACCACAACCACATCGTGTGCATCAAGCAGCTCCTGAGCAACTCTGTGGTCCTTCAGAAGAGTAGCGCTCGGTCCCAAGCGCCGCTGTAACCACTGGATAATTCCCTTTACATTACGCTTTCCTTTAACACACGAAACATTCTCGTGAGAACTTTCATATACTGTATGTTGTATTAACGATCACTACATCCATTACAAATCTTGTATTTCATCAGGATAGAAAAGCACACTTGACTTCATGTACCTGTAAATTCTGTGGTATTCTGTCTGCGGCCTTCTGTGAACAGTTTTAGTGTTGGAAAGCTGTTCACCTCAAACTCTTTCGCGAGTTCCTTCTCCTCCGTCGCATCGACCTTGGCCAGTCGTACAGGAGAGGATTCGTTCTTCAGCTGTGCTGCAGCTTCGGCGTAAACTGGCTCAAGGGCCTGACAGTAGCGACACCATGGAGTGTCTGTGTACGAGAGAGGAAGAGTGAACACCGGCCACGGACAGCTACGTGACCTCTGACTGTCTGACAATGACATGGAGTCACCAGTCACCATCAAATTCACAGACAACAATAAATAATACTGCAACACAATTTCAATACATTTATGGGTATATAAGGTTAGCATCATCAACAATGTTGCATTTGGGCTGTGAATTATTATCCATGCAGCCCAAGATCCAGCATATATTTCAGTGGGTTTTTAGTTTTCAGGGTTTAATACGGTTTAAAGAGCAGTGTTCAAAGCCACAGGTAAATGAACAACTGAAAGTGATACGTGTCCTTCCTAATCTTGGTCATGTTTAACCTCACACCATGGGAGAATGTACATCTGTACTGGTGGACGTGCTGGAGATAAGATCTAGACCCTGGACTTTCTCGGCCAGGGGTTCAGCAGAATGAAGAGATGGAGCCCGACACATTTCTACAGTCTGGACCTAGAAATCTGTACTGTAGTGAAGTGTCAGTCTGCAGTATAAAAAATGGATGTAATAATAATAATAATAATAATAATAATAATAATGTTTTAATAGTAGCAGTAATAATAATAAAGGATAATAGTTGTAGTAGTATCTAAGCATTATCCAGCATGGTCATGTGACTGGGCAGTGGTGAGAGTGTTTGATCATTTTCTTCTTACTTGAAAGTGTTTTCTTAAATATCTGTAAGAATAAATCCAAATAATACAAAGGTTTCGAAAATAAGTTTTGAGAGGGGCAGAGCCTCACTGGGAGAAAATACCAGAAATGAATGAATGTCCAGTATAGTATGCATTTATGAAGTGCAATATATTTATGTTTATTTAAGTTGATATATTAATTAAATGTAAGGTATTATAGGCCAGGAGTTAACCAGGTGACTCCACTTACAGAATTCCACGAGCAGGTATTTGTTCTCACTCAGAGCCCTTGCAAAGTTCTTCTCATGGAGCACCAGGACATTTTTCTCCTCAGTAATTTCATCTGTCTTTTCCTTTTTCTCTGTCTCAGTCTCGATGTCAGTGTCGGTTTTGTCCTCTGTGGTGAGATTCTCCTCAGCCGCCTCAGGCTCGGCCCTCGTGCACAGCAGGAGAAGAGCGAAAATCAGGGTGTGTGCAGGCTTCATTTCCCGCGCTACTGGTCGCACTGCTCTCACACTCTGTCCTCACACCGCTGATAAACACGTGTTAAAGGTGACGAGTTACACCCAGGAGACTGCGTGTAGAAAATCTACTGGCCTTCTGTACAACACCTGCTGCTCTGTTGAACACACTGCGTTCAGTGAGAGGAGGAGAACATGTCACACACTTAATGACTCGTCATGAACTACTCTGAGCACGGGCTGGTAGTTACACACGTGAGGAACACTGTCGCTGTCACAGTCAACCCAAACCAGTACGCTTACAGACAGACTTGCTGCATCTCAGATGCCATCTCGTCTGTGGTTCACCTGACCCTCGCCCACTCAGAGTGTAGTCACACGGCTCTTCCTGGACTTTAGCTCTGCATTTAATACAATCCACAAATTCTGAGAGACAAACTGGCACGACTTGTCCAGTTTTGTGTTTTCTCTCTCTCGCCCCCCCCCCCCCGCCCTCACTCTATCTGTCCCTCTGAGTTACATGTCGATCCTGAGACTGAGATGCTGACCTCTTCTGCTCCTCAGACCTGCCTGATCCATCCTGGTGCCCTACGTCTGGCTGGAGTCTCATCACATTGCTCCTGTGGAGGACGGCCCCATATGGACAATCGAAAGTCACACTTGGAAGATGCTCTGGACACTTACAGTCATACATTTATGTCTGAGGACTACAGTTGACTTGGTAACTTTAGGACTGCAGTTGTCATGAGCAGTTTTGAACTCAAATTTTCATCAGTGAACGGTTTATAACTTCAACAAACAGACTTCATGTTATGACTATAATTAATTCCTGGTTTCACAGTTATGGTTTGTGACTCTATAGGACACAGTTATAGAAGTGAGTTATTTATAATCCTGTTATCTTTTATCACCTACTGTAAATGAGGATGGGTTCCCTTTTGAGTCTGGTTCCTCTCAAGATTTCTTCCTCATGTCATCTGAGGGAGTTTTTCCTTGCCACTGTCGCCACAGGTTTGCTCATTGGGGATAAATTAGGGATAAAATTAGCTCATGTTTAAAGTATTTAATTTTCTGTAAAGCTGCTTTGCGACAATGTCTATTGTTAAAAGCGCTATAAAAATAAACTTGACTTGGACTCAGGCCTTCCCCGTGCACCTGGATGATGAATTTTCTGACAGCGAGGCCGTAATCTGTCAGAATTCACAGCACTTCTTCCTCTTCCATCAGTCTGAATACTGGAGACCCCCGAGGTTGTGTCCTGAGCCCGCTGCTGTACACATTGCTGACGTATGACTGAGCAGCCAGACATCCAGCGAATCATACTGTCAAGTGTGTGGATGACTCGACAGTGGTGGTGGGACTCATCGCTTGCAATGACGTGGAGGAACTGGACGCCTGGTGCAAAAGGAACAACCTCTCCATTAATGTGGACAAGACAAAGGAGACAGTTATAGACTTCAGGAGGACACACACCACTCCACCTCCTCTCTGCACCTCACACATTCCTCACTCCTGCGACTGAACATAATCAATCTCATGGGGTAATCCATGGTCTGATGTTTAGAGACACAGCTTTGGGAACAAAAGGTTGCTGGTTCAATTCCCTGGACCAGCAGGAATGGCTGAAGTGCCCTTGAGCAAGACCCCTAACTACTCCCCAGGCTGTTGTATGTTGCTCTGGATAAGAGTGTCTGCTAAATGCCATTAATGTAATATCATGTGGAGCACCAACATGACCAGTGTGGTAAAGAAGGCCCAGTTTCTTTTCCTTACATATACAAAGTTTTGGAATGACAATGAAAAAGGTTCTTGTTGAACACTGCACTCACTGAGACAAATGCCGCTTTTCCACTACAAACGCGGCTGAGCCGTGCCGTGCCGAGTCGAGCTGAGTCGAGCTGAGCGGGGCTGTTGGAGTTGCATTTCGACTACAACCGCGCTGAACCGTGCTGGCTGGAAGTGGGTGGACACATTGGGTGGAGTTAGCAAAAGTGGGTGGACGTCACGTGATGTCGTTAAGCAGCGCAAACAGTGACATCAGTGACAGTGGCGGAACAAGTCAGAGCCGGGCCGGGGGCGGGGCAAATGACCGGGCCCTTTGTTAAAGCTTATCATAACATCATTTTAGGCTACAAAATGTCCGCAACTGCGGTGTTTACCAATTTCAACACTACCGGGTGCAACTATGTTATTTAGTACATCAAGTCCTTCAAACGAACATGTAACTCAGAAACAAAAAACATTAGGATACTGTACATGGCTCATAATAAAACATCAATAGCCTACTGCGCACATTATTTGAAGGGCATACGACGAGCCTTGCGCTCCGCGAACTCGTCCACGATGCTCTGTATGTCACTGATTCAGTGATCTTTTAAGCGGTAGTCTCACAACCCGGATAGTAAACAATAAACATGGAGGACATGGAGTCGTTAGTGTTGCTGGTCTTGGTGCTGTGGCTTGTTGTCACCGACAACGCCAACAGATACTGGCAAGAGCGTATAGATGAGGCGAGGCACATAAGGCTTCAGAAATTCTCGTAATTCGTAATTATTCTTCTTCCGGGTTTGCGGTGTTTACAGATCCCAGCGCGCTCGCGGGGCGTGTGTGGGCATGTGAGGACACGCCTCCTCACCAATCAGTGCACAGGGGAGTGTCTGCTCACGCCCCCAGCCTCACTCAGCACGGTTTGGCTCGCTTCAGCCCCACTCCAAAACGGTGCGAGTTTTAGGGGCTAAGCAGGGCTGAAACGAGCTGAGTCGTGCTGGTTTTTGGTAGTCGAAACGCGAGCCGTGTCGGGCTGAAGTGAGCTGAAAAAGGGTAGTGGAAAAGGGCCAAAAGAGAACATGTCACTCTAACACACTTTTATAATACACAACGTTGTATTGTTCTATTTTAATGTTATTTCTGTTCTGGAAAACTACTTTTCAACGATGAGATGTGAATTGTATTCACACATGAATGCATGAACAATCAGACTTCTGAAGTATTTTAATGATTATATTTGAAGGAAAAGTGTATAGTGTGATTTTATTCATGATTTAAGTGACAAACAGTAACTCAGGTTGTTGAAAGAACATTTACTTGTATTTAAAATATTTTTTATCTTTAATAAACACACAGATTTATAAATGGAATATCAGCAGGAAGGTGAGCAGAGAGAAGAGATGACCTGCATTACTTTTAACGACATTATTATGTTGTTTGTTTGTGTGACTCATGTCCCAGGCTGGTCAGGATGATGCTTAAAGCTAGCAGTAAAACATCTAGTGAGTGATTAGAGAACTTGTGAGCATGTTACAGCCTTCTGTATCACAAAGTCTAACACAGATAATGATGTTTTTTACACTAAAAACTTATTCACAAATGTCTTTCCACACAAAAACACAATGTGCAAGAATTACAAATTTACATTATTTTTAATTGGTGAACATGTCATGATGTGTATCTGTGTGTTGTGTGTATATTCATGTGTCCACATTCTTATTTCTGCTCTTATGGAAGCTGGTATTCACAGCTGAACTCACTAGAGTTGTCTCTCTCTGATGCCCAGTGTGCGAGTAAATCACTGAAATCTGGTGTACTGGAGCTGCTCATGCTAATAACCGGAATATTCGTGTTACTGTTTATGGTTTCTGTAGAGCAGGTCACCACATCTGGAATATGAGCACTGACACAGAGGTGGTCGGAATGAGGCTCGGTCCAGAAGCTGCTCGGCAGACGCCGCTGAATCATGGGTAATCCCTGCTTCTTCACCTGAGTCTTCTGGAAGAGCTCTGCGAGTGGCCCAAGGTTTTCCGGCTCGTCCCCCTGCTCCAAGGATGCCACTCGAATGATGTCGGAATAGTAGCGCTGTCGGCCAGTGACCTCAGGACGTGACCTCCCTGCATAGATATCGCACGTGTCTGAGTCTTGGCTCCGTCCGAAATAACGCTGCACATCACTGCTGATGAGCTCAGCGAAACGTAGCAGGCGATCCGTCATCTCAGTGCACAGATCACAGGCTAATGGATCTGTGATTTGAGGCTCGACACATGTCGAATCCTCCTCTTCCTCCTCAAAGCTGTCCTCCATCTCGTCCCTGAGTTCCTCTTCATATTCATCTTCAAGCTCATCTTCCTCAGCAGCAGTGAAGCAGGTCTGAGCTGGATGTCTCGGTCCGAAACCGCTCAGGGTTCTGATTACACTTGCTGCCATCCTGTCAAATAACAGATTTCAACAATGTAAGAAGTAAAGGTACCAAGCTGTGCTTTTCCAGCTTGGAAAAGTGCATCTTTTGTTCCCGTGTGTTGTGCCTGGCAAGGTGTGTGTCAAGTATTTATAAAGGTACATCAGTGGTTATTATAGTCCAGTTATGTATCTGAAATCATTTTTCACATTTCCAGGTAAAAGGCACTGTAATGTAAATGTACTCTTGAGGACAGAACCCCAGCAACAAGGAAAGTTCACGACAGTACAGTTTAGTACTTCTTTTTAAAATACACTGTAATGACTTTTCTTTGGTACTACAATTTAACTCAGGAATAAAAAATAAGATTTGTTGGAATTAAACTGAATTCAGCTGCAGACTCCATTAATAAGGTTTAGATTTTTAAATGAACTCCATCGATCAGCAATAAAGGTACCAAAACACACATTTTTTGGTCACCCGTATTTGTTACCTGTAAAGGTGTGTGTAGTGAGGAGTTTGACTAGCTCTGATGACACTGTGGTCTGGATATCAGTAGTTTCAGAATGTTTTGGGTTTAATTCAAAATCCTTTAATATTTTATGTCTTAGCAATTATCACGGGCAGCACGGTGGTGTAGTGGTTAGCCCTCGCCTCACAGCAAGACGGTCCGGGTTCGAGCCCCGTGGCCGGCGAGGGCCTTTCTGTGTGGAGTTTGCATGTTCTCCCCGTGTCCGCGTGGGTTTCCTCCAGGTGCTCCGGTTTCCCCCACAGTCCAAAGACATGCAGGTTAGGTTAACTGGTGACTCTAAAAATTGACCATAGGTGTGAATGGTTGTCTGTGTCTATGCGCCAGCCCTGTGATGACCTGGCGACTTGTCCAGGGTGTACCCTGCCTTTCACCCGTAGTCAGCTGGGATAGGCTCCAGCTTGCCTGTGACCCTGTAGAACAGGATAAAGCGGCTAGAGATAATGAGATGAGTAATTATCATTGCTGTGTCTTTTTTTATACAGGGGGCTGCAAAAGTAGGTATACAGTAAGGATTATTCCAGTGTTATAATAGTGGTGCTAGGTTTCATTTAATACTAACGTTTTGTTTTTCATTAATGTACACCTACTTTTGCAGCCCCCTGTATACGTAATATGCATCCAGTAAATTTTCTCATCTCATCTCATTATCTCTAGCCGCTTTATCCTTCTACAGGGTCGCAGGCAAGCTGGAGCCTATCCCAGCTGACTACGGGCGAAAGGCAGGGTACACCCTGGACAAGTCACCAGGTCATCACAGGGCTGACACAGACAACCATTCACACTCACATTCACACCTACGGTCAATTTAGAGTCACCAGTTAACCTAACCTGCATGTCTTTGGACTGTGGGGGAAACCGGAGCACCCGGAGGAAACCCACGCGGACACGGGGAGAACATGCAAACTCCACACAGAAAGGCCCTCGCCGGCCACGGGGCTCGAACCCAGGACCTTCTTGCTGTGAGGCAACAGCGCTCCAGTAAATTTTACTACACCAATTTTAGTATAATTTTTATGCCTTCCAAATATTTTGTCTTGTTTTCCTTAGATATCATGGAGCCTATGAGGCAACTCTCATAGGCTCCATGATATCTAAGGAAAACAAGACAAAATATTTGGAAATGAAATGAAAAATGCAGTGCATTTAAACAGAAAATAAACGATGTGTTCTACGAAAGCAGCTCTTGCACCATGTACTCCTTTAATATGACATAAAACTCACTGAGTTATTTTCAGAAAAGGGAACACAGACTTCAGTAAAAAGCTCCAGAATGTTTTTCCAATTTCTCAAATGTTGTATATCTGGAGTCGGAAATGAACAGGGATCTCATAGATCTCAGGAACTGGACCCCGAGCATATCCCATATCTCAGTTTCTCATCTCATTATCTGTAGCCGCTTTATCCTTGTACAGGGTCGCAGGCAAGCTGGAGCCTATCCCAGCTGACTACGGGCGAAAGGCGGGGTACACCCTGGACAAGTCACCAGGTCATCACAGGGCTGACACATAGACACAGACAACCATTCACACTCACATTCACACCTACGGTCAATTTAGAGTCTCCAGTTAACCTAACCTGCATGTCTTTGGACTGTGGGGGAAACCGGAGCACCCGGAGGAAACCCACGCGGACACGGGGAGAACATGCAAACTCCACACAGAAAGGCCCTCGCTGGCCACGGGGCTCGAACCCGGACCTTCTTGCTGTGAGGCGACAGCGCTAACCACTACACCACCGTGCCGCCCCCTGAGCAGTTTCTAGAAGAATAAAATCAAAACATCACACAGTTTAAAATGATGAATTCGTGTAGAACTCATACAGCATAGAGAACTGTGATGTATTAAATACGACATTTCTATGCGGATAACGTTCTCAGAAAAATGGGTACTGAAGAGAACCTTTCCTGGTCCTTGTGATGGTACCCTGAACTTCGGTTCCTTTAACATGGAAATGTTATGGTATTTTTTCACTCAGGGTACATATTTCTGTTCCAAAATGGTCATTTTTTGAAAGGTTAGTTTTCAGATTTTGAGTCAGTGCATTCTGTTTCCACATATCTTAATATTAGTGTGAAAATTTCATGAGGTATCCTCATGTGATTCAGAAGATATGGCCTGTTGATCAAGACCACCGTTTCAGTGAATTGGTGGGGGCTACGGAGACTACACCAGTGTACATTTTTTCCACAGAATAAAAAAAGAAAGATTTAAAGGTATAACTAGATATATTTTATTGGAAATATTATGAAATACAATTTGTATGGCAATGAGCACAGAATCAAATATCTTTTCTAACAAAGAAACGCCTAACAAAGAATTGGGGGCTACGGAGACTACATTTCTCAATTAAACCACTACTCAGTGCAATTACTTCAAGTCTGTAATGACTAAAGGCATTTTTATACCTTTACTTTTCATGGTAATTATAAAAACATTATGGGAAATTCCTTAACCCTGATTAAACCCCGAGTTAAGAGAGGGCTATGGAGACTACATTGCTTTTTCCATTATCCCAGTGAACATTTTCAATCAACGCTGAAAGGTGTCGCTGCCTTACAGTCAACACATTTTTTTCTGTGCATTATTCCGACATATACAGAGATTGAAACTATCAAAATGGATACCATTAAAAGAATCAGTGACTGAATTTTTGGGTTCCTTTTTGAGAACACTGACCAAAAACATCATCTGGCATAACGATGGACACATTATTAAAGAACCGCAAAAAATTTTGCCAGGTGATAAATGACTCCTTTATATGCATATATTAAATTAAGCAGTGATACTATATTCATTCATTCATTCATTCATTCATTATCTCTAGCCGCTTTATCCTTCTACAGGGTCGCAGGCAAGCTGGAGCCTATTCCAGCTGACTACGGGCGAAAGGCGGGGTACACCCTGGACAAGTCGCCAGGTCATCACAGGGCTGACACATAGACAGACAACCATTCACACTCACATTCACACCTACGGTCAATTTAGAGTCACCAGTTAACCTAACCTGCATGTCTTTGGACTGTGGGGGAAACCGGAGCACCCGGAGGAAACCCACGCAGACACGGGGAGAACATGCAAACTCCACACAGAAAGGCCCTCGCCGGCCACGGGGCTCGAACCCAGGACCTTCTTGCTGTGAGGCGACAGCGCTAACCACTACACCACCGTGCCGCCCCGCGATACTATATTATCATTTCATATATCAATCGTATAGCACAAAACACACTAGAAATGTGGGGTTTTGTATGATGTTATATAGTTGTGTACAGTGGAACAGTATAACATGCCAAAACAGCCCTAAAATGGACCAAAAAGGCATAAAGAATCAACATGGAAACAAAAAAAAGTGTTCTCTGTGGTGATCCGATGACACTAATATAAACATACAAGTTTAATACAAGAAATTTGACATATATATTTTTTAACCCTTTGATGCAAAACATATGCACACCCCTTCTAATGCACAACATGGGTCAAAAATGACCCGCATTCATTTTCCAGGTTATTTCATGCTGACTGAGTTTCTCTTTGCTCTATCTTTTGAAATCAATTTATTTTATGATTGAATATTCCAAGTATTCTTTAAATATCTTGTTTTTAATGACCACAAATCATTAATTTATTTTTTCTTTCCTACTTTATGAACAAAAATACTTTTTATATTACTACACATGGGTCATCCAAGTGTGATTTAAAATGAAATGTCTTAATACTATAATAATAATAATTTGTTTCAAGTAATTACTTTAGCAGTGAATGGAGCCAGTTATTTATTTATTTATTAACTATGTAGTTAGCTAAGCCAACTACAATAAAATTAGCTAACGAAAGTAGAATATGTCAACAGCTCGGTAGTTAATAGTAATTACTTGTAACTTTCTGACAAGTAATCTACTCTCTCAAGGTAACCTAAACATAATCAATTTTTTTCTAAGGTAATGTTCGAACAATTGAAAAACATTACTTGCATGTATGAGATGGGCAAAGGGCGCCGTGCTGAGCTGTGAAATGTCTGACACAAGCACAATTCACAGTTCCCACCAAACGCTGGAGTAAATGCATGCGGGTCGGTTCTGACCCATGTGTGTAAACCTGATGTAGAATTACAAAAGCTGTGCTTGTTCATAACTTAAGAAAGGAAAAATAAAAATGATGATTTGTGCTAAACAAAAACAAGATATTTACTGCATATTTGGAAAAGTAAATGACAAAATGAATTTATTTCAAAAGTATATCATAGAAACACTCAGCCATACATGAAATAACCTGGAAAATGAATGCAGGTCGTTTTTGACCCATTAGAAGGGTAGTGATTCAAAAAGTAAGAAAGGAAAAAATAAAATAAGGATGTATGATGATCAAAAACAAGTTAATTGAGGAATACCTTGAATACTGAATGATGGAATTAATTTATTGCAAAGATATAGAAGATAAAAACTCAGCCGGGTCACTTTTGACCCATGTTTTGCATCAAAGGGTTAAATACACCTACATAACATCTTATTTCTCCAAATGTGTACCCTGAGTGAAAAAATGCCGTTAGTAAAAATCTATGTACACTCACAGAAATGATTCATGGCAGAGTTAGTTTTTATGCATTTACATCTATTTGATTTTATTTAAAAATGTGTATGTTTCAAATGTATGCATCAAAATTAATTATAATCTACATAATTTAATCAATTCTAAAATGTATGAAATGTAATTACTTAATACATATTAATGTGGTTAAATAATCAAAAGTTATAAAACAAACATGATTCTGTTATTTAAAATTTATGTGATTGGTTTTCATAGAAGTTATTAGAAGAAATGGGGAAACCTGATTATTATGCAATTCAAACAATATACTTCATGTATTTTAAATAACTACTCTCATTATTATTCATTTAGAGTAGTTATACTTTATTAATATTAAATTTTATTTTAATATTTATTTTTTGTAAGTATATTCATGAAGTGTATATATGGTATACATTTTTATAGGTGTATTAATGAAGTTTGGATTTCGGGGTAGTTAAAAAGGGGTGGGAAATTAAAAAAAAAAAAAAAAAAAAAAAAGTATTGTACTTCTTCCCACTCCTTTTTCGAACAATGTGCGGTGTAATGTCTTAGCTCTTTATGTCTCATCTCCTCTCATTATCTGTAGCCGCTTTATCCTGTTCTACAGGGTCGCAGGCAAGCTGGAGCCTATCCCAGCTGACTACAGGCGAAAGGCGGGGTACACCCTGGACAAGTCGCCAGGTCATCACAGGGCTGACACATAGACACAGACAACCATTCACACTCACATTCACACCTACGCTCAATTTAGAGTCACCAGTTAACCTAACCTGCATGTCTTTGGACTGTGGGGGAAACCGGAGCACCCGGAGGAAACCCACGCGGACACGGGGAGAACATGCAAACTCCGCATAGAAAGGCCCTCGCCGGCCTTTGGTTGCTGTGAGGCGACAGCGCTAACCACTACACCACTGTGCCACCAGCTCTTTATGTATTTTATTTATTTTTTTTGTCACTTTCTCGTGTTCTTTCTTTTGTATGTACAAATAGTTACATACATTTTTTTATACATGTTCAAAATAAATAAATAAATAAATTCAAATTCAATTAATATTAAATACGTAAACCTGAGGATTATGCATTCAAAATACATAATCTTTACTACACTAATGAATATGAATCATGTAAGGTTTATATGGTAGGTTTGTGTTTAAATTATCTAAAAAACAAAAAGTGAATGTCATTTAATAAAATTACATAAATCTTAAAAGTTAGGGTTAAATATTTCTGTGAGTGTAAAGGTAAAAAGGTGAACTACTGTAGATACATGCACCTTTCTGTGTAAAAGTGACGCACTAAAGGTACTAAAGGTACTTAACTCCAAGACAAGAAAAGGTGCAGGGTTTTTTGTTTGTTTGTTTGTTTGTTTTCCTGTGTGTACCTGTAATGAGAGTTTAGATTAGTGGTGTTTAATGCGTGTTAAATAATGTTAAAGGTAGCCGCGTGCACACAACAGCGTCATGGAGAAGTATTCTACACTGTGGTACCTTTAGTTCTGAGAAGTTCTGTGTTTGTATATTCGGTTCTCAGTGCATGTGGTGAGTCAGTGTTTTGTTTGTTTGTTGTTGTTGTTGTTGTTGATGATGAGTTTCCTTACCGTGCACCTGTGCAGGTCCGCGCGCTCTTCGGTCTCGCCGCTGTACATGGCGACCTGCGCGTGCATTTTATACCCATCGAGAGTGCGCAGCGCGCGCGCGACCCTGTGCTGCTGTGTTTTCTCAGCAAATATTTGCGCGCGCGAGGCTGTAATTGTGCCTGTGCGCAAACAGAGCGCGAGGCGAGCCGCGGCGCCCGGCAACCGGAGGAGAGAGCGGAAACGGGCGCGGAGGTCGCGAGCCGCCGTGATGGTGCGCGCTTGCTGGGGGACGCTCGAGTGTCTCTGTGCCATCACACACACACACACACACGCACAGAGCGCAAACACGGCCTTGCGTAAACAGCCCCGGAGCGCAGCCGTTATCGCTCACTTAAGGCGGACCTAAAAAGGCGTGAAATCGGATCTCACGCCATTTTGAGTTCTGAATGAGCCCCTTTATAAAACCCCATTAAAGAGATAAGGAGAGTCAATTCCGCGTGTGTTCTGTGTACTGTTCATTCTGCACAAAAAACTCAAACCAAACAAACATGCACAAAGATGTGATTTAACCAGTCTGATCATGTGTCCAATCTAAAATCAGAGAGAGAGAGAGGAACCAGATTTGAAACCTGAACACTGACCAACATCTGTAGTTAAAAAAAAAAAATATATATATATATATATATATATATATATATATATGGCAGCACGGTGGTGTAGTAGTTAGCGCTGTCGCCTCACAGCAAGAAGGTCCTGGGTTCGAGCCCCGTGGCCGGCGAGGGCCTTTCTGTGCGGAGTTTGCATGTTCTCCCCGTGTCCGCGTGGGTTTCCTCCGGGTGCTCCGGTTTCCCCCACAGTCCAAAGACATGCAGGTTAGGTTAACTGGTGACTCTAAATTGACCATAGGTGTGAATGGTTGTCTGTGTCTATGTGTCAGCCCTGTGATGACCTGGTGACTTGTCCAGGGTGTACCCCGCCTTTCACCCGTAGTCAGCTGGGATAGGCTCCAGCTTGCCTGCGACCCTGTAGAACAGACTAAAGCGGCTAGAGGTAATGAGATGATGTTATTTACCAGCTTAAGGTCGGTCCGTATTGTGAAATACCGTGACCGAGGTCTTGAAAGTACTGAGTGAGGCCCTCTGGGCCGAGGTCAGTATTCAAGGCCGAGGTCACGGTATTCCACCATACAGTCCGACCTTAAGCTGGTAAATCACACACATCACATTATCTCTAGCCGCTTTATCCTTCTACAGGGTCGCAGGCAAGCTGGAGCCTATCCCAGCTGACTACGGGCGAAAGGCGGGGTACACCCTGGACAAGTCGCCAGGTCATCACAGGGCTGACACATAGACACAGACAACCATTCACACTCACATTCACACCTACGGTCAATTTAGAGTCACCAGTTAACCTAACCTGCATGTCTTTGGACTGTGGGGGAAACCGGAGCACCCGGAGGAAACCCACGCGGACACGGGGAGAACATGCAAACTCCGCACAGAAAGGCCCTCGCCGGCCCCGGGGCTCGAACCCAGGACCTTCTTGCTGTGAGGCGACAGTGCTAACCACTACACCACCGTGCCGCCCCAAGCTGGTAAATAATATATTTATTTTTTTCTTTACCAAATTCTAACAGGGCGGCACGGTGGTGTAGTGGTTAGCGCTGTCGCCTCACAGCAAGAAGGTCCTGGGTTCGAGCCCCGGGGCCGGCGAGGGCCTTTCTGTGCGGAGTTTGCATGTTCTCCCCGTGTCCGCGTGGGTTTCCTCTGGGTGCTCCGGTTTCCCCCACAGTCCAAAGACATGCAGGTTAGGTTAACTGGTGACTCTAAATTGACCGTAGGTGTGAATGTGAGTGTGAATGGTTGTCTGTGTCTATGTGTCAGCCCTGTGATGACCTGGCGACTTGTCCAGGGTGTACCCCGCCTTTCGCCCATAGTCAGCTGGGATAGGCTCCAGCTTGCCTGCGACCCTGTAGAAGGATAAAGTGGCTAGAGATAATGAGATGAGATGAGATAAGATGAAATTCTAACAGAAAACAAGAGCACCCGAAAGGGAAAACCGAGCCGAGCCGCCATTTTAAATCCTCATTCACGGCTGTAATGCAAATGGCTTCCTCCTCGGTATACAAGTGCACTTCCATGGCAGGAAAACAACTACACTATGCCGCCCTATTTATACAAAATTGAGTCATTCAGGATTCAGCCATGTTTTTGCTTGGCGTTAGCAAGTTACAGATTTTTAGCTTTCTCCTGAAATGTTTTCTTTTATTTCTTCTTCCTCAGGGGAGTAAAACTCGCTTTCGCTGTGAACACTGTCGTTATCGCTATCCATGCTGTAAAATTAATGCTATTCTCCTGAGAAATGCGAAAATAAATGTTGACAAAAATTTGCTACTATGTTTGTTGTTGTGAATGAGCGAGTTGCCAGAGGTCCGTAACCGGGGTCCGTAACCGGGGTCCATATCGTAGGATACGGACCCGCTCGCCAGCCAATCAGAGCGCAGGATTTGGACCACGAAAAAAATAAATATATATACTTCATCTCATCTCATTATCTCTAGCCGCTTTATCCTGTTCTACAGGGTCGCAGGCAAGCTGGAGCCTATCCCAGCTGACTACAGGCGAAAGGCGGGGTACACCCTGGACAAGTCGCCAGGTTCATCACTTTTATTACAACACTAAAGAAAAGTCACTGAAAGATTATGTATTAAACAGTACCAGTTCCAGGGCGGCATGGTGGTGTAGTGGTTAGCACTGTCGCCTCACAGCAAGAAGGTCCCGGGTTCGAACCCAGCAGCCGACGAGGGCCTTTCTGTGCGGAGTTTGCATGTTCTCTCCGTGTCTGCGTGGGTTTCTTCTGGGTGCTCTGGTTTCCCCCACAGTCCAAAGACATGCAGGTTAGGCTAATTGGTGACTCTAAATTGACTGTAGATGTGAGTGTGAATGGTTGTTTGTGCGATGACCTGGCAACTTGTCCAGGGTGTACCCCACCTCTCACCCATAGTCAGCTGGGATAGGATCCAGCTTGCCTGCGACCCTGTAGGGCAGGATAAGCGGGTACAGATAATGGACGGATGGACAGTTCCAGTATCAGTACCAGACTGGTGGTTTTGGCCTGTCGTGAACAGTCACCTTGAGCAGCTCTAACATTAACACAGAGAGCAGGACTGAGCCATCAGACCTCTCAGAATCCACGGGGAGGATCGTGTAGAGCCCTATCTGTATTACGCTTATCGTGTCAACAGACCAGTGACCAGGAGGATCGTGTGAAGTCCGATCTGTGGCCCCGGCACCTTTCACATCCAGACCACGAGCATGATTAGTAAACAGAATTAGCAGTCTGGTGGTTTGTGTGAGAGTCAAACTCCCAGTCTGAAATATTGTTTCAGTCCACCCCGTTACTATCAGTACCAGAACGAGTATGAGTTCAGATCCACACTGAAGAATTTACATTTTTATTTTCAGAACTCACGGAGACATCAGCAACACTTCAATACCACAACATCCCAACACCATGACACCTCAATACCACAAAACCTCAACACCACAACATCTCAACACCCCAACACCACGGCACCTCAATAACACAACATCTCAACACCTCAACACCAAAACAACAGAATATCTCAACACCTCAAAACCATAACATCTCACCACCACATCTCAACACCACAACAACACTCATCTCATCTCATTATCTCTAGCCACTTTATTCTGTTGTACAGGGTCACAGGCAAGCTGGAGCCTATCCCAGCTGACTATGGGCGAAAGGTGGGGTACACTCTGGACAAGTTGCCAGGTCATCACAGGGCTGACACATAGACACAGACAACCAATCACACTCAATTTAGAGTCACCAGTTAACCTAACCTGCATGTCTTTGGACTGTGGGGGAAACCGGAGCACCCAGAGGAAACCCACGCGGACACGGGGAGAACATGCAAACTCTGCACAGAAAGACCCTTGCTGGCCACAGGGCTTGAACCCTGACCTTCTTGCTGTGAGGCGACAGCACTAACCACTACACCACCGTGCCGCCCCTCCTCAATAACACAAAATCTCAAAATCTCAACATCACAACAACGGAACATCTCAAGAGCACAATACCTCAAAACCAAAACACCTTAACACCAAACACTTCAATACCACATCTCAACACCTCAATATCACAACAATTGAACACCACAATACAACACCATAACATCTCACCACCACAACACCAGAATATCTCAACATCACACCTCCATACCGCAACACCTCATCTCCAAAACACCTCAATACCACAACATCTCAACACCACAACACTAGAACATCTCAACACCAAAACACCTCAATACCACAACATCTCTACCCCAGAATACCACAACCTCTAACCACCGCAACACCTCAACACCTCCATACCACAACAGATCAACATCTCAACACCACAACACCTTCATGCCACAACACCACAACAGAACAACATCTCAGCACCACAATATCTCAAAACCACAATACCGTAACATCTCAATACCACAACACCTCAACACAACACCACAATACCACAGCATTTCACCACCACAACACCTCAACACAACACCTCAATACCACATCTCAATATCACAATACTTCAACAGCGCAACACCACAACATCTCAATATCACAACACCTCAACACCACAACACAAGCCATGAGTTCTATTCATTGACCGAGATCCATCTAATGCTTTTCCTGGAATAGAACAAATTAAATTGAACGTGGGTTTTCAGACATCAGTAATTTTAAACACCTGTACCCAAGCAGTGAGGTTATTTTCGAACAACTTTCCTCACCCCTATAAAAACACAATGAGCCTGTACTTTTTCTCATCTCCTTCCTGCTCACCTTTGCTTTCTCCGTTTCTTGCTTTTCCTCTTGGAAGGCATCATCATGTTATAATAGAGTGTATACCATGCAGACTACACAGGCAGGGGAATTACTGCTACTAATGCAAAATTTGATAGAACAGGCTCTGCTTACCTTTTATTTTCCCTATGATGTCCAAGCAGTCCTTCCCTACCTTGGCAGTCCACCTTGTCCCATTCCAACAGGGTATTGCCCTCCTGGCTGGCTCACCAAAGTTGTTGTGGGGAATTCTTTCCCATCTCCCATGTTGGTTCAAGGATATGCAAGGAAACCAAAACTTCTCAAAATCATAATAAATTCTATTACAAAGGTAAACCTAAGCAATAAAAGAGATCCGTCTTGAGAGTGAACTCTGCATGATCTTCATGTGCATCTTAAAACCCCCAAAGGCAGAACATTTTTGACCCATCTATATGGTTTATTTTACTTTATTTCCCTCACTTTAACTCCCTTCACTTCCACTAACTGTCCTCCTGTTCCTTTAGATCCCCCATGAAACCAAGGATGCTGAGGCCACAACAGGTCAGGCTGACTCTCACGGATGACTTGACTCTCTTCCAATCTATTGTTGATGCACATCTCTCTGTTTATGCACTGTTCATTCGACCTCTTCATCTATCAAGCCTTTTTACTTCTCCTCATCTTAAACAATTCCTTGTCTAGCCTGCTAAAAACTAACTCTATTAGACAAACTTACTGGAGCCTGGAATTAAGGCCATTTGATAATTATGAACTTGTAATCATGTCATGCTGCCCTCTGCACATAGCCCTAAATCAGAGCTCCTTCTCGAGATACATTAAGACATACATTATAATATGGATTATATGCAGAATAAAAGAGATAATCTGACAATATATTTTCTGATTATTCTTCCACAGTTGGCTCCCTGATTGGGAATAGAGCCCCACCCTCTCATGTGACAGGCAGCGATACTGTCCACTATACCACAGGACTTCAACACCACAAAACCTGAACAACACACCACCTGAATAGCTGAACACCACAAAACCTCCACCTCTCAACACCTGAACACAACACCACAACACTCAATATAAGAACTATCCCCCCCCATGTAAAGTGATCATGGGTTTGTGAAAGGCACCACATAAATATAACTTCTTCTTCTTCTTCTTCTTCTTCTTCTTCTTCTCCTCATTATTTTATTATTACTGCTGTTATGTGGCCATTTTTTGCACAAAAGAACTAATCAGATTTTCTGATAATAAAGTTTTACTTTATGCATAATTAGGTGCCGTCACTAATTAGTAATAGAGCCAATGAATACTGTACTAGGTTTGCAGTACTCGAATCCAGGACTCGGACTCGAGGCTGACTCGTGCCCTAATTTTAGGGACTTGTGACTTGACTTGGACTTGAGTACTGATGACTTGGACTGGGAGTCGGACTCATGCATTAACTGCATTCACACTCATAAACTGGAGATGAGGACTCTGATTTTTTTTGTAACATCCCATAATAATTTGGCATAAGATATTTATATCTACATTATTTTTATATTAATTTTGTGCAAGAGAAGGCACATTCACCTGTTCATATATCATGTTCAGGAACAAACTAACGTTAATGGCCCTAAAATGTCTGGAGAGAAGCCCCTAGGATTGTTTGCTTTGCTTATACAGACTTCACATGCAGTGGGAAAAAATGCACTGCTGTGTGTTCCATATGTAGAAGAACTATCGAGGAGATGACGGGGACAACCTCGAACTTCAATCGTCATTTGGCGAGACTACACCCAGAGAAACAAGTGACACGCTGTGTTCATTGCTCTGTTGATAGCGGGCCTTGCTTGCTGACCCATGAACTAGCTAGTGCTAACCCTTTCTCATGTTCTTTGCCTTGTTGATAGTGGGTGGGGTTTGTTGAGCGATGAACAAGCTTTTTATCTGTAGCCTATTAACTAAAATTGGGCAGTCGAGCAGTAACGTTAGTCCAACACAGTAGCAAAGACGCTTTCACATAAAGGCAGCAACAGCCACCGTCAAATGAAGAAGAAGAAGAAGAAACCTTTATTCGTCACATGCACACTTCAAGCACAGTGAAATTCATCCTCTGCATTTAACCCATCTGAAGCAGTGAACACACACTCAGAGCAGTGGGCAGCCACACCAGAGCGCCCAGGGAGTAGTCAGGGGTCAGGTACCTTGCTCAAGGGCACCTCAGCCCAAGGCCGCCCCATGTCAACCTAACTGCATGTCTTTGGATTGTGGGGGAAACCGGAGCACACCCATGCAGACATGGGGAGAACACATGCAAGCTCCACACAGAAAGGCCCTCGCCATCTGCTACATTCGAACCCAGAACCTTCTTGCTGTGAGGCGACGGTGCTAACCACTACACCACCGTGCCGCCCTGGTACGGTTGGTGCGGTGCGGTTGGAGTCTTGTTCTCGGACTCGACTCAGATCAATAGTCGACTCGAAATTTTCTTTAATGACTTTGACTTGACTCGGACTTGAACACTGTGGACTCGAAACTGGACTCGGACTTCAGGTTTAGTAACTTGACTACAATACCGTACTGTATTACTTTACTAGGTTTACTCAAATGCTAATAAATCACTTCTGTAGTTCGAAAGGGTCGAAACAGCTCTCTGGCGACATCTGCTGGTCAAACATCTGTGCATGTACTGAAAAAGAAAGCACCTCCACTTTATACGTTATTATTCCTATAGTAACAGCCTATTCAGATAGTGTCGAGAGAAATGTCTTTATCAGCCTTATTTTTAAGTGTAGAAGGTCAAACCAATAAGAATGCTTAAATGAACAACAGAAAAATAAATGTCCTCTGTATTCTGTTACATTTTCACACACAAACAGGTCAGTGTTCAGTAGATTGTTTAGACTCAGTGGCCAATCACAGCGCAAGGAGCTGGGAGGGGGTGTGGCTATGCCGTAGAAGCGGTGCGGAAACAAACGGGACCCGGAAGTAAGATGCAGCAGTAGTCATAGCAGCCGTCGTCAGTTCAACATTTATTAAAACAAACATGTGAATGTTTTAGTTTTTGAGTTTTAAAATGGCAGGAATTTTATTAAAATGGCTTTGTCTGTTTAACGCAGTGATTCACTGTTTCGCAGACGGTAAGTTAGTTACATTTTTATCTTTATTTTACTATTATATTTGCTGATGTTAGCATTACACTTTAGCTGGATTAAAGTACAGGGTTGTTTGTTTGTTTTTAAACAATGTACGTGTAGTTTATCAAATAGGATTGAAATAATTCCTAGAGTCCTTGTTCACAAGATCCCTGTGACACTGTGGCAGGCAGGTTCAGTGTCAACACACAACTTTAACGCCTTTAATTACGTCACAAGCTAAAGTTCTGACGTCACATGCTATATTTAATGATATTTTATATCCTGGAAAGATGTAATGCTTTACATTATTGTTACAGAAGCTGTAGCAGTGTGAAGTGTAATAATAAATAGAGCGGCGGCTACAGTTATCGACACCTTAACAATCTTTTGGCTGTTGCAAAAGTAGAAAACACTTTCAGTACCTAAATTCTCATCTCATCTCATTATCTCTAGCCGCTTTATCCTGTTCTACAGGGTCGCAGGCAAGCTGGAGCCTATCCCAGCTGACTACAGGCAAAAGGCGGGGTACACCCTGGACAAGTCGCCAGGTCATCACAGGGCTGACACATAGACACAGACAACCATTCACACTCACATTCACACCTACGGTCAATTTAGAGCCACCAGTTAACCTAACCTGCATGTCTTTGGACTGTGGGGGAAACCGGAGCACCCGGAGGAAACCCACGCGGACACGGGGAGAACATGCAAACTCCACACAGAAAGGCCCTCGCCGGCCCCGGGGCTCGAACCCGGACCTTCTTGCTGTGAGGCGACAGGGCTAACCATTACACCACCGTGCTGCCCAGTATGTAAATTGTGCATGAATAATTACTCAAACTTCCACTGGAAAAAAAAAAAGGAGTTGATTCCAGATTACTTGGTGTATCAGATCACTTGACACTGTTCCATAATTATCGACACCTTTGTCCACAGTTATCGACATCTAGATGATTTATTTATATTAAAAAATAATAATGGGTATGTGGTATTAAGTTAGCAAAACAGTTTTTATTTTACATTTGTTTTACATCGACTTACAGTGCTCAGCGTAAATTAGTCCACCCCCTTTGAAAAGTAACATTTTAAACAATATCTCAATGAACACAATTTCCAAAATGTTGAAAAGACAAAGTTTAATATCATCTGTTTAACTTATAACGGGAAAGTAAGGTTAATAATATAACTTAGATTACACATTTTTTCAGTTTTACTCAAATTAGGGTGGTGCAAAAATGAGTACACCCCACAACAAAAACTACTCCATCTAGTACTTTGTATGGCCTCCATGATTTTTAATGACAGCACCAAGTCTTCTAGGCATGGAATGAACAAGTTGGCGACATTTTGCAACATCAATCTTTTTCCATTCTTCAACAATGACCTCTTTTAGTGACTGGATGCTGGATGGAGAGTGATGCTCAACTTGTCTCTTCAGAATTCCCCAAAGAAAATAATTTCTTTACACCACAAAGGTGAAGGCTACAAGAAGATCAGCAAAGCTTTACTTATCAGTCAGAATACTGTAGCAAAAGTGGTACAAAACTTTAAGAAAGATGGAACTTCAACCATCTCACAGAGACGTCCAGGTCATCCATGGAAGTTAACACCTCGGCAGGAGCGTCTTCTGATGAGAAGGGTTGAAGAAAATTGGCATACAAGTTCACTGCAGTTATCTAAAGAAGTAGAAAGCCAAACTGGGGTGACTATTTCCCGTGACACAATACGGCGTACACTGCAGAGGAATGGCATGCATGGATGCCGTCCACGAAAGAAGCCTCTCCTAAAGCCCAGGCACAAAAAAGCCCGCCTAGAGTTTGCCAGGGCCCATGCTGACAAAGATGAAGACCACTGGGACTCTATACTCTGGAGTGACGAGACCAAGATAAATGTTTATGGAACTGATGGCTTCAAAACTGTATGGCATCGCAAAGGTGAGGAATACAAAGAAAAATGCCTGGTGCCTACAGTGAAGCATGGTGGTGGCAGTGTCCTTATGTGGGGCTGCATGAGTGCTGCTGGTGTCGGGGAGCTGCGTTTCATTAATGCCATCATGAATTCACAGATGTATTGCTCTATACTGAAAGAGAAGATGCTACCATCACTCCGTGCCCTTGGTCGTCATGCACTTTTCCAACATGACTAAACACACATCTAAGGCCACTGTTGGATTTCTGAAGAAGAACAGGGTGAAAGTGATTCAGTGGCCAAGTATGTCTCCTGATCTGAACCCAATCGAACACCTATGGGGAATTCTGAAGAGACAAGTTGAGCATCACTCTCCATCCAGCATCCAGTCACTAAAAGAGGTCATTGTTGAAGAATGAAAAAAGATTGATGTTGCAAAATGTCGCCAACTTGTTCATTCCATGCCTAGAAGACTTGGTGCTGTCATTAAAAATCATGGAGGCCATACAAAGTACTAGATGGAGTAGTTTTTGTTGTGGGGTGTACTCATTTTTGCACCACCCTAATTTGAGTAAAACTGAAAAAATGTGTAATCTAAGTTATATTATTAACCTTACTTTCACGGTATAAGTTAAACAGATGTTATATTAAACTTTGTCTTTTCAACATTTTGGAAATTGTTTGTGTTCATTGAGATATTGTTTAAAATGTTACTTTTCAAAGGGGGTGCACTCATTTACGCTCAGCACTGTATATTTAGTACAAAATATTTTTTATATAAATATATCGATGTCAGTGTTTACGTAAATGAGGAAGTAATTCTAATGTTTGTAAACAAATGAACTGATGTTTAACCTGTGTCAGAAATTTTTTTTGTTCCGCTTTCTAAGTATTTTCATCGATAAACATTTTGTTAATCATTCATTGTTTTTTGTATAAATTTCTAGTTCTGTAGTTTACCAATAAATATCAACAGGCACTTGACATTGCAACCACATGAAAATCCAGGTCACATGTCGTTCCTCAAAACAAAATATAAAATGTCTCCTGATATTGTAACATCTGGTAGATATTTACAACAAACTGCAAAAAAAAGATATTTTCTGAATGGGATAGAAAAATCTGAATATTCCAAGCATGTAATTCTTTTTTTTTTATATATATATATATGTTAGGAATTTAATTCTGGCCTAATTCTATTTATTGAAGTAGGATTGCAAATACTCTCTAAGCATTCCATTCTGTTATGAATCAGAAATAAAACTGATAAATCTCAGCACTTTTATTATTTTTTTTTAAGTACTTCATCTACTTCAACAATGTTACACAAAGGTCGATCCATAACAGTTGTAAATGTCACTTAATTCCACAGGGTGTCGATAATGGTGGACACAGGTGAAAGTGATCACTATTATTGACACCTCACGTGACTTCTCAAACGCGCGTTTAGATACAAAATGGCGACTGTCAAATGAAAGACTAAGAAACAAAGTAGGTTTCAACAAGGAGATCATGAAATATCGGTGAATTTGAGAAGTAAAAACATGTCCATGAGCTTTCCACCATGCTCACCTGCGATGATAATATGGAATCAATTTTGTGCCAAAATGTTCATACAACACTTGAAATATCAAACAAAAACGACAAATCAAAATACAAAAAAACAAAAAAAAGTCAATTTTTTTAGACTGGCAAACAAATTATTCGTGTAATCGTGCAAAATATCAGTCTATTACTCTTCAGAAACCTTTTATTTTTGTTCCGCGTCTTTCTCGGTTTTGTTTGACGTAATTTATTTTGGTTGCGATTCCAGCTTTCTCGTTTGCGCTCCCTGATTTTTTGCTTGCAGTTTTGGCACAAACTGCACATGTGGGTGGGCTGTCCAGGAATGCATTCCCATTGGCTAACTTGTGTTTGACTGACAGCTACGCTCAGCCATTCCCAACTCGGATTCTGGCGGACTGTTTGACGAGTGACCGATCCATTGACGGTAAATAAGGATGGAGTGGACTTCAGTGGCGACTATGATATTGAATTAATTCAACAAAGTGTAAATTCAATATCATAGTCGCCACTGAAGTCCACTCGATCCTTGTTTACCGTCAATGGATCGGTCACTCGTCGAACAGTCCGCCAAAATCCGAGTAGGGAATCGCTGAGCGTAGCTGTCAGTCAAACACAAGTTAGCCAATGGGAATGCATTCCTGGACAGCCCACCCACACGGGAAGTTTGTGCCAAAACTGCAAGCAAAAAGTCAGGGAGCGCAAACGAGAAAACTGGAATCACAACCAAAATAAATTACGTCAAACAAAACCGAGAAAGATGCGGAACAAAAATAAAAGGTTTCTGAAGAGTAATAGACTGATATTTTGCACGAGTACACGAATAATTTGTTTGCCAGTCTAAAAAAATTGACTGTTTTTTTGTATTTTGATTTGTCATTTTTGTTTGATATTTCAAAAGTGTTGTATGAACATTTTGGCACAAAATTGATTCCATATGATAACGCCCGCATTTTCATCAAATTGCTGATCGTGCTAAAAAATCGTCTTCCAGTTGATTAATGAAGCTGGACTCTCCGGTGACGGTGGCAGAGAAGAGGTCTATGGACAAACTATTGAACATCATGGACGATGCCAGTCACCCTCTGCACACCGTCATCAGCAACCAGAGGAGCCTGTTCAGTGACAGAATGCTCCTTCCCAAGTGCAGGACGAACAGACTCAAAAACTCCTTTGTCCCTCACGCCATCAGACTGTACAACTCCTCTCTGGGGGGGAGGAGGGGTAACAGGAGGACAGAGGACGGGAAGGAGCAGTAGCCTAGCCTGACAATAAGCAATACCGGACAATGTGCAATATAATGTGCAATATCTTCCTGCTGCCCCCCCCTTTTTTTCTTTTTCCTCCCTTCCCCATATCTTATTCTTTTTATATTTGTATATGTAAATACTTAATTTAATTTAATTTATCTAGAAGTTTTTTCTCTATTTTCTATTCTCTGTTTATCCTGTAATGATGCTGCTGAAATCTTAATTTTCCTGAGGGAACCCTCCCAAAAGGGATCAATAAAGTTCTATCTAATCTAATCTAAAAAATATTCCATCTCAGGTAACGATCTGTGTCATCAGACAACAAGATCAAAAGGCGAGGCAGGTCTTCCGGTTGATTTATTTAACCAATAATAACTGTTGGAACTGAAACTCACCTTTTGTAAAATTGTTATTGGTAAATCTGAAAAGGTGTTGATAATTGTAGCCGCCATTCTAATAAAATTTATAATTAAAACTAAATTGGCATTGATGAACATGCAAAAAAATAAAAGAAACACTTTCATCGTTTTTTTTTTAATAAATGCTGCCTCCGTGACATCACTTCCCTTCCGCAGATGTCAGCTACGTCAGTGGGTTCTATTCCAACACACCCCAGAGGCTGTCCAAGTATAGTTGGTTCGGGAACGCACGCCTGTTTCGGTTCCAGGTTCCGGAAGGGGCGGAGCTTGTACGCTGGTCGCTAACAGTGATGCGCAGCTCTGGGTTCAGCTGCGGAGACCAGAACATCACCGTGTGAGTGACACCAACACTCCACCTTCACACACCGCAGTTATGGAGGATAACCTGTTGGCTGGTGTTTTTTTTTTAATTAGGATAGAATAAATAAACAAACAAATAAATCCAGAAGTACTACCACAAATTTCAAAGTGCAACTTGTCAATCATTCTGAGCTCCACGTTTTCAGCACTGAAGTACACTAATTAGTACAGTTACTGCTAAAAAATATGCAGTGTTTCCCTCGAAGAAAAACAGCAGGTGAGCCAATCAGAATGTGAATCTGGATGATTGACAGTTGTTTTGAACTTTCTGATGTTATCTGAGGCCTGATTGGAAGCCCCGCCCTTTTCTCCCCATCTCACATTAGTTAGTATTCTCTCGTCTCACGTTCTCACTTTCTGTACAGATATTTTGAGTTCGTTAATGTGAAATAAAATCATCTAACAGTGTGTGACGTTACCTGTTACAGTGTGTGATGTTAGTATATAACTAACACACATTTTTGTCATGTAAGCTGAGCAGTAAGAAGTGTTTGTTGTGTTTATTAAATACTGTAACAGACACTTCCGGGCCGGAGCACCGCCGGTCATCAACCCTATTAATACGGCGTTCCCAAACTCCACGGCCTTCTCTCTGGCCTATAACCTGACTGTGAGTGTGAATCATGCTCAGGCCTTGAGCGTCACGCTGTTTAATGTGACGCAGCCCGAAGCTGGAGACTGGTTCATCGCCGCCCATCTACCGAAAGACGACGGCAAGATAGAACAGCAGGTATACATACAGTACTCACTCAGAATCTTCTGGAAGGAGTGTCCAGACTCAGCGCTTTGTCAGAGTCTGAGGTTCAGCTGTAACTTCACTCGTATTAATTTGTTTGCTGTAGTATAAGAGGAATAAAACACTGAATGGAACGGCTTTACATCTGACTGTGTCTGACACTGAAGACTCCTTCCGTAAACATTAGATAAACATCTCCTTACTTTAAGAAAACTCCACTATATGAGTGATTTTTTTTTTTAATCTGTTTATTTTCAATGGAGCATCTGCTTTACGAGTCCCTATGAATGAGCTGTTACCATAGAAATGATAACATATTAGAGAGCTGCCATAAAAGAAAATGAATCAACATTTTCTGACCAATCAGAACCCAGAGTTCAGCAGCAGGGTGGGATCATTTTGGTTCCTGTTTCCAGCTGATAGGAACTGAACATGATCTGTTGCACAAATCAGCAGCGGAGTGTGTACAGAAAGTTCAACGAATGTTTTTCAGTCCTGTGTGTGTCTGTCTTCCAGGGGCTGCCGTCATGTTCGTATTTGTTGCAGCCGCAGATGTACGTCAAGAGGGCCATCGACACACCCATCCTGCAAACCAACATTCCACTCACTCAGACACTCACTCAGCAACGTGCTCAGTACAGGTGTGTGTGTGTGTGTGTGTGTGTGTGTGTGAGAGAGAGAGAGAGAGACACACATGAACTGTGTGCATGTAACAATGACTTGTTTGTGTGTGAGCTAAGTATAGAATTCTAAAAAAAACCAAAGCAGTCGTTCTACATTCTCTACAAAACTGATGAGTCCAACATCAGGAACTTTCATTTGTAGCTCAAAGCAGCTCTGACTCTCAGTGTCCTAATACCTTAATTTAATCATATTTTAATCCTAACATGGTTCATTAACATTGGGTGACATATTTCCTAGTTTGTGGAGAAAATTAAACATAAATTAAAGGAAAGATTTCCAGCTTGGTTTGTACACATCAGTGTTGTAGTCAAGTCACTAAATCTCGAGTCAGAGTCCAGTCTCGAGTCCCCAGTGTTCAAGTCCAAGTCATTAAAAAAAATTTCGAGTCCGAGAACACAACTCCAATTGCACCATGTGACGGTGGCTGTTTCAGCGCCATTAACATTAGTTTGTTCCTGAACATGACGTATGAACAGGTGAATGTGCTTCTCTTTGTCAGGGAGTGTGAAGTATTCTGTCAGAGATGGTTGGGAGACGGATGTAAGTGCAGAAGGTGTGTTTTTATTAATACAAGTGAAGACGGTAAACAATCCAGAATGGCAGGCAAAATCGTAATACAGTGAAACAGGCAACAGGTCGAGCGAGGCACAAACCAGAGGTCTGCGCGGGACAGAATTTTCAGTCCTGCTCCCGTATTGTGCAGTCCCACTCCCGCCTGCTCCCGCAAAGAATTATGATTTTCAGTCCCGCTCCCGCCCGCGCCTGCCATATTTTGTCCCGCTCCCGCCCGCAAATCCCGCATGATGCAGACGTTCGCGTTATTCCTCACGAAAGTTCTTGTCATTGGCTTGGGGAATTAAACATGCTGAGCTTAGCTGAGCTCTCCACTGACCGATCCTTCACGTAGCGAGGGTGCGCGTTGCCAGGCGGCATGCGCAGCTGAGGCTTTACAGAGATACCCAACACACCTACCAAAATCTACAGTGGATATTAAGAATATTGTACATTGCACATAGCTTATATGTCACTCCTCACATTTGCATTCTAGGAAATACAAGTAGGCCTATAAGAAATTAATATAATTTAAAGACACAGCGTGATGGTGGCCCGCCCCCTACTTTGAGTGGATTTGAGCATAAATATCTACAACTCACGTTCAGTGCAGTAATTTATAAATTTTATTTTAAACACGTTTTTAGTTAGCAGGACTGCAGCGTTTCACCTCTCCCGCCCGCTCCCGCATTGTGCACTCCCGCCCGCGCCCGCAATGAGCTTTCAAAATTTGTCCCGCACCGCACCGCACTGCTTTGCGTCGGGTCCCGCGGGACTTCCGCGGGAGTGCAGGGCTCTAGCACAAACAGGCTATCGTAGACTCGGCAGAAAGAAACAGGAAATCAGGAAACCAAACAAGAAACTAAAGCTCGGTAATGTGTCAGCAACGCAACTCAATACTTCGCAAAGTAAGTGTGTTTTCACAGTTTTTATATCGGCGCGCTGATTGCACCTTAATCCTGTGCAGGTGCGAGTCGTTTACGGCGCGCGTGAGAGTCCACTTGGCGCACATGCTCTCCGGAGCACACCCGAGAGTCTATCTGATGCACGCGCCAAGGCGCGCAGGTGTGACACTCTTGAACAAAATTAGTACAAAATTAATGTAGATATAAATATCTTATGCCAAATTATTATGGCATGTTACAAAAAGTAAAGAAAAAATGAGTCCTCGTCTCCAATTTACAAGTCCGAATGCAGTTAATGCACGAGTCCGAGTCATCAGCGCTCAAGTCCAAGTCAAGTCACGAGTCCTTAAAATTGGGGCACGAGTCAGACTCGAGTGCTACAAGCCTGGTACACATACATAAAAACAAGGCTTGTGTTGTAAATTTTATTGGATTACCAGCAAAATACAGCAGCTTGTCTCCGTCTCCGTCTAAACTAAAGCTGGACACAGCTGATTTATACACTGATGTTATGCTGACGTTACATGCAGAGGACACAGTCTAGATCAGAGAAACAATACTCAAGGCTAAGATAAAGAAAAACATGAGCAAAGACAAAATCATTCTGACCCAAGAAACAGATACGTGTTCATTGTGAGTGAACGACAACCCGTACTGAAATCACACTAAATATAATTCATTTGATGATTAAATCACCTGCCATAATGATGGAAATCCCTTCTTTAGATGAACCTAAAGGTGTCCATTAAAGCAAGCTTAAACTTCCTGTACTGTTCTGCCCCAGGCATGGAATAATAACGTCATAATTATATAGATTTCTAAAGTTTTCAAGATATGTTTATACAGTGAGTAAAGAATAAAACACATTGGGGATGTGCTGTTACAGGAAAATAATAAATGACAGTTTCTGTTATGAAGTTGGTTATTTTCCTGTAACTGGTTTTATTGCATCTCTTCTTAAAAGCTAAAATAGGTCCTCAGTTGATTCTCAGTGTTCAGATAAGCCTTATTTTGTTGAGAAATGTTCACATTAATGGATCCAGCTTCCCTCACGACCCTGATGGAGAACCTGGAGGGATGGATGGCGGGATGTTCAAATTAAACTGAAACAAACGATGCTCACAAACACTTCACTTTCTTTAACTGTTGTGACGTCGTTTATTTTATTCAAGCATGGACCCAGGAGTGTAAACACAGTGTTAATTATGTGTTGTACAACCCCGATTCCAAAAAAGTTGGGACAAAGTACAAATTGTAAATAAAAACGGAATGCAATAATTTACAAATCTCAAAAACTGATATTGTATTCACAATAGAACATAGACAACATATCAAATGTCAAAAGTGAGACATTTTGTAATTTCGTGCCAAATATTAGCTCATTTGAAATTTCATGACAGCAACACATCTCAAAAAAGTTGGGACAGGGGCAATAAGAGGCTGGAAAAGTTAAAGGTACAAAAAAGGAACAGCTGGAGGACCAAATTGCAACTCATTAGGTCAATTGGCAATAGGTCATTAACATGACTGGGTATAAAAAGAGCATCTTGGAGTGGCAGCGGCTCTCAGAAGTAAAGATGGGAAGAGGATCACCAATCCCCCTAATTCTGCGCCGACAAATAGTGGAGCAATATCAGAAAGGAGTTCGACAGTGTAAAATTGCAAAGAGTTTGAACATATCATCATCATCTACAGTGCATAATATCATCAAAAGATTCAGAGAATCTGGAAGAATCTCTGTGCGTAAGGGTCAAGGCCGGAAAACCATACTGGGTGCCTGTGATCTTCGGGCCCTTAGACGGCACTGCATCACATACAGGCATGCTTCTGTATTGGAAATCACAAAATGGGCTCAGGAATATTTCCAGAGAACATTATCTGTGAACACAATTCACCGTGCCATACGCCGTTGCCAGTTAAAACTCTATAGTTCAAAGAAGAAGCCGTATCTAAACATGATCCAGAAGCGCAGACGTCTTCTCTGGGCCAAGGCTCATTTAAAATGGACTGTGGCAAAGTGGAAAACTGTTCTGTGGTCAGACGAATCAAAATTTGAAGTTCTTTATGGAAATCAGGGACGCCGTGTCATTCGGACTAAAGAGGAGAAGGACGACCCAAGTTGTTATCAGCACTCAGTTCAGAAGCCTGCATATCTAATGGTATGGGGTTGCATTAGTGCGTGTGGCATGGGCAGCTTACACATCTGGAAAGACACCATCAATGCTGAAAGGTATATCCAGGTTCTAGAGCAACATATGCTCCCACCCATATGACGTCTCTTTCAGGGAAGACCTTGCATTTTCCAACATGACAATGCCAAACCACATACTGCATCAATTACAGCATCATGGCTGCGTAGAAGAAGGGTCCGGGTACTGAACTGGCCAGCCTGCTGTCCAGATCTTTCACCCATAGAAAACATTTGGTCCATCATAAAACGGAAGATACGACAAAAAAGACCTAAGACAGTTGAGCAACTAGAATCCTATATTAGACAAGAATGGGTTAACATTCCTATCCCTAAACTTGAACAATTTGTCTCCTCAGTCCCCAGACGTTTACAGACTGTTGTAAAGAGAAAAGGGGATGTCTCACAGTGGGAAACATGGCCTTGTCCCAACTTTTTTGAGATGTGTTGTTGTCATGAAATTTAAAATCACCTAATTTTTCTCTTTAAATGATACATTTTCTCACTTTAAACATTTGATATGTCATCTATGTTCTATTCTGAATAAAATATGGAATTTTGAAACTTCCACATCATTGCATTCCGTTTTTATTTACAATTTGTACTTTGTCCCAGGGCGGCACGGTGGTGTAGTGGTTAGCGCTGTCGCCTCACAGCAAGAACGTTCTGGGTTCGAGCCCCGTGGCCGGCGAGGGCCTTTCTGTGCGGAGTTTGCATGTTCTCCCCGTGTCCGCGTGGGTTTCCTCTGGGTGCTCTGGTTTCCCCCACAGTCCAAAGACATACAGGTTAGGTTAACTGGTGACTCTAAATTGACCGTAGGTGTGAATGTGAGTGTGAATGGTTGTCTGTGTCTATGTGTCAGCCCTGTGATGACCTGGCGACTTGTCCAGGGTGTACCCCGCCTTTCGCCCGTAGTCAGCTGGGATAGGCTCCAGCTTGCCTGCGACCCTGTAGAACAGGATAAAGCGGCTAGAGATAATGAGATGAGATGAGACTTTGTCCCAACTTTTTTGGAATCGGGGTTGTATTACTGTAGCTGTTGTGTAAATGAAGAAATAAGACATTGTCACGGTGATGAATGTTGTCATGGTGTTTTGAGGTAGGATCTTCGTAAATAATTCTGTAACTAATCTTCTGCTGCAGGGTTTTTGTTCCCGAGTTCTCCTCCAAGCTGGATGTCTTTATCCAGTCGTGCTCTGTACAGACTGTTCCTGTGAGTGAGTGCTCACTGTCAATCACTTTAGGCTCCACCTCTTTGGGCCAGAGCTCAGTGATTACAATGAACTGCTCCGGGAACGGGTCATGCTCTGCTTCTCTCTCCAATCCACCGTGGAGCACCTGGGTGAGAGTTTCAGTGGAAATCAGCCACGTGAACGTGACGACGACTTTCAGCATCTTGGCAAACTACACAGGTCCGTCCACATACAGTTTCAGTCAGAAGTTTACATACAGGAACATGGCTGTGATGGAAATAACAGGCTTTCAGTAATTCTCTGAACTGTTCTTTTTCTGTCACAGAATGATTACAACATTAATGCATCTTTTAATAGAAAAAAAAACAAGAATTTGCTGCACAAGTTTTAATTTATTTTGGGCTTTCTGAAATCAACACAGGGTCAAAATTATACCTGATACAAGTCTCACCTTCTCTGTAACTCCCGAGTTCTGAGTGTATCAGAGTTATAACTGTACTGTAACTCCAAGTGAAAAGCTGTGGCGATGAAGGTCATGTGACGAGGACGTGGGCTTTTCTTCCTCACTTAATTCTTTATAAAGCCTCTTCAGGTTAAAGGTGTGAAACAGCTCAGGATGCAGGTTTATTCTGTGGGAACTTCACTTTGTAATTCTGCCATCAGTTTGATTCAGCAGAGTTTATTACAACCCAAATTCCAAAAAAGTTGGAATGCTGTGTAAACCGTAAATAAAAACAGAACGTGATAATTTGCAAATCATGGAAACCCCATATTTCATTGAAAATAGTCCAAAGACAACATATAAAATGTTGAAACTGAGAAATTTTATTGATTTATTTAGAAAAATATATGCCCATTATGAATTTGATGTCAGCAACACGTTTCAGAAAAGTTGGTACGGGGCATGTTTACCACTGTGTTGTATCACCTCTACTTTTAACAACACACTGTAAATGTTTGGGAACTGAGGAGACCAGATGCTGTAGTTTTGAAAGAGAAATGTTGTCCCATTCTTGCCTGATATATAATTTCAGTTGCTCAACAGTTCGGGGTCTCCTTTGTCGTATTTTGCGCTTCATCATGCGCCAAAAGTTTTAAATGAGAGACAGATCTGGACTGCAGCCAGGCCATTTTAGCACCCAGACTCTCTTACGACGGATGCATGCAGCTTTAATATGCACAGAAAGCGGTTTGGTATTATCTTGCTGAAAGAAGGAAGGCCTTCCCTGAAAAAGATTTTGTCTGGATGGCTGCATATTGCTCTGAAACGTGTATATATCGTTCAGCATTAATGACGCCTTCCCAGATGTACAAGCTCCCCATGTCATGTGCACTAATGCACCCTCATACCATCACAGATGCTGCTTTTGAACTGTGCACTGATAACAAGCCGGATGGTCCCTCTCCTCTTTGGCCTGGCGGATGTGGTGTCCATGATTTCTAAAAAGAATTTCTACTTTTGATTCATCAGGCCTCGGGACAATTTTCCACTTCACCTCAGTCCATCGTAAAAGAGCTCGGGCCCAGAGAAGGTGGTGTTTCTGGATGTTGTTTATATTTGGTTTTAACTTGTATTTGTGGATGCAGTAATGAACTGTTTTCACAGATGATGGTTTTGTGAAGTGTTCCTGAGCCCATACAGTGATTTCCACTACAGACACGTATCTGCTTTTAATGCAGTGTCGCCTGAGGTCCTGAAGATCACAGGCATCCAGTGTCAGTTTTCAGCCTTGTCTCTTGCATACAGAGATTTCTCCAGATTCTCTGAATCTTTGAATGATATTATGTACCATAGATGATGTGATGCCCAAATTCTTTGCATTTTTATATTGTGGAATGTTATTCTTAAATTGTTGCACTGTTTGCCCACACAGTCTTTCACAGAGCAGTGAACCCCAACCCATCTTTACTTCTGAGAGACTCCGCCTCTCTGGGATGCTCTTTTTATACCCAATCATGTTACTGACCTGTTGCCAGTTAACCAAATTAGTTTTTTTTTTTTTTTAGCATTTACACAACTTTTTCAGTGTTTTGTTGCCCCTGTCCCAACTTTTTTGAAACGTGTTGCAGACATCAAATTCAGAATGAGCATATCTTTTTCAAAAAACAATAAAATTTCTCAGTTTCAACATTTGATATGTTGTCTTTGTACTATTTTTAATGTAATATAGGGTTTCCATGATTTGCAAATCTTCACATTCTGTTTTTATTTATGTTTTACACAGTGTCCCAACTTTTTTGGACTTGGGGTTGTAGACGACTGTGTAGAGGAGAGAAATGAGGAACCTGCAATGCTGACCGTATTCAGTTCACAAAAAAAAGTGTATTTCACAATAACAGCACGTCCTGAAGTTTATTACAGAATCACACATCATGCTATTTATGCATTTATAGTTACATTTAATGTTCAGTTTTGCGAGTTCCTGTTGTCACTTATGCTATAGCAGCTATAAACAGTCGCTCCCTCACTGGTCTCTCTTTATTCTCTCTTCAAGTTAATCAGATAAAATATTCACGCAGCTTGTTCCAGAGAAACTGTAAAGAAATGTAAACTCCTCTGTCCTGAAGACGCCAGAAAACTTAGTTCCAGCTTCGCCTTTGACTGTTGCAGAGCGCTGACACTGGAGACTCCTTCCAGAAGTTTTACAGAAACATCTCATTCAAGAAAACTTCATATCAAAAATTTTTAATCGGTTTATCCAAAGGTTGATGTCATCAGTAAACAGAAGATATGGAGTGAGACTTTGAGTTCTGCCAGTTTAATAAAATATGTGATTTGGTATATTTTTGTATATTTTCAAAAAGAATTCAGTTCATCTCTCTCTCTCTCTCTCTCTCTCTCTCTCTCTCTGCCCCCTCTCTCTTTCTCTCTCTGCCCCTCTCTCTCTCTGCCCCCTCTCTCTCTCTCTCTCTCTGCCCCTCTCTTTCTCTCTCTGTCCCCATCTCTCTCTTTCTCTCTCTCCCTCTCTGCCCCCTCTCACTTGCTCTCTCTCTGCCCCTCTCTCTCTGTCCCCCCCATTGTCTCTCTCTGTCCGTCTCTCTCTCTTTGCACCCTCCCCTTCTGTCTGTCTAACAGTGGGTTGTAAACCCTCAAGTGTTCCTTCAGATGTGAACATCTCCTTTCCCCTGAGCAGCTCGTCTCTCATCGTGTCCCCCAGAAACTCCTCGGGTGACGTCTCGCTCTACGCCAACAGCTGTCTCCAGACCCCGGTTGTGTTACGGGACGTGCAGGACGTCTTTTCAGTTCGCTTTGCGATTGCGAACAGCACTGTAACCGCACTGTCCCATATCCCCACCCTGCTAACCCTGGAGCTGGACTCTACAGACAGCGGAGGGTCGCTAATCCTCCAGCTCGACCTCAACATGGTGTGTGCGTGTGTGTGTTGGCCTATTGCGAATGATTGTCACTGCTGTTAGGTGAAACACTGTATGGGGAAATCGATAAGACTGAAGTAATGAATGAAACACTTGGGGTTGTGCTGTTCCATAAAAATAATCAGTGACAGAGTTTCTTATTTTCCTATAACATCAGCGTCTTTTCCAGTGAATTTACAACATTCATTGTTATTGTGGTCTTCTGTCAGACGTTAGGGTTTTTTTGTTCTTGTGCTGCTGTAATTATTTTACAGATCCTCTCTTTTGAGCTTGAGAATGTCACAAAGTGTTTTTATTTATCTTATAAATTTTACATTTTCTGGGTCTAAACGTAGGTTTGTGTGTGTGTGTTTATGTTCCAGTCCTCTGTGATTGGTCCATTTGACAGTGTGAGGGCGTGTCTGACACCTTCTGTTCCTGTTCTGCAACTCAACACCAGCCAGTCATGTGATGCAGGTGTGTTACTACCTCAACACACACACACACACACACACACACAAAATGATCACATGGACATACAGGTAGTCGTCGACTTACGACTGCGTTTGGTTACGACTGACCGGTCGTAAACTGATCTGGTCGTAAGTCGGCCTATGTTAAATGAATGTAAGTATATTGTGATGTGTAATGATATTGTAATCATCTTAAAGTCTTATTTTATCAACATTTTCTTATTTCGGGCGGCACGGTGGTGTAGTGGTTAACGCTGTCGCCTCACAGCAAGAAGGTCCGGGTTCGAGCCCCGTGGCCGGCGAGGGCCTTTCTGTGCGGAGTTTGCATGTTCTCCCCGTGTCCGCATGGGTTTCCTCCGGGTGCTCCGGTTTCCCCCACAGTCCAAAGACATGCAGGTTAGGTTAACTGGTGACTCTAAATTGAGCGTAGGTGTGAATGTGAGTGTGAATGGTTGTCTGTGTCTATGTGTCAGCCCTGCGATGACCTGGCGGCTTGTCCAGGGTGTACCCTGCCTTTCGCCCGTAGTCAGCTGGGATAGGCTCCAGCTTGCCTGCGACCCTGTAGAACAGGATAAAGTGGCTAGAGATAATGAGATGAGATTTTCTTATTTCATTACCTTGGCTCATTATTTGACTTAAGTCAAACACTGCATACTACACTGCGTACAGTACAATTCGTTTAATATGTGCAAAACAAAAAATACGAAATACAGGTGTGAAAAATAGAAAACATTTTAGTTTGAAACATACCAAAATACAAATGTAAAACATAGCAAAATACAAAATTTAGTGACCGCTGGCATCACTGGTGCTTGGCTGTGGGTCGTCTACGTCATCATCAGCTGTTGCAGCGCTCGGGCTGGCAGGAGGATTTGCTCGTTTCATAAACCAGGAGCTGGGGCGGAAACTGTATGGCAGAGTGCGCGAGAGAGACTGCGCATGTGCCTGGAGCTGGGGCGGAAACTGTATGACGGAGTGCGCGAGGGAGCGCAAGAGAGACTGCGCATGTGCCTGGAGCTGGGGCGGAAACTGTTGTACGCGGCGAGAGGCGCTGCCGGGAGCTGGGGCGGAAACTGTCATACGCTCAGCTAGCTCAGCTGGGAAACACTTGCCAGTCATAACCAGACGGTCGTAAAGTCAATCGGTCGTAAGTCGCATAGGTCGTAAGTCGACAACTACCTGTATAAGACTTTTTAAGTAAAAAATTGAGTTGTTTAAAGTTTGTGTGTGTGTGTGTGTGTGTGTGTGTGTGTGTGTGTGGCGTTCCTGGAAGGATATTCACTCCGAATAAACAGTAATGAAACGAAGGCGTTGTTGAGGATTCCCTTTCCTAAAGCAGCAACGTGGTACCTCAGTCTGCAGAGCATCTGTAACAGCAGGTACACACACACACACACACACACACACACACACACACACACACACACAATATTATGCCTTCATGCCCTGAAGCCTATAACCAGTTTAATGGAATTTCCTGAAATGTGTTTGGTCCTGAAATTCCTAACCAGCTTTACTGATAATGAATAATAAATAATTAATTTTTCCAGGAACTCAAGTTGTACTTGAGCTGATAGCCGATCAGGCTTGTAGCACTGAACTGGCTATAAGCCATGTATGACAAGATTGACGAGATTGAAATTTATTTACATTTTTTTTGCAAATTTGATAAATAAAAACTTTATACAAAACATCTGACAAAATAATTTCCGCTTACAAACCAGCGAAATGACAGAAGCAATTTGTGAAAAATGCTATAATAATAATTTTGAAAAATAAAAAAAAGATATGCTCTTACCATCAAATACTTTTATTCAATATTTTGGTGCTTTTTTTTTTTTTTTTGTATTTTTGGGGATTTTTTTTCAAGCAGAGTTTTGATTTTGTCCTCGGTTGGTTCAGCAACACACTCCATGATTTTGTTTTTCTCTACTCACGGTATATGAGCTGATATCCTAGTAGGAGAGTAGCCAATCAGAGCACGCAATTGCTCATATCCAGTGAATGCAGATAGAACTAGACAGGGACACTCTAACGAGTGCAAACCCCGCCTTTTCCCTATTAAAATACATTGGGCGAAAATTTCGAAGTTCTGCCATGACCTTGACCTTTGACCTCCAAAATTTAATGGTTTCCTTCCTGGGTGACTGGCAACACGTACAAAATTTGGTCCAAATCGATCCATTGGTTCTTGAGATATCTTGCAGACACACAGACAGACAGATACACACACACACACACACACAGACTGACGCAGGTGAAAATAATAACCCCTCCGACTACTGTCGGCGGGGTTAATAAAAATCCTATATTTAAATCTAATTATAATAATAATATATATTTATCTCACTCAGCTGCTGAGTTCTGGACTCTGATTGGTCAGAAGGTGTTGCTCTGTAACAGCAGCTCTGACGGTAGCATATATTAATGAGCTCATTCTGATGCGTTGTGGTGTTTTCAGTGTCGTGTGCAGTAACAGCTCGGCTGTGGTGGGCGTGGCAGTGAGTGTGAACGCATGTATTGATGACTGCGGTCCGTACGGAGATTGCAGGCTACTGCGCACACAGAGCTACCTGTACACTGCCTGTGTGTGTAAAACAGGTGACATACACACACACACTCTGTTTGCTCAGAGAGATCATGTGGAAATTAAATCATACATTATTTGTGCTGTCAGCTTCACAGAGGTAGCTTTTGTTGTTCTCTGAAGCTCTGTGTGTGTGCGTGTGTGTGTCTGTACCAGGGTGGTTGGGATGGAGCTGCTCAGATGGCTCGAGCGCTCTGTCGTTCTCTCGGCAGTTAGCCGCAGTGCTTCTGCTCACACTCAGTAACCTGCTGTTCATCCCTCCCATTGTGGTGGCGCTGTACCGAGGCTACCACACCGAGGCCACCGTCTACCTCTTCACCATGTTCTTCTCGACGGTGTGTATCATCCACTGACCCAGTCCCACTAAACACCAATGTGTGTGTGTGTGTGTGTGTGCGCGCGCACGTGTGTGGTTGTGTTTTATTTTGAGTAAAAGTTAATTGTACATGAACATAACTGCTAAAATGTCTACACTTCGCATCTGGAGAGGTTTATGTTGAGTTGAGAATTCAGCGCTGCTCAAGTGTTTCCCATAAATTTATGACTTTAATCTCGGAAATTCAGATTTTTTTTTTTCTTGAAACGTCAGAATCGGAAAGAGTTTTATTGCCAAGTAATTGTTGCAACTACAAGGAATTTGGCTTGGAGTTAAGGTGCTAAATAAATAAACACTAAATAAAGACAGTCTATTTGTAGAATCTGCCCAGATGTGGGTGGAGCACAGAAGTATGGCAGGCTGTTATTAGCTTCAAATTTGCTTTAATTGGCTTTTCAGCACAAATCTTTATGATGGACATTCAGACACACACACACACAGCGTTGTGTTCTTGTCCAAAAATCTCCCTTCCTCTATTCCTCTCACTCCTTTTGTGGGTCAAGAGACACACAAACACACGTTAACTGACAACAGGTGTAGTGATTCGACCACTCACATTCCCTGACTCCGCCCTCCATTCACAGACCGCCGCTCAGCCACGCCCCCGCTGCCACACTATTCTAATAAAGGAGCGACATAAAAATAGTCTAAGATATTAAGAAATAAGAACGAAATAAACAAGATAAAAATAAGGTAAAATAAATAAGCAAACGTGCAAATCAGGCAAACAATAAGATAAAATAAATTCCCCTCCTCTAGGTCTGTATTTTTTATTTCTAAACTTTGGCCCGAATACGCCGTTGTAAGTTTGAGTTCAAGTGAACTGTGACTTTTTAAGCACATCAGAAATGTTTAGTGATATGATAACTACAGGTTTTTATTTGTTTTATTTTTTTTAATAAATGGATCATGTTCAGTATGAGAGGTTTCTGTCCTTCACAGCTTGCTCACAAACCTGGTGTGTGTGTGTGTGTGTGTGTGTGTGTGTGTGTGCGTGCGCACAGTTTTATCATGCATGTGATCAGCCCGGCGTGACGGTGCTCTGCATCATGGACTATGACACACTGCAGTTCTGTGACTTCCTGGGCTCAGTGGTGGCCGTGTGGGTGACCATCGTCTGCATGGCACGACTGAAGGACACACTGAAATACGTAGGTGTTTAATACATTCAAATCAATGGGGCTTTTTTTTGGTATTACACTTGATTTTCTTGGATTAAAATCTTAAACAGTGGTGCTTGAAAGTTTGTGAACCCTTTAGAATTTTCTATATTTCTGCATAAATATGACCTAAAACATCATCAGATTTTCACACAAGTCCTAAAAGTAGATAAAGAGAACCCAGTTAAACACATGAGACACAAATATTATACTTGGTCATTTATTTATTGAGGAAAATGATCCAATATTACATATCTGTGAGTGGCAAAAGTATGTGAACCTTTGCTTTCAGTATCTGGTGTGACCCCCTTGTGCAGCAATAACTGCAACTAAACGTTTGCGGTAACTGTTGATCAGTCCTGCACACCGGCTTGGAGGAATTTTAGCCCATTCCTCCGTACAGAACAGCTTCAACTCTGGGATGTTGGTGGGTTTCCTCACATGAACTGCTCGCTTCAGGTCCTTCCACAACATTTTGATTGGATTAAGGTCAGGACTTTGACTTGGCCATTCCAAAACATTAACTTTATTCTTCTTTAACCATTCTTTGGTAGAACGACTTGTGTGCTTAGGGTCGTTGTCTTGCTGCATGACCCACCTTCTCTTGAGATTCAGTTCATGAACAGATGTCCTGACATTTTCCTTTAGAATTCGCTGGTATAATTCAGAATTCATTGTTCCATCAATGATGGCAAGCCGTCCTGGCCCCGATGCAGCAAAACAGGCCCAAACCATGATACTACCACCACCATGTTTCACAGATGGGATAACGTTCTTATGCTGGAATGCAGTGTTTTCCTTTCTCCAAACATAACGCTTCTCATTTGAACTAAAAAGTTCTATTTTGGTCTCATCTGTCCAGAAAGCTTTTTTCCAATAGCCTTCTGGCTACGTGATCTTTAGCAAACTGCAGACGAGCAGCAGTGTTCTTTTTGGAGAGCAACCCTGCCATGCACACCATTGTTCAGTGTTCTCCTGATGGTGGACTCATGAACGTTAACATTAGCCAATGTGAGAGAGGCCTTCAGTTGCTTAGAAGTTACCCTGAGGTCCTTTGTGACCTCGCCGACTATTACACGCCTTTCTCTTGGAGTGATCTTTGTTGGTCGACCACTCCTGGGGAGGGTAACAATGGTCTTGAATTTCCTCCATTTGTACACAATCTGTCTGACTGTGGATTGGTGGAGTCCAAATGCTTTAGAGATGGTTTTGTAACCTTTTCCAGTCTGATGAGCATCAACAACATTTTTTCTGAGGTCCCTGTTCTTTAAATAAAACAGGGTGCCCACTCACACCTGATTGTCATCCCATTGATTGATTGAAAACACGTGACTCTAATTTCACCTTCAAATTAACTGCTAATCCTAGAGGTTCACATACTTTTGCCACTCACAGATATGTAATATTGAATCATTTTCCTCAATAAATAAATGACCAAGTATAATATTTTTGTCTCATTTGTTTAACTGGGTTCTCTTTATCTACTTTTAGGACTTGTGTGAAAATCTGATGTTTTAGGTCATATTTATGCAGAAATATAGAAAATTCTAAAGGGTTCACAAACTTTCAAGCACCACTGTAGAACACTCTGAGGGCTTACATTCTCATATTTTCTCCTGGCTCCTTGTTTGTTTGTTTGTGTTTACGATAATACTGATGTAACCCGGTGTAGGGGTGGGCAAAAATATCGATACGGCGATATATCGCGATACTTTGTCTTCCGATTCAATATCGATACTCAAAATTTGAATATCGATATTTTTTCAAATAATAAATCATGTTTCAGACGGGTTGTAAATCCAGTACGACTTCCGCACCTCCGCTCCGCGAGGTGTCGCTGTGCCGCTACCTCACTGCAAGGCACTCTTTGTCTTCTCTTTTTTCCCCGGCGGTTGCAGTGAGGAAAAAAACAAGCAAGCATGGCTGTTAACATAAACCTAGAGACGCTGCCGAACTTTAAGGCAGATGTTTGGAGGCACTTTGGATTCCAAAGGAAAGGAGAAAAAAACAGTGAGCTGGACAAAGAGTACACACTTTGCAAAACCTGTTTCGCTCCAATTAGATATTCAGGTAACACAATAAACTTGCAAACTTACTTAGCACGACACCACCCCGACATATTAGCTCAGCCGGAGCCACCGAAACCCAACCCGAAGCAAACTACACTGGACAGCGCCAAAGTCCTCCCATCTACTTCAGTGATGTGTGACTTACTGTAACTGTGAACTTAATTTTGTCATTTAAGGCCAAAGGCAAGAAGCTGCACTTTATTTTGCATTTTCAGTTTTAGTGTGTGTGAGACACTGCATTTTATTTTGAGTATTTCCTCTAAGTTCAGAAGAAACATGATTCACTGAGGTTTCAATTCAGTTTCAGTGTGTGGACACTGACCCACACTGCACTATGTTTCATAATTGTGCTCAGGGAGATTAAGATGCACACTTCACTTTTCAATGTTTCAGACAGTGTGTTGTTCCTGCAAATATGTTGTAACTTGCGCTTGTATAGTTACAATAAAATGGCATGGATAATTTGAATTACATTGTTTTGACTCAGTTTGTCCCATGAATTATCACTATCATCTGATGTACATGCAACTTGGATTTTAAGATGCATAATGCATTTTACATTTTTTCAATGAACTATGTAGAATATCGCAATATATCGCAAAATTTTGATATCGCAATATTGTATCGTATCGTGACTCAAGTATCGTGATGCATATTGTATCGTGAGGTCCTTGGCAATACCCACCCCTAACCCGGTGTCTCCTTACTGATAAAGTCCAATGCTGCAGCAAGAAAATGTGTGATTTTAGAAAATAAAAGTAGACTTGGTGTAAATTTCCTTCATGGTAACACATGTCTCCTGTCCTCCAGGTCTTCTTCTTGGGTGGGGCACTCCTTATTGCCATGGCGATGCAGCTGGACCGCAGAGGTTTGTGGAACCTTCTAGGTCCTGTGCTGTTTGCGTTAGCCATCATGTTAACTGCTTGGGTAAGTTTTCATCATCTGATCATCTTTAGATTGAGACTCCAGCAGTCAGTGGTGCTGTGGTGTCAGTACTGACATCATCTCCACATCTTCATGTCCATCGTGATGATTATTTTTTACAGATTTATCGGGGTGTAAAACGTCGTCAGTGTTATCCACCCACATGGAAGCGCTGGGTTTTCTTCCTGATTCCCGGCATCATATCGGCACTCATCGGCCTGTGTGTGTACGTCTTCGCTCAGACAGACAACAACTACTACTACACACACTCTATCTGGCACATCATGGTAGCCACCAGTGTGGTGTTTCTCCTGCCACCGCGTGAGAAGAGCATGCCGCCCTGGGGTTGGACACACAAAATCTGTGGATATAAAATCTGCCTCAATGAGAAGGAAGAGCTTCACATTGTCTCCTAAACACACACACACACACGACATGCTGGACATTTGAACCAATGCTGTGTAATGGTCAGCTTCACACATGGATTGTGTTGCTGATTGGGGACGGGGTTTGATTTCACTCAGCCATCTTTGAGTGGAGATGAGAAAGTTACATGTTACCAAAAAAACCCAAAACAACCAAAGCCACAACACAAATACAACAGCAAGTCAGAAAACGTTAAATTGTGAAACACAACATGAGCTCTGAACAGAAAGGGGCGGGCCTTACTGAGTATGACTTGCTTGCTGCTGACTGGACACGGTGTATCACATGACAATCACAGACTATCACAGTCTGTTATTAAGTTGAATACAAAGTTCCAGTACGGAGGAAGTCTTCACTGTGAACAGCCCGATTTCCTTTCAGCAGAATTTCCGCATTCGTATTCTCGTATTAACCTCCTAGGGCTTAGCGGTCACATGCGTGGACAGCACTTTATGGAAATTCGGAACAAGAATCCACATATGTGGACATACTTTTTCTTTAAAAGCACATCTTATCAAAAGATGATGCTTAGTTTTTATTCTAATCAGGTTCTAATAAGCCCAAATAGCAAAGAGAAATAAAAAATGCATGTAAAAAAAACAGCTCGGGCCTTAGGAGGTTAATGTGTGGAAAGTTTATAGCAAATACGAACCAAAAAGTAAAAACCTTAAAAGTGTGAAATAAATGAGAGAAAAAGTAGAAATATGTGCTCCTCTTCTGTCGTTCTCCTTAACCTTAAACCTGATAGTTATTTTTATTCAATAAAGGAAATTAAAAATAAAGTATGAATGCACTAAAAGCTTCAGTAGATTTCCTGTGACACATCCTCCAGCCAATCAGGAACAAGCATGTGCTGTGGGACCACCCCTTTCTGTTTTGAGTGAAAATCGATGTGTTTTTGTTATTGTTGTTTTGTTTTTGGTAAGCTGTAATACAGTAAAGGGTGTGGCTGAGGTGGAACAGTGTGACATCACCGTGGATGGAAACGAGTTTTTATAATAATTTTATAATCAGATTTGGAACTCGTACGAAAATCATACACCGAGTTCCTGCAGTATGATTTATACGCTGGTTCACTCTGAGTCTCAGACACAACCAGGAGCACTTCATTATTTACATTAATACCATTACTGTGGCCAGTGAGAGTATATACACTGTACACTCGTGACAATCAAATATGTTTAATATCTATTCAGGATTGTCATTAAATCATAAAGCAGCTTTAATCCCTTTAAAAATAAAGGAAAAATGGTACTTGATAAGGCACTTTTATAAATTATACATGAAATTTTGGTTGAGAGTGTATTTTTTTTTGTGTGTGTGTGTGTGAGAGAGAGAGACCTTTATTCTCTGGGTTTCTTGGTTCACTTATGTTGTACTTTTTATTGTCTTTGTGGTTCTGAATCTGGCATTAAGGGGTATGGACCTCTTCAGCACTTCACTGCAGTTTTGTGTGTGTGTGCATGTGTGCGTGATGATTAATCAGTAGTTAATAAGGGCCTGGGTTCTGCAGAGAATAATATAATTAAAATATTGTATTAATAAATTGTTCTTTTCTGTTCTAAGTTTGAAATTTGTTTTGTAAGCACTTTTTAAAACTGATTAGTCTTAATAAAATGATTTACTTCATTCTGTATCATAAAAGTCCTTTTTCATCACAAGATCTCAGATTCTTTAAGATATTTTGTCTTCATAAATAAAACCTGTATTTGGTTTGTTCTTTACTTTCATGTTTGTATGGAAATAAGCTTGTGGGTGGTTCAAGTATCTTAAAGACCACGTCACAGTTTTAATGCCATCCCCCCGTCGGGCTTCTGTATCCGCAGCTCCCTCAGAGGAGAAGTGAAGGACATGAGAACTGAGGGTCTTTATCTCCGAAAACAAACTCTACACTTAGTGTTTTGTTGGACGCAATGAATGAAGGCCAAACTATCTGATAGCGTTCATACAAACTTCAGCTCCACTGAGGGTCAGAAAGTCTCCCAGAAAATCCTCCACCAGGTGAATATTTCATAAACAGGACAGAATTCATGACCAGGAGAACGAGAGGATGTGCAGATTGTGCTTTATTCTGTGATTTATGAGGAGAGAGGTCCAGGAGAAAAAATAACACTGACATGTTGGAACAATGTGTTCAGGACACGTTATAGCAGAATCCAGATGATGGAGTACAGTCAACTGCAGATAGTGTAAGTTGTTATCTGAATGTTATTAGAGCTGCAGGACTTGAGATGTTTTCTGGATGAACGTGCTCTTGGTCTTGATTAAGGGCGCCTGTGAGACTTCAACAGTCAGATAAGTTTACTGTCAGACAGTCTGTGTGACGGAGGTCTAATAAACCTGGGTATTGCAGCTAGTGTATCTGTACATGTACAACCCTGATTCCAAAAAAGTTGGGACAAAGTACAAATTGTAAATAAAAACGGAATGCAATGATGTGGGAGTTTCAAAATTCCATATTTTATTCAGAATAGAACATAGATGACATATCAAATGTTTAAACTGAGAAAATGTATCATTTAAAGAGAAAAATTAGGTGATTTTAAATTTCATGACAACACATCTCAAAAAAGTTGGGACAAGGCCATGTTTACCACTGTGAGACATCCCCTTTTCTCTTTACAACAGTCTGTAAACGTCTGGGGACTGAGGAGACAAGTTGCTCAAGTTTAGGGATAGGAATGTTAACCCATTCTTGTCTAATGTAGGATTCTAGTTGCTCAACTGTCTTAAGTCTTTTTTGTCGTATCTTCCGTTTTATGATGCGCCAAATGTTTTCTATGGGTGAAAGATCTGGACTGCAGGCTGGCCAGTTCAGTACCCAAACCCTTCTTCTACGCAGCCATGATGCTGTAATTGATGCAGTATGTGGTTTGGCATTGTCATGTTGGAAAATGCAAGGTCTTCCCTGAAAGAGACGTCGTCTGGATGGGAGCATATGTTGCTCTAGAACCTGGATATACCTTTCAGCATTGATGGTGTCTTTCCAGATGTATAAGCTGCCCATGCCACATGCACTAATGCAACCCCATACCATCAGAGATGCAGGCTTCTGAACTGAGCGCTGATAACAACTTGGGTCGTCCTTCTCCTCTTTAGTCCGAATGACACGGCGTCCCTGATTTCCATAAAGAACTTAAAATTTTGATTCGTCTGACCACAGAACAGTTTTCCACTTTGCCACAGTCCATTTTAAATGAGCCTCAGCCCAGAGAGGACGTCTGCGCTTCTGGATCATGTTTAGATACGGCTTCTTTTTTGAACTATAGAGTTTTAGCTGGCAATGGCGGATGGCACGGTGAATTGTGTTCACAGATAATGTTCTCTGGAAATATTCCTGAGCCCATTTTGTGATTTCCAATACAGAAGCATGCCTGTATGTGATGCACTGCCGTCTAAAGGCCCCGAAGATCACGGGCACCCAGTATGGTTTTCCGGCCTTGACCCTTACACACAGAGATTCTTCCAGATTCTCTGAATCTTTTGATGATATTATGCACTGTAGATGATGATATGTTCAAACTCTTTGCAATTTTACACTGTCGAACTCCTTTCTGATATTGCTCCACTATTTGTCGGCGCAGAATTAGGGGGATTGGTGATCCTCTTCCCATCTTTACTTCTGAAAGCCGCTGCCACTCCAAGATGCTCTTTTTATACCCAGTCATGTTAATGACCTATTGCCAATTGACCTAATGAGTTGCAATTTGGTCCTCCAGCTGTTCCTTTTTTGTACCTTTAACTTTTCCAGCCTCTTATTGCCCCTGTCCCAACTTTTTTGAGATGTGTTGCTGTCATGAAATTTCAAATGAGCCAATATTTGGCATGAAATTTCAAAATGTCTCACTTTCGACATTTGAAATGTTCTCTATGTCCTATTGTGAATACAATATCATTTTTTGAGATTTGTAAATTATTGCATTCCGTTTTTATTTACAGTTTGTACTTTGTCCCAACTTTTTTGGAATCGGGGTTGTAGGTGATAACGTACTAAATCAGAGGCTACAGCACAAGTCAATATACAAGAATAAAATATCATCAGAGTGCGTCTTCCATCTGTGACGTTATCGTGGTGAATCATGAAGCTGAGTAAGAATCAAGCCCTTGCTGGTTTGGCCCCCGTGTCATGTCGATCAGTGAGTCATTTCATGCTGCGATCCGATTGGTTGGTTAGTAGACACAGGTCATAGCAGCAGTCACACATGAGATGGTCATCTAAAACTTCTGACACTCAGAATTTTGTCCCAGATTATCTTTGGTCACAAGACCGTCACAACAGCCACTCTGAACCACGGTGTGACACGTGACTGCTTTTGGAGCCACACCAAAGATATCGCTGCATTTCTTTCACTTTGACGATCTTTCATCTGGGATGGCCCAAAATCTCACAGTGATTATATACCCAGTGTCAGAGTTTGTGCAAATAACATGTCTTTTTTTCATGTGAAGAACTAATTCCACACAAATTACTGGATGAGTCTGTAAATGAAGCTGACTAACTGAAGTAAAGACCGAGAAAAGGATTCGATGATTTTCAGTCTTGGTCTCGACTCGATCTCGGTTTGAACCTGACTGTGACGGTCCTGACGCCAGCGTTAATCATTTGAAGTGAATCTTAGAAACGTTCATACAGCTATAGAAGCTTTGATTAGTAACAGTTTTACACTTTAATAATAAACCTCAACAGTTTGGGCTTTATTTCAGAGACGGAGTGTCTGCTGGCTAACATTGACCTGTTGCTATTTTTGTTGGTCACGAGTCAATTTTATTTCTTTGTCATTTGCATGCAATTTCTTCTTTTCCTCGACAGTAATGATGTGGGTGAGGCTCTGCACAGATCCGCTACTCTACTGCTATAAAAAAAATTATGTTCCCACTGATGGGATTTTTAACAACCTGATTTTGTGGATGGTCACCTTTAACCACAGGCCACTTCAACATACGGAATTCTTTTATCTCTAAAAACACGGCCCTCCGCCTGAGACTCACACACTTCAGTGCCTCCTTTATGAAGAATCAGTTTTGGTGAAATTCTACATGCAGAGAAGGATTAGATAAAACTCTTATTCGGGTATTTAATGTGAATTAAACGATGCCCAGTACAGAGTAATATAATGAAAAAAATTAAAAATGATGAATAATACATGCTGTTTAGTTTATGAATCAATGTGAAATCAAACAAATAAACTGAGATAAGGTCAGAATAACAGTGTCATGTGATTTAATGCATATTATTAAGTATTGCTAGATCAGAGTCAGAAGTAATTAGATATATGATTAAATAAGCAGTATTTTATATTTCAGGAACCTACATGGAGGTAAATATTGAATAAATTCAGCCTCTGTGTGTGTGAGTGGGTGAGAGAGAGAGAGAGAGAGAGATTAAATCTGTGAAGCAGTTCCAGGATTGGTCTTTCCACTGTCGTCTCCTGTTTGTACCAGAGCAGGTGCATAGCTTGAATTTCGCTGACGACGCATACACGGGAACACACTACACACACACACACATGCACAGTGTCTAAGTGGATTCCTTGTTTCAGACTAATATTAAATTTTTGAGGTGTGTGTGTGTGTACCTCTTCTTTGTTTCCTGTGGTACCACAGCTTTTGTTACCAAGCTCTTGTACTGTTCAGACTTTAGGTAGCGAGTGTACGAGTCCTGCGCACGCACACACACACACACACACACACATATATACAGTAAGTACACAGTGATGTGTATTGTTCCAGTTAATATTTCCTGTGTTGTGATGTTTCTCCTGTGCTCAGTACCTCTGCGTGTGTGTGTATGACTGAGCTGTAGGGTAAAGGTCTTACCTTCTTCATGAGGACATAGATGTGCATCTGTGCTCCATCAAAGATGAAGTGATTTGGGTTCTTCATTCCGTCCAGAGTGATGGCCATTGTCTTACCGTCAATGTTGATTGAGTTTGCAGCTCCGGGAGCAAGGTACTGCCTGTGGAGAGCAGCTCAGCTCAAGAAACAAACAAACAAACACACACTGAACCCTGCAAACCCAAACTGCACTGCTGTTTATTACTGCACTTCCACTCGGCTTCTGTAGACACCACAAACTAATACTGTTTTCATCACAAACAATATAAATTTCATTTCTTGTGATCATTTATGACTCAATGAATGCTGCAGTGCTAAGAGGAGGCTAACAGAAAGCTAGCTTGAGGCTTATACAAAGCTAACACAGGTCTAACGTGGGGCTACATGAAGCTCTCTGTGGTGAAAACAACAGAAAGTCTTTTGTGGACAGGGTGTGGAGAGTCTGTGTTACATTTTCCATCATTTTAATTTCCCTGAGGGAACCCGTCCAAAGGGATCAATAAAGTTCTATCTAATCTAATCTAATCTAATCTAATCTAATCTAATCTAATCTAATCTAATCTAATCTAATCTAATCTAATCTAATCTAATCTAATCTAATCTAATCTAATCTAATCTAATCTAATCTAATCTAATCTTTCATTTACTTTAGTAACTTCAGTCACATGTTTCATTTTAGTCATTTTATAATCATTTTAAATACTTTGTGATTCTGAAAATATCAAATAAAAGGAGTTCTCTAGATGGAATTTTGGCCAAAGTCGCCCACTGCCAAAAGAATTCTCACTAATTCCTCCGACTCGTGAAGGACTTCTGACCAATTCCCCTGACTCCTGAAGGAATTCTCACCAATTCCCCCACTCCTGAAGGAATTCTCACCAATTACCCCCACTCCTGAAGGAACTCTCACCAATTCCCCCCACTCCTGAAGGAATTCTCACCAATTCCCCTCACTCCTGAAGGAATTCTGACCAATTCCCTCCACTCCTGAAAGAATTCTGACCAATACCCCCCAATCCTGAAGGACTTCTGACCAAATCCCCCCACTCATGAAGGAATTCTCAGCAATTCCTCTCAGTCCTGAAGGAATTCTCACCAATTCCCCTCAGTCCTGAAGGAATTTTCACCAATTACTCTCACTCCTGAAGGAATTCTCACCAAATCCTCTCACTCCTGAAGGAATTCTGACCAATTCCCCCAACTCCTGAAGGAATTCTGCCCAATTCCCCCACTCCTGAAGGAATTCTGCCCAATTCCCTCACTCCTGAGGGAATTCTCACCAAGTCCTCTCACTCGTGAAGGAATTCTCACCAAGTCCCCTCACTCCTGAAGGAATTCTGCCCAATTCCCACACTCCTGAAGAAATTCTGCCCAAGTCCCCAAACTCCTGAAGGAATTCTGCCCAATTCATCTCACTCCTGAAGTAATTCTCACAAATTCCCCCCATTCATGAAGGAATTCTGACCAATTCCCTCATCTCCTGAAGGAATTCTCACCAATTCCCCTCAGTCCTGAAGGAATTCTCACCAATTCCTCCCACTCATGAAGGGATACTCATTAATTCCCCCACACTACTGAAGGAATTCTCACCAATTACTCTCAATCCTGAAGGAATTCTGACTAATTCCCCTCACTCCTGAAAGAATTCTTACCAATTCCCCCCACTCATGAGGGAATTCTCACCAATTGCTCTCATTTCTGAAGAAATTCTGCCCAATTCCACCCACTCCAGAAGCAATTCTCACCAATTCTCCTCACTCTTGAAGCAATTCTCATCAATTCCCCTCACTCCTGAAGGAATTCTGCCCAATTCCCCACTCCTGAAGGAATTCTGCCCAATTCCCCAACACCTGAAGGAATTCTCACCAATTCCCCGTCCTCCTGAAGGAATTCTGCCCAATTCCCCTCACTCTTGAAGCAATTCTCACCAATTCCCCTCACTCCTGAAGGAATTCTGCCCAATTCCCCCAACTCCTGAAGGAATTCTCACCAATTCCCCATCCTCCTGAAGGAATTCTGACCAATTTTCCCCTCACTCCTGAAGGAAATCTGCCCAATTCCCTCAACTCCTGAAGGAATTCTCACCAATTCCCCTCACTCCTGAAGGAATTCTCACCAATTCCCCCAACTCCTAAAGGAATTTTCACCAATTCCCCTCACTCCTGAAGGAATTCTCACCAATTCCCCTCACTCCTGAAGGAATTCTGCCCAATTCCTCCAACTCCTAAAGGAATTCTCACCAATTCCCCTCACTCCTGAAGAAATTCTCACCAATTCCCCCCACTCCTGAAAGAATTCTCACCAATTCCCCCCACTCCTGAAGGAATTCTGCCCAATTCCCCCAACTCCTGAAGGAATTCTCACCAATTCCCCATCCTCCTGAAGGAATTCTGACCAATTTTCCCCACCCCTGAAGGAATTCTACCCAATTCCCCTCACTCCTGAAGGAATTCTCACCAATTCCCCCAACTCCTGAAGGAATTCTCACCAATTCCCCTTCCTCCTGAAGGAATTCTGACCAATTTTCCCCACTCTTGAAGGAATTCTCACCAATTCCCCCAACTCCTGAAGGAATTCTCACCAATTCCCCTCACTCCTGAATGAATTCTGCCCAATTCCCCTCACTCTTGAAGCAATTCTCACCAATTCCCCTCACTCTTGAAGCAATTCTCACCAATTCTCCTCACTCCTGAAGGAATTCTGCCCAATTCCCCCAGCTCCTAAAGGAATTCTCACCAATTCCCCATCCTCCTGAAGGAATTCTGACCAATTTTCCCCACTCCTGAAGGAATTCTGCCCAATTCCCCCAACTCCACAAGGAACTCTCACCAATTCCCCTCACTCCTGAAGAAATTCTCACCAATTCCCCCCACTCCTGAAGGAATTCTCACCAATTCCCCCAAGTCCTGAAGGAATTCTCACCAATTCCCCCAACTCCTGAAGGAATTCTCACCAATTCCCCCAACTCCACAAGGAACTCTCACCAATTCCCCTCACTCCTGAAGAAATTCTCACCAATTCCCCCCACTCCTGAAGGAATTCTCACCAATTCCCCCCACTCCTGAAGGAATTCTCACCAAATCCTGTAACTCCTGAAGGAATTCTGACCAATTCCCCCACTCCTGAAGGAATTCTGCCCAATTCCCCCACTCCTGAAGGAATTCTCACCAATTCCCACACTCCTGAAGAAATTCTGCCCAAGTCCCCAAACTCCTGAAGGAATTCTGCCCAATTCATCTCACTCATGAAGGAATTCTGACCAATTCCCCCAACTCCTGAAGGAATTCTCACCAATTCCCCTCAGTCCTGAAGGAATTCTCACCAATTCCTCCCACTCATGAAGGGATTATCATTAATTCCCCCACACTACTGAAGGCATTCTCACAAATTACTCTCAATCCTGAAGGAATTCTGACCAATTCCCCTCACTCCTGAAGGAATTCTTACCAATTCCTCTCCTTTCTGAAGAAATTCTGCCCAATTCCACTCACTCCTGAAGTAATTCTCACCAATTCCCCACTCCTGAAGGAATTCTGCCCAATTCCCCTCAGTCTTGAAGCAATTCTCACCAATTCCCCTCACTCCTGAAGGAATTCTGCCCAATTCCCCTCACTCCTGAAGGAATTCTGCCCAATTCCCCCAACTCCTGAAGGAATTCTCACCAATTCCCCTTCCTCTTGAAGGAATTCTGACCAATTCCCCAAACTCCTGAAGGAATTCTCACCAATTCCCCCAACTCCTGAAGGAATTCTCACCAATTTCCCCCACTCCTGAAGGAATTCTCACCAATTCCCCCAACTCCTGAAGGAATTCTCACCAATTCCCCCTACTCCTGAAGGAATTCTCACCAATTCCCCCCACTCCTGAAGGAATTCTCACCAATTCCCCCAAATCCTGAAGGAATTCTCACCAATTCCCCCAAATCCTGAAGGAATTCTCACCAATTCCCCCCACTCCTGAAGGAATTCTCACCAATTCCCCTCACTCCTGAAGGAATTCTGCCCAATTCCCCCAACTCCTGAAGGAATTCTCACCAATTCCCCCAACTCCTGAAGGAATTCTTACCAATTCCCCCAAGTCCTGAAGGAATTCTCACCATTTTCCCCTCAGTCTTGAAGGAATTCTCACCAATTCCTCTCACTCCTGAAGGAATTCTGACCAATTCACCCAAATCCTGAAGAAATTCTGCCCAATTCCCCTACTCCTGAAGGAATTCTGCCCACTTCCTCTCACTTCTGAAGCAATTCTGACCAATTCCCTTACTCCAGAGGGAATTCTCACCAATTCCTCTCACTCCTGAAGGAATTATCACCAATTCCCCTCACTCCTGAAGGAATTCTGCCCAATTCCCACACTCCTGAAGAAATTCTACCCAAGTCCCCAAACTCCTGAAGGAATTCTGCCCAATTCATCTTACTCCTGAAGTAATTCTCACAAATTCCTCCCATTCATGAAGGAATTCTGACCAATTCCCCAACTCCTGAAGGAATTTTCACCAATTCCTCTCACTCCTGAAGGAATTCTCACCAATTCCCCTCACTTCTGAAGGAATTCTCACCAATTCCCACACTCCTGAAGAAATTCTGCCCAAGTCCCCAAACTCCTGAAGGAATTCTGCCCAATTCATCTCACTCCTGAAGTGATTCTCACAAATTCCCCCCATTCATGAAGGAATTCTCACCAATTCCTCCCACTCATGAAGGGGTTCTCGTTAATTCCCCCACACTACTGAAGGAATTCTCACCAATTACTCTTACTCCTGAAGGAATTCTGACCAATTCCCCTCACTCTTGAAGCAATTCTCACCAATTCCCCTCACTCCTGAAGGAATTCTGCCCAATTCCCCTCACTCCTGAAGGAATTCTCACCAATTCCCCCCACTCCTGAAGGAATTCTCACCAATTCCCCCCACTCCTGAAGGAATTCTCACCAATTCCCCTCACTCCTGAAGGAATTCTCACCAATTTCCCCAACTCCTGAAGGAATTCTCACCAATTTCCCCCACTCCTGAAGGAATTCTCACCAATTCCCCCAAGTCCTGAAGGAATTCTCACCAATTCCCCCAACTCCTGAAGGATTTCTCACCAATTCCCCTCAGTCCTGAAGGAATTCTCACCAATTCCTCTCACTCCTGAAGGAATTCTCACTGAATCCTCTCACTCCTGAAGGAATTCTCACCAATTCCCACAACTCCTGAAGGAATTCTGCCCAATTCCCCCGCTCCTCAAGGAATTCTCACCAATTCCCACACTCCTGAAGAAATTCTGCCCAATTCCCCCCACTCATGAAATAATTCTCACCAATTCCTCTCACTCCTAAAGGAATTCTGCCCAATTCCCTCGACTCTTTTAGGAATTCTCACCAATTCCTCCCACTCCTGAAGGAATTCTCACCAATTCCCCCCACTCATGAAAGAATTCTCACCAATTCCCCTCACTCCTGAAGGAATTCTCACCAATTCCCCCCACTCCTGAAGGAATTCTCACCAATTCCCCTCACTCCTGAAGGAATTCTGACCAATTTCTCTCACTCCTGAAGGATATCTGACCAATCCCCCCAGTCCTGAAGGAATTCTCACCAATTGTCCTTCACTCCTGAAGGAATTCTTACCAATTCGCCCCCACTCCTGAAAGAATTCTGACTATATAAGCCAAAGTTGAACATGCCAGTTCTGCTGTCTGATGATTATGGGCTGGAAAAACCTTGCCTTCTCTGTATTATAGTTCTGTTCTGTCTTGACATTTAGCTTTACATCTACATCTGTGAGTTGTGTGAGGATGTCCTACTTGTAAATCTCATCCATTTTCTCTGGGATTTTGGAAGTTTCTCCATGCCGCATTTCCTGACACTCCTGCCAGAAATACAGGTTCTCCGCTGACAGAAAAGACAGAGAGAAAGGGAAAAGTGAAGGAATAAACAAGAAGTGAAATGATGAAAGAAGTCCCAGATGTCTGGGAAAACATCCACAAAAATATATTTAAAAACATTTTTTTCCAAATTTTGGGGAGTTTTTCTCCAGTTAGTTAATATTTAATTTTGTCATGTTTCAGGGTTTTTGTTGGAGTGATTCATGGCTCAGCTTTATTAATACATTTAAATAAATGAAGTGAAATGAAGTTGTCCATCAACCTTCAAATATTTCCTATGTACTTTATATTCCTTTGTGTGTGTGTGTGTGTGTGTGTACCACTGAACTCTTTCTCCAGGTAAGTGAGAAATTCTTTTCTGCCCATTGGGTCGTTCAGCAACTCCAGGAAGCTAAAGCCCCATCGCTCCACACGGAGCTTAGTCGGCATGGCAACCCTGATCAATAAAATCATGTGTTAATACATGACGTTCTTTATTATAAACTCAACTCAACTCATTATCTCTAGCCGCTTTATCCTTCTACAGGGTCGCAGGCAAGCTGGAGCCTATCCCAGCTGACTACGGGCGAAAGGCGGGGTACACCCTGGACAAGTCGCCAGGTCATCACAGGGCTGACACATAGACACAGACAACCATTCACACTCACATTCACACCTACGGTCAATTTAGATTCACCAGTTAACCTAACCTGCATGTCTTTGGACTGTGGGGGAAACCGGAACACCCGGAGGAAACCCACGCGGACACGGGGAGAACATGCAAACTCCACACAGAAAGGCCCTCGCCGGCCGCGGGGCTCAAACCCAGGACCTTCTTGCTGTGAGGCGACAGCGCTAACCACTACACCACCGTGCCGCCCCTTATTATAAACTATAAACGAGAAATTCTCACTTATGCTATAAAACAGATAGATGCTTCACACTAGCAAGGGGCAGTGTTTATTGAATAAGAACTCATTACAGTTCTTCGGTTCAGAGCTTTTTTTTCGCCTGAGTCTCACTTTACATCAGCTTAAAGTTTCACTAATCCACTTGCTAGTGTGTGTGTGTGTGTGTGTGTGTTTATAGACTCACATGTCGGAGTTGATATTCCACAACATGGTGTCATCTGTGATCCAGGGGTTGCTGGGAAGGCAACCTTGCATTATGGGGTCATGGTCCAGGTACTGGGCACTGTACTTAACAAAACTGTACACACACACACACACACACACACACACACACACACACATTATGCTCTGTTGTATCCTACATAGAAGATCCATTAGTCACAGCTGGAATGAAAGAAGACGGCAAGCAGAAGGTATAAAACAGTAAGGACAGACACACACACACACACACATCACTATCCTTCTGAGGACCTTCTGTTGACATAATTATTAATGCAGGTACAGTGTTTTGCAAAAGTATCCATCCCCCTTGGTGTTTGTCCTGTTTTGTCGCATTACAAGCTGGAATTAAAATGGATTTTTGGAGGGTTAGCACCATTTGATTGACACAACATGCCTACCACTTTAAAGGTGCAGATTGTTTTTTTTTTTTAATTGTGACACAAACAATAATTAAGATGAAAAAAAAACAGAAATCTGGAGTGGGCATAGGTATTCAATTCCTCTCATATGCAACTCCTAAATAAGAGCTGGTCCAACCAATTCACTTCATAAGTCACATAATTATTTAATTAAGATCCACCTGTGTGCAATCAAAGTGTCACATGATCTATCACATGATGTCTGTATAAATCAACCTGTTCTGGAAGGACCCTGACTCTGCAACATGACTAAGCAAGCAACATGAACACCAAGGAGCCTCCAAACAGGTCAGAGACAAAGTCGTGAAGAAGTATAGCTCAGGGTTGGGTTATAAAAAATATCCCAAACTTTGAATATCCCAGGGAGCACCATTAAATCCATTATAGCAAAATGAAAAGAATATGGCACCACTACAAACCTGACAAGAGAAGGCCGCCCACCAAAATTCACAGACCAGGCAAGGAGGGCATTAATCAGAGATGCAACAAAGACACCAAAGATAACACTGAAGAAGCTGCAAAGATCCACAGCAGAGATGGGAGTATCTGTCCATAGGACCATTTTAAAGGGCATATTCTGAACCAATTTTGTTTTTTTTTATCTGAAAGTATGTCCCTTTACACACTCATCCAGAAGGGTAATTTTGCACAAGGCCATCTGTCTACAGCAGAAAAAAATAAAATAACAAAACGCATCTGGAAAAATCCCAAGGGAGTCTGGAGCCAGAATCGTGACGTTATCTGCGGAAGCGCGAGCAGGATGCGCAAGCTTTGCACGGTTTAAATGCACAGTCTGTGTAGACCAAATGCTCCCATTTCTCTCTCATTGTCCGGGCTTTTGGGAAACGATGAGTACTAATCCCATCAAGATTGGTGTTGCTACAACCTCCTACGATACATCTGTTAACCATTTTAATAATTACGCGATAACGTTGAAGAAATTTGCAGAAAACCACCAGGTCGTTTTCTCATAAACAAACCAGCGCTGACGTAGGATTCAGAAGGAGGCGTCCCGCAGATGACGTCACGAAAATCAATGTTTCCTGGGAAATCCAAATGCCAAGTTTTTTCAGAGGTGGACCAATTTGCCTCAAATGGCTTGATTTCAACTGAATTTTTCTGGTATTGCACAAGGTAAAAAAAATTGCAGAGAATGCAGAATGTTACAGATACTTGACCAAAGTTTAATATAAAATAGGAGAATTACATTGATCTTGCTCCTGAATTTACCCGTGATATGCCCTTTAAGCCGTATACTCCACAGAGTGGGGCTTTATGGAAATAGTGGCCAGAAAAAAGTAATTGCTTAGAAAACACGTTTGGAGTTTGCCCAACAGCATGTGGCAGACTCCCCAAACACATGGAAGAAGACTCTCTGGTCAAATGAAACTAAAATTGAACTTTTTGGCCATCATGGGAAATGCCATGTGTGGCGCAAACTCAACACCCTGAGAACACCATTCCTACAGTGAAGCATGGTGGTGGCAGCATCATGCTGTGGGGATATTTTTCATCTGCAGGGACAGGAAAGCTGGTCAGGATTGAAGGAAAGATGGATTGCACTAAATACAGGGCAATTCTGGAGGAAAACTGAGTGGGCCAGAAGTTTGAGGCTGGGACAAAGGTTCATTTTCCAGCAGGACAATGACCCTAAACATACTGCTAAAGCTACACTGGAGTGGTTTAAAGGGAAACATTTAAATGTCTTGGAATGGCCTAATCAAAGCCCAGACCTCAATCCAACTGAGAATCTGTGGCATAACTTGAAGATTGCTGTACACCAACGCAACCCATCTAACTTGGGGGGGTGAATACCTATGCACACTCCAGATTTCTGTTTTTTATCTTAATTATTGTTTTACATTTAAAAAAAAACAATTTGCACCTTTAGAGTTATAGGCATATTGTGTAAATCAAATGGTGCTAACCCCCAAAAAATCCATTTTAATTTCAGCTTGTAATGTGATAAAACAGGACAAACACCAAGGGGGATGAATACTTTTGCAAGACACTGTAATTAATACGGTGTCTGTGCCTGAACCTGACCCTCACCTTAACTTCAGGAATGAAAAGAAAACTTTTTCTCTTTTATTTTTGTTAAAAAAAACAGAACAAGTTCCTTGTGGGGAGCATCCAAAATGTCAGATTTTACTATCCTTGTGGGCACATTTGATCCTCAGTAGTATATAAAAAACATGCATGCACACACACACATACATAAAACTGAAGTACCTTTCCAGACAAACAGAGGATTTAATCCGGTTCCTGCTTCCCAAGTTTTTCCTGATTTGCTCAATCTGAGGCCATCACACACACACACAAAATAATATTCCTCCAATGTAACACTCTGTTTAGTTAACACTGCAGTACAACATAACAGCAACTGCATCATGATTGGGAGGTGACTGCTGACATCGTACTGTAAATTAAAATCAGATAATAGAAATTAAACTACATTTACCTCTCTCTTGTAGAATTCACTGTTCTGTTCTGAAATTTAACAAAAGAAAATGTTACCATGTTTTTTACTAAAATAACTCTGCAATAAAGTTTCTAATACATGATTCTAATATTTATCAAAGAAACTATATTTTATGCAAAACCTATTACTTTCACGTTGTTTTTTTTAAATTTAACATTAAATACACATCTTTACAAAGTAGATACTTACGTGATTAAAGATGTAAGCAAGTGAAAGAAAACAAGAAAGAGAGATTGAGAGATCTGTCCATGTTAGTTGTGAGTTTAGCTCATGAAGTATATTTTGGTATTCAGTTATCAAGGCAGATGCAGACGTAAGTGATTTTCAACATCACATGATTTATAAATTCACTTTGATTTTTATACAAACAAACGGGTGTGTGTTAAAAATGAGTAATTTGCTGATATTAAAGTTTCTATTATAATTCAAAAATACACTCCTCAGCCACTTTATTAGGAACACGAAACCACCTGTTGTTTGATGCAGTTCTCTAATCAGCCAATCCCTTGACTGCAGCATAATGCATAAAATCATGCAGATACAAATCAAGAGCTTCAGTTAATGTTTAATTCAAACATCAGAATGGGAAAAATTGTGATCTCAAAGTGTGACTTTCACTGCGCCAGATGGTGCCAGATGGACTGATTTGAGTATTTCAGAAACTGCTGATCTCTTGAGGTTTTCATACACAACAGTCTCTAGAGTTTACACAGAATGGTGTGGAAAAAAAAAACACTGAGTGAGCAACAGTTCTGTGGGTGGAAACGCCTTGTTGATGAGGAAGGTCAGAGGAATGGTGGTGGCAGCATCATGCTGTGGGGATATTTTTCATCTGCAGGGACAGGTGGTCAGGACTGAGTGCCAAGTTTCCCAAAAGCATTGTAGCATAAAGATCATCAGTGAATGGTGGCGTGAGCAGCATAATGAACAATCTTTCTCCTAGTTAAGATGCTCTTAGTGTTAAGAGGCTTTTGGGAAACCCACCACAAATTGTTTCGAGCTGCCAGGAAGGATATAATCAAATCAATCAAGTTTATTTGTATAGCGCTTTTAACAATAAACATTGCCACAAAGCAGCTTTACAGAATTTGAACGACTTAAAACATGAGCTAATTTTATCCCTAATCTATCCCCAATGAGCAAGCCTGTGGCGACGGTGGCAAGGAAAAACTCCCTCAGACGACATGAGGAAGAAACCTCGAGAGGAACCAGACTCAAAAGGGAACCCATCCTCATTTGGGCAACAACAGACAGCCTGACTATAATATTAACAGTTTTAACAGGTATAACCCTCAACTGTCCTCATGGGGCCGTCCTTCACAGGAGCGGTGCGATAAAACTCCGACCAGACACAGGGCACCAGGATGGATCAAGCAGGTCCGAGGGGCAGAAGAGGCCAGCATCTCAATCCCAGGATCAACATGTAACTCAGAGGGACAGATTGGGGGGGGGAGAGAAAGAAAACACGTTGTTAGGTATGCCCTAAAAATGACAAGTATTAAATCTGTATGGTAGGCTCGCAGAGACGAGAGTCTTTACATCAGGCATAACACACAACAATGGCATGTTAATATGGTAAAATATATCATGACCTGCTCTGGCTGGATGCTTGATTGGGTGATGGGAGCACACTCCTCAGCAATGATGAGATGCAGATGGGACCCTTAGGGCTGGCCAAGGCAATTCAGTTACATTTCACCGGGTCTGGGACATGCGACAGAATGTCTGACGGCCGATTCCCTGCAGGCTACGATAGCCAGTCGAGGTCTCCACCCTCTCCACCAAAAGATTTCCTGTTGACTCCATGTAACTCAATATAATAACTCATATCATCACTCTTTACAACCGTGGTGAGCAGAAAAGCATCTCAGCATGCAACAGCAGAAAACCACATTGGATTCCATTCCTGCAGCCAAGAACAGGAATCTTAGAATCAAGAACAAGTTCTTATTAAAGTGGCCGGTGAGTGTATTAATCCTGGTTTATAATATTCCACTCAGATTTTCTTATTTGCTGGATTATGTTCTAGAGGTTGTGTGGATTAGCTTAATAAATGGATTGTATCTGATTTCTCCATTTTGTAGAAAAGTTTTGTGAAATAAAAATTTACCAGATTTACAAGTGATTCTGATTTTCTTCCAGCTCACATGCACTTTGTGATATAAACCAATCAGCCGTCAATTACCAAGTGTGTTCACACAATATTTACATTTAACCACACCCACAAAACTCCAATAAAAAGCAAAAAAAGAGCTGAAAATGATAAATTGGCAACTAAACAGTGAAAGAGCGCCTCCTAAGCGTGACATGCTTGTTATTTGTCCAGAGTCCATGAAAACTGGAATTTTATGAAGTGTGTAAACACAATAGCGAATTATTTAGGAATAAATTCCTTCGTATCCAGTTTAATAAATGAGACTCAGAGAGAAGAAACCCCCAATTTATGAGAACAGTAAAGAAAAGGTTGTTATTATATTTGACTGAAACTCTCCTCATGTGAACAGAGGGCGATTCTGTCGGCTTTTCGCTCTGAACACAGAACTTTAGAACACAGATTTTGTCCTCGATGATCTAATTTTTGAACACTTCAGCACAGATCCTGCAAAGACTGAGCAGGAATAATTAATACAGAGTGTATATCATTTCCTGTTCCAGGAGAGGTGTGTGCAGATCACAATGTAATGGTTCTCCTCACTCACCAGTTGTACTCGTGTGTTTATGATGTTCCGTCTCTCAGGACCAAACTCCAAAATATCCATAGCACCTGGCTGAAAATATATAACATGCTGTACATTATATACCCTGCATACAAACATGTATAAAGTGAGAATGTGAGTTCCCCAAATGTTTAGCACAAGGAGAGAATGTCCACAACTCTGGTTCTATATTTCATTGATTGATCTGAGGGGCAAACAAAAAATAATGTATTGTCTTTGTTTTGTTTCTCTATTATGAAAGCCCTCTAGTTCCACCACTAATTTTACCATCAGAGCATTTTTTTTATTTTATTTTTATTTTGCTCACTCACTTCATATTTTTCCTGAAAAAATCAGAGAACCAACTGATTAAATTGGTGTGGCCCAAAAATATTATACTTGGTCATTTATTTATTGAGGAAAATGATTCAATATTACGTATCTGTGAGTGGCAAAAGTATGTGAACCTCTACGATTAGCAGTTAATTTGAAGGTGAAATTAGAGTCAGGTGTTTTCAATCAATGGGATGACAATCAGGTGTGAGTGGGCACCCTGTTTTATTTAAAGAACAGGGATCTATCAAAGTCTGATCTTCACAACACATGTTTGTGGAAGTGTATCATGGCACGAACAAAGGAGATTTCTGAGGACCTCAGAAAAAGTGTTGTTGATGCTCATCAGGCTGGAAAAGGTTACAAAACCATCTCTAAAGAGTTTGGACTCCACCAATCCACAGTCAGACAGATTGTGTACAAATGGAGGAAATTCAAGACCATTGTTACCCTCCCCAGGAGTGGTCGACCAACAAAGATCACTCCAAGAGCAAGGCGTGTAATAGTTGGCAAGGTCACAAAGGACCTCACGGTAACTTCTAAGCAACTGAAGGCCTCTCTCACATTGGCTAATGTTAATGTTCATGAGTCCACCATCAGGAGAACACTGAACAACAATGTTGTGCATGGCAGGGGTGCAAGGTGAAAGCCACTGCTCTCCAAAAAGAACATTGCTGCTCGTCTGCAGTTTGCTAAAGATCATGTGGACAAGCCAGAGGGCTACTGGAAAAATGTTTTGTGGACAGATGAGACCAAAATAGAATTTTTTGCTTTAAATGAGAAGCGTTATGTTTGGAGAAAGGAAAACACTGCATTCCAGCATAAGAACCTTATCCTATCTGTGAAACATGGTGGTGGTAGTATCATGGTTTGGGCCTGTTTTGTTGCATCTGGGCCAGGACGGCTTGCCATCATTGATGGATCAATGAATTCTGAATTATACCAGTGAATTCTAAAGGAAAATGTCAGGACATCTGTCCATGAACTGAATCTCAAGAGAAGGTGGGTCATTCAGCAAAACAACGACCTTAAGCACACAAGTCGTTCGACCAAAGAATGGTTAAAGAAGAATAAAGTTAATGTTTTGGAATGGCCAAGTCAAAGTCCTGACCTTAATCCAATTGAAATGTTGTGGAAGGACCTGAAGTGAGCAGTTCATGTGAGGAAACCCACCAACATCCCAGAGTTGAAGCTGTTCTGTACGGAGGAATGGGCTAAAATTCCTCCAAGCCGGTGTGCAGGACTGATCAATAGTTACCGGAAACGTTTAGTTGCAGTTATTGCTGCACAAGGGGGTCACACCAGATACTGAAAGCAAAGGTTCACATACTTTTGCCACTCACAGATATGTAATATTGGATCATTTTCCTCAAAAAATAAATGACCCAGTATAATATTTTTGTCTCATTTGTTTAACTGGGTTCTCTTTATCTACTTTTAGGACTTGTGTGAAAATCTGATGATGTTTTAGGTCATATTTATGCAGAAATATAGAAAATTCTAAAGGGTTCACAAACTTTCAAGCACCACTGTTAAAGAAATTAGACGTGGGTGAACTGTCACTGTTAAAGTGCAGCTCTGTTCATATACACATATGAGTGAAATATTTATGGTCTTGTAGTAAACCAGCCATAGCTACTGTTTGTTTCACTCAGAAGCATTTAAGAGAAATACATAAGAGAGTTACCGAGGCAACCAGAGCGTGAAATGTCCACTCAGTGATGAGCAAATCGCTTTACATGTATCCGCCCCTTAATTCTGTGGGAAACACTGCAGTCATGATTCATTTAAACTCAGATTCATTTTACATCACTCTGTAGTTCACTGCATCCGCTTCAGCACTCACACTTCTGTTCAAATCAAATCATTTACCCTTCACTGTACATTTACTGTCAATGCCTGGTTGTTGGATTCACTTACAAACCCCTCAACACACACACACACACACACACACACACACACACACACACACACACACACACACACACACACACACACAAGCATGAAATCCTCTAAACCCATCAGATTTAGATTTAAGCTACAGTTCTCTCTCTCTCACACACACATACACACACAAGCATGAAATCCTCTAAACCCATCAGATTTAGATTTAAGCTCCAGTTCTCTCTCTCTCTCTCACACACACACACACACACACACACACACACACACACACACACACACACACACACACACACACAAGATATCTTAGTAATGGAATCTGCTTATACTTTGTAGCAGAAGATGGATCCATTAAAGAAAAAGCCCTGGTCATATGACCTTGCCAACACACACACACACATACACACACACACACACATACACACACACACACACTATTCGCTCACTTACTCTCAAACCTGAGTCTCTCCCTCTCTCTCCATCCTTCATTCTCACACTGCATTACACTTTTTCTCTGCCTCTTGGTTTTACTCCAGGGATGTGATTTGGGGCTGGTGAAATTATCTGAAAATTTTAGCCGGGGGTCTGGGGGCCGTAGGCCCGCAGCTGATCCAGGGCAGCGCCCTGGTGGGGGGACAAGGGGGGCGAAGCCCCCCGAAGCTCCTGGGTTCTGGGGTTTTCTGACTTAAAAATTGTACTAAAATGGCAAGCAAACACACAAGAAAAAACTTGTCATGATTAACAAATTCAAGCCAATTTAATGGTCAACATGCAACTCTGAGCCCCTGTAGTAAATTCAATGATTCTTAACTGCCAAAAAGCCAAAACATGAAACCTAAAAATGTCATTCTAAATTAAATCATCTGCATTAGAATAAATAGAAAATTGTATGAGGAAAAACAAAATTTATACTTTCAATTACTGTAGAAGTTGAACATACCTAAATGTGCCTTTTCAAACAAACATGATGCAACATAAGAATTCATCCACCATTATTTATTAAACTCTATTGCTCCTGGTAGTTTCCCGGTTTGCTTCTTATGTATGGCAACTTCTAATATTTGATTAAGTTACTGCACACCCCGTTTAGACAGGGTAACAGGATTGACACACAAAAAAAATTAGTCATGCATAGACTACTTACCAAAACTGAAATTTTTAAGTAAATATTCTCAGATTCAGTTCATTCTGCCATCCATATAAAAGGTGAGAATATGTAGATCCTTGGCAACAAATAATTTCAATAATAGCTTTTGGGAGCATTTATTTTTGTTATGTGATTAATCACGGTAACAGAACTGACACAAACCTCTGGGACAGGTACAAAAATTAACAAAAAATCGAAAAATATCTTTTCTTAATGGCATTTTCAATTTGTGACATCATATGTCCATTGTGGTTTACACAGTCTTGTCGTTGAACGTGAAAAAGTTTCAATTCCACCATTGTCTAACATTAAGAATCATGTCTGGGAAAAAAAGTCTCTTTTCAGTGGAACAGCCATTTTTGCTCATTTTCGACCCTAAAATTTGCTACAAAATGCACATTTATGAACCAAAGTAGTCAAATTTTGAAATGCAAGGTATAACTGATAATGTTTTATCATATGAGACCATAAAAAGGTTTTAGAAATCTCAAAATGTAAACAAAACACGTCCGGACAAAAAAAATACGTTTTCTGTGAAATTGACTCATATACAGAACTGTACAGTAGGGCTGTAACGATATGCGTATCGAAATCGAAATCGCGATACGCAGAGCCACGATCCGTATCGCGATACAAGAAGGCAGAATCGCGGTACACCCTTTCAAACTTCTCCTCAGCCCAAAAACAGAGGCGCTTCCAAACTTCAATTTATGAAAACTTTACTTTTTATTTAAATTACATTTTAAACTTACTTAAATTACTTTTATTTTTTAATATCTATTAGTAAGTCGTTTTTTCGCCGACCTGCGACAATCTTCTGAACATATTTTGGGGTGGAAAACGTTAGCAATATCTGGCAACACTGAAGGCATGTCTGCTTGGGCGGAAGCCTTCTGTGGCAGTTACATTTTGACACGCGAGCAATGTTTCACCATAAAAATTCCGCAATTTCCATCTGTTTTCCGCGATCACAGAAAATCATTGGCCCTATGAGAGTGAGACAGTGAGAGAGCCACCCCCCCAAAAAAAATCTTAACAGATTTACACGATTTGGAAAAATGACTTTTTCAGAACCGAAAAAACCAGAGCTTCCGGCTCAACAGTATTATTTTGAGAAATAAAACAATCTTTGGATATACATTTGTTCATTTTTGCATACATATTACTCATTCTCTGCAGTGGTCTGAATTATTTGTTATTAAATAGTTAATGTAAGTAAGTAAATGTTAATAAGTCAAATTTACTACTTTAAAAAAACATTTTTAAAAAAATCGTGGGCGTATCGAATCGTGGGTCAAAAATCGCGATACGAATCGAATCGTGAGTTGGGTGTATCGTTACAGCCCTACTGTACAGTGTTCACTCACTTGAGGATTTTCATATGCAAGAATAAAAATCACTTTTTCACTAAACAACATTCACAAAAAATGTGTTTGCAATTAATTGGGATCCACTGTTTTTATCATTTCAACCGCGCATCAGACCCTCGGCCAACTGAAAATGTCTTTCATGCACTTTTCTCCCTCATGAGAATTTTGAAAAGTTGGCAAGTATGTATTATTTGCACTAACATTTTAATATTGAATAAACAAATCAAAATTGTGTATAATTACCTTACATCCACGCTGTGGGAAAAGTTTTGAGCGAAAATTAAAACTAACTTCGAGTGAAAAAGGTGAAATAATCTGTGATGAAGTTGGCAGAGACTCTGAGGTAAAGTGAGAGGAGGCGGGAGGGGTCAAGCGTCACTGCCGCCTCACAGACTCACTTTCCCGGGTTAAACTCCCACCACTCCCCCTCTCTCTACACCACTCCCCCTCTCTCTACACCGCTCCCCCTCTCTCTACACCACTCCCCCTTGCTCTACACCACTCCCCCTCGCTCTACACCACTCCCCCTCGCTCTACACCACTCCCCCTCTCTCTACACCACTCCCCCTCTCTCTACACCGCTCCCCCTCTCTCTACACCACTCCCCCTCTCTCTAGCTTTTGTTTTGTTTACACTGAGTAACCATTTTGATTTGTAAACTAGAGCCGTGATTTAAACTGCTGTTTCTTCGGACGTAACTAAAACAAACTGAAATAAAAACCGCCCCTTCTTTTCTCCTCAGAAGGTTTAGCCTCCGATGCTAACCTTTTCACCACAGCTTTCATAGCGTGCGCATGCGCATCCAGGAAGCAACAGATGGCGCGAGGCCCCGTTACCACGGCAACCTTCGTCACTCCGTCGCACGTGCAGTGACACCATCACCACTCACAGGCTTATTATGGGGAAAGAAATGAGCTGGGTTGTTTTTTTCTTCTTCCCCATGTTTATTTACTTTAAAAACACACACCAAACTGATGATCAGGTGCATCTTTACGCTCGATCACGGAGGCTGCCATCTTTCAACTCTTTGTTTGAAGCGAGCTTACGTACAGCTTTTTAACAAGCGCGTTCATTGGTTGTTACAGAGCGATGGGCCAATCACGTACCTCGTTTCATCTCAATGACGGAATTACTGAAAGTCGGAACGAATAGGATACGAATGCGGATTTTTGAGCGAAAAATCGGAAACTTTTTTTTTTTTAATTTTGAGGTGAAAAAAGCGGAAATCCGTAAATTCACGGAAAAATCACATCCCTATTACTCTGCCTCTGACACAATCCCAACCCTGATTTTTATTAATAAAAAAGGGACTGAGGCTTTTATCAGACAAACTAAACATTTCAGAAGTTAGAATCTGTGTGTAAATATGGAAGCATGTGCAGGATTTTCCTTTACAGACACTACAACCAAAATTATAACATAAAAGGCGCAAAAACAATTGTGTACTTCACACATTTACATTCTGCAGCCTTAAAAATTTGCCTTTCTGAAAGTTTACTCGCGATTTGGTGTAAACGTCAAAAAGAGGCTGAGCAACACAGTCATAAATAACCGAGGCTCCTCTGTCCTGAAGATGAAAACTTCGCCATGTCAGTGATTACACACAGTCTTAATCCATGTGAATGTGCTGTTACTATAGAACTGATAAGAACAAGCACGGTGATTTACGGCTGCACTACTGTCAGAGCTGCTGTTATATAGAATTAATCAATATCTTCTGACCAATCAGAGTCCAGAACTCAACACAGAAGCCTTTGGCCAGCATGTCTGTAGCCAATACACCTGTCATGTAGAGAGATGATCTATTAGAAGACTATAAACATGTGGTGAAAGATCTGTTGAAGAAGCAGATGTGAACATGTGAGTGAACCTTTAGTGATATTATATTCCTGTAACGTTCAGTTAGATCTCCTCCATCTCTAAAACAACACAATAATCTGAGTTATAAATTAACTGATCAGTTCAAGTGCCTGCTGCTCTGTTCCTGAGAAACAGTCTGCGCTTCTGTAGAGTAGGAGACATTCGGACGCCTCACAGGGAAAATGAGAGGGAAGAGAGACTCCGGAAAGCATATTAGATGTCTGGAATATAAAACGGCTGCTTTATATAGATTTATAGAGGTTCTATTTCCCAGTGTGTGTACAGAATATGTATACAGTGTATACAGACTGTGTATAGAGTGTATATAGTGTATAGGGTGTGGACAGAGTCCATATTGTGTGTGTGTGTGCATTGTGTGTAGGATGTGTGTATGTGTGTGTATAGGGTGTGTATAGAATGCGTATTAGGTGTGTGTAGGGTGTGTGTAGGATGTGTTTAGGGTGTCTTTTGTGTATAGGGTGTGTAGAGAGTGCATATAGGGTGTGTTTAGGGTGTGTGTAGGTTTTGTAAAGGGTGTGTATACGGTGTGTGTTGTGTATAGGGTGTGTATAGCATGTATAGAGCATGTGTATAGGGTGTGTATACAGTGTATATAGAGTGTGTGTATGGAGTATGTAAAGAGTGTGCATAGGGTGTGTACAGGGTGTGTATAGAGTGCATATAGAGTGTGTACAGGGTGTGTATAGAGTGCATATAGGGTGTGTGTATAGAGTGCATATAGAGTGTGTACAGGGTGTGTATAGGGTCTGTATAGGGTGGGTATAGAGTCATAGGGTGTGTATATAGTGTGTGTAGGGTGTGTATGGAGTGTGTATGGAGTATGCAAAGGGTGTGTATAGAGTGTATATAGTGTGCATATAGAGTGTGTATCAGGTGCATACAGAGTGTATGCAGGGTATCTATAGGGTGTGTATAGAGTGGGTATTGGGTGTGTATTGAGTGTGTATAAAGTGGGTATAGTGTGTATAGGGTGGGTATAAGGTGGGTATAGGGTGTGTCAGACTTGTAGTACTTGAGTCCAGGACTCGTGCCCTAATTTTAAAGACTCATGACTTGACTTGGACTTGAGCACTGATGACTCAGACTTGGACTCGTGCATTAACTGTATTCGGACTCATAAATTGGAGATGAGGACTCGGATTTTTCCATTATTTTTTTTGTAACATGCCATAATAATTTGGCATAGGATATTTATATCTACATTAATTTTTATACTAATTTTGTGCAAGAGAATGTACATTCACCTGTTCATACATCATGTTCAGGAACAAACTAACCTTAATGGTGCTAAAATGCCTGGAGAGAAGCCCCTAGGATTGTGTGCTTTGCTTATACAGACTTCTCATGCAATGGGAAAAAATGCACCGCTGTGTGTTCCATATGTAGAAGAACTATCAAGGAGACGACGGGGACAACCTCAAACTTCAATCGTCATTTGGCAAGACTCCACCCAGAGGAGTAAGTGACACGCTGTGTTCATTGCTCTGTTGATAGCAGGGCTTGCTGACCGATGAACTAGCTAGTGTTAACCCTCTCTCGTGTTATTTGCCTTGTTGATGGTGGGTGGGGCTTGCTGAGCAATGAACAAGCTTTTTATTTGTAGCCTATTAACTAAAATGGGGCAGTCGAGCAGTAACATTAGTCCAACACAGTAGCAGAGACGCTTTCACATAAAGGCAGCAACAGCCAGCATCAAATGGTGCAGATGGAGTCTTGTTTTCGGACTCAAATCAGACTTGACTCGGATCAATAGTGGACTCGATTCAGACTCAAAATTTCCTTTAATGACTTGGACTTGAACACTGGGGACTCAAGACTGAATTTGGACTCGAGGTTTAGTGACTTGACTACAATACTGGGTTGTGTATAGAGTGGGTATAGGGTGTGTATGGAGTGTATATAGAGTGCATATAGGGTGTGTAGAGAGTGGGTATAGGGTGTGTATGGAGTGTGTATAGGGTGTGTATAGAGTGGGTATAGGGTGTGTATAGAGTGGGTACAGGGTGTGTATAGGGTGTGTATAGAGTGGGTATAGGGTGTATATGGAGTGTGTATAGGGAGTCTATGGAGTGTGTATAGGGTGTGTATAGAGTGGGTATAGGGTGTGTATAGAGTGGGTATAGGGTGTGTATAGGGTGTGTATAGAGTGGGTATAGGGTGTATATGGAGTGTGTATAGGGAGTCTATGGAGTGTGTATAGGGTGTGTATAGAGTGGGTATAGGGTGTGTATGGAGTGGGTAAAGGGTGTGTATGGAGTGGGTATAGGGTGTGTATGGAGTGCGTATAGGGTGTGTATGGAGTGCGTATAGGGTTGTATAGAGTGGGTATAGGGTGTGTATAGAGTGGGTATAGGGTGTGTATGGAGTGTTTATAGGGTGTGTATGGAGTGGGTATAGGATGTGTATAGAGTGGGTATAGGGTGTGTATGGAGTGGGTATAGGGTGTGTATGGAGTGGGTATAGGGTGTGTATGAAGTGGGTAAAGGGTGTGTATAGAGTGGGTATAGGGTGTGTATAGAGTGGGTATAGGGTGTGTATGGAGTGGGTATAGGGTGTGTATGGAGTGGGTATAGGGTGTGTATAGAGTGGGTATAGGGTGTGTATAGAGTGGGTATAGGGTGTGTATGGAGTGGGTATAGGGTGTGTATAGAGTAGGTATAGAGTGTATATAGGGTGTGTATAGAGTGGGTATAGGGTGTGTATGGAGTGGGTATAGGGTGTGTATAGAGTGGGTATAGGGTGTGTATGGAGTGGGTATAGGGTGTATATGGAGTGGGTATAGGTGTGTATGGAGTGGGTATAGGGTGTGTATAGAGTAGGTATAGAGTGTGTATGGAGTAGGTATAGGGTGTGTATGGAGTAGGTATAGGGTGTGTATGGAGTGGGTATAGGGTGTGTATGGAGTGGGTATAGGGTGTGTATGGAGTAGGTATAGGGTGTGTATGGAGTGGGTATAGGGTGTGTATGGAGTGGGTATAGGGTGTGTATGGAGTGGGTATAGGGTGTGTATAGAGTGGGTATAGGGTGTGTATAGGGTGTGTATAGAGTGGGTATAGGGTGTGTATGGAGTGGGTATAGGGTGTGTATGGAGTGGGTATAGGGTGTGTATAGAGTGGGTATAGGGTGTGTATAGGGTGTGTATAGAGTGGGTATAGGGTGTGTATAGAGTGGGTATAGGGTTTGTATGGAGTGGGTATAGGGTGTGTATGGAGTGGGTATAGGGTGTATATGGAGTGGGTATAGGGTGTGTATGGAGTGGGTATAGGGTGTGTATAGAGTGGGTATAGGGTTTGTATGGAGTGGGTATAGGGTGTGTATGGAGTGGGTATAGGGTGTATATGGAGTAAGTATAGGGTGTGTATGGAGTAGGTATAGGGTGTGTATGGAGTAGGTATAGGGTGTGTATGGAGTGGGTATAGGATGTGTATAGAGTGGGTATAGGATGTGTATAGAGTAGGTATAGGGTGTATATAGGGTGTGTATAGAGTGGGTATAGGGTGTGTATAGAGTGGGTATAGGGTGTGTATGGAGTGTGTATAGGGTGTGTATAGAGTGGGTATAGGGTGTGTATGGAGTGGGTATAGGGTGTGTATAGAGTGGTTATAGGGTGTGTATGGAGTGTGTATAGGGTGTGTATAGAGTGGGTATAGGGTGTGTATGGAGTGGGTATAGGGTGTGTATGGAGTGGGTATAGGGTGTGTATAGAGTGGGTATAGGGTGTGTATAGAGTGGGTATAGGGTGTGTATGGAGTGTGTATAGGGTGTGTATAGAGTAGGTATAGGGTGTGTATAGGGTGTATATAGAGTGGGTATAGGGTGTGTATGGAGTGGGTATAGGGTGTGTATAGAGTGGGTAAAGGGTGTGTATGGAGTGGGTATAGGGTGTGTATGGAGTGGGTATAGGGTGTGTATAGAGTGGGTATAGGGTGTGTATAGAGTGGGTATAGGGTGTGTATGGAGTGTGTATAGGGTGTGTATAGAGTGGGTATAGGGTGTGTATGGAGTGGGTATAGGGTGTGTATAGAGTAGGTATAGGGTGTGTATAGGGTGTATATAGAGTGGGTATAGGGTGTGTATGGAGTGGGTATAGGGTGTGTATGGAGTGGGTATAGGGTGTGTATAGAGTGGGTATAGGGTGTGTATAGAGTGGTTATAGGGTGTGTATAGGGTGTGTATAGAGTGGTTATAGGGTGTGTATGGAGTGGGTATAGGGTGTGTATAGAGTGGGTATAGGGTGTGTATGGAGTGGGTATAGGGTGTGTATGGAGTGGGTATAGGGTGTGTATGGAGTGGGTATAGGGTGTGTATAGAGTGGGTATAGGGTGTGTATAGAGTGGGTATAGGGTGTGTATAGAGTGGTTATAGGGTGTGTATAGGGTGTGTATAGAGTGGTTATAGGGTGTGTATGGAGTGGGTATAGGGTGTGTATAGAGTGGGTATAGGGTGTGTATGGAGTGGGTATAGGGTGTGTATGGAGTGGGTATAGGGTGTGTATGGAGTGGGTATAGGGTGTGTATAGAGTGGGTATAGGGTGTGTATAGGGTGTGTATAGAGTGGGTATAGGGTGTGTATAGAGTGGTTATAGGGTGTGTATAGGGTGTGTATAGAGTGGTTATAGGGTGTGTATGGAGTGGGTATAGGGTGTGTATAGAGTGGGTATAGGGTGTGTATGGAGTGGGTATAGGGTGTGTATGGAGTGGGTATAGGGTGTGTATGGAGTGGGTATAGGGTGTGTATGGAGTGGGTATAGGGTGTGTATAGAGTGGGTATAGGGTGTGTATAGAGTGGTTATAGGGTGTGTATAGGGTGTGTATAGAGTGGTTATAGGGTGTGTATGGAGTGGGTATAGGGTGTGTATAGAGTGGGTATAGGGTGTGTATGGAGTGGGTATAGGGTGTGTATGGAGTGGGTATAGGGTGTGTATGGAGTGGGTATAGGGTGTGTATAGAGTGGGTATAGGGTGTGTATAGGGTGTGTATAGAGTGGGTATAGGGTGTGTATGGAGTGGGTATAGGGTGTGTATGGAGTGGGTATAGGGTGTGTATAGAGTGGGTATAGGGTGTGTATAGAGTGGGTATAGGGTGTGTATTGAGGTTTTTCACCCACGTGACCAAGTCATGTGAGGCTGCCATTTTGGACGTCACGGCTCGAATCAGTTTGAATGCGAGGAAGGCGACAAACGAAAAACATAAAAGAAAAAGGAGCGAGATGCAGAAAACACCTTCACTATCCAGCGACGTAGGGCATTTACAGGGCGAGCAGAGGGAGAGGTATTTGCAAAAATTGAGGTTAGCAGGCTTAGAGAACGACGTTTACCTGCTTCCACCAGGATTGTTCACTGACGTACGGAAGTACACGAAGCCCTCGTCTTTACCTGACTTCGGCCCACATGATCTGTATACCTATGTCGTTAAAAACCCATCGCCATACACAGGTATTGATCTGAAAGCGTATAAGAGTTTGGATACCTACAAATATTTAGTGTCAGGCTGCGTAACATGCCTACATCAGCGGGTCGTCCCTGGAGCCGGTGGTCGCCATCTTATTACAGCTAAGGTTTGTTCACATTTTCATTTACTTTCGGTTCTCAGGATAAACAAAATGTTATTAAATGTCACTGAAATAACTTCTTAGTCTGTTGAGACATGGCCCGTTATAAATTTGCTGTTACCAGGCAATGACCAAGAACTGTATTATTAGGGTCGGTGTCTGTGTTCTAGCAGTGCACTAGCAGCTAGCTGTTAGCACTAGCTAATGTCAACAACATCATAGCTGGTATGTTACTGTAGCAATGTTTACGTTCAGTCATTTGGATGACTGTTAAAACCTTTCAGTCTCAAGTTTTTCCTTTACTGTATTTACTAGTTTACTGTAATTATGATCCGGCAGCTATTTACACCGGATCCAGTGTAAATAGCTGCCGGAGCGGGCTGCTTAATTTGAGGGGGAGCAAGCTGGAGCGCGCTCCGGAACCTCGGCCGGAGCACTCCGGGAGCAAGCCGGCGCGCGCTGCTTAATTTGAGGAGGAGCAAGCCGTAGCGCGCTCCAGAACCTCGGCCGGAGCACTCTGGGAGCAAGCCGGAGCGCGCTGCTTAATTTGAGGAGGAGCAAGCCGGAGCGCGCTCCAGAACCTCGGCCGGAGCACTCTGGGAGCAAGCCGGAGCGCGCTGCTTAATTTGAGGGGGAGCAAGCCGGAGCGCGCTCCGGCAGCTATTTACACTGGATCCGGTGTAAATAGCTGCCGGATCATCATTACAGTAAACTAGTAAATACAGTAAAGGAAAAACTTGAGACTGAAAGGTTTTAACAGTCATCCAAATGACTGAACGTAAACATTGCTACAGTAACATACCAGCTATGATGTTGTTGACATTAGCTAGCTTGACCTTCAAAATGGCGGACACCGGGGCATCACGTGACCCTGTGACGTCAGGTGAAAAACCTCAATAGAGGGGGTATAGGGTGTGTATGGAGTGGGTATAAGGTGTGTATGGAGTGGGTATAGAGTGTGTATAGAGTGGGTATAGGGTGTGTATGGAGTGGGTATAGGGTGTGTATAGAGTGGGTATAGGGTGTGTATAGGGTCTGTATAGAGGGGGTATAGGGTGTGTATGGAGTGGGTATAGGGTGTGTATAGGGTCTGTATAGAGGGGGTATAGGATGTGTATAGAGTGGGTATAGGGTGTGTATGGAGTGTGTATAGGGTGTGTATGGAGTGGGTATAGGGTGTGTATAGAGTGGGTATAGGGTGTGTATGGAGTGTGTATAGGGTGTGTATAGAGTGGGTAGAGGGTGTGTATGGAGTGGGTATAGGGTGTGTATAGAGTAGGTATAGGGTGTATATAGAGTGGGTATAGGGTGTGTATGGAGTGGATATAGGGTGTGTATAGAGTGGGTAAAGGATGTGTATGGAGTGGGTATAGGGTGTGTATGGAGTGGGTATAGGGTGTGTATGGAGTGGGTATAAGGTGTGTATAGAGTGGGTATAGGGTGTGTATAGAGTGGGTATAGGGTGTGTATAGAGTGGGTATAGGGTGTGTATAGAGTGGGTATAGGGTGTGTATGGAGTGGGTATAGGGTGTGTATGGAGTGGGTATAGAGTGTGTATAGAGTGGGTATAGGGTGTGTATAGGGTCTGTATAGAGTGGGTATAGAGTGGGTATAGGGTGTGTATAGGGTCTGTATAGAGTGGGTATAGGGTGTGTATGGAGTGGGTATAGGGTGTGTATGGAGTGGGTATAGGTTGTTTTACTCACAGGAGGTCTGTTCACCAGCCAGTACGCTTGCTCCTGACACTCCAGCACGATGCGATCAGATTTCCGACGGTGTTTCGATGTCCTGAATAAGAGAAAAACACCGTATTTATGTATAAACACCGTATTGAGTGTGACAGTAACATTTTGATCATTAATTCATTGATAGATTTTAGATTTTATCCTCATATATAATATCACCACTCCTCACTCTGTACACTATTTATCTTTGAAGTCTCTATCTCATGGTGTTGCTTTTCTGAGCTGTTGTTTTTTGTATTTTTAATTCAGGAATGTCTGTTTTTGTAGGTCCATAGCCTCTTGTCCCAGTTATGTTACACCTTGATTCTCAGCATAGCTGTGTGTATAAACAAAGTGATGACATATAATCCTGTACTCAGTGGATTTTGTGCTCCTGTTTGCTCTCAGCTGTGACTCTCTGGATTGTCTGGTTTTCTTGTGTATGATAATAAACAGATCTGTGATGATAAGTGGAAAAACGGTGTGTGTGTGTGTGTGTGTGTGTGTGTGTGTGTGTGTGTGTGTGTGTGTGTGTGTGTGTGTGTGTGTTCACCTGAGCTGCTCTCTTGCCTGCATCACCACAAAATCCCAGGTGTGATTGATTCTCTTATGCAAAGCGTTATAACACTCCTGTTATAAAACAGAGAGAGAGAGAGAGAGAGAGAGAGAGAGAGAGAGAGAGAGAGAGAGAGTGAGAGAGAGTGAGTATCCCATGTTACATGCTCCGGGACTGTGTTGAAATAAAGAAACAATTGTACCTTTTCATACTCTATCAGTTCTCCTTGCTTGCGAATGTTCTTCTTGGCCAAATAAATAGCTTTGTCACACAGTAGAGCAGAGGGTCAGAGTTGGGGTTTACATGAATAAACAACAATAAACAATCAAACAACAAACAACAGTGATGAACATAACGTTAGGAAACTCACCGTAATCCAGCTCTTTGGCAGGCCAGCGACTCGATGTCCAGTAATATGGAGTCTGAGAGAGAGAGAGAGAGAGAGAGAGAGAGAGAGAGAGAGAGAGAGAGAGAGGTGTGTGTGTGTGTAATGTCTAAAGTGTTATGAACTGATTGTGTTACTAAAATTCTTTATAAGGATGTGTTATTATTGCACATTAACACATTGATTAAAAGTACATGACTAAGAACAACAGCACTGGGAGCTGCTCTCACTGTTACTCTCACTGTTACTGTCTTTGTTTCTCTCACTGGTACTGGTACTGTTAGTCTCACTGTTACTGTTACTCTCACTGTTACTGTCTTTGTTTCTCTCACTGTTACTGTTACTCTCACTGTTACTGTCTTTGTTTCTCTCACTGGTACTGTTACTCTCACTGTTACTGTCTTTGTTTCTCTCAGTGGAACTGTTACTCTCACTGTTACTGTCTTTGTTTCTCTCAGTGGAACTGTTACTCTCACTGTTACTGTCTTTGTTTCTCTCACTGGTACTGTTACTCTCACTGTTACTGTCTTTGTTTCTCTCAGTGGAACTGTTACTCTCACTGTTACTGTTAGTCTCACTGATACTGTTACTCTCACTGTTACTGTCTGTTTCTCTCACTGGTACTGGTACTGTTAGTCTCACTGATACTGATACTCTCACTGTTACTCTCACTGGTACTGGTACTGTTAGTCTCACTGATACTGATACTCTCACTGTTACTGTTACTCTCACTGTTACTGTCTGTGTTACTCTCACTGGTACTCTCACTGTTACTGTTTTTGTTTCTCTCACTGGTACTGTTATTGTTACTCTCACTGTTACTGTCTGTGTTACTCTCACTGGTACTCTCACTGTTACTGTTTTTGTTTCTCTCACTGGTACTGTTATTGTTACTCTCACTGTTACTGTCTGTGTTACTCTCACTGGTACTCTCACTGTTACTGTTTTTGTTTCTCTCACTGGTACTGTTATTGTTACTCTCACTGTTACTGTTAGTCTCACTGATAATGTTACTCTCACTGTTACTGTCTTTGTTTCTCTTACTGTTACTCTCACTGTTACTGTCTTTATTTCTCTCACTGTTACTGTCTTTGTTTCTCTCACTGTTACTGTTTCTCTCACTGTTACTGTCCTTGATTCTCTTACTGTTTCTCTCACTGTTACTGTCTTTCTTTCTCTCACTGTTACTGTTACTCTCACTGTTACTGTCTTTGTTTCTCTCATTGTTACTGTTACTCTCATTGTTACTGTCTTTGTTTCTCTCACTGTTACTGTCTTTGTTTCTCTTACTGTTACTCTTACGGTTACTGTCTTTGTTTCTCTCATTGTTACTGTTACTCTTGCTGTTATTGTCTCTGTTTCTCTCACTGTTACTGTTTCTCTCACTGTTACTGTCCTTGTTTCTCTTACTGTTTCTCTCACTGTTACTGTCTTTGTTTCTCTTACTGTTACTCTCACTGTTACTGTCTTTGTTTCTCTCACCGTTACTGTTACTCTCACTGTTATTGTCTTTGTTTCTCTCACTATTACTGTTACTCTCACCGTTATTGTCTTTGTTTCTCTCACTGTTACTGTTACTCTCACTATTACTGTCTTTGTTTTTCTCACTGTTACTGTTACTCTCACTGTTACAGTTACTCTCACTGTTATTGTCTTTGTTTCTCTCACTCACTGTTACTGTTTCTCTCACTGTTACCGTCTTTGTTTCTCTCACTCACTGTTACTGTTTCTCTCACTGTTATTGTTACTCTCACTTTTACTGTCTATGTTTCTCTCACTGTTACTGTTACTCTCACTGCTACTGTTTTTGCTTCTCTCACTGTTAACGTTACTCTCCCTGTTACTTTTAATGTTACCACTCTGATGTTGATTATTTTCCAATAACACCACATTTCCGTGTGTTTTATTCCTCTTAATCCACAGCACAGTGTTAGCTCAGACTCTGACTCTGTACCTGAAAGCGATAAGGTGACTCATCTTGCCTCAAGCACAGGTTCCGAGGCTCCTTTAATGGGTATATGTAGCCATACTTCACCAAGAGGTTTCCAATATGTAATGCCTCTAAACACACACACACACTTAATATTTAATAAATCTTTTCAGTGTTATTTGTGTTGTCTTGAGTAAGTTTCTACAGGATCAGAAAGTTTATCCGATCTGATTTAAGTCAGTGTAACCTGAAATAATTTGTTGTGAATTGCTGAATGTTTTATTCTTGGTCATTCCCGTTATCACAGAAAAGTTTTACTCTTTTACGAAGTGAAATTTAGTTGAAGCAGTTATCGTAGTTAAAGCAGGTGAACTTTGTGTGTGTGTGTGTGTGTGTGTGTGTGTGTGTGTGTGTGTGTGTGTGTGTGTGTGTGTGTGTGTGTGTGTGTGTGAATGCGTGCAAGTGTCTGACTTGCGAGAGTCCCAAAGGATAAAACATGAGATGACATCATCTCTTCAGGGACTTCTACTAGAGATAAAAGGCAACAACCAGCATGCACGCTTGCATGCGCACACACACACACACACACACACACACACATATATATATATATATATATATATATATATATATATATATATAAATAAAAGTTTGTCACATCAAAATGTAGATACCTTCTTCAGTGATGTTATATTTCTTTATCAGCCATTCAACAACATCACTTCCTGCAGAGACAGATAGAGGAGGAACATATTTAAACACACACACACGCGAGTTTTATCATCACAGCCAAAAATATGTTCATCATGGGTGTCGCTCGGTTAAACAGGCTTCACCCCCAAACAAATGGCCTTCACTGGTGTAAACTTTCAAATATTTGGTATAATTTCTTTTTCAAACATTGAATCCTGTTTGTTCTAGTGATCCAGCAAAAGGCTGTTTTCTGTCTTAATGCTGATGGATCAGTTTCTTTAACAGTAAAAAACAATCACCACAAACACAGAATCACCATCGATTCACCATCACACATGATCCTCTGTCACCACTGGAAGTGTAACACACACAGTCAGTGTTCATATCATTTATAGCTTTTATATCAGTAAATCCGTGTTCAATAGAAATTACGATGAAATCAACTGTAGAGCTTCATGCTCTTTACTCTAAAAATAAAGAAAATAGACTTTCTGAGGTTCATTTTTATCCAAAAGGAGGAATCATGCCTTTAGCCCCACCCAGTGATGGCTCAGCACTCACAATTTTTAAGGTCTAGTGACGTTCCTGATGTTCATGGAAAAAGTCACACTTTCTGAAAAGCAACATCCGAATCCTACACATTTGTAGAATAATATTAAAAGTGTAAATGTACAACACACTTTTCACAGAGTACTGAGTCACACATCTGAAACAGATGCAGAAATTAGTGTGACCTCTAACTTTGATCTCTAACTCTGACCTGAAACTCTGTGCTATATTCAGCCAGAAATAAACGCTCACATGTTCATATCTAAGCTGTATTACAGCTCCAGTTCCGTAAATTTCCTTCCTAATAAAGATCAGGATGAGTGAGTGCTCTGCCAAAAACATCTCAGTTAGTGAGAATGTCCTGTATACAGTCAAATAAGTTGTGCTTGAAAGTTTGTGAACCCTTTAGAATTTTCTATATTTCTGCATAAATATGACCTAAAACATCATCAGATTTTCACACAAGTCCTAAAAGTAGATAAAGAGAACCCAGTTAAACACATGCAACAAAAATATTATACTTGGTCATTTATTTATTGAGGAAAATGATCCCATATTACATATCTGTGAGTGGCAAAAGTATGTGAACCTTTGCTCTCAGTATCTGGTGTGACCCCCTTGTGCAGCAATAAATGCAACTAAACGTTTCTGGTAACTGTTGATCAGTCCTGCACACCGGCTTGGAGGAATTTTAGCCCATTCCTCTGGACAGAACATCTTCAACTCTGGGATGTTGGTGGGTTTCCTCACATGAAGTGCTCACTTCAGGTCCTTCCACAACATTTCGATTGGATTAAGGTCAGGACTTTGATTTGGCCATTCCAAAACATTAACTTTATTCTTCTTTAACCATTCTTTGGTAGAACAACTTGTGTGCTTAGGGTCGTTGTCTTGCTGCATGACTCACCTTCTCTTGAGATTCAGTTCATGGACAGATGTCCTAACATTTTCCTTTAGAATTCGCTGGTATAATTCAGAATTCATTGTTCCATCAATGATGGCAAGCTGTCCTGGCCCAGATGCAGCAAAACAGGCCCAAACCATGATACTACCACCACCATGTTTCACAGATGGGATAAGGTTCTTATGCTGGAATGCAGTGTTTTTCTTTCTCCAAACATAATGCTTCTCATTTCAACCAAAAAGTTCTATTTTGGTCTCATCCGTCCACAAAACATTTTTTCTAATAGCCTTCTGGCTTGTCCACGTGATCTTTAGCAAACTGCAGATGAGCAGCAATGTTCATTTTGGAGAGCAACCCTGCCATGCACACCATTGTTGTTCAGTGTTCTCCTGATGATGGACTCATGAACATTAACATTAGCCAATGTGAGAGAGGCCTTCAGGTGCTTAGAAGTTACCCTGGGGTCCTTTGTGACCTTGCCAACTATTACACGCCTTGCTCTTGGAGTGATCTTTGTTGGTCGACCACTCCTGGGGAGGGTAACAATGGTCTTGAATTTCCTCCATTTGTACACAATCTGTCTGACTGTGGATTGCTGGAGTCCAAATTCTTTAGAGATGGTTTTGTAAACTTTTCCAGCCTGATGAGCATCAACAACACTTTTTCTGAGGTCCTCAGAAATCTCCTTTGTTCGTGCCATGATACACTTCCACAAACATGTGTTGTGAAGATCAGACTTTGATAGATCCCTGTTCTTTAAATAAAACAGGGTGCCCACTCACACCTGATTGTCATCCCATTGATTGAAAACACCTGACTCTAATTTCACCTTCAAATTAACCGCTAATCGTAGAGGTTCACATACTTTTGCCACTCACAGATATGTAATACTGAATCATTTTCCTCAATAAATAAATGACCAAGTATAATATTTGTGTCTCATTTGTTTAACTGGGTTCTCTTTATCTACTTTTAGGACTTGTGTGAAAATCTGATGCTGTTTTAGGTCATATTTATGCAGAAATATAGAAAATTCTAAAGGATTCACAAACTTTCAAGCACCACTGTATAGGGCATGATATAGTGAGGACGCCATTTTTTAGTGCTGTCCGAAATGATAGTGACAATTATTTACACCCTATAGTGCACTCAAAGTATCCCACAATGCATCACGAAAAGTAGTTTACAACCAATGATCACTAATCAAGCAATATATCCCATCATGCATTGCGGTCGCGCTGAAAGAAATCAAATTAAAAGTCTCAAATTTGATTTAATAAAAGGCAGCGGCAAAGAAGAAAGTATTCAGCCTTGATTTAAAAGAACTGAAAAATGCAGGTACTTTGTATTTATTAATGTGGGAAATGCACTCAGTATAATATGGATTTATCACAAAAATACATGCATGTATTTATTATTTTGAAAACCCACCCAGCTGATCTGGCACATTTTAATTGTGCAACAGTAATGACGTAAATACCAGCGTGACGGACTAGTTTCCAAAAGCGTTTTTTCATTTTACCAATGAGCTCACTATATAGTCCTCTATATAGTAATTCCCTAAATAGGGAGTAGGAACTAGGAAGTAGTGAACAAGTGAGCAATTTTGGACACAGGGATGGTAACGGCATGATAATCACTTTCACTCTCGGTTTCTCTTTCACGGTGGGAACGCCCACCGTAAACAGGATAAAATCTGTCTGACATAGTTTGGGCTATTTGGAGGTAAAACCTATTACGTGATGGCACGCGGATTTTATGCGCTTCGGATTATTCAGGACAGCGAGTCAATTCATGATTCATTTTATGATTCAAGACAGCGATTCAGTTTCAGGACAGCGAATCAACTCATGATTCAGGACAGCGATTCGGATCAATCTTGAGAACTGTGACACTGATGATGGACGGAGGCTTTTTTTTTTTGTACTTTGACTTGATCCAGCCAAAGACCAGCTCGAGTAAGTGTAAATATTTCTTCTATTTCTTATGAGCAGATCAGTTGTTAATGTGTTATCTTAGACTGGTGTTTGCAACATGGGATCAGTGACCAGTCCACTGCAGCCCAGACAAACCAACGACTGTGCGTCACTACCGGTGTTCATGTCGCTGACCATACCTGACTGCTGGAACAGTGACTTAAAACTTGCGCATACTTGACAAGAGCTTAAGACGAACGTTACATGACAGAACCACTGGTATCATACGTGATCTTTTGAAATAGCTAGTAATAAAAATTGACTACAGGTACCCTTTAAACCTTTTTCTAGACATTATTCCACATCTCACACTTGAAATAATCATGTTCTTTTGGCAGATCGTCCAGCTCATTTTAGCATTTACAGCTCCAAAGATGGAAAATTATCCAACAAAAGAACAAACTTGAAATGAGTCAAAAAAAGGTTTAACAAATGTTGCCAGGCAAAACAAACCTTGCCCAGTAACACTTATTTTCGTGTTATAACAACTGATCCAATCTCACAAGTGTGGTCTCTGTTCTTTCAAGGTCACTGATACTAATGAGAACATTTTGTTTCATAAGTGTAAAGACTCTAAATATCTGCCAAAAAGCTAAAAAAAAAAAACTTACAGAACTCTTTATTTCACTTTTCAAAAGGACCAAACAAAAGCTGTGGTAATCAAAAGGTAAATTTTCTTAAAATATACACCACTTATACATATAATCTTACATATAGTTTAATGTGATCTTATCAATCTTATAATACTGAACAGATCTGACGACAGATAAGAGCTTTTCACTTTGCAGTGTATCAGTAAAGTGACAACACACACCACTTACTGCTGAATTATTCATCTGTTTTTCATCATTCATTCATCTTCAATAAGAGCTTTATCCTGGTCTGGGGCACAGGGAATCCAGAGTCTATCCCGGGATAAGTGAAGTAAGGGTATGAAAACTTTCGCACTCATTTGTGCACATAAAAATAAATAGATAGATAGATAGGTAGATAGGTAGATAGGTAGAGTTATAACAAAAATTGTTTTAATATACCAAATACTGTGGCCTGAATTATAATAAAATGAAATGCATCTGTAAAATAATAATAATAATATAATAAAGAATATTTATTTGATTAATATTAATAATAGGGCGGTACGGTGGTGTAGTGGTTAGCACTGTTGCCTCACAGTAAGAAGGTTCCGGGTTCGAACACAGTGTGTGGAGTTTGCATGTTCTCCCCATATCCGCGTGGGTTTCCTCCGGGTGCTCCGGTTTCCCCCACAGTCCAAAGGCATGCAGGTTAGGCGAATTGGTGACTCTAAATTGACCGTAGGTGTGAATGTGAGTGTGAATGGTTGTCTGTGTCTATGTGTCAGCCCTGCGATGACCTGGCGACTTGTCCAGGGTGTACCCCGCCTTTCGCCCGTAGTCAGCTGGGATAGGCTCCAGCTTGCCTGCGACCCTGTAGAACAGGAATAGCGGCTACAGATGATGGATGGAATATTAATAATAAAATAATAAACTGAAATAAAACAAAAGATTCCGTTTCCTCACACTGCAGACTGTGGGATAATTTCATCACTAATTCCTCATTAATTATTGATGATTTTACTCATAAGTGCAGGTCTGACTGTCGTGAAACAGGACATCACGTCTGATCCTACAGAGTCTGACTTCTCATGAATTCACATAAATCTCATATAATCTGTAATCCGATCTAATCTCTCAAACAAGTGAGGGAGAGGGAATGAGAGACAGAGATTTATTCATCTGACATCAGAACAATTCTCCATCCTGATGATGTGGAATAAACATACAGCAGGATCGTGTCGTGACACGCCACTAACACGGAGCTGAACGGAACAATTTCAAGCCATGAGGGAATACACACACACACACGACTCTGAGTGATTTACTGCTGCTAGGCTCAACTTAGGAAAAATAAAAGAGACAAGACAGGTCCCGAGAGACACAGAGAGAGGTAAAGAGAGAGACAGACAGGTAGAGAGACAGACAGGTGGTCTGACCGGTCATGGCATGAGGTATGACTGTAATGAGCAGTCTCTGGTTTCTCATCTTCATTCCCATGTCTGGATCCTGCATGGACACAATCATCCTCTCCATCTACACACACACACACACACACACACACACACACAGGGAGTGTGACACTGTTGTTGAAAGGGATTAATATAATCTATTCTTTAAAACAGAGTTAATCTCATAAAGTCAAGAATAGTGCTTTATTGAACTTTATTAATCCACATTTAAATATATTAAACCCCGCCCCAAAATGTATACATATAAAGCTGTCATATTTAAATGAAACCTCAAAAAGTTATAATAATTAATAATGAATTATTTATTGTTATTATTTAGAGTTATTTGAATATAGTTAAATGTGTGTGTGTGTGTGTGTGTACCTTGGTGAAACAGGCCATGTGCGCGCGCTGCTCTCCTCCTCTTGGTGTGTTGATGGTCATCTCTGCTCTGTATGCGCGCGCACTCTGATTTCACATTTTTCGCTGCGTCGCGTGCAGGCGCCTAGCGACCACTGGCCAATCACAGCGCGGGGACTCAGTGTGGGCGGGCCGAAGAGCGAAGCCGGAACATGTGGTCGATATCCTTGACTTGCAGCTGATGACGTCACGCTTTTCCTGAAGGATGCGTCTCAAAATTCCTCTCGCAGTAGAGTTGATTGAAAGTTTCTCTCACACTTCTGGCCTCCACTTAAACTTAAAAAAAAAAAGTGAACTCATGGCCATAAAAGATAGTTCTGTGCCCTCTTTACATGACATCCCTGTGGAGGATTAGGTTGCTTATTTGGGAGTCATCATCTCCAAAGATCAAACTACAAGGTGTTCATTAAATTTCAACTCCATTATCCTTAAAACACAAAGGAAATTAAATTCATGGTTACAAAGAGATTTATCTCTGACAGATAAGCCAGTATCTCACTGGGCTGCGACAAACTGCGAACGTCATTCGCGAGAGAGTTTCGAAACTGTCTTGAAACGTTTGCGGGGCTTCTCAATTTCCTCGCATGAGTCGCGAAGTGTCGCTCCTTCGTCGCTGAAATTTTGAACATGTTCAAAAAATTCGTGAGACAAAATTTCTCTCAAAATAGCCGCAAATGCGTCGCTGGTGTCGCAAAGCCGTCGCGAACCCTTCTCAAGTCAGTTTCCGTGAGGCTTCCTCTACTTCCCCGCCTGCGAGGGAAAGCCGGGCTGCGACAGCCTGCGACTAGTTGGAGACACGACAATTGCGGTAAAATATGCGAATATCAATTCAGTGTGATTCCAAGTGAAAATTGTCGCTAATTTGCATATTTTATTAGCCTGGCAAGCCAGACTAAATGTGAATATTTAGTCTGGCCTCGATCCGTAGACATTTCCGACGGGGGTAGGAGGAACAAACCGCTGTCTTTCAAACTGTCTCTGTGCATATAGGCCAGAGGTGGAAAAACTGGATTGACAAAGTAAAAGTCCTGCTTAGGTTTTCCTTCTGCCTGTGCTCTCAACACAGGTGATTTCACCAATTAGCTCATCAACCTGGCTAAGGGGATGCGGTAATTAGGATCAGCTGGTTCATTGAATTGGCTGGAGCAAAAATGTGGCAGGGTTTTTACTTTCTGCACCCGGGTTTTTCCACCTCCGGTATAGGCCAACGCTCTGACCAATCAGCGCAACAGTGACTGTGATGTAGTCAGAGCGACAGAAAGCAGTGGGGGAGGCCTTGAAATTAAATAATTTTTCAAAATGCATATTAATTAATAAGCAGGTTCTAGATATTAAGAAGTTTGGAGATAATGACCACAAGTTTGGAGTCTGTACCACATACACATTTTTTTTTCAAGTGTTTTTCAAGGGTTTGCTTAAACTGTTTTTGAGAGTTTTTATTTAGTGGTGTTTGGTGAAATAATTTCCCTTAAATTTAAAATAATGGGAAAATAAGAAAATCAAAAAATAATGTTTCAAAGCTGTTTATTAATTCTTCGTACTGCACAAACTAGCCCCATCCTTTTGGCTACGAGTGGAGCCAGCTGGTAGATCAGACTTTTGCCATAGCCGGTCGGCAAAACAGCGAAAACGTCCTTCTTGAAAAGGAATGAGCGGAGAGCCTCTTCCTGCTCATGTTTCAACGGAAACTCCAAGTCTAATTCTTCTAAAACTGATTCCAAAGCAGAGTCAAACGTGCGCTGTTCACTAGCCCGAAGCCATCTTTCCTGTTGCGCTTTCTCCAGTGTCGCGCAGCTTTGTCGTCACTCCTGCAAAAGCCTGCCCAAAGAATCCAAACAAAAACCTTGCGTTGTGATTGGCGGGCACGATTTGATGCCCGGGGTGTTTTTGTTTATATGGTGCGAGGCTAGACCCATTCGCTAGGCAAAAAATATTTTTGGCCGCTAGGCGGTTGGGTCTAGTTTACTAGGCTAATATTTTATTGCAATTGTTGTGTCTCCAACTAGTCGCAGGCTGTCGCAGCCCAGTGAGATACTGGCTATATAATCTTACTTTCAAAAGCTGATAGTTTATCCAGGGTTACTTATAGAGCTCTGTCTTTAGCTGTAGATATCATTTCATCCAAAAAAAAAATCAACAATATGTTGTGCAATTTTATATGGAAAAATAAAATTCACTGTGGTAGCGGGGGCGTGGTCAAGCGCCGGTCTGTGACAGGAGGGCGGAGTCAGGGAAGGTGAGTGGCAGAATCACTACACCTGAGAGCAATTAACCTGTTTGTGTGTCTTCCCAGTGACCGCGCCCGATTTAAAGAGGGAGAGCTGAGAGCAGAGGAGAGCGGATGGCTGAACGAGACGCTAGTGCGTGTGTGTCTCTGTGTGTATTAAATATACCGATTGTTAGACTGAAAAGTTTGGCAATAAAGCCGTTATTTCCCTCTGATCTCTGTCCTGCCGTCCTCTGTGCTCCACCCACACATAGCGAACCTTACAGTGGTGCTGAAACCCGGGATCCAGAGTGGAGCACCAACCAAGCAGCCCCATGGAATCCTCCCCATTCGTCGACCTGGTCCACGTCCTCGCCACGGCCCAGCAAAGCCAGCACCAGGCGCTCGTCACACTCCGGAAGGAACAAGAGCGGCGCTCTGAAGCCCTGGTGCTGGCCCAGCAGGAAGACCGCAAGGCGTTCCGGCACCTCCTCGCGTCAGCGGGGTCCACCAGCGCTCCGGCCGCGGGCCCGTCTCCCCTCACCGTCACCAAGATGGGCCTGCAGGACGACCCCGAGGCGTTCATCACGCTATTTGAACAGGTCGCGGAAGCCTCGGGGTGGCCGATGGAGCAGCGCGCGGCGCGCCTCCTCCCCCTGCTAACGGGAGAGGCACAGCTGGCCGCGCTACAGCTCCCCGCTGACCGCCGGCTGGCCTACGCGGACCTCCGCCAGGTCGTCCTCCAGTGCGTGGGGCGCACGCCGGAGCAACAGCGCCAGCGCTTCCGCGCTCTGCGATTGGAGGAAGTCGGCCGGCCGTTCGCGTTCGGCCAGCAGCTCCGGGACGCCTGCTGGCGGTGGTTGAGGGCCAACGATCGCGACGCCTAGGGGATCATCGACCAAGTGGTGCTGGAACAATTCATCGCCCGCTTACCAGCAGGAACCGCAGAGTGGGTCCAGTGCCACCGCTCAGCGTTGCTGGATCAGGCAATCGAGCTGGCGGAGGATCATTTGGCAGCTGTTCCGGCATCAGGACAGCAGACGACGTCGACCCTTCTCTCCTCTTCTCTCTCTCTCTCTCTCTCTCTCTCCCCCTCCTTCTGTATCCCGTCCTCGCCCTATTCCCCCACCGCGGAGAAGGGGGCCGGCTCCACCCCAGCCGGCCCACCGCATCCGCGGTGCCCTCCCGTTTCTCCCTTCTGTGTCTGTCTCTCCCCCACCTCAGGTGAGTGAGCCCCAGAACACCGGTGCAGAGGGAAAGCCCGGGCCGGTTTGCTGGCGTTGCGGGGAGCCGGGCCACCTTCAACAACAGTGCACAGCAATGGAAGTGGGCGCGGTGGTTCGGATCCCCGATGCGCCAGAGGCCGCCCTCGATCGGGCTGGAGCGTATCACATACTGGTGAGTATCCAAGGGGCTACATATCAGGCGTTGGTGGATTCGGGTTGTAATCAGACCTCAATTCGCCAAAGCCTGGTTCAAAATGAGGCATTGGGGGAAGCACAGGGGGTGAAGGTGTTGTGTGTGCACGGGGATGTTCACAGCTACCCTTTGGTGTCGGTCCACATTTTCTTCAGAGGGGAAAAATTTATAGTGAAGGCGGCGGTTAATCCTCGCCTGACCACCCTTTGATTTTGGGGACTGATTGGCCGGGATTTCGGGGGTTAATGACACGCTTAGTAAAGAGTGGGTCCTGCCATTTGACAGGGGGAGGTCCCGGTGTCGCTTTGGTGGGAGCAGTTGTCACAGAGCCGTCTACGTCATCTCCATTTCAGAGTGAGGAGCCGCCGGCTCCTCCTCTCTCTATAGGGGAATCCCTCGCGGATTTCCCATTAGAACAATCGTGAGACGAGACTCTGCGACATGCGTTTGACCAAGTGAGAGTAATCGATGGTCAAACGCTCCCGCCGAACGCCACCCCGTCCTTCCCCTATTTCTCTATTATGAAGGATAGATTATACCGAGTGACGCAGGACACTCAGACGAAAGAGCGAGTCACGCAGCTTTTAATTCCAAAGAGCCGCCGGGAATTGGTATTCCAGGTGGCTCCCTTTAATCCCATGGCTGGACACTTAGGGCAGGATAAAACACTAGCCCGAATAATGGCCCGATTCTATTGGCTGGGGATTCGCGGCGATGTCCGTAGGTGGTGTACGGCGTGCCGCGAATGCCAGTTAGTAAATCCAGCGGCCATTCCAAAAGTGCCTTTGCGCCCTCTACCGTTAATCGAGACCCCGTTTGAAAGAATTGGGATGGATCTCGTCGGGCCATTAGATCGGTCAACACGAGGGTACCGCTTTATATTAGTTCTAGTGGACTATGCAACGTGATACCTGGAAGCAGTGCCTCCGCAATATCTCAGCACGCAGTATTGCGGAGGCACTCATCCACGTCATCTCCCGAGTTGGAATCCCGAAAGAGATTCTGACTGATCAAGGCACCTCGTTTATGTCACGAACACTGAACGAACTGTATGGGTTATTAGGTATTAAACCGATCCGCACCAGCGTGTATCACCCACAAACGGACGGTTTAGTGGAACGGTTTAATCGCACCCTTAAAAACATAATTAAAAAATTTGTAAGTGAGGATGCGCGTAACTGGGATAAATGGCTCGGATCCTTGCTCTTTGCAGTGCGAGAGGTCCCCCAAGCCTCCACGGGGTTCTCCCCGTTTGAATTATTATATGGGCGTAAGCTGCGTGGCATTTTAGATGTGCTGCGAGAAAACTGGGAGGAGGGACCTTCACCAAGCAAAAACGAAATTCAATACGTTATGGACCTGCGCGCAAAACTCCACACGCTCACCCACCTAACTCAGGAGAATTTGCGGCAGGCCCAGGAACGGCAAGCCCGCCTGTACAACAAGGGTACGCAACTTAGAGAGTTCACTCCGGGAGATAAGGTACTCGTACTGTTGCCCACGTCGAGCTCCAAATTGATCGCCAAGTGGCAAGGACCCTTTGAGGTCACACGGCGAGTCGGGGACGTCGACTATGAGGTGAGGCGAACGTACAGGGGTGGGGCGCTACAGATTTACCACCTCAATCTGCTTAAACTCTGGAATGAGGAGGTCCCCGTGGCGTTGGTGTCGGTGGTTCCGGAGAAGGCGGAGCTGGGGCCGGAGGTTCAAAAAGGGACATTGGCATCAGGTACCTCTCCGGTCCCCTGTGGAGACCACCTCTCCCCGACCCAACTCACGGAGGTCGCCCAGTTGCAGACCGAGTTTTTGGATGTGTTCTCGCCCCTGCCCGGTCGCACTAACCTCATAGAGCACCACATAGAGACGCCCCCGGGGGTGGTAGTGCATAGCCGCCCTTACAGGCTACCCGAACACAAAAAAAAGGTGGTTCGGGAAGAACTTCAGACCATGCTCGAAATGGGCATCGTCGAGGAGTCCCACAGTGACTGGAGCAGCCCGATGGTCTTGGTACCCAAGGCCGACGGGTCGGTCCGGTTCTGTGTGGACTATAGAAAAGTCAACGCGGTGTCTAAATTCGACGCATACCCAATGCCTCGTATTGATGAGTTGCTCGATCGACTAGGCACGGCTCGCTTTTATTCGACACTGGATTTGACGAAGGGATATTGGCAGATCCCCTTGACTCCACTATCCCGAGAAAAAACGGCCTTTTCCACACCGTTTGGGTTACACCAATTCGTCACACTTCCGTTTGGGCTGTTTGGGGTGCCCGCTACATTTCAGCGGCTGATGGACCGGGTCCTCCGCCCCCACACCACCTATGCGGCCGCCTATCTTGATGACATCATCATATATAGTAATGACTGGCCGAGGCATCTGGAACACCTAAGGGCCGTCCTTAGGTCGCTGAGGCGAGCGGGTCTCACAGCCAACCCAAAGAAGTGTGCGATTGGGCGGGTGGAAGTACGGTATCTGGGCTTCCACTTGGGCAACGGGCAGGTGCGTCCCCAAATTAACAAGACCGCAGCAATTGCAGCCTGCCCGAGGCCCAAGACCAAAAAGGGGGTGAGACAGTTCCTGGGGCTGGCTGGCTATTATCGTAGGTTTATACCTAATTATTCGGACGTCACCAGCCCGCTGACTGATCTCACTAAAAGGGGGCACCAGATCCGGTCCAGTGGACGGAGCAATGCCAGCGGGCTTTCTCTGAGGTAAAGGCTGCACTGTGTGGGGGGCCACTATTACACTCCCCTGACTTTTCTCTCCTTTTTGTGTTGCAGACCGACGCGTCGGACAGAGGGCTGGGGGCGGTTTTGTCCCAGGAGGTGGAGGGGGAGGACCGCCCCGTCCTGTACATTAGCAGGAAGCTGTCAGTGCGTGAGGGGCGCTACAGCACAATTGAAAAAGAATGTCTAGCGATCAAGTGGGCGGTCCTCGCCCTCCGTTACTACCTGCTGGGGCGCCCTTTCACCCTTTGTTCGGACCATGTGCCCCTCCAGTGGCTCCACCGCATGAAGGATGCCAACGCGCGGATCACCCGTTGGTATCTGGCGCTCCAACCCTTTAATTTCAAGGTGGTCCACAGGCCGGGGGCGCAGATGGTCGTGGCGGACTTCCTCTCCCATCAAGGGGGGGGAGTCGGCTGCAGGCCGGACGGCTGCCCGGCCTGAGTCGGGCGGTGGGGGTATGTGGCAGCGGGGGCGTGGTCAAGCGCTGGTCTGTGACAGGAGGGCGGAGTCAGGGAAGGTGAGTGGCAGAATCACTACACCTGAGAGCAATTAACCTGTTTGTGTGTCTTCCCAGTAACCGCACCCGATTTAAAGAGGGAGAGCTGAGAGCAGAGGAGAGCGGATGGCTGAACGAGACGCTAGTGCATGTGTGTTTCTGTGTGTATTAAATATACCGATTGTTAGACTGAAAAGTTTGGCAATAAAGCCATTATTTCCCTCCGATCTCTGTCCTGCCATCCTCTGTGCTCCACCCACACGTAGCGAACCTTACATTCACTATATTAGAAAGTCTGTTATAATGAATTCAAATCAATGCCAGTGGCGGCAGCAGAGGGGGGCAGGGGGGGACTGCCCTCCCTAAAATTATGTTGAGGGGGCTGTGGCCCCCCAAGTTAGGATGGGAGTCCTTTGACTATTTACAAGGAAGAAAAGGAGAGAGTCGTGTGAATAAACAGCCCGCTGTGCGCCTTTGTTTTCCCTTATTAAATCCCGCTGTGTCCCTTCATCCCGGCAGCCCAGCGGCATCCGCAGCATCTGAAAGAGCTTTGTCCACCTTGAAAAGGGTGTTGACATACCTTCGGTCTTCGATGACCGAACAACGACTTAACAACTGTACATTGCTACATGATATACAATGGTGCTTGAAAGTTTGTGAGCCCTTTAGAATTTTCTATATTTCTGCATAAATATGCCCTAAAACATCATCAGATTTTCACACAAGTCCTAAAAGTAGATAAAGAGAACCCAGTTAAACAAATGAGACAAAAATCTTATACTCAGTCATTTATTTATTGAGGAAAATGATCCAATATTACATATCTGTGAGTGGCAAAAGTATGTGAACCTTTGCTTTCAGTATCTGGTGTGACCCCCTTGTGCAGCAATAACTGCAACTAAACATTTCCGGTAACTGTTGATCAGTCCTGCACACCGGCTTGGAGGAATTTTAGCCCATTCCTCCATACAGAACAGCTTCAACTCTGGGATGTTGGTGGGTTTCCTCACATGAACTGCTCGCTTCAGGTCCTTCCACAACATTTCGATTGGATTAAGGTCAGGACTTTGACTTGGCCATTCCAAAACATTAACTTTATTCTTCTTTAACCATTCTTTCATAGAACGATTGTGTGCTTAGGGTTGTTGACTTGCTGCATGACCCACCTTCTCTTGAGATTCAGTTCATGGACAGATGTCCTGACATTTTCCTTTAGAATTCGCTGGTATAATTCAGAATTCATTGTTCCATCCATAATGGCAAGCCGTCCTGGCCCAGATGCAGCAAAACAGGCCCAAACCACGATACTACCACCACCATGTTTCACAGATGGGATAAGGTTCTTATGCTAGAATGCAGTGTTTTCCTTTCTCCAAACATAACGCTTCTCATTTAAACCAAAACATTCTATTTTGGTCTCATCCGTCCACAAAACATTTTTCCAACAGCCTTCTGGCTTGTCCACGTGATCTTTAGCAAACTGCAGACGAGCAGCAATGTTCTTTTTGGAGAGCAGTGGCTTTCTCCTTGCAACCCTGCCATGTTGTTCACCATGGTGGTGAACAACACCATTGTTGTTCAGTGTTCTCCTGATGGTGGACTCATGAACATTAACATTAGCCAATGTGAGAGAGGCCTTCAGTTGCTTAGAAGTTACCCTGGGGTCCTTTGTGACCTTGCCAACTATTACATGCCTTGCTCTTGGAGTGATCTTTGTTGGTTGACCACTCCTGGGGAGGGTAACAGTGGTCTTGAATTTCCTCCATTTGTACACAATCTGTCTGACTGTGGATTGGTGGAGTCCAAACTCTTTAGAGATGGTTTTGTAACCTTTTCCAGCCTGATGAGCATCAACGACACTTTTTCTGAGGTCCTCAGGAATCTCCTTTGTTCGTGCCATGATACACTTCCATAAACATGTGTTGTGAAGATGAGACTTTGATAGATCCCTGTTCTTTAAATAAAACAGGGTGCCCACTCACACCTGACTGTTATCCCATTGATTGAAAACACCTGACTCTAATTTCACCTTCAAATTAACTGCTTATCCTAGAGGTTCACATACTTTTGCCACTCACAAATATGTAATATTGGATCATTTTCCTCAATAAATAAATGATCAAGTATAATATTTTTGTCTCATGTGTTTAACTGGGTTCTCTTTATCTACTTTTAGGACTTGTGTGAAAATCTGATGATGTTTTAGGTCATATTTATGCAGAAATATAGAAAATTCTAAAGGGTTCACAAACTTTCAAGCACCACTGTACATGTATATATCATGTATAGATATCGTGGACACCATGAACTTGACCCCTATTGCTGCTGCCTTCTTGTCTTTCAATGATGAGAGAACGTGCTACTTTGGTTCCTTCAATTAAGTAAGGTACATTTGAACGTTGTATGTGTATTTACTCACATGTAAACACAGTAGAAAAGTACCAAACCCATGGTAAGACAGTGTTATCCTCTCAACGATACTAAGTAGACGTAATGACGTTATAGTATCATTGGTTCTTGTTCATATAGAAAAAAATACATGGGCGAAATGTTTTCTAATAGAGACATTAAACTTAGCTTTACTCCACCAAAATTTGCCTCTCAAAATGCGGGAAATAGCGTTTTAGAGGGTTAAAAATTCCAAATTTTCCCAGGGGGGCATGGCCCCAGACCCCCCTAGATTTGGTGCACCTTCAGCGCGGAACACATTGCCCACCCATCCAAAACTTCCTGCCGCCGCCTCTGAATGTGGGGGGTTGAATTTCCTGGACTTTACAACATTAAACAACACATTTAAAGTAAAATGGATTAGACAATTTATCAACAACCCTTCATGTTTGTGGAATTTTATCCCTAATTATAGTTTTTCCAAAGTCAGTGGCCTGGAGTTTCTTCTGATGTGCAATTATAATATCAGTAAACTCCCACTCAAATTGTCAAACTTTCATAAACAGATCCTGTTGGCTTGGACTCTCATATTCAAGCATAACTTCTCTCCTGACAGATTATATATTTGGAATAACAAGAACATTCTTGATAAAAAAAAATAAATCTTTATTCTTTGAAAGTTGATTTAAAATTAATATTATACTTGTTAGTCAACTTTTTGATCATAATAGAGAGTTGTACAAATATTCAGATTTCTTGAGTAAGTACCAAATTCCGATAACAGCCAAGGAATATGCAGTTGTTTTTGATGCAATTCCTTCTGGAATTTTAATGTTGTTGAGGGGTTATGCTCCCCCACAGCTACCCATTTAGACTGCCGATTTATTACCTTGCCCGGGATGGAGTCCACCAGGGGACAAGGTATTGTTTTCGGTGGGGTTTCTTTGTTACCTCGCCCACTATGGAGTAAGCAGGGCGAAGTATTGTTTTCAGTCGGGTTTCTTTGTTTTTTTGTTAACGATATTACGAGAAAACAGCTGGATCAATCTTCATGAAACTTTCAGGATGGATGGGCATTGGTCTCAAATTGAACCTCCAACATTTTGAGGGTCATCCAGTCAATGTCACCAAAAAGGTCAAAATCATTTTTGTTGTGTCTACTGCCTCATATAGAGGCGCTAGCCACTACGTCATCATGCTGTAAGACTGTAAGAGTGTGACAATCACGCACTGTGCATACACGTGTTCCAATTAAAATGGCCATTGAGTGTATACAATTCAGCTCACCATTTGAAATAAATGGACTAGACTAAAGAAATCGCTTTCAGACATGTTTATTGCTTATTACAGAGGGAAAGTGCGTTCCACTGAGCTCTAGCGCCAGGCCATTTCCGGGAAATAAGAGTTTCGGTCATGGTGACAGCGTGTGTATATCAGCCTCGGTTTGGAGAATTCAGTTTTGAAATCTGTAAGAGGTAAGAGTAGAATAATATAAAGTACAGACACTTGGTATATTTTACTTCTGTGATTTTTAAATTGTTCATTTTTGGATTACGCTTCATTTTTGTGGCTACTGCCTCATAGAGTATATATATATATATATATATATATATATATATATATATATATATATATATATATATATATACAGTCAGGGGTTAAATTGGGATTGGTTATGTGGGGGGCTCTGCCTCGTACCCGCCCCTGCCGCCGCCGCCCTGCCCCAATATACTTTTTGGAAAATAACCCTCTAATTTGATAACCATATCATATTGCACAGAGATATACACCTTATCTGTGTGTTGTAGGCCTATGTGTGTCTTGTAGTGCCCCCCTACACATTATGGCAGTTTGAATGTAGATTGGTTGGCCAATGTAACAGATTGTACAGGTTGTTGTACATTGGTTTGAAGGAAATGATTAGTGGGGGGTCTGGGGGTCCTCCCCCAGAAGTTTTTTATTATCATACATGTTATTTGCTGAATTCTGGTGCATTTTAATAAGTTGTTAGCTGACTTTACAGAGGTAGGTTGAGCAATATCATGTTAAATCTTGTCACATGCCTACAGGTGAAAAATGTGAAGGAGAAATGTTCAGTGAGAAAATTTGAAGGCTTGCACAATCTTAAACCAAAACAGGTGATTTATTTTGGAGGATAAATGTTAAATATGCCAAAACACTGTCAGTCAAATTGTCAATCAAATATATTCATGCAGTGAATGCAACCAAATACAAACAACACTATAACATTGGAAGCATTTATTATTATTGTTATTATTATGTATTCAATTATTTATTTGGCATGTGGTGCTTTTTGTATTTTCTAGAACATACATAAGATGAGCATATTATAGCAGCAAAATAGAAGCACAATCATTTGAATGCAGCAAAAGTTTTGCTGCATTCAAATGATTGTGCTTCTATTTTAAAAGGGGAGACAGTGTACGGAGAAAATTATAAACTAGTCACAACGCTGAAACACAAGCCCAAAAACCCGCAAACCACGACTTCTGATTTTTTTTTAAAGCGAGCTCACAAAAAAAGAAACCCCAAAGTCGCTTATAAAAAGCGGAATTGGCAACCCACGCAGGGTTCCAGAAACCAGAATCTCTGATCGCAAGTTCTGTTCTAAATAGCTTTGACAGGTCGTCTTGTTATCAGGAAAACTATGATCTATCTCATAAAAGTCATGGGTTTATTGATTAATAAAACGATATTTAATTATTCAGAACTGAAAATCGTGAAAAGGGTTTGTTGCTTTTGATGTGTGCGTGATCATATGCCATCCGCTCCGAGCTTATGTGCCGGGGCTCAGCCCCGGACAGCCCCGGCCCAATTTAACCCCTGTCTACAGTATATATATATATATGGCCATACAGTAAATAGAGCATATATATATATATATATATATATATATATATATATATATATATATATATATATATATATATATATATATGCTCTATTTACTGTATGGACATGGGATCAGAAAACTATTTTATTTATAAGCAGTAGCAACATGTACCCTTAAGGTACCTATTTTTTTTCATGATATCTTCTTTCATATTCATCATAAGTGCTACCGGGTGAGGTTTGTTTTGCCTGGCAACTAGGGTTGCCACCTGTGTCTGACAAAAATCCTGGACATTTCGACCATCCAATCGACCTTTTTGCTTGTAAGCAACGGCGCCCTTCGCACATCTAACCCAAGACAAAAATCGCCCTTCTACGCTGAAATTGTATTGCTCTAATTAGTAAAAATGACGCTTTTGCTAGTTATTTGTTTAGTTAATTGCTTTACATAATAAAGCAGGTCTTCATTATTTTGGTTTATTTCCAACAGTTTTTGGTTGTGGACACCTGGGGGCAGTAGTGGGCACAGGTAAAAGGGGAATACATAACTAAGTTCTGTTTGTTTGCTTATGTGGAATAAAAATAATTAATTTTTCACCGTATCTAAGAATACCTGAATGTAACAATGTAAGGTGTAGTGTCAAACAGCTTACCTGGTTGCTTCGAGTGTGGTGTGTGCTTTGCTTGTGCTTGCCTGTGCCTCTGCTGCTCTTGGCTAAACAAATACATAGGAGGACATGGAACTGATATAACTGGGCACATACAGGAGTATGTACTACACTACACTATTTCATTTAATTCACCAAAACCTTACCTAATCTTCCATTTATATTTGGTGTTTTTCTTTGCTGCTGCTATGAGTCCTGGCTGATTTTCAATGAATGTCTTGAACTCAGTACAGGACAACTGAAAGTTTAGCCTGACTTGAAGCTCAGCCTTCACCATTGCAACAGAGAGTCTGTTTCTTTTATCAGTCCAAGCATCCTCCATTGCCCCTTTTCTACCAAAGCAGTTCCAGGGCTGGTTCGGGGCCAGTGCTTAGTTTGGAACCGGGTTTTCTGTTTCCACTGACAAAGAACTGGCTCTGGGGCCAGAAAAACCGGTTCCAGGCTAGCACCAACTTTCTGCTGGGCCAGAGGAAAGAACCGCTTACGTCAGCGGGGGGCGGAGTTGTTAAGACCAACAACAATAACAAGACCGCGAAAGATCGCCATTTTTAAGCGGCGAGAAGCAGCAGCTGTACAAACGCGAAGTCAGCCATCATCATTATTATTGTTGTTGCTGCTGCTGCTGCTGCTTCTTCCGTGTTGTTTTTGCTTTGATATTCGCGCCAAGGTTTATGCAAACGTAGCGCCGTAACTGACATATACAGCGATGTAAGTGACGTATACACCGACATAATGACGTATTCAGCGACGTAATGACGTGGCTCCGCTTAGCACGGCGAGCTCGGAAAAGCAAACTGGTTCTCAGCTGGCTCGCAAGTTGAAATACACATTTTGCCCATTATGTACAAAAAACCGGGACATTCAATGTCCCGGATTTTTATTTTTTTTTCCGGGACAGACCATGAAAATCCGGGACAATCAGGAAAAACCGGGACAGGTGGCAACACTACTGGCAACACTTGTTGAATACTGTTGTGGGTCATTTGTGCTTCTCAGCAGAACATCACAATATTAATTGGAAAATTAGAGCTTTATTTCAGGAACACATCATTACTATTCCTTACATTATCCCATTTTGGAATGGTATAATAGAGAATGTACCCTGGAGGAAAGTGTGGTCCTTACCTTTCAAATACTTGGTTACTAATAAAGTGAGAGAAGTTACTTTCAAATTAATTCACAGGTTTTACCCAGTAAAATCCTTCCTTCGGAGATACAAACAAGATATTAATTCTGAGTGCCCCTTCTGTAATAGCCCAGATGAAAATGTTTCCCATTTGTTTTGGAACTGTTCTCATACAGTGAGATTCTGGTCTGATGTGTTGGACTTTATACAAACTGCCTTAATTGCAGACTTTACCTTCTGTTTCAAGGATGTTTTCTTTGGCATATTTGACTTTGGAAGACATGCAGGTTAGGTTAACTGGTGACTCTAAATTGACCGTAGGTGTGAATGTGAGTGTGAATGGTTGTCTGTGTCTATGTGTCAGCCCTGTGATGACCTGGCGACTTGTCCAGGGTGTACCCCGCCTTTCGCCCGTAGTCAGCTGGGATAGGCTCCAGCTTGCCTGCGACCCTGTAGAAGGATAAAGCGGCTAGAGATAATGAGATGAGATGAGATGAGAAAAAAAATCCTTGACTTGCAAAGTGACGTCAAAGCAAAATAGAAACCTGGCTGTCTGCAATGTTGGTGGAGGTATAAAGCAAGGTTAAGTGCCATTCCATACAAAACATAGTCATGCATGTGCAGCTCTCTTTGTTTTTCCACTGCTTTAAGCATTCTTTTCGGTTTTTGTGGCTACTGCCTCATAGGAGCGAAGCGAGGCAATAGCCACTATGTCATCGTGTTGTAAGAATGAGTGTAACAATAGCACACTGTGCATACGTTCACAAACACAGGAATACCTGAAATATAAAATAATTGATAGTGCGTATGAAAAAGGCTTTGGACGAAATATCTTAACTATTGGACGAAGTGTCCTAATCCCATCGTCTCCTCTCCATACTAAGCCTCAGAGTTTCCTTGCCCTCTTTTCGAATCACAGACGGAATTCTAAAAAATTGGAACGTGCCAAAGAGAGTTGCTCATGCGTGATTATCTTTTGCATGGACTATCACTTGATCCCACATTTGTATATCCACCAACATGGCCGACATTCAGGTTTCTATTTTGCTTTGACGTCACTTGCAAGTCAAGGATACTGTAAATGTAGGGGTGTGTGTGTGTGTGTGTGTGCGTGTGTGAGAGAGAGAGAGATCACCAGTAAGAGACGAGTATTTTAGCTCTTAAACGATTCCTTATGATTAAAACAACAAAAAGAATATCACTTAAATCTTTAATAAAATCTTAAAATCTCTTCCTTCTGATTAAGAAAATAACATTACACTTTGCATTGTGTATAAAATGTACTTATTCATTTGTTATAAAATGTGTTTGTATTATGTATTGCTAGCTGATATTTTTAATTATATAAATATTAATAATAATAATAATAATAATAATAATAATAATAATAACCACCCAAAATCGCCAAACTGTGATTTTAAAGGAAATTGTAAATAGTAAATGTAGATTGTACAATGAATTTAGTGAGACTGTCCAGCATCTTGTCAGTGAATGTCCTGCTTTGGCTCAAACTTCCTACCTCAAGAGGCACAATGGCGTGGCCCGTGTTTTCTATTACCATCTTCGGCATGCCTGTGGCTTTGACTCTGAGGTCCATCCATGGTACGACCTGGAACATGCACAGGGTGTCATGGAAAATGAGTGCTTTAAACTATACTGGAATAGGCCCATATACAGCTTACAACATTTACAAGCCAACAAACCTGCTCTTGTCTTATTTGACAAAACCAATGAAATTATTTTCATCATAGAATTCTCTGTTCATTTTGACACCAATGTGATTGACAAGATTCAGGAGAAGCACTCAAAGTATGCGGACCTTGCATATGCAGCGTCTCGCTTGTATCCCAGGTACAAAGTTGTCAGACTCCCCATTGTTCTCGGTGCCCTAGGTTTGGTACCTCCTGATCTCTTGATGCAGATTCGGAGTGTGCCTGGGTTTTTCATCAGGAGCACAGCTCTTCTCACTCTGTGGACAATGCAGAAGGCTGCCGTGTTGGGGAGTCTCCATATCCTTAGGAAAGTTCTTGGTGGGTTTGACTAGGCAGCGCTTCCTGGGAGCTAGTCCCATTCGCTCTCTGGGCTGTGTGTAGAGGGGGCAAGGGTCCCTGAGCTGATGATGTGCCTTACCAGCCTGATTTGCCAGGATCACCTAACCCCTCTCTGCTGCACTTTTTACTTTAATCTCATCTCCCTCATCTCATTATCTCTAGCCGCTTTATCCTGTTCTACAGGGTCGCAGGCAAGCTGGAGCCTATCCCAGCTGACTACGGGCGAAAGGCGGGGTACACCCTGGACAAGTCGCCAGGTCATCACAGAGCTTGATAATAATAATAATAATAATAATAATAATAATAATAATAGGGTGGCACGGTGGTGTAGTGGTTAGCGCTGTCACCTCACAGCAAGAAGGTCCTGGGTTCGAGCCCAGCAGCCGACGAGGGCCTTTCTGTGTGGAGTTTGCATGTTCTCCCCGTGTCTGTGTGGGTTTCCTCCAGGTGCTCCGGTTTCCCCCACAGTCCAAAGACATGCAGGTTAGGTTAATTGGTGGCTGTAAATCGACCGTGAGTGTGAATGGTTGTCTGTGTCTATGTGTCAGCCCTGTGATGAGCTGGCGACTTGTCCAGGGTGTACCCCGCCTTTCGCCCGTAGTCAGCTGGGATAGGCTCCAGCTTGCCTGCGACCCTGTAGAACAGGATAAGCAGCTACAGATAATGGATGGATGGATTGATAATAATAATAATAATAATAATAATAATTTTATTTGTTTTGTCTATTGATATAAGGTGCTCCATATTTACTTTCTCAAATACCACCACCACTACTACTACTACTATTATTATTATTATTATTATTATTATTATTATTATTAAAAGTAGAATTACATTATTATATATTATTAAGAGCAGAATTCGAAGGTTCCTGTTTTTTTTAGTCCTGATAAATTTTCTAAAGTCTACTACAATCAATCGATTATTATTATTATCATTATTAATTAATTAATTAATTTATTTATTAAAAAAAATTTTTGCACTGAAGAGGCTAAATATTCTGAAGAGGGTTTGTTACTGTTCTTTAGAGATGTGAGTCGACTCCCGGTGTTCACCTAAAAGAGTCGGCTCAAGGAGTCGACTTTTTCGCTAATGAATCATCACTGTGTGTGTGTCTGTGTGTGTGTGTGTGTGTGTGTACTGCATCCTAACACTAACTCGGTAGATGATGTGGGTTTGTGCACTGACACTGTACTGTGTGTAAAATATGAATTTATCAGTCAGATGTCGAATCCCAAATCGCTCTCTCCTCCACATACATGTGCACTCCAGACAGGACTGATAAAGGCTTCAGCGCCCTACCTAGTGCACTTCACTTCCAATGGAGAGCGGTTTGGAGCTCGGTGTGTTCCAGTAAACGCGTTGTGAAAATAGACGGTATGACCTGCGCAGGCCGCCGTGTTTACGCTGCGATGGCTCGCAGGCAGTGTTGTGCGGTTGCTACTAAAAATATTTTGTTTTGATAAATAATTAATGGAATAAACGTCGGTGGGATAAAGCTCAGGTGGGATTTCAGTCTTTAACACAGTCTCGTAGCGATATTGGGTTAAAATTCACGCTTTAACTTTAAAATAAAACAGAACAAAACCAGGCGCTAAGCTAGCAGGCTAACCAGGTCCATGTCCCGCGAGCTCAGTGCTAATGTGTTATTAGAGGAAAAAGTTTAATTTTTTAATTAAATTATTAAAATAAGAAGTTATATGTGTGTGCTTGTGATTTTAAAAGTGTAGTGGGGCTTTTTAATTTTTTTTATTAAAGCTCAGCCCCTTTATTATTATTATTATTGTTGTTGTTGTTTATTGTTGTTGTTAAAGTTAAACTCCAGTCAGAAATGTGTTTATCCTGAAATATCTGTGTTGTGGCTTGTGATTCTGCTGCTGAATTTTTTTGTTGTTGATGTATTTCTGTTATTCCGTGAAAAGTTAACGGTTGTGTCCCACGATGACGTCACGGGGTGGGGGGAGAGAAACACACCATTAGTAACAGTGTCTCTGTGTGGATGATGTCACCGCTCCCACTCAGGGAGTGTGTATGTGTGTGGGTTTTTTTGATTGAGCAGATATGAGTGATATCCGTCACGCCCTGCTGCGGCGAGACCCTCTGAGTGCGGCCAAAGAGGTCCTGTACCACCTGGACATCGCGTTAGGGAGCACGCTGCAGAATGGCCCAGGCCTGGACAAGAACACAGTGGACCTGGTGGAGGAGTTCATCTTCCACGTCCCGAAAGACCGGAACACACAGCGCAAGGTGAGGATGGGGAGGGGGACGAATCCAGATGTGAGCTGAGCAGCTGGAATTTCTATTATTATTTCTATAATGTGTTTGTCTACTGAAGTACACTCTGTGTGTGTGTGTCAGAGGATGAGCTGTGTTCAGGAGCTGCAGCTGTTGGAGATCATGTGCAGTTATTTCCAGGAGCAGAGTAAGGATGCAGTGAGACAGGTGATCTTCTCTGCGCTCTTCAGTCTGCAGGGAAACAAAGCTGACGAGAACCGCATGGCCACGCTGGGAAAACTGGTGTCCATGGCCGTCGCTGTGTGCCGCGTGCCCATCCTAGAGTGCGCTGCCACCTGGCTGCAGGTGGGAACAACACCGCCACCAACACCACATTCTGTCTGCTGTCATTTCTCTAACAGGGCTGTGGTTCAGTGTATCCCATCAGTGTGGAAGTTAAAATAAAAGTATCGGTGCATTTAGAGTAAGCAGCAATTAAGGGGTCCAAGCGCTTTCTGGCTCCACCCCTTAGCGATCAGAAGCCACTGGGACTTCAGCGATCATTTCCTTGGAGACAGACTAACTTTGTTGGTAATACGAGCTGTGGCTGAGGAACGCAACAAAACAGTGTGTCATCAGATCCAAACCTGATGATGCTGGGAGTCTAAGAGAGCGTAATTGGATGTGCTGACTGGATGGGAGGGGCATACTCCCTATCCCCTGTCAATCACAGTGACACTAGCCAATCGTGGGACTCTGTGTGTGCGCCTGTGTGCATGAAGAGGGCAGAGAGCACTTTGTTTGTTGTAGTATGTGATTGTTTTATTTTGTCAGCAGTATAATGATTGTGTAATGAAAACTGTGTGTACCCTGTTAATTCTGTGTGTGTAGCGTACTCACTCGGCGTGGTGTGTCCGGTTGGCGTTGGTGTTGGTGGATGATTATTGCACGTTGGTACCAGGCTCCATCACAACCCTGCAGAACGTCTGCTCAGCCAGTCCTCGCTTTTGCTGCCAGTTTATCACCGCCGTCACCGCCCTGTATGACTTCTCCTCAGGTACACACACACACCTGATTCCTTCTCTATAACAGCAGCTCTGACAGTACAGCTGTAATTCAAATCACAGGTTTATATACGTGTGTGTGTGTGTAGATGAGTTAACCCCGCCCCCCTCCCTGTTGGACATGGTGGTTGGTTGGATCACAGAAGACTCCAGACTGCTCCTGTTGACCTTCATCAACACTCCCCTGACATCCAGCCTACCGTTAGGGTGTTTGGAGGTCACGCCCCTCACGGGTCTGCTCCGGTGGTGTGTGAAAGCGCCGCTCGCCTCTCAGAGAGCCCGGAAGTCAGCGGTGACCAGTGCACAGCTGGAGCAGGAGAACAGAGCAGTGTGTGAAGAGCTGTACTCCAAACTGCACCTGAGTGTTCTTCAAGTGTTCCTCATGTTACAGGTGCACTTCCTGTTTATCTCACACCATCAACTTTAAACTTCAGTGTGTCAGAGATTTCATATAGTGGACACCAGTATGACCCAATACATCGAAGAAAAAGTCAGGGGGCGTGGCTTGCTGTATCTCAAACACTGTTGTGTCAAGTTCTTCAGCACGCGGTCACTGTGAAGGAGACGCATCAACATACAGAATCATACCCCGCCCATACCTCTCAGAACATTTTGTGTGGACTTTAATAGCACTGTTTCTGCTTCTCCTAGGTCCACCTGACGGAGCAGAACCTGCTCGGGCGTCTGGCCGTGCTGCAGGTGGAGTCCGTGGCTGCTCTAGTGGAGGAAGTGAGTGTTTTGGTGGAGGAGCTCAACCCACTCCATGCTGCTAATCAAATCCAGCTGGCTCTGGATAGGCTGGCCCAGGCCTTGCAAGTTGCCATGGCGACAGGAGCATTGCTGTGTTCTCGAGGTGAGTGGGATGCACTCTGGGTTTAATAGAATGTCAAACAGAGTGGCTTATGTAAACGATGTTTTTGTTTTGTCTCTTTCAGAGGACCTGAGAACTCTGTGCTCGAGACTGCCACATAACAAGTGAGTAATTCTCTCGCACAGCAGCACTGACAGTCATGCAGGTCTCTGCTAATACCTCATCATTTTTATAGTAATAGCTCCTTCACAGGGTCACGTACGACAGACCATCCACTAGTCATAAACTGAATAATAACGTGTGTGATTGGTGATATTTTGTAAGGAGAAATGTGTTTGTACAACATTTGTGGAAGGAAGGAGTCTCCAGTGTCAGCGCTGTGTAACTTTACCATTTCAGCCGTCTTTACACTTCTTGACAATTTCTTTGTATCAGTAGATAATGAGAAATACAACCCCAGTTCCAAAAAAAGTTGGGACGCTGTGTAAACTGTAAATTAAAACCGAATGTGATAATTTGCAAATCATGGAAATCCTGTATTTCATTGAAAATAGTACAAAGACAACATCTCAAATGTTGAAACTGAGAGATTTTATTGGTTTTTGAAAAATATACACCCATTTTGAAGTTGATGTCAGCAACATGTTTCAGAAAAGTTGGGACAGGGGCATGTTTACCACTGTGTTGCATCACACATACTTTTAACAACACACTAAGGGCCTCTGCATGCTCTTGCGACAAGGCTTTCGCAGATAGCTTTTCGCAGACAGTTGTAATTTATCGTTGAGCGGGGAGTAATAGGCGTGCGCGATGTTATTCACCGCCACAACGCAAGGGGGCGCGAAGTCGCGAAATCGCTAGGAGTAGTTGGTGGGTGTGGTTAGTGGAGTGTTTATCCTCCGGTTACTTATAATGACTAGAACTGGAGTCGTATGGATGTACGTACTTCCTCAGTTCCTCGATCAACCACTCTTCGTGCTGCTCCATCTTCGCTCGTGTTTTTAAAAATGGCGGTCGTGAAAACAAAACAAACCGGGAAAGTGCGGAAGTGCGTGTACAGCGGATGTAGAGTGGACCAATCAGAGCCCTCTTGTCTGCGGTGGTCACAATTTTTGGGAGGTGCGCGCATGGTGCGCGCAGAGCGTCTGCGAAGGGGGGGGGGCTTCGCAGACGCCATCTGCGAGGACTGGGTTGTCAGCATAAATTGGCCTTAAGCGTTTGGGAACTGACGAGACCAGTTACTGTAGAGTTGAAAGAGAAATGTTGTCCCATTCTTGCCTGATATAAAATTTCAGTTGCTCAACAGTTCGGGGTCTCCTTTGTTGTATTTTGCGCTTCATAATGCGGCAAATGTTTTCAGTGGATGATGGGTCTGGACTGTAGGCAGGCCAGTTTAGCACCCAGACTCTTATTACAGAGCCATGCAGTTTTAATGCGGTTTGGTATTATCTTGCTGAAAGAAGGAAGGCCTTCCCTGAAAAAGATTTTGTCTGGACGGCAGCATATTGCTCTGAAACGTGTACATATCATTCAGCATTAATGACGCCTTCCCAGATGTACAAGCTCCCCATGTCATGTGCACTAATGCACCCTCATACCATCACAGATGCTATCCCTTAGAGATAGGGTGAGAAGCACAGTCACTCGGGAGGAGCTCGGAGTAGAGCCGCTGCTGCTCCACATCGAGAGGAATCAGCTGAGGTGGCTCGGGCATCTTTTTCGGATGCCTCCTGGACGCCTCCCTGGGGAGGTGTTCCAGGCATGTCCCCCCGGGAGGAGGCCCCGGGGAAGACCCAGGACACGCTGGAGGGACTATGTCTCTCGGCTGGCCTGGGAACGCCTCGGTGTTCTTCCCGAGGAGCTGGCCGAGGTGTCTGGGGAGAGGGAAGTTTGGGCTTCCCTGCTTAGACTGCTGCCTCCGCGACCCGGTCCCGGATAAAGCGGAAGAAGACGAGACGAGACCATCACAGATGCTGGCTTTTGAACTGTGCACTGATAACAAGCCGGATGGTCCCTCTCCTCTTTAGCCTGGAGGACGTCGTGTCCATGATTTCTAAAAAGAATTTATACTTTTGAGTCGTCAGACCTCGGGACAGTTGTCCACTTCGCCTCAGTCCATCGTAAAAGAGCTCGGGCCCAGAGAAGGTGGCGGTGTTTCTGGATATTGTTTATATTTGGTTTTAACTTGTATTTGTGGATGCAGTAATGAACTGTTTTCACAGACAATGGTTTTGTGAAGTGTTCCTGAGCCCATACAGTGATTTCCACTACAGACACGTGTCTGCTTTTAATGCAGTGTCGCCTGAGGGCCTGAAGATCACAGGCATCCAATGGCAGTTCTCAGCCTTGTCTCTTGCATACAGAGATTTCTCCAGATTCTCTGAATCTTTTAATGATATTATGTACCACAGATGATGTGATCCACAAATTCTTTGCAATTTTACATTGAGGAATGTTATTCTTAAATTGTTGCACTGTTTGCCCACGCAGTCTTTCACAGAGCAGTGAACCCCAACCCATCTTTACTTCTGAGAGACTCAGCCTCTCTGTGATGCTCTTTTTATACCCAGTCATGTTACTGACCTGTTGCCAGTTAACCAAATTAGTTTTTTTTCATTACACAACTTTTTCAGTCTTTTGTTGCCCTGTTTCAGCTTTTTTGAAATGTGTTGCTGACATCAAATTCAAAATGAGCATATCTTTTTCAAAAAACAATGAAATTTCTCAGTTTCAATATTTGTTGTCTTTCAATGAAATATAGGATTTCCATGATTTGCAAATCTTCACATTGTTTTTATTTGTTTTACACAGTGTCTCAACTTTTTTGGACTTGTATAACACTTCAGGAAGTGCTGTTAAAGGAAAATAATCAGTGTTGAGTCGGGGTGGTCACAGGGATTGTGCTCCATTACGCCCTCTAGTGTCAGATTCCTTATTTGTTGTGTTTTTCAGCATGTTACAGCTGGTCATGTCCGGTCCAGTGGTTCCACACGGTGCGGCATTCCAGTCCAGCGTGTATCCCTACATCCACCCCGCCAGGCCTACTCCGCTCTCGCCCCACCCTGCCCTTTCTCCTCTGCCTGCCCACCCAGCCCTCACCACACACCACCAGCTAACACCACACACAGCGCACTCGCCCCTCCCTCCTCCACACGCCTTCCACCCTGCCTCCATGGCCTTTCAGTACCGCCCCATCCGCTGAGCTCGGCCTTCCAACTCCACCCGAACAGGATTTATATCCAAATCTGAGATTAGATCCAGCTTGTAATGTAATAAACCATTAGTCAGGATGAAAATAGAGAACTTTCAGCATGTTGACTTTTTTTTTTTATATATTTAAACTCCACATGTACTCTTGAACTTTTTTTTTTAAGTTGTCCTCAGACAATTAATGTAAATATTTTCTCAAATACTGTGATGTGTTGAAGTCTGTTAAGGATTTTTTCCCCCGGGTTTTTCTTCATGTTTTTGTGGATGTTACAAAACAGTGGAGTGTCAAAGCTGACAAAAGCATTGGAACATGAATTTTGTATAAGAATTATTTAATTTTTTTTTCTGCAGCATGTTTAATACATTTACATTTTTGCCAATTTTTCTCAGAACCATAATTCAAAATAACAGGATATGATTTTACACGTTATTCTGTTATACAGTGCTCCAGTCCCATCTCCACTCTAGAAGTGATTTTACGTGACTTGAACAGCATTTAGACGTTTTCAGTCCACGTGATTTTAACAGACTGGAGTCTGAATCCCAGTAAAATCCTCAGTCTCCTGTGACTGTACACCGTTTTGAGAATGTAAAATAAAAAGGAAGTGTTTGTGAAATAAGGTGTGAAGTCTGAGTTTATTACCTGAATATTTAATCTCATCTCATTATCTCTAGCTGCTTTATCCTGTTCTATAGGGTCGCAGGCAAGCTGGAGCCTATCCCAGCTGACTACGGGTGAAAGGCGGGGTACACCCTGGACAAGTCGCCAGGTCATCACAGGGCTGACACATAGACACAGACAACCATTCACACTCACATTCACACCTACGCTCAATTTAGAGTCACCAGTTAACCTAACCTGCATGTCTTTGGACTGTGGAGGAAACCGGAGCACCCGGAGGAAACCCACGCGGACACGGGGAGAACATGCAAACTCCGCACAGAAAGGCCCTCGCCGGCCACAGGGCTCGGACCCAGGACCTTCTTGCTGTGAGGCAACAGCGCTAACCACTACACCACCGTGCCGCCCCCTGACTATTTAATTGAGGCAAAAAAATATAAAAGAACCAGGATTTAACTTTCAGTTTAATACAAATCATAAATTAATGAAACTATCGTTTAAGAAATAAAAAGCATGGGGTTGAGTTTTACACACACATATATATATATATATATATATATATATATATATATATATATATATATATATATTCCTCAGTGTATTCTGTAAAACAAGCTCATTCCTGAATTTATTTATTAAAATCCCAAATCTGCTACAATCTCTCACAAACACCATAAGCAGCATGATTATTTCACCATAGTCACAGACTGCATTTAATATTTTTCTAAATGGAAACATGTGCCTTGGGGCCTTTATTTCTCTTCTACAAGGAAGATGCAGCACCACGTCTGTGTCGTCTTCACTGATCTCTAAAAGACAATCTGAGGGGTTAAACTGACAACGTGATTATGATTAACAGACACAAATTTCTCTAAAAGCTGCAGCACAAAATTCCTCAGTGGACGGATGAGACACCAGGTCTCCTGAAACACATGCTCTCGTGTGTGTGCGCGTGTGTACACAGTGTTCATCACGGATGGCCTGCAGCAAAGAGAGATGAGATTTAAACTTAAAGGATGAATTAGAGGTAAACACCATCACCAGAGTCGCTACGTTTATAGTAACGTGACGTTTAAGAGACAGCGTCAGCGCAGCTCCTTCACTCAGCTGAAGAAGAGCTCCTCACAGAGCCGCTGTGTGTCCTCGGGTGATGTGACCTCGTGACCGATGGTTCGGGGGTCTGTGTAGATCTCGTAATCATTTCCTCCCTGATTAACAAACAAACAGTGACTTGATTAATACTTAACACACGTTCACGGATGATATTGTGCTGTACAGGTTTATCAGGCTGGGAACATTTCTCTCCTGTAAAGCATGTTCTTTACTTGTGTGTGTGTGTGTGTGTTAATCCATGATATTTATATTTTAATTCAGGACACATACTGGTTTGGTTTTATCCCCAAAGAAATGGATGGTCTTGTACACGTCGTCCTCTACGATTCCCAGGCAATAACGTTTATCCCAACCTTCTGGAAACACGTCGAAGCTGATCTGTCCTCCTGTCTCACACACACACACACACACAAATGTGTATTCCAGCAAATAAATCAGTCTGATGTGCTGATTGTAATCAGACACCGCGGTCAGGATTCAATTCAATTGATTAAGCTCCGCCCCCAGGATGAACTGACATTACTAATTATTCATTCATTTAATATTGATCAACAATTAACGCCAATCTAATGATACAAATCTAATTAAGTGCGCGTGCGCACACAGCTCACCGATAGAGAAAGCCAGTCCTCTGCCCCCAAACTGTTCTTTCAGAACGGCCACAAATTTCTCTCGGATCCTTTCCTTCTGCAGGAGAAACTGATCTGAGCTCACAGCATGTACACACTCAGTAAAGGGTTCTTGCCTCCTAACAGGGTTCTAGATTGCCCTTTTTGTAAAGAAAAGTGATCAGTGTGTGCAGTAGGGCTGAGCGATACGACACCAAGATCACATCGTACCATTTTTATTAAAAACAATGAAAAGGACACAAACTTCTCCCAATGTGTTTATATCAGAACCAGCTGCTTCTGGTTAGATTGGAATAAATATATTTACAATACATCAGAAACGTGAACTGCGTCATCATAATCGCGATCCTGGTCCGATCTGGTCGTATCGCTCAGCTCCAGAAGGTGGAGGTGGAGTTGAAGCTTTAGTCTGTGAGGCGTTACCTTATCCAGCTCGAAGAATTCGATTCGCTCCTGTTGACTGCAACTCCGGCCAATCGGAGAGACGTTCAGCATCCCGTTCCGGAACTCGATAAACGTTCCTCTGGGATGGGAACGTTAAGAAACCGTCATCTCACACGTCTCAAAAACACACTTCTTCCATCATTTTAAAGCCTGAAGTTTAAAAAGGCAGCTTTTGCTTCTTAAAGCTCATACGCAACGGTTTTAATTTTATGCATGTTTGAAACTTTATATGTTAAAAAACCCTCTGTAATTTTCTTCTGGTCCCAAGAAGTATTGTTAATAAGTAATAATTAAAATAAGTTAGCACAGATCGCGGCGAATTTCTGTTCGGCTATTTTCATGACCACTCGGCGTGTGACGTCATTTAAGACTAACAAACCGCTTGAGTGGAGTCCGCTTCCGTTTACTTGCATTGCCGTTCGGCTTGAGTGCAGACATGCGTTCGGGAATTTCCAAAGAAAAACCCCATGCCTTATTGTTGTGCAGTGAACTGTAACAACACAACCGGTTCAGGAAGAAGTTTTTACCTTTTTCCGAAAGAGGAGAAGAGGCAGAGAGTGTGGATTGGCTTTTTCCGGAAGAGGACAAGAGGCAGAGTGAGAGGATCGGCTTTTTCCGAAAAAGGAGAAGAGGCAGAGCGAGAGGATCGGCTTTTTCCGAAAAAGGAGAAGAGGCAGAGCGAGAGGGTTGGCTTTTTCCAAAAGAGGAGAAGAGGCAGAGCAAGTGGGTTGGCTTTTTCCGAAAAAGGACAAGAGGCAGAGAGAGAAGGTTGGCTTTTTCCGAAAAAGGACAAGAGGCAGAGCGAGTGGGTTGGCTTTTTCCGAAAAAGGACAAGAGGCAGAGCGAGTGGGTTGGCTTTTTCCGAAAGAGGAGAAGAGGCAGAGCGAGTGGGTTGGCTTTTTCCGAAAAAGGAGAAGAGGCAGAGCGAGTGGGTTGGCTTTTTCCGAAAAAGGAGAAGAGGCAGAGCGAGAGGGTTGGCTGTTTCCGAAAAAGGAGAAGAGGCAGAGCGAGAGGGTTGGCTTTTTCCGAAAAAGGAGAACAGGCAGAGCGAGAGGGTTGGCTTTTTCCGAAAGAGGAGAAGAGGCTGAGCGAGTGGGTTGGCTTTTTCCGAAAGAGGAGAAGAGGCTGAGCGAGTGGGTTGGCTTTTTCCAAAAAAGGAGAAGAGGCAGAGCGAGAGGGTTGGCTTTTTCCGAAAAAGGAGAAGAGGCAGAGTGAGTGGGTTGGCTTTTTCCGAAAGAGGAGAAGAGGCAGAGAGAGTGGATTGTGTGCTTGAAGCCAGAGGGTTGTTGTTTTCCGGAAGAAGAGAAGAGGCGGAGAGAGTGGATTGTGCGCGTGAAACAAAATCAAGCAGTCAAAGAAGAAATGGAGCAGCAACGCTCAAGCAAAAAGGAGAAGATTGGAGGTAAACATTTTTACTTTTGCTTGCAATTGACAAGTCAAGAATCCTGAGGGATCCTGTACAATCAATCATTGTGGAAATGAAGCAAAGGGATATTTCCTCGCTTAGAGTAGGCTATAAATAGTATAATGCCGCGGATGGCAGGTTAATGTGGCCTACCGGCACACTGTCCAGTAATCGTTACCTACGGTATATCCACTAGGGAGGGCGGTTTAATTATTCTTCAAAAGGGCTCTTATTTAGTATTACAACGAAAGTAGGAATTTATCATAATTACCAGGATAAATCGTTTGGGCGCGAGTCTTGTTGGGGTCCGGGGTCACCGCGATCAGAGTCCAATTCCGAGGCCGCACGGTCAAACCAGTGAGCCACATTCACTGATTGCTTCGCAACGGCCATAGGTTCATACATGTATGGTTTCACCTCTCGATATTCAATTTGGAGAGTTCCTACTTCAAAATCGCTCTCGCTTTCAGACATTTTACACAACCTCTCACGACCAAAGTCCGTACACGTGTGCTTGGTTTGCAAGTAAACACAGAGCTGCTCCCAGTCTGTTTGGCTTGAATGATGTCATAATGACCGTCCCCTGGCGGTGAAAGTGCACATAAGTGAGATGTAAACAAACCTTCGGAAATTGAGCAAAACAGTATATTTTAACCGCTTTATTCAGTTTTATGGTGCAAATTAGACACCAGGAAGACTGAATTCACTTTTTGGGTCGTTCTTCTAGACAATAAAGTTGATATTCTACGTTTCACCTCCGACCCTTGCCTATGACCTGTAATTAGAGTTATCTTTATCAGCTGATCAACCAATCAGATCACAGCACAGAGGAGAACACACACAAAGGACAGCCTCTCACAGTCACTGTAATAAAGACGCATTGTTAGTTAAGTCTCCCTTTTATCTGTTTACGATGATGACGTGTCGTTCTTTAAAGGACCCATGGCATGGTGGTTTGTTGATGCTTTAAACGGGCTCGTGGAGGTTTCCGGATGTTATATCCGCAGCCTTTCTCGAAATGAACCCTCGGCACGTAGATATAGCCTCCTGGGAGAGAGCCCCATTTCAGCGCTTTTCCCAGTGCGTCGTTTTGCTAATGAGAAGCAGGAGGCGGGGAAGGGTAGAGGGTGGGGGCGGGCCATGGGGGGAGGGAGAGGGGCTTGACCAAGCTGCGCACACACATACTCGCTGCTATCAGCGCCTGTAGCCACGCTGCTAAGACAAAACCCCGTTCTCCCTCGGACTCCTTTCGTAAACTCAACGTGACACAGAGAACAGAGAGTGAGAGTGTTCGGAGTGATAGTTTACGAACGTATAATACCCTAGGCTTGAACATGTACTCCATAACCAAAGAGGATAGAAGCAGCAACTACAGCAACATATCGCTTATCCAACAGAAGACATGCATTGCGGAGCAATAGTCAAACATAAGCTCATAAGTTACAGTCAATTTCCAGACTAAACTCAGTTTAACAGAGCATGCTGCATGCTTTTTGGTTTTGTAGCACAGAGTACCTGGCTAACTGCAGGAAGCGGTTAGCTGCACAGCTAATGTAGCCATTGCAAGGCTAACGTGGCACCGATTTTAAAACACGGCAAAACGACCAGTTATACACTTACTTGTTCGGTGTTTGTGGCTGATGCGGCAGGGATGCTTGGTACGGACCCAGGCTTCAGTGACAGTTGATGTGCAAAACCTGCCCTGTACTGTCCCAAGTTGTGGAAACATTCCTCAGGAAAAAGCTTCCGACAAACATACACCGTCTTAGGTAGACTCGACGGCGTATTATTGAAGTAAATAAAATTAAGTCACTGCGTCTTCAGGGGCTCTCCCGTCGGCAGTAAAAACAGACTCCTTTCTGTGTTGTCACATCCATGTATAGCGCAATTTCCATGTTTCGCTCGCTTAGGTGGTGCCATGTTGTTGTGTCCTCTATGGTCTCCTCACTACAAAACTGAAGTGACGTATCTATGGTGGCAACTTTTGAGCTGGGTGGGCAATCCATACAGTGGGTGGGAATCCAGAGGGGGGGCGTGGGGATCATCTCCCTTGCTGACATAGTAAAGGGAAGAGCCTATCAACGCGCCATTTTGACGCGCCATTCTCAAATATTGACAAAGGGTGGGCATAGTTTGGTTTACACATTATGACATTTCTAGCCACTGGGGTGACTTAAGAAGGTCAGAGGAACTCATTTTAACGTTAAAAAACCTCAGAAAGTGAAAATTTCATGCCATGGGACCTTTAATAAATAACGAATATAACTGTCGGTAAAGTGTTGTAGTGTAAGAGGAATAAGACACTCAGGGACGAGCTGTTAGAGGAAAATAAGTTGTTTTATAATTATATTTTTGTTTGTTTATCCCACTCACCTTTTCTTGGGCAGTCTGATCTTGGCCATGTAATCTAAACAGAAGTTGATGAAATCCTGTAAAATCTCCTCCCCGAGATACGACTGAATACTCTGAGTAACCAAACACAATCACACAATCACTTCAACTACAGAGAGGGGGGAGACCTATACCAGTGTTTTAGAATAAATTGGCTCTCTGTGTGTGTATATACCTGTACAGAATGGAGCTTCCCGAATTTGTAGGCCACTAAACCGTTCTCAGCAAAAACATAGTCCACTTGCTCGATTACTGCACACACACACACACACACAGAGTGATGTTATAATGAGAATTTCACAAGTCAGCGAAGTAAAAAATAAAATCCTCACACCTCCAGAAACACACTTTAGAGTGTAAATTAAACATATAGCCATTATTTTTACTCCCTGAACTTTACAGACTCATCACCACTCCTAGTGAGTCACATTTAATGAATGATAAATTAAAAAATAAATAAATAAATAAATAAATCTCTCTTAGTGATCATCTCTCGCACCATCTTCACCCAGCTGCTCCTTGATCTTGTTCAGATCTGAACCTCCAACGACTCCGACTCGAACCAGCCGTCTCAGTTTACTCAGGAACTCCTGCATGTGTGGAGTCACTCTCTAACACACACAGAATACAGTTTTATTACAAGATCACGAGTCGTTTATACCTTTACGTTACTAATATCAAAACCCAAAGTTTGAACAAACGTCATCAAACAGTGTTATAGAAAATACAGTCAAGCCGGAAAGTCTGCACACCCCTTTCACTGTCTCCACGTTTTATTACGTTACACACTTATTCTACAATAATTGTCACAAAATTCTACACAAAATAGCCCACAATGACAACGTGAAAGCAGGTTTTTAAAAAATATGCAATTTAATTTTACTGACAAAAAAAAAAAGGTTATTTAGGGGTTACATATCTGTACACACCCTTAAGGCCAATTTATGCTGACAACCCAGTCCTCGCAGACGGCATCGCAGACAGTGTCTGCATAGCCCCCCCACCTTCGCAGATGCTCTGCGCGCACCTCCCAAAAATTCTGACCACCGCAGAAGCCTCACAGACAAGAGAGCTCTGATTGGTCCACTCTACATCCGCTGTACACGCACTTCCGCTTCCCTACTTTCCCGGTTTGGTTTGTTTTCACAACTGGCATTTTTAAAAACACGAGTGAAGATGGAGCAGCACGAAGAGCGGTTGATCGAGGAAGTGAGGAAGTACGTACATCTATACGACTCCAGTTCTAGTCATTATAAGTAACCGGAGGATAAACACTCCACTAACCACACCCACCAACTACTCCTAGCGATTTCGTGACTTCGCGCCCCCTTGCGTTGTGGCGGTGAATAACATCGCGCACGCCTATTACTCCCCGCTCAACGATAAATTACAACTGTCTGCGAAAAGCTATCTGCGAAAGCCTTGTCACAAGAGCATGCAGAGGCCTTTAGCCTAATACTTGGTTGATGCACCTTTGGCAGCAATTACAGCTTCAAGGCGTCTTGGGAAAGAAGCTACAAGCTTGGCACACTTGTTTCTGGACATTTCTGCCCATTCCTCTTGGCATATCCTTGCAAGCTCCGTCAGGTTGGATGGGGAGCATCGGTACACAGCCATTTTCAGCTCCTTCCACAGATGTTCAATTGGATTCAGGTCTGGGCTCTGGCTGGGCCACTCAAGGACATTCACAGACTTTCTCCAAAGTCACTCCTTTCTTTTGGTTGTGTGCTTCAGGTCGTTGTCATGTCGGAAGGCAAACCTTCACCCCAGTCTGAGGTCCAGAGCGCTCTGGAGCAGGTTTTCTTCAAGGATCTCGGTGTACTTAGCTGCATTCGTCTTTCCCTCTATCAGGACTAGTCACCCCGTTCCCACTGCTGAAAAACATCCCCACATCATGATGCTGCCACCGCCATGCTTCACCATAGGGATGGCATTAGCCAGGTGATGAGCAGTGCCTGGTTTCCTCCAGATGTGCCGCTTGGTATTCAGGCCAAAAAGTTCAATTTTGGTTTCATCAGACCAGAGAATCTTGTTTCTCATGGTTTGAGAGTCCTCTAGGTGCCTTTTGGCAAACTCCAAGCGGGCTGTCATGTGCCTTTTACTAAGGAGTGGCTTCCGTCTGGCCACTCTACCATAAAGGCCTGATTTGTGGAGTGCTGCCTGGATGGTTGATCTTCTGAAAGGTTCTCCCATCTCCACAAAGATACGCTGGAGCTCTGTCAGAGTGATCCTCAGGTTCCTGCTCACCTCCCTGGGCAAGGCCCGTCTTCCCCGATCGCTCAGTTTGGCCGGGCGGACAGGTCTAGGAAAATTATTGGTGGTTCCAAACTTCTTCCATTTATGAATGATGGTGGCCACCGTGCTCTTTTGGACCTGTAAAGCTGCAGCAATTTTTCTGTACCCTTCTCCAGGTCTATGCCTTGACACAATCCTGTTTCTGAGGTTTGCAGATAATTCCTTTGACCCCATGGCTTGGCGTTTGCTCTGACATGCACTGTCAACTGTGGGACCTTATATAGGCAGGTGTTGGCAATCCCTAATCATGTCCAAGGATTGAATTTACCACAGGTGGACAGAGTACCCAACTTCATTACTTAAAGGGATAGTTCGGGATTTTTGACATGAATCTGTATGGCATCCCCATATACAAATAGGAGTCATTCAGGATTCAGCCATGACACGGAGCAAAAACATGGCTGAATCGTGAATGACTCCTATTTGTATAAATAGGGCACTACATAGGCAGCAGTGGTAGTTTCTTTTTCCCTGCCATGAACGCGCACTTGTATACTGAGGAGGAAAGCAATTTGCATTACAGCCGTGAGGCGGCTCGGCTCGGTTTTCCCTTTCGGGCGCTCTCGTTTTCTGTTAGAATTTGGTAAAGAAAAAAAATATATATATTATTTACCAGCTTACCGGGTCCATGAACATAAATCTGACAGCTGACAAGGTCGGGATATAAATGAATCGAATACAAACCACCCGCCGGGACTCCTACTTATGCGACTCCAGCTTATCCTTGAAGCTGGAGCCGCAGCTGGATGAAGCCGGCAGCGCGCAGTGATAAGAAGGGAGAGAAAATAGTGCCAAGCGATTTCGAGGTCTGACTTTTTATTTGGCAACGGTTTTGTGATGCAAATATATCACTCTTTTGAACACATACTGTTTTGAGACGAAAAACGTTTTACTTTCGTGACCCCAACAAACTTGCCGGACTACTTTCGTCTGGACCAAAACTGGACAAGAACTGGACTCACAGGATGCTGTCAGGGGTAAGTCAGTGTGTTTGCACGACACTATTGATGGGGATGCCATACAGATTCATGTCAAAAATCCCGAACTATCCCTTTAAGTCAAAGTACAGATCCCACTGGTCAAATGTTACTCCAATACAAGTGAAAGTTCTCCAGTCAAATTTTTACTTAAACGTACCTTAGTACTTGCTTTTAAAAACACTTAAGTATTAAAAGTACATCTTCTGTCAGCACATCGTTGTATTATTGCCACAACACTTACGATACCTAATGCCGTTACCAAAGACAGAAATGTGGATTCACAAAATGAACACATGCTATGCCATCATGGTGGTTTAATGTTAAGCTAGCTTTTGGTGACGTAACGCCGAACTTTCCTATAGGCACAAATGATACTGTGACGGTAGAAAGTCTACAGGGCGGCATGGTGGTGTAGTGGTTAGCACTGTCACCTCACAGCAAGAAGGTTCCGGGTTCGCGGCCAGCGAGGGCCTTTCTATGTGGAGTTTGCATGTTCTCCCCGTGTCTGCGCGGGTTTCCCCCGCAGTCCAAAGGCATGCAGTTAGGTTAACGTGGGGCGGCCTTGAACAAGGTACCTGACCCCTGACTGCTCCCCGGGCGCTCTGGTATGGCTGCCCACTGCTCTGAGTGTGTGTGTTCACTGCTTCAGATGGGTTAAATGCAGAGGATGAATTTCTCTGTGCATGTGACAAATAAAAAATATTAATAAATTAAATATTTAAATAAACATTAAAGCAGCACTGACTTATCTGTTAACGATGCTTTTTAAACTGAAACAACGTCATGAAGTCACTGACAGCTGCTTTAAACTACTCGGAAACACTCAGGGAGGTGAATGTGAGGGGGTCAGTGAACGCACCCCGGTGTCAAAATCATTCATTCGGTTTATGGCTCCAGCACGAGGATGTTAAAAAAAAAAAGGTTACAATAACTACACAAATAAACTAAAGCATCTGAGCGTGAAAAATTCACCTCATAAAGAGTAAAAGTGAGAGTAACCCGTTAGGAGTGCTGGTGATAGAGTCAGCGATGGTGATATTCATAGCTCTTCATGAACACACACTCACCTGCCGAGCTGCGGTTAATGTTCCGTCCACATCAAACAGACAAAGTGTGTCAGTGTCCACGCCTGAGGGACTCATCTCTGACATAAAGTCCTCTACAACACACTGTAAGTTGTTATTATTATTATGATTCTGAATAAACCGACCCGGGAACGCAGGAAGTGATGCAGGAATCGACACGTCCACAGGAAGCGAGTCCTGAATCGCAGCCTGCTCCCTACACTGCTGCACTACAGAGTGTGATTTCTCCACGTCACACAGTGCACTACGTGTTCAACAGGGATTGGTTTAGGATTCAGCTCCGAAACCGGAAGTGTTTTTTTAAAATTTTTTTATTAAATAAGAATTTGAAATACAGCATTTCGAAGAGGAAAAAAAGACATATCAAAGTAAACAAAAACAAGCAAAGCAAAAAACAAAACAAAGGGGCAATAAACATTGACAGATAAAGGAGCAGTGTCATTTCATAAAAGTAACATAAAATTAATGTCTTTGTGGATTTAAATATGGGGGATATAATCTAAGGGGAGACCTAAATTAAAAAAAACCCCAAAGGTTCGAACAAATATGAAAAACATGTGCGTATCGAGCTGTGGGATGACTTTATGGAACAGACTGGAGACAGAAATAAAACAAAGTGCAAATATAAATCTGTTTAAAAAAAGGTACAAAAAATATTTTTAAACAAGTATGTGGAAGAGGAAGTGTGTTAACGGAGGATGATGAGGGATAAATCTATAAATAGAATAGGGTTGATTGTTATATTAGAACTAAGTATATGGTATATATTTATTTATGGGGATAGTTTATATATTTATATTTACAGGGATAGGTATGTAGTAGATATTTATTTTTGTAATTATATATTTATATAGATATTTATGAAATGTAGAGTGGGGGAAAAAGCCCCCCTTAAGGAAAATTCAGTTTTTCTCCAAGTTGAAATGAACCATGTGTTTAGTTTTAATCATAGTTTTTGACAACAGTGACATGAACAATAATGACACCTAAAGTTTGCCTAAAGTTAATACTTAATTTTTTTTTAACAAAAACAAACATTGTGCCAAGGGGGCCTTTTACCCCCCCCCCCCCCCCCCCCCCCAGTGGGGTAAAAGGCCCCCTGAGGTGGGCCAATAGGCCCCCTCACTCAAAAAAAGCTGTTTGGATAACAAAAGTGTTTACTTAAGCCTATAATGTGAAAGAAACAAGAAAATATCCCTGAATTAATGAATAGATGCATTATTTTATTATATTTCGCATTTTAATTTCAAATTTTTTTTAATTTCAATTATTTTTTAATATTAAGTTCAAATTACTTGCTTTACTCAACCAGGTAAGCGAGATGTTATTAAAACTATGTATCTGCTATTCAGAAATGTATGAAATACAGTAATTATGATAAAAGGAAACGATGCCCCCTGGGGGCCATTTACCCCGCCATTAAGGGGGCGTTTTACCCCACAGACTACACTTTTACAAAAAAGGGTCTTACTTTCAAAATGTGATTCAACTTTTTATACCTAATGTATTTTTTAACGTACTGACTTGTCTACTCATACCACATACACAGCTGTGATATCTGATGAAATAGCAGCTATCTAAATACAGTTTTACTGATATCTGAAAATTATATCACTTACCATGAAATTTGATTTCTCTCCGCTGCGTTGCTGATATGTGATCCACAGTGGATATTTGTATATCCCCATTGTCAAGCCAGTCCATAGCAACAATAGAAATGTAACTTTGCGCCATCTGGTGGTTATTTTGGGTAAAACAGGCTGGTAATAACGTATAATAGTATATACATTTGTAGTTATATATTTATATAGATATTTATGAAGTGTATATATGGTATGTAGTATATATTAATTTTTGTAATTATATATTTATATAGATATTCATGAAGTGTATATATGGTATATATTTTTATAGGTGTATTAATGTAGTTTGGATTTCGGGGTAGTTAAAAAGGGGTGGGAAATTAAAAAAGTATTGTACTTCTTCCCACTCCTTTTTCGAACAATGTGCAGTGTTTTGTAATGTCTTAGCTCTTTATGTCTCATCTCATCTCATTATCTCTAGCCGCTTTATCCTTCTACAGGGTCGCAGGCAAGCTGGAGCCTATCCCAGCTGACTACGGGCGAAAGGCGGGGTACACCCTGGACAAGTCGCCAGGTCATCACAGGGCTGCTCTTTATGTTATTTTATTTATTTAATTAATTTCTCATTTTCTTTCTTTTGTATGTACAAATAGTTACATACATTTTTATACATGTTCGAAATAAATAAATAAATAAATAAATAAATAAATAAATAAATTCATTCATTCATTCATTCGATTTTACACGCCAACTTAGACTTCACTTTTTGGAGAGACAGGAAAAAAATTTAAAGTCATTAACAAAACATGAAAAGGAAGGCTTATTGTTTCTCCATTTACAACAGTGGATATGATATTTACCCATAAGTATGACAGTGTTTACCAATTCAGAAATGACCGGAAGTGTTAATGCCGCATTCAAGTCCTGAGTTAGTAAACGATTCACTCTTTTGAACGAGTCACTAATGTGAACGACTCAGTATCGGTTACTGAGTCATTTATTTTGTGTTCAGTTGCTCCTGATGGACTTCACGACAAATTAATCACTACATTTCCGTCAGGACTTTATTTTACATTACGCTGTATGTTTATATGTATTTTTTTATGTTCTATAAACTGTAAGCTGCATTTGTAGTTTCGTGTTTGATGAATCGAATGAATCACATTTGAGTTCATGGGGTCCGAACTGGAGAGTTCCAGCATTTCATTTCAGTGTAAATAGTGGTAATACGTGTGAGATATAAAAATGAATTTGTTCGTACAAGCATAATTAAGGAATAAAACATAACTTTTTTTTATTGTGTACAATTGTGAAAAATAGCAAGATAGAATACAATTCCACTTGGCCAATCATCTGGTTCGCTGTCGCTCATCTGGTAGTGGGAGGAGTGGTCAGAAGATGCCTGTGGACCCTGCATTTAAAGGCCTGGGGGCCAGTGTCTACGGGTCCAACTACGGTACATGTTCTGAAAGGCTATTCCATACCCGGACAGCAGTGTGGAGGAAGGTTCTGTCCAGGGTGCGAGTATTAGAGGCTGGGAGATCCAGGGCATGATCTGGCATAGCTGTGCATAGGTGGGTGATTCACCGTCTAGGGTGTGGCGGGGGGAGCATATCCCGGAGATCCATAGGGCAGTGGTGGGTGTGCATTTTGAACAGGACTGTAGCAGCAGGAACCTGTCTTCTGTGGCCAAGGCTGGGGATGGAGAGTTTTGTGCTGGCAGTGTCCTGGTCCACTCCTATAATCTTTAGGGCCTTCTTCTGGATGTTGTCGAGTAGGCCAAGATGTGTTGGTGAGGCACTCATCCAGCTGAGTGAGGCGTATTCCATGACGCTGCATACCTGTAGCTTGTAGACAGTTGTTCGGCTCTCCATGGTGAGTTTACTGGCCAGAGGCCAGTAAAGGAAAATTGCTAGAGGAAAATGATCAGTGACAGGGTGGTGTGATGAAACAGAGTTAATTTTCCTGCCCCAGAGTTTAGTGCTATTATTATATTCCCAAGTGTTTCCCAAGTGTTTTATTCTTTTACACCACAATTTGCCATTTTTATTTATTAATAAACAACATGACATACTTTATCTGTTTATAGTTGCATTTAATGTTTGTGAAACCAGTGGGTTCCTGTTGTCACTTACATTATAGCAGCTATAAACAGTCATTCCCTCACCAGCCTCTCTTTATTCTCTCTCTTGATGTTAACAAGGCAAAAATATATCCATCCATTATCTATAGCCGCTTATCCTGTACGGGGTCAAGCTGGAGCCTATCCCAGCTGACTATGGGTGAGAGGCTGGGTACACCCTGGACAAGTCGCCAGGTTATCGCAGGGCTGACACAGAGACCATTCACACTCAGTCAATTTAGAGCCACCAATTAGCCTAATCTGCATGTGGGGGAAAGCGGAGCACCCGGAGGAAACCCACACAGACACGGGGAGAACATGCAAACTCCACACAGAAAGGCCCTCGCCGGCCGCTGGGCTCAAACCCAGGGCCTTCTTCAGCTGGAGATGGACAATGAAGGGGGGGTTGAGATTTTGGATTTAGTAGATGTTCCTGCATTCTGGTGGATTTTTGGAGTGGCCTGCTGTGCCATACCTACATTCTTACACACCCTGACTTGCCAGGCCTTCAGCTTGTGGCCAACAAAAGCACCAAGTTTTGGCTTAAAAGCCCCCACACTAGAAAACTACAGATGACTGCCAATGTTCCTGTAGCCCTATAGACCTGTGTTTCAGATTTAAAGGCAAGTTCATGTTTGAAAATATTTCATCAGCTAAGCCTAAACACCTTCTGAATTGAAACTAAATGTTAAGTTTTTAATAACTGTTACAAAAATAAGATTGTCCCTCACTGACTATTCATTATGCATTTAAGGGCTTTCCCCACCACTGGGTTCAGCAGAAGATTGGCATGGGGAAAAATATCAACAGCAAAAGAACAAATAAAATGCTTAAACAGTAAGCAAAATGTGCATGTGCTACAAGAAACATTAAAGTCTGAACAGTATTGAAACACAAAAAGCTGAACCTTGGCCACAGGTGGGAATGTGCACACAAAGTTGGGCTTAAAAATTTTGGTCATACTTAAATAAGCTATATTAATAGATTTCTTATTAATTTATTTCTTATCTATGTTTCTTATTAGTAATAGAGCATTCATCAGGGCCTGTTATCTGACAAATATTCTCTACCTGTCTTGCCCTCTTTGAAACCCTGTCTCTTCAGTGTGGGTGCATTTGGTAAATATTAAGTGATCAATCTCATTAAATCAGTCTCATTGAATCATTTTCATTGAATCAGTCTCACATTATCATTAAATCACTCATGGAATCAGCCTCATTAATTAATACCATTAATTTTGGTGCTTAATAATACATTACCAAACAGCTAAATTATGGTATATTCCAAATTATTATGATCACTTACCATATTACATAGCTTATATGCACCTTTTTAGAATTCTTTGGAGATTGGGCAACTTCGAGTATATAAAGCACAACAAATAAATACACACAGTTTCAATAATAATGGAATTTATTATAACAAAGATAAAAATGGATAATAGCAGATGGAATCATTATATACAAATATGATATGGTGTGTGTGTGTGTGTGTGTGTGGCCTACACAAAAGAATTAGCTTTGGTTGCTAAGACAAAAGAATTAGCTTTGTGTGGCTAGCTAAGGAGGGTGTGTCACCACATGGGGTTTGAGAACAAAAGATTTAGCTCTGGTTGCTAGCTAAAGGTGTGTTTGTGTGTGGCCACGTGGTGGAGGCCTAGATTAGCCTTGTGTTGCTAGCTAAGACAAAGGAAAGCTAGCTAAGGTGTGTTTGTGTGTGGCCACGTGGCCTGAACAAAGAGTTAGCACGGATTGTTAGCCAAGGTGTGTTTGTATGTGTCCATGTGGTGTAGGCCTTGTGGCTTAAGCAAAAGGTTAGCCTAGCTTGCTAACGAGACAAAGGAATTAGCCGTGTGGTTAGCTAAGGCCCAAGGACCCTACCTTGTGGAGTTAAAACAAAAGGTGTGTATGTGAGTGTGGGGGGAGGACCGCCACGTGTTCCCTTGAGACAATACCCTTAGCCCTGGAGGCTAATGGGACAAAAGAATTAGCCGTAGGCTAATTTCACTAGCTTATAACAATACTGAATCCACTGAAATCTTGATGCGGTCAAGATGTATAATAAGAGAATTATGTTAGTAAGAATAGAGAAGCATGCACAGCCTATCTATTAAACAATTGAGAGAACATAGAACAATTAATTCAGTCTACAGTGTAAAAAAAAAAACGTTCCTGAGTTTAAATTCACACTACTTCAATAAAAGCTAATTCCTAAGACTAGGTTTTGCCCAAATGACAAGTCTTACTCAGTATCTTGCCTCTAGCAAGATTATGAAGAGATGTTCCGAGACTTTTGGAGTTTTGCCGTTGTGGAGCACATGAGTCGCTTCCGTGAGGCGCAGAGAATTTCTTGGTCCGACGCGTGGTCGCTCGTGATGAAAAGTCTCTGATTAAATACTGTGCACAGCTTTTGAGTTAAAAAGGATCCAGTCGCTTCTTAACTTTAAAATAACTGCCTGGGCTGCAGTAGTACGTACTTATAAGGAACAAATGAAAAACCGGTTGTAACTCAAGCTGAGTTTAAAATCGCGCGATTCTGGATTTTTACCGTGGCCAGTGGTAAACAAAGAAATCACGCTGAATTGTGGATCTTGCAAGAAAGGGAAGAAAAGACGTCTTATCTGGTTTTCTGGTGGAGGGTATCTCTTTGTGTGTCCAGATGGCTTGAAATCCGGACGAGAGAGAGAGGTCCTCCTTGTGTCCGTGTTGAAATCACGGTGCCAAAAGAGGAGGAGCTAGGAGTTTCCGGGTTTCTTATGCTTTCATGGAGGATGTGATGTTGGTGATCCCGCCCACGCGTGACATAGGTCAACGCGGAAGTTGGCTGATGGGAAATGTAGTTTCTTAAAGAGACGGGCTGTTGTAGTTCTTAGATGGACTGTGTACCTACATCAGTATATTGTTCTCTGTCTATTTTTTTTTAATTATTCACAACAAGTTCAAGTTCTTTGATATTACAGGTGACCATGCTTTATTTACTTTCACTGAGCAATTACATACATCATAAATAATTAAAATTAAATACCCTGTAAATAAACAATAGGTATGGTGGCTAATGACTCTTGCATTTGTAATATTATCTCTTACTTGCTTTATTTCCAGTATGGCTTCAAATAAAGTCATAAAGTATGATAACATACCGTAAACAAACTAAAAATGCGCTTAATAAACATGTGCTAAGGAGGTGCTCTCCCGTGCTGCTTGTTGGGGAAGATAGAGGCTGTGGCACAGCAGTAGGCCTATAATGATTTAGCATGCCTAGTACACAGCTCTCGATATGGCATTAAATATTTTCACAACACTTATAGGCTAAAACGATTAAGAAACTTTATATACAACCCCGAATCCAAAAAAGTTGGGACAAAGTACAAATTGTAAATAAAAATGGTACGCAATGATGTGGAAGTTTCAAAATTCCATATTTTATTCAGAATAGAACATAGATGACAAATCAAATGTTTAAACTGAAAAAAAATTATAATTTAAAGAGAAAAATTAGGTGATTTTAAATTTCATGACAACAACACATCTCAAAAAAGTTGGGACAAGGCCATGTTTACCACTGTGAGACATCCCCTTTTCTCTTTACAACAGTCTGTAAACGTCTGGGGACTGAGGAGACAAGTTGCTCAAGTTTAGGGATAGGAATGTTAACCCATTCTTGTCTAATGTAGGATTCTAGTTGCTCAACTGTCTTGGGTCTTTTTTGTTGTATCTTCCGTTTTATGATGCGCCAAATGTTTTCTATGGGTGAAAGATCTGGACTGCAGGCTGGCTAGTTCAGTACCCGGACCCTTCTTCTACGCAGCCATGATGCTGTAATTGATGCAGTATGTGGTTTGGCATTGTCATGTTGGAAAATGCAAGGTCTTCCCTGAAAGAGACGTCGTCTGGATGGGAGCATATGTTGCTCTAGAACCTGGATATACCTTTCAGCATTGATGGTGTCTTTCCAGATGTGTAAGCTGCCCATGCCACATGCACTAATGCAACCCCATACCATCAGAGATGCAGGCTTCTGAACTGAGCGCTGATAACAACTTGGGTCGTCCTTCTCCTCTTTAGTCCGAATGACACGGCGTCCCTGATTTCCATAAAGAACTTCAAATTTTGATTTGTCTGGCCACAGAACAGTTTTCCACTTTGCCACAGTCCATTTTAAATGAGCCTTGGCCCAGAGATGATGTCTGCGCTTCTGGATCGTGTTTAGATACGGCTTCTTCTTTGAACTATAAAGTTTTAGCTGGCAACGGCGGATGGCACGGTGAATTGTCTTCACAGATAATGTTCTCTGGAAATATTCCTGAGCCCATTTTGTGATTTCCAGTACAGAAGCATGCCTGTATGTGATGCAGTGCCGTCTAAGGGCCCGAAGATCACGGGCACCCAGTATGGTTTTCTGGCCTTGACCCTTACGCACAGAGATTCTTCCAGATTCTCTGAATCTTTTGATGATATTATGCACTGTAGATGATGATATGTTCAAACTCTTTGCAATTTTACACTGTCAAACTCCTTTCTGATATTCCTCCACTATTTGTTGCCGCGGAATTAGGGGGATTGGTGATCCTCTTCCCATCTTTACTTCTGAGAGCCGCTACCACTCCAAGATGCTCTTTTTATACCCAGTCATGTTAATGACCTATTGCCAATTGACCTAATGAGTTGCAATTTGGTCCTCCAGCTGTTCCTTTTTTGTACCTTTAACTTTTCCAGCCTCTTATTGCCCCTGTCCCAACTTTTTTGAGATGTGTTGCTGTCATGAAATTTCAAATGAGCCAATATTTGGCATGAAATTTCAAAATGTCTCACTTTTAACATTTGATATGTTGTCTGTGTTCTATTGTGAATACAATATCAGTTTTTGAGATTTGTAAATTATTGCATTCCGTTTTTATTTACAATTTGTACTTTGTCCCAACTTTTTTGGAATCGGGGTTGTAAGTTCATAATTACGCCAGTAATGCCACACATTGGCGTGCATATGTACAAACCTGTCTGAGACACCCGTCTTCAACTCGGATACCTTCTTCTCTCTCCTCTTCCTCTAAATTGACGGTAGGCAATTATCCAACTTCCGGCGAGTGCAACATCATTAGATGCGCCACCTACCATAGGGGAGTGTGTACAGAAGGGAACACCTCTCTGCCTGTTCAGCCGTGCGTAAGGCATAATTGATCGATCACAAGTGGTTGGCGCGACGCAATGGGTAGCCGAGATCAGATAGATAAACTAGATTTTTTTCAGCGTGAGAAATCGGAGGTATGGCGTGTGAGCGTGTGAAGAGTCTTCACACGCTCACACGCCATACCTCCGATTTCTCACGCTGATTAATGAATATTTTACAATTATTGGCAATAATTGTAAAATATTCATTAAGCTTAACGGAACGCCAGAGCAAGCTAAGGTTGTGGTCATCAAGACCATGGAGGATCTGGACAGGTACCAATAATCACCATAAACTGGCATGATGACTCATTTCACAGCACACAACCATGACATTGTCGGAAACTCATTCACCTGCATTTGGAGTTAATGATGGCACATCTCAAAGGATTCCTGATCATAACAATATGGAGCTAAAAACCTTTCAATATTCCGATTATAATTTACTGGATATAGAAAACGTTATAGATCCGGACAACTTCTTTTTCAGTATTAATGACAACTGCTATTATTATACAAACGAACAATACAATCAGACCGTTAGAACTGACAACAAATTATCCATAATCCATTTCAACAGCAGAAGCATGTATGCAAAATTTAATAAAATTAAGGACTACTTAAGTCAGTTTACAAAACCGTTCAAAATTATTGCAATATCAGAAACTTGGATCAACGCTGATAAGGGGATGGATTTTGAAATGGATGGATATGAATTCAACTATATAAACAGAAAGAGCAAAGGCGGAGGTGTGGCTGTATATGTGGACAAAAATTTAGATTATACCGGTAGGATATTGGAAAATATTTCAACTGCAATTGACAATCTGTTAGAATGTATAACTATTGAAATCTGTACAGAAAAAAAAAAAAAAAATGTAATAATCAGTATATATAGAATACCAGGTTCTAGTATGGACTTATTCAAGGACTGGATCGAGGCATCTTTTTCGAGGATGAATCATCTGTGGTGATCTTAATATTGACCTTTTAAATCTTAAGAAGCATAAAATAACTGACGAATTCATTAATACAATGTATTGTATGTCTTTATCCAAAAATCACCAAACCCCGAATCACATCATACAGTTCCACATTAATCAATAACATATTCACTAATGACATTGAAATGTGAGCGGATTACTTATCACTGACATCAGTGACCACCTACCAGTTTTTACAGTTTATGACGGCAGTTTTAAAGGAAATCATCCAGATACAAATAGACGATTGAGGACAGAGGAAAACGAATGCATTTAAGAATGACTTGCTAGTGCAAAACTGGGACGCTATATACTGTACAAGAATAATGATATTGACAATGCATATGAAACATTTCTGAGGATATTTACATCACTATATAATAAAATTGTCCAATTAAACAATATAGCAGGAAACATAAATACACGGATCGACCATGGATCACCAAGGGATTACAAAATGCCTGTAAAAAGAAAAATACGCTGCATAGAGAATTCATAAAATAGAAAACTAAAGAGGCAGAGAATAAATATAAAAAATATTAAAATAAGTTAACCAATATTATTAGAGCTAGCAGAAAGGAATACTATCATGAAATATTAAATAAAAATAAAAACAATATTAAAGGAATATGGGCTTTATTAAATAATATAATCAAAAATGGCTCTAGACAATGTTACCCTCAGTACTTTATAGATAACAACATTAAGAAAGACAATATAGTTAATAGTTTTTTTTTAAAGATATTTTTGGGGCTTTTTTCACCTTTATTGGATAGAACAGTGTAGAGACAGGACAGGAAATGAGTGGGAGAGAGAGAGACGGGGAGGGATCGGGAAATGACCTTGGGTCGGAATCGAACCCGGGTCCATGGTATGGCGCCTTAGCCACCTGAGCCACGATGCCCCCGTAGTTAATAGTTTTAATCATTTTTTGTAAGCGTTGGACCAAACTTGGCAGAAAAAATCCCTGATCCATCGTCATCGCAGGATTTGAATGATAACCTTATAGATAGAAATCAAAGCTCAATGTTTCTCACAGCAGTGGAAGAAAAAGAAATAATTGATAATGTAAAAAACTGTAAACATAAAACATCTACTGATTGTGATAACATTGATATGAAAATTGTGAAAAGGGTCATTGAGGGAATTTCAAAACCATTAACTTTCATCTGTAACTTACCATTCCAAACTGGCAAATTTCCAAACAAAATGAAAATAGCTAAAGTTGTGCCACTGTATAAAACTGGGGATAGACACCACTTCACAAACTACAGGCCTGTTTCTTTATTACCACAATTCTCAAAAATTCTAGAAAAAAATATTCAACAACAGATAAGACAAATTCCTGGATAAGCATAAATTACTCTGACAGTCAATACGGATTTAGATCAAACAGTTCAACAGCACTGGCATTCATGGAATCAGTTGAGGAAATCACTATAACACTATAGATCACAAACAGTACGCAATTGGAATATTCATCGACCTCAAGAAAGCTTTTGACACAATCAATCATGATATATTAATCAATAAACTGGAACGGTATGGGATCAGGGGGATAGTTTTGCACTGGGTGAAAAGTTATTTAAGGGACAGGAGACAGTTTGTGAAGTTGGGAGATTACACTTCCTCATGCTTGGACATTGACTGTGGTGTTCCCCAGGGGTCAGTATTGGGTCCAAAACTGTTCGTTCTCTACATAAATGATATCTGCAAAGTTTCTAAGTTATTAAAATTAGTTTTATTTGCAGATGACACATTTTTTGTTCAGGGGGAATTTACAGGATCTTCTGGGGATGATCACTGCAGAACTGTCTAAATTAAAGAAGTGGTTTGACAGGAACGAATGATCTATAAACCTTAATAAAACTAAATTCATGTTATTTGGGAATTGTAAAAGGAATACTCAAGCACTAATACATGTAGATGGGGTTGATATTGTAAGGGTACATGAAAATACATTTCTTGGTGTAATTGTGGACGATAAAATAACATGGAAATCCCACATAAAACATGTACAAACTAAACTGTCACGGAGCATTTCAGTACTGAGTAAGGCAAAACACTTTATGGACCACAAATCACTCCACTTTCTTTACAGCTCACTAATATTACCATACTTAAATTGTGTAGAGATTTGGGGTAATACTTATAAAATGTACATTACAACCACTGACTATACTGCAGAAAAGAGCCATAAGGACAATTCATAACACTGGTTATAGAGAACATATGTGAGGGTTTTGCTAGGATTCAAACCCAGGTCACTGGTGTGATAATCCAGCAAACCCCCACTAGGCCACCAGGGGGATGACAAGTGCAGAGGCATGAGGTGAAAGTAGAGTATCAAAAACAGTTTATTTACAATATATACAATCCAAGGGAAAAAACAAAAAGAATAACCCAAAGCTCAGAAGATATACTAAAATAAAAAATATCCCAAGGTTCAATGTCCAAAATCCAACTAAGAAAAGAAGAGGCAAAAACTCAAACGCTCAGAAGATCCAAAGGTCAAAACAAAATCCACAAAGTCCAAAAGAAAGCAACAAAACTAAGAATACTAAGACACAGGCAAGGTACATGGGACAGAGGGAACTAGCACTAACAGCATAGCATAAAGACTCTGTGACTAGGGAACAAACAGGAGTATTTATACACAAAATAAATTGAACACAGGTGACGATAATGAAGACAAACAGGCAATCAACACAAACACAGGAACAGTGGCAGCCTCTAGAGGCCAAAACAAACATGACAAGAAAAGGAAATAACAGCGGCCTCTAGAGGCCAAAACAGTCCCAGTCCTAACAACATACTAATCCTCTCATCTCATTATCTCTAGCCTCTTTATCCTTCTACATAGGGTCGCAGGCAAGCTGGAGCCTATCCCAGCTGACTACGGGCGAAAGGCGGGGTACACCCTGGACAAGTCGCCAGGTCATCACAGGGCTGACACATAGACACAGACAACCATTCACACCTACGGTCAATTTAGAGTCACCAGTTAACCTAACCTGCATGTCTTTGGACTGTGGGGGAAACCGGAGCACCCGGAGGAAACCCACGCGGACACGGGGAGAACATGCAAACTCCACACAGAAAGGCCCTCGCCAGCCCCGGGGCTCGAACCCAGGACCTTCTTGCTGTGAGGCGACAGCGCTAAGCTCAGAAGATATACTAAAATAAAAAATATCCCAAGGTTCAATGTCCAAAATCCAACTAAGAAAAGAAGAGGCAAAAACTCAAACGCTCAGAAGATCCAAAGGTCAAAACAAAATCCACAAAGTCCAAAAGAAAGCAACAAAACTAAGAATACTAAGACACAGGCAAGGTACATGGGACAGAGGGAACTAGCACTAACAGCATAGCATAAAGACTCTGTGACTAGGGAACAAACAGAGGAGTATTTATACACAAAATAAATTGAACACAGGTGACGATAATGAAGACAAACAGGCAATCAACACAAACACAGGAACAGTGGCGGCCTCTAGAGGCCAAAACAAACATGACCACCGTGCCGCCCATACTAATCCTTTATTCTTAAAATCAAAAATACTAAAACTCCCAGATCTGGTTCATTTTCAAACAGCACAAATCATGTATAGAACAATAAACAACCTACTTCCAGTCAACATTCAAAAACTTTTTTTTCAGAAAGAGGGGGGATATAATTTGAGGGGGGAAATGAACTTTAAACATCTTTTTGCTCGCACAACCTTAAAAATACATTGCATCTCAGTATGTGGAGTGAAATTGTGGAACAGACTGTCGGGGGGGCTGAAGCAATGTCCAAGCATGAGTATATTCAAACAGCGGTACAAACACATGGTATTCACTAGGTACAGGGAGGAAGAAGGGTGGGACTAGCACTAGGGCTTTTGCACATATTTTTATTTACTTTGTTTATTTTGTTTATTTTCAGTTTTGTTGGTACAGGTAAATATGTTTAAATTACTTGTGTTTAGAAGTATGTGATTTAAAAATAGTAAGAGCTATTCATTTTGGAACAGTGGTAATTGTTAATTAATGTGTTGTGTATTGTGTAATAATAGTGTGTATTATTATGATTTTACATTAGTAAACACTATGTTACATTAAATAAAATTGACTAACACACGGTGGTCTAGCACCGTAGCATTTGTACAGCTCTGCACAAAAGTATCTCGATATGGATGATAAATGTCGTTTTTATCATTCTGTTCATAGACCAGGGAACATCAATATTGCATTATGCATATTATTGTGTTGTGTTTAACAATTGTAACTCCAGTCCGTACCTTCACATCTCGCTATGCCAGTAATACTCAGGTGCTACTTCGAGTTCCTCATCGGCGTGGAATCCAGTTAAAAAAAACACCATGTCGTAGCAAGCACTCGCGCGGACAGGCAACCCAATCAGAGGGGACGCAAGGAGGAGAGGGATTTTACTGCTCATAGAACTATCACGTAACAGGTGAATTCAAGAACACACACACGCCCGCGCACACATTCATTGCGCAGTGCGCAAGGGCACTTATTTCTGAAAATTACGTCCAAAAGCAGTGTTTTTGAGGGTGCTGAGCTAGGGGGTGCTCAGCTCGTTTTGGGGGGTGCTTGAGCACCCCCAAAAATAGGCTAAACACGCCCCTGGTCTGGCGGAACTGGAGAACAGAGTGGTGGATCTGGAGCAGTACTCAAGGATCAAGGATGTGATTATCACTGGGCTTCGCATCAAACCCCGGTCATATGCCCGGGCAGTGACCACTGACAACGGGGTGGAGCCCGGTGAGCAGGATGACCGATCGACAGAGCAACAGGTGGCTGCTTTCCTCCAATCAAAGGGTGTTGAAGTGGATTTAAACACCGTGGAAGCATGCCATACTTTGCCCCGGAGAAATGACAGAAATACACCGGCCGTAATCATGAGATTCATAAACAGAAAATACAGGACGGTACTGCTGAAACCAATAAGGATATTGAAAGGGACAGACGTCTTCATAAATAAGCATCTCATAAAACGAAACTCTGACATCGCAAGAAAGGCACGTAACTTGAAAAGACAGGGAAAGATTCAAAGCACATGGACCAATAATCAAGGGAGTAACTTTGATTTTGACATTGGTGGGGACACAAAAGTGATCCAAGGCAGAGCTTCTGAATGGTGTTTTTTTTTTCATTAGCAATCATAATTTCATGTCATGCAGGTCTTATAGGTTAACGAGGGCAGCTGTGGTCTAATGGTTAGGGAGTTGGTCTTTGGATCCCAGGGTTGCAGGTCCAAATCCCACCCTTACATCTCCATCCATGGCTGAAGTGCCCTTGAGCAAGGCACCTAACCCAACATTGCTCCAGGAACTGTAACCAATACCCTGTACCAAAATAGTAACAGTAAGTCGCTTTGGATAAAAGCATCAGCTAAATGTAACGTCATGTAATGAAAGTCAAGGATGGCAACATGTGTTATGATTTTCACTGCAGATGTGCTTGTGACTTCTTTTATGTTCATGCTGCAGTTACCAATATTCATCTGTAGGTGGCAGTAAAGGACCATGGATTTGTTGTATCTAGCCTCACCTAGTAGTAGCAGAAAGAGGTCTCTGTAAAACGGTGAACGCAGCAGACTCAGCGGCTGTCACGCTGTTGATTCTGAAATGCAAGTCGCACATCTGCATGGCCATGCAGTAGCCTACATCTGACTACTTACATTCTGTAAAGCCATTAGGTCTATAAATTTAACATTCATTCATCAAGGATATTATCTAACACCAAGTTACATTGCTCCAGCATTCCTTTTCTCTGCAGCTATGCAGTAGCCTAGCTCTGATGCATCCTGTCACATTGCTAAACCTGCCTAAGGAGCCGCAGCAATACTTTTATGAAGGGTTTCTGTAAAGATTTCGCTTGTTGCATGAGTCAATGATCACACAAGGTTTACCGTGACTGTAGTTTAATCCAATTGATAACACGGCTGGCGCCAGATACATATAACATAACAGAGCTGGGGAGAAGAGCATTCTGATTGGGCCACGTGACACAAATACGGTGGCCAGTGGTAGACAAACAATGCAGAGAATCATTTACCAAATGATCTACATCCCTTCTTTTTAGCCAATAATATTTAAAAAAACTTAATGAACTCATCAAAACAGAATTTCCCTTTTTTGTTTTCTTGGGATTACTTTGAACTGATCCAGGACTGATCCTTGACACCATTTAACTAGATATACAGTGGTGCTTGAAAGTTTGTGAACCCTTTAGAATTTTCTATATTTCTGCATAAATATGATGTAAAACATCATAAAATTTTCACACAAGTCCTAAGAGTAGATAAAGAGAACCCAGTTAAATAATTGAGACAAAAATATTATACTTGGTCATTTATTTATTGAGGAAAACGATCCAATATTACATATCTGTGAGTGGCAAAAGTATGTGAACATTTGCTTTCAATATCTGGTGTGACCCCCTTGTGCAGCAATAGCTGCAACTAAACATTTCCGGTAACTGTTGATCAGTCCTGCACACCAGCTTTGAGGAATTTTAGCCCATTCCTCTGTACAGAACAGCTTCAACTCTGGGATGTTGGTGGGTTTCCTCACATGAACTACTTGCTTCAGGTCCTTCCACAACATTTCGTTTGGATCAAGGTCAGGACTTTGACTTGTCCACTCCAAAACATTAATTTTATTCTTCTTTAACCATTCTTTGGTAGAGCGACTTGTGTGCTTAGGGTCGTTGTCTTGCTGCATGACCCACCTTCTCTTGAGATTCAGTTCATGGACAGATGTCCTGACATTTTCCTTTAGATTTTGCTGGTATAATTCAGAATTCATTGTTCCATCAATGATGGCAAGCCATCCTGGCCCAGATGCAGCAAAACAGGCCCAAACCATGATACTACCAACACCATGTTTCACAGATGGGATACGCTTCTTATGCTGGAATGCAGTGCTTTACTTTCTCCAAACATAACGCTTCTCATTTAAACCAAAAAGTTCTATTTTAGTCTCATCTGTCCACAAACCATTTTTCCAATAGCCTTCTGGCTTGTCCACATGATCTTTAGCAAACTGCAGACGAGCAGCAATGTTCTTTTTGGAGAGCAGTGGCTTTCTCCTTGCAACCCTGCCATGCACACCATTGCTATTCAGTGTTTTCCTGATGGTGGACTCATGAACATTAACATTAGCCAAAGTGAGAGAGGCCTTCAGTTGCTTAGAAGTTACCCTGGGGTCCTTTGTGGCCTTGCCAACTATTACACGCCTTGCTCTTGTGGTGATCTTTGTTGGTCGACCACTCCTGGGGAGGGTAACAATGGTCTTGAATTTCCTCCATTTGTACACAATCTGTCTGACTGTGGATTGGTGGAGTCCAAACTCTTTAGAGATGGTTTTGTAACCTTTTCTAGCCTCATGAGCATCAGCAACGCTTTTTCTGAGGTCCTCAGAAATCTCCTTTGTTCGTGCCATGATACACTTCCACAAACGTGTTGTGAAGATCAGACTTTGATAGATCCCTGTTCTTTAAATAAAACAGGGTGCCCACTCACACCTGATTGTCATCCCATTGATTGAAAACACCTGACTCTAATTTCACCTTCAAATTAACTGCTAATCCTTGAGGTTCACATACTTTTGCCACTCACAGATATGTAATATTGGATCATTTTCCTCAGTAAATAAATGACCAAGTATAATATTTTTGTCTAATTTGTTTAACTGGGTTCTCTTTATCTACTTTTAGGAAGTGTGTGAAAATCTGATGATGTTTTAGGTCATATTTATGCAGAAATATAGAAAATTCTAAAGGGTTCACAAACTTTCAAGCACCACTGTAACAACTTAAACTTCAGTTTTAACTTAACTTAATGAGCATGCCCCTATTGACTAGTAGTGTATATAGCCAGCAGGCATCATAACCTATTGAAATTCAACAATGCTGTCAGAATCATATTGGGCATTACACAAAATACTGAAATCACACTGAACATGACAAAAGTTTTTTTTTCACAGCTTTTCTTCTTCTTTTTTTTTTTAACAGGTGTCTTTTTTCACATATATTTTGGGTTTGGCTTGCAAGTGCGACCTGAACACGTAGTGTATGATCTGCCGTTCTGGATGGGGACCTGCGCAGGTAAGTTGGGATTGGGAGAGGGTGGGGGTGGTGGGCTTGTGGTGTTGGGCTCTGGTGTGTGTTGTGTGTGTGTCGTGCCTCCCACTGGAGGAGAGCTGGCATCCTGCCACTCTGGGTTGTAGGGCTGGAGCTGAGGCGGTGTAGGCTCTGCCACAGGGAGGATGTGGTGGCGGTTTCTCCTGTAGGTCTTGCCATTGGCCTGGATGATGTAGGACCGTGGCTCCCTGCTCACCTCTGTCAGAGTGCCAAGTTTGTCATAGCCCTTTTCTGTTTGCATGCGGCCAACTTGCCCCTCCTGTAAAGGCTGTAATGGGCGGCTTGACTTGTCATAGTGACGTTTCACTGTTAGCCTTTTGTTGAGGAACTGGTCATGAATTTGCCTGGCGTGCCTTGCAGCAGGCTGCAACAATTTGCTGCTCACCGGAATGTCAGCGCGAGTCTGTCTGGACATGAGACGTTCAGCAGGGGAGCCCAGTGTCATGTCACGGGGGATGTTCCTCAGGTTCAGCAGGTTGAGGAAAACATCAGTCCCATCTCTGTGTGATTTCTCCATGAGCTGTTTGGCACTGCGTACAGCCCTTTTGGCAAGCCCGTTTGATTGTGGGAACTCCGGGCTGCTTGTGGAGTGAGTAAAGTTGCATTGTTTGGCAAACTCCTGAAACTGCTGACTTGTGTATTGTCTACCATTGTCATTGAAGAGTGTGTGCGGCATGCCATGGACAGAGAAATGTCTCTTTAGCTTCGAGATGACTGCTGTTGATGTCATATCGTGGAGAAGGTTGACCTCGAACCAGCCCGAGTAGGAGTCAACAAGGACTTGGTAATGTTTTCCGTGCCAATCGAAAATGTCGGCAGCTACTGTAGACCATGGGAGGTCTGGAACCGGGTGGAGCTTGAGTGGTTCTTTCTGCTGATGTGCTTTGGTGCTTGTAGAGCTCTCTGAAGTGTGGGTGGAGCACAGAGGACGGCAGGACAAAGCTTCAGGTACTGATAGGCTTTTTTATTGTCAGACTTTTCAGTATCATAGCCTAGTTTGATTCTGTTAGACACACACACACTGTGTTCTTGTCCCGGGAGGAGCTCTCCTCTGCTCTCCCTCTGCCTTCTTAAATAGGGCGTGGTTACTGGGAAGACACACAAACACAGGTTAATTACCATCAGGTGTGGTGATTCTGCCACTCACCTTCCCTGGCTCCGCCCTCCTGTCACAGACCGGCGCTTGACCACGCCCCCACTGCCACATACCCCCACCGCCCGACTCAGGCCGGGCGCCCGTCCGGCCCGCAGCCGACTCCCCCCCCCCTTGATGGGAGAGGAAGTCCGCCACGACCATCTGTGCCCCCGGCCTGTGGACCACCTTGAAATTGAAGGGTTGGAGTGCCAGATACCAACGGGTGATCCGCGCGTTGGCATTTTTCATGTGGTGCAGCCACTGGAGGGACGCGTGGTCCGAACAGAGGGTGAAAGGGCGCCCCAGCAGGTAGTAACGGAGGGCGAGGACCGCCCACTTGATTGCCAGGCATTCCTTCTGAATAGTGCTGTAGCGCCCCTCACGCACCGACAGCTTCCTACTAATGTACAGGATGGGGCAGTCCTCCCCCTCCACCTCCTGGGACAACACCGCCCCCAGCCCTCTGTCCGACGCGTCGGTCTGCAACACAAAAGGGAGAGAGAAGTCAGGGGAGTGTAATAGTGGCCCCCCACACAGTGCAGCCTTTACCTCAGAGAAAGCCCGCTGGCACTGCTCTGTCCACTGGACCAGATCTGGCGCCCCCTTTTTAGTGAGGTCAGTCAGTGGGCTGGTGACGTCCGAATAATTAGGTATAAACCTACGATAGTAGCCAGCCAGCCCCAGGAACTGTCTCACCCCCTTTTTGGTCTTGGGCCTCGGGCAGGCTGCAATCGCTGCTGTCTTATTAATTTGGGGACACACCTGCCCGTTGCCCAAGTGGAAGCCCAGATACCGTACTTCCACCCGCCCAATCGCACACTTCTTTGGGTTGGCAGTGAGACCCACCCGCCTCAGCGACCTAAGGACGGCCCTCAGGTGTTGCAGGTGCCGCTGCCAGTCGTTACTATAAATAATAATGTCATCGAGATATGCGGCCGCATAGGTGGCGTGGGGCCGGAGGACCCTGTCCATCAGCTGCTGAAACATAGCGGGCGCCCCAAACAGCCCAAAAGGACGTGTGACAAATTGGTGTAAGCCAAACGGTGTGGAAAAGGCCGTTTTTTCCTGGGATAATGGAGTCAAGGGGATCTGCCAATATCCCTTCGTCAAATCCAGTGTCGAGTAAAAGCGAGCCATGCCTAGTCGATCGAGCAGCTCGTCAATACGAGGCATTGGGTATGCGTCGAATTTAGACACCGCGTTGACTTTTCTATAGTCCACGCAGAACCGGACCGACCCGTCAGCCTTGGGTACCAAGACCACCGGGCTGCTCCAGTCACTGTGGGACTCCTCGACGATGCCCATTTCGAGCATGGCCTGAAGTTCTTCCCGAACCACCTTTTTTTTTGTGTTCGGGTAGCCTGTAAGGGCGGCTATGCACTACCATCCCCGGGGGCATCTCTATGTGGTGTTCTATGAGGTTCGTGCGACCGGGCCGGGGCGAGAACACATCCGAAAACTCGGCCTGCAACTGGGCGACCTCCGTGAGTTGGGTCGGGGAGAGGTGGTCTCCACAGGGGACCGGAGAGGTACGTGATGCCAATGTCCCTTTTTGAACCTCCGTCCCGAGCTCCACCTTCTCCGGAACTCCCGACACCAACGCCACGGGGGCCTCCTCGTTCCAGAGTTTAAGCAGATTGAGGTGGTAGATCTGTAGCGCCCCCTCCCTGTCCATTCGCCTTACCTCATAGTCGACATCCCCGACTCGCCGTGTGACCTCAAAGGGTCCTTGCCACTTGGTGATTAATTTGGAGCTCGACGTGTGCAACAGTATGAGCACCTTATCTCCCGGAGGGAACTCTCTAAGGCGCGTGCCCTTGTTGTACAGGCGGGCTTGCCATTCCTGGGCCTGCCGCAAATTCTCCTGAGTTAGGTGTGTGAGCGTGTGGAGTTTTGCACGCAGGTCCATAATGTACTGAATTTCGTTTTTACTTTGTGAAGGTCCCTCCTCCCAATTTTCTCGCAGCACATCTAAAATGCCGCGCGGCTTACGCCCGTATAACAATTCAAACGGGGAGAACCCCGTGGAGGCTTGGGGGACCTCTCGCACTGCAAATAACAAGGGTTCGAGCCATTTATCCCAGTTACGTGCGTCCTCATTTACGAATTTTTAAATTATATTCTTGAGGGTGTGATTGAACCGTTCGACTAAACCGTCCGTTTGTGGGTGATAAACGCTGGTGTGGATCGGCTTAATACCTAATAGCCCATACAGTTCGCTCAGTGTTCGTGACATAAACGAGGTGCCTTGGTCAGTCAGAATCTCTTTCGGGATTCCAACCCGGGAGATGACGTGGAAGAGGGCCTCCGCAATACTGCGTGCTGAGATATTGCGAAGAGGCACCGCTTCTGGGTATCGCGTTGCATAATCCACCAGAACCAATATAAAGCGGTACCCTCCTGTTGACCGATCTAATGGCCCGACGAGATCCATCCCAATTCTTTCGAACGGGGTTTCGATTAACGGTAGAGGGTGCAAAGGCGCTTTTGGAATGGCCGCTGGATTTACTAACTGGCATTCGCGGCACGCCGTACACCACTTACGGACATCGCCGCGAATCCCCGGCCAATAGAATCGGGCCATTATCCGGGCTAGTGTCTTATCCTGCCCTAGGTGTCCAGCCATGGGATTAAAGTGAGCCGCCTGAAATACCAATTCCCGGCGGCTCTTTGGAATTAACAGCTGTGTGACTCGCTCTTTCATCTGAGTGTCCTGCGTCACTCGGTATAATCTATCCTTCATAATAGAAAAATAGGGGAAGGACGGGGTGGCGTTCGGCTGGAGCGTTTGACCATCAATTACTCTCACTTGGTCAAACGCATGTCGCAGAGTCTCGTCTCGCGATTATTCTAATGGGAAATCCGCGAGGGATTCCCCAACAGAAAGAGGAGGAGCCGGCGGCTCCTCACTCTGTCGCGGAGATGACGTAGACGGCTCTGCGACAGCAGCTCCAGCCAAAGCGACACCAGGACCTCCCCCTGTCAAATGGCAGGACCCACTCTTTACTAGGCGCGTCATTAAACCCCGAAATCCCGGCCAATCAGTCCCCAAAATTAAAGAGTGGGTAAGGCGAGGATTAACCGCCGCCTTCACTATAGGTTTTTCCCCTCTGAAATATATGTGGACCGACACCAAAGGGTAGCTGTGAACATCCCCGTGCACACACAACACCTTCACCCCCTGTGCTCCCCCCAATGCCTCGTCTTGCACCAGGCTTTGGCGGATCGAGGTCTGATTGCAACCAGAATCCACCAACGCCTGATATGTAGCCCCTTGGACACTCACCGGTATGTGATATGCTCTGGCCCGATCGAGGGCAGCTTCTGGCACGTCGGGGATCCGTACCACCGCGACCACCTCCATTGCTGCGCACTGTTGTTGCAGGTGGCCCAGCTCCCCGCAACGCCAGCAAACCGGCCCGGGCTTTCCCTCTGCACCTGTGCTCTGGGGCTCACTCACCTGAGGGGGGGGAGAGACAGACACAGAAGGGAGAAACGGGAGGGCACCACGGGTGCGGCGGGCCGGCTGGGGTGGAGCCGGCCCCCGCCTCCGTGGTGGGGGAATGGGGCGAGGATGGGACACAGAAGGGAGGGGAGAAAGAGAGAGAGAAGAGAAGATGCCGTCGGTTGTCCTGCCGCCGGAACAGCCGCCAAATGATCCTCCGCCAGTCCTACTGCCTGATCCAGCGACGCCGGGTGGTGGCACTGGACCCACTCCGCGGTTCCGGCTGGTAAGCGCGCGATGAACTGCTCCAGCACCACCTGATCTATGATTCCCTCGGCGTCGTGATCGTCGGCCCTCAGCCACTGCCAGCAGGCATCCCGGAGCTGCTGGCCGAACGCAAATGGCCGGCCGACTTCCTCCAACTGCAGCGCGCGGAAGCGCTGGTACTGTTGTTCTGGTGTGCGCCCCAAGCGCTGGAGGACGGCCCGGCGAAGGTCCACGTAGGCCAGCCGGCGGTCGGCGGGGAGCTGTAGCGTGGCCAGCTGTGCCTCTCCCGTCAGGAGGGGGAGGAGGCGCGCCGCGCGCTGCTCCATTGGCCACCCCGAGGCTTCGGCGACCTGTTCGAACAATGTGAGGAACGCCTCGGGGTCATCCTGCGGGCCTATCTTGGTCACGGTGAGGGGAGATGGGCCCGCGGCCGGGGCGCTGGTGGACCCCGCCGACGCGAGGATATGCCGGAATGCCTTGCGATCTTCCTGCTGGACCAGCACCAGGGCTTCGAAGTGCCGCTCTTGCTCCTTTCGGAGCGTGACGAGTGCCTGGTGCTGGCTTTGCTGAGCTGTGGCGAGGGCGTGGACCAGGTCCGCGAATGGGGAGGATTCCATGGGGCTGCGAGGTTGGTGCTCCACCTTTTCCCGGGTTTCAGCACCACTGTAGAGCTCTCTGAAGTGTGGGTGGAGCACAGAGGATGGCAGGACAAAGCTTCAGGTACTAATAAGCTTTTTTATTGTCAGACTTTTCAGTATCATAGCCTAGTTTGATTCTGTTAGACACACACACGCTGTGTTCTTGTCCCGGGAGGAGCTCTCCTCTGCTCTCCCTCTGCCTCCTTAAATAGGGCGCGGTTACTGGGAAGACACACAAACACAGGTTAATTACTGTCAGGTGTAGTGATTCTGCCACTCACCTTCCCTGGCTCCGCCCTCCTGTCACAAACCGGTGCTTGACCAAGCCCCCGCTGCCACAGTGCTATTGCACACTGCGCATGAGAGCAGCTCCTCTGTTATGTCCTTTGACATTTCCGGCCAGAAGATGACACTTCTGGCTCTGCGCTTAGTCGCGTTGATACCCGGGTGACCTTTGTGGACAATGCTGATGTATTCCCTGTGCGTCGTCCATGCTGAGCTCATCCCTGTAAGGAAAGAAGGACACGATGGCAGCCTGGAGCTGGCCTTCTCTGGAAGGCCACTCTCTGTGAGTGACTGAGCTGAGGGCTTGTAGCACGTCATCCTGTGCTGTGTGCTTTTTCAGTTCCTCCAGACGGGCCGTGGAGATACACCCCACAGTCATGACCTCAAAGTCTGTGGTCTTGGATTGGCTCTGTGAGGTCTTTGAGCATGGAGCTCTGGAAAGAGTATTCACAAGATACATGTGTTTGCCCTTTTTGTAGACCAGGCTGATGTCGTAGCTCTGCAGGCGTAGTAGCATCCTCTGGAGACTGGCAGGGGTGATGTGGATGGGCTTCTTCATTATGGTGACCAAGGGTTGGTGGTCCGTTTCCACGATGGTGGGCTTTCCGTAAACATAGTCCCTGAATTTAGTGCAGGCAAAGACAACGGCTAGTAACTCCTTTTCGATTTGGGCATACCATGTTTCGGTTTCTGTGAGAGCACGTGAAGCGAAGGCTATTGGTCTGCCATTTTGCACACACGCTGCACCTAGACCATGGGAAGATGCGTCACAGGTAAGTGTGACTGGCTCCTTGACATTGTAGTATGCCAGGACTGGAGGGCTAGACAAACAGGCTTTCAGGCGGTCGAAGGCCTCCTGGTGCTGCTGGAACCAACACCATGCAGTCTCTTTGTGAGTGAGCTGTCTCAGGGGTGCTGCGATCTCACTGAGGTTCTGAATGTACTTGCCAAGGTAATTGACCATGCCAAGGAACCGCTGCAGGGATGTGACGTCTGTGGGGACCGGCACTGCGTTGATCACTGCTGTTTTCGAGGGGTCTGCTTTGAGGCCGTCACGAGTGAAGATGTGTCCCACATAGGACACTTGGTCTAGCCGGAATTTGCACTTGTCAGGGTTTAGCCTGAGGTTGACCTCTCTTGCACGTTCGAGCACTTTGTGTAAGTTGGCATCGTGCTCAGCAACACTGCGTCCTCCGATGATGATGTCATTGACGATGACTGAGCATGGGTAGCCTGCAAACAGTTGTTCCATGGAGCGCTGAAACACTTCGCTTGCGGAATTGATGCCGAAGGGCATGCGTAGGAATCTGAAGCGCCCAAACAGGGTACTGAACGTGGTCAGCATTGAAGATTTCTTGTCAAGGCATATCTGCCAGAAAGAATTCTTGGCATCCAAAACCGAGAACACTGTCGCTCCCGACATCTGTGCTGCTACTTCTTCGACGCTGCGCATTGGGTGGTGGGGCCTCTTCAATGCCGTGTTGAGCTCTTTTGGATTGATGCACAGCCTGATCTTGCGCTTGTCCTCCTGGTGTGCTGGTACTATGGATGAGACCCAGTCGGTTGGCTCTGTGACTGGTGTTATGACGCCGATGTGCTGCATGCGCTCAAGCTCGCCCCTGACTCTCTCTTGCATTGCAACAGGAACACGGTGGGCAGGGCAGACCACAGGCTGTACATTGGGATCCAGCTTCATGGAGTACGTGACAGGAAGTTCTCCTAGCTCGTCACTGAACAGATCCTTGTACTGGGCTAGTACCTGTGAGCTGAAGTCGGTGTTGCTTTCCACGCTGATCTGGTGGACATCAGGACACATTTTAACGATGCCCATGTTCTTGCATGCCTAATGGTGATGATACACGGGGCAACTTTTTGGGCAATGTTGCCGAGCAATGTTGCTGGGCAATTGCGTTTTGACTCTTTTCTATTGAGATTGGGCAACATTGCTTCTTTCTGAATGGTTTTGATAATCTCTGGCAACTTTTTGAGATAAGCCAATCAGAACGCGAGTATCGAATCATGTGACCTCCGGTGAGGTTCGGATCAGAAATTTCAAACAAATATGGCGGCCGCTCAGTGTCAGTGGAGTGAAGAGATGGAGAGACTCCTCATCTGTTTTTATGCCGGTAAGTTGTTATTTTAATATTCTATATGGAGGAATTTACCTCACCAAAGCTCTAAAAAAACAACAGACAGCTTGATTAAATGGTCACAGCAAAAATTAAGACATCGATTTTTTTTTAGCTAACTGTAAACTGCCGTTGCTAACTGTTGTTGCCCTGAAAAGTTGCCCTGTGTCTCACCTAGTTGCCCGTTGCCAGCAACTTTGCTCGGCAACATTGCCCAAAAAGTTGCCCTGTGTATCATCACCATTAAAACCTAGCAGCAGTTGTACCTCTCTATCCACCACAAAGAAAGGCAAGGGGTGGTACTGCTCCTTTAAGCGACATGGCAGTGTGACTATGCCACTGGTTTCAATTCTGGTACCCCCATAAGCAACAAGGCTGACAGTTTTCCCTTGCTTGACAAGTTGTTCTCCATTTGTCACTCTTTTGAAAGTCTTCAGTGACATTACATTACATCTTGCTCCTGTGTCAACTTTCATTTTGATGTGCTTGTTGTTTATGTCCATAGTGACGAATCCCTCATCCTTTTCAGTTGCTTCCGAACAAACACAATCCACCTGGCTGTCTATCTTAACGCCATCCACATAAAATGTCTCGTCTTTGAATGTCGATTCATCTACTTCTATTTCGTTCACAGACTGTCTGGTCCTGTGTAGCTGGCTGCGTGGTTTAGACTTGCAGCACTGTTTGTAGTGATTCAGCTTCTTACAACCGTGACACTGCTTTCCAAACGCCGGACAGTTTTCCTGCCTGGCTGCGTGGCTGCCTCCACAATTTGAGCAGTTTGTGATCGTCTGTGGGGCGGACTGTGGCTTTGGTTTGAGTAGATTGCTTGAGGCTGGTTTAACAGCGTCAACACTGGTAGCTGGTGGTGCCAGCATCTTACTACTTTCCTCAGTCATTTCATGAATGCGAGCGATTGAAATGGCTTTGGCTAGAGTTAGCTTGCTATCTCTTAACAAGGCTTTCCTTAAAGTGTCACTGGTGACGCCACAGACAATGCGGTCACAGATTAGCTCATCCGTTATTTCTCCAAAGTGACAACACTTGGCCTTTATCCTCAGATCGCTAATAAATGATTCGATAGTCTCACCTTGCTTCTGATTTCTTGTGTGAAACTTGTGTCTTTCCATTGTCCTGTTGTTTTGTGGGTTGCAGATTTCACGAAACTTTTTCTTCAAGCACTCCGGATCCTCTCTGGACTCGGCAGGGGTGACAATCCTGAACCTTCCTTCTTCGGCAGGAACACGCACCTCTGGGGCATAGACGAACGAACGCTCCTGTTCAATGGCATCTGGCCCAGCGATGTTGAGGAGGATGTAAGCCTGGGTCTTAGCTGGCTTGTCGGAGTGTGCCGCGGCAATAAAAATGTCATACTCCTGTTCAAAAACTCGCCAATTCTCGGCGATGTTCTCATTGAAGACGAGGGGGTCAGGTCTGCGAAATCCATCCGCCATTACGGGGAAGAAAAGTGGCTATCGTCGGGTAACTTTTAACAAAAACAAAAAAAAAGACTACACGAAAAAGACAAAAAAAAATACTTGCAGGCGAGAAGGTCGATCCCACTGCTGACACCATGTAAAGATTTCGCTTGTTGCATGAGTCAATGATCACACAAGGTTTACCGTGACTGTAGTTTAATCCAATTGATAACACGGCTGGCGCCAGATACATATAACATAATAGAGCTGGGGAGAAGAGCATTCTGATTGGGCCATGTGACACAAGTACGGTGGCCAGTGGTAGACAAACAATGCAGAGAATCATTTACCAAATGATCTACAGTCTCCATACATCAAAAGGATTTTGTTGAGTTTTTAAAGCTCGACGGAAACCCTGCACTTACATTCTTGACTTTGAAGAAGAATGAATGAATGTCTCGTTTCTTGCATACATGTCAACCTATATGGAATGTCCATATTTTATGGAATGTCCGGCGTACAAATAAAGTTATACGGATTCTTTAAAAAAACTTCAATATTTATTTAGAGCTATAATCAATTCCCACAATGACAAAAGAGCGCATAACATTTACAAACGTACTGTACACCACAGAAAGCACAGACAGCCAGTAAAGAGTCTTATGAAATCACGTGTTATCTTGTGGTAGTGAGACTTCGTTCCACTTCTGATCATGCGCACACTGCATTGCGAGAATCCCGCCAACCGTGAAGTAACATTTTGTTTGAAACGCGTATTTCCACCTGAGCGACTTTCACTAGCGACTGAAAAGATTCTGAATGGGCACTCCGGCAAAGAAATTCAAAACACAATACAGTGGTAGGTTTCTCCCTGTGTAAAGTCAAACTGGTTTTTAATGGTGTTTGTTTACATTTGGGAAACACAGGGGAAAAATGTGTTTAGAAAACTGGAAAAAAAGTGTGTGTTTGAAAGTGAGATCACTGCAACTCAGCTGATTGACTGGAACGAGCATTGCTAGTTAGCTGATTATCAATTGCAGCTGGGCTCGTTGCAGCTGAGTGTGAGCTGCAAACTGAAGGCTCATAGGTGTGTTAATCAGCTGATTAGTTGTGGGGTGGTGGGAGACTAGTAAGAGTTACTTTAAAACTGTTGTGCTTCTGACCTACTTGAGCTAACACTGTGCAAATGTGGCATTTGGGAAACTGGAGAGGCAGCCAGTAAGCATTTGTATTTTGTTCTGCTTTATTTAATGTTGAAATTTATTGTGCTGCATCTCTGTGTTTGGTATTTGCTTTGACAATGCGTGGCCGTGCAACAGTGTTGGGTGTTGGGCTTTCTATTTGAATACATGCAGTGTAGTGTTTGTACTCCATTGTTGGTGTCTTATTGTTGTGTGGTTAAGTATAAACCTGGGCACAGATTCCTTCACTGCAATATTTATCTGCATTATATGGATTGGTAGTTGCAGTGGATTTGTGGGTTACTTAAAGCAGCTATGAATGGCCAAATTGAGCGTACTGCTATGGCTTGTGTGGTTGTATTGGTTCTTCTGGTAGTTTATTTCCTTGTGATTTTAATGTGTATACTAAGTAGTTAAATCTTATTTTTCTACAGTCATATTTAAGTGTTATCTGGTTTGTAGTTTAAAATATTTATTCTCATATGTCTATTTTGCATAAGTATTTAAGGCATATTTGCATAGTGCATTTCTACATGCGTATTTTGCACAGAAGCATTGCATTTTTGCATTTTAACTGTTAATAATTGTTGTTGTGGTTTTTCTATTTTTATATTTTCAAAGGTTTTTCACCTAAAGATAAAATTAAAGACAAAGCTAAAGGAAAAGTGTTAAGAGCTAAAGAGAGAACTAAAGACTTAGAGCTAAAGACCTGTTAACTGTTTCTACCATCTACCTACCATTGCAATTTTATGGATGTGCCTTGAACTTTAATAAAAAGAGAAAAAAGAGGAAACAGAAACAGTTGTCTTGTCGAATCCTTTGAGTGAAGTCTAGTTACCCTAAACCTCCACCAGATGCCACAATCCTTTATTCAAGTTGGGGAAATTGCACAGAAATAACCAAACAAAACTGACACGACTTGACACCCTGAATGGAAGGACCTTTTCAATGGCATAATCCAACCGGCAGCCTCCAAAAACGACGAATACGCACACTGCACACTGTGTGTGCGTGACATCAAAGTTGCAGCATCAGGAGTGTATGATGTGAAAGAGCATTTCAAATTGAAACTAAACATCAGTGGAATGCAAGCCAAAGGCAAAATCAGCCACTGATGACAGTATTTGTGCGCTCAAAAACTGATATGCCAACAAGTGAAAAAGACAGAAAACACAAGGTAGTAGGAGTTTTAGTTCAAGTTAGGCAGTGTTCTGTTTACTCCACAGTAATGCTGACTGTGAGAGAGTTTTCTCTCAAGTCAGGAAGATACACACAGAGAGCAGAAAGAACCTGAATGCAGACACACTGACCTGGCCTACTGCAGTGTAAGATCAACACAGCTAGACACTTGCTGTGACATGCAGCCTAGTGAGGTATTGGTGCAGAGTGCTAAAAAAGCTGTCATGGAGTACAATTCAGAACATTAGAGTGACACTTTGTGTTTTTGTCAAACACTGGAGCTTTGTATTCATTCTGAAGGTTTATTGTTATTAATATTGAATAAAAAGTAACTGGGATATATCTGTTAATTATCATTCAAATTTTAGGTAAATTATTTTAATTTGCATCTTAAGGATTTTATAAGGGAAATAAGGATTTTGGAGGTTGGTTATACAGGTTTGATTGACCAAAGGTTGACATGTATGTTCTTGGGAGGGGGGCCGTCATCCATGATACTCAAGTCAGCATGCGAGTCGTAGGGCAAGCATGCATGGACATCGAAGTCCAGCTCAATTTGTAGGCTGACGGAGAGTGGGGGGTGCATGGGGTAGGTCAGGTGTGTACGTGTGAGATACGGGGGGTTGATGGGCGGGTAGTCACGGCTGCTGTGGGAAGTGTGCTGCTTTTACAGCAGATGGAGTGACAGCTGGGATAGCCAACCATGTAAGTTAGCGAGAAACAGGTAGCTAATCAGAGAATGATATCTACGTTAGAGGGGGGATTATTAGCAGTGTCATACATTTAACTGTTTGTGTGCCATATAATCATTGCTCAGGTTAGGACATCGGTTTTATTGATTGTGATTACACAGTAGCGGCTGAATATTGGTAGGGACACATCCCTAGCGTCCCTACCCAAAATTACGCCCTAGGTGAAGACAGTCAAATGTGTGTGTCTCATGCTCATTGCGTGAGAGTTGGCAGCCCAGGTTCCAGCATTTCAGTGTAAATAGTGGTAATACGTGTGAGTTAAACAGAGTTAATTTTCCTGCTCCAGAATTTATTATAATAATTTATTTTTATTATTATTATTGCATTCCCAAGTGTCTTATTCCTCTTACACCACAATAATTTGCCATTTTATTTATTAATGAACAACACAACATACTTTTTTATCTGTTTATAGCTGCATTTAATGTTTGTGAAACCAGTGGGTTCCTGTTGTCACTTACATTATAGTAGCTATAAACACTCATTCCTTCACCAGCCTCTCTTTATTCTCTCTCTTGATGTTAACAAGGCAAAAATATATCCATCAATTATCTGTAACCGCTTATCCTGTGCAGGGTCGCAGGCAAGCTGGAGCCTATCCCAGCTGACTACGGGCGAGAGGCGGGGTACACCCTGGACAAGTCGCCAGGTCATCGCAGGGCTGACACATAGAAACAAACCACCACTCACACTCACATTCACACCTACAGTCAATTTAGAGCCACCAATTAGCCTAACCTGCATTTCTTTGGACTTTGGGGGAAAGCGGAGCACCCAGAAGAAACACACACAGACACGGGGAGAACATGCAAACTCCACACAGAAAGGCCCCCGTCAGCCACTGGGCTCAAACACAGAACGTTCTTGGTGTAAGGTGACAGCACTAAGCACTACACCACCGTGCTGCCGGCAAAAATATAGAAAACTTAAATTTACAATTTTACCTCTGACTGATACAAAACACTGACACTGAAGACTCCTTCCATAAATCCATAAACATTAAATAAAAATCTCCTTACACCATGTGAATGACTTTTGGAGTTAATCAATTGTGAAAACATTGCAGAGATTAAAGGTTGAAATTTAAGTGAATATGAAGATGTGAGAAATACGTGTAATTACAAAATTATAAAATAGTGAATAACAGATTATTACATGGGGAAAAAAGATGAATGTGTAGATCGAAAAGAAATGCATTTTATTTTAAGTGTTCAGACTGAATGTCCATTAGATGAACATTTAATTAGACAAGATAAAATATATTTATATATCACATATATTTATATATCCCCCCCCCCCACTCTGTCTGTCCCTCTGAGTTACATGTCGATCCTGAGACCGAGATGGTGACCTCTTCTGCTTCTTGGACCTGCCTGATCCATCCTGATGCCCTACGTCTGGCTGGAGTCTCATCACATCGCTCCTGTGCAGGACGGCCCCATATGGACAGTCGAGAGTTGCACTTGGAAGACGCTCTGGACACTTAAAGTAATATATTTATGCCTGAGGACTACAGCTGACTTGCTAACTTTAGGACTGCAGTTGTCATGAACAGTTTTGCTCTCAAGTTTTCATTAATAAACAATTTATAACTTCAACAAAACAGAGTTTATGCTACAACTATAGTAAATGTCCTGGTTTCACAGTGATATTTTGTGACTCTATAGGACATAGTTATAGAAGCAAGTTATTTATAATCCCGTTATCTTTTATCACCCAAATGAGGATGGGTTCCCTTTTGAGTCTGGTTCCTCTCGAGGTTCCAAAGAAACCGACATCTGGTGTCTAGTTCTAGGCTAATTGGTGGCTCTAAATTGACCATAGGTGTGAGTGTGAATGGTTGTTTGTCTCTGTGTCAGCCCTGTGATAACCTGGCGACTTGTCCAGGGTGTACCCTACATCTTGCCCATAGTCAGCTGGGATAGGTTCCAGCTTGCCTGCAACCCTGTAGAACAGGATACAGATGATGGATGGATGGATGGATGTGGCGCCTAGTTTGCCAGAAGTCCATAATGATCTCCTTGGTCTTCTGGGTGTTCAGGCCCAAGTTGTTTTTGGAACACCATACCACCAGGTGATGGACCTCTGCCCTGTAGGCTGACTCATTGTCCCCTCTGTTCAGGCCTAGCACTACGGTGTTGTCTATGAACTTGATTATAGTGTTAGAACCATGATTATAGTGTTAGAATGCAGTGGTGGGTGAAGAGGGAGTACAGAAGAGGGCTGTGGCAGCGGGGGCATGGTCAAGCGTCGGTTTGTGACCGGAGGGCGGAGTCAGGGAAGGTAAGTGGCAGAATCACTGCACCTGATGTCAGTTAACGTGTGCTTTGTGTGTCTTCCCCAGTGACCGTGCCCTATATAAGGAGAGAAAGGGCAGAGGAAGGGAGCTCTCTCCCCAACCAGACGCCTTGTGTGTGCATGTGTGGCTGGGAGAGTGGAAAATAAGTACACTGAAAAGTGGAAAATAAAAGAGTTTTGTTGAACTCAGTTCTGGCCTGCTGTCTTTCTGTGCTCCACCCACCCGTCAGAATTGCAACAGTGGTGCCGAAACCCGGGGATCGGAGCACAGGGAAGAACAGCCCCATGGAGTCCTCCCCCTTCGCGGACCTGGTCCACGTCCTCGCCACAGCCCAGCAGAGCCAGCACCAGGCGCTAATCGCCCTCTGGAAGAAGCAGGAGCAAAGGTTCGAGGCCCTGGTGCTGGCGCAGCAGGAAGATCGTCAGGCGTTCCGGCACCTCCTCGCATTGGCGGGGTCCACCACCTCCACCGCCGCGGGCCCTCCCCACCTCACGCTAACGAAGATGGGCCCGCATGACGACCCCGAGGCCTTCCTCACACTCTTTGAGCAGGCAGCAGAGGCCTCGGGCTGGTCGGTGGAACAGCGCGTGGCGCGCCTCCTCCCCCTGCTAACAGGTGAGGCACAGCTCCCCGCCGACAGCCGGATGGTCTACGTGGACCTCCGCCGGGCCATCCTCCAGCGTGTGGGGCGCACGCCCGAACAACATCGACAGCGCTTCCGCACTCTGCGCCTGGAGGAAGTCGGCTGGCCGTTCGTATTTGGCCAGCAACTCCGGGACACCTGCTGGTGGTGGCTGAGGGCTGACAACCGCGACGCCAAGGGAATTGTCAATCTGGTGGTACTGGAACAGTTCATCGCCCGACTACCCGAAGGGACCGCGGAGTGGGTCCAGTGCCATCGCCCGGCGTCGCTGGATCAGGCCATCGAGCTGGCGGAGGACCATTTGGCGGCTGTTCCGACAGCAGGACAGCAGATCTCCTCTTCTCCCCTCTCCTCTCTCTCTCTCCTTATATAGGGCGCAGTCACTGGGGAAGACACAAAACACACGTTAACTGACATCAGGTGCAGTGATTCTGCCACTTACCTTCCCTGACTCTGCCCTCCGGTCACAAACCGATGCTTGACCACGCCCCCGCTGTCACAAGGGCTTATCACACAGTCTTGTGGCACACTGGTGTTCAGAGTGAAAGTGCTGGAGCAGAGGTTGTCTAACTTGGAGGGGAGTGCCATGGAGATGGCGTCCTCGGTTGACCTGTTGGTTCAGTAGGCAAATTGATGAGTCCAAGGTAGTGAGCAGACACAATGAACCATAATGACATATTTAAGAACATGTAGCTTTGTTAATTCCATCACAGTTCTTATGGGAGTTAACTGAGGAAGAAATGTTCGAACACATCACATAACCCAGGCAAAGCTTCTAGCACATGCATTTTTACTCGTGATAAATTTATAGCAATTCCATAAGCCACAACACAGTGTGGACTTGACTGCTGGACTGAGTGTGCTGGAGTTCTAGCTGTTATACCACAGATGTGACCATCGATGCCTTGATCATCACTGCCTGCTATTTCTCCTTCAACAAAAGAGACAACTTCCTCCAAGTCCATGGTTATTTCTTCTAAACAAACAAAAGGTTTCAAACCAATAATATTATCCTGGTGTGAATGTGTCAGAAAATGAACCATTCCTTTTATCTTTTTTTGTAAAACCGGTTTTAAGTCCTCATCATCCCTCATTTTAACATACAAATGTTGCTCCAGTATGGACCATTTTAGTATTAAAACTTTTTTCTTCAAATAGTATGATGCTATTCTCAAATCTTGTGTTTTTATGGTGATCCTAAAGCTAAATTAGTACCGAGAAACACTAGTCTAGCTTTCTAGCAGCCACGAGACCTCACCTTTTTTTTGTGTGTGTGATTTCACACATGTTAAAGGGCTGCTTATAGGTTGCTCAAATGCTCAGTCTTAGTTCACTCTGTGAGTGCAAAACTAAGCTGGTATTGTTGTGGAAACTCTCTCAAGAATAATCAAAGGTCAAAGAGTTTGCAGAAAAGTTTAGACTTTTATTAAATCAATAACAAAAGCCAAATCAGTTTGCAGAGTGACCCAACTCAAAATCACAAAATTCTCATTTTATACAGTTTCAAAATAACACAGTGTATGTAAATAATCTCATTGGTTAACATGTCACATCATACCTCTTCAACATTTTCTATTGGGCAGTACCTCTCACACTTCTCATGTTTTGAATCAACTGAGCCAAATTTTCTAGTATGAATGGTCAATTCAGGAAGAATCAAAACATATGATAAGAAGTGATGCATAGTGAAGAACACAGTATTCAGATCAATTCAGGATTCAAAATGACTGGAGTCAAATCAGCTTAAAGACTGATACAGGCTGCAGGTACAAACAAGCACAACACTTGATAGGGTACAGTCATGACCTTGGCCAGTCTGTGGAGCTTGTGCTGTAACGATACCCGATTCAGAATGATTTGATAAAATGTATTACGTTAGCGTGCAAAACACTCCGGCACATGAATTGCATGAATCAGAATAAACAATTGCTTGATTCAACATGGCCTTGGCTAGCTCATTACAACATATACACTGTGTGCACAATTATTAGGCAAGTTGTATTCCTGATGATTAATTTTATCGTTGAACAAATACAGTGCTCTCAGTCAATCCAAATTGTTAATAAACCTAAAACCAGAATGATTAACAAAGGAAAGGGGAGTTTAGGCCTTCTCAGGGGAATATACAAGTGTGCAGAATTATTAGGCAACATTTAATGTGCAGAATTATTATGCAACTAAATGAAAAGCTTAAAGTTTCCCATCTCACTTGTTTATTTTAATTTTCAGTGTAACAAATAAACAACTCAGAATTAACAAATAAACACTTCTAGCATTTCAAAAATATTCAGTGACCAATATAGCCACCCTTCTTTTCAATAACTGCCATGAGGCTTCCATCCAGTCTGTTAGTTTTTTGATTTGTTGACGATCAACTTTTTGTGCAGGAGCAACCATGGCCTCCCAAATGCTATTCAGAGTGGTGTATTATCTTCCCTCGCTGTAAATCTCATGCTTAAGAAGGGGCCACAAGTACTCAATAGGGTTTAAGTCAGGTGAGGAAGGGGGCCATGTCATTACTTTGTCATCTTTAAGGCCTTTGTGGGCTCGCCAAGCAGTGGAGTACTTGGGTGCATGTGATGGTGCATTGTTCTGCATAACAATCATGGCCTTCTTGAATGATGCAGACTTCTTCCCATACCACTGCTTGAAGAATGTATCTTTTAGAAACAGGCAGTAGGTTTGGGAGTTGATGTTAAGTCCATCTTCAACCTGAAATGGTCAAACTAGCTCATTCTTAATAATAGCAGCCCATGCCATTACCCCTCCACCACCTTGCTGGTGTCTGAGTCAAAGTGTCCTGTGTCCATTAGTTATCCAGCTATGGGCCCATCCATCTGGTCTATCCAGAGTCACTCTCATTTCATCCATCCATAAAACCTTTGGAAAATCTGTCTTCAGATATTTCTTGGCCCAATCTTGACATTTCAACTTGTGAGTCTTGTTTAGTGGTGGTCGTGTTTCAGCCTTCCTTACCTTGGCCATGTCTCTGAGCACTGAACACTTTGTCCTTCTGGACACTCCAGGTCAGTTGCAGTTCTAGAATATTGTGGCACTGGAGGATAATGGGTTCCTGGTAGCTTCATGTTTAATCCTTCTCAAGTCTTTTGCGGTTAATTTGTGTCTTTTCTTCTCCACACATTTTTTGCGACCCTGTTGACTATTTGCAACAAAACGTTTGATTGTTTTGTGCTCACATTTCTATAGCTTAGCTATTTCAAGAGTGCTGCATCCCTCTGATAGGCATTTTACAATTTTTGTCTTTTCAGTGTCTGTTAAATCTCTTTTTTGGCCCATTTTGCCTGAGATAAAGAAGCTGCCTAATAATTATGCACACCTTAATATAGGGTATTAATGACTTTAGGTCACACCCTCCCTCATTACACAAATAAATACCACCTGAGAATGCTTAAATCCAATTAGCATTCAAGTGTATCTAGCTTGCGGTTGGAAAACATGCATAGAAATAATGGTAGGGTCAGAGTACTCACTTGCCTAATAATTGTGCACACAGTGTAATAATGCTGCAGGTGCTGGGTTAGAATAATACACTTTTTGAATAGGCCTGTGATTTATCAGAAAACAGCCTTCCACAGTGATTACTTCAATGTATATGTGTGGTTACACACGCACAAAAATATAAACAGTTTCAGTATTTTGAAAAGTAGACCTGTACTCTAGCCTTTCCTGCGCACCTCTGGCCTCGTCTTGTCAACATAAATTCAAACGCAAATCTGGGTGATCATTAATTTGTGTATTTTAGGAGAGTGGTTTTGCAGTTGTTACTTTTTCTCAATAACCAGTGTGCGGTGGCTTGAACTTATTTCCCGTTTTGGAGGTCTCTGTTCTTCATTTAGCTTGTGTATACAATGCTTGATGTAATCCTTTAAATGGTTAGGAAATACTGTAAACTCAATACTGTGTATTTTTGTTTTTTGCCAAGATGTTCAGTAATGGTTATTTTTGATATGTTTGCTCATTAGTCTGCATTTTTTAATAAAGGTAAATCCTGAGCAAAGAAAAATCAACATCTCATAAGCCCATGTGCTTTTTCCTTCTTAAAGCCACAGGGAGCCAATCAATTGTACACAACTATTATGCATTTATTGCCATCATGCTTATGTATTGCAATATACTCATCAGAACCAGAAGTGCAGGACCCACCCCCCCCCCCTTTTTTTTACATCAAAATTACAAAAGATTATACAGTTGTGCTTGAAAGTTTGTGAACCCTTTAGAATTTTCTATATTTCTGCATAAATATGACCTAAAACATCATCAGATTTTCACACAAGTCCTAAAAGTAGATAAAGAGAACCCAGTTGAATAAATGAGACAAAAATATTGTACTTGGTCATTTATTGAGGAAAATGATCCAATATTACATATCTGTGAGTCATAAACGTTTGTGAACCTTTGGTTTCAGTATCTGGTGTGACCCCCTTGTACAGCAATAACTGCAACTAATGTTTCCAGAAACTGTCGATCAGTCCTGCAAACTGGCATGGAGGAATTTTAGCCCATTCCTCCGTACAGAACAGCTTCAACTCTGGGATGTTGGTGGGTTTCCTCACGTGAAGTGTTCACTTCAGGTCCTTCCACAACATTTTGATTGGATTAAGGTCAGGACTTTGACTTGGCCATTCCAAAACATTAACTTTATTCTTCTTTAACCATTCTTTGGTAGAACGACTTGTGTGCTTAGGGTCATTGTCTTGTTGCATGATCCACCTTCTCTTGCGATTTAGTTCATGGACAGATGTCCTGATATTTTCCTTTAGAATTCGCTGGTATAATTCAGAATTCATTGTTCCATCAATGAGGGCAAGCTGTCCTGGCCCAGATGCAGTAAAACAGGCCCAAACCATGATACTACCACCACCATGTTTCACAGATGGGATAAGGTACTTATGCTGGAATGCAGTGTTTTCCTTTCTTCAAACATAACGCTTCTCATTTAAACCAAAAAGTTCTATTTTGGTCTCATCTGTCCACAAAACATTTTTCCAATAGCCTTCTGGCTTGTCCACGTGATCTTTAGCAAACTGCAGATGAGCAGCAATGTTCTTTCTGGAGAGCAGTGGCTTTCTCCTTGCAACCCTGCCATGCACACCATTGTTGTTCAGTGTTCTCCTGATGGTGGACTCATGAACATTAACATTAGCTAATGTGAGAGAGGCCTTTAGTTGCTTAGAAGTTACCCTGGGGTCCTTTGTGACCTCGCCGACTATTACATGCCTTGCTCTTGGAGTGATCTTTGTTGGTCAACCACTCCTGGGGAGGGTAACAATGGTCTAGAATTTCCTCCATTTGTACACAATCTGTCTGACTGTGGATTGGTGGAGTCCAAACTCTTTAGAGATGGTTTTGTAACCTTTTCCAGCCTGATGAGCATCAACAACGCTTTTTCTGAGGTCCTCAGAAATCTCCTTTGTTTGTGCCATGATACACTTCCACAAACATGTGTTGTGAAGATCAGACTTTGATAGATCCCTGTTCTTTAAATAAAACAGGGTGCCCACTCACACCTGACTGTCATCCCATTGATTGAAAACACCTGACTCTAATTTCACCTTCAAATTAACTGCTAATCCTTGAGGTTCACATACTTTTGCCACTCACAGATATGTAATATTGGATAATTTTCCTCAATAAATAAATGACCAAGTATAATATTTTTGTCTCATTTGTTTAACTGGGTTCTCTTTATCTACTTTTAGGACTTGTGTGAAAATCTGATGATGTTTTAGGTCATATTTATGCAGAAAGATAGAAAATGCTAAAGGGTTCACAAACTTTCAAACACCACTGTACATGTTTTCTATCCAAAAAAGTTGCTGTTTGGATTTACAAATAATCTCATCTCATCTCATTATCTCTAGCCGCTTTATCCTTCTACAGGGTCGCAGGCAAGCTGGAGCCTATCCCAGCTGACTACGGGCGAAAGGCGGGGTACACCCTGGACAAGTCGCCAGGTCATCACAGGGCTGACACATAGACACAGACAACCATTCACACTCACATTCACACCTACGGTCAATTTAGAGTCACCAGTTAACCTAACCTGCATGTCTTTGGACTGTGGGGGAAACCGGAGCACCCGGAGGAAACCCACGCGGACACGGGGAGAACATGCAAACTCCACACAGAAAGGCCCTCGCCGGCCCCGGGGCTCGAACCCAGGACCTTCTTGCTGTGAGGCGACAGCGCTAACCACTACACCACCGTGCCGCCCCTGATTTACAAATAATTATCCATTAATTGGATAGTTACTGCACTGAGTAATAGGTTTCAGCTGCAACAATTCTTTCAACCCGAACTGATGCAGTGAGCAGCTTCTCCTTTCTTAAACAACCATATCAGAAGCTGTCTCCAACCCATTATTAAAACCTGGAAGGATGGTGGTGAACCTTCAACTTTACACAAGAAACTTGGTTGGAGAAAATCTTGACTGTACCTGATAAGATATTGCTTCAATACTTGGTGAAGTGAAATCATAACAAACCAACAGTAGAACTCACAGCTATGTTTGATAGTGAAATTAAGAGCATTTCCACACTCACAGTGTGACGAGAGCTCACAGGATTGGTACTTAACAGTTGTGCATCCATAAGAAAACCACTTGTGAGACGACCTGAATGTACTGAATGACCAGGTTCACATCACTGGGGTTTTTCTTCCCTGATGGAACGGGCATATTCCAGGACAATGGCAGGATTCATTGGGCTCAAATAGTGAAAGAGTAGTTCAGGGAGTATGAGGAATCATTTTGAATTAACCACCAGAGAGTCCTGATCTTAACCCCATTGAAAATCTATGTGCTGGAGACACTTTACAGAGTGGTTCAACTCTCCTGTCTTCACTGAAAGATCCTGGTGAAAAATCACTGGAACTCTGGATTGAAATAAATGTTGTGACATCGAATAAGATTGCCAAAACTGTGAATGTGCGCCATAATCAAAGCTATAAATTTATAAAGGGAGTCAAATGAAATATTAGGGTGTGCAATTTTTTTGGCCAGGTAGTATATTAATCCCATTAAATGTCAGTAGTAAAGATTACGCCTCCTGTTTGTCTCTTGGAAAACTATCTTTTATTTGTACCCTTGTTGTGCATATTAAAATCAGAAAAAAGAAAATCTTGCTCCATATGACCTTCATTACAACAATAATATCATTATCATAAAGTCTTAAAGATATCAAAGTCATAAAAGATAATCACAAAAAATAGAGAGGTGTGATAATTTTCTCATGTATTTCAGCTAACATAATCACCTGCTTGTTGCAGTGATGCGGTGATTATATTTTCATCAAGAATATTTTCTTGATGAAAATGTAATCATCTTAATGAAAATGTAATCACTGCATCCCTGCAAGTGAAAAGATTAAACTTGTTTTAATAGTTGCTCAGTAAATGTCTGTGAATTCCTGAAACAATCCAGTTGCCTGCTGGAGATTAAGCAAGACACATGGGGAATTTATTCATTGTTAACCTGGTCTTCAATGTAGTCATTGGCAAATCTAATGATATTAGTGATTGCCATGAGAATCAGAATATCCATGTACAAGTCGTTGGTAACCTGCTCATGGTAGTTCCTCACAGGAAAGATGCAGTTAATTGGGATTCCCAGTGTATGACTGCACTCCTCCATCTAAGACAAAAAACATGACTTATATTATATTGGGGGAAATTATATTAATATAAAACTCTTACATGTCCATTCAAGGGTTCTATGCTGCTGAAAAACTGAGAGTAGATGAGAGACCTACAGGCAGTAAATAAAGGGAGGAAAAGATGGCTGTTGTTTTTCTCACCTTCGCTTTGATTTTTTTGCTGGTGTAGATCTTTTCCAGATTCTTGTTAACAAGGGGACATGCTTTGTCAACCAGTGACATGACGACAACTTGAGGAATCCCTGTTAAATCACCAGAAACAAACAATTCATTACTATCTAGCTTTCATTTATAAGATGACCCTGCTCATGCAAAAACATGACTCATGATACAAATAGTCTTAGAGATGACCAGATTTCTGTCCATAATTACAGTATATGTTCAAAAGTATGTGGACCTCTGATCAACACACCCATACCTGCTTGTTGAACATCCCTTTCCAGATTTCCACTAGATTTTGGGGTGTGGCTGTGGGGATGTGTGTTCATTCAGCTGCAAGAACATTAGTGAGATCAGACACTGATGTTGGGTGAGGAGGTCTGGGGTGTAGTCGGATGTTCCAATTCATCTTAATGTTGTTCAGTGGGGTTGAGTTCAGTCAGGGCTCTGTGCAGTACACTCGAGCTCTTCACTCCAACCTTCACACACCATGGATTCATGGAACTTTGTGCACAGGGACATCATCATGTTGGGACAGGTTTGGACTCTTAGTTCCAGTGAAGGTAAACTGTAATGCTACAGTGTACAGAGACACTCTATACAACTGTGTGTTTCAGACTTTGTGGGAACAGTTTAGGGAAGAACCACATATGGGTGTGATGGTCAGGGGGCACATACTTTTGGCCATATCGTATATGTAAAAACTCACCTAAGTCCCTTGCCTTTTTCCGAACATCTCTCATTGTCTGAATAACTTCGTCACTGGTGAGGGAGATTCTGTCCGCTGGTAGAACACTCACCAGACAGTGCACTTTGTCTTTCAGGCTGGGCTTTTGATCACATTCCTCAGTTGATTTTAAAGGGTTCACCTGAAAGAGCAAAGTACTTCATGTTTAGAGGTGAAGAGAACCACCTCTAAATTTGTTAGTCTGAATTTTTCACATCTTATGTTGTCATTGCCATAACCAAACTTATTCTGGAGAATATAAAAATCTCATAATAAGTCATGAACTTACAGTGTGACCACTTTCCACATGGCCCTTTAATATTTTCTTTATATTTTTTGTTTGCGTTCCTTCTGACTCCCCTGGTTCCAGACCCTTGCTGTCAGAAAGGGTGAATGGATAGAAAGTTCCAGGCTTTTCTTTCTTCAGCCTGTGAATTTTAAACTGGACACAAAATACTGGAGTGTCCGATTTCAAGATTCTGTTAAGATTTTCTAAAACACAGTTAAATCTTAAAAAATAAATGTATGCAGCTCGACCCAACTGTAAATTAGATACGAGATTAAATGAGACCAAAACATGTTAAACATTCACTGAAGTTCAGGGAAACAATGTTTAGGCTTCAGTCTATTACAGTAAATATTCTATTGTTTGGTTACCTCCTGAGTGAAGCTGTGACTTTGACCAGCTGCCAATTCACTGGTGGTGTTGTATCCTTGGAGGACGGTGTTGACGGAGTTGATAAAACTTAATTTTCCTGCTCCAATTGGGCCATGAAGCAGAATCTTAACCTCGCTGACTTCTGCATTACCTGGCTGGAAATCCTTCAGGTATCTCAACATCTCATTCTTGTTATCTTCACTATTTAAGAAGTAAACCAATACATTAACATATTTTCTTCCAGTTACCTTGTTCTACTAATTACAGCTTGAAGCACACAATGATCTTGTCTCTGTGTCTTTTTGCAATCATTGGTATTACCTCCATGCCACTGGCCGCCATGGATGATCAAATTCTGCAAACAAGGAAAAATTAAAAGAATCAAATATTTTCTCTGGCTTTTCTTTGGCATGATAAATGTTTCTTTCTATTACTTTGCTTAAAAATCGTGTTTCAGCAGTAACTTACCGGGATCTGGTTCTGGTTTTGGGTCTGGGCTTGGTTTTTCTCGGCCAAGACGAAAAACGTTATTAAGCTGCAATATCAATATAAAATAAGCACACATTTCATTACTCTTTTACTATATGTAAATAGAAAATATTGTAGTATTGTCACTTTATTCTGACCTACTCATAAAGTATAATGATTTAGGAAGTGAGAATTTTTACTTCCTGGTTTAGGTTAAGACCTGTTATTGCTTCTATTCGTAATCAATTTTCTTACCTGACTCATGACTCTGGCCGCTGTGAATAATGCCACAAACATGTTGTTGCTTGAGTTCTGCATAGGAATGTGTCACTGAGTAAGTTGATTATTATTTTTAGACATTATTTTCACTCTAAAGCTTATACAGTAATTGTAAATCATCATAACCAGATGTAATTCTGCTGTAGTAGAGAAAAATTAATTGAGTGCAGGACACAACGAAGACTCAGAATTTCTGTTCCAAAACCTGAACAAAAGAACACCTGTCATCAACAACTGTCAGTAAGAAAACAGAACATGCTTTTAGAAAGGTCTGGAAAAGAGGACTGTCTTTGTGATGACTCTAACGGTGGAGCTGCCTTCATGCTTGACATCTTTGTCATCTTTTTCACACCTTCATGTTTCATGTTCAAAAGCTTTTATTTGTCTTGCATTCTTATATATATTTTTAAGCTGCCTCCAACCTCTTTTATATCCTCTGACCAGCTTTGTGTTATCGTTTTGGAACTGATTTATCTATTTATAAACAAATTGTGAACAATATGGGCAGATTTCTTTTTCTTGTTCAAAATGATACTGTAAAATTTAGCATTCAGATGATCTTGCCATGTTGGTTTTTTTTTTGTTCTCTTGAAAAAAAGAAGCAAATATTTTCTCATAATAATATAATGAGAAACTTTTATGTCTGACCAGATTAGAAACATAAGTATTATATTTCTATAATTATATATGTATGATAATATATTCAATAATCAGGAACATTTCGTATTGAGAAATTTTAAATCTAATTTAAATGGATGATTAAATGCTCCAGTGTGTGTGTACACACACACACACACACACACACACACACACACACACACACACACACAGTGGGGCAAAAAGTATTTAGTCAGTCACCAATTGTGCAAGTTCTCCCACTTAAAAAGATGAGAGAGGCCTGTAATTTTCATCATAGGTATACCTCAACTATGAGAGACAAAATGAGAAAAAAAAATCCAGAAAATCACATTGTCTGATTTTTAAAGAATTTATTTGCAAATTATGGTGGAAAATAAGTATTTGGTCAATAACAAAAGTTCATCTCAATACTTCGTTATATACCCTTTGTTGGCAATGACAGAGGTCAAACGTTTTCTGTAAGTCTTCACAAGGTTTTCACACACTGTTGCTGGTATTTTGGCCCATTCCTCCATGCAGATCTCCTCTAGAGCAGTGATGTTTTGAGGCTGTCGCTGGGCAACACGGACTTTCAACTCCCTCCAAAGATTTTCTATGGGGTTGAGATCTGGAAACTGGCTAGGCCACTCCAGGACCTTGAAATGCTTCTTATGAAGCCACTCCTTCGTTGTCCGGGCAGTGTGTTTGGGATCATTGTCATGCTGAAAGACCCAGCCACATTTCATCTTCAATGCCCTTGCTGATGGAAGGAGGTTTTCACTCAAAATCTCACGATACATGGCCCCATTCATTCTTTCCTTTACACGGATCAGTCGTCCTGGTCCCTTTGCAGAAAATCAGCCCCAAAGCATGATGTTTCCACCCCCATGCTTCACAGTAGGTATGGTGTTCTTTGGATGCAACTCAGCATTCTTTTTCCTCCAAACATGACAAGTTGAGTTCTTACCAAAAATTTCTATTTTGGTTTCATCTGACCATATGACATTCTCCCAATCCTCTTCTGGATCATCCAAATGCTCTCTAGCAAACGTCAGACGGGCCTGGACATGTACTGGCTTAAGCAGGGGGACACGTCTGACACTGCAGGATTTGAGTCCCTGGCGGCGTAGTGTGTTACTGATGGTAGTCTTTGTTACTTTGGTCCCAGCTCTCTGCAGGTCATTCACTAGTTCCCCCATGTGGTTCTGGGATTTTTGCTCACCGTTCTTGTGATCATTTTGACCCCACGGGGTGAGATTTTGCATGGAGCCCCAGATCGAGGGAGATTATCAGTGGTCTTGTATGTCTTCCATTTTCTAATAATTGCTCCCACAGTTGATTTCTTCACACCAAGCTGCTTACCTATTGCTGATTCAGTCTTCCCAGCCTGGTGCAGGTCTACAATTTTGTTTCTGGTGTCCTTTGACAGCTCTTTGGTCTTGGCCATAGTGGAGTTTGGAGTGTGACTGTTTGAGGTTGTAGACAGGTGTCTTTTATACTGATACTGAGTTCAAACAGGTGCCATGAATACAGGTAATGAGTGGAGGACAGAGGAGCCTCTTAAAGAAGAAGTTACAGGTCTGTGAGAGCCAGAAATCTTGCTTGTTTGTAGGTGACCAAATACTTATTTTACCGAGGAATCTACCAATTAAATCATTAAAAATCCTCCAGTGTGATTTCCTGGATTCTTTCCCCCCATTCTGTCTCTCATAGTTGAAGTGTACCTATGATAAAAATTACAGGCCTCTCTCATCTTTTTAAGTGGGAGAACTTGCACAATTGGTGGCTGACTAAATACTTTTTTGCCCCACTATATATATATATAAAATATGTATGTATGTTTGTATGTATGTATGTATGTGTTTGTGTATATATGTATATGTGTATGTATGTGTGTGTGTGTGAGACGCTCCCAGGGTCACCTAACACTCAGGACTCCACTTCCCACAATCCCCTTCACAAACCTGTCAGTACCACGTGCACTCCATCAGCCAACCTGGAGCCACTTCCTAGGAGTGGCTCCCCTGAGTTCTAAGTACCTTCACCTGTAGCTTTTTGTTTATGTCTGTATTTATACCCCTTTGTTTGTTCTGTTCTTTGCACAGTATTGCCTCCACATTTTCGTGAGCCTACTGAACGTTTCTATTTCTGATTGCATCCCTGTGTATGACCCTTTTTGCCTTCTGTTTTTTTCCTGTCTTGCCTAGTCCTTGTGTGTGTTTGCTCGTTTCTCTTGCTTACCGGTTTCTCGATCCTCGCCTGTTTTTCAACAATGGCTTGCCTAGCCCTTGTGTTTGTTTGCTCGTTTCTCTTGCTTCCCGGTTTCTCGATCCTCGCCTGTTTTTCAAAAATGATTTGTCTAGCCCTCGTTACTATTTCGGATCTCTCGGTATTTGACCTGGCCTGGCTGTTAGATTAGATTAGATTCACTTTATTGATCCCACATCTGGGAAATTCACGTGTTACAGTAGCAAGAAATTGTCATACAGATAACAAATAAAACTGAAATAAAAATTAGACAAACGAAAGATTAAATAGAGGGGGCTATTTGCATTATCTACTGTGAAAAAGTATAGAAATATTGCCTTATTGAGAGGCTCAGAAAAATTGCACATTACAGGTAGACTCTGTATAATATATACAAGTATGTATAAAAATAGTTTAAGACCTATATTATTGCACATAATAATTGCACCGATGAGAGATGGCAGAGGTAGTAGTGGTGAAGTACTGTTATACATTATACTTTTCCATTGTGCTCATTAAAACCTTGCATTCATTCTACATTCGCGAGTGTCCGGTTTGTTACAGCCGCATTACAGAATTCTGTGCTGACGTGCAGATGACAGATTATATGGAGCTACAGGTGGCGCTGAGCAGCCAAGGACAGTGGCGCCGGACGGTTTGCCAGAATTTCTTCGAGGCCGACCGATAGTCCTTCTCCATGGCCTCCCCGAACTCCTCCCAGTTCCGAGTTTTTGCCTCCGCAACTGCCCGAGCTGCAGCACGCCTGGCCTGCCGATACCCGTCAGCTGCCTCAGGAGTCCCGGAGGTCAACATGGCCCAATAGGACTCCTTCTTCAGCTTGATGGCATCCCTTACTTCCGGTGTCCACCACCGGGTTCGGGGATTGCTGCCATGACAGGCACCGGAGACCTTGCGGCCACAGCTCCGAACAGCTGCGTCCACAATGGAGGTAGAGAACATGGTCCACTCAGACTCAATGTCCCCCGCCTCCCTCGGAAGCTGGGAAAAGCTCTCCCGGAGGTGGGAGTTAAAGACCTCCCCAACAGAGTGCTCGGCCAGACGTTCCCAGCAGACCCTCACCATATGTTTGGGCCTGCCAGGTCTGTCCAGCTTCCTCCTCCGCCAGCGGATCCAACTCACCACCAGGTGGTGATCAGTTGACAGCTCAGCCCCTCTCTTCACCCGAGTGTCCAAGACATAGGGCCGAAGATCAGATGAAACAACTACAAAGTTGATCATCGACCTCCGACCTATGGTGTCCTGGTGCCACGTGCACTTATGGACACCCCTATGCTCGAACATGGTGTTCGTTATGGACAAACCGTGACTAGCACAGAAGTCCAATAACAAAACACCACTCGGGTTCAGATCGGGGAGGCCGTTCCTCCCAACCACACCCCTCCAGGTGTCACTGTCATCACCCACATGAGCATTGAAGTCCCCCAGTAGCACAATGGAGTCCCCAGTCTGAGCACCCCTCAGTACCTCTCCCAGGGACTCCAAGAAGGCCGGATACTCTATACTGCTATTTGGCCCGTAGGCACAAACAACAGGAAGAGCCCTCTCCCCAATCCGAAGGCGCAGAGAGGCGACCCTCTCGTTCAGTGGGGTAAACTCCAACACATGGCGGCTGAGCTGGGGAGCCAATAACAATGACTAGTAATATTGCAAAGATGTATTATAAAACTAAAAACATTATAAAACAGAAGTCTGTACTGCACTCCTGCCTGAGTTTGCCTTTGCATTTAGGAGGAAATTAAACAACCTGTCCTCCTCATCTTCACATGCATGACGGGCCAATGTCCATGATAAGTGGGCTTGATGTATGGGATAATTCACAATGTAAATGATCTATATTTACTGTAGAGGGTGTGGCTTACTATTTGAGACACAAAAGCATGTCTTTCCAATCATTGAATGTACTTACTACTAGCTTTTATTATTACAAGAACAATTTACTCTATGATTATAGCTACAACTGCAATGTGCTGATACTGTTAGCATTTATAATTATTGCACCATCTACTATTAGATAAAATTAAAATAAAATCTTACATCGTTTGAAAGTCTAGAGCAAGATATTTTGTTAATTTACAAATAACACTTCAGATATTGTTTTAACAATAATAAGCATCAACGTATAAATGATGGAGTGCACATAGCTCTGTAACTAGATGTCCTTGGGGTTGCTGAGACATGGAGGGCTGGGAATACCATCCAGCCCACAGTTCAGGTAGGAGTCCTTTAAGATTAAATGCTTTGACTTTCACAATAGAATAGAATAGGTCTTTATTGTCACAAGTACAATGAAATTAAAAGTGCTCTCCAGTCAGTGCCTCATTCATTGAGTCTCTAAAATATAATTTACGTTAAAAAGAATACATAGAAAACATGTAACAGTATGAGCAGCATACATGAACACACAGTCAAACACACCCAGTCGTTGCAAAAAAAGACAGTACAGACATACAGTTGTCATATGAACATCTACAGACATGCATACTTCCTGTCATTACGAACAAACCCAGTCATAAAAAAAAGACAGTACGGACAGACAGTAACCATATGAACATACATCATGCAGACATGCATACTTTGTCATTACATTGGTCTGTTTCACAGTCAGGTTTTGTATTGCACATTATTTAGCAGCATTGAGGGTTATTATTGCAGTGGGATAAAAACTGTGTCGAAGTCTATTTGTCCATGCATGTATTGGTCTGTACCGTCTGCCTGAAGGCAGCAATTCAAACACGGAGTGACTGGGATGGTAGGTGTCTTTTCTGTGCTTTTTTGAGACAATGAGAACTGTGTAGTTCCTCCAGTTTGGGAAGAGGGCAGCCGACGATCTTTTGGGCAGTGTTGAGGACCCTCTGGAACACTTTCCTCTGAGCCACTGTGCAGCTGGTGTACCATTACACACATGCAGTATGTTAGTATGCTCTCAATGGAGGCACAGTAGAAGGATACCAGCAGTCTTTTGGCCCTTTTCCACTACCCTTTTTCAGCTCACTTCAGCTCACTTCAGCCCAACACGGCTTGCATTTTGACTACCTCAGAGCAGCATGACTGAGCTCACTTCAGCCTTACTCAGCACCCAAAACTCGCACGGTTTTGCAGTGAGGCTGAAGTGAGCCAAACCGAGCTGAGTGGGGCTAGGGGCGTGAGGAGACACTCCCCTGTGCACTGATTGGTGCGGAGGAGTGTCCTCACATGCCCACACACGCCCCGCGAGCACGCTGGGATCCACCATCTGTAAACACCGTAAACCCGGAAGAAGTAGAATTACGACAAATTATGCGCCTCGCCTCATCTATACACTCTTGCCAGTATCTGTTGGCGTTGTCGGTGACAACAAGCCACAGCACCAAGACCAGCAACACTAACGACTCCATGTCCTCCATGTTTATTGTTTACTATCCGGGTCGTGAGACTACTGCTTAAAAGGTCACTGATGTCACTGTTTGCGCCGCTTAACGACATCACGTGACATCCACCCACTTTCGCTAACTCCACCCAATGTGTCCACCCACTTCCAGCCAGCATGGTTCAGCGCGGTTGTAGTCGAAATGCAACGCCAACAGCCCCACTCAGCTCGACTCAGCCCAACTCAGCACCGCACGGCTCAGCCCAACTCAGCCGCGTTGGTAGTGGAAAAGCCCCACTAGTGTGATGTTTCTCCTGAGTATTCTCAGGAAATACAGTCTCTGCAGGGCCTTTTTCAGCAGCTCAGAGGTGTTCACGCTCCAGGATAGGCTCTCCTCAATGTGGACTCCCAGGAATCGGAAGTCTGCCACCCTCTCCACACAGTCCCCGTTGATGATTAGTGATGGTACCTCTGTTTTCTTTCTCCTGAAGTCTATGATGAGTTCTTTGGTCTTTGAGGTGTTGAGGAGCAGGTTGTTGGCTCTACACCATGTTGACAGCCACTCCACCTCATCTCTGTAGTTACACTCGTCCCCCCCCCCCCCCCAGGGATAAGCCCCACCACTGTGGTGTTATCTGCAAACTTCACCATGGTGTTGCTGTGATGGACAGGGGAGCAGTCGTGTGTGTAGAGGGAGTAGAGCAAGGGACTCAGCACACAGCCCTGGCGGGAGCCGGTACTGAGGCTTAGGGCCGTGGATGTGTAGTGGCCCACTCTAACCCTCTGTCTGTGATCAGAGAGGAAGCTATTGATCCACATGCAGATAGTGTGTGTGGAAGCCCCAGGTCCCCCAGTTTGACCACTAGCTTGTGAGGGAGGATGGTGTTGAATGCAGAGCTATAATCCACAAAGAGCATCCACACATAGCGCCCCTGCTGCTCCAGGTGTAATAGTGCAGTATGGAGTGCTATGGCATCCTCCGTGGATCGATTCGCTCTGTAGGCAAACTGGTGGGGGTCAAGGCTGCGGGGCAGGGCTGCTGTGATGTGACTACGGACCAGTTTTTCAAAGCACTTCATCACGACTGGGGTGAGTGCCACTGGTTGGTAGTCGTTGAGGCTAGAAATGTGAGGTTTCTTGGGCAAGGGGACTATAATTGAGGATTTAAGGCAGGGTGGGACAGTGGACTGTGCCAGGGACTGGTTGAAGATCTTTGTGAAGATTCCAGCCAGCTGATCTGCACAGTCCTTCAGCACGCATCCCGGGACGCCATCAGGACCAGCCGCCTTCCTCGGGTTGATGGCCCACAGCGTGCGCCTCACCTCATGCTCTTCAATTGTGAGGTTTACGCTGCTGTATGCCGTATGGTGTAGCGGTACCGACTCTGGTGCTGTGACCTCGAAGCGGGCAAAGAAGGTATTCAGCTCCTCTGCCAGCGCGGGGTCACCTTCAGCAGCTCCAAAGTTGGTCCTGTAGTTGGTCAGATGCTGGACTCCCTGCCACACCTGCCTGCTGTTGTTACTGTTCAGATGGTCCTCTATCCTCCTCCTGTAGTCTGCCTTGGCCTCTCTGATGCCCCTCTTTAAGTTGGTTCGAGCTGTGCTCAGGCCCGGCGCCGTGGGGGGGTGAAAGGGGGTGTCGCCCCCTCGTGGCTACAGCCCCGCCCCCTCAACGGAGACTCAGATCACTTAATTGTTTTCTTATGAAAATATAATGTATTATAGACGTATTAATAATTTGCATTTTCAAATACGAAATATTAAGTGGTTGCGCATTGCACAAAAATACATTTCACATAAATCACTACTAAAACTGGCACGGTAGAACAAATCTGATTGGTTGTTATGATTCTTACGTTGCACATTGTTACTCTTTCATTGCTGATGCTGTACACGCAGGCAAAGGGTTTTGAGAGTGTTGGTGGTTAGCTCGTAGTTTGCTGCTGACCGTGTGTATCTCCGTTTATGTTGGTGTATGTGTTCATCTATGGTCCGCTTTGTGCACAAATAGTGTAAGAATATGTGTTGTTGACGTCACCCCCCATGCAGCGGGGGTGAAAATTCATCACTTCAGAGTGTTTTGTCCCCTACACGCCTAAACTGGGATCACGGATTAAGTGGTTAGCGTTGACTCGGTGCGAGTCAGGAAGGCTATTACTGGTGCAGCCGCGGGGTCTGTTGATTTTTTTAAATTATGATTTTGGCTGCCGAGCCAAGTACTTTAGACTTGCATTGACATTTTGTTTTCATGCCGCGGAGCTATTTGTATGTATTTTAAATTTAAAGGACTTGCCTGTAGGTTTGTGTGTGTTGTTTTATGTTTGGCATCTTTCCGGTTGTAACGCGTGTCTGTGAGAAAATTGGAGGGGAGGGTTAACAGGTGGGCACGGGTGTTGATAAAGCGCAACTGCCCTGGTAATATGTCACATGATTTTCCCGTACTAAAGCAACCTTCGGGGCCGTGGTTTTGTGGTTGGCGCAGTTAATTGTTTGAAACACGTTGTCAGACCGCCATCACTACTACACACTATATGAAAAATATTTGCCCCCTTGCGATTTCAAATTGCCCCCTTAGTAAACTGTTCCTGGTGCCGGGCCTGGCTGTGCTGTAGAGGTCTTTGTTGCCAGACCACCAGGCGATGTTCCTCTCTTTTAGCAGCTGCTGGACCTCCCGTGTCATCCAGGGCTTCTGATTGGGGTAGACCCGGATGCATTTGTCCACCATGACAGTGTCTATACAGTTCTTAATATAGCATAGGACACTGTCTGTGAACACCTCCCAGGTCCTGATGTTCAAAGACCCCCCCAGTTGGTCCTCTCGAAGCAATCCTGCAGCTGCTGGGAGGCACCCTCCGGCCATGTGGCAACAGTCTTAGCAGGAGCAGTTTTCCTGAGGGGGGCATATGTGTGGATTAAAAGCAACGACAGGTGGTCGGACTGGCCCAGGTGTGGTAGTGGTCTGGCCCTGTAGCCCAGTTTGATGTTAGAGTAAACCTTGTCCAGGGTGTTATCTCCCCTTGTAGCACACTTAACATGCTGATGGAATTTCGGGAGTGCTGCCTTTAAGTGCGCATGACTAAAATCCCCTGCTAGTATATTCACGGCGTCAGGATACGTGTTCTGCTTGTTGGTGATGTTTCCATGCAAAAGTCTGATAGCTGAGCTAGCATTAGCATCCAGTGGCATGTAAACAGCCGTTATCAAGACCACAGTGAACTCCCTTGGGAGATAAAAGGGCCTGCATTTAACAGTCAGATATTCTAACTCTGGAGAGCAGTGACTGTCTACAATCACTGTGTTGGTACACCAGCTGTTGTTCACATACACACAGAGCCCCCCTCCTCTGCTCTTACCGGAGTCTGCTGTTCTGTCATGGCACTGTGTGGTGTAGCCTGCTCGCTCAATGTCAGAATCCAGAATGGATTGGTGAAGCCAGGTCTCTGTGATAAGCAGAATGCACGAATCCTTCACGGTGTTGTTCGCTGCAGTCTGTAGCCTCAATTCATCCATTTTGTTCGTGAGGGATCTGGCATTTGTGAGAAATGGGCTGGGAAGCGGTGGTTTGAATGGCTGCCTCCGTAGCCTGACTAGCCCGCCAGCCCTGCAGCCTCGCTTTTGCCTCCTCTCTCTATGCCACCTGCGCCTCCTCCCTACTGGGATGGTAATCCATGGAGAGCCGGGGCTTCTCGCTAACTCCACCGGAATCTTGTGTGTGTGGAGGAACTCTCTTGTTACGCATCGTTCATAACAAAGTCCGATCTTGAGGAGATCATGCCGGCTGTAGATGTTATTCGCCCGACAGAACATACACAAAACAAACGTCACGTACAAAAACAGCCATACATGGCACCGACCGCAAAGACACTGAGCTGCTGCAACTGTGTGCGCCCCCATCTCACTTCTGGAAGTTGGAATAGATACTACACAATATTCTGTTCCCAAAAGCTGATGTCAGGAAAAAGTCTTTACACAAAGAAGGCTTTCTTGCTTTTGTAGTTTATTTATTTATTTTGTGCGTGTTTTTTTTTTTTTTCAACTTCTTCTGTGTCAGGACTCTTTGGGGAAAAAGAAGGTACGGTATATTCCTACATGTAGCTAATGCTAACGCTAGGCCATTCATCTGCACTGTCACTCCAGTCATTTTGAGGAATTTTGTACGGATCATAGCCACTAATAAACTCTAATTTCCACGTATATCTATCCTGCACTTCTTTCTGACTAAGATTATCCAAGTAATCCAGTAGTAGAGCTTTTTTAGCTGTAGTTTTCTTCGAAAAACAGCAACAAATGCCGGACATCTTCACTTGGCTTCAGACCACTCGTAGTGAAAAAAGGTACATGTGCGCCTGAAGCGAGCCAATCAGAATTGCCGTGACAAATCGGGAAGAAAAAAACAAAACAGTGATCACAGGGGAGGCGAGGATGCTGGTTAATATGCCATGTTTTTTTTGCCATGTACTCGCTTGAAAATCATTTTTGTGCTTAAAGAAGCCTACCATAGGTGTGCCCAAACGGGCCGAACTTGCTAAAATATTTCTGCCGAACATCTTGGTCAGGCAAACTGGGCAATCGGGCAATGCCTGGCATTGAATTTGCATGTTCTCCCCATGTCTGCAGGGGTTTCCTCTGGGTGCTCCCCCACAGTTTCCCCCACAGTTCAAAGACATGCAGTTCGGTTATCATGGGGCGGCCTTGGGCTGAAGTGCCCTTGAGCAAGGTACCTAACCCCTAACTGCTCTCTGGGCGCTGTAGTATGGCTACCCACTGCTCTGTGTATGTGTGCATGTGTTCTGCTTCAAATGGGTTAAATACAGAGCATGCATTTCACTGTGCTTGAGTGTGCATGTAACAAATAAAGGCTTCTTCTCCTATCTATCTATCTATCTATCTATCTATCTATCTATCTATCTATCTATCTATCTATCTATCTATCTATCTATATTCCCATAATATATTTAGGGTAGCTATTTATTTATTTATTATTTATTTATTTATTGATTGATTGAAAATCTGGCACTTGCATAGCTTTAAGGCTGATAATGGCAAACTTGTATCACATGCCTCTCTTGTTGCAGATCTTTTAGAAGCATGTCCCCTCTTTATGAAACTGTTTCTCTTTATGGCATTCCAGCTGTTACACCACAGATGTGACCACCGATGCCTTGAAGATCACCAGTGCCTGCTATTTTTCCTTCAACAAAAGAGACAACCTCCTCCAAGTTCATGTGGTTCTTTCTTCTAAACAAACACAAAGGTTTAATACCAGTAACATTAACCTGGTGCTAATGTGTCAGAAAATTAACCATTTCCCCCCCTTATTTTGTAAAACCAATATTAATTCTTCACTGTCCCTCATTTTAACCAGGGCTCTCAAGCCTCATGCTTTGAGAGTGAGACACACGCATTTCAACGAGCTCACACGCTCACATGCCACACATGGCATTTCTCACTCTGAGCTTCTCCAATAATCGCACAGAAATTCCTTCAAGCTATCTACTGTACAAACGTCACAGCGCTCCTGTGCTGTGCAAACCGCTGCAACGGTTTGCTACATTTTTCTAATTGTTCCTTATTGATTGGCCGAAACGTGCACCGTTCTGCAACTGTGTTGAAACGTTTCATGTGGCTTGAACTCGCCCTGTGCTCGGAGCAGCATCAGCCAATCAGAAAATAGATTGTTCTGTTGTCGGGGAGACGTGAGTTTCAGCTACAAGTGTGCGCTGCACCTGCAAAATTGTGAGTGAACTAGAGAACGACCTGGAGCGAACAAGAGAATTGAAAGAACTGGAGAACTGTCGGGACTCAGGACCATCAGGTAATAACTTAATTTATATCAATATTTATTTAGTTACTTTGTAGTTTTACTCTATAGACCAATATTTCTGGTCTACACCTTGTTCAGTATCGAAAACCTGTCCATTTCAAGCTATCATAGATAACTGTCTAACTAGCAAGCTAGATGTAAACCAGCTAAAATAGCATACTGTGCTGACAACGATTTAAATGTTCGTTTAGTCAAAGACTGTTTTTCTGGGGATTATAGAATGAATAACTTTGGTTAAGTCGCCTAGGAGCTGTCATGAACTGAGAGGCATTTTTCACTCATAAACACACACACACACACACACACACACACACACACACACACACACACACACACACACTATCCACCATTGTTCAGTGGGGCCCTTTGGGGCTATATTTGTGTTTTTTGCCTTTATTTACACTACCGTTCAAAAGTTTGGGGTCACCCAGACAACTTTGTGTTTTCCATGAAAAGTCACACTTTTATTTACCACCATAAGTTGTAAAATGAATAGAAAATATACTCGAGACATTTTTCTGGCCATTTTGAGCATTTAATCGACCCCACAAATGTGATGCTTCAGAAACTCAATCTGCTCAAAGGAAGGTCAGTTTTATAGCTTCTCTAAAGAGCTCAACTGTTTTCAGCTGTGCTAACATGATTGTACAAGGGTTTTCTAATCATCCATTAGCCTTCTGAGGCAATGAGCAAACACACTGTACCATTAGAACACTGGAGTGAGAGTTGCTGGAAATGGGCCTCTATACACCTATGGAGATATTGCACCAAAAACCAGACATTTGCAGCTAGAATAGTCATTTACCACATTAGCAATGTATAGAGTGGATTTCTGATTAGTTTAAAGTGATCTTCATTGAAAAGAACAGTGCTTTTCTTTCAAAAATAAGGAAATTTCAAAGTGACCCCAAACTTTTGAACGGTAGTGTAATTTGGAATGCAAATGTTTATGCACAATAAAGAACAAAACATATTTTACTGTATTATTATTTGTTATAGAATAAACAAACAGTGTAATTGATCTAATCAAATTTGTTCTTTTTTTAAGTAGCTGGGTTGATGGGACACTGGGAGGGAGGGTCGATGGGTATGGAATCAATTTTGTGCCAAAATGTTCATACAATACTTTTAAAATATCAAACAAAAACGACAAATCAAAATACAAATATATCATACACATATCATAGTCGCCACTGAAGTCCACTCGATCCTTGTTTACCGTCAATGGATCGGTCACTCGTCAAACAGTCCGCCAGAATCCGAGTAGGGAATGGCTGAGCGTAGCTGTCAGTCAAACACAAGTTACCCAATGGGAATGCATTCCTGGACAGCCCACCCACACGTGAAATTTGTGCCAAAACTGCAAGCAAAAAGTCAGGGAGCGCAAACGAGAAAGCTGGAATCGCAACCAAAATAAATTACGTCAAACAAAACTGAGAAAGACGCGGAACAAAAATAAAAGGTTTCTGAAGAGTAATAGACTGATATTTTGCACGATTACACGAATAATTTGTTTGCCAGTCTAAAAAAATTGACTTTTTTTTTCTTTTTTTGTATTTTGATTTGTCGTTTTTGTTTGATATTTCAGAAGTATTGTATGAACATTTTGGAATAAAATTGATTCCATAGGGATGGGACACTGGGAGGGAGGGTCGATGGGACACTGGGAGGGACCCCACCAAAAAACAACAAAAAAAATCTCACTCTGAGCAAACTTCAAAACTTGAGAGCCCTGTTTTAACACACAAACGTTGCTCCAGTGTGGACCATTTTAGCATTAGAACTTTTTTCTTAAAATAGTCTGATGTTACTCTCCAAGTCTTGTGTTTTTATTTTGGTCCTAAAGCTAAATTAGCACCAAGAACCACGAGAATACTTTTCGAGCAGCCATGGGACTTCCTCACCTGCTTTTTGTGATTTCACGCCCTCTTGCGGCTGTCTAGGTGGAAATCACTGCAGGAATCAGAAATATGGATCTGTCGATGTATGGCTTTTATTTTGAAACCTGTAGTCTAGGCGGAAGTTCATATCCGTTTGAGTTGCAACTTGTTAAAGTTCCCGCCCACTTTCGAGGGTGTTTATATCATATTCCATTCCTCATTTCCGTGATGATGATCTGCAGATCAGCGGTATGAAGAGGAGGAGGAGCAGCAGCGCTCTGATGTCTGTAGTTAGATCAGATGACCGATTATGGCTGATCTTCACCCGCAGGTAGCATCAGACACTGCACTGTAAATACCCCTCTCACCCCGGGGTAGGATTCCGGGACGGGTTTATTCTGATGCATGATATTACTGAGCCCCGGTTGATGAGTTTATTTTAGAGGAAACCGGATATCCGGTTGTGTGCAGCTGTTAATCCATGTGTATGAGGTGATAGCAGTGTAAGAATATTTCGATTGTTATTTTAGTTTCTAAATGAAAGCTTTAAGATGTAACATTATCCTGAAACAGAGCAGCGTTCCTGTTCTCTAAAGGAGTCTTTCCAGTGCTCACACTGCAGCCCTGACACTCCCCCAGTCACACCCCCTCAGCGGCCTGCTGTTCCAGAAAAACAATCAACGACAAGCAGACTTACTGTTACCACCACAGAGCTGATTACTTTCCTGTAACAGCACGCTCCCAAGAGTTTTATTCCTCCGACACCACAGCAAATTAACAATGATTACAACTTCTAGATGATTAAAAAGTAACAATACCAACAGATTGTACTTTTTATCCATTTATAGTTACATGTAACATTGTGAAAAGGTTAGTTCCTGATTTAGTCAATTTGTGTTCGTTATTCCAATTGTAGCATTCAGGTAAAAGCTGATGAATTAACACATGTAAAAGAAGTCTTTTCTGTGATATAAAGATCTGGCCATGTGTGAAGATCTCACCTTGTGACCATGAAGATGAACAGTTTTCTTTTTTGCCTTTTTATCATGGTGTTTTAACAGAACTTTCCATGTTATTTTATTTCTACTTACAGAATGACAGAAGGTCTGTCATTAATGTACTGACTGTAGAATAACATAATGAGAAAACATTGTGCCTTCTTTTCCAGAGGATTTAATTTTATCCCTGGTCAGGGCCGAAACATAATCATGGTATTCTTATATATTTCATACGTCGGAACATTTAGGACCGAGGAATTTTAAGATTTTAACAAAACTATGTTAATATGTGGGCGGCACGGTGGTGTAGTGGTTAGCGCTGTCGCCTCACAGCAAGAAGGTCCTGGGTCCGAGCCCCGGGGCTGGCGAGGGCCTTTCTGTGCGGAGTTTGCATGTTCTCCGCGTGGGTTTCCTCCGGGTGCTCCGGTTTTCCCCACAGTCCAAAGACATGCAGGTTAGGTTAACTGGTGACTCTAAATTGACCGTAGGTGTGAATGTGAGTGTGAATGGTTGTCTGTGTCTGTGTCAGCCCTGTGATGACCTGGCGACTTGTCCAGGGTGTACCCCGCCTTTCGCCCGTAGTCAGCTGGGATAGGCTCCAGCTTGCCTGCGACGCTGTAGAAGGATAAAGCGGCTAGAGATAATGAGATGAGATGTTAGTATGTTCAAAAGCTTTTATTTTTCTTGCATTCTCTATATTTTCTTTGTGTATGATTTTTCTTGAACTGCCTGCAACCTCATATACATCCTCTGAGGAGTTTTTTGTTATCTTGTTGGAATTAATTAATCCATTTGTAAACAAATTGTAAACAATATGGACAGATTTCTTTTCCATGTTAACCATACTACTGTAAAATGTATCTTTCAGATTATCTTGCTATGTTGATTTTTTTTTTGTTCTAATGAAAAAATGTAGTGATTATTATGTAATAATAATAATATAATGAGAAACTTTTATGTCTGACCAGATCAGAAACATAATCATGGTATTATTATATATTTAATAAGTAGGAACATTTTGGATTGAGAAATGTTAAATCTAATTTAAATGGATGTTCAGTGCAACAGAGTGAAATCTTTCACTTACAGTTTATTCTGTTCCGGCTGTAGAGCTGAACCTGTATGCTGCTGCTCCGGTTCTGTAAGTCTGAAACACTGAAGAAGTGTTGGATATAAAATTGGAACTGGGTGTGACTTGGGTATTTACTTTTACTTTCCCAGAACTGCAATAATTCCAAGATTCATGATCCAAAATATCTGCTGCTATGTAAAATTTTAATCAGCAGTTTCACTCAATATGTGAGGATGATAAGTTTATATCTGAATGTGATTACTATGTTGCTCCCATGGTAAAGAATAATGTGAGATGTGTATGTGAGAAATATCACTGAAAAGTGTGACTAAAGCTTACTGTATATCATAAATATCATAAAAGCACTGAATTTTCTTACAGAAACTTAATTTATTTCTTCATTTTGTAAAACATGTTCAGGCTGAGAGAAGTGAAGGGAAAATAGTTGCTTTTATGAAGCCTTTAAGCTGGACTTGTGTCACTCACAAATCATGGTATTGCCTCTGCCAGGTAAGTATGTCGCTTACAGTATGTGTGACTGAGTACAGGTGTGTGTGTGTTCAGAAATCTCTTGAACGTGATGGCTGATGGTATTCATAATTCATTGAGGCCATGTTAGTGTGCTGTGATGGGTTCTGTGAAAGAGTTCAGGATGGACTCCAGTGCTGGTGTGACACTTGGTCTGACTTCTTCTCCCCAATTACCATGCCCATGAGTCATCATTTGGGGGAAAAGTGATATGTGGTTCTTTCTTTTAAACAAATGAAAGGTTTCAAACCAATAATATTATCCTGGTGTGAATGTGTCAGAAATTCAACCATTCCTTTTTTTCTTTTTTTGTCAAACCAGTTTTAAGTCCGCATCATCCCTCATTTTAACACACAAATGTTGCTCCAGTATGGACCATTTTAGTATTAGAACTTTTTTCTTAAAATACTATGATGTTATTCTCCAAATCTTGTGTTTTTATGGTGATCCTAAAGTTAAATTAGTACCAAGAAACACTAGTCTTGCTTTCTAGCAGCCACGAGACCTCACCTTTTTTTTTTTTGTTGTTGTTGATTTCACACATGTTAAAGGGCTGCTTATAGGTTGCTCAAATGCTCAGTCTTAGTTCACTCTGTGAGTGCAAAACTAAGCTGGTACTGTCGTGGAAACTCTCTCAAGAACAGTCAAAGGTCAAAGAGTTTGCAGAAAAGTTTAGACTTTTATTAAATCAATAACAAAAGCCAAGTCAGTCTGCAGAGTGAACCGACTCAAAATCACAAAATTCTCATTTTATACAGTTTCAAAATAACACAGTGTATGTAAATAATCTCATTGGTTAACATGTCACATCATACCTCTTCAACATTTTCTATTGGGCAGTACCTCTCACACTTCTCATGTTTTGAATCAACCGAGCCAAATTTTCTAGTATGAATGGTCAATTCAGGAAGAATCAAAACATATGATAAGAAGTGATGCATAGTGAAGAACACAGTATTCAGATCAATTCAGGATTCAAAATGACTGGAGTCAAATCAGCTTAAAGACTGATACAGGCTGCAGGTACAAACAAGCACAATAGGGTACAGTCGTGACCTTGGCCAGTCTGTGAAGCTTGTGCTGTAACGATACCCGATTCAGAATGATTTGATAAAATGTATTACGTTAGCGTGCAAAACACTCCGGCACATGAATCACATGAATCAGAATAAACAATTGCTTGATTCAACATGGCCTTGGCTAGCTCATTACAACATATAATAATGCTGCAGGTGCTGGGTTAGAATAATACACTTTTTGAATAGGCCTGTGATTTATCAGAAAACAGCCTTCCATAGTGATTACTTCAATGTGTATGTGTGGTTACACACGCACAAAAATATAAACAGTTTCAGTATTTTGAAAAGTAGACCTGTACTCTAGCCTTTCCTGCGCACCTCTGGCCTCGTCTTGTCAACATAAATTCAAATGCAACTCTCGGTGACCGTTAATTTGTGTATTTTAGGAGAGTGGTTTTGCAGTTGTTACTTTTTCTCAATAACCAGTGTGCGGTGGCTTGAACTTATTTCCCATTTTGGAGGTCTCTGTTCTTCATTTAGCTTGTGTATACAATGCTTGATGTAATCCTTTAAATGGTTAGGAAATACTGTAAACTCAATATTGTGTATTTTTGGTTTTTGCCAAGATGTTCAGTAATGGTTATTTTTGATACGTTTGCTCATTAGTCTGCATTTTTTAATAAAGGTAAATCCTGAGCAAAGAAAAATCAACATCTCATAAGCCCATGTGCTTTTTCCTTCTTAAAGCCACAGGGAGCCAATCAATTGTACACAACTATTATGCATTTATTGCCATCATGCTTATGTATTGCAATATACTCATCAGAACCAGAAGTGCAGGACCCCCCCCCCCCCCTTTTTTTTTACATCAAAATTACAAAAGATTATACAGTTGTGCTTGAAAGTTTGTGAACCCTTTAGAATTTTCTATATTTCTGCATAAATATGAGCTAAAACATCATCAGATTTTCACACAAGTCCTAAAAGTAGATAAAGAGAACCCAGTTGACTAAATGAGACAAAAATATTGTACTTGGTCATTTATTGAGGAAAATGATCCAATATTGCATATCTGTGAGTCACAAACGTTTGTGAACCTTTGGTTTCAGTATCTGGTGTGACCCCCTTGTACAGCAATAACTGCAACTAATGTTTCCAGTAACTGTCGATCAGTCCTGCAAACTGGCATGGAGGAATTTTAGCCCATTCCTCCGTATAGAACAGCTTCAACTCTGGGATGTTGGTGGGTTTCCTCACGTGAAGTGTTCGCTTCAGGTCCTTCCACAACATTTCAATTGGATTAAGGTCAGGACTTTGACTTGGCCATTCCAAAACATTAACTTTATTCTTCTTTAACCATTCTTTGGTAGAACGACTTGTGTGCTTAGGGTCATTGTCTTGTTGCATGACCCACCTTCTCTTGCGATTTAGTTCATGGACAGATGTCCTGATATTTTCCTTTAGAATTCGCTGGTATAATTCAGAATTCATTGTTCCATCAATGAGGGCAAGCCGTCCTGGCCCAGATGCAGTAAAACAGGCCCAAACCATGATACTACCACCACCATGTTTCACAGATGGGATAAGGTACTTATGCTGGAATGCAGTGTTTTCCTTTCTTCAAACATAACGCTTCTCATTTAAACCAAAAAGTTCTATTTTGGTCTCATCCGTCCACAAAACATTTTTCCAATAGCCTTCTGGCTTGTCCACGTGATCTTTAGCAAACTGCAGATGAGCAGCAATGTTCTTTCTGGAGAGCAGTGGCTTTCTCCTTGCAACCCTGCCATGCACACCATTGTTGTTCAGTGTTCTCCTGATGGTGGACTCATGAACATTAACATTAGCTAATGTGAGAGAGGCCTTTAGTTGCTTAGAAGTTACCCTGGGGTCCTTTGTGACCTTGCCGACTATTACACGCCTTGCTCTTGGAGTGATCTTTGTTGGTCAACCACTCCTGGGGAGGGTAACAATGGTCTAGAATTTCCTCCATTTGTACACAATCTGTCTGACTGTGGATTGGTGGAGTCCAAACTCTTTAGAGATGGTTTTGTAACCTTTTCCAGCCTGATGAGCATCAACAACGCTTTTTCTGAGGTCCTCAGAAATCTCCTTTGTTCGTGCCATGATATACTTCCACAAACGTGTTGTGAAGATCAGACTCTGATAGATCCCTGTTCTTTAAATAAAACAGGGTGCCCACTCACACCTGACTGTCATCCCATTGATTGAAAACACCTGACTCTAATTTCACCTTCAAATTAACTGCTAATCCTTGAGGTTCACATACTTTTGCCACTCACAGATATGTAATATTGGATCATTTTCCTCAATAAATAAATGACCAAGTATAATATTTTTGTCTCATTTGTTTAACTGGGTTCTCTTTATCTACTTTTAGGACTTGTGTGAAAATCTGATGATGTTTTAGGTCATATTTATGCAGAAAGATAGAAAATGCTAAAGGGTTCACAAACTTTCAAACACCACTGTACATGTTTTCTATCCAAAAAAGTTGCTGTTTGGATTTACAAATAATTATCCATTAATTGGATAGTTACTGCACTGAGTAATAGGTTTCAGCTGCAACAGTTCTTTCAACCCGAACTGATGCAGTGAGCAGCTTCTCCTTTCTTAAACAACCATATCAGAAGCTGTCTCCAACCCATTATTAAAACCTGGAAGGATGGTGGTGAACCTTCAACTTTACACAAGAAACTTGGTTGGAGAAAATCTTGACTGTACCTGATAAGATATTGCTTCAATACTTGGTGAAGTGAAATCATAACAAACCAACAGTAGAACTCACAGCTATGTTTGATAGTGAAATTAAGAGCATTTCCACACTCACAGTGTGACGAGAGCTCACAGGATTGGTACTTAACAGTTGTGCATCCATAAGAAAACCACTTGTGAGACGACCTGAATGTACTGAATGACCAGGTTCACATCACTGGGGTTTTTCTTCCCTGATGGAACGGGCATATTCCAGGACAATGGCAGGATTCATTGGGCTCAGATAGTGAAAGAGTAGTTCAGGGAGTATGAGGAATCATTTTGAATTAACTACCAGAGAGTCCTGATCTTAACCCCATTGAAAATCTATGTGCTGGAGACACTTTACAGAGTGGTTCAACTCTCCTGTCTTCGCTGAAAGATCCTGGTGAAAAATCACTGGAACTCTGGATTGAAATAAATGTTGTGACATCGAATAAGATTGCCAAAACTGTGAATGTGCGCCATAATCAAAGCTATAAATTTATAAAGGGATTCAAATGAAATATTAGGGTGTGCAATTTTTTTGGCCAGGTAGTATATTAATCCCATTAAATGTCAGTAGTAAAGATTACTCCTCCTGTTTGTCTCTTGGAAAACTATATTTTATTTGTACCCTTATTGTGCATATTAAAATCAGAAAAAAGAAAATCATGCTCCATATGACCTTCATTACAACAATAATATCATTATCATAAAGTCTTAAAGATATCAAAGTCATAAAAGATAATCACAAAAAATAGAGAGGTGTGATAATTTTCTCATGTATTTCAGCTAACATAATCACCTGCTTGTTGCAGTGATGTGGTGATTATATTTTCATCAAGAATATTTTCTTGATGAAAATGTAATCATCTTGATGAAAATGTAATCACTGCATCCCTGCAAGTGAAAAGATTAAACTTGTTTTAATAGTTGCTCAGTAAATGTCTGTGAATTCCTGAAACAATCCAGTTGCCTGCTGGAGATTAAGCAAGACACATGGGGAATTTATTCATTGTAAACCTGGTCTTCAACGTAGTCATTGGCAAATCTAATGATATTAGTGATTGCCATGAGAATCAGAATATCCATGTACAAGTTGTTGGTAACCTGCTCATGGTAGTTCCTCACAGGAAAGATGCAGTTAATTGGGACTCCCAGTTTATGACTGCACTCCTCCATCTAAGACAAAAAAACATGACTTATATTATATTGGGGGAAATTATATTAATATAAAACTCTTACATGTCCATTCAAGGGTTCTATGCTGCTGAAAAACTCCAGAGAGTAGATGGGAGACCTACAGGCAGTAAATAAAGGGAGGAAAAGATGGCTGTTGTTGTTCTCACCTTCTCTTTGATTTTTTTGCTGGTGTAGATCTTATCCAGATTCTTGTTAACAAGGGGACATGCTTTGTCAACCAGTGACATGATGACAACTTGAGGAATCCCTGTTAAATCACCAGAAACATAAACAATTCATTACTATCTAGCTTTCATTTATAAGATGACCCTGCTCATGCAAAAACATGACTCATGATACAATACCTCATGGTACAAATAGTCTTAGAGATGACCAGATTTCTGTCCATAATTACAGTATATGTCCAAAAGTATGTGGACCTCTGATCAACACACCCATACCTGCTTGTTGAACATCCCTTTCCAGATTTCCACTAGATTTTGGGGTGTGGCTGTGGGGATGTGTGTTCATTCAGCTGCAAGAACATTAGTGAGATCAGACACTGATGTTGGGTGAGGAGGTCTGGGGTGCAGTCGGATGTTCCAATTCATCTTAATGTTGTTCAGTGGGGTTGAGTTCAGTCAGGGCTCTGTGCAGTACACTCGAGCTCTTCACTCCAACCTTCACACACCATGGATTCATGGAACTTACTTTGTGCACAGGGACATCATCATGTTGGAATAGGTTTGGACTCTTAGTTCCAATGAAGGTAAACTGTAATGCTACAGTGTACAGAGACACTCTATACAACTGTGTGTTTCAGACTTTGTGGGAACAGTTTAGGGAAGAACCACATATGGGTGTGATGGTCAGGGGGCACATACTTTTGGCCATATCGTATATGTAAAAACTCACCTAAGTCCTTTGCCTTTTTCCGAACATCTCTCATTGTCTGAATAACTTCGTCACTGGTGATGGAGATTCTGTCCGCTGGTAGAACACTCACCAGACAGTGCACTTTGTCTTTCAGGCTGGGCTTTTGATCACATTCCTCAGTTGATTTTAAAGGGTTCACCTGAAAGAGCAAAGTACTTCATGTTTAGAGGTGAAGAGAACCACCTCTAAATTTGTTAGTCTGAATTTTTCACATCTTATGTTGTCATTGCCATAACCAAACTTATTCTGGAGAATATAAAAATCTCATAATAAGTCATGAACTTACAGTGTGACCACTTTCCACATGGCCCTTTAATATTTTCTTTATATTTTTTGTTTGCGTTCCTTCTGAATCCCCTGGTTCCAGACCCTTGCTGTCAGAAAAGGTGAATGGATAGAAAGTTCCAGGCCTTTCTTTCTTCAGCCTGTGAATTTTAAACTGGACACAAAATACTGGAGTGTCCGATTTCAAGATTCTGTTAAGATTTTCTAAAACACAGTTAAATCTTAAAAAAGAAATGTATCCAGCCCGATCCAACTGTAAATTAGATACGAGATTAAATGAGACCAAAACATGTTAAACATTCACTGAAGTTCAGGGAAACAATGTTTAGGCTTCAGTCTATTACAGTAAATATTCTATTGTTTGGTTACCTCCTGAGTGAAGCTGTGACTTTGACCAGCTGATGAATCTGCCAATGCACCGGTGGTGTTGTATCCTTGGAGGACAGTGTTGACGGAGTTGATAAAACTCGATTTTCCTGCTCCGATTGGGCCGTGAAGCAAAATTTTAATCTCGCTGACTTTGGCAGTACCTGGCTGGAAATCCTTCAGGTATCTCAACATCTCATTCTTGTTATCTTCACTATTTAAGAAGTAAACCAATACATTAACATATTTTCTTCCAGTTACTTTGTTCTACTAATTACAGCTTGAAGCACACAATGATCTTGTCTCTGTGTCTTTTTGCAATCATTGGTATTACCTCCATGCCACTGGCCGCCATGGATGATCAAATTCTGCAAACAAGGAAAAATTAAAATAATCAAATATTTTCTCTGGCTTTTCTCTGACATGATAAATGTTTCTTTCTATGACTTTGCTTAAAAATCATGTTTCAGCAGTAACTTACCAGGATCTGGTTCTCGGCTTGGAGTTTTTCGGCGAAAAACGTTATTAAGCTGCAATATCAATATAAAATAAGCACACATTTCATTGCTCTTTTACTATATGTAAATAGAAAATATTGTAGTATTGTCACTTTATTCTGACCTACTCATAAAGTATAATGATTTAGGAAGTGAGAATTTTTACTTCCTGGTTTAGGTTAAGACCTGTTATTGTTTCTATTCGTAATCAATTTTCTTACCCGACTCATGACTCTGGCCTCTGTGAATGATGCCTCAAATATGTTGTTGCTTGAGTTCTGCATAGGAATGTGTCACTGAGTAAGTTGATTATTATTTTTAGACATTATTTTCACCCTAAAGCTTATACAGTAATTGTAAATCATCATAACCAGATGTAATTCTGCTGTAGTAGAGAAAAATTAATTGAGTGCAGGACACAACGAAGACTCAGAATTTCTGTTCTAAAACCTGAACAAAAGAACATCTGTCATCAACAACTGTCAGTAAGAAAACAGGACATGCTTTTAGAAAGGTCTGGAAAAGAGGACAGTCTTTGTGATGACTCTAATGGTGGAGCTTCCGTCATGCTTGACATCTTTGTCATCTTTTTCACACCTTCATGTTTCATGTTCAAAAGCTTTTATTTGTCTTGCATTCTTATATATTTTTTTAGCTGCCTCCAACCTCTTTTATATCCTCTGACCAGCTTTGTGTTATCGTTTTGGAACTGATTTATCTATTTATAAACAAATTGTGAACAATATGGGCAGATTTCTTTTTCTTGCTTAAAATGATACTGTAAAATTTAGCATTCAGATGATCTTGCCACGTTGATTTTTTTTGTTCTCTTGAAAAAAAGAAGCGAATATTTTCTCATAATAATATAATAAGAAACTTTTATGTCTGACCAGATTAGAAACATAAGTATTATATTTCTATAATTATATATGTATGATTATATATTCAATAATCAGGAACATTTCGTATTAAGAAATTTTAAATCTAATTTAAATGGATGATTAAGTGCTCCAGTGTGTGTTTTATATACACACACACACACAGTGGGGCAAAAAAGTATTTAGTCAGTCACCAATTGTGCAAGTTCTCCCACTTAAAAAGATGAGAGAGGCCTGTAATTTTCATCATAGGTACACTTCAACTATGAGAGACAAAATGAGAAAAAATCTAGAAAATCACTGTCTGATTTTTAAAGAATTTATTTGCAAATTATGGTGGAAAATAAGTATTTGGTCAATAACAAAAGTTCATCTCAATACTTTGTTATATACCCTTTGTTGGCAATGTCAAACATTTTCTGTAAGTCTTCACAAGGTTTTCACACACTGTTGCTGGTATTTTGGCCCGTTCCTCCATGCAGATCTCCTCTAGAGCAGTGATGTTTTGGGGCTGTCGCTGGGCAACACGGACTTTCAACTCCCTCCAAAGATTTTCTATGGGGTTGAGATCTGGAGACTGGCTAGGCCACTCCAGGACCTTGAAATGCTTCTTACGAAGCCACTCCTTCATTGCCCGGGCGGTGTGTTTGGGATCATTGTCATGCTGAAAGACCCAGCCACGTTTCATCTTCAATGCCCTTGCTGATGGAAGGAGGTTTTCACTCAAAATCTCATGATACATGGCCCCATTCATTCTTTCCTTTACACGGATCAGTTGTCCTGGTCCCTTTGCAGAAAAACAGCCCCAAAGCATGATGTTTCCACCCCCATGCTTCACAGTAGGTATGGTGTTCTTTGGATGCAACTCAGCATTCTTTCTCCTCCAAACACAACAAGTTGAGTTTTTACCAAAAAGTTCTATTTTGGTTTCATCTGACCATATGACATTCTCCCAATCCTCTTCTGGATCATCCAAATGCTCTCTAGCAAACTTCGGATGGGTCTGGACATGTACTGGCTTAAGCAGGGGAACACGTCTGGCACTGCAGGATTTGAGTCCCTGGCGGCGTAGTGTGTTACTGACGATAACCTTTGTTAATTTGGTCCCAGCTCTCTGCAGGTCATTCACTCAGTCCCCCCGTGTGGTTCTGGGATTTTTGCTCACCGTTCTTGTGATCATTTTTAAAAAAAAATATTTTTATTGAAAAATCAGAGATAGCAGTGATAAATCATCACCATGGTTACAAAAGATTTTTCATTTTTTAAACTTTTTTGAGCACATTCAAAACCACCCCCCTCCCTTCCCTCCCCCCACCCTGACTGGACCAAAATAATAGTGATAATAATAAAATAACAGAAACCCTAACAATAACAGACCTTAGTTTTATGTTTGGTGAACCTAGGTAGATGTCAAAATAAACAAATTAAAACAGTAAATAAATAGTTTAATCAAGGGACAACCTGCCTTCAAAGGTCTTTATGGCCAACAAACAAAGTATGCCTTTGTGTGTGCTCAAATTGTAAGGCTAAACCCATAGAATCTTTTAATTTATTGCAATGCCTGTGGGAGCTCTCGGAGACCACTAAAGTATGATAGAAAGGGTTCCCAAACAGATTGAAATTTGTCTGAGCACCTTATAGCAAATTTGATCTTTTCCAAGTGTAAAAATAGCATTACATCTTTCAACCACTGAGCGACAGTAGGTGGCGCACCTGATTTCCAATGAAGTAAAATTCACCTTCGTGCCAGCAGTGAAACAAATGCTATAATGTTCTGTTGGTTCTTGGTTAAATTTGCTTCCTTGTTCGGTACCCCAAATAATGCTATCTTTGCACAAGGCTGTAGAGTGACTCCAAAAGCTTTGGACAGTACATCAAATATACCAGACCAATAGCCTGTTAACAAATGGCAAGACCAAAACATGTGAGTCAAATCTGCCACGTTAATATGACATCTGACACAATTACTATCAACATTTGGGTAAATGGAAGAGATCCTTGCTCTACTCCAGTGTAGGCGATGGACAACCTTAAACTGAATCAGACTTAGTCTTTCACAAGACATGCTACTGTTCACTTTTTTTTAAAGCGCCAGTCCAAGTGTCTTCTGAGATTTCCTCTCCAAGTTCGTTCTCCCAGTTTTTCTTTATCTTGTCCAGGTTGACAATGTCCGTTTTCATGATGATTGTGTAACAGTGTGTAGTGAAACCCCTCAGAAAAAAAGGAGCCTTCAAAATTAAATTAAAAAAAGTGATTCACTTGGAAGGATAGGAAATTGTGGGCTGTGGCTTCTAGCAAATTGTCGAGCTTGAAAATAGCGAAACAGGTCCTTTTGCTGGAGCTCATATTTAGAACACAAATCCTCAAAACAAGAAAAGGATCCTTTAATATACAGATCACTAAACCTCTTAATTCCTTTCCTATGCCATGTGATAAATGTGTGGTCAAGTTTGGCTGGTAAGAAGTTATGATTGTTACATAGTGGAGTATAAGTCAAAAGAGTATCCCTCAGGCCATGCTGCTTTCTGAATTGAGCCCATATTTTTAATGTAGATATTACCACTGGGTTGGATGTAAACCTGGAAATCTTCATGGGAAAGTTGGATGAAACCAGAGCGAGGAGAGATGATGATGTGCATGACATGTACTCCATTTCACACCAATCTGTATCTGCAGACTGAATCCAATATGCTATTTTGTGGAAATTTGCTGCCCAATAGTAAACTCTAAAGTTTAGCAGAGCCAACCCGCCTTCCACCCTTGATCGTTGTAAGAAATCCTTCTTAATTCTAGGGTTTTCACCTTTCCATATGAATCTAGATATAAGTTGGTCAAGTTTATAGAAAAAAGACTTTGGCAAGAAAATAGGAATGCATTGAAATAAAAATAAAAATTTAGGCAAAACATTCATTTTAATGCAGTTCATTCTGCCTGCCATGGTTAGATGTAGAACATCCCATCTTTGCAAATCTGAGTTCAATTTAGACATGAGTGGTGCAAAATTTTCATCAAAGAGGCTATTAAATGAAGGTGTTATATTGATACCTAAGTATTTAAATCCTGACCTAGAAATATGAAATGGTAGAGCATGGTCTGGGATTCGCATAGCTAGTTTGTTTATGGGTAAGCATTCACTTTTTGTTAAATTAAGCTTATATCCTGAGATCTGACCAAAATTGTGCAACACTGACATTATTGTATTAATACAATTCAATGGATCTGATATGTAAAGCAATAAATCATCTGCATACAATGACAACTTCAATTCCAATCCCCATCTTCTGATACCTCTTATTGAGGGTGTTGATTTGAGAGCCAGGGCTAATGGTTCTATGGCAAGTGTGAATAGTAAAGGGCTGAATGGGCAGCCCTGTCTGGTGCCCCTAGACAGAGGAAAATTTTGGGAGCAGATGCGATTTGTAATACCTGAGGCGTGGGGGGAAGAGTAAAGCAGTTGAATCCACGTGAGAAATGTTTTACCAAAACCAAATTTCTTTAGAACAAAAAAAAAAATCCAATTCCACACGATCGAATGCTTTTAAAGCATCTAAAGACACCACAATTTCTGGAACATCGTTTGATGAGAGGCTGTATAGCACATTCAAAAGACGTCTTATGTTTGAAAATAAATGCCTGTTTTTAATAAAACCTGTTTGGTCAGGTGATATGATATGTGGCAGCGATTTTTCCAAACGTGTAGCTAGTAGTTTGGAAAGTATTTTAATATCTGTATTTAAAAGAGATATTGGTCGGTATGACCCACACTTAGAAGCATCCTTGCCTGGCTTTAACAAAAGAGTTATGGATGCTTCATTAAGAGAGTCAGGTAATTTGCCCTCTGACAGAGTGTCATCAAACATATCTAACAGCAGCGGGGCTAGTTGTTTAGAGAATTTTTTATAAAAATCGATCAGGAAGCCATCAGGCCCTGGAGACTTTCCATTTTGCATGGCCGATATAGCAGAGCTAACTTCCCTCAATTCAATTGGTTCATCCAGACGTTCTCTCTGATTAGAAGATAAGGTAGGGACTTTTAGATTTTTGAAAAAATTATGAAACAGTGATGTGTCTTTCAAAGATTCTGAACTATACAAATCAGAATAAAAATCTTTAAAAATGTGATTAATTTTTAAGGGGTCTGTTGTGGCCCTCCCCGTTTCATCTTCAATTTCTGATATAATCTGTGCTGCCGACTTAGACTTAAGTTGATGTGCTAAAAGACGCCCTGATTTTTCCCCCTGCCAATAATATAGTCCTCGTGATCTCATAATAAGTCGTTCCGTTTCAGATGTAGATATTAGGTTGTACTGTGTTTGTAATGATATTCTTTCCTTATGAAGTGATGCGCTTGAGGATGTGGAATTTTTCTTATCCAATTCAAATATGACTTCAATCAACTGTTGTTTTTGTTTCTTTCTTTCCTTATTAATATAAGAAGAATATGCTATTATTTCTCCTCTAAGATAAGCTTTAAGAGTTTCCCAAAGCAGTGATGGGGACACATCAATTTTATTAGTTTCCAGAAATCTATTTATGGCTATTTCAATTGAAGTGCAGAATGTGTTATCTGACAGTAGTGTGGTATTAAAACGCCATTGAGGCCGACAACTGTAGTTTTGGCGAAAAATGAGATTCATTAGTATAGGGGCATGGTCTGATTCTACAATGGCTGAATATTCAACTGTCTCTACTGAATTCAAGAGTCTTCTGTCAATAAAAAAAATAATCGATCCTAGAGTAAGTATGATGCACATTTGAAAAAAAAGAAAATGCCTTACTATGGGGATTGAAATGTCGCCATGGATCCACACATGCTGCATGGCTGAAAAATTCTGAGAACCTACCAGCCATTTTAGAGAGGGTCTGCGCTTTGGGATTCGACCAGTCCAAATTAGGATCCATTACGCAATTAAAATCTCCCCCCAAAATCAACAGGTTTCTTGTGATCATTTTGACCCCACGGGGTGAGATCTTGCGTGGAGCCCCAGATCAAGGGAGATTATCAGTGGTCTTGTATGTCTTCCATTTTCTAATAATTGCTCCCACAGTTGATTTCTTCACACCAAGCTGCTTACCTATTCAGTCTTCCCAGCCTGGTGCAGGTCTACAATTTTGTTTCTGGTGTCCTTTGACAGCTCTTTGGTCTTGGCCATAGTGGAGTTTGTAGTGTGACTGTTTGAGGTTGTGGACAGGTGTCTTTTATACTGATAACGAGTTCAAACAGGTGCCATTAATACAGGTAACGAGTGGAAGACAGAGGAGCCTCTTAAAGAAGAAGTTACAGGTCTGTGAGAGCCAGAAATCTTGCTTGTTTGTAGGTGACCAATTACTTATTTTACCGAGGAGTTTACCAATTACGTAATTCATTAAAAATCCTACAATGTGATTTCCTGGATTCTTTCCCCCCATTCTGTCTCTCATAATTGAAGTGTACCTATGATGAAAATTATAGGCCTCTCTCATCTTTTTAAGTGGGAGAACTTGCACAATTGGTGGCTGACTAAATACTTTTTTGCCCCACTATATGTATACAGTGTATATATATATATATATATATATATATATATATATATATATATATATACTACCGTTCAAAAGTTTGGGGTCACTTTGAAATTTCCTTATTTTTGAAAGAAAAGCACTGTTCTTTTCAATGAAGATCACTTTAAACTAATCAGAAATACACTCTATACATTGCTAATGTGGTAAATGACTATTCTAGCTGCAAATGTCTGGTTTTTGGTGCAATATCTACATAGGTGTATAGAGGCCCATTTCCAGCAACTATCACTCCAGTGTTCTAATGGTACAGTGTGTTTGCTCATTGCCTCAGAAGGCTAATGGATGATTAGAAATCCCTTGTACAATCATGTTAGCACAGCTGAAAACAGTTTAGCTCTTTAGAGAAGCTATAAAACTGACCTTCCTTTGAGCAGATTGAGTTTCTGGAGCATCACATTTGTGGGGTCGATTAAATGCTCAAAATGGCCAGAAAAATGTCTTGACTATATTTTCTATTCATTTTACAACTTATGGTGGTAAATAAAAGTGTGACTTTTCATGGAAAACACAAAATTGTCTGGGTGACCCCAAACTTTTGAACGGTAGTGTATATAATATATAATATGTATGTATGTATGTGTGTGAGAGACGCTCCCAGGCTCACCTAACACTCAGGACTCCACTTCCCACAATCCCCTTCACAAACCTGTCACTACCACGTGCACTCCATCAGCCAACCTGGAGCCACTTCCTAGGAGTGGCTCCCCCGAGTTCTAAGTACCCTCACCTGTAGCTTTTTGTTTATGTCTGTATTTATACCCCTTTGTTTGTTCTGTTCTTTGCACAGTATTGCCTCCACATTTTTGTGAGCCTACTGAGCGTTTCTATTTCTGATTGCATCCCTGTGTATGACCCTTTTTGCCTTCTGTTTTTTTCCTGTCTTGCCTAGTCCTTGTGTGTGTTTGCTCGTTTCTCTTGCTTACCGGTTTCTCGATCCTCGCCTGTTTTTCAACCATGATTTGTCTAGCCCTCATTACTATTTCGGATCTCTCGGTATTTGACCTGGCCTGGCTGTTAGATTAGATTCACTTTATTGATCCCACATCAGGGAAATTCACGTGTTACAGTAGCAAGAAATTGTCATACAGATAACAAATAAAACTGAAATAAAAATTAGACAAACAAAAGATTAAATACAGAGGGCTATTTGCATTATCTACCGTGAAAAAGTATAGAAATATTGCCTTATTGAGAGGCTCGGAAAAAATTGCACATTACAGGTAGACTCTGTATAATATATACAAGTATGTATAAAAATAGTTTAAGACCTATATTATTGCACATAATAATTGCATCAATGAGAGATGGCAGAGGTAGTGGTGGTGAAGTACTGTTATACACTGTACTTTTCCATTGTGCTCATTAAAACCTTGCATTCATTCTACATTTGCGAGTGTCTGGTTTGTTACAGCCGCATTACAGAATTCTGTGCTGACATGCAGACGACGGATTATACGGAGCTACAGGTGGCACTGAGCAGCCAAGGACAGATGCTTGGACAACATCACCAGCATTTCGACTCCGTGACTCAGTCCATCCAGAATCTTACACAGCAGCAAGGTGAGCAGCAAAAACAGTTAATGCAGATTGTTGAAAGCATGAAAGAAATCACTACCCAACTCCAACGACTCAGCTTCCCCAGCGCGCCTACGGTCACTAACCAGGCTGCTCCCCCTACGGCAGGTACCAGTTTGTTTGTCGTCAGCAAGCTGGATAAATTTGATGGCTCACCTAATCAGTGTAAGGGGTTTTTGTTACGATGTTCAATATTTTTTGCAAATTCCCCTCCGAGCGTGGACAAGGCTCTTATTTCTTTTATGATTTCTTGCCTTACAGGCAAGGCCTTGGATTGGGCTACCGCAGTTTGGCCCATTGTCCAGTCTGACACTTACAACAATTTCGTTAAAGAAATTAGAACAGTTTTCGATCATGCCAATTTTTTTTTTTAAGATTTTTTTTGGGCTTTTTTCACCTTTATTGGATAGGACAGTGTAGAGACAGGAAATGAGCGGGAGAGAGAGAGACGGGGAGGGATCGGGAAATGACCTTGGGCCGGAATCGAACCCGGGTCCCCGGATTTATGGTATGGCGCCTTATCCACCTGAGCCACGACGCCCCCTTGATCATGCCAGTTAGGGCCGCTCTCAAGGGGAATTACTTACCTGTTAACGTCAGGGTAATAGCTCAGTGTCTGACTACGCTTTGGAATTTCGCACTCTTGCGGCTGGGAGTGGTTGGAATAAGCTGCAGTTATTGGTGACGTTTCGCAACGGTTTGAACTCCAACATACTAGCGGAAATGGCATGCAAGGACGACGGCCTTTCACTAGAGAAACTGATTTCCCTCGCCATTCGCTGAGACCAACTGAAGCACAGGAGAGGTCTGCGTAAATCTCCTACGGCTCCAGTTGCTACACTGACTCCTCGTCGCCCATGTCCACCGCTGACCCGGACTCATAAGGATCCAGAATTCCCAGAACCCATGCAGTGTGACTCATTCCATTTGTCTGAGGAAGAGAAGCGACGACGTCTCCATGAGGGGCTGTGTCTCTATTGCGGAACTGCGGGTCACATTCTACGAGACTGTCAAATCCGCCGACGCAGTACTTTGGCACTGACCCCGGGAAAGCGCGTGGAGTCTGCTGCACGTGCTAATGTGGTGAGTGCACCCACTAGGGCGTTGGTCTCCAAGTCCTTCCTCTTACCTGTGACAGTTAACTGCCCTTAGTCTGTCTTTGTGTTTTCAGCATTAATTTATTCTGGAGCTGAGGGGGACTTTATCCACGCTGAGCTAGTGGAGCAGCTCCAAATTCCAGTGGAGTCACTGGAGGCGCCACTGAGATTGACTGACTGCTGTCGATGGGGACCCTGTGGGAGAAGGACTTGTTAACCGGGTCATGAAACCCATTAATATGCGGACCCATCTTCATTAGGGTGAGGTGGGGAGGGTCCGCTCCGGTGGCGGTTGTGGGCTCTGCCGATGCGAGCAGGTGTCGGAACACCTGGCGGTCTTCCTGTTGGGCCAGCACCAAGGCTTTGAACCATTGTTCTTGCTCCTTTCGGAGGGCGACCAGCGCTTGGTGCTGGTTCTGCTGGGCTGTGGTGAGGGCATGGATCAGGTCCTTGAACGGCGAGGACTCCATGGGGCTGTTCTCTTCTGCACTCGTCCTGGGTTTCGGCACCACTGTAGCGAGACCCTGATATGGGTGGAGCGCAGAAGCACGGCAGGCAGTTATTTGCGTTCTCAATTATTTTCTTTATTGCTGCTTTTCAGCACACAGCTCAAACTCTCTCACTCACACATGTGCGCGCACACACACAGGCTATTATCGAGCCCTCGGTGCCAACCTCCCCTTCTCACTCTCCTTTTATAGGGCTGGAGCACTTTCCTTTGAGCCGCTGTGCAACTGGTGTACCATTACACACATGCAGTATGTTAGTATGCTCTCAATGGAGGCACGGTAGAAGGATACCAGCAGTCTTTGTGTGATGTTGTTCCTCCTGAGTATTCTCAGGAAATACAGTCTCTGCAGGGCCTTTTTCAGCAGTTCAGAGGTGTTCACGCTCCAGGATAGGCTCTCCTCGATGTGGACTCCCAGGAATCGGAAGTCTGCCACCCTCTCCACACAGTCCCCATTGATGATTAGTGATGGTACCTCTGTTTTCTTTCTCCTGAAGTCTATGATGAGTTCTTTGGTCTTCGAGGTGTTGAGGGGCAGGTTGTTGGCTCTACACCATGTTGACAGCTGCTCCACCTCATCTCTGTAGGCACACTCGTCCCCCCCAGGGGGTCGATAAGCCCCACCACTGTGGTGTCATCCGCAAACTTCACCATGGTGTTGCTGTGATGGACAGGGGAGCAGTCGTGTGTGTAGAGGGAGTAGAGCAAGGGACTCAGCACACAGCCCTGGGGGGAGCCGGTACTGAGGCTTAGGGCCGTGGATGTGTAGTGGCCCACTCTAACCCTCTGTCTGTGATCAGAGAGGAAGCTATTGATCCACATGCAGATAGTGTGTGGAAGCCCCAGGTCCCCCAGTTTGACCACTAGCTTGTGAGGGAGGATGGTGTTGAATGCAAAGCTATAATCCACAAAGAGCATCCGCACATAGCTCCCCTGCTGCTCCAGGTGTAATAGTGCAGTATGGAGTGCTATGGCTATGGCGTCCTCCGTGGATCGATTCGCTCTGTAGGCAAACTGGTGGGGGTCAAGGCTGCAGGGCAGGGCTGGTGTGATGTGACTACGGACCAGTTTTTCAAAGCACTTCATCAAGACTGGGGTGAGTGCCACTGGTCGGTAGTCGTTGAGGCTAGAACTGTGAGGTTTCTTGGGCAGGGGGACTATAATTGAGGATTTAAGGCAGGGTGGGACAGTGGACTGTGCCAGGGACTGGTTGAAGATCTTTGTGAAGATTCCAGCCAGCTGATCTGCACAGTCCTTCAGCACGCATCCCGGGACACCATCAGGACCAGCCACCTTCCTCAGGTTGACGGCCCGTAGTATGCGCGTCACCTCATGCTGTTCAATTGTGAGGTTTACGCTGCTGTATGCCGTATGGTGTAGCAGTACCGACTCTGGTGCTGTCACCTCAAAGCGGGCAAAGAAGGTATTCAGCTCCTCTGCCAGTGCGGGGTCACCTTCACCAGCTCCAAAGTTGGTCCTGTAGTTGGTCAGATGCTGGATTCCCTGCCACACCTGCCTACTGTTGTTACTGCTCAGATGGTCCTCTATCCTCCTCCTGTAGTCTGCCTTGGCCTCTCTGATGCCCCTCTTTAAGTGGTTCGAGCTGTGCTGTAGAGGTCTTTGTTGCAAGACCACCAGGCGGTGTTCCTCTCTTTTAGCAGCTGCTGGACCTCCCGTGTCATCCAGGGCTTCTGATTGGAGTAGACCCGGATGCATTTGTCCACCGTGACAGTGTCTATACAGTTCTTAATATAGCGTAGGACACTGTCTGTGAACACCTCCTAGGTCCTGATGATCAAAGACCCCCCCAGTTGATCCTCTCGAAGCAATCCTGCAGCTGCTGGGAGGCACCCTCCGGCCATGTGGCAACAGTCTTAGCAGGAGCAGTTTTCCTGAGGGGGGCATATGCATGGATTAAAAGCAACGACAGGTGGTCGGACTGGCCCAGATGTGGTAGTGGTCTGGCCCTGTAGCCCAGTTTGATGTTAGAGTAAACCTTGTCCAGGGTGTTATCTCCCCTTGTAGCACACTTAACATGCTGATGGAATTTCAGGAGTGCTGCCTTTAAGTCCGCATGATTAAAATCCCCTGCTATTATATTCACGGCGTCAGGATACGTGTTCTGCTTGTTGGTGATGTTTCCATGCAAAAGTCTGATAGCTGAGCTAGCATTAGCATCCGGTGGTATGTAAACAGCCATTATCAAGATCACAGTGAACTCCCTTGGGAGATAAAAGGGCCTGCATTTAACAGTCAAATATTCTAACTCTGGAGAGCAGTGACTGTCTACAATCACTGTGTTGGTACACCAGCTGTTGTTCACATACACACAGAGCCCCCTTCCTCTGCTCTTACCGGAGTCTGCTGTTCTGTCATGGCACTGTGTGGTGTAGCCTGCTCGCTCAATGGCAGAATCCGGAATGGATTGATGAAGCCAAGTCTCTGTGATAAGCAGAATGCATGAATCCTTCACGGTGTTGTTCGCTGCAGTCTGTAGCCTCAATTCATCCATTTTGTTCGTGAGGGATCTGGCATTCGTGAGAAATGAGATGGGAAGCGGTGGTTTGAATGGCTGCCTCCGTAGCCTGACTAGCCCGCCAGCCCTGCAGCCTCGCTTTTGCCTCCTCTCTCTATGCCGCCTGCGCCTCCTCCCTACTGGGATGGTAATCCATGGAGAGCAGGGGCTTCTCGCTAACTCCACCGGAATCTTGTGTGTGTGGAGGAACTCTCTTGTTACGGATCGTTCATAACAAAGTCCGATCTTGAGGAGATCATGCCGGCTGTAGATGTTATTCGCCCGACAGAACATACACAAAACAAAAGTCACGTACAAAAACAGCCATACTGTACACGGCACCGACCGCAAAGACACTGAGCTGCTGCAACTGTGTGCGCCGCCATCTCACTTCCGGAAGTTGGAATAGATACTACACAATATTCTGTTCCCAAAAGCTGATGTAAGGAAAAAGTCTTTACACAAAGAAGGCTTTCTTGCGTTTGTAGTTTATTTATTTATTTTGTGCGTGTTTTTTTTTTAACTACTTCTGTGTCAGGACCCTTTGGGGAAAAAGAAGGTATATTCCAACATGTAGCTAATGCTAATGCTAATGCTAGGCCATTCATCTGCACTGTCACTCCAGTCATTTTGAGGAATTTTGTATGGATCATAGCCAATAATAAACTCTAATTTCCACGTATATCTATCCTGTGCTTCTTTCTGACTAAGATTATCCAAGTAATCTGGTAGTAGAGCTTTTTTAGCTGTAGTTTTCTTCGAAAAACAGCAACAAATGCCGGACATCTTCACTTGGCTTCAGACCACTCGTAGTGAAAAAAGGTACATGTGCGCCTGAAGCGAGCCAATCAGAATTGCCGTGACAAATCGGGAAGAAAAAAACAAAACAGTGATCACAGGGGAGGTGAGGATGCTGGTTAATGTGTCGTGTTTTTTTGTAATGTACTCGCTTGAAAATCATTTTTGTGCTTAAAGAAGCCTACCATAGGTGTGCCCAAATGGGCCTAACTTGCTAAAATATTTCTGCCGAACATCTTGGTCAGGCAAACTGGGCAATCGGGCAACGACTGGCATTGAATTTGCATGCTCTCCCCATGTCTGCAGGGGTTTCCTCTGGGTGCTCCCCCACAGTTTCCCCCACAGTTCAAAGACATGCAGTTCGGTTATCATGGGGCGGCCTTGGGCTGAAGTGCCCTTGAGCAAGGTACCTAACCCCTAACTGCTCTCCGGGCGCTGTAGTATGGCTGCCCACTGCTCTGGGTATGTGTTCACTGCTTCAAATGGGTTAAATACAGAGCATGAATTTCACTGTGCTTGAGTGTGCATGTGACAAATAAAGGCTTCTTCATCTATCTATCTATCTATCTATCTATCTATCTATCTATCTATCTATCTATCTATCTATCTATCTATCTATCTATCTAGATTCCCATAATATATTTAGGGTAGCTATTTATTTATTTATTGAAAATATGGCACTTGCGTAGCTTTAAGGCTGATAATGGCAAACTTGTATCACATGTCTCTCTTGTTGCAGATATTTTAGAAGCACGTCCCCTCTTTATGAAGCTGTTTCTCTTTATGGCATTCCAGCTGTTACACCACAGATGTGACCACTGATGCCTTGAAGATCACCAATGCCTGCTATTTTTCCTTCAACAAAAGAGACAACCTCCTCCAAGTTCATGTGGTTCTTTCTTCTAAACAAACACAAAGGTTTATGTGGCAGTGGGGGCATGGTCAAGCGTTGGTCTGTGACCGGAGGGCGGAGTCAGGGAAGGTAAGTGGCAGAATCACTACACCTGAGGTGAATTAACCTGTTTGTGTGTCTTCCCAGGAGCCGCACCCTATTTAAGGAAGAGAGCGAGAGCAGAGCGGGCTCTCTCCTGACCAGAACACGTGTGTGTGTGTGGCGTGTGTGTATATGTATGAGTAAACGTGTAGAAGCTGAAAAGCTGACAATAAAAGAGTTGTTGAGAACTCAGTACTGGCCTGCCGTGCTTCTGTGCTCCACCCACATAGAACGCTTGCTACAGTGGTGCCGAAACCCGGGAGTGGAGCGCAGGAGAGAACAGCCCCATGGAGTCCTCCCCCTTCAAGGACCTGGTCCATGCCCTCGCCACGGCCCAACAGAGCCAGCACCAGGCGGTGGTCGCCCTCTGGGAAGAACAGGAGCGAAGGTTCGAGGCCCTGGTGCTGGCACAACAGGAAGATCGCTGAGCGTTCCGGCACCTACTCGCGTCGGCGGGGTCCACCATCTCCACTGCCGCGGGCCCTTCCCACCTCACCCTGACGAAGATGGGCCCGCACGACGACCCCGAGGCCTTTCTCATTCTCTTTGAGCAGGCAGCAGAGGCATGGGATTGGCTGGTGGAACAGCGCGCGGCGCGCCTCCTCCCCCTGCTCACGGGCTAGGCACAGCTGGCCGCGCTACAGCTCCCCGCCGACAGCCAGCTGGTCTACGTGGACCTCCACAGGGCCGTCCTCCAGTGCGTGGGTCGCACTCCGGAGCAGCAGCGGCAGCGCTTCTGCACGCTGCACCTGGAGGAGGTCAGCTGGCCGTTCGCGTTTGGCCAGCAACTCCGGGACGCCTGCCACCGGTGGCTGAGGGCCGACAACCGCGACGCCAAGGAGATCATCGATCGGGTGGCGCTGGAGCAGTTCATCGCTCAACTTCCAGAGGGAACCGTGGAGTGGGTCCAGTGCCATCGCCCGGCATCGCTGGATCAAGCCATTGAGCTGGCGGAGGACCAGATGGCGGCCGTTCCAACGGCAGGACAGCGTGTCTCCCCTTCTCCCCTCCCCTCTCCCTCTCTCTCCCCTTCTGTTCCTCTCCCTCGCCCCATTCCCCCACCGCGGAGGCGGGGGCCGGCTCCACCCTAGCCGGCCCGCCACACCCGCGGTGTCCTACCGTCTCCTACTTCCGTGTCTGTGTCTTCCCCCCATCAAGTGAGTGATATCCGGAACACCGGTGCAGAGAGAGAGCCCGGGCCGGTGTGCTGGCGCTGCGGGGAGCCGGGGCACCTCCAGCATCAGTGCTCGGCGATGGAGGTGGGCGCGGTGGTCCGGATCCCCAACGCGTCAGGAACCTCCCTCGATCGGGCCGGAGCGTATCGCATACTGGTGAATATCCAAGGGGATACGTATCAGGCTTTGGTGGATTCCGGCTGTAATCAGACCTCAATCCACCAAAGCCTGGTGAAAAACGAGGCATTGGGGGGAGCACAAGTGGTGAAGGTGTTGTATGTGCATGGGGATGTTCACAACTATCCTTTAGTGTCGGTCCACATTCTGTTTCAAGGGGAGAAATTTAGAGTTCAGGTGGCGGTTAATTCTCGCCTTACCCACTCTATAATTTTGGGGACTGATTGGCCGGGATTTCGGGATTTAATGACGCACTTAGTGAAGAGTGGGTCCTGCCGTAGTTCAGCGGGGGGAGGTCCCGGAGTGGCGTTGGCGGGAGCAGCTGTCACAGAGCCATCTACGTCATCCCCGCATCAGAGTGAGGAGCAGCAGGCTCCTCCTCCCTCTCTCGGGGAATCCCTCGCAGATTTCCCGTTAGAGCAGTCGCAAGACGAGTCTCTGCGGCATGCGATTGACCAAGTGAGAGTAATCGATGGTCAAACGCTCCAGCCAAACGCCACCCCGCCCTTCCCCTATTTCTCCATTATTAAGGATAGATTATACCGAGTGATGCAGGACACTCAAACAAAGGAACAAATAACCCAACTTTTGATCCCAAAGAGCCGCCGGGAATTGGTATTCCAGGCAGCTCACTTTAATCCAATGGCTGGACACTTAGGGCAGGATAAAACACTAGCCCGAATAATGGCCCGGTTCTATTGGCCAGGGATTCGCGGCGATGTCCGTAGGTGGTGTACGGCGTGCCGCAAATGCCAGTTAGTAAATCCAGCGGCCATCCCAAAAGCGCCTTTGTGCCATCTACCATTAATTGAGACCCCATTCGAAAGAATTGGGATGGATCTTGTCGGGCCATTAGATCGGTCAGCATGAGGGTACCGCTTTATATTAGTTCTGGTGGACTATGCAATGCGATACCCAGAAGCAGTGCCTCTTCACAATATCTCAGCATGCAGTATTGCGGAGGTGCTCTTCCGCGTCATCTCCCGAGTTGGGATCCCGAAAGAGATTCTGACTGACCAAGGCACCGCGTTTATGTCACGTACACAAAAGGAACTGTATAGGTTGTTGGGGATTAAGCCAATCCGCACCAGCGTTTATCACCCACAAATGGACGGTTTAGTTGAACGGTTCAATCGCACCCTCAAAAATATAATTAAAAAATTCGTAAGTGAGGACGCACGTAATTGGGATAAGTGGCTCGAACTCTTGTTGTTTTCAGTGCGAGAGGTCCCACAAGCCTCCATGGAGTTCTCCCCGTTTGAATTGTTATATGGGCGTAAGCTGTGCGGCATTCTAGATGTGCTGCGGGAAAATTGGGAGGAGGGACCTTCACAAAGTAAAAATGAAATCCAATACGTTATTGACCTGCACGCAAAACTCCACACACTCGCCCACCTAACCCAGGAGAATTTGCGGCAGGCCCAAGAATGACAAACCCGCCTGTACAACAAGGGTACGCGCCTCAGGGAGTTTGCACTGGGAGATAAAGTACTCGTACTGTTGCCCACATCGAGCTCTAAATTAATCGCCAGGTGGCAAGGACCCTTTGAGGTCACACGGCAAGTCGGGGACGTTGACTATGAGGTGGGGCAAATGGACAGGGGTGGGGCGTTACAGGTATACCACCTCAATCTGTTAAAACGTTGGAGCGAGGAGGTCCCCGTGGCGCTGGTGTCGGTGGTTCCTGAGAAGGCGGAGCTGGGGCCAGAGGTTCAAAAGGGAAAATTGGCATCACCCACTGCTCCGGTCCCCTGTGGAGCCCACCTCTCACCGACCCAGCTCGCGGAGGTCGCCCGGTTGCAAACAGAATTTTCTGACGTGTTCTCGCCCCTGCCCGGCCACACCCACCTCATAGAACACCACATTGAGACGCCCCCGGGGGTGGTAGTGCACAGCCGCCCTTACAGATTGCCTGAACACAAGAAAAAGGTTGTAGGTACAATCACAGTTACTATTAATATTAAGTGATCAATCTCATTAAATCAGTCTCATTAAATTTGAAGGTTAATAATTAAAATGAATCAATCCCATTGAATCGTTTAATTTGACTCATTTGAATTGAATCATACCATAGAATCAGTCTCATTGAATCGTTTGAAGTGAATCACTCAAGTGAATCACTCAAGTGAATCGAATCAGTGAATCATTCAAAGTGAATCAGTGAATGATTCAAAGTGAATCATACCATTAATCCTGGTGCTTAATAACAAATTACCAAACAGCTAAATTATGGTATATTCCAAATTATTATTGATCACTTACCATATTACATAAATCATCTGCACCTTTTTGAATTCTTTGAGAGATTGGGGACTTCAGATATATTGGAACACCAACAAGATGAATACACACAGCTTTGATAATAAATGAATTTATTATAACAAAGATAAAAATAAAATGAATAATGTCAGCAGATATATTCAAATATGATGATGGTCATATATGTGTGTAAGAGCGTGTGTGTGTGTGAAGTTTGGAATGTTATCTGTGAAAGGGAGAGCAAGTGTGTGTGTGTGTGTGTGTGTGTGTGTGTGTGTGTGTGTGTGTGTGGTGTGAGAGGGCTATAAAAGTTTGGAATGTTATCTGTGAAAAGGGGAGCCAGGGTGTGTGTGGAATGTTATCTGAGGTATTGGGGGGGGGGGGGAGGTGAGTCCTCCCCCGTGATTTGCCTTGAGACAAAGGAGTTCCACCTACTTTATAACATTATCAAATTCACTGAAATCTTGATAAGGTCAAAATGTATAATAAGAATGAAATTGAGGATATTAGTAAGGAATAAGAGAGAGAGAGAGACATGCACAGCCTATCTAACTGAGATATTAAAACAAAACAGATCAATTCAACACGCTGCGTGTTTAACAGTGTAACAGATAAACCTGGGTTTAAATTCACACTATTTCAATAAAAGCAAATTCCTAAGACTATCTTAATTTATGCCCAAATATATTTTACTCAATATCTTGCCTCTAGCAAAGTTCTGAGAAGATGTTTGCCGTTGCAGAGCTTCGCTGCTCATGAAGCACATGAGCCGCTCGTGTAGAAAGCGCGGAGAGCTTCCTGGTCCAGCGGATCACTTGGGTTGTTTCTGTGAAGGCAGAGGATTCTTGGTCCGAACTTCAGCGTTCGTGAGGAAAAGTCTCTGATCAGAATAATATGCACTAGGGGTGGGTATTGCCAAGGACCTCACGATACGATACGCATCACGATACTTGAGTCACGATACGATACGCATCACAATACTTGAGTCATGATACGATACTGCGATATATTGCGATATTCTACATAGTTCACTGAAAAATGTAAACGCATTATGCATCTTAAAATCTGAGTTGTATGTACATCAGATGATAGTGATAATTCATGGGACAAACTGAGTCAAAACAATGTAATTCTAATTATCCATGCCATTTTATTGTAACTATACAAGCGCAAGTTACAACATATTTGCAGGAACAACACACTGTCTGGAACACATTGAAAAGTGCAGTGTGCATCTTAGTCTCCCTGAGAACAATTATGAAACAAAGTGCAGTGTGGGTCAGTGTCCACACACTGAAACTGAATTGAAACCTCAGTGAATCACGTTTCTTCTGAACTTTGAGTAAATACTCAAAATAAAATGCAGTGTCTCACACACACTAAAATTGAAAATGCAAAATAAAGTGCAGCTTCTTGCCTTTGGTCTTAAATCACAAAATTAAGTTCACAGTTACAGTAAGTCACACATCACTGAAGTAGATGGGAGGACTTTGGCGCTGTCCAGTGTAGTTTGCTTCGGGTCGGGTTTCGGTGGCTCCGGCTGAGCTAATATGTTGGGGTGGTGTCGTGCTAAGTAAGTTCGCAAGTTTGTTGTGTTACCTGAATATCTAATTGGAGCGAAACAGGTTTTGCAAAGTGAGTACTCTTTGTCCAGCTCACTGTTTTTTTTTTTCTCCTTTCCTTTGGAATCCAAAGTGCCTCCAAACATCTGCCTTAAAGTTCGGCGGCGTCTCTAGGTTTACATTAACAGCCATGCTTGCTTGTTTTTTTTTCCTCACTGCAACCACCGGGAAAAAAAGAGAAGACGAAGAGTGCCTTGCAGTGAGGTAGCGGCACAGCGACACCTAGCGGAGCGGAGGTGCGGAAGTCGTACTGGATTTACAACCCGTTTGAAACATGATTTATTATTTGAAAAAATATCGATATTCAAATTTTGAGTATCGATATTGAATCAGAAGACAAAGTATCGCGATATATCGCCGTATCGATAATTTTGCCCACCCCTAATATGCACAGCGCTTTTTAGTCAGAAGGAATCTGGTTGCTTCCAACTTTTAATAAAAAACTGCGTTTGAGCGGCAGTCGTGGCGTCACTTCTAATACGAATAAACCGGTTGTAACTCAGGTTGAGTTTAAAGATCGCGCGACTCTAGAGTTTACCTTGGCCAAGGGTAAGAAATCGCGCTGAATGATGGATCTTGCAAGAAAGAGGTGTTTTCGGGTTTGACAGCATCTCTTTATGCGTCTAGATTCCTTGGAATCCGGACGTGAGAGACAAAGAGCTGAGGAATTCCAGGCGGTTTATGCTCTCGTTGGAAGCGACATAGATGATCCCGCCCTAGCGTGACGCAGGTCAATGCGGAAGTAGGCTGATGGGAAATGTAGTTTCTTAAAGAGACAGTGGAATGTACCTACAAGGTGGTTCGGGAAGAACTCGAGACCATGCTCAAAATGGGCATTGTCGAGGAGTCCCACAGCGACTGGAGCAGCCCAGTGGTCTTGGTACCCAAGGCCGACGGGTCGGTCCGGTTCTGTGTAGACTATAGAAAAGTCAACGCGGTGTCTAAATTCGACGCATACCCAATGCCTCGTATTGATGAGTTGCTTGATCGACTAGGCACGGCTCGCTTTTACTCGACACTGGATTTGACAAAGGGTTATTAGCAGATCCCCTTGACTCCATTATCCCGAGAAAAAACGGCCTTTTCCACACCATTCGGCTTACACCAGTTTGTCACACTTCCTTTTGGGCTGTTTGGGGCGCCCACTACGTTTCAGCGGCTGATGGATAGGGTCCTCTGCCCCCACGCCACCTATGCTGCCGTGTACCTTGGTGACATCATTATTTATAGTAATGACTGGCCGTGGCACCTACAACACCTGAGGGCCGTCCTTAGGTCACTGAGGCGGGCGGGTCTCACAGCCAACCCAAAGAAGTGTGCGATTGGGCAGGTGGAAGTACGGTATCTGGGCTTCCACTTGGGCAATGGGCAGGTGCATCCCCAAATTAACAAGACTGCAGCGATTGCGGCCTGCCCGAGGCCCAAGACCAAAAAGGGGGTGAGACAGTTCCTGGGGCTGGCTGGCTATTATCGTAGGTTTATACCTAATTATTCGGACGTCACCAGCCCGCTGACTGATCTCACTAAAAAGGGGGCACCAGATCTGGTCCAGTGGACGGAGCAATGCCAGTGGGCTTTTTCTGAGGTAAAGGCTGCACTGTGTGGGGGGCCACTGTTACACTCCCCTGACTTTTCTCTCCCTTTTATATTGCAGACGGATGCGTCAGACAGAGGGCTGGAGGCTGTTTTGTCCCAGGAGGTGGAGGGGGAGGATCGCCCAGTGCTGTACATAAGTCGTAAGCTGTCAGTGCGTGAGGGGCGCTACAGCACCATAGAGAAGGAGTGCCTGGCCATCAATTGGGCGGTCCTTGCCATCCGTTACTACCTGCTGGGACGCCCTTTCACCCTCTGTTTGGACCATGCGCCCCTCCAGTGGCTCCACCGCATGAAGGATGCCAACGCATGGATCACCCGTTGGTATCTGGCACTCCAACCCTTTAACTTCAAGGTGGTCCACAGGCCGGGGGCGCAGATGGTCGCGGTGGACTTCCTCTCCCGTCAAGGGGGGGGTGGAGTCGGCTGCAGGCCGGATGGCTGCCCAGCCTGAAGTCGGGCGGTGGGGGTATGTGGCAGTGGGGGCATGGTTAAGCGTCGGTCTGTGACCGGAGGACGGAGTCAGGAAAGGTAAGTGGCAGAATCACTACACCTGAGGTGAATTAACCTGTTTGTGTCTTCCCAGGAGCCGCGCCCTATTTAAGGAAGAGAGCGAGAGCAGAGCGGGCTCTCTCCCGACCAGAACACGTGTGTGTGTGTGTGGCGTGTGTGTATATATGTATGAGTAAACGTGTAGAAGCTAAAAAGCTGACAATAAAAGAGTTGTTGAGAACTCAGTACCAGCCTGCCGTGCTTCTGTGCTCCACCCACATAGAACACTTGCTACAGTTTAATACCAGTAACATTAACCTGGTGCTAATGTGTCAGAAAATTAACCATTTCCCCCTTATTTTGTAAAACCAATATTAATTCTTCACTGTCCTTCATTTTAACACACAAACGTTGCTCCAGTGTGGACCATTTTAGCATTAGAACTTTTTTCTTAAAATAGTCTGATGTTACTCTCCAAGTCTTGTGTTTTTATTTTGGTCCTAAAGCTAAATTAGCACCAAGAACCACGAGAATACTTTTCGAGCAGCCATGGGACTTCCTCACCTGCTTTTTGTGATTTCACGCCCTCTTGCGGCTGTCTAGGTGGAAATCACTGCAGGAATCAGAAATATGGATCTGTCTATGTATGGCTTTTATTTTGAAATCTGTAGTCTAGGCGGAAGTTCATATCCGTTTGAGTTGCAATTTGTTAAAGTTCCCGCCCACTTTCGAGGGTGTTTATATCATATTCCATTCCTCATTTCCGTGATGATGATCTGCAGATCAGCGGTATGAAGAGGAGGAGGAGCAGCAGCGCTCTGATGTCTGTAGTTAGATCAGATGACCGATTATGGCTGATCTTCACCCGCAGGTAGCATCAGACACTGCACTGTAAATACCCCTCTCACCCCGGGGTAGGATTCCGGGACGGGTTTATTCTGATGCATGATATTACTGAGCTCCGGTTGATGAGTTTATTTTAGAGGAAACCGGATATCCGGTTGTGTGCAGCTGTTAATCCATGTGTATGAGGTGATAGCAGTGTAAGAATATTTCGATTGTTATTTTAGTTTCTAAATGAAAGCTTTAAGATGTAACATTATCCTGAAACAGAGCAGTGTTCCTGTTATTTAAAGGAGTCTTTCCAGTGCTCACACTGCAGCCCTGACACTCCCCCAGTCACACCCCCTCAGCGGCCTGCTGTTCCAGAAAAACAATCAACGACAAGCACTGTTACCACCACAGAGCTGATTACTTTCCTGTAACAGCACGCTCCCAAGAGTTTTATTCCTCCGACACCACAGCAAATTAACAATGATTACAATTTCTAGATGAGGGGTTTTCAAAGTGTGGGAGAGTCAGCCCCCCCCCCAGAGAGCAAAGAAACAACAGCCCCCCCCCCCCCCCCGCCGCCGCCTTACAATTTTTGTTGTTGCTATACTTAATGTTCCATTCGTATTTTTAAAAAAAAATGGTTGTTGTACACATTATTTTTTTTCTTTTACACATTTTAAACATCTGTGCTTTTTGAAAACATCTTTTTTTTACACATTTAAAACATCTGTGGTTTTTAAAACCTCTTTTTACACATTTAAAACATCTGTGGTTTTTAAAACCTCTTTTTTACACATTTTAAACATCTGTGCATTTTTAAAACCTTTTTTTACACATTTAAAACATCTGTGCTTTTTGAAAACATCTTTTTTACACATTTAAAACATCTGTGGTTTTTAAAACATCTTTTTTACACATTTAAAACATCTGTGGTTTTTAAAACCTCTTCTTTTTTTTTTACACATTTTAAACATCTGTGCTTTTTTAAAACCTCTTTTTTTTACACATTTTAAACATCTGTGCTTTTTTTTAAAAAACATCTTGTTTTACACATTTTAAACATCTCATAGCATCGTTAGCTAGCACCTCTTGGCAGACAACACACTGTGGCAGTGGAGCATCTTCAGATCCAGTCCATGAAAATCCAAACTTTAAATAATCGTGGTCATACTTCCTTCTTTTTTTGCTTGGCCCAGACTCTGTCTCCTCACTCACTGTAGCTTTAGGTACTAAAAATCGATCCATTTTGTCTCTGGTAAAGGCTAGCTGAAGTTCAGTAAATGTCCGCAATAGTAACTTATTCTGGTTTATTTTTCCTCACGTTGCGCCCCCCTGAAGAACTCTGGCGCCCCCTAGGGGAGTCGCACCCCACACTTTGAAAAGCCCTGTTCTAGATGATTAAAAAATAACAATACCAACAGATTGTACTTTTTATTCATTTATAGTTACATGTAACATTGTGAAAAGGTTAGTTCCTGATTTAGTCAATTTGTGTTTGTTATTCCAATTGTAGAATTGATTCCAATTGATGAATTAAAACATGTAAAAGAAGTCTTTTCTGTGATATAAAGATCTGGCCTTGTGTGAAGATCTCACCTTGTGACCATGAAGATGAACAGTTTTCTTTTTTTTGCCTTTTTATCATGGTGTTTTAACAGAACTTTCCATGTTATTTTATTTCTACTTACAGAATGACAGAAGGTCTGTCATTAATGTACTGACTGTAGAATAACATAACGAGAAAACATTGTGCCTTCTTTTCCAGAGGATTTGATTTTATCCCTGGTCAGGGCCGAAACATAATCGTGGTATCCTTATATATTTCATACGTCGGAACATTTAGGACCGAGGAATGTTACATGTAGGCCTGTCTAATGTAAAAGGCAGCAGCAGCCCTACATTCCAGTCATATTTAGTGTCAGGTTTCATGAATGCTTCTTTATTATAACAACAAAAATAGTCCATAGTATCTCATCTCATCTCATTATCTCTAGCCGCTTTATCCTGTTCTACAGAGTCGCAGGCAAGCTGGAGCCTAAAAATCTGATGATGTTTTAGGTCATATTTATGCAGAAAGATAGAAAATGCTAAAGGGTTCACAAACTTTCAAACACCACTGTACATGTTTTCTATCCAAAAAAGTTGCTGTTTGGATTTACAAATAATCTCATCTCATCTCATTATCTCTAGCCGCTTTATCCTTCTACAGGGTCGCAGGCAAGCTGGAGCCTATCCCAGCTGACTACGGGCGAAAGGCGGGGTACACCCTGGACAAGTCGCCAGGTCATCACAGGGCTGACACATAGACACAGACAACCATTCACACTCACATTCACACCTACGGTCAATTTAGAGTCACCAGTTAACCTAACCTGCATGTCTTTGGACTGTGGGGGAAACCGGAGCACCCGGAGGAAACCCACGCGGACACGGGGAGAACATGCAAACTCTGCACAGAAAGGCCCTCGCCGGCCACGGGGCTCGAACCCGGACCTTCTTGCTGTGAGGCGACAGGGCTAACCACTACACCACCGTGCCTCCCTGGTCCATAGTATATTTTAAGATTTTAACAAAACTATGTTAATATGTTCAAAAGCTTTTATTTTTCTTGCATTCTCTATATTTTCTTTGTGTATGATTTTTCTTGAACTGCCTGCAACCTCTTATATATCCTCTGAGGAGTTTTTTGTTACCTTGTTGGAATTAATTAATCTATTTGTAAACAAATTGTAAACAATATGGACAGATTTCTTTTCCATGTTTACCATACTACTGTAAAATTTATCTTTCAGATTATCTTGCTATGTTTTTTTTTGTTCTAATGAAAAAATGTAGTGATTATTATGTAATAATAATATAATGAGAAACTTTTATGTCTGACCAGATCAGAAACATAATCATGGTATTATTATATATTTAATAAGTAGGAAAATTTTGGATTGAGAAATGTTAAATCTAATTTAAATGGATGTTCAGTGCAACAGAGTGAAATCTTTCACTTACAGTTTATTCTGTTCCGGCTGTAGAGCTGAACCTGTATGCTGCTGCTCCAGTTCTGTAAGTCTGAAACACTGAAGAAGTGTTGGATATAAAATTGGAACTGGGTGTGACTTGGGTATTTACTTTTACTTTCCCAGAACTGCAATAATTCCAAGATTCATGATCCAAAATATCTGCTGCTATGTAAAATTTTAATCAGCAGTTTCACTCAATATTTCAGGATGATAAGTTTATATCTGAATGTGATTACTATGTTGCTCCCATGGTAAAGAATAACGTAAGATGTGTATGTGAGAAATATCACTGAAAAGTGTGACTAAAGCTTACTGTATATCATAAATATCATAAAAGCACTGAATTTTCTTATAGAAACTTAATTTATTTCTTCATTTTGTAAAACATGTTCAGGCTGAGAGAAGTGAAGGGAAAATAGTTGCTTTTATGAAGCCTTTAAAGTGCTGATGACACGTTTTTGACATCTTTGGCGATGTTTTATAACATAAAAAGTAATTCCCGATGACCCATATATTAATTCACGAAGGCGCCTATTTTACAAGTTATGATGATAAACGCAGCTATTTGGGCAAATTTGACGGGGCTGCAGCACCCAGGAGACGAAAGAGGAGGAGGAGCTATATGACGTCAGCGAAAGAACCTTCCTCCTCACTTACCAGTTTGTTGTTGATGCGGCAGGTGTTCAGTTTATCATTATTAGTATTTTTATTAGACATTATTAGACATTATATATATATATATATATATATATATATATATATATATATATATATATAATGCCTTCGCGTTGTCTTGCCAGCTTTTGCTCCAAAACCCACAAGGATGGGGTAAGTTTATTCAAGTTTCCCAGAAATCCTGAGCTGCATGCGAAGTGGGTGAAGCAAGTCAGGCGCACTCGTGACAAGTGGGAGCCCTCACCAACATCCGTCCTGTGCTCTGAACACTTCGATTTGGATTGTTTTGACACCCTTCCCAGCTTAAAAGAATCTCTTGCGTGTGCAGTTCAGCACAAACGTGTGTTACTACCATCAGCAGTGCCTACACAGTGTTGCCAGATTGGGAGGTTTCCCGCCCAGTTGGGCGGTTTCAAGTGCATTTTGGTGGGTTTTGAACATATTTTGGGCTGGAAAACGTCAGCAGTATCTGTTGCAAGATACTGCTAAAGTTTTCCAGCCCAAAATATGTTCAAAACCCACCAAAATGCACTTGAAACCGCCCAACTGGGTGGGAAACCTCCCAATCTGGCAACACTGCCAGTATTCCGGAGGGGGTCTACTAGTAGCTATGCCGGATCCAAAGACAGTCCTCCTGTCAGAACATGTGTTGTGAAGCGACATAAGATAAAGGTACGTAGAGCTATAGATTCTACATGATAATAATAAATGTAATCATAAAGTCGGCGTGATATCAGTCATGTATTTGCTTGTGAAAGCTTGCGGCTTTCATGTAACTGCCGCCTAGCAACGAGAGGCAAAGGGTAAAGAGGGTAGACTATCATAGATTCTATTCGGAAGAGATCAACACAATTCTAGACTCCCAGAAGAGGAAGAGCTAGCACTAGAGAGTTCACCGGTGTTTTCATGCGCCATTTCCATTGAGTAGAACAGCCAGTGAACCGCAGCGTGTTCTTCCGCTGACGTCACAGCATGGCCGCGAGCCACGGACCCAGTTTTCTTGCGCTGTGCAATTAAAAGTTGGATATTCATGTAACAACAGCTTCTTTTCACGTAATTATAACAGAAATCTAACATGTTTGCCATGTTGTATAGTTTATTTAAGAAATTGCATAGAGTCATGTTCGTGTCATCAGCCCTTTAAGCTGGACTTGTGTCACTCACAAATCATGGTATTGCCCCTGCCAGGTAAGTATGTTGCTTACAGTATGTGTGACTGAGTACAGGTGTGTGTGTGTATGTGTTCAGAAATCTCTTGAACTTGAACGTGATGGCTGATGGTATTCATAATTCATTGAGGCCATGTTAGTGTGCTGTGATGGGTTCTGTGACAGAGTTCAGGATGGACTCTAGTGCTGGTGTGACACTTGGTCTGACTTCTTCTCCCCAATTACCATGCCCATGAGTCATCATTTGGGGGAAAAGTGATATGTGGTTTTTTCTTCTAAACAAACAAAAGGTTTCAAACCAATAATATTATCCTGGTGTGAATGTGTCAGAAATTCAACCATTCCTTTTTTTCTTTTTTTGTCAAACCAATTTTAAGTCCGCATCATCCCTCATTTTAACACACAAATGTTGCTCCAGTATGGACCATTTTAATATTAGAATTTTTTCTTAAAATACTATGATGTTATTCTCCAAATCTTGTGTTTTCATGGTGATCCTAAAGTGAAATTAGTACCAAGAAACACTAGTCTAGCTTTCTAGCAGCCATGAGACCTCACTTTTTTGTTGTTGTTGTTGTTGTTGATTTCACACATGTTAAAGGGCTGCTTATAGGTTGCTCAAATGCTCAGTCTTAGTTCACTCTGTGAGTGCAAAACTAAGCTGGTACTGTCGTGGAAACTCTCTCAAGAACAATCAAAGGTCAAAGAGTTTGCAGAAAAGTTTAGACTTTTATTAAATCAATAACAAAAGCCAAGTCAGTCTGCAGAGTGAACCGACTCAAAATCACAAAATTCTCATTTTATACAGTTTCAAAATAACACAGTGTATGTCAATAATCTCATTGGTTAACATGTCACATCATACCACTTCAACATTTTCTATTGGGCAGTACCTCTCACACTTCTCATGTTTGGAATCAACCGAGCCAAATTTTCTAGTATGAATGGTCAGTTCAGGAAGAATCAAAACATATGATAAGAAGTGATGCATGGTGAAGAACACAGTATTCAGATCAATTCAGGATTCAAAATGACTGGAGTCAAATCAGCTTAAAGACTGATACAGGCTGCAGGTACAAACAAGCACAACATTTGATAGGGTACAATCGTGACCTTGGCCAGTTTGTGGAGCTTGTGCTATAACAATACCCGATTCAGAATGATTTGATAAAATGTATTACGTTAGCGTGCAAAACACTCCGGCACATGAATCGCATGAATCAGAATAAACAATTGCTTGATTCAACATGGCCTTGGCTAGCTCATTACAACATATAATAATGCTGCAGGTGCTGGGTTAGAATAATCCACGTTTTGAATAGGCCTGTGATTTATCAGAAAACAACCTTTCAGTATAAGCAACCTCAAAATCTTTAATGTATTTTACTTGTTTACTGTAATTATGATAATTTATTTTTGCTTTTAATAGCATTAACTTCAATTACTCTTTACTGAAAATCAACATACCTGGGTTTCAATCAATATATATTCAGCATAAGACGAATCAAGGTATGTGTGTGGTTACATATGCACAAAAATATAAACAGTTTCAGTATTTTGGCACCTCTGGCCTCGTCAACGTAAATTCAAATGCAAATCTGGGTGATCATTAATTTGTGCATTTTAGGGGAGTGGCTTTGTAGTTGTTACTTCTCTCAATAACCAGTGCAGAGTGCAGTGGCTTGAACTTATTATTTATTTCCCATTTTGGAGGTCTCTGTTCTTCATTTAACTCGTGTAAACAATGCTGGATGTAATCCTTTAAATGGTTAGGAAATACTGTAAACTCAATCCTGTGTATTTTTGGTTTTTGCCAAGATGTTCAGTAATGATTATTTTTTATTCTGTATTTTAGATATGTTCACTCATTAGTCTGCATTTTTTAATAAAGGTAAATCCTGAGCAAAGAAAAATCAACATCTCATAAGCCCATGTGTTTTTTCCTCCTTAAAGCTACAGAGAGCCAATCAATCATACACAACTGTTATGTATTTGTTGCTGTCATGCTTATGTATTGCAATATACTTATCAGAACCAGAAGTGCAGGACTCCCCGTCCTTTTTTTTTTAACATCAAAATTAAAATGTTTACAAAAGCTTACACATGTTTTCTATCCAAAAAAGTGGCTGTTTGGATTTACAAATACTTATCCACTGCTTGGATAAGTAAACAAATAAACAAATACTTATCCATTGATTGGATAGTTACTGCAGTGAGCAATAGGTTTCAGCTGCAACAAGTCTTTCAACCCAAAATGATGCAGTGAGTAGCTTCTCCTTTCCTAAACTACCGTGTCAGAAGCTGTATCCAACCCATTATTAAAACCTGGACGGATGGTGGTGAACCTTCAACTTCACAGAAGAAACCTGGTTGAAAAAAAACTTCACTGTATGTGATAAGATATTGCTTAAATACTTAATCTCATCTCATTATCTCTAGCCGCTTTATCCTGTTCCACAGGGTCACAGGCAAGTTGGAGCCTATCCCAGCTAACTACAGGCGAAAGGCGGGGTACACCCTGGACAAGTCGCCAGGTCATCACAGGGCTGACACATAGGCACAGACAACCATTCACACTCACATTCACACCTACAGTCAATTTAGAGTCACCAGTTAACCTAACCTGCATGTCTTTGGACTGTGGGGGAAACCGGAGCACCCGGAGGAAACCCACGCGGACACAGTGAGAGCGTGCAAACTCCGCACAGAAAGGCCCTCGCTGGCCACAGGGCTCGAACCCAGACCTTCTTGCTGTGAGGCGACAGCACTAACCACTACACCACTGTGCCGCCCCTGGTTAAATACTTGGTGAAGTGAAATCATAACAAATCAACAGTAGAACTCAGCTATGTTTGATAGTGAAATTAAGAGCATTTTCACACTCACAGTGTGACGAGATCTCACAGGATTGGTACTTAGCAGTTGTGCATCCATAAGAAAACCACTTGTTAGTGAGGATAATCAGGAGAAAAGGCTTCATTTTGTTAGGGAGCATAAAAATTGGACTCTGGAGCAATGGAAATAAGTCAAGTGGTCTGATGAGTCCAGACTGACCCTATTCCAGAGTGATGGGCATGTCAAGGTAAGAAGAGAAGCTCATGAAGCGATGCCCCCATCATGCATACTGTCCACTGTACAAGCCTCTGGAGGCAGTATTGTCTAGGGTTGATTCAGTTGGTCAGGTCAAGGCTCAGCAACGGTATGGGGCAATAAAATGAAGTCAGCTGATGACCTGTATGTACTGAATTACCAGGTTCACATCAGTAGGGTTTTTCTTCCCTGATGGAATAGTCATATTCCAGGACGATGGCAGGATTCATTGGACTCAAATAGTGAAAGAGTGGTTCAAGTAGCACGAGGAATAATTTTCAGTATGAATTAACCACCAGAGAGTCCTGATCTTAACCCCATTGAAAGTCTATGTGCTGGAGATTTTACAGAGTGGCTCAACATTCCTGTCATCAATACAAGATCCTGGTGAAAAATTAATGCAACTCTGGATGGAAATAAAAGTTGTGACATCGTATAAGGTTGTCAAAACTGTGAATGTGTGCTGTAATCAAAGCTATCCATGGCTTTCCTACGAGAGACAGTTGGGGTTGCCATGAGACCCACCTCTCCCGGATGCTGGTTTTTGATTTCCGCAGAGCACGTCAGAAAATTGGACCCGTGTAACCTTCATTTAGTCATCTTTGACCTTACCTACGGTACCTAGCAGTTACGGTAGCATTAGCTACAAACGTCAACAGAGTGGAGCAGAAGAAAGATACCAGCTTCCGCTATGACGCAACAATGAATCATGGAAAAGGTGAGAGTTCGGGAAAGTTGGGGGTAAATGTATAAAAGCTTTCCAATAAAATATTAGTGTGCAAATTTATTTATTTTTTGGCCAGGAATATTAACACCATAAAATGTCAATAGTAAAGATTACTCCTACAGTGTCTCTCTTGTAGGTCTGTCTTTTATTTATACTCTTGTTGTATACATTAAAATTGGAAAAAAGAGAAAATCATGCTCCAAGTGACCTTCATTAAAACAATATCATTGTCATAAAGTCATAAAGATATCAGTCATAAAAGATAATAGCAAATAAAGATGAGATGTGATAATTTTCCAATGTATTTCATGTATCATAATCACTAAATATTCTCAATGAATATTCACTGCATCACCGCAAGTGAAATGATTAAGCTTGTTTTAATAGTCTCTAAGTAAACCTCTGTGAATTCCTGAAACAATCCAGTTGCATGTTTGAGATTAAACAAGAAACAAGGGGAACTTATTCTTTGTAAACTTGGTCTTCAACATAGTCATTGGCAAATCTAATGATATTAGTGATTGCCATGAGAATCAGAATATCCATGCACTATAAAAAACAACCTATAGAATTTACCCAATTTATCTAAGGTAACAATTTGCATAGACTTTATTTGGGTAAATTTCAACCATTATTTTGAGTAAATACCACCTACATTCAACAGCTATAAATTACTCAAAGAAATAAGGTAAATATTGCCTACGATTTTCAATAAAAATTACTCAAAATTATTGAGTAGTAATAACACTAAATGTTTAGCCATTATTTATGTAATTAATAATTATTAATAATTATTAGCTACTATGACAAATTAACTATTACCTATTCCAGGAAGGTTAGATTTACTTGAAGCTATTTTCAGACACAGCAGACGCCAGACAGTATTAAAGTCAACTTGTTTAATCAGTCACTCAAGTCTTAACATGCAACATATCCAATATACTGTATTTAAACAATGTAAAACACAATGCACACATATATACACAAACCGGCCACTTTATTAGATACATGTGTACAACTGCTCGCTGACACAAATTTCTAGTCAGCTAAACACATGGCAGCAACTCGATGCATTTGGGCATGTAGAAATGGTCAAGAGTGGAGGGCACAGTGTAGATATAAAACAATAAAAGCTGTTACAAAAATAGAAAAAAAAATACACCACACAACTGTTTTTCCCCTTAGAGAAGTTTGCACATGTATTCATACAAATGAGAATAACTAAGAACAATTTAAGAAAAATATGAACACGTGCAGCACTCACCCAACAGTGCGTTTTACCAATTATTCAGATTAAGCCACTGACACAACACAACACAAGCTCTGTGTGTGTGTGTTCAAAAAAGACAAGAGAAATCTGTTTGTGTGTAGCTTAACCTGAGTAAAAGCAGTTCACTCTCTCTCTGCTGTGCCAAAGGTAAAAACCTTCCAAAAAAAAACAGTTAGTGCCAAGATAAAAGTTTAAGAAAAGGTTATTCTTGTACATATTTAGCACTCTTCCCCCCCCAAGACAAGTTTAGACAGTATTCACATAAATCAGAATAACTTAGAATGTGGAGTGATGCTACATGTGTTCATATCTCTTAAATGGTTCTCTGTTCTGCCAGACATTCAGGTCAACTGACACACACACAACAAAAAAACAAAATAAATCCTGCTCAACTGTTTGCGTCCTTGTAAATGTTAATTCGCAATTCCCTTCGAGACGCAGACTCGCTCCGGTCTCTTCTTCTGGGAGCGCTGCACGCACGAGTGCTGTTTTCTGCTGAATCATGAGCACGGTACGAGCATGCTCCCATGAATCATTGCGCGTAGAATCGAGTAGGCTATATTTTAGTCATTTTAGGTAGTTATACCCTACCTATTGCGTTACATTATTTCCTGCCTAATATTTCTGATTATTATTTAATCCATTTTCATCACTTCAATTGGGTGTAGTTTACTCATTTCTCACCATTAGAAGTTTATACTCTATATTAATAGGTAGCGCCTGTATGATCTACCCCTTGCAATCGATTACCTTTGCTTACCTATTTTTTTTGTGGAAAAAATAATCATTTTTTATCAGTAAAATATACAACCCCACAAAATCATTTTTTACAGTGTGTACAAGTCGCTGGTAACCTGTTCATGGTAGTTCCTCACAGGAAAGATGCAGTTCATCAGGACTCCCAGTTTAACACTGCACTCTTTCATCTATGACAAAAAAAGACGTTATATTGGGAGGAATAATGTTAATATAAAACTCTTACATGTCTGTTAAAGGGTTCTATGCTGCTGAAAAACTCCAAAGAGTAGATGGGAGACCTACTGTACAGGCAGTAAATAAAGTGAAGAAAAGATGACTGTTGTTGTTCTCACCTTCTCTTTGATTTTTTTTGCTGGTGTAGATCTTATCCAGATTCTTGTTAACAAGGGAACATGCTTTGTCAACCAGTGGCATGATGACAACTTGAGGAATCCCTGTTAAATCACCAGAAACATAAACAATTCATTACTATCTAGCTTTCATTTATATGACCCTACTCATGCAAAAACGTGACTCATGGTACAAATAGTTTTATAGATGACCAGATTTCTGTCCATAATTACAGTATATGTCCAAAAGTACGTGGACACCTGATCATCACACCCGTTCCTGTTTGTTGAACATCCCTTTCCAGATTTCCACTAGATTTTCGTGTGGATCTGTGTTCATTCAGTTACAAGAACATTAGTGAGATCAGACACTGACGGTGTTTAGATTAGATTAGATTAAATAGAACTTTATTGATTAAGGAGGTCTGGGGTGCAGTCGGATGTTCCAGTTCATCCCAAATGTGTTCAGTGGGGTTGAGTTCAGTCAGGACTCTGTGCAGGACACTCAAGCTCTTCACTCCAACGTTAACACACCATGTCTTCATGGAGCTTGTTTTGTGCACAGGGACATCGTCATGTTGGAACAGGTTTGGACTCTTAGTTCCAATGAAGGTAAACTGTAATGCTACAGTGTACAGAGACACTCTATACAACTGTTTGTTTCAGACTTTGTGGGAACAGTTTGGGGAAGAACCACATATGAGTGTGATGGTCAGGGGGCACATACTTTCGGCAATATCGTGTATGTAAAAACTCACCTAAGTCCCTTGCATTTTTCCGAAAACTCTCATTTTCTGAAAAACATTGTCACTGGTGAGGGAGATTCTGTCTGCTGATAGAACACTCACCAGACCAGACAGTGCACTTTGTCTTTCAGGCTGGGCTTTTGATCACATTCCTCAGTTGATTTTACAGGGTTCAACTGAAAGAGCAAAGTTCTTTATGTTTAGAGGTGAAAAGAACCACCTCAAATGCTTTTTAGATGTACATGAGACTGAATGAATTTCAGAAACAAAGTACTAATATTAACTCGTGAATTATTCACTAACAACAGTGAATACTGGTAATTAGTTATGAGAAATATTAATCTATCATAATGTTAAAATTTGTTCGTCTGAATTTTTCACATCTTATGTTGTCATTGCCATAACCAAACTTATTCTGGAGAATACAAAATTCTCATAATAAGTCATGAACTTACAGTGTAACCACTTTTCACATGGCCCTTTAATATTTTCTTTATATTTTTTGTTTGCGTTCCTTCTGAATCCCCTGGTTCCAGACCCTTGCTGTCAGAAAGGGTGAATGGATAGAAAGTTCCAGGCCTTTCTTTCTTCAGCCTGTGAATTTTAAACTGGACACAAAATACAGGAGTGTCTTATTTCAAGATTCTGTTAAGATTTTCTAAAACACAGTTAAACCTTAAAAAAGAAATGTATACAACTCGATCCAACTGTAAATTAGATACGAGATCAAATGAGACCAAAACATGTTAAACATTCACTGAAGTTCAGGGAAACAATGTCCAGGCTTCAGTCTATTACAGTAAATATTCTGTTGTTTGGTTACCTCCTGAGTGAAGCTGTGACTTTGACCAGCTGATGAATCTGCCAGTGCACCGGTGGTGTTGTATCCTTGGAGGATGGTGTTGACGGAGTTGATAAAACTCGATTTTCCTGTTCCGATTGGGCCATGAAGCAGAATCTTAATCTCGCTGACTTCTGCAGTACCTGGCTGGAAATCCTTCAGGGATTTCAAAATCTCATTCTTGTTATCTTCACTATTTAAGAAGTAAACCAATACATTAACATATTTTCTTCCAGTTACCTTGTTCTACTAATTACAGCTTGAAGCACACAATGATCTTGTCTTTGTGTCTATTTGCAGTCATTGGTAGTAGAGTGGGGTAATACGCCCCCGTGGGGTAATACGCCCCCGGCCTGTTTTACCCAAAATAACCACCAGATGGTGCAAAGTTACATTTCTATTGTTGCTATGGACTGGCTTGACAACGGGGATATACAAATATCCACTGTGGATCGCATATCAGCAACGCAGCGGAGAGAAATCAAATTTCATGGTAAGTGATATAATTTTCAGATACCAGTAAAACTGTATTTATATAGCTGCTATTTCGTCAGATATCACAGCTGTGTATGTGGTATAAGTAGACAAGTCAGTACGTTAAAAAATACATTAGGTATAAAAAGTTGAATCACATTTTGAAAGTAAGACCCTTTTTTGTAAAAGTGTAGTCTGTGGGGTAAAACGCCCCCTTAATGGTGGGGTAAATGGCCCCCAGGGGGCATCGTTTCCTTTTATCATAATTACTGTATTTCATACATTTCTGAATAGCAGATACATAGTTTTAATAACATCTCGCTTACCTGGTTGAGTAAAGCAAGTAATTTGAACTTAATATTAAAAATATTACCTCAGATTAGCCTAGATAGCTATGTAGCTAGCTAAAACAGTAGCCTAAGATTAGTCACATCATGTTTGGCTAATTGATGCTCATCAGATTCAGATTCTTATATTTACATATAACATGGTGATATGATTGTGTGTGTGTGCTGTTGATTTTTTTTTTTATTGGTGACAGGTCTATGTTTTCTAATGAATAATGAAGCCTATTCTATTCTATTCTATTCTATTCTATTCTAATCTAAATAAACCTCTTCTCTTTTTGTCTTATCTTTTTTTTGTTTGATATAGATGAGAACTTACAAGAGAGTCAGCAAACGCTGTTCATACAGTGAACAGAGCCTCAAAGAGGCACTTAAATTAATTAAAAATGGGATGCCATTGAAGGCAGCATCACAGCTTTTTGGGGTGTCCCCCAAGACCCTGAGGCGACACAGGGATAACAAAGTCGCAAGACCCGGATCTGCCTCCCTGGGAAGAAAAGCTGTGTTCAGTGTTGAGTTTGAACACCAACTCACACAACACATAGTACAGGAAATGGAGAGAGCATTGTTTGGTTTAACGACTAAAGATGTCAGGAGGCTTGCATTTGACCTAGCTGAACGACTGCAAATTAACCACCCCTTTAATCCACACACTAAGATGGCTGGAAAAGACTGGTTGCAGGGGTTCATGAGGCGTCAGGGCACACTTTCAGTCCGTACCCCTCATGCCACCAGCATCTCCCGTATGGTGGGATTTAGTAGGCCGAATGTCAATCAGTTTTTTGACATTCTAGAAAATGAGATCAGGAAGGTGCCACATTTTGAACCGTCTCGTCTGTGGAACATGGACAAGACTGGAATCCAGAATGTCCAAAAGCCAAGTAACATTGTGGTGACCAAGGGGAAGAGGCAGGTGGGCAGAATCACCAGTGCAGAGAGGGGGTTCACAGTGACCTCAGTTTGCGCCATGAGTGCTGCCGGGCAGTACATCCCCCCAATGTTTGTCTTTCCCAGGAAGAGGATGAACGAGCGTCTCCTGAATGGTGCCCCAGCTGGCTCAATTGGAGTGGTGTCCGACTCCGGCTGGATCGACAGCAGCCTTCTTGTACGCTGGTTGCACCACTTCTGTGATGTTGTGGGGTGTTCACAGGAGAGGCCACATGTCCTGGTGTTAGATGGTCATCATTCTCACAAGACACTGGAGGCTGTACAGGTGGCAAGAGAGCGTGGGGTGGTAATGATAACCATACCACCCCACTGCAGTCACAAAATGCAGCCTCTGGATCGCACATTTTTTAAATCTTTAAAATGTGCATACAACAGTGCAGCTGACAGCCGGCTGACCTGCCATCCAGGTCAGCGCATTGACGCATACGCAATGTGTGGGCTTTTCAATCAGGCGTATGGAAATGCTGCCTCTGTGGGGAAAGCACAGAATGGCTTCAGGGCTTGTGGCATTTGGCCTATCAACAGGCTCGTCTTTAAGGAGGAGGACTTTGAGGCTACACAGGCTCCAGTGGTGGGGGACAGGACAGTGGAGGAGGGCAGCGAGGAGGAGCTCTCTGGCCCCAGTCGACCTCTCACCACATCACCATCCCCACCACACCATGCTGAACCTGGTAAGAAAAATAACTTACAGGTGTACTTTCTGCAATTAGTCTACTGTATTTCTGTATTTCAAATTATAGTCTACGTTGTTGCTTTTTATGTTGCTTTTTAAAGGACCCCAACAACTTCGGGCAATAATAGACACAATTTCTCCTCGGCCAGTTCCATCCAAGAGGGCCCAGAAGAGGACAGCTGAGTCAGCAACTGTCCTTACCTCATCCCCATTCAAGCGGATGTTGGAGGCGAAGGCATCTAGAGGCAAAAGGGGCAAAGGAGGGCAAACTAAAAAGAATAATGAAAAAGCAGAAGCTAGATCAAATGATGATGTCGAATGTTTATATTGTGGGGAGCTTTTTTCAAGAAGTGTGGGGGAATGGATCCGGTGTAAGGGCTGCCAGAAGTGGGCTCATGTGGAGTGTTCCAATGAAAATGATGGGGAATTTGTGTGTGAAATTTGTTTGTCTGAATAGAAACCTGTGTGTGTGCATGTGTGTGTGTGTGTGTGTGTGTGATGGCATGTGTGTTGTTTCAGTTGGGGGTTTTCAGCTGCGGGGTATTTATTTAGATAGCGTTACATTTCACTGGATTTATTTATTCTTTTTATTCTTTTATTCTTTATTCTTTTTATAGGCCTAATGTATTAATGTGATGGAATTTCTATTTATAGAAATTCTATCTATTTATCTATTTATATTATATTCCATTCATAATATTTTATTATGTTATATAATATGTTAATGTAATGAATTCATTGATTCAATTAGCATTATTTATTGATGCACTTGTTCTTTGTTAATTCATGTTCAATCCACACAAAATTATATTGAAATTAAAATGCGAAATATAATAAAATAATGCATCTATTCATTAATTCAGGGATATTTTCTTGTTTCTTTCACATTATAGGCTTAAGTAAACACTTTTGCTATCCAAACAGCTTTTTTTGAGTGAGGGAGCCTATTGCCCCACCTCAGGGGGCCTTTTACCCCACTGGGGGGGGGGGGGGGGGGTAAAAGGCCCCCTTGGCACAATGTTTGTTTTTGCTAAAACTGCCACCTTATTGTGGTGGAGGGGTTTGTGTGCTTGAATGATCCTAGGAGCTATGTTGTCGGGGGCATTATGCCCCTGTTAGGGTTTCCCAAGGCAGACAGGTCCTAGGTGACAGGCCAGACCAAGAGCAGTTCACCAAAAAACCCCTATGGAGAAAAAATCCAGGACCGTGACGTCGCCTGGTAGGACGCAGCCGGGGCCCCACCCTGGAGCCAGGCCCGGGGTTGGGGCTCGTATGCGAGCGCTTGGTGGCCGGGCCTTTGCCCATGGGGCCCGGCCGGGCTCAGCCCGAAGAGGTGACGTGGGCCCGACCTCCTGTGGGTTCACCACCCACAGAGGTAGCAGTAGGGGTTTGGTGCACTGTGGATTGGGTGGCAGTCGAAGGCAGGGGCCTCGACGACCTGATCCCCGGACACAGCAGCTGGCTGTTGGGACATGGAATGTCACTTCGCTGGGGGGGAAAGAGCCTGAGCTTGTGCGGGAGGTTGAGAGGTACTGTCTAGAGATAGTCGGGCTCACCTCCACACACAGCTTGGGCTCTGGAACCCAGCTCCTCGAGAGGGGCTGGACTTTCCACTTCTCTGGAGTCGCCCGTGGTGAGAGGCAGCGGGCTGGTGTGGGCTTGCTTATAGCTCCCCAGCTCAGCCGCCATGTGTTGGAGTTTACCCCAGTGAACGAGAGGGTCGCCTCTCTGCGCCTTCGGATTGGGGAGAGGGCTCTTGCTGTTGTTTGTGCCTACGGGCCAAATAGCAGTATAGAGTATCCGGCCTTCTTGGAGTCCCTGGGAGAGGTACTGAGGGGTGCTCAGACTGGGGACTCCATTGTGCTACTGGGGGACTTCAATGCTCACGTGGGCGACGACAGTGACACCTGGAGGGGCGTGGTTGGGAGGAACGGCCTCCCCGATCTGAACCCGAGTGGTGTTTTGTTATTGGACTTCTGTGCTAGTCACGGTTTGTCCATAATGAACACCATGTTTGAGCATAGGGGTGTCCATAAGTGCACGTGGCACCAGGACACCTTAGGTCGGAGGTCGATGATCGACTTTGTAGTCGTTTCATCTGATCTCCGGCCCTATGTCTTGGACACTCGGGTGAAGAGAGGGGCTGAGCTGTCAACTGATCACCACCTGGTGGTGAGTTGGATCCGCTGGCAGAGGAGGAAGCTGGACAGACCTGGCAGGCCCAAACGTATGGTGAGGGTCTGCTGGGAACGTCTGGCCGAGCACTCTGTTGGGGAGGTCTTTAACTCCCACCTCTGGGAGAGCTTTTCCCAGCTTCCGAGGGAGGCGGGGGACATTGAGTCTGAGTGGACCATGTTCTCTACCTCCATTGTGGACGCAGCTGTTCGGAGCTGTGGCCGCAAGGTCTCCGGTGCCTGTCGTGGCGGCAATCCCCAAACCCGGTGGTGGACACCGGAAGTAAGGGATGCCGTCAAGCTGAAGAAGGAGTCCTATCGGGCCATGTTGACCTCCGGGACTCCTGAGGCAGCCGACGGGTATCAGCAGGCCAGGCGTGCTGCAGCTCGGGCAGTTGCAGAGTCAAAAACTCGGAACTGGGAGGAGTTCGGGGAGGCAATGGAGAAGGACTATCGGTCGGCCTCGAAGAAATTCTGGCAAACCGTCCGGCGCCTCAGGAGGGGGAAGCAGTACTCTGCCAACACTGTTTACAGTGCGGGTGGGGAGCTGTTGACCTCGACTGGGGACATTGTCGGGTGGTGGAAGGAATACTTTGAGGATCTCCTCAATCCCACTGTCATGTCTTCCACTGAGGAGACTGAGGCTGATGACTCAGAGGTGGACTCGTCCATTACCCAAGCCGAAGTCACTGAGGTGGTTTGCAAGCTCCTCGGTGGCAAGGCACCGGGGGTGGATGAGATCCGCCCTGAGTATCTCAAGTCTCTGGATGTTGTGGGGCTGTCTTGGTTGACACGCCTCTGCAACATCGCGTGGCGGTCGGGGACAGTGCCTCTGGAGTGGCAGACTGGGGTGGTGGTCCCTCTTTTTAAGAAAGGGGACCGGAGAGTGTGCTCCAATCACACTTCTCAGCCTCCCAGGGAAAGTTTACTCCAGGGTACTGGAGAGGAGAATTCGACCTATAGTCGAACCTCGGATCCAGGAGGAACAATGCGGTTTTCGTCCTGGTCGCGGAACACTGGACCAGTTCTATACCCTTCATAGGGTGCTCAAGGGTTCATGGGAGTTTGCCCAACCAGTCCACATGTGCTTTGTGGATCTGGAGAAGGCATTCGACCGTGTCCCCCATGGTATTCTGTGGGGGGTGCTTCGGGAGTATGGGGTTCGGGGCTCTTTGCTAAGGGCTGTCCGGTCCCTGTACGAACGGAGCAGGAGTCTGGTTCGCATTGCCGGCAGTAAGTCAGACCTGTTCCCAGTGCATGTTGGACTCCGGCAGGGCTGCCCTTTGTCACCGGTTCTGTTCATAATTTTTATGGACAGAATTTGTAGGCGCAGCCAGGGGCCGGAAGGAATCCTGTTTGGGAACCACAGGATTTCATCTCTGCTTTTTGCGGATGATGTTGTCCTGTTGGCTTCTTCAAACCAGGACCTTCAGCATGCACTGGGGCGGTTTGCAGTCGAGTGTGAAGCGGCTGGGATGAGAATCAGCACCTCCAAGTCCGAGGCCATGGTTCTCGACCGGAAAAGGGTGGCTTGCCCTCTCCAGGTTGGTGGAGAAGTCCTGCCTCAAGTGGAGGAGTTTAAGTATCTCGGGATCTTGTTCACAAGTGAGGGAAGGATGGAGCGTGAGATCGACAGGCGGATCGGTGCAGCCTCCGCAGTGATGCGGTCGCTTTACCGGTCTGTTGTGGTGAAGAAGGAGCTGAGCCAAAAGGCGAAGTTCTCAATTTACCGGTCGATCTACGTTCCGACTCTCACCTATGGTCATGAGCTTTGGGTAATGACAGAAAGAACAAGATCGCGGATACAAGTGGCTGAAATGAGTTTCCTTCGCAGGGTGGCTGGGCGCTCCCTTAGAGATAGGGTGAGAAGCACAGTCACTCGGGAGGAGCTCGGAGTAGAGCCGCTGCTCCTCCACATCGAGAGGAACCAGCTGAGGTGGCTCGGGCATCTTTTTCGGATGCCTCCTGGACGCCTCCCTGGGGAGGTGTTCCAGGCATGTCCCCCCGGGAGGAGGCCCCGGGGAAAACCCAGGACACGCTGGAGGGACTATGTCTCTCAGCTGGCCTGGGAACGCGTCGGTGTTCTTCCTGAGGAGCTGGCCGAGGTGTCTGGGGAAAGGGAAGTTTGGGCTTCCATGCTTAAACTGCTGCCTCCGCGACCCGGTCCTGGATAAGCGGAAGAAGACGAGACGAGACGAGAAAAAAAAATTAAGTATTAACTTTAGGCAAACTTTAGGTGGCATTATTGTTCATGTCACTGTTGTCAAAAACTATGATTAAAACTAAACACATGGTTCATTTCAACTTGGAGAAAAACTGAATTTTCCTTAAGGGGGCTTTTCCCCCACTCTACTCTATTACCTCCATGCCACTGGCCGCCATGAACAATCAAATTCTGCAAACAAGGAAAAATTAAAAGAATCAAATATTACGTGACTTTCCTCTAACATGATAAATGTTTCTTTCTATAACTTTGCTTAAAAATCATGTTTCAGCAGTAACTTACCAGGATCTGGTTCTGGGTTTGGGCTTGGTGTTTTTTGGCCAAGACGAAAAACGTTAATAAGCTGCAATATCAATATAAAATAAGCACACATTTCATTGCTCTTTTACTATATGTAAATAGAAAATATTGTAGTATTGTCATTTTATTCTGACCTACTCATAAAATATAATGATTTAGGAAGTGAGAAATTTTACTTCCTGGTTTGGTTTAAGACCTGTTATTGTTTCTATTAGTAAGCAATTTTCTTACCCGATTCCAACTCATGAGTCTAGCCTCTGTGAATGATGCCTCAAATATGTTGTTTCTTGAGGTCTGCATAGGAATGTGCCACAGGATAAGTTGATTATTATTTTTAGACATTATTTTCACACTAAAGCTGATAAAGTAATTGTAAATCATCATAAAATTCTGCTGCAATAGAGAAAAAATAATGCTGTGCAGAACAAAAAAAAAAAGACTCAGGATTTCTGTTATAAAACCTGAACATAAGAACATCTGTCATCAACAACTGTCAGTAAGAAAACAGGACATGCTTTTAGAAAGGTCTGGAAAAGAGGACTGTCTTTGTGATGATTCTAATGGTGGAGCTGCCTTCATGCTTGACTTTTTCGTCATCTTTTTCATACCATGTTTCATGTTCAAATGTTTTTATTTGTCTTGCATTCCTATATATTTTCTTTCACTGCCTCTAACCTCTTTTATATCCTCTGACCAACTTTGCGTTATAATTTTGGAACTGATTTATCTATTTGTAAACAAATTGTGAATGATATGGGCAAATTTCTTTTTCTTGCTCAAAATGGTACTATAAAATTTAGCACTCAGATTATCTTGCCATGTTGATTTTTTTTTTGTTCTAATGATAAAAAGAGGAAGCTATTATCTGATAATAATATAAGAATAAACTTTATGTCTGACCAGATCAGAAACATAATTATTGTGTGTGTGTGTGTGTGTGTGTGTGTGTGTGTGTTATTATATATACAATAATCAGGAACATTTAGGATTGAGTTAAATCTAAATCTAATGTTAAATCTAATTTAAATAGATGATAAAGTGCTACAGAGTGATGTTTTTCACTTGTGGTTTATTCTGTTCCGGCTGTAGAGCTGAACCTGTATGTTGTTGCTTTGTGTAAGTCTGAGACACTGAAGATGCGTTGAATGTATAACTGGAACTGGGTGTGACTTGGGTATTTACTTTTATTTTCACTTTCCCAGAACTGACCCAGAGGTCAGCCAAGGCAAGGCAAGGCAAGGCAAGGCAAGGCAAGTTCATTTATATAGCACATTTCATACACAATGGCAGTTCAATGTGCTTTACAGAAGTAAAAACAAAAACAGTAAACAATAGAGAAATAAAATTACATAAAATAATTTTATTTTTATTCTAAAACAATTAATTAAAAGAATTAAAAGAATTAAAAGAAAATAATAAGAATTAAACAATAGTAAAAATAAAATAATAAAATGAAGTAGTTCAAATAGGATGAGAAGAAAAAACCCCCCAGCAGAATAGAATAAAGAATAAAATAGGATAAAGTTAAAGTAAATTTAAAACATGCAGAGAAGTAAAGATTATAAAGAATGTAAAGAAGACAATATTAATTATTTAACAGAAAGCATCTGAAAACAGCTTGGTCTTTAACCTAGATTTGAAGCTGCCGACAGCAGGAGCATTTTTAATGTCCTCTGGGAGTTGGTTCCATAGCTGTACTGCATAGTAGCTAAAAGCTGCTTCACCACACTTTGTTTTAACAACTGGTTTTAATAGTAATTTTTTCTGTTTTGATCTGGTAGATCTGATTGGGTTAGGCCGCTGCAACATATCAGAGAGGTAATTGGGCCCTGTACCATTTAGAGATTTGTATACCAGCAGCAATACTTTAAAGTCAATTCTGTAGCTTACTGGAAGCCAGTGAAGGGACCTTAGAATTGGAGTAATGTGCTCTGTTCTTTTTGTTCGTGTGAGAACCCTCGCCGCTGCATTTTGAACCAGCTGAAGTCATTTGATGGTCTTTTTTGGCAAGCCTGTGAAAAGGCCATTGCAGTAATCAACCCTACTAGAGATGAAGGCATGTATAAGTTTTTCCAGATCATTTTTTGACATAAGTCCTCTTAGTTTGGAAATGTTTTTTAGGTGATAAAATGCTGTTTTAGTGATTGCTTTCATGTGACTGTCAAAGTTTAGCTCGCTGTCAATGAAAACACCAAGATTTTTAACCATTTCTTTAGTTTTAATCCCTTTTGTGTCAAGAATAGTGGTAATCCTGAGTCTTTCATCTTTTTTCCAAATAGAATTACTTCTGTTTTATCTGTGTTCAGCTGAAGAAAATTTTGTGACATCCAGCTATTGATTTGATTGATACACTGGTAGAGACATTCAAGGGGGGCATAATCATTAGGTGATAGAGCAAAATAAATTTGGGTGTCATCTGCATAGCAGTGATACAAAATTGAATTTTTATTGATAATTTGCCCAAGTGGGAGCATATAAAGGTTGAAAAGTAATGGTCCAAGAATCGACCCCTGGGGGACACCACAGGTCAAGGACATTGACGTTGAGGAACAATTTCCCAGGGTAACAAAGAAGCTTCTATCTTTTAAGTATGATTTTAACCAATTGATAACTTCACCAGTCAATCCAACCCAGTGTTCAAGTCGATATAGCAGTATGTTGTGATCAACAGTATCAAAAGCTGCACTGAGGTCCAGTAATACCAGGACCGATGTTTTGCCTGCATCAGTATTAAGACGTATGTCATTTATAACTTTAATCAGCGCTGTTTCAGTGCTATGATTGGCACGAAATCCTGACTGAAAATTATCAAAACGGCTGTTTGATATCAAGAAGGCAGTTAATTGATTGAAGACAATTTTTTCCAGGATTTTCCCGATGAATGGTAGATTTGATATTGGCCTGTAGTTATTTAACACTGAAGGATCCAGATTATTTTTTTTTAAGAAGGGGCTTTACAACGGCTTTTTTTAGGGACACAGGAACAACGCCAGTCTCCAAGGATGTATTTATAATTTGAAGCACATCTGTAATTATAAGATGAAGAACAGACTTAAAAAAGTTGGTGGGCAGAATGTCCAATTCAGATGTTGAGGAACTGAGATTTTGTACAGTTTTTTCAAGAGTCTCATAATCAATTAAACAGAATTCTGACATTGTGTTAAAGTTATCTATCTGTGTCATTGGTGATTGCAGTTTTTCAATTTTTTGCAACTGAGATATATTATGAGAAATATTCTGCCGTATTTTATCAATTTTACCTTTGAAAAAAGATGCAAACTCATTGCATTTATTAACTGAGAGAAGTTCAGGTGCTAATTGTGGTGGGGGATTAGTTAGCTTCTCTACTGTTGAAAATAGCACACGGGCATTGTTCATATTCCTGCTGATGATGTTGGAGAAGAAAGACTGTCTTGCTTTACGAATTTCATAAATATAATTACAAAGCATCTCTTTATGGATTTGATAATGGATGTGAAGTTTAGATTTGCGCCATTTTCTTTCAGTCTTTCTACATTCTCTCTTTAGCAGTTTAACAGCCGGGTACTGCTTCCATGGTGCTTTCTGCTTATCATTGACTCTTTTTATTTTGAATGGAGCAATATCATCCATAATTTGGGTCATATTTAAATTAAAAAATTCCAGTAAATCATCTACAGAGTCTGACATTTTGGTTGAGTTCTGAGAGAGAGCTTGCTCAAAAAGAGCACGTGTTGTCTTTTATGACTCTCCTACCTATAGTCGTTGAGCTATTCTGAATGTGAGGAGACATAGAAACATCAAAGAAAACACAGAAATGATCAGATAAGGCCAGGTCAACAACAGTATTAGAAACAGTAAGACCCTTTGTGATGACGAGGTCAAGAGTATGACCATGAGAGTGGGTCGGCCCCTGTACATGTTGTACTAGGTTGAAGTTGTCAATAATTGCAAGTAGTTCTTTGGCATAAATGTTATCAGTATTATCTACATGCAAGTTAAAATCCCCAGATATAATAAGACAATCAAACTCTAAGCAAATGACTGATAACAGTTCACCAAACTCTTCAAGAAAGACTTTGGCTGAATGTCTCGGAGGCCTATAAATAGTTAATAATAATATGTTAGGAGAGCATGTAACAAGTGCACATAAGTGTTCAAAGGACATAAAATCTCCAAGTGAGGATTGTTTACATTGAAAAGAGACTTTGAATATATTTGCGATCCCTCCACCTTTCCCTTGTCGGGTAACATTCAAAAAATTAAAATTTGGGGGAGCTGCTTCAATAAGGGTGGTAGCACTATTTGCTTGATCCAGCCAGGTTTCAGTTAGAAGCAAAAAATCAAGATTGTGTTTGCAAATAAGATCATTAATTAAAAATGACTTGTTTAAAAGTGATCTAATGTTCAGAAGAGCTAGCTTTACAGAAATTCTAGAAGTAATATCTGGTTGAGCACTCTGATGCTGTTTTAAAACAGGAAGGAGATTAGATTGGTTCACCCCCAGGGTTAAATGTGCTCTATGTTTTCTGTTTCTTATCAACACAGGAATAGTGTCAACATTGGGTCCCAGCTGGTTTCCAACACTACACCCATTTGCAGGGACCCAGAGTACATCAAACAAGACTTTCTAAATGTTCCATTTGGTTTGAGGGTGAAAGGATTGGAGATGACATGTATCTTTTGGATGGTGAAAAAGATTTGTAGCCAGCTGAAAGTCCTGGACGAACACAATTTTGATGAACTGGGTACACTGCTTGTCGCGACAGATTTGGGCTGGAAAAAGAGAGTGTAGCCATTGGGAGCAATTTTTTCATGCTATTTGGGAAATCCATCCGAGGAGAAGTGGAGTCATCTGTCCTTGAATGTTGGGAGGCCTGCAAGTCAGATGTTTGTGTGTCCTTGATGACGACTTGCAAAGATGATTGTTTAGGCTTTGTAACTATGTCAGTCTGCGACATCTTATCAACTGTTTTCCTCGGTGCTGGCTGAGAAAAGATTGCCAATAATACACAATATTACCCAAGCCAATAATAATAATAATAATAATAATTATTATTATTGTTATTATTATTATTATTATTATTTATATAGTGACTTTCTCATACCCAAGGTCGCTTTACAATTATAAGGAAAGGGGGTGTTAGGTTTCTTCACCTCTGGCCCTCACCATCTTGAGATCAGTCCCCCCGTGTCACCCAGACGTCTGGGGGTGAGTCGCGAAAGAAAGACAGGAACCCCATGAGTTCACAATCTTTATTCACAAGTCCCCCCTGAGACGAGAGTATACAGGGGTTTTATGTGCGTGTTATCTGTAGATGAAGTGACATCACTGTTTGATATCTGTCTATGTGTGTGTGTGTCTGTGTGAATATGCAGCTGTGGGATGTGTGTGTGTGTGTGTGACATCATTGCAGACCTTGGCGCTGTTCAGACACATTTCTGATCAATAATATACATTTCATATCAGCGGATGTTCTTAACGACAATTTTTAAACAAAGACATGTTTAGTCTGGCAAAGAAGTGTCTTCTCCCCTGGACGAAGGTCACACAGTAACTTGGTCAAGTTACATAGGAATAGTTTAGAATCACTGTTATAGTATATGTAATAGTTTAAAATAATAAAAGATCTTAAAAAGCTCTAAAATATTAAAATCATAAAGTCTTAACAATGCTAAATTACATTCTGCATTCTAAAACTATAAAACTAACTTAAATCACTTAATGCAGCTTTAAATTTACATTAAATCTAACATTCAATCATTTCAATTTCAAATTCAACACTGGTTAAATCTAACAGGGGGAAAAAAAAGTCCACCAAATAAAGATCAGGATGTCATTCCAATGGGGTAGCAGCCACAGTCCTGCTTATAGGTTGCTCAAATGATCAGTCTTAGTTCACTCTGTGAGTGCAAAACTAAGCTGGTACTGTCGTGGAAACTCTCTCAAGAACAATCAAAGGTCAAAGAGTTTGCAGAAAGGTTTAGACTTTTATTAAATCAATAACAAAAGCCAAGTAAGTCTGCAGAGTGAACCGACTCAAAACCACAAAGTTCTAATTTTATACAGTTTCAAAATAACACAGTGTATGTCAATAATCTCATTGGTTAACATGTCACATCATACCACTTCAACATTTTCTATTGGGCAGTACCTCTCACACTTCTCATGTTTGGAATCAACCGAGCCAAATTTTCTAGTATGAATGGTCAGTTCAGGAAGAATCAAAACATATGATGAGAAGTGATGCATCGTGAACAACACAGTATTCAGATCAATTCAGGATTCAAAATGACTGGAGTCAAATCAGCTTAAAGACTGATACAGGCTGCAGGTACAAACAAGCACAACACTTGATAGGGTACAGTCGTGACCTTGGCCAGTCTGTGGAGCTTGTGCTGTAACGATACCCGATTCAGAATGATTTGATAAAATGTATTACGTTAGCGTGCAAAACACTCCGGCACATGAATCGCATGAATCAGAATAAACAATTGCTTGATTCAACATGGCCTTGGCTAGCTCATTACAACATATAATAATGCTGCAGGTGCTGGGTTAGAATAATCCACGTTTTGAATAGGCCTGTGATTTATCAGAAAACAACCTTTCAGTATAAGCAACCTCAAAATCTTTAATGTATTTTACTTGTTTACTGTAATTATGATAATTTATTTTTGCTTTTAATAGCATTAACTTCAATTACTCTTTACTGAAAATCAACATACCTGGCTTTCAATCAATATATATTCAGCATAAGACGAATCAAGGTATGTGTGTGGTTACATATGCACAAAAATATAAACAGTTTCAGTATTTTGAAAAGTAGACCTGTACTCTAGCCTTTCCTGCGCACCTCTGGCCTCGTCTTGTCAAAGTTAATTCAAATGCAAATCTGGGTGATCATTAATTTGTGTATTTTAGGGGAGTGGCTTTGTAGCTGTTACTTCTCTCAATAACCAGTGCAGAGTGCAGTGGCTTGAACTTATTATTAATTTCCCATTTTGGAGGTCTCTGTTCTTCATTTAACTTGTGTAAACAATGCTGGATGTAATCCTTTAAATGGTTAGGAAATACTGTAAACTAAATCCTGTGTATTTTTGGTTTTTGCCAAGATGTTCAGTAATGGGTATTTTTTATTTTGTATTTTAGATATGTTCACTCATTAGTCTGCATTTTTTAATAAAGGTAAATCCTGAGCAAAGAAAAATCAACATCTCATAAGCCCATGTGTTTTTTCCTCCTTAAAGCCACAGAGAGCCAATCAATCATACACAACTGTTATGTATCTGTTGCTGTCATGGTTATGTATTGCAATATACTTATCAGAACCAGAAGTGCAGGACTACCCGTCCTTTTTTTTTAACATCAAAATTAAAATGTTTACAAAAGCTTACACATGTTTTCTATCCAAAAAAGTGGCTGTTTGGATTTACAAATACATATCCACTGCTTGGATAAGTAAACAAATAAACAAATACTTATCCATTGATTGGATAGTTACTGCAGTGAGCAATAGGTTTCAGCTGCAACAAGTCTTTCAACCCGAAATGATGCAGTGAGTAGCTTCTCCTTTCCTAAACTACCATGTCAGAAGCTGTATCCAACCCATTATTAAAACCTGGAAGGATGGTGGTGAACCTTCAACTTCACAGAAGAAACCTGGTTGAAAAAAACTTCATGTGATAAGATATTGCTTCAATACTTGGTGAAGTGAAATCATAACAAATCAACAATAGAACTCACAGCTATGTTTGCTAGTGAAATTAAGAGCATTTTCACACTCACAGTGTGATGAGATCTCACAGGATTGGTGCTTAACAGTTGTGCATCCATAAGAAAACCACTTGTTAGTGAGGATAATCAGGAGAAAAGGCTTCATTTTGTTAGGGAGCATAAAAATTGGACTCTGGAGCAATGGAAATAAGTAATGTGGTCTGATGAGTCCAGACTGACCCTATTCCAGAGTGATGGACATGTCAAGGTAAGAAGAGAAGCTCATGAAGCGATGCCCCCATCATGCATACTGTCCACTGTACAAGCCTCTGGAGGCAGTGTTATTATCTGGGGTTGATTCAGTTGGTCAGGTCAAGGCTCAGCAACGGTATGGGGCAATAAAATGAAGTCAGCTGATGGTTTTTCTTCCCTGATGGAACAGCCATATTCCAGGATGATGGCAGGATTCATTGGACTCAAATAGTGAAAGAGTGGTTCAAGAAGCATGAGGAATAATTTTCAATAGGAATTAACCACCAGAGAGTCCTGATCTTAACCCCATTGAAAGTCTATGTGCTGGAGATTTTACAGAGTGGCTCAAATTTCCTGTCATCAATACAAGATCCTGGTGAAAAATTAATGGAGCTCTGGATGGAAATAAAAGTTGTGACATCATGTACATTGAGGTTGTCAAAACTGTGAATGTGTACCGTAATCAAAGCTATCCATGGCTTTCCTATGAGAGACAGTTGGGGTTGCCATGAGACCCACCTCTCCCGGATGCTGGTTTTTGATTTCCAGTTTATCCAAGCAGCTGAGGCTGAGGGAGTTGAACGTAGTTGAGCAGAGCTAGCTACGACAACCCTGTTTTAGTCAGAAGATAATGTCTTTTTAAATGTCTTTCTCTGGTTCAATGTGTGCCATTGTTGGGTGCACAAACAACTCATGAAAGCTTAAAGATTTTATGAATGGAATCTGTTTTGAGCACAGAAGATCAGGCAGCACAGAAGATCATCGGCTGCACTCTCCCCTCCCTGATGGACATTTACACCTTCTGCTGCCTTAGCAGAGCTAAGAACATTATCAAGGACAGCTCCCACCCTGGCTTTGACCTGTTACCCTCAGGGAGGCGCTACAGGTGCATCAAAACAAAAACAAATAGATTCGAAAACAGCTTCTTTCTAAAAGCCATAACCACCCTGAACTCGAATATACTCTGACTTTATAGTCTAACTCCCCAGTGCAATACTTCATAATATGCAATGCTTTATTTTACAATGTGACTCTCTTTGTGCAATAATTTATAATGTACAATACTTTATAATATGATTCTCTCTGTGCAATACTTTAAATGTCCAATACCTCACTCCATAATGTGAAACACAACACATACGCCTCAGGACTGTGCACCTTACACTCTCACCTTTTTTTTCTCTCTCTTCTTTTCTACATGCTGTTTGCACTGTTATTGGAGTTGCTTTTAATCTCATTGTACATGGGTATAGTGACAATAAAGGCATTCTATTCTATTCTATTCTATTCTATTCTATTCTATTCTATTCTATTCTATTCTAAATGGACTCGCAAGATGTGATGTCCAGCACCATACGCTGCTCATCTGTACATGCAATTCCTGTCTTTCCACTAACCACTGCATTTTGGACCCAAATCAACAACATTAATTCTATGTAATTGTTGTTTAGAAATTGTACATTATTCAAACATTACATGGCATTACAGTCATTTAGCTGATGTTTTTATTCAAAGCGACTAACAATAAGTGCATGTAGCCAAGAGAATCCAAGAGCGACCAGTGCTGAAGTACTAGTGTAAACAAACAGCCTACAAATATCATCCAATGTCTGGAATGATCAGAGTAGTTAAGAAGTTGAAGAAGCTTGGACAAATACATAGACAAAGAATTATTTAAGTATGGTATGTTTACTGTTTCCAAAGTTTGACAGTATTTACATCTGCATTAAAATGGTTAGTTTAGGCTTCTCTCCTAGCTTTTGCTTCTTGAGCTGATACAAGAGACATCACGGTACAGTAGGCTGGTAGAGTTCTATTAGACTCGAGCTAGGTGCTTATGGTTAATATGGTTATAGTTATGGTTGTGGTATTCGGCAGACCCTTTTGTCAAACGTGACTTATAATATATAAACACTACATAATTAGTAAACAAATACAATAATACAATAGCTCTACTCTGACATGGTCTACCTTCCAGATGATAGCTGCTGCATGACTGCAGGATTTCCCTAACCTTGCAATGCAGGAACAGCTGGCCATTTCTATCATGCCATTGGCTCTCATCATTACCCAAGTCAGGTGTTTGGGTTTGTTCATGCTCTGGGTAGGCTCAACCTTAGCCTTTAAGCAAACAAACTTGCCCTCTCTTTTACACATAATTTTCCCAATTTCATAACTGTGTAGATAATCGTACGCCTCCATGCTTTTGTAGCTCCTTACCATCAAAACCCTCACTAAGAATAAAATAATTGACACTCTCAATGTAGCTGATGTCGGGCCACAACTTCATGTCGTCTATCCATTCCGTGAGGGTAGACGGATGGGACATTGTGATTGTATTATCCCCAGAGCACGTCAGAAAATCGGACCCATGTAACCTTCATTTAGTCATCTTTGATCTTACCTACGGTACCTAGCAGTTAGCATTAGCTACAAATGTCAACAGAGTGGAGCAGAAGAAAGATACCAGCTTCCGCTATGACGCAACAATGAATCATGGAAAAGGTGAGAGTTCGGGAAAGTTGGGGGTAAATGTATAAAAGCTTTCCAATAAAATATTAGTGTGCAAATTTATTTTTTTTGGCCAGGTAGAATATTAACCCCATAAAATGTCAATAGTAAAGATTACTCCTACGGTGTCTCTCTTGTAAATCTGTCTTTTCTTGTTGTATACATTAAAATTGGAAAAAAGAGAAAATCATGCTCCAAGTGACCTTCATTAAAACAATATCATTGTCATAAAGTCATAAAGATATCAGTCATAAAAGATAATAGCAAAAAAAGATGATCGATGATAATTTTCCAATGTATTTCATGTATTATAATCACTAAATATTCTCAATGAAAATGTAATCACTGCAAGTGAAATGATTAAGCTTGTTTTAATAGTCTCTAAGTAAACCTCTGTGAATTCCTGAAACAATCCAGTTGCATGTTTGAGATTAAACAAGAAACAAGGGGAACTTATTCTTTGTAAACCTGGTCTTCAACATAGTCATTGGCAAAGCTAATGATATTAGTGACTGCCATGAGAATCAGAATATCCATGTGCAAGTCGTTGGTAACCTGCTCATGGTAGTTCCTCACAGGAAAGATGCAGTTCATCGGGACTCCCAGTTGAGCACTGCACTCTTCCATCTATGACAAAAAAAAGACATGTTATACTGGGGGAATCATGTTAATATAAAACTCTTACGTCTGTTAAAGGGTTCTATGCTGCTGAAAAACTCCAAAGAGTAGATGGGAGACCTACAGGCAGTAAATAAAGGGAGGAAAAGATGACTGTTGTTGTTGTTCTCACCTTCCATTTGATTTTTTTGCTGGTGTAGATCTTCTCCAGGTTCTTGTTAACAAGGGGACATGCTTTGTCAACCAGTGACATGATGACAACTTGAGGAATCCCTGTTAAATCACCAGAAACAAACAATTCATTACTATCTAGCTTTCATTTATATGACCCTACTCATGCAAAAACTTGACTCATGGTACAAATAGTTTTATAGATGACCAGATTTCTGTCCATAATTACAGTATATGTTCAAAAGTACGTGGACACCTGATCATCACACCCGTTCCTGTTTGTTGAACATCCCTTTCCAGATTTTGGGGTGGGTCTGTGGGGATGTGTGTTCATTCAGTTACAAGAGCATTAGTGAGATCAGACACTGATGGTGTTTAGATTAGATTAGATTAAATATAACTTTATTGATTAAGGAGGTCTGGGGTGCAGTCGGATGTTCCAGTTCATCCCAAATGTGTTCAGTGGGGTTGAGTTCAGTCAGGGCTCTGTGCAGGACACTCGAGCTCTTCACTCCAACCTTCACACACCATGTCTTCATGGAGCTCGTTTTGTGCACAGGGACATTGTCATGTTGGAACAAGTTTGGACTCTTAGTTCCAATGAAGGTAAACTGTAATGCTACAGTGTACAGAGACACTCTATACAACTGTGTGTTTCAGACTTTGTGGGAACAGTTTGGGGAAGAACCACATATGGGTGTGATGGTCAGGGGCACATACTTTCGGCAATATCGTGTATGTAAAAACTCACCTAAGTCCCTTGCCTTTTCCCGAACAGCTCTCATTTTCTGAAAAACATTGTCACTGGTGAGGGAGATTCTGTCCGCCGGTAGAACTCACCAGACAGTGCACTCTGTCTTTCAGGCTGGGCTTTTGATCACATTCCTCAGTTGATTTTACAGGGTTAAACTGAAAGAACAAAGTTCTTTATGTTTAGAGGTGAAAAGAACCACCTCAAATGCTTTTTAGATGTACATCAGACTGAATGAACTTCAGAAAGAAAGTACTAATATTAACTCGTGAATTATTCACTAACAACAGTGAATACTGGTAATTAGTTATGAGAAATATTAATCTATCATTATGCTAAAATTTGTTCGTCTGAATTTTTCACATCTTATGTTGTCATTGCCATAACCAAACTTATTCTGGAGAATACAAAATTCTCATAATAAGTCATGAACTTACAGTGTAACCACTTTTCACATGGCCCTTTAATATTTTGATTATATCTTCAGTCTGCACTCCTTCTGACTCCCCTGGCTCCAGACCCATGATGTCAGAAAGGGTGAATGGATAGAAAGTTCCAGGCCTATCTTCCTGAGAGTCCTCAGGAAGAACAATCTAGACCAGAAGCTGCTGTTGGCCTTCTACCGTTCCTCCACTGAAAGCCTGCTGACGTACTGCTTGTCCACCTGGTACGGGAGCTGCACTGCTGCAGACAGAGGGAGGCTTCAGAGGACAGTCGCAGCAGTGCAGAGGATTGTCGGCTGCCCTCTCCCCTCCCTGAAGGACATATACACCACCCGGTGCATCAGCAGAGCTCGGAGTATCATTAAGGACAATTCACATCCTGCCTTAGCTGTTTGAGCTGCTTCCTTCTGGGAGGCACTACAGATGTATTAAAACAAGGACTACTAGAATGAAAAACAGCTTCTTCCCAAGAGCCATCACCATATTGAACTCTGAGAGGAAACAAATATAATGTCGACATTATGCAAAACATCTGTCACTGTCCCTTTTACATTTTGTGCAATACAAATAATTTATTATTGATTCTGTACATAGCCATCCATATTCATACTTGGATATAAGACACTTTTATACGTATTTCAATTTTTGTAATGTTTGTGTTAGGATTTAAGTGGTTTTTTTGTACTTATTTTTTTGCACTGGAAAGGGAGAAGCTTCTAATCTTGTTATACAGTTGATTGTAAAATGACAATAAAGGGCATTCCATTCTATTCTATTCTATCTGCAAACATCATGTTCCATGGTGACTCTTGCCTCACTTTGTCCGTCAAGCTATCGATCACTATGGCAAACAAGAAAGGACTCAAAGCAGATCCTTGATGAAGTCCCACCTTCACCTTGAACCATTCAGTCGTTCCAACTGCACACCTCACTGCTGTTTCACTGTTCTCATACATGTCTTGCACCACTCTATACTTCTCATTCACTTCACACTTTCTCATATAATACCATAACTCATCTCTCGGCACTCTATCGTATGCCTTCTCCAGGTCTACAAACACACAATGTAGCTTTCTCTGGCCTTCCCTGTACTTCTCCATTAACATTCTTAAAGCAAATATTGCATCAGACATGCTCTTCCTTGGCATAAACCCGTACTGCTGTTCACAGATTGCTACCTCTCTTCTCAATCTCGCCTCCAATACCCTTTCCCATAACTTCATGGTGTGGCTTATCAATTTTATCCCTCTGTAATTACTGCAGCTCTGTACATCTCCCTTATTCTTGTATATTGGGACTAGCACACTCTTTCTCCATTCATTTGGCATTTTCTCATTCTCTAGGATCTTATTAAACAATCTCGTTAGGAACTCCACAGCCGTTTCACCCAAACATCTCCAAGCCTCAATCGGGATACCATCTGGTCCAACTGCTTTCCCAGTCTTCATTCTTTTCATGGCTGCCCTCACCTCATCCTTACTAACCAACTTTACTTCCTGATTTGCTGTCTCCAACGAATCTGACCTTTTCTCTCTTGGATTCTCCTCATTTAATAAATCCTCAAAAGTACTCTTTCCACCTTCTTAATACACTCTCTTTGTCAGCACATTTTCCATTTACATCTTTCATCACTCTTACCTGCCATACATCCCTCGCTTCCCTGTTTCTCTGCCTAGCTAGTCTGTACAGGTCTTTCTCTCCTTCTTTGGTCTCCAGTCTTTCGTACAACTCCTGGTATGCATCTGCTTTCGCCTTTGCTACTGCTCTTTTTGCCTTCTGTCTCATCTCTCTGTATAACCGCCTGCTTTCCTCATCTCTCTGATCGTCCCAATTCTTCTTTGCTAGCCTCTTCTCTTTTATAATTTCCTGCACTTCTTTGTTCCACCACCATGTCTCCTTGTCTTCCTTCCTGATGACCACCCTAGCACCTTCCTTGCTGCCTCTCTTACTAGTATAGCAGTAGTATCCCAATCTTCTGGCAGACTTCCATGCCCACTCAATGCTCGTCTCATTTCTGATGATCAATCTCTTTTAGTTTCCACCACTTAATCTTCAGCTCCACTATTTCACGCTTCCTCTTTTTCACTTTCAAGCTCATCCTGCACACAACCACTCAATGTTGTCTAGCTACACTCTCCCCTGCCATCACTTTACAGTCTCCAATCTCTTTCATGTTACCCCTTCTACAGAGTATGTAGTCCACCTGTGTAGATCTTCCTCCACTCTTAAACATCACCCTGTGCTGCTCTTTCTTCTCGAAGTATGTATTGACTGTTGCCAAATTCATCCCCTTTGAAAAATCAACCACTATTTGCCCTTCCACATTTCTCTCTCTTACACCATATCTGCCCATCACATCCTCATCTCCTCTGTTTCCCTCGCCAACATGTCCATTGAAATCTGCTTCTATCAGCACATGCTCCTCCCTCGGTATACTTTCTACCACTTCATCCATCTTTTCCCAGAAAGACTCTTTCTCTTCATTCTCACATCCAACCTGTGGAGCGTATGCACACACAGCATTGATTATCACTCCTTGACTCTCCAACTTCATGCCTATCACTCTATCTGACACCCTCTTCATATCAATCACACTGTTGACCAACTCTCCCCTCAAAACAATACCAACACCATTTTTCTTTCCATCGACTCCATAATAAAACAACTTGCATCCACCTCCAATGTTCTTGGCCTTGCTTCCTTTCCACCTCATCTCCTGCACACACAAAATGTCCAACTTCCTTCTTTCCATCATACCTGCTAACTCTCTCGCTCTGCCAGTCAATGTTCCCACATTCAGTGTTCCTACACTCAATTCTAAGCTCCTTCCCTTCCATCTATCACGCTCACGCCTAACACGCCTCCCCCCTCTCTTTCTCCTTCTCTGATTTGACACAACAGTAGCATACTTTCCACCGGTACCCTGTTGACCAACAGTACCGGAGGCAGTTGTTAATCTGGGCCCCGACCGATCCGGTATGGTACTTCTCTTTTCAATCTGCATGTTAGATTTGGCACGGTTTTATGCCGAATGCCCTTCTTGACGCAACCCTTTCCAATTTATCCGGGCTTGGGACCGGCACCAAGAGTATGCTTATGCACCCCCAGTGGCTGGATTAATGTTACCAAAGTAATTTGTATAATTTGTTGTGATGTGTAGTGGACAACACATTTTGATTAAGGCTACTCATTTAGGCGAGGTCATCAATTCTGTGATGGCTACAATTTAGGCTATGGGAGATAGGGAATCATTTGTATCTTCAATAATAATAATAATAATACCTTGAAATTGCTTGGATTGAAGTAAACTATTTATTGAAATTGTGTTGTGTGTTTTGTATATTTTTAAATACATTGTACATTACTAGTCGCATATACGGTAATTAATTTAATATATTTACTTTCATGGGTCTAAAACATCTATTTCAGCTCACCTACAATTTCTCATCTCATTATCTCTAGCCGCTTTATCCTTCTACAGGGTCGCAGGCAAGCTGGAGCCTATCCCAGCTGACTACGGGCGAAAGGCGGGGTACACCCTGGACAAGTCGCCAGGTCATCACAGGGCTGACACATAGACACAGACAACCATTCACACTCACATTCACACCTACGGTCAATTTAGAGTCACCAGTTAACCTAACCTGCATGTCTTTGGACTGTGGGGGAAACCGGAGCACCCAGAGGAAACCCACGCGGACACGAGGAGAACATGCAAACTCCACACAGAAAGGCCCTCGCCGGCCACGGGGCTCGAACCCGGACCTTCTTGCTGTGAGGCGACAGCGCTAACCACTACACCACCATGCCGCCCCTCACCTACAATGTAAGAGTCTATAAATCTAAACTATGTACCCATACCAGAGATTTTCACATTGTCTTTAATTAATGTTAACCTAAAGCAGTTGCAGAATCGCCCTACAGTGCACTCAGTGAGGAAAATCCCACTTTTTATGCAATGCATGATCAAAATACATGAAAACCAGACATGTCCCCCCTTTTTATTACAAAGATGAAAACATTAGATATTTTAATGATATTTTCACCGCCAAACTGAAAATGCCCCCAGTTTTCTTCTCAGAATTCTGGTCACCTTAATCTTAAGCTCAATTAGTACCAAGAACCCACTGAGCTCTATATAAAATCTGGAGAGCTCATAGCCTATTACCCGCTGTAGAGATGAGTGAAGCCATGTGGCCACCATATTACCACTCCCACAGCGTGTATTCGGCTTATGTGTTAAACTGTGGTATCCGATCAGATTTGCCCCAAGAAAAGTATCTCCTGATGTTATTTTCCTTTCATTACTTCTTCTTATTTTCTCAACTTTAGCCACATTCCTTACATATCTTTATAGCGCTCCCCTTCACTATTATTGTTTTTTTTCCTTTTCCAGTTCAGTGTCTGATCATTTTTTTGAATGGCTCTTTTTTACTAGAGAGGTGGCTACAATTATCGACAATCCATCATTAGACACCTTTCAGATTTACCAATAAAAAACAATTTTACAAAGGTGAGTTTCAGTTACAACAGTTATTAATGGTTAATTAATCAACCGGAAGACCCCCCCCCCCCCCCCCCCTTGATCTTGTTGTCTGATGACGCAGCTCGTTATCTGAGATGGAATTTTTTTTTAGCATGATCAGCTAAATCTCCTTGTCGAAACCTACTTTGTTTCTTACTCTTTCATTTGACAGTCGCCATTTTGTATCTGTACACACGTTTGAGAAGTCACGTAAGGTGTTGATAATTCTGATCACTTTTATCCACCGTTATTGATACCCTGTGGAATTAAGTCACATTTACAACTGTTTTGTATCAATCTTTGTGTAACAGTATTGAAGTAGATGAAGGACTTTAAAAAAATAAACGTGCTGTGATTTATAATAATTTTTTTCCAATTCATAACAGAATGGAATGCTTACAGAATATTTGGAATCCTATTGCAATCAATAGAATTAGACCAGAATTAAATTCCTAGCATATAAAAAAAAAATTACATGCTTGAAATATTCACATTTTTCTCTTCCATTCAGAAAATATTTTTTTTTGCAGTTTGTTGTAAATGTCTACCACATATTACAATATCAGTAGACATTTTCTATTTTGGTTCGAGGAATGACGTGCGACCTTTGACCGGGATTTCCATGTGGTTACAATATCAATTGCCTGTTGACATTTATTGGTAAACTACAAAACTAGAAATTAATGCAAACAACAACGAATGATTAACAAAATGTGATCTACGAAAATACTTAGAAAGTGGGTAGAAAGTGGAACAAAAAGATTTTCTGATGCAGGTTAAACATTATCAGTTCATTTGTTTACAAACATTATAATTACTTCCTCATTTATGTAAGCAGCGACATCAGTATATTTATATAAAATATATTTTGTACTAAATATAAGTCTGTGCAAAACAGATTTCAAATAAAAACTATGTTAACTTAATACGACATACCGATTTTTTTTTTTAATAAATAATCATCTGGGTGTTGATAATTGTGGAACGGTGTCATGTGATCTGATATGCTAAGTAATCGGGAATCAACCCATTTTTTTTTCAGTGGAAGTTTGAGTAATTATTCATGCACAATTTCCGTATTGAAAGTGTTTTCTACTTTTGCAATGGCGAAAAGGTTGTTAAGGTGTCGATAACTGTAGCTGCCACTCTAGTGGCATATACGGTAATTAATTTAATATTTACTTTCATGGGTCTAAAACATCTATTTCAGCTAACCTACAATGTAAGAGTCTATAAATCTAAACGATGTACCCATACCAGAGCTTTTCACATTGTCTTCAGTTAATGTTAACCTAAAGCAGTTGCAGAATCGGCCTACAGTGCACTCAGTGAGGAAAATCCCAGTTTTAATGCAATGCATGATCAAAATACATGAAAACCAGAAATGTCCCCCCTTTTTATTACAAAAATGAAAACATTAGATATTTTGATGATGTTTTCACCGCCGAACTGAAAATGTTCCCAATTTTCTTCTCAGAATTCTGGTCACCTTCATCTAAAGCTAAATTAGTACCAAGAACCCACTGAGCTCTATATAAATTCTGGAGAGCTCATAGCCTATTACCTGCTGTAGAGACGAGTGAAGCCATGTGGCTGCCATATTACCACTCCCATCACGAGTATTCGGCTTGTGTGGTATCCGATCAAATTTGCCCCAAGAAAAGTATCTCCTGATGTTTTTTTCTCCTTTCATTACCTCCTCTTATTTTCTCCACTTTAGCCACATTCCTTACATATCTTTATTGCGCTCCTCTTCACTATTATTGTTTTTTTCCTTTTTCCAGTTCAGTCTCTGATCATTTTTTTAATGGCTCTTTTTTACAACTATAATTATTTTTACAGATATTATTTCAGTTTTTCTCTTATACAGTGTACCTTTCTCTTTACTTATTCTTCCTTATATAATTTATTTAGTTACTTTAATTATTGTACCAACACAAAGGCTGTACAATACTTCCTTTCTATTTACGACAGTTGTTGAAACAGGATTATTTTCTCATGTTATTTGATATTTAATCAATTCACATTTTGTCAATTTGTGCAAGTGGGTGTGACGTGTAGATGATCGACATCATCAATTGTTTTTAGCCTTAGGTAAATGAAAATAACTACTGACCAAACTAGAACAATAACATCTCTCTTTTTATTTGCATCCCTCACTGCCATCTGTGGTTGGTAGAAGAGAGCAACTGGACTTGCCTGAAGATTCTTGAAAACGTTTCGCCTCTCATCCGAAAGGCTTCCTCAGTTCTGTCTGACTAATAGGGAGTATCAAGTATTTATCCTCTCATGGATCATCATAGAATCCGAATCAGAATGCTGATGGCTGCATTGTAGGTGGCTGATAAAAGATGTCATAGACACCCACCTCTGTTCACTGATGGTCGTTCCAGGTTGACAAAAATGAACGATCCTCTCTGGCTAAGATGTCTGCCAGTTTTCTGGAAGTCCTCTCATACTCCCGCACCAGTCGAAGGGATCTCATCCCAAAGTGCGTAGAAACATATTTGTGAAGAATCTCAGTCATCCAGGTACATAGTAATCTGTGGTTGGTAGAAGAGAGCAACTGGACTTGCTTGAAGATTCTTGAAAACGTTTCGCCTTCCTCAGTTCTGTCTGACTAACTATGCACTTTGGGTTGAGATCCCTTCGACGGGTGCAGGAGTATGAGAGGACTTCCAGAAAACTGGCAGACATCCTAGCCAGAGAGGATCGTTCATTTTTGTCAACCTGGAACGACCATCAGTGAACACAGGTGGGGGTCAGCCACCTACAATGCAGCCATCAGCATTCTGATTCGGATTCTATGATGATCGATGAGAGGATAAATACTTGATACTCCCTATAAGTCAGACAGAACTGAGGAAGCCTTTCGGATGGGAGGCGAAACGTTTTCAAGAATCTTCAAGCAAGTCCAGTTGCTCTCTTCTACCAACCACAGATTACTATGTACCTGGATGACTGAGATTCTTCACAGATATATCCCTCACTGCCATTTCTGCCTCAGACTCTGGTCCTTCTTTCATTTAGGTTCTTGAGGCTAATTTACTCAGTTCATACACAAGTATAAAAATGATCACACCCTAGCTACCAGTACTCACAAGTGAAATGTCCATCAACAACCTTTGACCTGCCTATTTGTATAGTTCACTGCTGCACACGCAGGCATTTTTCTTCTAATTTTTCTAATTTTCAGTTGTGTAGCTTCCAGTGGTCTAACACTCACGATGGGAGTGGTAAGATGGCGGCCAGCTGGCTTCACTCTGACAAGCCTATGAGCTCTCCAGATTTTATCTCGAGCTCAGTGCGAGAGCCACTAGAATACTTTTCGAGCATCCATGAGACTTCAGCCTGTTTTTTGTGATTTCACGCCCTCTTGCGGCTGTCTAGGTGGAACTCACTGCAGGGGACAGAAATATGGATCTGTCCATGTAGGACTTTTATTTTGAAACCCGTAGTCTAGCCGGAAGTTCATATCCGCTTGAGGTGCAACATGTTAAAGTTCCCGCCCACTTTCGAGGGTGTTTATGTCATATTCCATTCCTCATTTCCGTGATGATGATCTGCAGATCAGCGGTATGAAGAGGAGGAGGAGCAGCAGCGCTCTGATGTCTGTAGTTAGATCAGATGACCGATTATGGCTGATCTTCACCCGCAGGTAGCATCAGACACTGCACTGTAAATACCCCTCTCACCCCGGGGTAGGATTCCGGGACGGGTTTATTCTGATGCATGATATTACTGAGCTCCGGTTGATGAGTTTATTTTAGAGGAAACCGGATATCCGGTTGTGTGCAGCTGTTAATCCATGTGTATGAGGTGATAGCAGTGTAAGAATATTTCGATTGTTATTTTAGTTTCTAAATGAAAGCTTTAAGATGTAACATTATCCTGAAACAGAGCAGTGTTCCTGTTCTCTAAAGGAGTCTTTCCAGTGCTCACACTGCAGCCCTGACACTCCCCCAGTCACACCCCCTCAGCGGCCTGCTGTTCCAGAAAAACAATCAACGACAAGCACTGTTACCACCACAGAGCTGATTACTTTCCTGTAACAGCACGCTCCCAAGAGTTTTATTCCTCCGACACCACAGCAAATTAACAATGATTACAATTTCTAGATGAGGGGTTTTCAAAGTGTGGGAGAGTCAGCCCCCCCCCCCCCCCCCCCAGAGAGCAAAGAAACAACAGCGCACCCCCTCCCCCCGCCTTACTATTTTTGTTGTTGCTATACTTAATGTTCCATTCGTATTTAAAAAAAAAATGGTTGTTGTACACATTATTTTTTTTCTTTTACACATTTTAAACATCTGTGCTTTTTGAAAACATCTTTTTTTACACATTTAAAACATCTGTGGTTTTTAAAACCTCTTTTCTTTTACACATTTAAAACCTCTGTGCTTTTTAAAACCTCTTTTTTTTTTTTACACATTTTAAACATCTGTGCGTTTTTAGAACCTTTTTTTTTTTACACATTTTAAACATCTGTGCTTTTTGAAAACATCTTTTTTACACATTTAAAACATCTGTGGTTTTTAAAACCTCTTTTTTTACACATTTTAAACATCTGTGCTTTTTAAAACCTCTTTTTTTACACATTTTAAACATCTGTGCTTTTTAAAACCTCTTTTTTTACACATTTTAAACATCTGTGCTTTTTAAAACCTCTTTTTTTACACATTTTAAACATCTGCTTTTTTAAAGCCTCTTTTTTTTACACATTTTAAACATCTGTGCTTTTTAAAACCTCTTTTTTTACACATTTTAAACATCTGTGCTTTTTAAAACCTCTTTTTTTACACATTTTAAACATCTGCTTTTTAAAGCCTCTTTTTTACACATTTTAAACATCTGTGCTTTTTGAAACCTCTTTTTTTACATTTTAAACATCTGTGCTTTTTTAAAACCTCTTTTTTTTACACATTTTAAACATCTGTGCTTTTTTTTTAAAAAAAAACATCTTGTTTTACACATTTTAAACATCTCATAGCATCGTTAGCTAGCACCTCTTGGCAGACAACACACTGTGGCAGTGGAGCATCTTCAGATCCAGTCCATGAAAATCCAAACTTTAAATAATCGTGGTCATACTTCCTTCTTTTTTTGCTTGGCCCAGACTCTGTCTCCTCACTCACTGTAGCTTTAGGTACTAAAAATCGATCCATTTTGTCTCTGGTAAAGGCTAGCTGAAGTTCGCTAAATGTCCGCAATAGTAACTTATTCTGGTTTATTTTTCCTCATGTTGCGCCCCCCTGAAGAACTCTGGCGCCCCCTAGGGGAGGCGCGCCCCACACTTTGAAAAGCCCTGTTCTAGATGATTAAAAAATAACAATACCAACAGATTGTACTTTTTATTCATTTATAGTTACATGTAACATTGTGAAAATGTTAGTTCCTGATTTAGTCAATTTGTGTTTGTTATTCCAATTGTAGCATTCAGGTAAAAGCTGATGAATTAAAACATGTAAAAGAAGTCTTTTCTGTGATATAAAGATCTGGCCTTGTGTAAAGATCTCACCTTGTGACCATGAAGATGAACAGTTTTCTTTTTTTTGCCTTTTTATCATGGTGTTTTAACAGAACTTTCCATGTTATTTTATTTCTACTTACAGAATGACAGAAGGTCTGTCATTAATGTACTGACTGTAGAATAACATAATGAGAAAACATTGTGCCTTCTTTTCCAGAGGATTTAATTTTATCCCTGGTCAGGGCCGAAACATAATCGTGGTATCCTTATATATTTCATACGTCGGAACATTTAGGACCGAGGAATGTTACATGTAGGCCTGTCTAATGTAAAAGGCAGCAGCAGCCCTACATTCCAGTCATATTTAGTGTCAGGTTTCATGAATGCTTCTTTATTATAACAACAAAAATAGTCCATAGTATCTCATCTCATTACCTCTAGCCGCTTTATCCTGTTCTACAGGGTCGCAGGCAAGCTGGAGCCTATCCCAGCTGACTACGTGCGAAAGGTGGGGTACACCCTGGACAAGTCGCCAGGTCATCACAAGGCTGACACATAGACAGACAACCATTCACACTCACATTCACACCTACGGTCAATTTAGAGTCACCAGTTAACCTAACCTGCATGTCTTTGGACTGTGGGGGAAACCGGAGCACCTGGAGGAAACCCACGCGGACACTGGGAGAACATGCAAACTCCGCACAGATAGGCCCTCACCGGCCACGGGGCTCGAACCCGGACCTTCTTGCTGTGAGGCGACAGGGCTAACCACTACACCACCGTGCCGCCCTGGTCCATAGTATATTTTAAGATTTTAACAAAGCTATGTTAATATGTTCAAAAGCTTTTATTTTTCTTGCATTCTCTATATTTTCTTTGTGTATGATTTTTCTTGAACTGCCTGCAACCTCTTATATATCCTCTGAGGAGTTTTTTGTTATCTTGTTGGAATTAATTAATCTATTTGTAAACAAATTGTAAACAATATGGACAGATTTCTTTTCCATGTTTACCATACTACTGTAAAATTTATCTTTCAGATTATCTTGCTATGTTTTTTTTTGTTCTAATGAAAAAATGTTGTGATTATTATGTAATAATAATATAATGAGAAACTTTTATGTCTGACCAGATCAGAAACATAATCATGGTATTATTATATATTTAATAAGTAGGAACATTTTGGATTGAGAAATGTTAAATCTAATTTAAATGGATGTTCAGTGCAACAGAGTGAAATCTTTCACTTACAGTTTATTCTGTTCCGGTTGTAGAGCTGAACCTGTATACTGCTGCTCCAGTTCTGTAAGTCTGAAACACTGAAGAAGTGTTGGATATAAAATTGGAACTGGGTATGACTTGGGTATTTACTTTTACTTTCCCAGAACTGCAATAATTCCAAGATTCATGATCCAAAATATCTGCTGCTATGTAAAATTTTAATCAGCAGTTTCACTCAATATGTCAGGATGATAAGTTTATATCTGAATGTGATTACTATGTTGCTCCCTTGGTAAAGAATAACGTGAGATGTGTATGTGAGAAATATCACTGAAAAGTGTGAGTAAAGCTTACTGTATATCATAAATATCATAAAAGCACTGAATTTTCTTATAGAAACTTAATTTATTTCTTCATTTTGTAAAACATGTTCAGGCTGAGAGAAGTGAAGGGAAAATAGTTGCTTTTATGAAGCCTTTAAAGTGCTGATGACACGTTTTTGACATCTTTGGCGATGTTTTATAACATAAAAAGTAATTCCCGATGACCCATATATTAATTCACGAAGGCGCCTATTTTACAAGTTATGATGATAAACGCAGCTATTTGGGCAAATTTGACGGGGCTGCAGCACCCAGGAGACGAAAGAGGAGGAGGAGCTATATGACGTCAACGAAAGAACCTTCCTCCTAACTTACCAGTTTGTTGTTGATGCGAGAGGTGTTCAGTTTATCATTATTAGTATTTTTATTAGACATTATTAGACATTATATATATATATATATATATATATATATATATATATATATATATATATATATATATATATTAGTTATTATGCCTTCGCGTTGTGTTGCCGGCTTTTGCTCCAAAACCCACAAGGATGGGGTAAGTTTATTCAAGTTTCCCAGAAATCCCGAGCTGCATGCGAAGTGGGTGAAGCAAGTCAGGCGCACTCGTGACAAGTGGGAGCCCTCACCAACATCCGTCCTGTGCTCTGAACACTTCGATTTGGATTGTTTTGACACCCTTCCCAGCTTAAAAGAATCTCTTGGGTGTGCAGTTCAGCACAAACGTGTGTTACTACCATCAGCAGTGCCTACACCGTGTTGCCAGATTGGGAGGTTTCCCGCCCAGTTGGGCGGTTTCAGGTGCATTTTGGTGGGTTTTGAACATATTTTGGGCTGGAAAACGTCAGCAGTATCTGTTGCAAGATACTGCTGAAGTTTTCCAGCCCAAAATATGTTCAAAACCCACCAAAATGCACTTGAAACCGCCCAACTGGGCGGGAAACCTCCCAATCTGGCAACACTGCCAGTATTCCGGAGGGGGTCTACTAGTAGCTATGCCGGATCCAAAGACAGTCCTCCTGTCAGAACATGTGTTGTGAAGCGACATTAGATAAAGGTACGTAGAGCTATAGATTCTACATGATAATCATAAATGTAATCATAAAGTCGGCGTGATATCAGTCATGTATTTGCTTGTGAAAGCTTGCGGCTTTCATGTAACTGCTGCCTAGCAACGAGAGACAAAGGGTAAAGAGGGTAGACTATCATAGATTCTATTCGGAAGAGATCAACACAATTCTAGACTCCCAGAAGAGGAAGAGCTAGCACTAGAGAGTTCACCGGTGTTTTCATGCGCCATTTCCATTGAGTAGAACAGCCAGTGAACCGCAGCGTGTTCTTTCGCTGACGTCACAGCATGGCCGCGAGCCACGGACCCAGTTTTCTTGCGCTGTGCAATTAAAAGTTGGATATTCATGTAACAACAGCTTCTTTTCACGTAATTATAACAGAAATCTAACATGTTTACCATGTTGTATAGTTAATTTAAGAAATTGCATAGAGTCATGTTCGTGTCATCAGCCCTTTAAGCTGGACTTGTGTCACTCACAAATCATGGTATTGCCCCTGCCAGGTAAGTATGTCGCTTACAGTATGTGTGACTGAGTACAGGTGTGTGTGTGTGTGTTCAGAAATCTCTTGAACTTGAACGTGATGGCTGATGGTATTCATAATTCATTGAGGCCATGTTAGTGTGCTGTGATGGGTTCTGTGACAGAGTTCAGGATGGACTCCAGTGCTGGTGTGACACTTGGTCTGACTTCTTCTCCCCAATTACCATGCCCATGAGTCATCATTTGGGGGAAAAGTGATATGTGGTTTTTTCTTCTAAACAAACAAAAGGTTTCAAACCAATAATATTATCCTGGTGTGAATGTGTCAGAAATTCAACCATTCCTTTTTTTCTTTTTTTGTCAAACCAGTTTTAAGTCCGCATCATCCCTCATTTTAACACACAAATGTTGCTCCAGTATGGACCATTTTAGTATTAGAAATTTTTCTTAAAATGCTATGATGTTATTCTCCAAATCTTGTGTTTTTATGGTGATCCTAAAGTTAAATTAGTACCAAGAAACACTAGTCTAGCTTTCTAGCAGCCACGAGACCTCACCTTTTTTGTTGTTGTTGTTGATTTCACACATGTTAAAGAGCTGCTTATAGGTTGCTCAAATGCTCAGTCTTAGTTCACTCTGTGAGTGCAAAACTAAGCTGGTACTGTCGTGGAAACTCTCTCAAGAACAATCAAAGGTCAAAGAGTTTGCAGAAAAGTTTAGACTTTTATTAAATCAATAACAAAAGCCAAGTCAGTCTGCAGAGTGAACCGACTCAAAACCACAAAGTTCTCATTTTATACAGTTTCAAAATAACACAGTGTATGTCAATAATCTCATTGGTTAACATGTCACATCATACCACTTCAACATTTTCTATTGGGCAGTACCTCTCACACTTCTCATGTTTGGAATCAACCGAGCCAAATTTTCTAGTATGAATGGTCAGTTCAGGAAGAATCAAAACATATGATGAGAAGTGATGCATCGTGAACAACACAGTATTCAGATCAATTCAGGATTCAAAATGACTGGAGTCAAATCAGCTTAAAGACTGATACAGGCTGCAGGTACAAACAAGCACAACACTTGATAGGGTACAATCGTGACCTTGGCCAGTTTGTGGAGCTTGTGCTATAACAATACCCGATTCAGAATGATTTGATAAAATGTATTACATTAGCGTGCAAAACACTCCGGCACATGAATCGCATGAATCAGAATAAACAATTGCTTGATTCAACATGGCTTTGGCTAGCTCATTACAACATATAATAATGCTGCAGGTGCTGGGTTAGAATAATAAATTTTTTGAATAGGCCTGTGATTTATCAGAAAACAACCTTTCAGTATAAGCAACCTCAATATCTTTAATGTATTTTACTTGTTTACTGTAATTATGATAATTTATTTTTGCTTTTAATAGCATTAACTTCAATTACTCTTTACTGAAAATCAACATACCTGGCTTTCAGTCAATATATATTCAGCATAAGATGAATCAAGGTATGTGTGGTTACATATGCACAAAAATATAAACAGTTTCAGTATTTTGGCACCTCTGGCCTCGTCTTGTCAACGTAAATTCAAATGCAAATCTGGGTGATCATTAATTTGTGTATTTTAGGGGAGTGGCTTTGTAGTTGTTACTTCTCTCAATAACCAGTGCAGAGTGCAGTGGCTTGAACTTATTATTTATTTCCCATTTTGGAGGTCTCTGTTCTTCATTTAACTCGTGTAAACAATGCTGGATGTAATCCTTTAAATGGTTAGGAAATACTGTAAACTCAATCCTGTGTATTTTTGGTTTTTGCCAAGATGTTCAGTAATGGTTATTTTTTATTCTGTATTTTAGATATGTTCACTCATTAGTCTGCATTTTTTAATAAAGGTAAATCCTGAGCAAAGAAAAATCAACATCTCATAAGCCCATGTGTTTTTTCCTCCTTAAAGCTACAGAGGGCCAATCAATCATACACAACTGTTATGTATTTGTTGCTGTCATGCTTATATATTGCAATATACTTATCAGAGCCAGAAGTGCAGGACTCCCCGTCCTTTTTTTTAACATCAAAATTAAAATGTTTACAAAAGCTTACACATGTTTTCTATCCAAAAAAGTGGCTGTTTGGATTTACAAATACTTATCCACTGCTTGGATAAGTAAACAAATAAACAAATACTTAGCCATTGATTGGATAGTTACTGCAGTGAGCAATAGGTTTCAGCTGCAACAAGTCTTTCAACCCGAAATGATGCAGTGAGTAGCTTCTCCTTTCCTAAACTACCGTGTCAGAAGCTGTATCCAACCCATTATTAAAACCTGGAAGGATATTGGTAAACCTTCAACTTCACAGAAGAAACCTGGTTGAAAAAAACTTCACTGTATGTGATAAGATATTGCTTAAATACTTAATCTCATCTCATTATCTCTAGCCGCTTTATCCTGTTCCACAGGGTCACAGGCAAGTTGGAGCCTATCCCAGCTAACTACAGGCGAAAGGCGGGGTACACCCTGGACAAGTCGCCAGGTCATCACAGGGCTGACACATAGGCACAGACAACCATTCACACTCACATTCACACCTACAGTCAATTTAGAGTCACCAGTTAACCTAACCTGCATGTCTTTGGACTGTGGGGGAAACCGGAGCACCCGGAGGAAACCCACGCAGACACAGGGAGAGTGTGCAAACTCCGCACAGAAAGGCCCTCGCTGGCCACAGGGCTCAAACCCAGACCTTCTTGCTGTGAGGCGACAGCACTAACCACTGCAACACTGTGCCGCCCCTGGTTAAATACTTGGTGAAGTGAAATCATATCAAATCAACAGTAGAACTCAGCTATGTTTGATAGTGAAATTAAGAGCATTTTCACACTCACAGTGTGACGAGATCTCACAGGATTGGTACTTAGCAGTTGTGCATCCATAAGAAAACCACTTGTTAGTGAGGATAATCAGGAGAAAAGGCTTCACTTTGTTAGGGAGCATAAAAATTGGACTCTGGAGCAATGGAAATAAGTCATGTGGTCTGATGAGTCCAGACTGACCCTATTCCAGAGTGATGGGCATGTCAAGGTAAGAAGAGAAGCTCATGAAGCGATGCCCCCATCATGCATACTGTCCACTTTACAAGCCTCTGGAGGCAGTGTTGTCTGGGGTTGATTCAGTTGGTCAGGTCAAGGCTCAGCAACGGTATGGGGCAATAAAATGAAGTCAGCTGATGACCTGTATGTACTGAATTACCAGGTTCACATCAGTAGGGTTTTTCTTCCCTGATGGAATAGCCATTTTCCAGGACGATGGCAGGATTCATTGGACTCAAATAGTGAAAGAGTGGTTCAAGAAGTATGAGGAATAATTTTCAGTATGAATTAACCACCAGAGAGTCCTGATCTTAACCCCATTGAAAGTCTATGTGCTGGAGATTTTACAGAGTGGCTCAACTTTCCTGTCATCAATACAAGATCCTGGTGAAAAATTAATGCAACTCTGGATGGAAATAAAAGTTGTGACATCGTATAAGGTTGTCAAAACTGTGAATGTGTGCTGTAATCAAAGCTATCCATGGCTTTCCTACGAGAGACAGTTGGGGTTGCCATGAGACCCACCTCTCCCGGATGCTGGTTTTTGATTTCCGCAGAACACGTCAGAAAATTGGACCCGTGTAACCTTCATTTAGTCATCTTTGATCTTACCTACGGTACCTAGCAGTTACGGTAGCATTAGCTACAAACGTCAACAGAGTGGAGCAGAAGAAAGATACCAGCTTCCGCTATGATGCAACAATGAATCATGGAAAAGGTGAGAGTTCGGGAAAGTTGAGGGTAAATGTATAAAAGCTTTCCAATAAAATATTAGTGTGCAAATTTATTTATTTTTTGGCCAGGAATATTAACCCCATAAAATGTCAATAGTAAAGATTACTCCTACAGTGTCTCTCTTGTAGGTCTGTCTTTTATTTATACTCTTGTTCTATACATTAAAATTGGAAAAAAGAGAAAATCATGCTCCAAGTGACCTTCATTAAAACAATATCATTGTCATAAAGTCATAAAGATATCAGTCATAAAAGATAATAGCAAATAAAGATGAGATGTGATAATTTTCCAATGTATTTCATGTATCATAATCACTAAATATTCTCAATGAATATTCACTGCATCACCACAAGTGAAATGATTAAGCTTGTTTTAATAGTCTCTAAGTAAACCTCTGTGAATTCCTGAAACAATCCAGTTGCATGTTTGAGATTAAACAAGAAACAAGGGGAACTTATTCATTGTAAACTTGGTCTTCAACATAGTCATTGGCAAATCTAATGATATTAGTGATTGCCATGAGAATCAGAATATCCATGTACAAGTCGCTGGTAACCTGCTCATGGTAGTTCCTCACAGGAAAGATGCAGTTCATCAGGACTCCCAGTTTAACACTGCACTCTTTCATCTATGACAAAAAAAGACGTTATATTGGGGGGAATAATGTTAATATAAAACTCTTACATGTCTGTTAAAGGGTTCTATGCTGCTGAAAAACTCCAAAGAGTAGATGGGAGACCTACTGTACAGGCAGTAAATAAAGTGAAGAAAAGATGGCTGTTGTTGTTCTCACCTTCTCTTTGATTTTTTTTTGCTGGTGTAGATCTTATCCAGATTCTTGTTCACAAGGGGACATGCTTTGTCAACCAGTGGCATGATGACAACTTGAGGAATCCCTGTTAAATCACCAGAAACATAAACAATTCATTACTATCTAGCTTTCATTTATATGACCCTACTCATGCAAAAACATGACTCATGGTACAAATAGTTTTATAGATGACCAGATTTCTGTCCATAATTACAGTATATGTCCAAAAGTACGTGGACACCTGATCATCACACCCGTTCCTGTTTGTTGAACATCCCTTTCCAGATTTCCACTAGATTTTCGTGTGGATCTGTGTTCATTCAGTTACAAGAACATTAGTGAGATCAGACACTGACGGTGTTTAGATTAGATTAGATTAAATAGAACTTTATTGATTAAGGAGGTCTGGGGTGCAGTCGGATGTTCCAGTTCATCCCAAATGTGTTCAGTGGGGTTGAGTTCAGTCAGGACTCTGTGCAGGACACTCAAGCTCTTCACTCCAACCTTAACACACCATGTCTTCATGGAGCTTGTTTTGTGCACAGGGACATCGTCATGTTGGAACAGGTTTGGACTCTTAGTTCCAATGAAGGTAAACTGTAATGCTACAGTGTACAGAGACACTCTATACAACTGTTTGTTTCAGACTTTGTGGGAACAGTTTGGGGAAGAACCACATATGAGTGTGATGGTCAGGGGGCACATACTTTCGGCAATATCGTGTATGTAAAAACTCACCTAAGTCCCTTGCATTTTTCCGAAAACTCTCATTTTCTGAAAAACATTGTCACTGGTGAGGGAGATTCTGTCAGCTGATAGAACACTCACCAGACCAGACAGTGCACTTTGTCTTTCAGGCTGGGCTTTTGATCACATTCCTCAGTTGATTTTACAGGGTTCAACTGAAAGAGCAAAGTTCTTTATGTTTAGAGGTGAAAAGAACCACCTCAAATGCTTTTTAGATGTACATGAGACTGAATGAATTTCAGAAACAAAGTACTAATATTAACTCGTGAATTATTCACTAACAACAGTGAATACTGGTAATTAGTCACTGTAAAAAATGTCCGTAGAATTAACAGTGAATTTATGTAAAATCATGACATAAAAAAACTGTAAATACAAAAGCAATGAAGCAGTGTGTAATTTACATCAATATACTGTAAAACTCCTCACCAAATACCACTGTTAATTTAACAGTAAGAATATGTTGAATTGATCATATTTTTTTGTAGAATTTACAAATTGTTGTAGTTTAAACAAACTGTAATACTAAAACAGAATGTGATAGTTAAAATTACATAATTGCCCCGTTAAAAAAATACAAAAACAGCCACTGTCGTGGCTCAGTCGACTAAGGCGCCATACCATGAATCTGGGGACCCGGGTTCGATTCTGACCCAAGGTCATTTCCCAGTCTCTCTCCAGCTAATTTCCTGTCTCTACACTGTCCTATCCAATAAAGGTGAAAAAAGCCCCCCCCCCCAAAAAAAAATATCTGTCTAGTAGAACATTGAAACCACACTGTAAAAAAAATCCCGTTGTTTTTACGGAAAAAAACTGGCAGCTGGTATCACCAGAAAAAATCCGTAAAATATACAGCAAAACGGTAATTGCTTTTACGGTACAGCTTGTACATTTTACAGTTAAATCCAGCATATAAAACACTGGACTTCTGTTATATTTGCTACTTTAAACTGTAAAATGTACATGCTGTGCTGTAAAAGCAATTACCGTTTTGCTGTATATTTTACGGATTTTTTCTGGTGACTCCAGCTGCCAATTTTTTTCCGTAAAAACAACGGGATTTTTTTTACAGTGTATGAGAAATATTAATCTAGGGGGCGGCACGGTGGTGTAGTGGTTAGCGCTGTCGCCTCACAGCAAGAAGGTTCTGGGTTCGAGCCCCGGGGCCAGCGAGGGCCTTTCTGTGTGGAGTTTGCATGTTCTCCCCGTGTCCGCGTGGGTTTCCTCCGGGTGCTCCGGTTTCCCCCACAGTCCAAAGACATGCAGGTTAGGTTAACTGGTGACTCTAAATTGACCGTAGGTGTGAATGTGAGTGTGAATGGTTGTCTGTGTCTATGTGTCAGCCCTGTGATGACCTGGCGACTTGTCCAGGGTGTACCCCGCCTTTCGCCCATAGTCAGCTGGGATGGCTCCAGCTTGCCTGCGACCCTGTAGAAGGATAAAGTGGCTAGAGATGATGAGATGAGAAATATTAATCTATCATAATGTTAAAATTTGTTCGTCTGAATTTTTCACATCTTATGTTGTCATTGCCATAACCAAACTTATTCTGGAGAATACAAAATTCTCATAATAAGTCATGAACTTACAGTGTAACCACTTTTCACATGGCCCTTTAATATTTTCTTTATATTTTTTGTTTGCGTTCCTTCTGAATCCCCTGGTTCCAGACCCTTGCTGTCAGAAAGGGTGAATGGATAGAAAGTTCCAGGCCTTTCTTTCTTCAGCCTGTGAATTTTAAACTGGACACAAAATACAGGAGTGTCTTATTTCAAGATTCTGTTAAGATTTTCTAAAACACAGTTAAACCTTAAAAAAGAAATGTATACAACTCGATCCAACTGTAAATTAGATACAAGATCAAATGAGACCAAAACATGTTAAACATTCACTGAAGTTCAGGGAAACAATGTCCAGGCTTCAGTCTATTACAGTAAATATTCTGTTGTTTGGTTACCTCCTGAGTGAAGCTGTGACTTTGACCAGCTGATGAATCTGCCAGTGCACCGGTGGTGTTGTATCCTTGGAGGATGGTGTTGACGGAGTTGATAAAACTCGATTTTCCTGTTCCGATTGGGCCATGAAGCAGAATCTTAATCTCGCTGACTTCTGCAGTACCTGGCTGGAAATCCTTCAGGGATTTCAAAATCTCATTCTTGTTATCTTCACTATTTAAGAAGTAAACCAATACATTAACATATTTTCTTCCAGTTACCTTGTTCTACTAATTACAGCTTGAAGCACACAATGATCTTGTCTTTGTGTCTATTTGCAGTCATTGGTAGTAGAGTGGGGTAATACGCCCCCGTGGGGTAATACGCCCCCGGCCTGTTTTACCCAAAATAACCACCAGATGGCGCAAAGTTACATTTCTATTGTTGCTATGGACTGGCTTGACAACGGGGATATACAAATATCCACTGTGGATCGCATATCAGCAACGCAGCGGAGAGAAATCAAATTTCATGGTAAGTGATATAATTTTCAGATATCAGTAAAACTGTATTTAGATAGCTGCTATTTCGTCAGTTATCACAGCTGTGTATGTGGTATAAGTAGACAAGTCAGCACGTTAAAAAATACATTAGGTATAAAAAGTTGAATCACATTTTGAAAGTAAGACCCTTTTTTGTAAAAGTGTAGTCTGTGGGGTAAAATGCCCCCTTAATGGTGGGGTAAATGGCCCCCAGGGGGCATCGTTTCCTTTTATCATAATTACTGTATTTCATACATTTCTGAATAGCAGATACATAGTTTTTAATAACATCTCGCTTACCTGGTTGAGTAAAGCAAGTAATTTGAACTTAATATTAAAAATATTACCTCAGATTAGCCTAGATAGCTATGTAGCTAGCTAGAACAGTAGCCTTAGATTAGTCACATCATGTTTGGCTAATTGATGCTCATCAGATTCAGATTCTTATAGTTACATATAACATGGTGATATGATTGTGTGTGTGTGCTGTTGATTTTTTTTTTATTGGTGACAGGTCTATGTTTTCTAATGAATAATGAAGCCTATTCTATTCTATTCTATTCTAATCTAAATAAACCTCTTCTCTTTTTGTCTTATCTTTTTTTTGTTTGATATAGATGAGAACTTACAAGAGAGTCAGCAAACGCTGTTCATACAGTGAACAGAGCCTCAAAGAGGCACTTAAATTAATTAAAAATGGGATGCCATTGAAGGCAGCATCACAGCTTTTTGGGGTGTCCCCCAAGACCCTGAGGTGACACAGGGATAACAAAGTCGCAAGACCCGGATCTGCCTCCCTGGGAAGAAAAGCTGTGTTCAGTGTTGAGTTTGAACACCAACTCACACAACACATAGTACAGGAAATGGAGAGAGCATTGTTTGGTTTAACGACTAAAGATGTCAGGAGGCTTGCATTTGACCTAGCTGAACGACTGCAAATTAACCACCCCTTTAATCCACACACTAAGATGGCTGGAAAAGACTGGTTGCAGGGGTTCATGAGGCGTCAGGGCACACTTTCAGTCCGTACCCCTCATGCCACCAGCATCTCCCGTATGGTGGGATTTAGTAGGCCGAATGTCAATCAGTTTTTTGACATTCTAGAAAATGAGATCAGGAAGGTGCCACATTTTGAACCGTCTCGTCTGTGGAACATGGACAAGACTGGAATCCAGAATGTCCAAAAGCCAAGTAACATTGTGGCGACCAAGGGGAAGAGGCAGGTGGGCAGAATCACCAGTGCAGAGAGGGGGTTCACAGTGACCTCAGTTTGCGCCATGAGTGCTGCCGGGCAGTACATCCCCCCAATGTTTGTCTTTCCCAGGAAGAGGATGAACGAGCGTCTCCTGAATGGTGCCCCAGCTGGCTCAATTGGAGTGGTGTCCGACTCCGGCTGGATCGACAGCAGCCTTCTTGTACGCTGGTTGCACCACTTCTGTGATGTTGTGGGGTGTTCACAGGAGAGGCCACATGTCCTGGTGTTAGATGGTCATCATTCTCACAAGACACTGGAGGCTGTACAGGTGGCAAGAGAGCATGGGGTGGTAATGATAACCATACCACCCCACTGCAGTCACAAAATGCAGCCTCTGGATCGCACATTTTTTAAATCTTTAAAATGTGCATACAACAGTGCAGCTGACAGCCGGCTGACCTGCCATCCAGGTCAGCGCATTGACGCATACGCAATGTGTGGGCTTTTCAATCAGGCGTATGGAAATGCTGCCTCTGTGGGGAAAGCACAGAATGGCTTCAGGGCTTGTGGCATTTGGCCTATCAACAGGCTCGTCTTTAAGGAGGAGGACTTTGAGGCTGCACAGGCTCCTGTGGCGGGGGACAGGACAGTGGAGGAGGACAGCGAGGAGGAGCTCTCTGGCCCCAGTCGACCTCTCACCACACCACCATCCCCACCACACCATGCTGAACCTGGTAAGAAAAATAACTTACAGGTGTACTTTCTGCAATTAGTCTACTGTATTTCTGTATTTCAAATTATAGTCTACGTTGTTGCTTTTTATGTTGCTTTTTAAAGGACCCCAACAACTTTGGGCAATAATAGACACAATTTCTCCTCGGCCAGTTCCATCCAAGAGGGCCCAGAAGAGGACAGCTGAGTCAGCAACTGTCCTTACCTCGTCCCCATTCAAGCGGATGTTGGAGGCGAAGGCATCTAGAGGCAAAAGGGGCAAAGGAGGGCAAATTAAAAAGAATAATGAAAAAGCAGAAGCTAGATCAAATGATGATGTCGAATGTTTATATTGTGGGGAGCTTTTTTCAAGAAGTGTGGGGGAATGGATCCGGTGTAAGGGCTGCCAGAAGTGGGCTCATGTGGAGTGTTCCAATGAAAATGATGGGGAATTTGTGTGTGAAATTTGTTTGTCTGAATAGAAACCTGTGTGTGTGCATGTGTGTGTGTGTGTGTGATGGCATGTGTGTTGTTTCAGTTGGGGGTTTTCAGCTGCGGGGTATTTATTTAGATAGCGTTACATTTCACTGGATTTATTTATTCTTTTTATTCTTTTATTCTTTATTCTTTTTATAGGCCTAATGTATTAATGTGATGGAATTTCTATTTATTTATAGAAATTCTACCTATTTATCTATTTATATTATATTCCATTCATAATATTTTATTATGTTATATAATATGTTAATGTGGCGGCACGGTGTTGTAGTGGTTAGCGCTGTCGCCTCACAGCAAGAAGGTCCTGGGTTCGAGCCCCGGGGCCGGTGGGGGCCTTTCTGTGTGGAGTTTGCATGTTCTCCCCGTGTCCGCGTGGGTTTCCTCCGGGTGCTCCGGTTTCCCCCACAGTCCAAAGACATGCAGGTTAGGTTAACTGGTGACTCTAAATTGACCGTAGGTGTGAATGTGAGTGTGAATGGTTGTCTGTGTCTATGTGTCAGCCCTGTGATGACCTGGCGACTTGTCCAGGGTGTACCCCGCCTTTCGCCCGTAGTCAGCTGGGATGGGCTCCAGCTTGCCTGCGGCCCTGTAGAAGGATAAAGCGGCTAGAGATAATGAGATGAGATGAATATGTTAATGTAATGAATTCATTGATTCAATTAGCAATATTTATTGATGCACTTGTTCTTTCTTAATTCATGTTCAATCCACACAAAATTATATTGAAATTAAAATGCGAAATATAATAAAATAATGCATCTATTCATTAATTCAGGGGTATTTTCTTGTTTCTTTCACATTATAGGCTTAAGTAAACACTTTTGCTATCCAAACAGCTTTTTTTGAGTGAGGGAGCCTATTGCCCCACCTCAGGGGGCCTTTTACCCCACTGGGGGGGGGGGGTAAAAGGCCCCCTTGGCACAATGTTTGTTTTTGTTAAAACTGCCACCTTATTGTGGTGGAGGGGTTTGTGTGCTTGAATGATCCTAGGAGCTATGTTGTCGGGGGCATTATGCCCCTGGTAGGGTTTCCCAAGGCAGACAGGTCCTAGGTGACAGGCCAGACCAAGAGCAGTTCACCAAAAAAACCCTATGGAGAAAAAATCCAGGACCGTGACGTCGCCTTGTAGGACGCAGCCGGGGCCCCACCCTGGAGCCAGGCCCGGGGTTGGGGCTCGTATGCGAGCGCTTGGTGGCTGGGCCTTTGCCCATGGGGCCCGGCCGGGCTCAGCCTGAAGAGGTGACGTGGGCCCGACCTCCTGTGGGTTCACCACCCACAGAGGTAGCAGTAGGGGTTTGGTGCACTGTGGATTGGGTGGCAGTCGAAGGCAGGAGCCTCGACGACCTGATCCCTGGACACAGCAGCTGGCTGTTGGGACATGGAATGTCACTTTGCTGGGGGGGAAAGAGCCTGAGCTTGTGCGGGAGGTTGAGAGGTACCGGCTAGAGATAGTCGGGCTCACCTCCACGCACAGCTTGGGCTCTGGAACTCAGCTCCTCGAGAGGGGCTGGACTTTCCACTTCTCTGGAGTCGCCCGTGATGAGCGGCGGCGGGCTGGTGTGGGCTTGCTTATAGCTCCCCAGCTCAGCCGCCATGTGTTGGAGTTTACCCCAGTGAACGAGAGGGTCGCCTCTCTGCGCCTTCGGATTGGGGAGAGGGCTCTTGCTGTTGTTTGTGCCTACGGGCCAAATAGCAGTATAGAGTATCCGGCCTTCTTGGAGTCCCTGGGAGAGGTACTGAGGGGTGCTCAGACTGGGGACTCCATTGTGCTACTGGGGGACTTCAATGCTCACGTGGGCGACGACAGTGACACCTGGAGGGGCGTGGTTGGGAGGAACGGCCTCCCCGATCTGAACCCGAGTGGTGTTTTGTTATTGGACTTCTGTGCTAGTCACGGTTTGTCCATAATGAACACCATGTTCGAGCATAGGGGTGTCCATAAGTGCACGTGGCACCAGGACACCTTAGGTCAGAGGTCGATGATCGACTTTGTAGTCGTTTCATCTGATCTCCGGCCCTATGTCTTGGACACTCGGGTGAAGAGAGGGGCTGAGCTGTCAACTGATCACCACCTGGTGGTGAGTTGGATCCGCTGGCGGAGGAGGAAGCTGGACAGACCTGGCAGGCCCAAACGTATGGTGAGGGTCTGCTGGGAACATCTGGCCGAGCACTCTGTTGGGGAGGTCTTTAACTCCCACCTCTGGGAGAGCTTTTCCCAGCTTCCGAGGGAGGCGGGGGACATTGAGTCTGAGTGGACCATGTTCTCTACCTCCATTGTGGATGCAGCTGTTCGGAGCTGTGGCCTCAAGGTCTCCGGTGCCTGTCGTGGCGGCAATCCCCAAACCCGGTGGTGGACACCGGAAGTAAGGGATGCCGTCAAGCTGAAGAAGGAGTCCTATCGGGCCATGTTGACCTCCGGGACTCCTGAGGCAGCCGACGGGTATCGGCAGGCCAGGCGTGCTGCAGCTCGGGCAGTTGCAGAGTCAAAAACTCGGAACTGGGAGGAGTTCGGGGAGGCCATGGAGAAGGACTATCGGTCGGCCTCGAAGAAATTCTGGCAAACCGTCCGGCGCCTCAGGAGGGGGAAGCAGTACTCTGCCAACACTGTTTACAGTGCGGGTGGGGAGCTGTTGACCTCGACTGGGGACATTGTCGGGCGGTGGAAGGAATACTTTGAGGATCTCCTCAATCCCACCGTCATGTCTTCCACTGAGGAGACTGAGGCTGATGACTCAGAGGTGGACTCGTCCATTACCCAAGCCGAAGTCACTGAGGTGGTTTGCAAGCTCCTCGGTGGCAAGGCACCGGGGGTGGATGAGATCCGCCCTGAGTATCTCAAGTCTCTGGATGTTGTGGGGCTGTCTTGGTTGACACGACTCTGCAACATCGCGTGGCGGTTGGGGACAGTGCCTCTGGAGTGGCAGACTGGGGTGGTGGTCCCTCTTTTTAAGAAAGGGGACCGGAGAGTGTGCTCCAATCACACTTCTCAGCCTCCCAGGGAAAGTTTACTCCAGCGTACTGGAGAGGAGAATTCGACCTATAGTCGAACCTCGGATCCAGGAGGAACAATGCGGTTTTCATCCTGGTCGCGGAACACTGGACCAGCTCTATACCCTTCATAGGGTGCTCAAGGGTTCATGGGAGTTTGCCCAACCAGTCCACATGTGCTTTGTGGATCTGGAGAAGGCATTCGACCGTGTCCCCCGTGGTATTCTGTGGGGGGTGCTTCGGGAGTATGGGGTTCGGGGCTCTTTGCTAAGGGCTGTCCGGTCCCTGTACGAACGGAGCAGGAGTCTGGTTCGCATTGCCGGCAGTAAGTCAGACCTGTTCCCAGTGCATGTTGGACTCCAGCAGGGCTGCCCTTTGTCACCGGTTCTGTTCATAATTTTTATGGACAGAATTTCTAGGTGCAGCCAGGGGCTGGAAGGAATCCTGTTTGGGAACCACAGGATTTCATCTCTGCTTTTTGCGGATGATGTTGTCCTGTTGGCTTCTTCAAACCAGGACCTTCAGCATGCACTGGGGCGGTTTGCAGTCGAGTGTGAAGCGGCTGGGATGAGAATCAGCACCTCCAAGTCCGAGGCCATGGTTCTTGACCGGAAAAGGGTGGCTTGCCCTCTCCAGGTTGGTGGAGAAGTCCTGCCTCAAGTGGAGGAGTTTAAGTATCTCGGGATCTTGTTCACGAGTGAGGGAAGGATGGAGCGTGAGATTGACAGGCGGATCGGTGCAGCCTCCGCAGTGATGCGGTCGCTTTACCGGTCTGTTGTGGTGAAGAAGGAGTTGAGCCAAAAGGCGAAGTTCTCAATTTACCGGTCGATCTACGTTCCGACTCTCACCTATGGTCATGAGCTTTGGGTAATGACAGAAAGAACAAGATCGCGGATACAAGCGGCTGAAATGAGTTTCCTTCGCAGGGTGGCTGGGCGCTCCCTTAGAGATAGGGTGAGAAGCACAGTCACTCGGGAGGAGCTCGGAGTAGAGACGCTGCTCCTCCACATCGAGAGGAACCAGCTGAGGTGGCTCGGGCATCTTTTTCAGATGCCTCCTGGACGCCTCCCTGGGGAGGTGTTCCAGGCATGTCCCCCCGGGAGGAGGCCCCGGGGAAGACCCAGGACACGCTGGAGGGACTGTGTCTCTCGGCTGGCCTGGGAACGCCTCGGTGTTCTTCCCGAGGAGCTGGCCGAGGTGTCTGGGGAAAGGGAAGTTTGGGCTTCCATGCTTAGACTGCTGCCTCCGCGACCCGGTCCCGGATAAGCGGAAGAAGACGAGACGAGACGAGAAAAAAAAATTAAGTATTAACTTTAGGCAAACTTTAGGTGGCATTATTGTTCATGTCACTGTTGTCAAAAACTATGATTAAAACTAAACACATGGTTCATTTCAACTTGGAGAAAAACTGAATTTTCCTTAAGGGGGGCTTTTTCCCCCACTCTACTCTATTACCTCCATGCCACTGGCCGCCATGAACAATCAAATTCTGCAAACAAGGAAAAATCAAAAGAATCAAATATTACGTGACTTTCCTCTAACATGATAAATGTTTCTTTCTATAACTTTGCTTAAAAATCATGTTTCAGCAGTAACTTACCAGGATCTGGTTCTGGGTTTGGGCTTGGTGTTTTTCGGCCAAGACGAAAAACGTTAATAAGCTGCAATATCAATATAAAATAAGCACACATTTCATTGCTCTTTTACTATATGTAAATAGAAAATATTGTAGTATTGTCATTTTATTCTGACCTACTCATAAAATATAATGATTTAGGAAGTGAGAAATTTTACTTCCTGGTTTGGTTTAAGACCTGTTATTGTTTCTATTAGTAAGCAATTTTCTTACCCGATTCCAACTCATGAGTCTAGCCTCTGTGAATGATGCCTCAAATATGTTGTTTCTTGAGGTCTGCATAGGAATGTGCCACAGGATAAGTTGATTATTATTTTTAGACATTATTTTCACACTAAAGCTGATAAAGTAATTGTAAATCATCATAAAATTCTGCTGCAATAGAGAAAAAATAATGCTGTGCAGAACAACAACAAAAAAAAGACTCAGGATTTCTGTTATAAAACCTGAACATAAGAACATCTGTCATCAACAACTGTCAGTAAGAAAACAGGACATGCTTTTAGAAAGGTCTGGAAAAGAGGACTGTCTTTGTGATGATTCTAATGGTGGAGCTGCCTTCATGCTTGACTTTTTCGTCATCTTTTTCATACCATGTTTCATGTTCAAATGTTTTTATTTGTCTTGCATTCCTATATATTTTCTTTCACTGCCTCTAACCTCTTTTATATCCTCTGACCAACTTTGTGTTATAATTTTGGAACTGATTTATCTATTTGTAAACAAATTGTGAATGATATGGGCAAATTTCTTTTTCTTGCTCAAAATGGTACTATAAAATTTAGCACTCAGATTATCTTGCCATGTTGATTTTTTTTTGTTCTAATGATAAAAAAAGGAAGCTATTATCTGATAATAATATAAGAATAAACTTTATGTCTGACCAGATCAGAAACATAATTATTATGTGTGTGTGTGTGTGTGTTATTATATATTCAATAATCAGGAACATTTAGGATTGAGTTAAATCTAAATCTAATGTTAAATCTAATTTAAATAGATGATAAAGTGCTACAGAGTGATGTTTTTCACTTGTGGTTTATTCTGTTCCGGCTGTAGAGCTGAACCTGTATGCTGTTGCTTTGTGTAAGTCTGAGACACTGAAGATGCGTTGAATGTATAACTGGAACTGGGTGTGACTTGGGTATTTACTTTTATTTTCACTTTCCCAGAACTGACCCAGAGGTCAGCCAAGGCAAGGCAAGGCAAGGCAAGTTCATTTATATAGCACATTTCATACACAATGGCAGTTCAATGTGCTTTACAGAAGTAAAAACAAAAACAGTAAACAATAGAGAAATAAAATTACATAAAATTCTAAAACAATTAATTAAAAGAATTAAAAGAATTAAAAGAAAATAAGAATTAAACAATAGTAAAAATAAAATAATAAAATGAAGTAGTAGTTCAAATAGGATGAGAAGAAAAAAAACCCCAGCAGAATAGAATAAAGAATAAAATAGGATAAAGTTAAAGTAAATTTAAAACATGCAGAGAAGTAAAGATTATAAAGAATGTAAAGAAGACAATATTAATTATTTAACAGAAAGCATCTGAAAACAGCTTGGTCTTTAACCTAGATTTGAAGCTGCCGACAGCAGGAGCATTTTTAATGTCCTCTGGGAGTTGGTTCCATAGCTGTACTGCATAGTAGCTAAAAGCTGCTTCACCACACTTTGTTTTAACAACTGGTTTTAATAGTAATTTTTTCTGTTTTGATCTGGTAGATCTGATTGGGTTAGGCCGCTGCAACATATCAGAGAGGTAATTGGGCCCTGTACCATTTAGAGATTTGTATACCAGCAGCAATACTTTAAAGTCAATTCTGTAGCTTACTGGAAGCCAGTGAAGGGACCTTAGAATTGGAGTAATGTGCTCTGTTCTTTTTGTTTGTGTGAGAACCCTCGCCGCTGCATTTTGAACCAGCTGAAGTCATTTGATGGTCTTTTTTGGCAAGCCTGTGAAAAGGCCATTGCAGTAATCAACCCTACTAGAGATGAAGGCATGTATTAGTTTTTCCAGATCATTTTTTGACATAAGTCCTCTTAGTTTGGAAATGTTTTTAGGTGATAAAATGCTGTTTTAGTGATTGCTTTCATGTGACTGTCAAAGTTTAGCTCGCTGTCAATGAAAACACCAAGATTTTTAACCATTTCTTTAGTTTTCATCCCTTTTGTGTCAAGAATAGTGGTAATCCTGAGTCTTTCATCTTTTTTCCAAATAGAATTACTTCTGTTTTATCTGTGTTCAGCTGAAGAAAATTTTGTGACATCCAGCTATTGATTTGATCGATACACTGGTAGAGACATTCAAGGGAGGCATAATCATTAGGTGATAGAGCAAAATAAATTTGGGTGTCATCTGCATAGCAGTGATACAAAATTGAATTTTTATTGATAATTTGCCCAAGTGGGAGCATATAAAGGTTGAAAAGTAATGGTCCAAGAATCGACCCCTGGGGGACACCACAGGTCAAGGACACTGACGTTGAGGAACAATTTCCCAGGGTAACAAAGAAGCTTCTATCTTTTAAGTATGATTTTAACCAATTGATAACTTTACCAGTCAATCCAACCCAGTGTTCAAGTCGATATAGCAGTATGTTGTGATCAACAGTATCAAAAGCTGCACTGAGGTCCAGTAATACCAGGACCGATGTTTTGCCTGCATCAGTATTAAGACGTATGTCATTTATAACTTTAATCAGCGCTGTTTCAGTGCTATGATTGGCACGAAATCCTGACTGAAAATTATCAAAACGGCTGTTTGATATCAAGAAGGCAGTTAATTGATTGAAGACAATTTTTTCCAGGATTTTCCCGATGAATGGTAGATTTGATATTGGCCTGTAGTTATTTAACACTGAAGGATCCAGATTTTTTTTTTTAAGAAGGGGCTTTACAACGGCTTTTTTTAGGGACACAGGAACAACGCCAGTCTCCAAGGATGTATTTATAATTTGAAGCACATCTGTAATTATAAGATGAAGAACAGACTTAAAAAAGTTGGTGGGCAGAATGTCCAATTCAGATGTTGAGGAACTGAGATTTTGTACAGTTTTTTCAAGAGTCTCATAATCAATTAAACAGAATTCTGACATTGTGTTAAAGTTATCTATCTGTGTCATTGGTGATTGCAGTTTTTCAATTTTTTGCAACTGAGATATATTATGAGAAATATTCTGCCGTATTTTATCAATTTTACCTTTGAAAAAAGATGCAAACTCATTGCATTTATTAACTGAGAGAAGTTCAGGTGCTAATTGTGGTGGGGGATTAGTTAGCTTCTCTACTGTTGAAAATAGCACACGGGCATTGTTCATATTCCTGCTGATGATGTTGGAGAAGAAAGACTGTCTTGCTTTACGAATTTCATAAATATAATTACAAAGCATCTCTCTATGGATTTGATAATGGATGTGAAGTTTAGATTTGCGCCATTTTCTTTCAGTCTTTCTACATTCTCTCTTTAGCAGTTTAACAGCCGGGTACTGCTTCCATGGTGCTTTCTGCTTATCATTGACTCTTTTTATTTTGAATGGAGCAATATCATCCATAATTTGGGTCATATTTAAATTAAAAAATTCCAGTAAATCATCTACAGAGTCTGACATTTTGGTTGAGTTCTGAGAGAGAGCTTGCTCAAAAAGAGCACGTGTTGTCGTTTATGACTCTCCTACCTATAGTCGTTGAGCTATTTTGAATGTGAGGAGACATAGAAACATCAAAGAAAACACAGAAATGATCAGATAAGGCCAGGTCAACAACAGTATTAGAAACAGTAAGACCCTTTGTGATGACGAGGTCAAGAGTATGACCACGAGAGTGGGTCGGCCCCTGTACATGTTGTACTAGGTTGAAGTTGTCAATAATTGCAAGTAGTTCTTTGGCATAAATGTTATCAGTATTATCTACATGCAAGTTAAAATCCCCAGATATAATAAGACAATCAAACTCTAAGCAAATGACTGATAACAGTTCACCAAACTCTTCAAGAAAGACTTTGGCTGAATGTCTCGGAGGCCTATAAATAGTTAATAATAATATGTTAGGAGAGCATGTAACAAGTGCACATAAGTGTTCAAAGGACATAAAATCTCCAAGTGAGGATTGTTTACATTGAAAAGAGACTTTGAATATATTTGCGATCCCTCCACCTTTCCCTTGTCGGGTAACATTCAAAAAATTAAAATTTGGGGGAGCTGCTTCAATAAGGGTGGTAGCACTATTTGCTTGATCCAGCCAGGTTTCAGTTAGAAGCAAAAAATCAAGATTGTGTTTGCAAATAAGATCATTAATTAAAAATGACTTGTTTAAAAGTGATCTAATGTTCAGAAGAGCTAGCTTTACAAAAATTCTAGAAGTAATATCTGGTTGAGCACTCTGATGCTGTTTTAAAACAGGAAGGAGATTAGATTGGTTCACCCCCAGGGTTAAATGTGCTCTATGTTTTCTGTTTCTTATCAACACAGGAATAGTGTCAACATTGGGTCCCAGCTGGTTTCCAACACTACACCCATTTGCAGGGACCCAGAGTACATCAAACAAGACTTTCTAAATGTTCCATTTGGTTTGAGGGTGAAAGGATTGGAGATGACATGTATCTTTTGGATGGTGAAAAAGATTTGTAGCCAGCTGAAAGTCCTGGACGAACACAATTTTGATGAACTGGGTACACTGCTTGTCGCGACAGATTTGGGCTGGAAAAAGAGAGTGTAGCCATTGGGAGCAATTTTTTCATGCTATTTGGGAAATCCATCCGAGGAGAAGTGGAGTCATCTGTCCTTGAATGTTGGGAGGCCTGCAAGTCAGATGTTTGTGTGTCCTTGATGACGACTTGCAAAGATGATTGTTTAGGCTTTGTAACTATGTCAGTCTGCGACATCTTATCAACTGTTTTCCTCGGTGCTGGCTGAGAAAAGATTGCCAATAATACCCAATATTACCCAAGCCAATAATAATAATAATAATAATAATAATAATAATAATAATAATTATTATTATTATTATTATTATTATTATTATTATTATTATTTATATAGTGACTTTCTCATACCCAAGGTCGCTTTACAATTATAAGGAAAGGGGGTGTTAGGTTTCTTCACCTCTGGCCCTCACCATCTTGAGATCAGTCCCCCCGTGTCACCCAGACGTCTGGGGGTGAGTCGCGAAAGAAAGACAGGAACCCCATGAGTTCGCAATCTTTATTCACAAGTCCCCCCTGAGACGAGAGTATACAGGGGTTTTATGTGCGTGTTATCTGTAGATGAAGTGACATCACTGTTTGATATCTGTCTGTGTGTGTGTGTGTGTCTGTGTGAATATGCAGCTGTGGGATGTGTGTGTGTGTCTGACATCATTGCAGACCTTGGCGCTGTTCAGACACATTTCTGATCAATAATATACATTTCATATCAGCGGATGTTCTTAACGACAATTTTTAAACAAAGACATGTTTAGTCTGGCAAAGAAGTGTCTTCTCCCCTGGACGAAGGTCACACAGTAACTTGGTCAAGTTACACAGGAATAGTTTAGAATCACTGTTCTAGTATATGTAATAGTTTAAAATAATAAAAGATCTTAAAAAGCTCTAAAATATTAAAATCATAAAGTCTTAACAATGCTAAATTACATTCTGCATTCTAAAACTATAAAACTAACTTAAATCACTTAATGCAGCTTAAAATTTACATTAAATCTAACATTCAATCATTTCAATTTCAAATTCAACACTGGTTAAATCTAACAGGGGGAAAAAAAAGTCCACCAAATAAAGATCAGGATGTCATTCCAATGGGGTAGCAGCCACAGTCCTGCTTATAGGTTGCTCAAATGCTCAGTCTTAGTTCACTCTGTGAGTGCAAAACTAAGCTGGTACTGTCGTGGAAACTCTCTCAAGAACAATCAAAGGTCAAAGAGTTTGCAGAAAAGTTTAGACTTTTATTAAATCAATAACAAAAGCCAAGTCAGTCTGCAGAGTGAACCGACTCAAAATCACAAAATTCTCATTTTATACAGTTTCAAAATAACACGGTGTATGTAAATAATCTCATTGGTTAACATGTCAAATCATACCTCTTCAACATTTTCTATTGGGCAGTACCTCTCACACTTCTCATGTTTGGAATCAACCGAGCCAAATTTTCTAGTATGAATGGTCAATTCAGGAAGAATCAAAACATATGATAAGAAGTGATGCATCGTGAACAACACAGTATTCAGATCAATTCAGGATTCAAAATGACTGGAGTCAAATCAGCTTAAAGACTGATACAGGCTGCAGGTACAAACAAGCACAACACTTGATAGGGTACAATCGTGACCTTGGCCAGTCTGTGGAGCTTGTGCTGTAACGATACCCGATTCAGAATGATTTGATAAAATGTATTATGTTAGCGTGCAAAACACTCCGGCACATGAATCGCATGAATCAGAATAAACAATTGCTTGATTCAACATGGCCTTGGCTAGCTCATTACAACATATAATAATGCTGCAGGTGCTGGGTTAGAATAATACATTTTTTGAATAGGCCTGTGATTTATCAGAAAACAGCCTTTCAGTATAAGCAACCTCAATATCTTTAATGTATTTTACTTGTTTACTGTAATTATGATAATTTATTTTTGCTTTTAATAGCATCAACTTCAATTGCTCTTTACTGAAAATCAACATACCTGGCTTTCAATCAATATATATTCAGCATAAGACGAATCAAGGTATGTGTGTGGTTACATATGCACAAAAATATAAACAGTTTCAGTATTTTGAAAAGTAGACCTGTACTCTAGCCTTTCCTGCGCACCTCTGGCCTCGTCTTGTCAACGTAAATTCAAATACAAATCTGGGTGATCATTAATTTGTGTATTTTAGGGGAGTGGCTTTGTAGTTGTTACTTCTCTCAATAACCAGTGCAGAGTGCAGTGCCTTGAACTTATTATTAATTTCCCATTTTGGAGGTCTCTGTTCTTCATTTAACTTGTGTAAACAATGCTGGATGTAATCCTTTAAATGGTTAGGAAATACTGTAAACTGTTAGGACTTGGACTGTTTTGGCCTCTAGAGGCCGCTGTTATTTCCTTTTCATGTCATATTTATTTTGGCCTCTAGAGGCCGCCACTGTTCCTGTGTTTTGTGTTTTTTTTTTTTGTTAATTGCCTGTTAGTCCTAATTATCTTCACCTGTGTCCTTAATTAGTTTGTGTATTTATACCCCTGAGTTCAGTCCTCTTGTCACGGAGTCTTTGTGCTGTTATGTTTATCTCCAGTTTCCTTTGTACTGTGTTTTGTGGATCTTCTGAGCTTTTGCCTTTTTGCCTTTTTCTTTTTGAATTATACTCTTTGTTTTTGTTTTTTTTGTTTTGCCCTGGATTGTATATAGTGTACATAGTATAAATAAACCTTTTGTGACTTTTTCTACTTCCGCCTCACGCCTCTGCATTTGAGTCATTCCCCTGGTGGCCTAGTGGGGGTTTGCTGGATCATCACACCAACGAACCAGGTTCGTATCCCAGCAAAACCCTAACAGAAAGACTCCGTCATAACCGACTCAGCAGAGGCTGCTTCAACTGTCTACCCGGCCAACCTTCAGGGAATTATGGCAGCTTTGACACGCTTCGGAGCGACCATGGACGCTCATGGACGTACGCTCACCAGCCAACGTGAGGCCCTTGCTCACCACGAGGAACTGCTTCAGCAAATTGGGAAAACCCTGGCACAGCTGACATCTCTGCCTGCATCTCCTGCTCCTGATCCAGTTCCTGCTCCTGATCCAGCTCCCACTCCTGCTCCAGTGCCTCCTGCCATGCTGCCTTCTTCACCTCGCGAACCCAGCCTTCCTGCACCACAGAGGTATGACGGCAAGCACAGTGAGTGCCGAGAGTTCCTTACCCAGTGTCAACTCACCTTTGAGCTTCAGCCTACCACCTACACTACGGATCGCCGCAAGATTGCCTTTGTGATCACCTTATTAGCTGGTAAGGCGCGAGCCTGGGCTACTGCTATCTGGCAAAGACAGGGACCTGAGTGCTTTGATTTCCAGCTGTTTTCTGAAGAGATGCTTCGGGTCTTCAATCAGGCAGACATCAGTACCGACGCAGCCCGAAAGCTCATGTCCATCCGGCAAGGAGGAAGCGTCGCAGATTATGCCATCTCGTTCCGAACACTCGCAGCAGTAAGTGGATGGAACGAGACTGCCCTGGTGTCAGCCTTCCACCATGGTCTGTCTGACCCCATCAAGGACGGTCTGGCCTCTATTGGATGCCCAAGTGACCTCGAAACCCTCATCTCACATGCTATTCGTCTGGACAACAGGATGAGAGAACGCCACCAAGCCTTGAGGCCCCCCAGCCTCCCTACCTCTACCTGGAGACCGTCTACCTCCTTCAGTGACTGTCCAGAACCCATGCAAGTGGGTCGTACTCGCCTCTCCACATCTGAGAGGGAGCGCAGAAGGAGGGACAAGTGCTGCATCTACTGTGGCAAGCCTGGTCACTTCCGAGCATCATGTCCCGAACTCTTGGGAAAAGGACCGCCCCGTCCAGCCGAGGGAGGGTTGTGACGGGGCCTACCCTCTCTCCCGGACTCCCTGGCCAAGGAATCTACATCCCGGTCTCCATCTCCTGGGGTGAGTCTGTCCACTCTTGTCAAGCTTTGATAGACTCAGGGGCGGCTGGGAACTTTATGGATATTCACTTCGCCCAAAGCATCAATATACCTTCTGCACCTCTTGAAGTCCCTCTGTCTGTGTCTGCCCTCGATGGCCAAGCATTAGGTGATGGAAGAGTCACTCAAGTTACTTCTCCAGTCTTCCTCCAGTCTCAAGGTCACAAGGAAGAAATATCCCTGCACCTGATTCCTTCACCTGAGTTCCCAGTTATTCTAGGCCTTCCTTGGCTTACTCGCCACAACCCTCGCATAGACTGGGTAACAAGCCAGGTTGTGGAATGGGGCCCTGCATGCCATGCCTCTTGTCTTCTCTCTAGCTCTCCTGTGTCTGCTGCCGAGCCCCCTGATCTCACCGAGTTATCTCAAGTTCCCACAGAGTACTGGGATCTCAAGGAGGTATTCAGCAAGAGCAGGGCCGCCGTTCTTCCTCCGCACCGGGCCTACGACTGTGCCATCGACTTGCTCCCTGGGACTACCCCTCCTCGTGGCAGACTGTTTTCCCTCTCTCAGCCAGAACGCAAGGCTATGGAGGAATACCTCAAAGACGCCCTGGTCTCTGGGTTCATTCGACCCTCCACCTCACCTGCTGGTGCCGGCTTCTTCTTTGTCGGCAAGAAGGATGGGGGGCTTCGACCATGTATTGACTACAGGGGCCTGAACAAGATCACTGTGCGCAACCGATATCCCCTTCCGCTGATGTCCACTGCTTTCGACCTGCTCCAAGGCGCCACCATCTTCACCAAGTTGGACCTACGGAACGCATACCACCTCATCCGTATCCGACAGGGAGACGAGTGGAAGACTGCCTTTAACACCCCGTCTGGGCACTACGAATACCAGGTGATGCCCTTCGGACTCACCAACGCACCAGCTGTTTTTCAGGCCCTAATCAACGACGTCTTAAGGGACATGATTAACCTGTACGTCTTTGTCTACCTCGATGACATCCTTATCTTTTCCAAGACCGTGCAGGAGCACCGCCACCATGTCCGCCAGGTTCTCCAGAGGCTGCTACAGAACAATCTGTTCACCAAGGCCCAGAAATGCGAATTTCATGTTCCCGAGGTCTCCTTTCTGGGATTTATTGTACGGACAGGCCAACTCCAAATGGACCCTGCCAAGACCCTGGCCGTCCGGGACTGGCCTACTCCCAAGTCTGTTAAGGAGGTTCAGCGGTTCTTAGGATTCGCTAACTTCTACCGCAAGTTCATCAGGAACTTCAGTTCTGTGGCAGCACCCATGTCAGAACTCACCAAAGGGACAGGTGGATCTTATGGCTGGTCTCCTCAGGCAGAAAAGGCGTTCAAAGACCTCAAGGCCCGCTTCTGCACGGCACCCATTCTGGTCCTCCCGGACACCTCCCAACCATTCATCGTGGAGGTGGACGCCTCGGACAGTGGTGTCGGCGCGGTACTCTCTCAACGTTCGGAAGGAAAGCTGCACCCCTGCGCTTACTTCTCCCACCGCCTGAGTCCTGCGGAGTCCCGGTACGATGTGGGGGATCGAGAACTGCTAGCGGTCAAACTGGCCCTTGAGGAGTGGAGGCACTGGCTGGAGGGAGCGCAACATCCATTCCTGGTTTGGACTGACCACAAGAACCTGGAGTACCTCCAGCAAGCCAAGAGACTGAACCCTCGACAGGCTAGGTGGGCCCTGTTTTTCAGTCGGTTTGACTTCACCCTCTCGTACCGTCCCGGCTCCAAGAACACCAAACCTGACGCACTGTCCAGGCTGTTCTCTGCCACTAACAGGGAGAATGAAGTCGGGCCTATTATCCCGGTGTCCCGGATTGTGGCCCCTGTCCGCTGGGGTATTGAGGAGGCTGTTCGACGAGCCCAACGCCAGGACCCCGGTCCTGGGACGGGGCCACCGGGCCTCTTGTACATCCCACATCAAGCCCGGGCCAAGGTTCTCCAGTGGGGTCACTCTTCCCCTCTCACCGCCCACCCGGGAGCTCGGAGGACCCTGGACTTCCTGAAAAGACGCTTCTGGTGGCCTAACATGGAGCAGGAAGTAAGGTCATTTGTCCTGTCCTGTGAGGTTTGCACCAGAACCAAGAACCCACGACAGCGTCCCCAGGGTCTCCTGCATCCTCTGACCATTCCCCGGCGTCCCTGGTCCCACATGGCAGTCGACTTCATCATGGGTCTCCCTGATTCACAAGGTAACATGGTCATTTTGGTCATTGTTGACAGATTCTCCAAGGCCTGCCGCTTCATACCTCTGTGCAAACTCCCCTCTGCTCTTGAAACAGCGAAACTTATATTTTAATCATGTCTTCCGAGTCTTTGGTCTTCCACAGGACATCGTCTCAGACCGAGGGCCCCAGTTCTCCTCCCGAGTGTGGCACGGGTTCTGCAAGGTCATCGGAGCCACTGCCAGCCTCTCCTCTGGGTTTCACCCACAGTCCAATGGTCAGACGGAGAGGCTCAACCAGGACCTGGAAACCACCCTGCGAGGCCTGGCTATGGATAACCCGACATCGTGGAGCACCTGGCTGCCATGGGCAGAGTACGCCCACAACACCCTGCAGTCATCGGCCACCAAGCTGTCGCCATTCCAGTGCCAATTCGGGTTCCAGCCACCTCTGTTCCCGGACCAGGAGGAGGACGCGGGGGTGCCCTCGGTCAACCAATATGTGAGACGGTGTCGCAAGACCTGGAGCAAGGTCAGGAAGACCCTCATACAGACCTCCAGAACCAACCAGACTCAGGCCAACCGCCATAGAAGACCTGCACACACTTTCCGCCCTGGGCAGCGGGTTTGGCTGTCCACTAAGGACCTTCCGCTGCGGGTGGAGAACCGCAAGCTTGCTCCTCGCTACATTGGCCCCTTCAAGGTGGTGCGCAGGGTGAACCCTGTCTCCTACCGGCTCCAGTTGCCCCGGACTCTGAGGATCAACCCCACTTTCCATGTTTCCCTGTTGCGGCCTGTACTGATGTCTACGTATGCCCCTGCCCCTAGGAACCCCCCACCCCCCCGCATCTTCCAGGGGCAGACTGTGTTCACTGTGCATCGCCTGCTTGACTCCCGCCGGGTCCGCGGCGGGTTGCAATATCTGGTGGACTGGGAGGGCTATGGTCCTGAGGAGCGCTGCTGGGTTCCTGCTTGGGATGTCCTGGATAAAGAACTGTGTCGGGACTTCCATTCGGCCCATCCGGATCGCCCTGGGAACGTCAGGAGACGCTCCTAGAGGGGGGGGGTCCTGTTAGGACTTGGACTGTTTTGGCCTCTAGAGGCCGCTGTTATTTCCTTTTCATGTCATATTTATTTTGGCCTCTAGAGGCCGCCACTGTTCCTGTGTTTTGTGTTTTTTTTTTTGTTAATTGCCTGTTAGTCCTAATTATCTTCACCTGTGTCCTTAATTAGTTTGTGTATTTATACCCCTGAGTTCAGTCCTCTTGTCACGGAGTCTTTGTGCTGTTATGTTTATCTCCAGTTTCCTTTGTACTGTGTTTTGTGGATCTTCTGAGCTTTTGCCTTTTTGCCTTTTTCTTTTTGAATTATACTCTTTGTTTTTGTTTTTTTTTGTTTTGCCCTGGATTGTATATAGTGTACATAGTATAAATAAACCTTTTGTGACTTTTTCTACTTCCGCCTCACGCCTCTGCATTTGAGTCATTCCCCTGGTGGCCTACTGGGGGTTTGCTGGATCATCACACCAATGAACCAGGTTCGTATCCCAGCAAAACATAAACTCAATCTTATGTATTTTTGGTTTTTGCCAAGATGTTCAGTAATGGGTATTTTTTATTTTGTATTTTAGATATGTTCACTCATTATTTTGCATTTTTTAATAAAGGTAAATCCTGAGCAAAGAAAAATCAACATCTCATAAGCCCATGTGTTTTTTCCTCCTTAAAGCCACAGAGAGCCAATCAATCATACACAAGTGTTATGTATCTGTTGCTGTCATGGTTATGTATTGCAATATACTTATCAGAACCAGAAGTGCAGGACTACCCGTCCTTTTTTTTTAACATCAAAATTAAAATGTTTACAAAAGCTTACACATGTTTTCTATCCAAAAAAGTGGCTGTTTGGATTTACAAATACATATCCACTGCTTGGATAAGTAAACAAATAAACAAATACTTATCCATTGATTGGATAGTTACTGCAGTGAGCAATAGGTTTCAGCTGCAACAAGTCTTTCAACCCGAAATGATGCAGTGAGTAGCTTCTCCTTTCCTAAACTACCATGTCAGAAGCTGTATCCAACCCATTATTAAAACCTGGAAGGATGGTGGTGAACCTTCAACTTCACAGAAGAAACCTGGTTGAAAAAAACTTCACTGTATGTGATAAGATATTGCTTCAATACTTGGTGAAGTGAAATCATAACAAATCAACAATAGAACTCACAGCTATGTTTGCTAGTGAAATTAAGAGCATTTTCACACTCACAGTGTGACGAGATCTCACAGGATTGGTGCTTAACAGTTGTGCATCCATAAGAAAACCACTTGTTAGTGAGGATCATCAGGAGAAAAGGCTTCATTTTGTTAGGGAGCATAAAAATTGGACTCTGGAGCAATGGAAATAAGTAATGTGGTCTGATGAGTCCAGACTGACCCTATTCCAGAGTGATGGACATGTCAAGGTAAGAAGAGAAGCTCATGAAGCGATGCCCCCATCATGCATACTGTCCACTGTACAAGCCTCTGGAGGCAGTGTTATTATCTGGGGTTGATTCAGTTGGTCAGGTCAAGGCTCAGCAACAGTATGGGGCAATAAAATGAAGTCAGCTGATGGTTTTTCTTCCCTGATGGAACAGCCATATTCCAGGATGATGGCAGGATTCATTGGACTCAAATAGTGAAAGAGTGGTTCAAGAAGCATGAGGAATAATTTTCAATAGGAATTAACCACCAGAGAGTCCTGATCTTAATCCCATTGAAAGTCTATGTGCTGGAGATTTTACAGAGTGGCTCAACTTTCCTGTCATCAATACAAGATCCTGGTGAAAAATTAATGGAGCTCTGGATGGAAATAAAAGTTGTGACATCATGTACAGTGAGGTTGTCAAAACTGTGAATGTGCACCGTAATCAAAGCTATCCATGGCTTTCCTACGAGAGAGAGTTGGGGTTGCCATGAGACCCACCTCTCCCGGATGCTGGTTTTTGATTTCCAGTTTATCCAAGCAGCTGAGGCTGAGGGAGTTGAACGTAGCTGAGCAGAGCTAGCTACGACAACCCTGTTTTAGTCAGAAGATAATGTCTTTTTAAATGTCTTTTTCTGGTTCAATGTGTGCCATTGTTGGGTGCACAAACAACTCATGAAAGCTTAAAGATTTTATGAATGGAATCTGTTTTGAGCACAGAAGATCAGGCAGCACAGAAGATCATCGGCTGCACTCTCCCCTCCCTGATGGACATTTACACCTTCTGCTGCCTTAGCAGAGCTAAGAACATTATCAAGGACAGCTCCCACCCTGGCTTTGACCTGTTGCCCTCAGGGAGGCGCTACAGGTGCATCAAGACAAAAACAAATAGATTCGAAAACAGCTTCTTTCCAAAAGCCATAACCACCCTGAACTCGAATATACTCTGACTTTATAGTCTAACTCCCCTGTGCAATACTTCATAATGTGCAATGCTTTATTTTACAATGTGACTCTCTTCGTGCAATAATTTATAATGTACAGTACTTTATAATATGACTCTCTCTGTGCAATACTTTAAATGTCCAATACCTCACTCCATAATGTGAAACACAACACATACGCCTCAGGACTGTGCACCTTACACCCTCACCTTTTTTTTTCTCTCTTTTCTTTTCTACACGCTGTTTGCACTGTTATTGGAGATGCTTTTAATCTCATTGTACATGGGTATAGTGACAATAAAGGCATTCTATTCTATTCTATTCTATTCTATTCTATTCTAAATGGACTCGCACTACATAATTAGTAAACAAATACAATAATACAATAGCTCTACTCTGACATGGTCTACCTTCCAGATGATAGCTGCTGCATGACTGCAGGATTTCCCTAACCTTGCAATGCAGGAACAGCTGGCCATTTCTATCATGCCATTGGCTCTCATCATTACCCAAGTCAGGTGTTTGGGTTTGTTCATGCTCTGGGTAGGCTCAACCTTAGCCTTTAAGCAAACAAACTTGCCCTCTCTTTTACACATAATTTTCCCAATTTTATAACTGTGTAGATAATCGTACGCCTCCATGCTTTTGTAGCTCCTTACCATCAAAACCCTCACTAAGAATAAAATAATTGACACTCTCAATGTAGCTGATGTTGGGCCACAACTTCATGTCGTCTATCCATTCCGTGAGGGTAGACGGATGGGACATTGTGATTGTATTATCCCCAGAGCACGTCAGAAAATCGGACCCGGGTAACCTTCATTTAGTCATCTTTGATCTTACCTACGGTACCTAGCAGTTAGCATTAGCTACAAATGTCAACAGAGTGGAGCAGAAGAAAGATACCAGCTTCCGCTATGACGCAACAATGAATCATGGAAAAGGTGAGAGTTTGGGAAAGTTGGGGGTAAATGTATAAAAGCTTTCCAATAAAATATTAGTATGCAAATTTATTTTTTTTGGCCAGGTAGAATATTAACCCCATAAAATGTCAATAGTAAAGATTACTCCTACGGTGTCTCTCTTGTAAATCTGTCTTTTATTTATACTCTTGTTGTATACATTAAAATTGGAAAAAAGAGAAAATCATGCTCCAAGTGACCTTCATTAAAACAATATCATTGTCATAAAGTCATAAAGATATCAGTCATAAAAGATAATAGCAAAAAAAGATGATAGATGATAATTTTCCAATGTATTTCATGTATCATAATCACTAAATATTCTCAATGAAAATGTAATCACTGCAAGTGAAATGATTAAGCTTGTTTTAATAGTCTCTAAGTAAACCTCTGTGAATTCCTGAAACAATCCAGTTGCATGTTTGAGATTAAACAAGAAACAAGGGGAACTTATTCTTTGTAAACCTGGTCTTCAACATAGTCATTGGCAAAGCTAATGATATTAGTGATTGCCATGAGAATCAGAATATCCATGTGCAAGTCGTTGGTAACCTGCTCATGGTAGTTCATCACAGGAAAGATGCAGTTCATCGGGACTCCCAGTTGAGCACTGCACTCTTCCATCTATGACAAAAAAAAGACGTTATACTGGGGGAATAATGTTAATATAAAACTCTTACGTCTGTTAAAGGGTTCTATGCTGCTGAAAAACTCCAAAGAGTAGATGGGAGACCTACAGGCAGTAAATAAAGGGAGGAAAAGATGACTGTTGTTGTTTTTCTCACCTTCTGTTTGATTTTTTTGCTGGTGTAGATCTTCTCCAGGTTTTTGTTAACAAGGGGACATGCTTTGTCAACCAGTGACATGATGACAACTTGAGGAATCCCTGTTAAATCACCAGAAACAAACAATTCATTACTATCTAGCTTTCATTTATATGACCCTACTCATGCAAAAACATGACTCATGGTACAAATAGTTTTATAGATGACCAGATTTCTGTCCATAATTACAGTATATGTTCAAAAGTACGTGGACACCTGATCATCACACCCGTGCCTGCTTGTTGAACATCCCTTTCCAGATTTTGGGGTGGGTCTGTGGGGATGTGTGTTCATTCAGTTACAAGAGCATTAGTGAGATCAGACACTGATGGTGTTTAGATTAGATTAGATTAAATAGAACTTTATTGATTAAGGAGGTCTGGGGTGCAGTCGGATGTTCCAGTTCATCCCAAATGTGTTCAGTGGGGTTGAGTTCAGTCAGGACTCTGTGCAGGACACTCAAGCTCTTCACTCCAACCTTAACACACCATGTCTTCATGGAGCTCGTTTTGTGCACATGGACATTATGTTGGAACAGGTTTGGACTCTTAGTTCCAATGAAGGTAAACTGTAATGCTACAGTGTACAGAGACACTCTATACAACTGTGTGTTTCAGACTTTGTGGGAACAGTTTGGGGAAGAACCACATATGGGTGTGATGGTCAGGGGGCACATACTTTCGGCAATATCGTGTATGTAAAAACTCACCTAAGTCCCTTGCCTTTTCCCGAACAGCTCTCATTTTCTGAAAAACATTGTCATAGGTGATGGAGATTCTGTCCGCTGGTAGAACACTCACCAGACAGTGTACTCTGTCTTTCAGGCTGGGCTTTTGATCACATTCCTCAGTTGATTTTACAGGGTTAAACTGAAAGAACAAAGTTCTTTATGTTTAGAGGTGAAAAGAACCACCTCAAATGCTTTTTAGATGTACATGAGACTGAATGAACTTCAGAAACAAAGTACTAATATTAACTCGTGAATTATTCAGTAACAACAGTGAATACTGGTAATTAGTTATGAGAAATATTAATCTATCATAATGTTAAAATTTGTTCGTCTGAATTTTTCACATCTTATGTTGTCATTGCCATAACCAAACTTCTTCTGGAGAATACAAAATTCTCATAATAAGTCATGAACTTACAGTGTAACCACTTTTCACATGGCCCTTTAATATTTTGATTATATCTTCAGTCTGCACTCCTTCTGACTCCCCTGGCTCCAGACCCATGATGTCAGAAAGGGTGAATGGATAGAAAGTTCCAGGCCTTTCTTTCTTCAGCCTGTGAATTTTAAACTGGACACAAAATACAGGAGTGTCTTATTTCAAGATTCTGTTAAGATTTTCTAAAACACAGTTAAATCTTAAAAAATAATATATCCAGCTCGATCCAACTGTAAATTAGATACGAGATCAAATGAGACCAAAACATGTTAAACATTCACTGAAGTTCAGGGAAACAATGTCCAGGCTTCAGTCTATTACAGTAAATATTCTATTGTTTGGTTACCTCCTTAGTGAAGCTGTGACTTTGACCAGCTCTTGAATCTGCCAGTGCACTGGTGGTGTTGTATCCTTGGAGGACGGTGCTGACAGAGTTGATAAAACTCGATTTTCCTGCTCCGATTGGGCCGTGAAGCAGAATCTTAATCTCGCTGACTTCTGCATTACCTGGCTGGAAATCCTTCAGGTATCTCAACATCTCATTCTTCTTATTTTCACTATTTAAGAAGTAAACCAATACATTAACATATTTTCTTCCAGTTTCGTTGTTCTAGTAATTACATCTTGAAGCACACAATAATCTTGTCTTTGTAGTTTTTTGCAGCCATTGGTATTACCTCCATGCCACTGGCCGCCATGGATGATCCAATTCTCCAAAAAGGAAAAATTTAATGAATCAATTATCATATGAGTTTTCTTTGACATGATAAATGTTTCTTTCTATGACATTGCTTAAAAATTATGTTTCAGCAGTAACTTACCAGGATCTGGATCTGGGCTTGGAGTTTTTAAGCCAAGACGAGAAAAGTTAATAAGCTGCAATATCAATATAAAATAAGCACACATTTCATTGCTCTTTTACTATATGTAGATAGAAAATATTGAAGTATTGTCACTTTATTCTGAGCTGCTCATAAAGTATAATGATTTAGGAAGTGAGAAATTTTACTTCGTGCTTTGGGTTAAGACCTGCTATTGTTTCTGTTAATAATCAGTTTTCTTACCCAATTCCAACTCATGACTCTGGCCTCTGTGAATGACACCTCAAATGTGTTCCTGCTTGAATTCTGCATAGGAATGTGTCACTGAATAAGTTATTTATTATTTTTAGACATTATTTTCACCCTAAAGCTTATAAAGTAATTGTAAATCATCATAACCAGATGTAATTCTGCTGCAATAGAGAAAAATTAATGCTGTGCAGGACACAACAAAGTCTCACACTTTGAAAACAGGACATGCTTTTAGAAAGGTCGGGAAAAGAGGACTGTCTTTGTGATGACTTAAAGGGTGGAGCTGCCTTCATGCTTGACTTCATTATCTTTTTGAAACCTTCATGTTTCATGTTCAAAAGTTTTTATTTGTCTTGCATTCCTTATATTTTCTCCATCTTTAACTGCCTCCAACCTCTTTTATATCCTCTGACCAGATTTGTGGGTTTTTTTGGAACTGATTTATCTATTTGTGAACAAATTGTAAATAATATGGGCAGATTTATTTTTCTTGCTCAAAATGGTACTGTAAAATTTAGCATTCAGATTACCTTGCCATGTTTTTTTTTCTAATGAAAAAAAATGAAGCGATTAAGAAGAAGAGGAAGAAACCTTTATTCGTCACATGCACACTTCAAGCACAGTGAAATTCATCCTCTGCATTTAACCCATCTGAAGCAGTGAACACACACGCGCACACACACAGAGCAGTGGGCAGCCCAGAGCGCCCGGGGAGCAGTCAGGGGTTTGGTACCTTGCTCAAGGGCACCTCAGCCCAAGGCCTCCCCACGCCAACCTAACTGCATGTCTTTGGATTGTGGGGGAAACCGGAGTACCCGGAGGAAACCCACATGGACATGGGGAGAACATGCAAACTCCACACAGAAAGGCCCTCGCCGGCCGCTGGGTTCGAACCCGGAACCTTCTTGCTGTGAGGCGACCGTGCTAACCACTACACCACTGTGCCATTATTATCTGATAATAATATAATAAGAAACTTTTATGTCTGTCCAGATCAGAAACATAATTATTATGTTTATATAAATAAAACATGTTTATTTTTTTTCAATAATCAGGAACATTTAGGATTGAGAAATGTTAAATCTAATTTGAATGGATAATTAAGTGCGACAGAGTTACGGTTTAATTTTACGGTTTATTCTGTTCCGGCTGTAGAGCTGAACCTGTATGCTGCTGCTGTGTCTAAATCTGAGACATGCAAAGTGTGTTGGATGCAAAGCTGGAACTGGGTATGACTTGGGTATTTACTTTTACTTTCCCAGAACTGACTCAGAGGTTAGCCAATAATAATAATAATAATAATAATAATAATAATAATAATAATAATAATAATCTGTAGAACAGGATAAAGCGGCTAGAGATAATGAGATGAGAGACAATAATAATAAGTTACATTTATATAGCACCTTTCTCATACCCAAGTACGCTTTACATTTATAAGGAAACAGGGGGAAAAAAGTCCAAATAAAGTTCAGGATGTCATTCCAGTGGTGCAGCAGCCACAGTCCCACCAAAAGGCGCACAAAAACAAGTCCCACACCGCCTGCACAGCCGCCATGCAACACTGCCCAGAACACTGCGCCATGGAGGCACAAAGTGAGCACAGAAGCACCGCCACGCAGAATGCTGGTATGTCCCAAACTGCCTGCACAGCTGCCATGATGCCACCAAGCAACCTGGAACCTTCTTGCTGTGAGGCGACTGTGCTAACCACTACACCACCGTGCCATTATTATCTGATAATAATAGGATTGAGAAATGTTAAATCTAATTTAAATGGATAATTAAGTGCGACAGAGTTACGGTTTATACTTACGGTTTATTCTGTTCCGGCTGTAGAGCTGAACCTGTATGCTGCTGCTGTGTCTAAATCTGAGACATGCAAGGTGTGTTGGATGCAAAGCTGGAACTGGGTGTGACTTGGGTATTTACTTTTACTTTCCCAGAACGGACTCAGAGGTTAGCCAATAATAATAATAATAATAATAATAATAATAATAATAATAATAATAATCTGTAGGACAGGATAAAGCGGCTAGAGATAATGAGATGAGAGATAATAATAATACCGTAAAATACCAAATAATAGCCGAGTTCCAATTAACCGCCGAGTTCCCTTTAACGGCCGGGTGTACGCGTGTGTTGTGACAAATAAAGGCCGGTTCCGAATACTCGCCGGGGTCTAAAAAAAAAAAAAAAAGCGTCCGAACGTTCTATCTAGAATCTTGAGGCCCAGCACTTTTCTGGTTTTCTGGTGTTTAAACGATTTTGCATTGCATAGTTTTCTACCGAAACAATATGAATGAATGAATGAATGAATGAATGAATGAATGAAATTATTTCTATAATACTGTTTACAATATTTTGTTACGTGATAATAAACATGCCATTTCAATGTTATAATCTTGGTCTACCGTAATATTTCTTGAGGAATGCAACTCCGTAACTTTTGACAGATGTCTTAGCCACCCCTTTGGGTATACCCAACGAAAGCCAGCGTGTGTGGTGACATTGAGGACTGCGGGTTTCCAAGGTTGGACTGCTGCTTCTGTTAAACGACCTAAATTGCCGAATGCATGCGTCAAAGCACACACTGAGTTTTATTAAAGACCTTATACCACACTCTAAAAAATAAAGGTGCTTCAGTGGTTCTTCAAATCTCTGGATGGTTCCATGGAGAGTCAAAACTCTGTGATGAACCATTACATTATGCGAAAGGTTCTTCACATTGGAAATGGTTCTTCAGAGCCTGGCATTCTCTTACCATTTGCTGGTCAATGCACATAGGCTATGTCTACACAAATCTGTCTTCACTGCTCAAACAAATGGTTTAAATGGTTCTTTAAAGAACTGTTGCATGAATGGTTCTTTGAAGCCCTGAAAAAGGTTCTTCTATGGCATCACCCTGAAGAACCGGTACTGGCCCCATTATTTTTTAGAGTGCATTTCACTTGCCCTTACCCATTCGGATCTGGAAGACGCTTTACAAAAAAGGTGAGAGCGTTCTAACATGCATTTCAGTCTGCTCGCGGCCAATCTAATCCAAGGGGCCTTTTCAACAAGTAATCTGTCGTGCAAGTTGGGCAGAAGCACGCGTCAGGCAGGCAACATGTAGGCCTACAAGTCAGTAACCTATTCAACTAACTTTCATCCGAACTTTAAGTTTTCTACGGGGTCGAGCCACCGTACCAACTCACTCTGGGAATAGGCTCATATCCGCCAAATAGGGAGACGTCTTGGAGAGAAACGTGAGAATGCAAGATGACAGTATGTAGCCACTGCAGGTCACTTATTTTTCAGCATAAGAAAAAACCCTTTGGTTTGACACTTCGCACCCTAATTACCGTAAAATACCAAATAATAGCCCGGGCGATTATTTGTCTCAATCACGTAAGAGACCCGGCGCGTATTAGAGACTAGGCGGCTATTTGGAACAGGCGATTAATTCCTTCTTCACAAACACCTTCCCCAAAATCTACCTCAAAACGGGGAAAAAAATCATTCTCAGATAGGCCTACTTTCAACCAGTATAACTTACAGTTTGTTTAGAGTTAGATTACAGATAGCACGGTGCCGACTTCGGGGAATTTTGAAGACGCAGAATGCATCTTCGCATGGCACAGTCGGGGTGGATAAAGGATAAATCACACACCTTTTCCTGTTAATGACTAGTTAAGCGCATGCTTTACAAAATAATCAAGAAACCACACCATTGTCTGTGCGCAGCACTGTGATTTAATTACTCTGCAAAGTTATGGTCACTTGCTATCACCCTCACCCATGCAGCCTCCACCCTTTGCGCTTCGCGATGTCTGTCAATCTGAAATTGCATGGAGGGCGCGACGTTGAAGCAACATAATTAGGGTGCGAAGTGTCAAACCAAAGGGTTTTTTCTTATGCTGAAAAATAAGTGACCTGCAGTGGCTACATACTGTCATCTTGCATTCTCACGTTTCTCTCCAAGACGTCTCCCTATTTGGCGGATATGAGCCTATTCCCAGAGTGAGTTGGTACGGTGGCTCGACCCCGTAGAAAACTTAAAGTTCGGATGAAAGTTAGTTGAATAGGTTACTGACTTGTAGGCCTACATGTTGCCTGCCTGACGCGTGCTTCTGCCCAACTTGCACGACAGATTACTTGTTGAAAAGGCCCCTTGGATTAGATTGGCCGCGAGCAGACTGAAATGCATGTTAGAACGCTCTCACCTTTTTTGTAAAGCGTCTTCCAGATCCGAATGGGTAAGGGCAAGTGAAATGCACTCTAAAAAATAATGGGGCCAGTACCGGTTCTTCAGGGTGATGCCATAGAAGAACCTTTTTCAGGGCTTCAAAGAACCATTCATGCAACAGTTCTTTAAAGAACCATTTAAACCATTTGTTTGAGCAGTGAAGACAGATTTGTGTAGACATAGCCTATGTGCATTGACCAGCAAATGGTAAGAGAATGCCAGGCTCTGAAGAACCATTTCCAATGTGAAGAACCTTTCGCATAATGTAATGGTTCATCACAGAGTTTTGACTCTCCATGGAACCATCCAGAGATTTGAAGAACCACTGAAGCACCTTTATTTTTTAGAGTGTGGTATAAGGTCTTTAATAAAACTCAGTGTGTGCTTTGACGCATGCATTCGGCAATTTAGGTCGTTTAACAGAAGCAGCAGTCCAACCTTGGAAACCCGCAGTCCTCAATGTCACCACACACGCTGGCTTTCGTTGGGTATACCCAAAGGGGTGGCTAAGACATCTGTCAAAAGTTACGGAGTTGCATTCCTCAAGAAATATTACGGTAGACCAAGATTATAACATTGAAATGGCATGTTTATTATCACGTAACAAAATATTGTAAACAGTATTATAGAAATAATTTCATTCATTCATTCATTCATTCATTCATTCATATTGTTTCGGTAGAAAACTATGCAATGCAAAATCGTTTAAACACCAGAAAACCAGAAAAGTGCTGGGCCTCAAGATTCTAGATAGAACGTTCGGACGCTTTTTTTTTTTTTTTTAGACCCCGGCGAGTATTCGGAACCGGCCTTTATTTGTCACAACACACGCGTACACCCGGCCGTTAAAGGGAACTCGGCGGTTAATTGGAACTCGGCTATTATTTGGTATTTTACGGTATGTTGCTTCAACGTCGCGCCCTCCATGCAATTTCAGATTGACAGACATCGCGAAGCGCAAAGGGTGGAGGCTGCATGGGTGAGGGTGATAGCAAGTGACCATAACTTTGCAGAGTAATTAAATCACAGTGCTGCGCACAGACAATGGTGTGGTTTCTTGATTATTTTGTAAAGCATGCGCTTAACTAGTCATTAACAGGAAAAGGTGTGTGATTTATCCTTTATCCACCCCGACTGTGCCATGCGAAGATGCATTCTGCGTCTTCAAAATTCCCCGAAGTCGGCACCGTGCTATCTGTAATCTAACTCTAAACAAACTGTAAGTTATACTGGTTAAAAGTAGGCCTATCTGAGAATGATTTTTTTCCCCGTTTTGAGGTAGATTTTGGGGAAGGTGTTTGTGAAGAAGGAATTAATCGCCTGTTCCAAATAGCCGCCTAGTCTCTAATACGCGCCGGGTCTCTTACGTGATTGAGACAAATAATCGCCCGGGCTATTATTTGGTATTTTACGGTAAGTTACATTTCCTGGACATTTACTCTCCTGGACAATCAATATCTCAGCTGTTATAAAGAAGGCACAGCAGCGTCTACACTTCCTGAGAGTCCTCAGGAAGAACAATCTAGACCAGAAGCTGCTGCTGGCCTTCTACCGTTCCTCCATTGAAAGCCTGCTGACGTACTGCTTGTCCACCTGGTACGGGAGCTGCACTGCTACAGACAGAGGGAGGCTTCAGAGGACAGTCGCAGCAGTGCAGAGGATTGTCGGCTGCCCTCTCCCCTCCCTGATGGACATATACACCACCCGGTGCATCAGCAGAGCTCGGAGTATCATTAAGGACAATTCACATCCTGCCTCCCAGCTGTTTGAGCTGCTTCCTTCTGGGAGGCACAACAGATGTATTAAAACACGGACTACTAGAATGAAAAACAGCTTCTTCCCAAGAACCATCACCATATTGAACTCTGAGAGGAAACAAATATAATGTCGACATGATGCAAAACATCTGTCACTGTCCCTTTTACATTCTGTGCAATACAAATAATTTATTATTGATTCTGTACATAGCCATCCATATTCATACTTGGATATAAGACACTTTTATACGTATTTCAATTTTTGTAATGTTTGTGTTAGGATTTAAGTTTTTTTTTTGTACTTATTTTTTTGCACTGGAAAGGGAGAAGCTTCTAATCTTGTTATACAATTGATTGTAAAATGACAATAAAGGTCATTCCATTCTATTCTATCTGCAAACATCATGTTCCATGGTGACTCTTGCCTCACTTTGTCCGTCAAGCTATCCATCACTATGGCAAACAAGAAAGGACTCAAAGCAGATCCTTGATGAAGTCCCACCTTCACCTTGAACCATTCAGTCGTTCCAACTGCACACCTCACTGCTGTTTCACTGTTCTCATACATGTCTTGCACCACTCTGATATACTTCTCATTCACTTCACACTTTCTCATATAATACCATAACTCATCTCTCGGCACTCTATCGTATGCCTTCTCCAGGTCTACAAACACACAATGAAGCTTTCTCTGGCCTTCCCTGTACTTCTCCATTAACATTCTTAAAGCAAATATTGCATCAGACATGCTCTTCAACCCGTACTGCTGTTCACAGATTACTACCTCTCTTCTCAATCTCACCTCCAATACCCTTTCCCATAACTTCATGGTGTGGCTCATCAATTTTATCCCTCTGTAATTACTGCAGCTCTGTACATCTCCCTTATTCTTGTATATTGGGACTAGCACACTCTCCATTCATTTGGCATTTTCTCATTCTCTAGGATCTTATTAAACAATCTCGTTAGGAACTCCACAGCCGTTTCACCCAAACATCTCCAAGCCTCAATCGGGATACCATCTGGTCCGACTGCTTTCCCAGTCTTCATTCTTTTCATGGCTGCCCTCACCTCATCCTTACTAACCAACTTTACTTCCTGATTTGCTGTCTCCAACGAATCTGACCTTTTCTCTCTTGGATTCTCCTCATTTAATAAATCCTCAAAGTACTCTTTCCACCTTCTTAATACACTCTCTTTGTCAGCACATTTTCCATTTACATCTTTCATCACTCTTACCTGCCATACATCCCTCGCTTCCCTGTTTCTCTGCCTAGCTAGTTTGTACAGGTCTTTCTCGCCTTCTTTGGTCTCCAGTCTTTCGTACAACTCCTGGTATGCATCTGCTTTCGCCTTTGCTACTGCTCTTTTTGCCTTCTGTCTCATCTCTCTGTATAACCGCCTGCTTTCCTCATCTCTCTGATCGTCCCAATTCTTCTTTGCTAGCCTCTTCTCTTTTATAATTTCCTGCACTTCTTTGTTCCACCACCATGTCTCCTTGTCTTCCTTCCTGATGACCACCCTAGCACCTTCCTTGCTGCCTCTCTTACTAGTATAGCAGTAGTATCCCAATCTTCTGGCAGACTTCCATGCCCACTCAATGCTCGTCTCATTTCTGATGATCAATCTCTTTTAGTTTCCACCACTTAATCTTCAGCTCCACTATTTCATGCTTCCTCTTTTTCACTTTCAAGCTCATCCTGCACACGACCACTCAATGTTGTCTAGCTACACTCTCCCCTGCCATCACTTTACAGTCTCCAATCTCTTTCATGTTACCCCTTCTACAGAGTATGTAGTCCACCTGTGTAGATCTTCCTCCACTCTTAAACATCACCCTGTGCTGCTCTTTCTTCTCAAAGTATGTATTGACTGTTGCCAAATTCATCCTCTTTGAAAAATCAACCACTATTTGCCCTTCCACATTTCTCTCTCTTACACCATATCTGCCCATCACATCCTCATCTCCTCTGTTTCCCTCGCCAACATGTCCATTGAAATCTGCTTCTATCAGCACATGCTCCTCCCTCGGTATACTTTCTACCACTTCATCCATCTTTTCCCAGAAAGACTCTTTCTCTTCATTCTCACATCCAACCTGTGGAGCGTATGCACACACAACATTGATTATCACTCCTTGACTCTCCAACTTCATGCCTATCACGCTATCTGACACCCTCTTCATATCAATCACACTGTTGACCAACTCTTCCCTCAAAACAATACCAACACCATTTTTCTTTCCATCGACTCCATAATAAAACAACTTGCATCCACCTCCAATGTTCTTGGCCTTGCTTCCTTTCCACCTCATCTCCTGCACACACAAAATGTCCAACTTCCTTCTTTCCATCATACCTGCTAACTCTCTCGCTCTGCCAGTCAATGTTCCCACATTCAGTGTTCCTACACTCAATTCTAAGCTCCTTCCCTTCCATCTATCACGCTCACGCCTAACACGCCTCCCCCCTCTCTTTCTCCTTCTCTGATTTGACACAACAGTAGCATACTTTCCACCGGTACCCTGTTGACCAACAGTACCGGAGGCAGTTGTTAATCTGGGCCCCGACCGATCCGGTATGGTACTTCTCTTTTCAATCTGCATGTTAGATTTGGCACGGTTTTATGCCGAATGCCCTTTGTAGCGAGTTTCAAGTGTGGGTGGAGCACAGAGGATGGCAGGACAATGCTTGGAGGCAGATAAATCTATTTATTTTAACAACTTTTCAGTCTAAATATTTCCTTCCATACACACACACACACGCACACTTGTCTGGTCCCGGGTTGCGCTCCCTCTCCTCTCTCTCTGCCTCCTTAAATAGGGAGCGGTTACTGGGAAAACACACACACAAACACAGGTTAATTATCCTCAGGTGTCGCGATTCTGCCACTCACCTTCCCCGGCTCCACCCTCCTGTCACAGACCGGCGCTTGACCACGCCCCCGCTGCCACATACCCCCACCGCCCGACTCAGGCCGGGCGCTCGTCCGGCCCGCGGCCGACTCCCCCCCCCCCCCCTTGACGGGAGAGGAAGTCCGCCACGACCATCTGCGCCCCCGGCCTGTGGACCACCTTGAAGTTGAAGGGTTGGAGTGGCCCCCCACACAGTGCAGCCTTTACCTCAGAGAAAGCCCGCTGGCACTGCTCCATCCACTGGACCGGATCTGGCGCCCCCTTTTTAGTGAGGTCAGTCAGCGGGCTGGTGACGTCTGAATAATTAGGTATAAACCTACGATAGTAGCCAGCCAGCCCCAGGAACTGCCTCACCCCCTTTTTGGTCTTGGGCCTTGGGCAGGCCGCAATCGCTGCCGTCTTATTAATTTGGGGACGCACCTGCCCGTTGCCCAAGTGGAAGCCCAGATACCGTACTTCCACCCGCCCAATCGCACACTTCTTCGGGTTGGCAGTGAGTCCCGCCCGCCTCAGCGACCTAAGGACGGCCCTCAGGTGTTGTAGGTGCCGCTGCCAATCATTACTATAAATGATGATATCATCTAGGTAAGCGCCCGCATAGGTGGCGTGGGGCTGGAGGACCCGGTCCATCAGCCGCTGAAACGTAGCGGGCGCCCCAAACAGCCCAAAAGAAAGTGTGACGAACTGGTGTAAGCCGAACGGTGTTGAAAAGGCCGTTTTCTCTCGGGATAATGGAGTCAAGGGGATCTGCCAATATCCCTTCATCAAATCCAGTGTCGAGTAAAAGCGAGCCGTGCCTAGTCGATCGAGCAGCTCATCAATACGAGGCATTGGGTATGTGTCGAATTTAGACACCGCGTTGACTTTTCTATAGTCCACACAGAACTGGACCGAGCCGTCGGCCTTGGGAACCAAGACCACCGGGCTGCTCCAGTCACTGTGGGACTCCTCGACGATGCCCATTTCGAGCATGGCCTGAAGTTCTTCCCGAACCACCTTTTTTTGTGTTCGGGTAATCTATAAGGACGGCTCCGCACTACCACCCCCGGGGGCGTCTCTATGTGGTGTTCTATGAGGTTAGTGCGACCGGGCAGGGGCGAGAACACATCCGAAAACTCGGCCTGCAACTGGGCGACCTCCGTGAGTTGGGTCGGGGAGAGGTGGTCTCCACAGGGGACCGGAGAGGTACGTGTTGCCAATGACCCTTTTTGGACCTCCGGCCCCAGCTCCGCCTTCTCCGGAACTACCGACACCAACGCCACGGGGACCTCCTCGTTCCAGAGTTTCAGCAGATTGAGGTGGTAGATCTGTAGCGCCCCCTCCCTGTCCGTTTGCCTAACCTCATAGTCGACGTCCCTGACTCGCTGTGTGACCTTAAAGGGTCCTTGCCACTTGGCGATTAATTTGGAGCTCGACGTGGGCAACAGGACGAGTACCTTATCTCCCGGAGTGAACTCTCTAAGGCGCGTGCCCTTGTTGTACAGGCGGGCTTGCCGTTCCTGGGCCTGCCGCAAATTCTCCTGAGTTAGGTGGGTGAGCGTGTGGAGTTTTGCGCGCAGATCCATAACGTACTGAATTTCGTTTTTGCTCTGTGAAGGTCCCTCCTCCCAATTTTCCCACAGGACATCTAAGATGCCGCGCGGCTTACGCCCATATAATAATTCAAATGGGGAGAACCCCGTGGAGGCTTGGGGGACCTCTCGCACTGCGAACAACAAGGGTTTGAGCCACTTATCCCAGTTACGTGCGTCCTCACTTACGAATTTTTTGATAATGTTCTTGAGGGTGCGATTGAACCGTTCAACTAAACCGTCCGTCTGTGGGTGATACATGCTGGTGCGGATCGGCTTAATACCCAGTAGCCCATACAGGTCGCTCAGTGTCCGTGACATAAACGAGGTGCCTTGGTCAGTCAGAATCTCTTTCGGGATTCCAACCCGGGAGATGATGTGGAAGAGGGCCTCCGCAATACTGCGTGCTGAGATATTGCGAAGAGGCACCGCTTCCGGATATCGCGTTGCATAGTCCACCAGAACTAATATAAAGCGGTACCCTCGTGTTGACCGATCTAATGGCCTGACGAGATCCATCCCAATTCTTTCAAACGGGGTCTCGATTAATGGTAGGGGGCGCAAGGGCGCTTTTGGAATGGCCGCTGGATTTACTAACTGGCATTCGCGGCACGCCGTACACCACTTACGGACGTCGCCACGAATCCCCGGCCAATAGAATCGGGCCATTATCCGGGCGAGTGTCTTATCCTGCCTGAGGTGTCCAGCCATGGGATTAAAGTGAGCCGCCTGGAATACCAATTCCCGGCGGCTCTTTGGAATTAACAATTGGGTGACTCGCTCTTTTGTCTGAGTGTCCTGCGTCACTCGGTATAACCTATCCTTCAAAATGGAAAAATAGGGGAAGGACGGGGTGGCGTTCGGCTGGAGCGTCTGACCATCGATTACTCTCACTTGGTCAAACGCGTGTCGCAGAGTCTCGTCTCACGATTGTTCCAGTGGGAAATCCGCGAGGGATTCCCTAATAGAAAGAGGAGGGGCTGGTGGCTCCTCACTCTGTCGCGGAGATGACGTAGACGGCTCTGCGACCACAGCTCCAGCCAAAGCGACACCGGGACCCTCCCCTGTCAACTGGCAGAACCCACTCTTTACTATGCGTGCCATTAAACCCCGAAATCCCGGCCAATCAGTCCCCAAAATCAAAGAGTGGGTAAGGCGAGGATTAACCGCCGCCTTCACTATCGATTTTTCCCCTCTGAAATGTATGTGGACCGACACCAACGGGTAGCTGTGAATATCCCCATGCACACACAACACCTTCACCCCTTGTGCTCCCCCCAGTGCCTCGTCTTGCACCAGGCTTTGGTGGATTGAGGTCTGATTGCAACCTGAATCCACCAACGCCTGATATGTAGCCCCTTGTACACTTACCGGTATGCGATACGCTCTGGCCCGATCAAGGGCAGCCTCTGGCGCGTCGGGGATCCGCACCACCGCCCCCACTTCCATCACTGCACACTGTTGCTGCAGGTGGCCCGGTTCCCTGCAGCGCCAGCAGACCGGCCCGGGCCTTCCCTCTGCAGCTGTGTTCTGGGGCTCACTCACCTGAGGGGGGGAGAGACAGACACAGAAGGGAGAAACGGGAGGGCACCACGGGTGCGGCGGGCCGCTGGGGTGGAGCCGGCCCCCGCCTCCGCGGTGGGGGAATGGGGAGAGGATGGGACACGGGAGGAGGGGGGAGAGAAAGAGAGAGAGAAGAGGAGAGAGAAGCTGATGACTTCCACTGTCCTGCCGCCGGAACAGCCGCCAGATGATCCTCCGCCAGTCCCATGGCCTGATCCAGCGACGCCGGGCGGTGGCACTGGACCCACTCCGCGGTTCCGGCTGGTAAGCGGGCGATGAACTGTTCCAGCGCCACCTGGTTGATGATTCCCTCGGCGTCGCGATCTTCGGCCCTCAGCCACCGCCAGCAGGCGTCCCGGAGCTGCTGGCCGAACGCGAACGGGCTGCCGACTTCCTCCATCCGCAGCGCGCAGAAGCGCTGGCGCTGCTGCTCCGACGTGCGCCCCACGCGCTGGAGGACAGCCTGGCAAAGATCGGCGTAGGCCAGCCTGCGGTCGGCGGGGAGCTGTAGTGCGGCCAGCTGCGCCTCTCCCGTCAGGAGGGGGAGGAGGCGCGCCGCGCGCTGCTCCATCGGCCACCCCGAGGCTTCGGCGACCTGCTCGAACAATGTGATGAACGCCTCGGGGTCGTCCTGCGGGCCCATCTTGGTCACGGTGAGGGGAGACGGGCCCGCGGCCGGGGCGCTGGTGGACCCCGCCACCGCGAGGAGACGCCAGAACGCCTCTCGATCTTCCTGCTGGGCCAGCACCAGGGCTTCAAAGCGGCGCTCCTGCTCCTTTCGGAGCGTGACAAGTGCCTGGTGCTGGCTCTGCTGAGCCGTGGCGAGGGCGTGGACCAAGTCCGCGAACGGGGAGGATTCCATGGGGCTGCTGTGTTGGTGCTCCACCTTTTTCCCGGGTTTCAGCACCACTGTAGCGAGTTTCGAGTGTGGGTGGAGCACAGAGGACGGCAGGACAATGCTTGGAGGCAGATAAATCTATTTATTTTAACAACTTTTCAGTCTAAATATTTCCTTCCATACACACACACACGCACACTTGTCTGGTCCCGGGTTGCGCTCCCTCTCCTCTTTCTCTGCCTCCTTAAATAGGGAGCAGTTACTGGGAAAACACACACACAAACACAGGTTAATTATCCTCAGGTGTCGCGATTTTGCCACTCACCTTCCCCGGCTCCACCCTCCTGTCACAGACCGGCGCTTGACCACGCCCCCGCTGCCACACCCTTCTTGACACAACCCTTTCCAATTTATCCGGGCTTGGGACCGGCACCAAGAGTATGCTTATGCACCCCCAGTGGCTGGATTAATGTTACCAAAGTGTCAGTAATTTGTATAATTTGTTGTGATGTGTAGTGGACAACACATTTTGATTAAGGCTACTCATTTAGGCGAGGTCATCAATTCTGTGATGGCTACAATTTAGGCTATGGGAGATAGGGAATCATTTGTATCCTCAATAATAATAATAATACCTTGAAATTGCTTGGATTGAAGTAAACTGTTTATTGAAATTGTGTTGTGTGTTTTGTATATTTTTAAATACATTGTACATTACTAGTCGCATATACGGTAATTAATTTATTTACTTTCATGGGTCTAAAACATCTATTTCAGCTCACCTACAATTTCTCATCTCATCTCATTATCTCTAGCCGCTTTATCCTTCTACAGGGTCGCAGGCAAGCTGGAGCCTATCCCAGCTGACTACGGGCGAAAGGCGGGGTACACCCTGGACAAGTCGCCAGATCATCACAGGGCTGACACATAGACACAGACAACCATTCACACTCACATTCACACCTACGGTCAATTTAGAGTCACCAGTTAACCTAACCTGCATGTCTTTGGACTGTGGGGGAAACCGGAGCACCCGGAGGAAACCCACGCGGACACGGGGAGAACATACCAACTCCACACAGAAAGGCCCTCGCTGGCCACGGGGCTCGAACCCGGACCTTCTTGCTGTGAGGCAACAGCGCTAACCACTACACCACCATGCCGCCCCTCACCTACAATTTAAGAGTCTATAAATCTAAACTATGTACCCATACCAGAGATTTTCACATTGTCTTTAATTAATGTTAACCTAAAGCAGTTGCAGAATCGGCCTACAGTGCACTCAGTGAGGAAAATCCCACTTTTTATGATCATGATCAAAATACATGAAAACCAGACATGTCACCCCTTTTTATTACAAAGATGAAAACATTAGATATTTTAATGATATTTTCACCGCCAAACTGAAAATGCCCCCAGTTTTCTTCTCAGAATTCTGGTCATCTTAATCTTAAGCTAAATTAGTACCAAGAACCCACTGAGCTCTATATAAAATCTGGAGAGCTCATAGCCTATTACCCGCTGTAGAGATGAGTGAAGCCATGTGGCCACCATATTACCACTCCCGTAGCGTGTATTCGGCTTATGTGTTAAACTGTGGTATCCGATCAGATTTGCCCCAAGAAAAGTATCTCCTGATGTTATTTTCCTTTCATTACCTCCTCTTATTTTCTCAACTTTAGCCACATTCCTTACATATCTTTATAGCGCTCTCCTTCACTATTATTGTTTTTTTTCCTTTTCCAGTTCAGTGTCTGATCATTTTTTTGAATGGCTCTTTTTTACTAGAGAGGTGGCTACAATTATCGACAATCCATCATTAGACACCTTTCAGATTTACCAATAAAAAACAATTTTACAAAGGTGAGTTTCAGTTACAACAGTTATTATTGGTTAATTAATCAACCGGAAGACACCCCCCCGATCTTGTTGTCTGATGACACAGTTCGTTACCTGAGATGGAATTTTTGTTTAGCATGATCAGCTAAATCTCCTTGTCGAAACCTACTTTGTTTCTTACTCTTTCATTTGACAGTCGCCATTTTGTATCTGTACACACGTTTGAGAAGTCACGTAAGGTGTCGATAATTCTGATCACTTTTATCCACCATTATTGATACCCTGTGGAATTAAGTCACATTTACAACTGTTTTGTATCAATCTTTGTGTAACAGTATTGAAGTAGATGAAGGACTTTAAAAAAATAAACGTGCTGTGATTTATAATAATTTTTTTCCAATTCATAACAGAATGGAATGCTTACAGAATATTTGGAATCCTATTGCAATAAATAGAATTAGACCAGAATTAAATTCCTAGCATATAAAAAAAAATTACATGCTTGAAATAGTCACATTTTTCTCTTCCATTCAGAATTTTTTTTTTTTTTTTGCAGTTTGTTGTAAATGTCTACCACATATTACAATATCAGTAGACATTTTCTATTTTGGTTCGAGGAATGACGTGCGACCTTTGACCGGGATTTCCATGTGGTTACAATATCAATTGCCTGTTGACATTTATTGGTAAACTACAAAACTAGAAATTAATGCAAACAACAATGAATGATTAACAAAATGTGATCTACGAAAATACTTAGAAAGTGGGCAGAAAGTGGAACAAAAAGATTTTCTGACGCAGGTTAAACATTATCAGTTCATTTGTTTACAAACATTATAATTACTTCCTCATGTAAGCAGCGACATCAGTATATTTATATAAATATATTTTGTACTAAATATAAGTCTGTGTAAAACAGATTTTAAATAAAAACTATGTTAACTTAATACGACATACCGATTTTTTTTAAAATAAATAATCATCTGGGTGTCGATAATTGTGGAACGGTGTCACGTGATCTGATATGCTAAGTAATCGGGAATCAACCCATTTTTTTTTTCAGTGGAAGTTTGAGTAATTATTCATGCACAATTTCCGTATTGAAAGTGTTTTGTACTTTTGCAATGGCGAAAAGGTTGTTAAGGTGTCGATAACTGTAGCTGCCACTCTAGTGGCATATACGGTAATTAATTTAATATATTTACTTTCATGGGTCTAAAACATCTATTTCAGCTAACCTACAATGTAAGAGTCTATAAATCTAAACTTTGTACCCATACCAGAGATTTTCACATTGTCTTCAGTTAATGCTAACCTAAAGCAGTTGCAGAATCAGCCTACAGTGCACTCAGTGAGGAAAATCCCACTTTTTATGCAATGCATGATCAAAATACATGAAAACCAGAAATGTCCCCCCTTTTTATTACAAAGATGAAAACATTAGATATTTTCATGATGTTTTCACCGCCGAACTGAAAATGTTCCCAATTTTCTTCTCATAATTCTGGTCACCTTCATCTAAAGCTAAATTAGTACCAAGAACCCACTGAGCTCTATATAAGTTCTGGAGAGCTCATAGCCTATTACCCGCTGTAGAGACGAGTGAAGCCATGTGGCTGCCATATTACCACTCCCATCACGAGTATTCGGCTTGTGTGGTATCCGATCAAATTTGCCCCATAAAAGTATCTCCTGATGTTTTTTCCCCCTTTCATTACCTCCTCTTCCACTTTAGCCACATTCCTTACATATCTTTATAGCGCTCCTCTTCACTATTATTGTTTTTTTTCCTTTTTCCAGTTCAGTCCTTGATCATTTTTTTAATGGCTCTTTTTTACAACTATAATTATTTTTACGGATATTATTTCAGTTTTTCTCTTATACAGTGTACCTTTCTCTTTACTTATTCTTCCTTATATATCTAATTTATTTAGTTACTTTAATTATTATACCAACACAAAGGCTGTACAATACTTCCTTTCTATTTACGACAGTTGTTGAAACAGGATTATTTTCTCATGTTATTTGATATTTAATCAATTCACATTTTGTCAATTTGTACAAGTGGGTGTGACGTGTAGATGATTGACATCATCAATTGTTTTTAGCCTTAGGTAAATGAAAATAACTACTGACCAAACTAGAACAATCACATCTCTCTTTTTATTTGCATCTCTCACTGCCATCTGTGGTTGGTAGAAGAGAGCAACTGGACTTGCTTGAAGATTCTTGAAAACGTTTCGCCTCTCATCCGAAAGGCTTCCTCAGTTCTGTCTGACTAATAGGGAGTATCAAGTATTTATCTTCTCATGGATTATCATAGAATCCAAATCAGAATGCTGATGGCTGCATTGTAGGTGCCTGATAAAAGATGTCATAGACCCCCACCTCTGTTCACTGATGGTCGTTCCAGGTTGACAAAAATGAACGATCCTCTCTGGCTAAGATGTCTGCCAGTTTTCTGGAAGTCCTCTCATACTCCCGCACCAGTCGAAGGGATCTCATCCCAAAGTGCGTAGAAACATATTTGTGAAGAATCTCAGTCATCCAGGTACATAGTAATCTGTGGTTGGTAGAAGAGAGCAACTAGACTTGCTTGAAGATTCTTGAAAACGTTTTGCCTTCCTCAGTTCTGTCTGACTAACTACGCACTTTGGGATGAGATCCCTTCGACGGGAGCGGGAGTATGAGAGGATTTCCAGAAAACTGGCAGACATCTTAGCCAGAGAGGATCGTTCATTTTTGTCAACCTGGAACGACCATCAGTGAACAGAGGTGGGGGTCTATGACATCTTTTATCAGCCACCTACAATGCAGCCATCAGCATTCTGATTCGGATTCTATGATGATCGATGAGAGGATAAATACTTGATACTCCCTATTAGTCAGACAGAACTGAGGAAGCCTTTCGGATGAGAGGCAAAACGTTTTCAAGAATCTTCAAGCAAGTCCAGTTGCTCTCTTCTACCAACCACAGATTACTATGTACCTGGATGACTGAGATTCTTCACAGATATATCCCTCACTGCCATTTCTGCCTCAGACTCTGGTCCTTCTTTCATTTAGGTTCTTGAGGCTAATTTACTCAGTTCATACACAAGTATAAAAATGATCACACCCTAGCTACCAGTACTCACAAGTGAAATGTCCATCAACAACCTTTGACCTGCCTATTTGTATAGTTCACTGCTGCACACGCAGGCATTTTTCTTCTAATTTTTCTAATTTTCAATGTTGTGTAGCTTCCAGTGGTCTAACACTCACGATGGGAGTGGTAAAATGGCGGCCAGCTGGCTTCACTCTGACAAGCCTATGAGCTCTCCAGATTTTATCTCGAGCTCAGTGCGAGAGCCACTAGAATACTTTTCGAGCATCCATGAGACTTCAGCCTGTTTTTTGTGATTTCACCCCCTCTTGCGGCTGTCTAGGTGGAACTCACTGCAGGGGACAGAAATATGGATCTGTCTATGTAGGACTTTTATTTTGAAACCCGTAGTCTAGCCGGAAGTTTATATCCGCTTGAGGTGCAACATGTTAAAGTTCCCGCCCACTTTCGAGGGTGTTTATATCATATTCCATTCCTCATTTCCGTGATGATGATCTGCAGATCAGCGGTATGAAGAGGAGGAGGAGCAGCAGCGCTCTGATGTCTGTAGTTAGATCAGATGACCGATTATGGCTGATCTTCACCCGCAGGTAGCATCAGACACTGCACTGTAAATACCCCTCTCACCCCGGGGTAGGATTCCGGGACGGGTTTATTCTGATGCATGATATTACTGAGCTCCGGTTGATGAGTTTATTTTAGAGGAAACCGGATATCCGGTTGTGTGCAGCTGTTAATCCATGTGTATGAGGTGATAGCAGTGTTATTTTAGTTTCTAAATGAAAGCTTTAAGATGTAACATTATCCTGAAACAAAGCAGTGTTCCTGTTCTCTAAAGGAGTCTTTCCAGTGCTCAGTGCTAGTGGTGTGTCGTTCACGAACGAACCGTTCTTTTTGAACGAGTCTTCGAAGTGAACGACTAGAACTAGTTCGCGCTGCCTCTCGTTCTCGGTCGTTCGCGAATCAGCAGTCTCTGCTCGCTGGCAGCAGGGCGGTCGCTGAATCTCGGTCGTTGGCGAATCAGCAGGATCTGTTCAGTAGCAGAAGGGCGTCCAACTTCCATTTTGATCTGTGCAGAGCAGCGCCACTTTACTTCTTTAAGGGCTATCTGAGCCCTATTATCAGAGCGTTGACACATGCCAGGTCTTTAGTTTACAATTTAGAGCTCTCACTCAGCAATACATTTCAGTTCACAGCGAACGAGCTCAGCAGTTCGCGAACGAACAAACAGCCAGCAGCCAGCCTGCCTGCTGCCATACTGGGCTGGGCGCATAGCAACGGTTTCCATGACTGTGATAAACAATGAAGAACGTGGCTCTGGAGATCGCGGCATACTGTGTTCGTTTTTTTAATGTTAATGCAATTTGTAATAAAGTGGTTTGTTCTTTGTAATGAGCGTTGCTGTTGAATATGAGCAAAATGGGTGTTGCTTAATGGGTTTGAACAACTGCATGAAACAGTCTGCATCTATCGTAGTTGGCTTTACTTTATTTCCCTTGCCTACTGGGAGATACCATTATCAGAAAGTTCGCACCACTATGGGGGCGGGGGGCATGCATGTCTATTACAATTTCATAATAATACTTAAAAAAAGAGAGAATAAGATGCAGCGGGCTGCCACTACTTATTTATTCAGAACTAGCATTTGTATTCATTTTTTCAGCAACACCACCACCTCTCTCGTTGTTGACAGAGTAGTACTGGACGGAGCTAGCGCCAGATACAGTACTACACAATTGACTGGTCATTGTAAATTGTGAGTTTTAAAATTGAGACCAGTTCAAGAAGAAACAATGCAAACAATGTAGGCAGTACGAATACATATAAAAATTACAAGAACTTTATTTACCTTTTCAGATTAACTTTACAGTGACTTGATTTATCACAACTTTTACCATCACGATAAGTCCCCACCCCCACCCACCCCTTCGCCCCGGCTGGGACGAGAGTTGAATATTCCGTTGGTCTTTAACATGAACTTGGGTGCGGATGGGGTGGGGGGTGCATGTTATTCTCTGAAATGAGTGTTGCTGTTAAATAAGCTTTTTTTTTTTTGCTTAATGGGTTTGAGAGAACAACTGCATAGCCGGCAGACCATGGCTCTACTAAAATAAATATAATAAATATAAAAACAGCTTTATTCTCATCTACATTTAATTAACTTTCAGAGCTTTGTTTATGTAGTCTTTTTCACATAATGCTAGGATAATGTTTTTCTTCCATCTTTTTCTCAAGCACATTGTAATGTATGAAAATCTATTGTGGATGGCACCTCTGCCGCCTCTCGGAATGAACTGAATGAACGAATTTCTTTGCTGAACTGACCGACATGAACGAACTGGCGGAAATGAATCGCCATGTCCCACCAATAGTGCTCACACTGCAGCCCTGACACTCCCCCAGTCACACCCTCTCAGCGGCCTGCTGTTCCAGAAAAACAATCAACGACAAGCAGAGTTACTGTTACCACCACAGAGCCGATTACTTTCCTGTAACAGCACGCTCCCAAGAGTTTTATTCCTCCGACACCACAGCAAATTAACAATGATTACAATTTCTAGATGAGGGGTTTTCAAAGTGTGGGAGAGTCAGCTCCCCCTCAGAGAGCAAAGAAACAACAGCGCCCCCTCCCCCCCGCCTTACAATTTTTGTTGTTGCTATACTTAATGTTCCATTCGTATTTAAAAAAAAATGGTTGTTGTACACATTATTTTTTTTCTTTTACACATTTTAAACATCTGTGCTTTTTGAAAACATCTTTTTTACACATTTAAAACATCTGTGGTTTTTAAAACCTCTTTTTTTTACACATTTAAAACCTCTGTGCTTTTTAAAACCTCTTTTTTTTTTACACATTTTAAACATCTGTGCTTTTTAAAACCTCTTTTTTTACACATTTTAAACATCTGTGCTTTTTTAAAACCTCTTTTTTACACATTTTAAACATCTGTGCTTTTTTAAAGCCTCTTTTTTTTTACACATTTTAAACATCTGTGCTTTTTTAAAGCCTCTTTTTTTTTTTTACACGTTTTAAACATCTGTGCATTTTTAAAACCTTTTTTTTTACACATTTTAAACATCTGTGCTTTTTGAAAACATCTTTTTTACACATTTAAAACATCTGTGGTTTTTAAAACCTCTTTTTCTTTTACACATTTTAAACATCTGTGCTTTTTAAAACCTCTTTTTTTTTTTACACATTTTAAACATCTGTGCTTTTTTAAAACCTCTTTTTTTTTTACACATTTTAAACATCTGTGCTTTTTTAAAGCCTCTTTTTTTTTTACACATTTTAAACATCTGTGCTTTTTTAAAGCCTCTTTTTTTACACATTTTAAACATCTGTGCTTTTTTAAAATCTCTTTTTTTACACATTTTAAACATCTGTGCTTTTTTAAAACCTCTTTTTTACACATTTTAAACATCTGTGCTTTTTGAAACCTCTTTTTTTTTACATTTTAAACATCTGTGCTTTTTTAAAACCTCTTTTTTTTTTTTTTTTTACACATTTTAAACATCTGTGCTTTTTTTTTAAAAAAACATCTTGTTTTACACATTTTAAACATCTCATAGCATCGTTAGCTAGCACCTCTTGGCAGACAACACGCTGTGGCAGTGGAGCATCTTCAGATCCAGTCCATGAAAATCCAAACTTTAAATAATCGTGGTCATACTTCCTTCTTTTTTTGCTTGGCCCAGACTCTGTCTCCTCACTCACTGTAGCTTTAGGTACTAAAAATCGATCCATTTTTTCTCTGGTAAAGGCTAGCTGAAGTTCGCTAAATGTCCGCAATAGTAACTTATTCTGGTTTATTTGTCCTCACGTTGCGCCCCCCTGAAGAACTCTGGCGCCCCCTAGGGGAGGCGCACCCCACACTTTGAAAAGCCCTGTTCTAGATGATTAAAAAAATAACAATACCAACAGATTGTACTTTTTATTCATTTATAGTTACATGTAACATTGTGAAAAGGTTAGTTCCTGATTTAGTCAATTTGTGTTTGTTATTCCAATTGTAGCATTCAGGTAAAAGCTGATGAATTAAAACATGTAAAAGAAGTCTTTTCTGTGATATAAAGATCTGGCCTTGTGTGAAGATCTCACCTTGTGACCACGAAGATGAACAGTTTTCTTTTTTTTGCCTTTTTATCATGGTGTTTTAACAGAACTTTCCATGTTATTTTATTTCTACTTACAGAATGACAGAAGGTCTGTCATTAATGTACTGACTGTAGAATAACATAATGAGAAAACATTGTGCCTTCTTTTCCAGAGGATTTGATTTTATCCCTGGTCAGGGCCGAAACATAATCGTGGTATCCTTATATATTTCATACGTCGGAACATTTAGGACCGAGGAATGTTACATGTAGGCCTGTCTAATGTAAAAGGCAGCAGCAGCCCTACATTCCAGTCATATTTAGTGTCAGGTTTCATGAATGCTTCTTTATTATAACAACAAAAATAGTCCATAGTATCTCATCTCATCTCATTATCTCTAGCCGCTTTATCCTGTTCTACAGGGTCGCAGGCAAGCTGGAGCCTATCCCAGCTGACTATGGGCGAAAGGCGGGGTACACCCTGGACAAGTCGCCAGGTCATCACAGGGCTGACACATAGACACAGACAACCATTCACACTCACATTCACACCTACGGTCAATTTAGAGTCACCAGTTAACCTAACCTGCATGTCTTTGGACTGTGGGGGAAACCGGAGCACCTGGAGGAAACCCACGCGGACACGGGGAGAACATGCAAACTCCGCACAGAAAGGCCCTCGCCGGCCACGGGGCTCGAACCCGGACCTTCTTGCTGTGAGGCGACAGGGCTAACCACTACACCACCGTGCCGCCCTGGTTCATAGTATATTTTAAGATTTTAACAAAACTATGTTAATATGTTCAAAAGCTTTTATTTTTCTTGCATTCTCTATATTTTCTTTGTGTATGATTTTTCTTGAACTGCCTGCAACCTCTTGTATATCCTCTGAGGAGTTTTTTGTTATCTTGTTGGAATTAATTAATCTATTTGTAAACAAATTATAAACAATATGGACAGATTTCTTTTCCATGTTTACCATACTACTGTAAAATTTATCTTTCAGATTATCTTGCTATGTTTTTTTTTTGTTCTAATGAAAAAATGTAGTGATTTATTATGTAATAATAATATAATGAGAAACTTTTATGTCTGACCAGATCAGAAACATAATCATGGTATTATTATATATTTAATAAGTAGGAAAATTTTGGATTGAGAAATGTTAAATCTAATTTAAATGGATGTTCAGTGCAACAGAGTGAAATCTTTCACTTACAGTTTATTCTGTTCTGGTTGTAGAGCTGAACCTGTATACTGCTGCTCTGGTTCTGTAAGTCTGAAACACTGAAGAAGTGTTGGATATAAAATTGGAACTGGGTATGACTTGGGTATTTACTTTTACATTCCCAGAACTGCAATAATTCCAAGATTCATGATCCAAAATATCTGCTGCTATGTAAAATTTTAATCAGCAGTTTCACTCAATATGTGAGGATGATAAGTTTATATCTGAATGTGATTACTATGTTGCTCCCATGGTAAAGAATAACGTGAGATGTGTATGTGAGAAATATCACTGAAAAGTGTGACTAAAGCTTACTGTATATCATAAATATCATAAAAGCACTGAATTTTCTTATAGAAACTTAATTTATTTCTTCATTTTGTAAAACATGTTCAGGCTGAGAGAAGTGAAGGGAAAATAGTTGCTTTTAGGAAGCCTTTAAAGTGCTGATGACACGTTTTTGACATCTTTGGCGATGTTTTATAACATAAAAAGTAATTCCCGATGACCCATATATTAATTCACGAAGGCGCATATTTTACAAGTTATGATGATAAATGCAGCTATTTGGGCAAATTTGACGGGGCTGCAGCACCCAGGAGACGAAAGAGGAGGAGGAGCTATATGACGTCAGCGAAAGAACCTTCCTCCTAACTTACCAGTTTGTTGTTGATGTGAGAGGTGTTCAGTTTATCATTATTAGTATTTTTATTAGACATATATATATATATATATATAGTTATTATGCCTTCGCGTTGTGTTGCCGGCTTTTGCTCCAAAACCCACAAGGATGGGGTAAGTTTATTCAAGTTTCCCAGAAATCCCGAGCTGCATGCGAAGTGGGTGAAGCAAGTCAGGCGCACTCGTGACAAGTGGGAGCCCTCACCAACATCCGTCCTGTGCTCTGAACACTTCGATTTGGATTGTTTTGACACCCTTCCCAGCTTAAAAGAATCTCTTGGGTGTGCAGTTCAGCACAAACGTGTGTTACTACCATCAGCAGTGCCTACACAGTGTTGCCAGATTGGGAGGTTTCCCGCCCAGTTGGGCAGTTTCAAGTGCATTTTGGTGGGTTTTGAACATATTTTGGGCTGGAAAACGTCAGCAGTATCTGTTGCCAGATACTGCTGACGTTTTCCAGCCCAAAATATGTTCAAAACCCACCAAAATGCACTTGAAACCGCCCAACTGGGTGGGAAACCTCCCAATCTGGCAACACTGCCAGTATTCCGGAGGGGGTCTACTAGTAGCTATGCTGGATCCAAAGACAGTCCTCCTGTCAGAACATGTGTTGTGAAGCGACATAAGATAAAGGTACGTAGAGCTATAGATTCTACATGATAATCATAAATGTAATCATAAAGTCGGCGTGATATCAGTCATGTATTTGCTTGTGAAAGCTTGCGGCTTTCATGTAACTGCTGCCTAGCAACGAGAGGCAAAGGGTAAAGAGGGTAGACTATCATAGATTCTATTCGGAAGAGATCAACACAATTCTAGACTCCCAGAAGAGGAAGAGCTAGCACTAGAGAGTTCACTGGTGTTTTCATGCGCCATTTCCATTGAGTAGAACAGCCAGTGAACCGCAGCGTGTTCTTCCGCTGACGTCACAGCATGGCCGCGAGCCACGGACCCAGTTTTCTTGCGCTGTGCAATTAAAAGTTGGATATTCACGTAACAACAGCTTCTTTTCACGTAATTATAACAGAAATCTAACATGTTTGCCATGTTGTATAGTTTATTTAAGAAATTGCATAGAGTCATGTTCGTGTCATCAGCACTTTAAGCTGGACTTGTGTCACTCACAAATCATGGTATTGCCCCTGCCAGGTAAGTATGTCGCTTACAGTATGTGTGACTGAGTACAGGTGTGTGTGTGTGTGTGTGTGTGTGTGTGTGTGTGTGTGTGTGTGTGTGTTCAGAAATCTCTTGAACTTGAACGTGATGGCTGATGGTATTCATAATTCATTGAGGCCATGTTAGTGTGCTGTGATGGGTTCTGTGACAGAGTTCAGGATGGACTCTAGTGCTGGTGTGACACTTGGTCTGACTTCTTCTCCCCAATTACCATGCCCATGAGTCATCATTTGGGGGAAAAGTGATATGTGTTTTTTTTTTTTTTTCTTCTAAACAAACAAAAGGTTTCAAACCAATAATATTATCCTGGTGTGAATGTGTCAGAAATTCAACCATTCCTTTTTTTCTTTTTTTGTCAAACCAGTTTTAAGTCCGCATCATCCCTCATTTTAACACACAAATGTTGCTCCAGTATGGACCATTTTAGTATTAGAATTTTTTTTTAAAATACTATGATGTTATTCTCCAAATATTGTGTTTTTATGGTGATCCTAAAGTTAAATTAGTACCAAGAAACACTAGTCTAGCTTTCTAGCAGCCACGAGACCTCACCTTTTTTTGTTGTTGTTGATTTCACACATGTTAAAGGGCTGCTTATAGGTTGCTCAAATGCTCAGTCTTAGTTCACTCTGTGAGTGCAAAACTAAGCTGGTACTGTCGTGGAAACTCTCTCAAGAACAATCAAAGGTCAAAGAGTTTGCAGAAAAGTTTAGACTTTTATTAAATCAATAACAAAAGCCAATTCAGTCTGCAGAGTGAACCGACTCAAAATCACAAAATTCTCATTTTATACAGTTTCAAAAGAACACAGTGTATGTCAATAATCTCATTGGTTAACATGTCACATCATACCTCTTCAACATTTTCTATTGGGTAGTACCTCTCACACTTCTCATGTTTGGAATCAACCGAGCCAAATTTTCTAGTATGAATGGTCAGTTCAGGAAGAATCAAAACATATGATAAGAAGTGATGCATGGTGAACAACACAGTATTCAGATCAATTCAGGATTCAAAATGACTGGAGTCAAATCAGCTTAAAGACTGATACAGGCTGCAGGTACAAACAAGCACAACACTTGATAGGGTACAGTCATGACCTTGGCCAGTCTGTGGAGCTTGTGCTGTAACGATACCCGATTCAGAATGATTTGATAAAATGTATTACGTTAGCGTGCAAAACACTCCGGCACATGAATCGCATGAATCAGAATAAATAATTGCTTGATTCAACATGGCCTTGGCTAGCTCATTACAACATATAATAATGTTGCAGGTGCTGGGTAAGAATAATCCACGTTTTGAATAGGCCTGTGATTTATCAGAAAACAACCTTTCAGTATAAGCAACCTCAATATCTTTAATGTATTTTACTTGTTTACTGTAATTATGATAATTTATTTTTGCTTTTAATAGCATTAACTTCAATTACTCTTTACTGAAAATCAACATACCTGGCTTTCAATCAATATATATTCAGCATAAGATGAATCAATGTATGTGTGTGGTTACATATGCACAAAAATATAAACAGTTTCAGTATTTTGGCACCTCTGGCCTCGTCTTGTCAACGTAAATTCAAATGCAAATCTGGGTGATCATTAATTTGTGTATTTTAGGGGAGTGGCTTTGTAGTTGTTACTTCTCTCAATAACCAGTGCAGAGTGCAGTGGCTTGAACTTATTATTTATTTCCCATTTTGGAGGTCTCTGTTCTTCATTTAACTCGTGTAAACAATGCTGGATGTAATCCTTTAAATGGTTAGGAAATACTGTAAACTCAATCCTGTGTATTTTTGGTTTTTGCCAAGATGTTCAGTAATGGTTATTTTTTATTCTGTATTTTAGATATGTTCACTCATTAGTCTGCATTTTTTAATAAAGGTAAATCCTGAGCAAAGAAAAATCAACATCTCATAAGCCCATGTGTTTTTTCCTCCTTAAAGCCACAGAGAGCCAATCAATCATACACAACTGTTATGTATTTGTTGCTGTCATGGTTATGTATTGCAATATACTTATCAGAACCAGAAGTGCAGGACTCCCCGTCCTTTTTTTTTAACATCAAAATTAAAATGTTTACAAAAGCGTACACATGTTTTCTATCCAAAAAAGTGGCTGTTTGGATTTACAAATACTTATCCACTGCTTGGATAAGTAAACAAATAAACAAATACTTAGCCATTGATTGGATAATTACTGCAGTGAGCAATAGGTTTCAGCTGCAACAAGTCTTTCAACCCGAAATGATGCAGTGAGTAGCTTCTCCTTTCCTAAACTACCGTGTCAGAAGCTGTATCCAACCCATTATTAAAACCTGGAAGGATGGTGGTGAACCTTCAACTTCACAGAAGAAACCTGGTTGAAAAAAAACTTCACTGTATGCGATAAGATATTGCTTAAATACTTAATCTCATCTCATTATCTCTAGCCGCTTTATCCTGTTCCACAGGGTCACAGGCAAGTTGGAGCCTATCCCAGCTGACTACAGGCGAAAGGCGGGGTACACCCTGGACAAGTCGCCAGGTCATCACAGGGCTGACACATAGGCACAGACAACCATTCACACTCACATTCACACCTACAGTCAATTTAGAGTCACCAGTTAACCTAACCTGCATGTCTTTGGACTGTGGGGGAAACCGGAGCACCCGGAGGAAACCCACGCAGACACAGGGAGAGTGTGCAAACTCCGCACAGAAAGGCCCTCGCTGGCCACAGGGCTCGAACCCAGACCTTCTTGCTGTGAGGCGACAGCACTAACCACTACAACACTGTGCCGCCCCTGGTTAAATACTTGAAGTGAAATCATAACAAATCAACAGTAGAACTCAGCTATGTTTGATAGTGAAATTAAGAGCATTTTCACACTCACAGTGTGACGAGATTTCACAGGATTGGTACTTAGCAGTTGTGCATCCATAAGAAAACCACTTGTTAGTGAGGATAATCAGGAGAAAAGGCTTCATTTTGTTAGGGAGCATAAAAATTGGACTCTGGAGCAATGGAAATAAGTCATGTGGTCTGATGAGTCCAGACTGACCCTATTCAAGAGTGATGGGCATGTCAAGGTAAGAAGAGAAGCTCATGAAGCGATGCCCCCATCATGCATACTGTCCACTTTACAAGCCTCTGGAGGCAGTGTTGTCTGGGGTTGATTCAGTTGGTCAGGTCAAGGCTCAGCAACGGTATGGGGCAATAAAATGAAGTCAGCTGATGACCTGTATGTACTGAATTACCAGGTTCACATCAGTAGGGTTTTTCTTCCCTGATGCAATAGCCATATTCCAGGACGATGGCAGGATTCATTGGACTCAAATAGTGAAAGAGTGGTTCAAGAAGCACGAGGAATAATTTTCAGTATGAATTAACCACCAGAGAGTCCTGATCTTAACCCCATTGAAAGTCTATGTGCTGGAGATTTTACAGAGTGGCTCAACTTTCCTGTCATCAATACAAGATCCTGGTGAAAAATTAATGCAACTCTGGATGGAAATAAAAGTTGTGACATCGTATAAGGTTGTCAAAACTGTGAATGTGTGCTGTAATCAAAGCTATCCATGGCTTTCCTACGAGAGACAGTTGGGGTTGCCATGAGACCCACCTCTCCCGGATGCTGGTTTTTGATTTCCGCAGAGCACGTCAGAAAATCGGACCCATGTAACCTTCATTTAGTCATCTTTGATCTTACCTACGGTACCTAGCAGTTACGGTAGCATTAGCTACAAACGTCAACAGAGTGGAGCAGAAGAAAGATACCGGCTTCCGCTATGACGCAACAATGAATCATGGAAAAGGTGAGAGTTCGGGAAAGTTGGGAGTAAATGTATAAAAGCTTTCCAATAAAATATTAGTGTGCAAATTTATTTATTTTTTGGCCAGGAATATTAACCCCATAAAATGTCAATAGAAAAGATTACTCCTACAGTGTCTCTCTTGTAGGTCTGTCTTTTATTTATACTCTTGTTGTATACATTAAAATTGGAAAAAAGAGAAAATCATGCTCCAAGTGACCTTCATTAAAACAATATCATTGTCATAAAGTCATAAAGATATCAGTCATAAAAGATAATAGCAAATAAAGATGAGATGTGATAATTTTCCAATGTATTTCATGTATCATAATCACTAAATATTCTCAATGAATATTCACTGCATCACCGCAATTGAAATGATTAAGCTTGTTTTAATAGTCTCTAAGTAAACCTCTGTGAATTCCTGAAACAATCCAGTTGCATGTTTGAGATTAAACAAGAAACAAGGGGAACTTATTCATTGTAAACTTGGTCTTCAACATAGTCATTGGCAAATCTAATGATATTAGTGATTGCCATGAGAATCAGAATATCCATGTACAAGTCGTTGGTAACCTGTTCATGGTAGTTCCTCACAGGAAAGATGCAGTTCATCAGGACTCCCAGTTTAACACTGCACTCTTTCATCTATGACAAAAAAAAGACGTTATATTGGGGGGAATAATGTTAATATAAAACTCTTACATGTCTGTTAAAGGGTTCTATGCTGCTGAAAAACTCCGAAGAGTAGATGGGAGACCTACTGTACAGGCAGTAAATAAAGTGAAGAAAAGATGACTGTTGTTGTTCTCACCTTCTCTTTGATTTTTTTTTGCTGGTGTAGATCTTATCCAGATTCTTGTTAACAAGGGGACATGCTTTGTCAACCAGTGGCATGATGACAACTTGAGGAATCCCTGTTAAATCACCAGAAACATAAACAATTCATTACTATCTAGCTTTCATTTATATGACCCTACTCATGCAAAAACATGACTCATGGTACAAATAGTTTTATAGATGACCAGATTTCTGTCCATAATTACAGTATATGTCCAAAAGTACGTGGACACCTGATCATCACACCCGTTCCTGTTTGTTGAACATCCCTTTCCAGATTTCCACTAGATTTTCGTGTGGATCTGTGTTCATTCAGTTACAAGAACATTAGTGAGATCAGACACTGACGGTGTTTAGATTAGATTAGATTAAATAGAACTTTATTGATTAAGGAGGTCTGGGGTGCAGTCGGATGTTCCAGTTCATCCCAAATGTGTTCAGTGGGGTTGAGTTCAGTCAGGACTCTGTGCAGGACACTCAAGCTCTTCACTCCAGCCTTAACACACCATGTCTTCATGGAGCTTGTTTTGTGCACAGGGACATCGTCATGTTGGAACAGGTTTGGACTCTTAGTTCCAATGAAGGTAAACTGTAATGCTACAGTGTACAGAGACACTCTATACAACTGTTTGTTTCAGACTTTGTGGGAACAGTTTGGGGAAGAACCACATATGGGTGTGATGGTCAGGGGGCACATACTTTCGGCAATATCGTGTATGTAAAAACTCACCTAAGTCCCTTGCATTTTTCCGAAAACTCTCATTTTCTGAAAAACATTGTCACTGGTGAGGGAGATTCTGTCCGCTGATAGAGCACTCACCAGACCAGACAGTGTACTCTGTCTTTCAGGCTGGGCTTTTGATCACATTCCTCAGTTGATTTTACAGGGTTCAACTGAAAGAGCAAAGTTCTTTATGTTTAGAGGTGAAAAGAACCACCTCAAATGCTTTTTAGATGTACATGAGACTGAATGAATTTCAGAAACAAAGTACTAATATTAACTCGTGAATTATTCACTAACAACAGTGAATACTGGTAATTAGTTATGAGAAATATTAATCTATCATAATGTTAAAATTTGTTCGTCTGAATTTTTCACATCTTATGTTGTCATTGCCATAACCAAACTTATTCTGGAGAATACAAAATTCTCATAATATGTCATGAACTTACAGTGTAACCACTTTTCACATGGCCCTTTAATATTTTCTTTATATTTTTTGTTTGCGTTCCTTCTGAATCCCCTGGTTCCAGACCCTTGCTGTCAGAAAGGGTGAATGGATAGAAAGTTCCAGGCCTTTCTTTCTTCAGCCTGTGAATTTTAAACTGGACACAAAATACAGGAGTGTCTTATTTCAAGATTCTGTTAAGATTTTCTAAAACACAGTTAAACCTTAAAAAAGAAATGTATCCAACTCGATCCAACTGTAAATTAGATACGAGATCAAATGAGACCAAAACATGTTAAACATTCACTGAAGTTCAGGGAAACAATGTCCAGGCTTCAGTCTATTACAGTAAATATTCTATTGTTTGGTTACCTCCTGAGTGAAGCTGTGACTTTGACCAGCTGATGAATCTGCCAGTGCACCGGTGGTGTTGTATCCTTGGAGGATGGTGTTGACGGAGTTGATAAAACTCGATTTTCCTGCTCCGATTGGGCCGTGAAGCAGAATCTTAATCTCGCTGACTTCTGCAGTACCCGGCTGGAAATCCTTCAGGGATTTCAACATCTCATTCTTGTTATCTTCACTATTTAAGAAGTAAACCAATACATTAACATATTTTCTTCCAGTTACCTTGTTCTACAAATTACAGCTTGAAGCACACAATGATCTTGTCTTTGTGTCTTTTTGCAATCATTGGTAGTAGAGTGGGGTAATTCGCCCCCGTGGGGTAATACGCCCCCGGCCTGTTTTACCCAAAATAACCACCAGATGGCGCAAAGTTACATTTCTATTGTTGCTATGGACTGGCTTGACAATGGGGATATACAAATATCCACTGTGGATCGCATATCAGCAACGCAGCGGAGAGAAATTAAATTTCATGGTAAGTGATATAATTTTCAGATATCAGTAAAACTGTATTTACATAGCTGCTATTTCGTCAGATATCACAGCTGTGTATGTGGTATGAGTAGACAAGTCAGTACGTTAAAAAATACATTAGGTATAAAAAGTTGTATCACATTTTGAAAGTAAGACCCTTTTTTGTAAAAGTGTAGTCTGTGGGGTAAAACGCCCCTTTAATGGTGGTGTAAATGGCCCCCAGGGGGCATCGTTTCCTTTTATCATAATTACTGTATTTCATACATTTCTGAATAGCAGATACATAGTTTTTAATAACATCTTGCTTACCTGGTTGAGTAAAGCAAGTAATTTGAACTTATTATTAAAAATATTACCTCAGATTAGCCTAGATAGCTATGTAGCTAGCTAGAACAGTAGCCTAAGATTAGTCACATCATGTTTGGCTAATTGATGCTCATCAGATTCAAATTCTTATAGTTACATATAACATGGTGATATGGTTGTGTGTGTGTGTGTGTGTGTGTGTGTGTGTGTGTGTGTGTGTGTGCTGTTGATTTTTTTTATTGGTGACAGGTCTATGTTTTCTAATGAATAATGAAGCCTATTCTATTCTATTCTATTCTAATCTAAATAAACCTCTTTTTGTCTTATCTTTTTTTTTGTTTGATATAGATGAGAACTTACAAGAGAGTCAGCAACCGCTGTTCATACAGTGAGCAGAGTCTCAAAGAGGCACTTAAATTAATTAAAAATGGGATGCCATTGAAGGCAGCATCACAGCTTTTTGGGGTGTCCCCCAAGACCCTGAGGCGACACAGGGATAACAAAGTCGCAAGACCCGGATCTGCCTCCCTGGGAAGAAAAGCTGTGTTCAGTGTTGAGTTTGAACACCAACTCACACAACACATAGTACAGGAAATGGAGAGGGCATTGTTTGGTTTAACGACTAAAGATGTCAGGAGGCTTGCATTTGACCTAGCTGAACGACTGCAAATTAACCACGCCTTTAATCCACACACTAAGATGGCTGGAAAAGACTGGTTGCAGGGGTTCATGAGGCGTCAGGGCACACTTTCAGTCCGTACCCCTCATGCCACCAGCATCTCCCGTATGGTGGGATTTAGTAGGCCGAATGTCAATCAGTTTTTTGACATTCTAGAAAATGAGATCAGGAAGGTGCCACATTTTGAACCGTCTCGTCTGTGGAACATGGACAAGACTGGAATCCCCCCAATGTTTGTCTTTCCCAGGAAGAGGATGAACGAGCGTCTCCTGAATGGTGCCCCAGCTGGCTCAATTGGAGTGGTGTCCGACTCCGGCTGGATCGACAGCAGCCTTCTTGTACGCTGGTTGCACCACTTCTGTGATGTTGTGGGGTGTTCACAGGAGAGGCCACATGTCCTGGTGTTAGATGGCCATCATTCTCACAAGACACTGGAGGCTGTACAGGTGGCAAGAGAGCGTGGGGTGGTAATGATAACCATACCACCCCACTGCAGTCACAAAATGCAGCCTTTGGATCACACATTTTTTAAATCTTTAAAATGTGCATACAACAGTGCAGCTGACAGCTGGCTGACCTGCCACCCAGGTCAGCGCATTGACGCATACGCAATGTGTGGGCTTTTCAATCAGGCGTATGGAAATGCTGCCTCTGTGGGGAAAGCACAGAATGGCTTCAGGGCTTGTGGCATTTGGCCTATCAACAGGCTCGTCTGGCGGCACGGTGGTGTAGTGGTTAGCGCTGTCGCCTAACAGCAAGAAGGTCCTGGGTTCGAGCCCCGGGGCCGGCGAGGGCCTTTCTGTGCGGAGTTTGCATGTTCTCCCCGTGTCCGCGTGGGTTTCCTCCGGGTGCTCCGGTTTCCCCCACAGTCCAAAGACATGCAGGTTAGGTTAACTGGTGACTCTAAATTGACCGTAGGTGTGAATGTGAGTGTGAATGGTTGTCTGTGTCTATGTGTCAGCCCTGTGATGACCTGGCGACTTGTCCAGGGTGTACCCCGCCTTTCGCCCGTAGTCAGCTGGGATAGGCTCCAGCTTGCCTGCGACTCTGTAGAAGGATAAAGCGGCTAGAGATAATGAATGAATGAATGAATGAATGAATGAACAGGCTCGTCTTTAAGGAGGAGGACTTTGAGGCTGCACAGGCTCCAGTGGCGGGGGACAGGACAGTGGAGGAGGACAGCGAGGAGGAGCTCTCTGGCCCCAGTCGACCTCTCACCACACCACCATCCCCACCACACCATGCTGAACCTGGTAAGAAAAATAACTTACAGGTGTACTTTCTGCAATTAGTCTACTGTATTTCTGTATTTCAAATTATAGTCTACATTGTTGCTTTTTATGTTGCTTTTTAAAGGACCCCAACAACTTCGGGCAATAACAGACACAATTTCTCCTCGGCCAGTTCCATCCAAGAGGGCCCAGAAGAGGACAGCTGAGTCAGCAACTGTCCTTACCTCGTCCCCATTCAAGCGGATGTTGGAGGCGAAGGCATCTAGAGGCAAAAGGGGCAAAGGAGGGCAAACTAAAAAGAATAATGAAAAAGCAGAGGCTAGATCAAATGATGATGTCGAATGTTTATATTGTGGTGAGCTTTTTTCAAGAAGTGTGGGGGAATGGATCCGGTGTAAGGGCTGCCAGAAGTGGGCTCATGTGGAGTGTTCCAATGAAAATGATGGGGAATTTGTGTGTGAAATTTGTTTGTCTGAATAGAAACCTGTGCGTGTGTGTGTGTGTGTGTGTGATGGCATGTGTGTTGTTTCAGTTGGGGGTTTTCAGCTGCGGGGTATTTATTTAGATAGCGTTACATTTCACTGTATTTATTTATTCTTTTTATTCTTTTATTCTTTATTCTTTTTATAGGCCTAATGTATTAATGTGATGGAATTTCTATTTATAGAAATTCTATCTATTTATCTATTTATATTATATTCCATTCATAATATTTTATTATGTTATATAATATGTTGGGCGGCACGGTGGTGTAGTGGTTAGCGCTGTCGCCTCACAGCAAGAAGGTCCAGGTTCGAGCCCCGTGGCCGGCGAGGGCCTTTCTGTGCAGAGTTTGCATGTTCTCCCCGTGTCCGCGTGGGTTTCCTCCGGGTGCTCCGGTTTCCCCCACAGTCCAAAGACATGCAGGTTAGGTTAACTGGTGACTCTAAATTGACCGTAGGTGTGAATGTGAGTGTGAATGGTTGTCTGTGTCTATGTGTCAGCCCTGTGATGACCTGGCGACTTGTCCAGGGTGTACCCCGCCTTTCGCCCGTAGTCAGCTGGGATAGGCTCCAGCTTGCCTGCGACTCTGTAGAAGGATAAAGCGGCTAGAGATAATGAGATGAGATATAATATGTTAATGTAATGAATTCATTGATTCAATTAGCATTATTTATTGATGCACTTGTTCTTTGTTAATTCATGTTCAATCCACACAAAATTATATTGAAATTAAAATGTGAAATATAATAAAATAATGCATCTATTCATTAATTCAGGGATATTTTCTTGTTTCTTTCACATTATAGGCTTAAGTAAACACTTGCTATCCAAACAGGTTTTTTTGAGTGAGGGGGCCTATTGCCCCACCTCAGGGGGCCTTTTACCCCACTGGGGGGGTAAAAGGCCCCCTTGGCACAATGTTTGTTTTTGTTAAAAAAAAATTAAGTATTAACTTTAGGCAAACTTTAGGTGGCATTATTGTTCATGTCACTGTTGTTAAAAACTATGATTAAAACTAAACACATGGTTCATTTCAACTTGGAGAAAAACTGAATTTTCCTTAAGGGGGGCTTTTCCCCCCACTCTACTCTATTACCTCCATGCCACTGGCCGCCATGAACGATCAAAGTCTGCAAACAAGGAAAAATTAAAAGAATCAAATATTACGTGACTTTCCTCTGACATGATAAATGTTTCTTTCTATAACTTTGCTTAAAAATCATGTTTCAGCAGTAACTTACCAGGATCTGGTTCTGGGTTTGGGCTTGGTGTTTTTCGGCCAAGACGAAAAACGTTAATAAGCTGCAATATCAATATAAAATAAGCACACATTTCATTGCTCTTTTACTATATGTAAATAGAAAATATTGTAGTATTGTCATTTTATTCTGACCTACTCATAAAATATAATGATTTAGGAAGTGAGAAATTTTACTTCCTGGTTTGGGTTAAGACCTGTTATTGTTTCTATTAGTAAGCAATTTTCTTACCCGATTCCAACTCATGAGTCTGGCCTCTGTGAATGATGCCTCAAATATGTTGTTTCTTGAGGTCTGCATAGGAATATGCCACAGGATAAGTTGATTATTATTTTTAGACATTATTTTCACACTAAAGCTGATAAAGTAATTGTAAATCATCATAAAGTTCTGCTGCAATAGAGAAAAAATAATGCTGTGCAGAACAACAAAAAAAAAGACTCAGGATTTCTGTTATAAAACCTGAACATAAGAACTAGGGGTCGACCGATAATCGGCCTGGCCGATATATCGGGCCGATATTCTGCATTTTTAGGGTTATCGGTATCGGCCATAATTTCCACCGATATGCCGATAACATGCCTTTTTGCAGCCATTTCGTTCCTAACGCGACTGTCACTGCACGTCCTTTCCTGCACTCGCCTCTCTGAGTTCAAGAACACGGTCCCGCCCACCACAACATCTGATTTGTTTGGCACAAGAGATATAGCCAACCGACACGCGTACTGTAGCTAACCGCTGTGAACTGTTTCAAGCCGCCCCCTCACTCCGACTTCCGTTCTCTGAACAGACTCTTAAAGGAGCAGCCGCTCTTTTTAACATGCAGAGCAACTGTGCTTCCTTCACTACAATATAATCCTCCTAAATTGGGAATATTAGGTTTGAGCATTAAAAGCATTAGAATGTAGATGGTTACTTGTTAAGTTGTTACATAATAGAGAGTGATAGCCTACTTTATGTTTGATTTTACTTTTTAAAAAATGCTGCAGGCAGCTCCCTACACTTGATTTGTTATTTAAAAACTACTTGAAGTTGGTAAGTCTTACTTAGTTCTTAGTGTAAAAGAATCCAGAGTGTATTTTCATTTATTTTCCACTGAAAATGGTGAGCTGTAATATAGTAGAGAGTGATTTTTTTTATTGGTGAATATTTATTTTATTATTATTTTATTTCTCATTTTATTCTAACTAATGTTTGACTTTATTGTACAAATGCTGCTGGCATCTCCCTGCACAAAATTTCATGTTCAATTTTACAATTAAACATACATTTCATGGATATGAAGGTCTGTGTCAGTGAGTGCTATGTTTAATTTCATGTGAATTATAACGTTTACATTTATCGGTTGCACATATCGGTTATCGGCATCCCAATTCCATAATAATCGGTATCGGTATCGGCCCTGAAAAAAACATAATCAGTCGATCCCTAATAAGAACATCTGTCATCAACAACTGTCAGTAAGAAAACAGGACATGCTTTTAGAAAGGTCTGGAAAAGAGGACTGTCTTTGTGATGATTCTAATGGTGGAGCTGCCTTCATGCTTGACTTTTTCGTCATCTTTTTCATACCATGTTTCATGTTCAAATGTTTTTATTTGTCTTGCATTCCTATATATTTTCTTTCACTGCCTCTAACCTCTTTTATATCCTCTGACCAACTTTGTGTTATAATTTTGGAACTGATTTATCTATTTGTAAACAAATTGTGAATGATATGGGCAAATTTCTTTTTCTTGCTCAAAATGGTACTATAAAATTTAGCACTCAGATTATCTTGCCATGTTGATTTTTTTTTTGTTCTAATGATAAAAAGAGGAAGCTATTATCTGATAATAATATAAGAATAAACTTTATGTCTGACCAGATCAGAAACATAATTATTATGTGTGTGTGTTATTATATATTCAATAATCATGAACATTTAGGATTGAGTTAAATCTAAATCTAATGTTAAATCTAATTTAAATAGATGATAAAGTGCTACAGAGTGATGTTTTTCACTTGTGGTTTATTCTGTTCCGGCTGTAGAGCTGAACCTGTATGCTGTTGCTTTGTGTAAGTCTGAGACACTGAAGATGCGTTGAATGTATAACTGGAACTGCGTGTGACTTGGGTATTTACTTTTATTTTCACTTTCCCAGAACTGACCCAGAGGTCAGCCAATAATAATAATAATAATAATAATAATAATAATAATTATTATTATTATTATTATTATAGTGACTTTCTCATACCCAAGGTCACTTTACAATTATAAGGAAAGGGGGTGTTAGGTTTCTTCACCTCTGGCCCTCACCATCTTGAGATCAGTCCCCCCGTGTCACCCAGACGTCTGGGGGTGAGTCGCGAAAGAAAGACAGGAACCCCATGAGTTCGCAATCTTTATTCACAAGTCCCCCCTGAGACGAGAGTATACAGGGGTTTTATGTGCGTGTTATCTGTAGATGAAGTGACATCACTGTTTGATATCTGTCTATGTGTGTGTGTGTCTGTGTGAATATGGAGCTGTGGGATGTGTGTGTGTGTGTCTGACATCATTGCAGACCTTGGCGCTGTTCAGACACATTTCTGATCAATAATATACATTTCATATCAGCGGATGTTCTTAACGACAATTTTTAAACAAAGACATGTTTAGTCTGGCAAAGAAGTGTCTTCTCTCCTGGACGAAGGTCACACAGTAACTTGGTCAAGTTACACAGGAATAGTTTAGAATCACTGTTATAGTATATGTAATAGTTTAAAATAATAAAAGATCTTAAAAAGCTCTAAAATATTAAAATCATAAAGTCTTAGCAATGCTAAATTACATTCTGCATTCTAAAACTATTAAACTAACTTAAATCACTTAATGCAGCTTTAAATTTACATTAAATCTAACATTCAATCATTTCAATTTCAAATTCAACACTGGTTAAATCTAACAGGGGGAAAAAAAGGCCACCAAATAAAGATCAGGATGTCATTCCAATGGGGTAGCAGCCACAGTCCTGCTTATAGGTTGCTCAAATGCTCAGTCTTAGTTCACTCTGTGAGTGCAAAACTAAGCTGGTACTGTCGTGGAAACTCTCTCAAGAACAATCACAGGTCAAAGAGTTTGCAGAAAAGTTTAGACTTTTATTAAATCAATAACAAAAGCCAAGTCAGTCTGCAGAGTGAACCGACTCAAAACCACAAAGTTCTAATTTTATACAGTTTCAAAATAACACAGTGTATGTAAATAATCTCATTGGTTAACATGTCACATCATACCTCTTCAACATTTTCTATTGGGTAGTACCTCTCACACTTCTCATGTTTGGAATCAACCGAGCCAAATTTTCTAGTATGAATGGTCAATTCAGGAAGAATCAAAACATATGATAAGAAGTGATGCATCGTGAACAACACAGTATTCAGATCAATTCAGGATTCAAAATGACTGGAGTCAAATCAGCTTAAAGACTGATACAGGTTGCAGGTACAAACAAGCACAACACTTGATAGGATACAGTCATGACCTTGGCCAGTCTGTGAAGCTTGTGCTGTAACGATACCCGATTCAGAATGATTTGATAAAATGTATTACGTTAGCGTGCAAAACACTCCGGCACATGAATCGCACGAATCAGAATAAACAATTGCTTGATTCAACATGGCCTTGGCTAGCTCATTACAACATATAATAATGCTGCAGGTGCTGGGTTAGAATAATACATTTTTTGAATAGGCCTGTGATTTATCAGAAAACAGCCTTTCAGTATAAGCAACCTCAATATCTTTAATGTATTTTACTTGTTTACTGTAATTATGATAATTTATTTTTGCTTTTAATAGCATTAACTTCAATTACTCTTTACTGAAAATCAACATACCTGGCTTTCAATCAATATATATTCAGAATAAGACGAATCAATGTATGTGTGTGGTTACATATGCACAAAAATATAAACAGTTTCAGTATTTTGAAAAGTAGACCTGTACTCTAGCCTTTCCTGCGCACCTCTGGCCTCGTCTTGTCAATGTAAATTCTAATGCAAATCTGGGTGATCGTTAATTTGTGTATTTTAGGGGAGTGGCTTTGTAGTTGTTACTTCTCTCAATAACCAGTGCAGAGTGCAGTGGCTTGAACTTATTATTAATTTCCCATTTTGGAGGTCTCTGTTCTTCATTTAACTTGTGAAAACAATGCTGGATGTAATCCTTTAAATGGTTAGGAAATACTGTAAACTCAATCCTGTGTATTTTTGGTTTTTGCCAAGATGTTCAGTAACGGTTATTTTTATTTTGTATTTTAGATATGTTCACTCATTAGTCTGCATTTTTTAATAAAGGTAAATCCTGAGCAAAGAAAAATCAACATCTCATAAGCCCATGTGTTTTTTCCTCCTTAAAGCCACAGAGAGCCAATCAATCATACACAACTGTTATGTATTTGTTGCTGTCATGGTTATGTATTGCAATATACTTATCAGAACCAGAAGTGCAGGACTCCCCGTCCTTTTTTTTTAACATCAAAATTAAAATGTTTACAAAAGCTTACACATGTTTTCTATCCAAAAAAGTGGCTGTTTGGATTTACAAATACTTATCCACTGCTTGGATAAGTAAACAAATAAACAAATACTTATCCATTGATTGGATAGTTACTGCAGTGAGCAATAGGTTTCAGCTGCAACAAGTCTTTCAACCCGAAATGATGCAGTGAGTAGCTTCTCCTTTCCTAAACTACCGTGTCAGAAGCTGTATCCAACCCATTATTAAAACCTGGAAGGATGGTGGTGAACCTTCAACTTCACAGAATAAACTTGGTTGAAAAAAACTTCACTGTATGTGATAAGATATTGCTTCAATACTTGGTGAAGTGAAATCATAACAAATCAACAACAGAACTCACAGCTATGTTTGCTAGTGAAATTAAGAGCATTTTCACACTCACAGTGTGACGAGATCTCACAGGATTGGTGCTTAACAGTTGTGCATCCATAAGAAAACCACTTGTTAGTGAGGATCATCAGGAGAAAAGGCTTCATTTTGTTAGGGAGCATAAAAATTGGACTCTGGAGCAATGGAAATAAGTCATGTGGTCTGATGAGTCCAGACTGACCCTATTCCAGAGTGATGGACATGTCAAGGTAAGAAGAGAAGCTCATGAAGCGATGCCCCCATCATGCATACTGTCCACTGTACAAGCCTCTGGAGGCAGTGTTATTATCTGGGGTTGCTTCAGTTGGTCAGGTCAAGGCTCAGCAACAGTATGGGGCAATAAAATGAAGTCAGCAGATGTTTTTTCTTCCCTGATGGAACAGCCATATTCCAGGACGATGGCAGGATTCATTGGACTCAAATAGTGAAAGAGTGGTTCAAGAAGCATGAGGAATAATTTTCAATAGGAATTAACGACCAGAGAGTCCTGATCTTAACCCCATTGAAAGTCTATGTGCTGGAGATTTTACAGAGTGGCTCAACTTTCCTGTCATCAATACAAGATCCTGGTGAAAAATTAATGGAGCTCTGGATGGAAATAAAAGTTGTGACATCATGTACCGTGAGGTTGTCAAAACTGTGAATGTGTACCGTAATCAAAGCTATCCATGGCTTTCCTACGAGAGACAGTTGGGGTTGCCATGAGACCCACCTCTCCTGGATGCTGGTTTTTGATTTCCGGTTTATCCAAGCAGCTGAGGCTGAGGGAGTTGAACGTAGCCGAGCAGAGCTAGCTACGACAACCCTGTTTTAGTCAGAAGATAATGTCTTTTTAAATGTCTTTTTCTGGTTCAATGTATGCCATTGTTGGGTGCACAAACAACTCACGAAAGCTTAAAGATTTTATGAATGGAATCTGTTTTGAGCACAGAAGATCAGGCAGCACAGAAGATCATCGGCTGCACTCTCCCCTCCCTGATGGACATTTACACCTTATGCTGCCTTAGCAGAGCTAAGAACATTATCAAGGACAGCTCCCACCCTGGCTTTGACCTGTTGCCCTCAAGGAGGCGCTACAGGTGCATCAAGACAAAAACAAATAGATTCGAAAACAGCTTCTTTCCAAAAGCCATAACCACCCTGAACTCGAATATACTCTGACTTTATAGTCTAACTCCCCTGTGCAATACTTCATAATGTGCAATGCTTTATTTTACAATGTGACTCTCTTCGTGCAATAATTTATAATGTACAATACTTTATAATATGACTCTCTCTGTGCAATACTTTAAATGTCCAATACCTCACTCCATAATGTGAAACACAACACATACGCCTCAGGACTGTGCACCTTACACCCTCACCTTTTTTTTTCTCTCTTTTCTTTTCTACAAGCTGTTTGCACTGTTATTGGAGTTGCTTTTAATCTCATTGTACATGGGTATAGTGACAATAAAGGCATTCTATTCTATTCTATTCTATTCTATTCTATTCTATTCTATTCTATTCTAAATGGACTCGCAAGATGTGATGTCCAGGACCATACGCTGCTCATCTGTACATGCAATTCCTGTCTTTCCACTAACCACTGCATTTTGGAACCAAATCAACAACATTAATTCTATGTAATTGTTGTTTAGATATTGTAGATTATTCAAACATTACATGGCATTACAGTCATTTAGCTGATGTTTTTATTCAAAGCGACTAACAATAAGTGCATGTCGCCAAGAGAATCCAAGAGCGACCAGTGCTGAAGAACTAGTGTAAACAAACAGCCTACAAATATCATCCAATGTCTGGAATGATCAGAGTAGTTAAGAAGTTGAAGAAGCTTGGACAAATACATAGACAAAGAATTATTTAAGTATGGTATGTTTACTGTTTCCAAAGTTTGACAGTATTTACATCTGCATTAAAATGGTTAGTTTAGGCTTCTCTCCTAGCTTTTGCTTCTTGAGCTGATACAAGAGACATCATGGTACAGTAGGCTGGTAGAGTTCTATTAGACTCAAGCTAGGTGCTTATGATTAATATGGTTATAGTTATGGTTGTGGTATTCGGCAGACCCTTTTGTCCAACGTGACTTATAATATATAAACACTACATAATTAGTAAACAAATACAATAATACAATAGCTCTACTCTGACATGGTCTACCTTCCAGATGATAGCTGCTGCATGACTGCAGGATTTCCCTAACCTTGCAATGCAGGAACAGCTGGCCATTTCTATCATGCCATTGGCGCTCATCATTACCCAAGTCAGGTGTTTGGGTTTGTTCATGCTCTGGGTAGGCTCAACCTTAGCCTTTAAGCAAACAAACTTGCCCTCTCTTTTACACATAATTTTCCCAATTTTATAACTGTGTAGATAATCGTACACCTCCATGCTTTTGTAGCTCCTTACCATCAAAACCCTCACTAAGAATAAAATAACTGACACTCTCAATGTAGCTGATGTCGGGCCAAAACTTCATGTCGTCTATCCATTCTGTGAGGGTAGACGGATGGGACACTGTGATTGTATTATCCCCAGAGCACGTCAGAAAATCGGACCCGTGTAACCTTCATTTAGTCATCTTTGATCTTACCTACGGTACCTAGCAGTTAGCATTAGCTACAAATGTCAACAGAGTGGAGCAGAAGAAAGATATCGGCTTCCGCTATGACGCAACAATGAATCATGGAAAAGGTGAGAGTTCGGGAAAGTTGGGGGTAAATGTATAAAAGCTTTCCAATAAAATATTAGTGTACAAATTTATTTTTTTTGGCCAGGTAGTATATTAACCCCATAAAATGTCAATAGTAAAGATTACTCCTACGGTGTCTCTCTTGTAAATCTGTCTTTTATTTATACTCTTGTTGTATACATTAAAATTGGAAAAAAGAGAAAATCATGCTCCAAGTGACCTTCATTAAAACAATATCATTGTCATAAAGTCATAAAGATATCAGTCATAAAAGATAATAGCAAAAAAAGATGATAGGTGATAATTTTCCAATGTATTTCATGTATCATAATCACTAAATATTCTCAATGAAAATGTAATCACTGCAAGTGAAATGATTAAGCTTGTTTTAATAGTCTCTAAGTAAACCTCTGTGAATTCCTGAAACAATCCAATTGCATGTTTGAGATTAAACAAGAAACAAGGGGAACTTATTCATTGTAAACCTGGTCTTCAACATAGTCATTGGCAAATCTAATGATATTAGTGACTGCCATGAGAATCAGAATATCCATGTGCAAGTCGTTGGTAACCTGCTCATGGTAGTTCCTCACAGGAAAGATGCAGTTCATCGGGACTCCCAGTGTATGACTGCACTCCACCATCTATGACAAAAAAAAAGACATGTTATACTGGGGGAATAATGTTAATATAAAACTCTTACATGTCTGTTAAAGGGTTCTATGCTGCTGAAAAACTCCAAAGAGTAGATGGGAGACCTACAGGCAGTAAATAAAGGGAGGAAAAGATGGCTGTTGTTGTTCTCACCTTCTCTTTGATTTTTTTGCTGGTGTAGATCTTATCCAGATTCTTGTTAACAAGGGGACATGCTTTGTCAACCAGTGACATGATGACAACTTGAGGAATCCCTGTTAAATCACCAGAAACAAACAATTCATTACTATCTAGCTTTCATTTATATGACCCTACTCATGCAAAAACATGACTCATGGTACAAATAGTTTTATAGATGACCAGATTTCTGTCCATAATTACAGTATATGTTCAAAAGTACATGGACACCTGATCATCACACCCGTGCCTGCTTGTTGAACATCCCTTTCCAGATTTTGGGGTGGGTCTGTGGGGATGTGTGTTCATTCAGTTACAAGAGCATTAGTGAGATCAGACACTGATGGTGTTTAGATTAGATTAGATTAGATTAGATTAGATTAGATTAGATTAGATTAGATTAGATTAAATAGAACTTTATTGATTAAGGAGGTCTGGGGTGCAGTCGGATGTTCCAGTTCATCCCAAATGTGTTCAGTGGGGTTGAGTTCAGTCAGGGCTCTGTGCAGGACACTCGAGCTCTTCACTCCAACCTTCACACACCATGGATTCATGGAGCTCGTTTTGTGCACAGGGACATTGTCATGTTGGAACAAGTTTGGACTCTTAGTTCCAATGAAGGTAAACTGTAATGCTACAGTGTACAGAGACACTCTATACAATTGTTTGTTTCAGACTTTGTGGGAACAGTTTGGGGAAGAACCACATATGGGTGTGATGGTCAGGGGGCACATACTTTCGGCAATATCGTGTATGTAAAAACTCACCTAAGTCCCTTGCATTTTTCTGAACAGCTCTCATTTTCTGAAAAACATTGTCATTGGTGAGGGAGATTCTGTCCGCCGGTAGAACACTCACCAGACAGTGTACTCTGTCTTTCAGGCTGGGCTTTTGATCACATTCCTCAGTTGATTTTACAGGGTTAAACTGAAAGAACAAAGTTCTTTATGTTTAGAGGTGAAAAGAACCACCTCAAATGCTTTTTAGATGTACATCAGACTGAATGAACTTCAGAAAGAAAGTACTAATATTAACTCGTGAATTATTCACTAACAACAGTGAATACTGGTAATTAGTTATGAGAAATATTAATCTATCATTATGCTAAAATTTGTTCGTCTGAATTTTTCACATCTTATGTTGTCATTCCCATAACCAAACTTATTCTGGAGAATACAAAATTCTCATAATAAGTCATGAACTTACAGTGTAACCACTTTTCACATGGCCCTTTAATATTTTGATTATATCTTCAGTCTGCACTCCTTCTGAATCCCCTGGTTCCAGACCCATGATGTCAGAAAGGGTGAATGGATAGAAAGTTCCACGCCTATCTTTCTTCAGCCTGTGAATTTTAAACTGGACACAAAATACAGGAGTGTCTTATTTCAAGATTCTTTTAAGATTTTCTAAAACACAGTTAAATCTTAAAAAAGAAGTGTATCCAGCTCGATCCAACTGTAAATTAGATACGAGATCAAATGAGACCAAAACATGTTAAACATTCACTGAAGTTCAGGGAAACAATGTCCAGGCTTCAGTCTATTACAGTAAATATTCTATTGTTTGGTTACCTCCTGATTGAAGCTGTGACTTTTACCAGCTGTTGAATCTGCCAGTGCACCGGTGGTGTTGTATCCTTGGAGGACGGAGCTGACAGAGTTGATAAAACTCGATTTTCCTGCTCCGATTGGGCCGTGAAGCAGAATCTTAATCTCGCTGACTTCTGCAGTACCTGGCTGGAAATCTTTCAGGTATTTCAACATCTCATTCTTGTTATCTTCACTATTTAAGAAGTAAACCAATATATTAACATATTTTCTTCCAGTTACCTTGTTCTACTAATTACAGCTTGAAGCACACAATGATCTTGTCTTTGTGTCTTTTTGCAATCATTGGTATTACCTCCATGCCACTGGCCGCCATGGATGATCCAATTCTCCAAAAAGGAAAAATTTAATGAATCAATTATCATACACTCTCAAAAGAGATGTGTTAAAAACAACACATATTTAACACATCAGCGTGTTTATATAAGGACAACACAGTTTGTGTTAATAAATGTGTTGAACTCTATAAAACAGTAACTGTGTTGAACTATTTAACACACTAGTGTGTTAAAACAACACAGTTTGTGTTTTATTAATTAATTAATTAATTAATTTATTTATTTATTTATTTAAATAAATAAATAAATAAAACACAAACTGTGTTGTTTTAACACACTAGTGTGTTAAATAGTTCAACACAGTTACTGTGTTATAGAGTTCAACACATTTATTAACACAAACTGTGTTGTCCTTATATAAACACGCTGATGTGTTAAATATGTGTTGTTTTTAACACATCTCTTTTGAGAGTGTATGAGTTTTCTTTGACATGATAAATGTTTCTTTCTATGATATTGCTTAAAAATCATGTTTCAGCAGTAGCTTACCAGGATCTGGATCTGGGTCTGGGCTTGGAGTTTTTAAGCCAAGACGAGAAAAGTTAATAAGCTGCAATATCAATATAAAATAAGCACACATTTCATTGCTCTTTTACTATATGTAGATAGAAAATATTGAAGTATTGTCACTTTATTCTGAGCTGCTCATAAAGTATAATGATTTAGGAAGTGAGAAATTTTACTTCGTGCTTTGGGTTAAGACCTGTTATTGTTTCTGTTAATAATCAGTTTTCTTACCCAACTCATGACTCTGGCCTCTGTGAATGACACCTCAAATGTGTTCCTGCTTGAATTCTGCATAGGAATGTGTCACTGAATAAGTTATTTATTATTTTTAGACATTATTTTCACCCTAAAGCTTATAAAGTAATTGTAAATCATCATAACCAGATGTAATTCTGCTGCAATAGAGAAAAATTAATGCTGTGCAGGACACAACAAAGTCTCACACTTTGAAAACAGGACATGCTTTTAGAAAGGTCGGGAAAAGAGGACTGTCTTTGTGATGACTTAAAGGGTGGAGCTGCCTTCATGCTTGACTTCATTATCTTTTTGAAACCTTCATGTTTCATGTTCAAAAGTTTTTATTTGTCTTGCATTCATTATATTTTCTCCATCTTTAACTGCCTCCAACCTCTTTTATATCCTCTGACCAGATTTGTGGTTTTTTTTTGGAACTGATTTATCTATTTGTGAACAAATTGTAAATAATATGGGCAGATTTATTTTTCTTGCTCAAAATGGTACTGTAAAATTTAGCATTCAGATTACCTTGCCATGTTTTTTTTCTAATGAAAAAAAATGAAGCGATTAAGAAGAAGAGGAAGAAACCTTTATTCGTCACATGCACACTTCAAGCACAGTGAAATTCATCCTCTGCATTTAACCCATCTGAAGCAGTGAACACACACGCACACACACACACACACACACACACACACAGAGCAGTGGGCAGCCCAGAGCACCCGGGGAGCAGTCAGGGGTTTGGTACCTTGCTCAAGGGCACCTCAGCCCAAGGCCTCCCCACGCCAACCTAACTGCATGTCTTTGGATTGTGGGGGAAACCGGAGTACCCGGAGGAAACCCACATGGACACGGGGAGAACATGCAAACCCCACACAGAAAGGCCCTCGCCGGCCGCTGGGTTCGAACCCAGAACCTTCTTGCTGTGAGGCGACCGTGCTAACCACTACACCACTGTGCCATTATTATCTGATAATAATATAATAAGAAACTTTTATGTCTGTCCAGATCAGAAACATAATTATTATGTTTATATAAATAAAACATGTTTATTTTTTTTCAATAATCAGGAACATTTAGGATTGAGAAATGTTAAATCTAATTTGAATGGATAATTAAGTGCGACAGAGTTACGGTTTATACTTACGGTTTATTCTGTTCCGGCTGTAGAGCTGAACCTGTATGCTGCTGCTGTGTCTAAATCTGAGACATGCAAAGTGTGTTGGATGCAAAGCTGGAACTGGGTATGACTTGGGTATTTACTTTTACTTTCCCAGAACGGACTCAGAGGTTAGCCAATAATAATAATAATAATAATAATAATAATAATAATCTGTAGAACAGGATAAAGCGGCTAGAGATAATGAGATGAGAGACAATAATAATAAGTTACATTTATATAGCACCTTTCTCATACCCAAGTACGCTTTACAATTATAAGGAAACAGGGGAAAAAAGTCTAAATAAAGTTCAGGATGTCATTCCAGTGGTGCAGCAGCCACAGTCCCACCAAAAGGCGCACAAAAACAAGTCCCACACCACCTGCACAGCCGCCATGCAACACTGCCCAGAACACTGCGCCATGGAGGCACAAAGTGAGTACAGAAGCACCGCCACGCAGAATGCTGGTATGTCCCCAACTGCCTGCACAGCTGCCATGATGCCACCAAGCAACCCGGACCCTTCTTGCTGTGAGGCGACCGTGCTAACCACTACACCACCGTGCCATTATTATCTGATAATAATAGGATTGAGAAATGTTAAATCTAATTTAAATGGATAATTAAGTGCGACAGAGTTACGGTTTATACTTACGGTTTATTCTGTTCCGGCTGTAGAGCTGAACCTGTATGCTGCTGCTGTGTCTAAATCTGAGACATGCAAAGTGTGTTGGATGCAAAGCTGGAACTGGGTGTGACTTGGGTATTTACTTTTACTTTCCCAGAACGGACTCAGAGGTTAGCCAATAATAATAATAATAATAATAATAATAATAATAATAATAATAATAATCTGTAGGACAGGATAAAGCGGCTAGAGATAATGAGATGAGAGATAATAATAATAAGTTACATTTCCTGGACATTTACTCTCCTGGACAATCAATATCTCAGCTGTTATAAAGAAGGCTCAGCAGCGTCTACACTTCCTGAGAGTCCTCAGGAAGAACAATCTAGACCAGAAGCTGCTGCTGGCCTTCTACCATTCCTCCATTGAAAGCCTGCTGACGTACTGCTTGTCCACCTGGTACGGGAGCTGCACTGCTGCAGACAGAGGGAGGCTTCAGAGGACAGTCGCAGCAGTGCAGAGGATTGTCGGCTGCCCTCTCCCCTCCCTGATGGACATATACACCACCCGGTGCATCAGCAGAGCTCGGAGTATCTTTAAGGACAATTCATATCCTGCCTCCCAGCTGTTTGAGCAGCTTCCTTCTGGGAGGCACTACAGATGTATTAAAACATGGACTACTAGAATGAAAAAACAGCTTCTTCCCAAGAGCCATCACCATATTGAACTCTGAGAGGAAACAAATATAATGTCGACATTATGCAAAACATCTGTCACTGTCCCTTTTACATTCTGTGCAATACAAATAATTTATTATTGATTCTGTACATAGCCATCCATATTCATACTTGGATATAAGACACTTTTATACGTATTTCAATTTTTGTAATGTTTGTGTTAGGATTTAAGTTTTTTTTTTGTACTTATTTTTTTGCACTGGAAAGGGAGAAGCTTCTAATCTTGTTATACAATTGATTGTAAAATGACAATAAAGGGCATTCCATTCTATTCTATTCTATCTGCAAACATCATGTTCCATGGTGACTCTTGCCTCACTTTGTCCGTCAAGCTATCCATCACTATGGCAAACAAGAAAGGACTCAAAGCAGATCCTTGATGAAGTCCCACCTTCACCTTGAACCATTCAGTCGTTCCAACTGCACACCTCACTGCTGTTTCACTGTTCTCATACATGTCTTGCACCACTCTATACTTCTCATTCACTTCACACTTTCTCATATAATACCATAACTCATCTCTCGGCACTCTATCGTATGCCTTCTCCAGGTCTACAAACACACAATGAAGCTTTCTCTGGCCTTCCCTGTACTTCTCCATTAACATTCTTAAAGCAAAAATTGCATCTGACTTGCTCTTCCTTGGCATAAACCCGTACTCCTGTTCACAGATTACTACCTCTCTTCTCAATCTTGCCTCCAATACCCTTTCCCATAACTTCATGGTGTGGCTTATCAATTTTATCCCTCTGTAATTACTGCAGCTCTGTACATCTCCCTTATTCTTGTATATTGGAACTAGCACACTCTCCATTCATTTGGCATTTTCTCATTCTCTAGGATCTTATTAAACAATCTCGTTAGGAACTCCACAGCCGTTTCACCCAAACATCTCCAAGCCTCAATCGGGATACCATCTGGTCCGACTGCTTTCCCAGTCTTCATTCTTTTCATGGCTGCCCTCACCTCATACTTACTAACCAACTTTACTTCCTGATTTGCTGTCTCCAACGAATCTGACCTTTTCTCTCTTGGATTCTCCTCATTTAATAAATCCTCAAAGTACTCTTTCCACCTTCTTAATACACTCTCTTTGTCAGCACATTTTCCATTTACATCTTTCATCACTCTTACCTGCCATACATCCCTCGCTTCCCTGTTTCTCTGCCTAGCTAGTCTGTACAGGTCTTTCTCTCCTTCTTTGGTCTCCAGTCTTTCGTACAACTCCTGGTATGCATCTGCTTTCGCCTTTGCTACTGCTCTTTTTGCCTTCTGTCTCATCTCTCTGTATAACCGCCTGCTTTCCTCATCTCTCTGATCGTCCCAATTCTTCTTTGCTAGCCTCTTCTCTTTTATAATTTCCTGCACTTCTTTGTTCCACCACCATGTCTCCTTGTCTTCCTTCCTGATGACCACCCTAGCACCTTCCTTGCTGCCTCTCTTACTAGTATAGCAGTAGTATCCCAATCTTCTGGCAGACTTCCATGCCCACTCAATGCTCGTCTCATTTCTGATGATCAATCTCTTTTAGTTTCCACCACTTAATCTTCAGCTCCACTATTTCACGCTTCCTCTTTTTCACTTTCAAGCTCATCCTGCACACGACCACTCAATGTTGTCTAGCTACACTCTCCCCTGCCATCACTTTACAGTCTCCAATCTCTTTCATGTTACCCCTTCTACAGAGTATGTAGTCCACCTGTGTAGATCTTCCTCCACTCTTAAACATCACCCTGTGCTGCTCTTTCTTCTCGAAGTATGTATTGACTGTTGCCAAATTCATCCTCTTTGAAAAATCAACCACTATTTGCCCTTCCACATTTCTCTCTCTTACACCATATCTGCCCATCACATCCTCATCTCCTCTGTTTCCCTCGCCAACATGTCCATTGAAATCTGCTTCTATCAGCACATGCTCCTCCCTCGGTATACTTTCTACCACTTCATCCATCTTTTCCCAAAAAGACTCTTTCTCTTCATTCTCACATCCAACCTGTGGAGCGTATGCACACACAACATTGATTATCACTCCTTGACTCTCCAACTTCATGCCTATCACTCTATCTGACACCCTCTTCATATCAATCACACTGTTGACCAACTCTCCCCTCAAAACAATACCAACACCATTTTTCTTTCCATCGACTCCATAATAAAACAACTTGCATCCACCTCCAATGTTCTTGGCCTTGCTTCCTTTCCACCTCATCTCCTGCACACACAAAATGTCCAACTTCCTTCTTTCCATCATACCTGCTAACTCTCTCGCTCTGCCAGTCAATGTTCCCACATTCAGTGTTCCTACACTCAATTCTAAGCTCCTTCCCTTCCATCTATCACACTCATGCCTAACACGCCTCCCCCCTCTCTTTCTACTTCTCTGATTTGACACAACAGTAGCATACTTTCCACCGGGACCCTGTTGACCAACAGTACCGGAGGCAGTTGTTAATCTGGGCCCCGACCGATCCGGTATGGTACTTCTCTTTTCAATCTGCATGTTAGATTTGGCACGGTTTTATGCCGAATGCCCTTTGTAGCGAGTTTCGAGTGTGGGTGGAGCACAGAGGACGGCAGGACAATGCTTGGAGGCAGATAAATCTATTTATTTTAACAACTTTTCAGTCTAAATATTTCCTTCCATACACACACACACGCACACTTGTCTGGTCCCGGGTTGCGCTCCCTCTCCTCTCTCTCTGCCTCCTTAAATAGGGAGCGGTTACTGGGAAAACACACACACAAACACAGGTTAATTATCCTCAGGTGTCGCGATTCTGCCACTCACCTTCCCCGGCTCCACCCTCCTGTCACAGACCGGCGCTTGACCACGCCCCCGCTGCCACATACCCCCACCGCCCGACTCAGGCCGGGCGCTCGTCCGGCCCGCAGCCGACTCCCCCCCCCCCCCTTGACGGGAGAGGAAGTCCGCCACGACCATCTGCGCCCCCGGCCTGTGGACCACCTTGAAGTTGAAGGGTTGGAGTGCCAGATACCAACGGGTGATCCACGCATTGGCATCCTTCATGCGGTGGAGCCACTGGAGGGGCGCGTGGTCCGAACAGAGAGTGAAAGAGCACCCCAGCAGGTAGTAACGGAGGGTGAGGACCGCCCACTTAATCGCCAGGCACTCTTTTTCAATTGTGCTGTAGTGCCCCTCATGCACTGACAGCTTCCAGCTGATGTACAGGACCGGGCGGTCCTCCCCCTCCACCTGCTGGGACAAAACGTCCCCCAGCCCTCTGTCCGACGCATCGGTCTGCAACACAAAAGGGAGAGTGAAGTCAGGGGAGTGTAAAAGTGGCCCCCCACACAGTGCAGCCTTTACCTCAGAGAAAGCCCGCTGGAACTGCTCCGTCCACTGGACCGGATCTGGCGCCCCCTTTTTAGTGAGGTCAGTCAGCGGGCTGGTGACGTCTGAATAATTAGGTATAAACCTACGATAGTAGCCAGCCAGCCCCAGGAACTGCCTCACCCCCTTTTTGGTCTTGGGCCTCGGGCAGGCCGCAATCGCTGCCGTCTTATTAATTTGGGGACGCACCTGCCCGTTGCCCAAGTGGAAGCCCAGATACCGTACTTCCACCCGCCCAATCGCACACTTCTTCGGGTTGGCAGTGAGTCCCGCCCGCCTCAGCGACCTAAGGACGGCCCTCAGGTGTTGTAGGTGCCGCTGCCAATCATTACTATAAATGATGATATCATCTAGGTAAGCGGCCGCATAGGTGGCGTGGGGCCGGAGGACCCGGTCCATCAGCCGCTGAAATGTAGCGGGCGCCCCAAACAGCCCAAAAGGAAGTGTGACGAACTGGTGTAAGCCGAACGGTGTGGAAAAGGCCGTTTTCTCTCGGGATAATGGAGTCAAGGGGATCTGCCAATATCCCTTCGTCAAATCCAGTGTTGAGTAAAAGCGAGCCGTGCCTAGTCGATCGAGCAGCTCATCAATACGAGGCATTGGGTATGCGTCGAATTTAGACACCGCGTTGACTTTTCTATAGTCCACACAGAACCGGACCGAGCCGTCGGCCTTGGGAACCAAGACCACCGGGCTGCTCCAGTCACTGTGGGACTCCTCGATGATGCCCATTTCGAGCATGGCCTGAAGTTCTTCCCGGACCACCTTTTTTTGTGTTCAGGTAATCTATAAGGACGGCTCCGCACTACCACCCCGGGGGCGTCTCTATGTGGTGTTCTATGAGGTTAGTGCGACCGGGCAGGGGCGAGAACACATCCGAAAACTCGGCCTGCAACTGGGCGACCTCCGTGAGTTGGGTCAGGGAGAGGTGGTCTCCACAGGGGACCGGAGAGGTACGTGTTGCCAATGACCCTTTTTGGACCTCCGGCCCCAGCTCCGCCTTCTCCGGAACTACCGACACCAACGCCACGGGGACCTCCTCGTTCCAGAGTTTCAGCAGATTGAGGTGGTAGATCTGTAGCGCCCCCTCCCTGTCTGTTCGCCTAACCTCATAGTCGACGTCCCCGACTCACCGTGTGACCTCAAAGGGTCCTTGCCACTTGGCGATTAATTTGGAGCTCGACGTGGGCAACAGGACGAGTACCTTATCTCCCGGAGTGAACTCTCTAAGGCGCGTGCCCTTGTTGTACAGGCGGGCTTGCCGTTCCTGGGCCTGCCGCAAATTCTCCTGAGTTAGGTGGGTGAGCGTGTGGAGTTTTGCGCGCAGATCCATAACGTACTGAATTTCGTTTTTGCTCTGTGAAGGTCCCTCCTCCCAATTTTCCCGCAGGACATCTAAGATGCCGCGCAGCTTACGCCCATATAATAATTCAAACGGGGAGAACCCCGTGGAGGCTTGGGGGACCTCTCGCACTGCAAACAACAAGGGTTCGAGCCACTTATCCCAGTTACGTGCGTCCTCACTTACGAATTTTTTGATAATGTTCTTGAGGGTGGGATTGAACCGTTCAACTAAACTGTCCGTCTGTGGGTGATACACGCTGGTGCGGATCGGCTTAATACCCAGTAGCCCATACAGTTCGCTCAGTGTCCGTGACATAAACGAGGTGCCTTGGTCAGTCAGAATCTCTTTCGGGATTCCAACCCGGGAGATGACGTGGAAGAGGGCCTCCGCAATACTGCGTGCTGAGATATTGCGAAGAGGCACCACTTCCGGATATTGCGTTGCATAGTCCACCAGAACTAATATAAAGCGGTACCCTCGTGTTGACCGATCTAATGGCCCGACGAGATCCATCCCAATTCTTTCAAACGGGGTCTCGATTAATGGTAGGGGGCGCATGGGCACTTTTGGAATGGCCGCTGGATTTACTAACTGGCATTCGCGGCACGCCGTACACCACTTACGGACGTCACCGCGAATCCCCGGCCAATAGAATCGGGCCATTATCCGGGTGAGTGTCTTATCCTGCCCGAGGTGTCCAGCCATGGGATTAAAGTGAGCCACCTGGAATACCAATTCCCGGCGGCTCTTTGGAATTAACAATTGGGTGACTCGCTCTTTTGTCTGAGTGTCCTGCGTCACTCGGTATAACCTATCCTTCAAAATGGAAAAATAGGGGAAGGACGGGGTGGCGTTCGGCTGGAGCGTCTGACCATCGATTACTCTCACTTGGTCAAACGCGTGTCGCAGAGTCTCGTCTCGCGATTGTTCCAGTGGGAAATCCGCGAGGGATTCCCTAATAGAAAGAGGAGGGGCCGGTGGCTCCTCACTCTGTCGCGGAGATGACGTAGACGGCTCTGCGACCGCAGCTCCAGCCAAAGCGACACCGGGACCCTCCCCTGTCAACTGGCAGGACCCACTCTTTACTAGGCGTGCCATTAAACCCCGAAATCCCGGCCAATCAGTCCCCAAAATCAAAGAGTGGGTAAGGCGAGGATTAACCGCCGCCTTCACTATCGATTTTTCCTCTCTGAAATGTATGTGGACCGACACCAACGGGTAGCTGTGAATATCCCCGTGCACACACAACACCTTCACCCCTTGTGCTCCCCCCAATGCCTCGTCTTGCACCAGGCTTTGGAGGATTGAGGTCTGATTGCAACCTGAATCCACCAACGCCTGATATGTAGCCCCTTGTACACTTACCGGTATGCGATACGCTCCGGCCCGATCGAGGGCAGCCTCTGGCGCGTCGGGGATCCGCACCACCGCCCCCACTTCCATCGCTGCACACTGTTGCTGCAGGTGGCCCGGTTCCCCGCAGCGCCAGCAGACCGGCCTGGGCCTTCCCTCTGCAGCTGTGTTCTGGGGCTCACTCACCTGAGGGGGGGGAGAGACAGACACAGAAGGGAGAAACGGGAGGGCACCACGGGTGCGGCGGGCTGGCTGGGGTGGAGCCGGCCCCCGCCTCCGCGGTGGGGGAATGGGGAGAGGACGGGACACGGGAAGAGGGGGGAGAGAAAGAGAGAGAGAAGAGGAGAGAGAAGCTGATGACGTCCACTGTCCTGCCGCCGGAACAGCCGCCAGATGATCCTCCGCCAGTCCCACGGCCTGATCCAGCGACGCCGGGCGGTGGCACTGGACCCACTCCGCGGTTCCGGCTGGTAAGCGGGCGATGAACTGTTCCAGCACCACCTGGTCGATGATTCCCTCGGCATCGCGATCTTCGGCCCTCAGCCACCGCCAACAGGCGTCCCGGAGCTGCTGGCCGAATGCGAACGGGCTGCCGACTTCCTCCATCCGCAGCCCGCGGAAGCGCTGGTGCTGCTGCTCCGGCGTGCGCCCCACGCGCTGGAGGACAGCCCGGCGAAGATCGGCGTAGGCCAGCCTGCGGTCGGTGGGGAGCTGTAGTGCGGCCAGCTGCGCCTCTCCCGTCAGGAGGGGGAGGAGGCGCGCCGCGCGCTGCTCCATCGGCCACCCCAAGGCTTCGGCGACCTGCTCGAACAATGTGATGAACGCCTCGGGGTCGTCCTGTGGGCCCATCTTGGTCACGGTGAGGGGAGACGGGCCCGCGGCCGGGGCGCTGGTGGACCCCGCCGCCGCGAGGAGACGCCGGAACGCCTCTCGATCTTCCTGCTGGGCCAGCACCAGGGCTTCGAAGCGGCGCTCCTGCTCCTTTCGGAGCATGACAAGTGCCTGGTGCTGGCTCTGCTGAGCCGTGGCGAAGGCGTGGACCAAGTCCGCGAACGGGGAGGATTCCATGGGGCTGCTGTGTTGGTGCTCCACCTTTTTCCCGGGTTTCAGCACCACTGTAGCGAGTTTCGAGTGTGGGTGGAGCACAGAGGACGGCAGGACAATGCTTGGAGGCAGATAAATCTATTTATTTTAACAACTTTTCAGTCTAAATATTTCCTTCCATACACACACACACGCACACTTGTCTGGTCCCGGGTTGCGCTCCCTCTCCTCTCTCTCTGCCTCCTTAAATAGGGAGCGGTTACTGGGAAAACACACACACAAACACAGGTTAATTATCCTCAGGTGTCGCGATTCTGCCACTCACCTTCTCCGGCTCCACCCTCCTGTCACAGACCGGCGCTTGACCACGCCCCCGCTGCCACACCCTTCTTGACGCAACCCTTTCCAATTTATCCGGGCTTGGGAGCGGCACCAAGAGTATGCTTATGCACCCCCAGTGGCTGGATTAATGTTACCAAAGTGTCAGTAATTTGTATAATTTGTTGTGATGTGTAGTGGACAACACATTTTGATTAAGGCTACTCATTTAGGCGAGGTCATCAATTCTGTGATGGCTACAATTTAGGCTATGGGAGATAGGGAATCATTTGTATCCTCAATAATAATAATAATACCTTGAAATTGCTTGGATTGAAGTAAACTGTTTATTGAAATTGTGTTGTGTGTTTTGTATATTTTTAAATACATTGTACATTACTAGTCGCATATATGGTAATTAATTTAATATATTTACTTTCATGGGTCTAAAACATCTATTTCAGCTCACCTACAATTTCTCATCTCATCTCATTATCTCTAGCCGCTTTATCCTTCTACAGGGTCGCAGGCAAGCTGGAGCCTATCCCAGCTGACTACGGGCGAAAGGCGGGGTACACCCTGGACAAGTCGCCAGATCATCACAGGGCTGACACATAGACACAGACAACCATTCACACTCACATTCACACATAACGGTCAATTTAGAGTCACCAGTTAACCTAACCTGCATGTCTTTGGACTGTGGGGGAAACCGGAGCACCCGGAGGAAACCCACGCGGACACGGGGAGAACATACAAACTCCACACAGAAAGGCCCTCGCCGGCCACGGGGCTCGAACCCGGACCTTCTTGCTGTGAGGTGACAGCGCTAACCACTACACCACCATGCCGCCCCTCACCTACAATTTAAGAGTCTATAAATCTAAACTATGTACCCATACCAGAGATTTTCACATTGTCTTTAATTAATGTTAACCTAAAGCAGTTGCAGAATCAGCCTACAGTGCACTCAGTGAGGAAAATCCCACTTTTTATGCAATGCATGATCAAAATACATGAAAACCAGACATGTCCCCCCTTTTTATTACAAAGATGAAAACATTAGATATTTTAATGATATTTTCACCGCCAAACTGAAAATGCCCCCAGTTTTCTTCTCAGAATTCTGGTCACCTTAATCTTAAGCTAAATTAGTACCAAGAACCCACTGAGCTCTATATAAAATCTGGAGAGCTCATAGCCTATTACCCGCTGTAGAGATGAGTGAAGCCATGTGGCCACCATATTACCACTCCCGTAGCGTGTATTCGGCTTATGTGTTAAACTGTGGTATCCGATCAGATTTGCCCCAAGAAAAGTATCTCCTGATGTTATTTTCCTTTCATTACCTCCTCTTATTTTCTCCACTTTAGCCACATTCCTTACATATCTTTATAGCGCTCCCCTTCACTATTATTGTTTTTTTCCCTTTTCCAGTTCAGTGTCTGATCATTTTTTTGAATGGCTCTTTTTTACTAGAGAGGTGGCTACAATTATCGACAAGCCATCATTAGACACCTTTCAGATTTACCAATAAAAACAATTTTACAAAGGTGAGTTTCAGTTACAACAGTTATTACTGGTTAATTAATCAACCGGAAGACCCCCCTCCCTTTGATCTTGTTGTCTGATGACACAGTTCGTTACCTGAGATGGAATTTTTTTTTAGCATGATCAGCTAAATCTTCTTGTCGAAACCTACTTTGTTTCTTACTCTTTCATTTGACAGTCGCCATTTTGTATCTGTACACACGTTTGAGAAGTCACGTAAGGTGTCGATAATTCTGATCACTTTTATCCACCGTTATTGACACCCTGTGGAATTAAGTCACATTTACAACTGTTTTGTATCAATCTTTGTGTAACAGTGTTGAAGTAGATGAAGGACTTCAAAAAAATAAAAGTGCTGTGATTTCTAATAATTTTTTTCCAATTCATAACAGAATGGAATGCTTACAGAATATTTGGAATCCTATTGCAATCAATAGAATTAGACCAGAATTAAATTCCTAGCATATAAAAAAAAAATTACATGCTTGAAATATTCACATTTTTCTCTTCCATTCAGAAAATATTTTTTTTTGCAGTTTGTTGTAAATGTCTACCACATATTACAATATCAGTAGACATTTTCTATTTTGGTTCGAGGAATGACGTGCGACCTTTGACCGGGATTTCCATGTGGTTACAATATCAATTGCCTGTTGAAATTTATTGGTAAACTACAAAACTAGAAATTAATGCAAACAACAACGAATGATTAACAAAATGTGATCTATGAAAATACTTAGAAAGTGGGTAGAAAGTGGAACAAAAAGATTTTCTGATGCAGGTTAAACATTATCAGTTCATTTGTTTACAAACATTATAATTACTTCCTCATTTATGTAAGCAGCGACATCAGTATATTTATATAAAATATATTTTGTACTAAATATAAGTCTGTGCAAAACAGATTTCAAATAAAAACTATGTTAACTTAATACGACATACCGATTTTTTTTTTTTAAATAAATAATCATCTGGGTGTCGATAATTGTGGAACGGTGTCATGTGATCTGATATGCTAAGTAATCGGGAATCAACCCATTTTTTTTTTCAGTGGAAGTTTGAGTAATTATTCATGCACAATTTCCGTATTGAAAGTGTTTTCTACTTTTGCAATGGCGAAAAGGTTGTTAAGGTGTCGATAACTGTAGCTGCCACTCTAGTGGCATATACGGTAATTAATTTAATATTTACTTTCATGGGTCTAAAACATCTATTTCAGCTAACCTACAATGTAAGAGTCTATAAATCTAAACGATGTACCCATACCAGAGCTTTTCACATTGTCTTCAGTTAATGTTAACCTAAAGCAGTTGCAGAATCGGCCTACAGTGCACTCAGTGAGGAAAATCCCAGTTTTAATGCAATGCATGATCAAAATACATGAAAACCAGAAATGTCCCCCCTTTTTATTACAAAAATGAAAACATTAGATATTTTGATGATGTTTTCACCGCCGAACTGAAAATGTTCCCAATTTTCTTCTCATAATTCTGGTCACCTTCATCTAAAGCTAAATTAGTACCAAGAACCCACTGAGCTCTATATAAATTCTGGAGAGCTCATAGCCTATTACCCGCTGTAGAGACGAGTGAAGCCATGTGGCTGCCATATTACCACTCCCATCACGAGTATTCGGCTTGTGTGGTATCCGATCAAATTTGCCCCAAGAAAAGTATCTCCTGATGTTTTTTTCTCCTTTCATTACCTCCTCTTATTTTCTCCACTTTAGCCACATTCCTTACATATCTTTATTGCGCTCCTCTTCACTATTATTGTTTTTTTCCTTTTTCCAGTTCAGTCTCTGATCATTTTTTTAATGGCTCTTTTTTACAACTATAATTATTTTTACAGATATTATTTCAGTTTTTCTCTTATACAGTGTACCTTTCTCTTTACTTATTCTTCCTTATATAATTTATTTAGTTACTTTAATTATTGTACCAACACAAAGGCTGTACAATACTTCCTTTCTATTTACGACAGTTGTTGAAACAGGATTATTTTCTCATGTTATTTGATATTTAATCAATTCACATTTTGTCAATTTGTGCAAGTGGGTGTGACGTGTAGATGATCGACATCATCAATTGTTTTTAGCCTTAGGTAAATGAAAATAACTACTGACCAAACTAGAACAATAACATCTCTCTTTTTATTTGCATCCCTCACTGCCATCTGTGGTTGGTAGAAGAGAGCAACTGGACTTGCTTGAAGATTCTTGAAAACGTTTCGCCTCTCATCCGAAAGGCTTCCTCAGTTCTGTCTGACTAATAGGGAGTATCAAGTATTTATCTTCTCATGGATCATCATAGAATCCGAATCAGAATGCTGATGGCTGCATTGTAGGTGGCTGATAAAAGATGTCATAGACACCCACCTCTGTTCACTGATGGTCGTTCCAGGTTGACAAAAATGAACGATCCTCTCTGGCTAAGATGTCTGCCAGTTTTCTGGAAGTCCTCTCATACTCCCGCACCAGTCGAAGGGATCTCATCCCAAAGTGCGTAGAAACATATCTGTGAAGATACTCAGTCATCCAGGTACATAGTAATCTGTGGTTGGTAGAAGAGATCAACTGGACTTGCTTGAAGATTCTTGAAAACGTTTTGCCTTCCTCAGTTCTGTCTGACTAACTACGCACTTTGGGATGAGATCCCTTCGACTGGTGCGGGAGTATGAGAGGACTTCCAGAAAACTGGCAGACATCTTAGCCAGAGAGGATCGTTCATTTTTGTCAACCTGGAACGACCATCAGTGAACAGAGGTGGGTGTCTATGACATCTTTTATCAGCCACCTACAATGCAGCCATCAGCATTCTGATTCGGATTCTATGATGATCGATGAGAGGATAAATACTTGATACTCCCTATTAGTCAGACAGAACTGAGGAAGCCTTTCGGATGGGAGGCGAAACGTTTTCAAGAATCTTCAAGCAAGTCCAGTTGCTCTCTTCTACCAACCACAGATTACTATGTACCTGGATGACTGTGATTCTTCACAGATATATCCCTCACTGCCATTTCTGCCTCAGACTCTGGTCCTTCTTTCATTTAGGTTCTTGAGGCTAATTTACTCAGTTCATACACAAGTATAAAAATGATCACACCCTAGCTACCAGTACTCACAAGTGAAATGTCCATCAACAACCTTTGACCTGCCTATTTGTATAGTTCACTGCTGCACACGCAGGCATTTTTCTTCTAATTTTTCTAATTTTCAATGTTGTGTAGCTTCCAGTGGTCTAACACTCACGATGGGAGTGGTAAGATGGCGGCCAGCTGGCTTCACTCTGACAAGCCTATGAGCTCTCCAGATTTTATCTCGAGCTCAGTGCGAGAGCCACTAGAATACTTTTCGAGCATCCATGAGACTTCAGCCTGTTTTTTGTGATTTCACGCCCTCTTGCGGCTGTCTAGGTGGAACTCACTGCAGGGGTCAGAAATATGGATCTGTCTATGTAGGACTTTTATTTTGAAACCCGTAGTCTAGCCGGAAGTTCATATCCGCTTGAGGTGCAACATGTTAAAGTTCCCGCCCACTTTCGAGGGTGTTTATGTCATATTCCATTCCTCATTTCGGTGATGATGATCTGCAGATCAGCGGTATGAAGAGGAGGAGGAGCAGCAGCGCTCTGATGTCTGTAGTTAGATCAGATGACCGATTATGGCTGATCTTCACCCGCAGGTAGCATCAGACACTGCACTGTAAATACCCCTCTCACCCCGGGGTAGGATTCCGGGACGGGTTTATTCTGATGCATGATATTACTGAGTTCCGGTTGATGAGTTTATTTTAGAGGAAACCGGATATCCGGTTGTGTGCAGCTGTTAATCCATGTGTATGAGGTGATAGCAGTGTAAGAATATTTCGATTGTTATTTTAGTTTCTAAATGAAAGCTTTAAGATGTAACATTATCCTGAAACAGAGCAGCGTTCCTGTTCTCTAAAGGAGTCTTTCCAGTGCTCACACTGCAGCCCTGACACTCCCCCAGTCACACCCCCTCAGCGGCCTGCTGTTCCAGAAAAACAATCAACGACAAGCAGAGTTACTGTTACCACCACAGAGCTGATTACTTTCCTGTAACAGCACGCTCCCAAGAGTTTTATTCCTCCGACACCACAGCAAATTAACAATGATTACAATTTCTAGATGAGGGGTTTTCAAAGTGTGGGAGAGTCAGCTCCCCCTCAGAGAGCAAAGAAACAACAGCCCCCCCGCCTTACAATTTTTGTTGTTGCTATACTTAATGTTCCATTCGTATTTAAAAAAAATGGTTGTTGTACACATTATTTTTTTTCTTTTACACATTTTAAACATCTGTGCTTTTTGAAAACATCTTTTTTACACATTTAAAATATCTGTGGTTTTTAAAACCTCTTTTTTTTACACATTTAAAACCTCTGTACTTTTTAAAACCTCTTTTTTTTACACGTTTTAAACATCTGTGCGTTTTAAAACCTTTTTTTTTTTTTACACATTTTAAACATCTGTGCTTTTTGAAAACATCTTTTTTACACATTTAAAACATCTGTGCTTTTTAAAACCTCTTTTTTTTACACATTTTAAACATCTGTGCTTTTTGAAAACATCTTTTTTACACATTTTAAACATCTGTGGTTTTTAAAACCTCTTTTTTACACATTTTAAACATCTGTGCTTTTTTAAAACCTCTTTTTTTTACACATTTTAAACATCTGTGCTTTTTTAAAACCTCTTTTTTACACATTTTAAACATCTGTGCTTTTTGAAACCTCTTTTTTTACATTTTAAACATCTGTGCTTTTTTAAAACCTCTTTTTTTTTACACATTTTAAACATCTGTGCTTTTTTTTAAAAAAACATCTTGTTTTACACATTTTAAACATCTCATAGCATCGTTAGCTAGCACCTCTTGGCAGACAACACACTGTGGCAGTGGAGCATCTTCAGATCCAGTCCATGAAAATCCAAACTTTAAATAATCGTGGTCATACTTCCTTCTTTTTTTGCTTGGCCCAGACTCTGTCTCCTCACTCACTGTAGCTTTAGGTACTAAAAATCGATCCATTTTGTCTCTGGTAAAGGCTAGCTGAAGTTCGCTAAATGTCCGCAATAGTAACTTATTCTGGTTCATTTTTCCTCACGTTGCGCCCCCCTGAAGAACTCTGGCGCCCCCTAGGGGAGACGCACCCCACACTTTGAAAAGCCCTGTTCTCATCTCATCTCATCTCATTATCTCTAGCCGCTTTATCCTTCTACAGGGTCGCAGGCAAGCTGGAGCCTATCCCAGCTGACTACGGGCGAAAGGCGGGGTACACCCTGCACAAGTCGCCAGGTCATCACAGGGCTGACACATAGACACAGACAACCATTCACATTCACACCTATGGTCAATTTAGAGTCACCAGTTAACCTAACCTGCATGTCTTTGGACTGTGGGGGAAACCGGAGAACCCGGAGGAAACCCACGCGGACACGGGGAGAACATGCAAACTCCACACAGAAAGGCCCTCGCCGGCCCCGGGGCTCGAACCCAGGACCTTCTTGCTGTGAGGCGACAGCGCTAACCACTACACCACCGTGCCGCCCAAGCCCTGTTCTAGATGATTAAAAAATAACAATACCAGCAGATTGTACTTTTTATTCATTTATAGTTACATGTAACATTGTGAAAATGTTAGTTCCTGATTTAGTCAATTTGTGTTTGTTATTCCAATTGTAGCATTCAGGTAAAAGCTGATGAATTAAAACATGTAAAAGAAGTCTTTTCTGTGATATAAAGATCTGGCCTTGTGTAAAGATCTCACCTTGTGACCATGAAGATGAACAGTTTTCTTTTTTTTGCCTTTTTATCATGGTGTTTTAACAGAACTTTCCATGTTATTTTATTTCTACTTACAGAATGACAGAAGGTCTGTCATTAATGTACTGACTGTAGAATAACATAATGAGAAAACATTGTGCCTTCTTTTCCAGAGGATTTGATTTTATCCCTGGTCAGGGCCGAAATATAATCGTGGTATCCTTATATATTTCATACGTCGGAACATTTAGGACTGAGGAATGTTACATGTAGGCCTGTCTAATGTAAAAGGTAGCAGCAGCCCTACATTCCAGTCATATTTAGTGTCAGGTTTCATGAATGCTTCTTTATTATAACAACAAAAATAGTCCATAGTATCTCATCTCATTATCTCTAGCCGCTTTATCCTGTTCTACAGGGTCGCAGGCAAGCTGGAGCCTATCCCAGCTGACTACGGGCGAAAGGTGGGGTACACCCTGGACAAGTCGCCAGGTCATCACAGGGCTGACACATAGACAGACAACCATTCACACTCACATTCACACCTACGGTCAATTTAGAGTCACCAGTTAACCTAACCTGCATGTCTTTGGACTGTGGGGGAAACCGGAGCACCTGGAGGAAACCCACGCGGACACGGGGAGAACATGCAAACTCCGCACAGAAAGGCCCTCGCCGGCCACGGGGCTCGAACCCGGACCTTCTTGCTGTGAGGCGACAGGGCTAACCACTACACCACCGTGCTGCCCTGGTCCATAGTATATTTTAAGATTTTAACAAAACTATGTTAATATGTTCAAAAGCTTTTATTTTTCTTGCATTCTCTATATTTTCTTTGTGTATGATTTTTCTTGAACTGCCTGCAACCTCTTATATATCCTCTGAGGAGTTTTTTGTTATCTTGTTGGAATTAATTAATCTATTTGTAAACAAATTGTAAACAATATGGACAGATTTCTTTTCCATGTTTACCATACTACTGTAAAATTTATCTTTCAGATTATCTTGCTGTTTTTTTTTTGTTCTAATGAAAAAATGTAGTGATTATTATGTAATAATAATATAATGAGAAACTTTTATGTCTGACCAGATCAGAAACATAATCATGGTATTATTATATATTTAATAAGTAGGAAAATTTTGGATTGAGAAATGTTAAATCTAATTTAAATGGATGTTCAGTGCAACAGAGTGAAATCTTTCACTTACAGTTTATTCTGTTCTGGTTGTAGAGCTGAACCTGTATGCTGCTGCTTCCGTTCTGTAAGTCTGAAACACTGAAGAAGTGTTGGATATAAAATTGGAACTGGGTATGACTTGGGTATTTACCTTTACTTTCCCAGAACTGCAATAATTCCAAGATTCATGATCCAAAATATCTGCTGCTATGTAAAATTTTAATCAGCAGTTTCACTCAATATGTCAGGATGATAAGTTTATATCTGAATGTGATTACTATGTTGCTCCCTTGGTAAAGAATAACATGAGATGTGTATGTGAGAAATATCACTGAAAAGTGTGACTAAAGCTTACTGTATATCATAAATATCATAAAAGCACTGAATTTTCTTATAGAAACTTAATTTATTTCTTCATTTTGTAAAACATGTTCAGGCTGAGAGAAGTGAAGGGAAAATAGTTGCTTTTATGAAGCCTTTAAAGTGCTGATGACACGTTTTTGACATCTTTGGCGATGTTTTATAACATAAAAAGTAATTCCCGATGACCCATATATTAATTCATGAAGGCGCCTATTTTACAAGTTATGATGATAAACGCAGCTATTTGGGCAAATTTGACGGGGCTGCAGCACCCAGGAGACGAAAGAGGAGGAGCTATATGACGTCAGCGAAAGAACCTTCCTCCTAACTTACCAGTTTGTTGTTGATGCGGCAGGTGTTCAGTTTATCATTATTAGTATTTTTATTAGACATTATTAGACATTATTATTATATATATATAGTTGTTATGCCTTCGCGTTGTGTTGCCGGCTTTTGCTCCAAAACCCACAAGGATGGGGTAAGTTTATTCAAGTTTCCCAGAAATCCCGAGCTGCATGCGAAGTGGGTGAAGCAAGTCAGGCGCACTCGTGACAAGTGGGAGCCCTCACCAACACCCGTCCTGTGCTCTGAACACTTCGATTTGGATTGTTTTGACACCCTTCCCAGCTTAAAAGAATCTCTTGGGTGTGCAGTTCAGCACAAACGTGTGTTACTACCATCAGCAGTGCCTACACAGTGTTGCCAGATTGGGAGGTTTCCCGCCCAGTTGGGCGGTTTCAAATGCATTTTGGTGGGTTTTGAACATATTTTGGGCTGGAAAACGTCAGCAGTATCTGTTGCCAGATACTGCTGCCAGATACTGCTGAAGTTTTCCAGCCCAAAATATGTTCAAAACCCACCAAAATGCACTTGAAACTGCCCAACTGGGCGGGAAACCTCCCAATCTGGCAACACTGCCAGTATTCCGGAGGGGGTCTACTAGTAGCTATGCCAGATCCAAAGACAGTCCTCCTGTCAGAACATGTGTTGTGAAGCGACATAAGATAAAGGTACGTAGAGCTATAGATTCTACATGATAATCATAAATGTAATCATAAAGTCGGCGTGATATCAGTCATGTATTTGCTTGTGAAAGCTTGCGGCTTTCATGTAACTGCTGCCTAGCAACGAGAGGCAAAGGGTAAAGAGGGTAGACTATCATAGATTCTATTCGGAAGAGATCAACACAATTCTAGACTCCCAGAAGAGGAAGAGCTAGCACTAGAGAGTTCACCGGTGTTTTCATGCGCCATTTCCATTGAGTAGAACAGCCAGTGAACCGCAGCGTGTTCTTCCGCTGACGTCACAGCATGGCCGCGAGCCACGGACCCAGTTTTCTTGCGCTGTGCAATTAAAAGTTGGATATTCACGTAACAACAGCTTATTTTCACGTAATTATAACAGAAATCTAACATGTTTACCATGTTGTATAGTTTATTTAAGAAATTGCATAGAGTCATGTTCGTGTCATCAGCCCTTTAAGCTGGACTTGTGTCACTCACAAATCATGGTATTGCCCCTGCCAGGTAAGTATGTCGCTTACAGTATGTGTGACTGAGTACAGGTGTGTGTGTGTGTGTGTGTGTGTGTGTGTTCAGAAATCTCTTGAACTTGAACGTGATGGCTGATGGTATTCATAATTCATTGAGGCCATGTTAGTGTGCTGTGATGGGTTCTGTGACAGAGTTCAGGATGGACTCTAGTGCTGGTGTGACATTTGGTCTGACTTCTTCTCCCCAATTACCATGCCCATGAGTCATCGTTTGGGGGAAAAGTGATATGTGTTTTTTTCTTCTAAACAAACAAAAGGTTTCAAACCAATAATATTATCCTGGTGTGAATGTGTCAGAAATTCAACCATTCCTTTTTTTCTTTTTTGGCCAAACCAGTTTTAAGTCCGCATCATCCCTCATTTTAACACACAAATGTTGCTCCAGTATGGACCATTTTAGTATTAGAATTTTTTCTTAAAATACTATGATGTTATTCTCCAAATCTTGTGTTTTTATGGTGATCCTAAAGTTAAATTAGTACCAAGAAACACTAGTCTAGCTTTCTAGCAGCCACGAGACCTCACCTTTTTTTTGTTGTTGTTGTTGATTTCACACATGTTAAAGGGCTGCTTATAGGTTGCTCAAATGCTCAGTCTTAGTTCACTCTGTGAGTGCAAAACTAAGCTGGTACTGTCGTGGAAACTCTCTCAAGAACAATCAAAGGTCAAAGAGTTTGCAGAAAAGTTTAGACTTTTATTAAATCAATAACAAAAGCCAAGTCAGTCTGCAGAGTGAACCGACTCAAAATCACAAAATTCTCATTTTATACAGTTTCAAAATAACACAGTGTATGTCAATAATCTCATTGGTTAACATGTCACATCATACAACTTCAACATTTTCTATTGGGCAGTACCTCTCACACTTCTCATGTTTGGAATCAACCGAGCCAAATTTTCTAGTATGAATGGTCAGTTCAGGAAGAATCAAAACATATGATAAGAAGTGATGCATGGTGAAGAACACAGTATTCAGATCAATTCAGGATTCAAAATGACTGGAGTCAAATCAGCTTAAAGACTGATACAGGCTGCAGGTACAAACAAGCACAACACTTGATAGGGTACAATCGTGACCTTGGCCAGTTTGTGGAGCTTGTGCTATAACAATACCCGATTCAGAATGATTTGATAAAATGTATTACGTTAGCGTGCAAAACACTCCGGCACATGAATCGCATGAATCAGAATAAACAATTGCTTGATTCAACATGGCCTTGGCTAGCTCATTACAACATATAATAATGCTGCAGGTGCTGGGTTAGAATAATCCACGTTTTGAATAGGCCTGTGATTTATCAGAAAACAACCTTTCAGTATAAGCAACCTCAATATCTTTAATGTATTTTACTTGTTTACTGTAATTATGATAATTTATTTTTGCTTTTAATAGCATTAACTTCAATTACTCTTTACTGAAAATCAACATACCTGGCTTTCAATCAATATATATTCAGCATAAGATGAATCAAGGTATGTGTGTGGTTACATATGCACAAAAATATAAACAGTTTCAGTATTTTGGCACCTCTGGCCTTGTCTTGTCAACGTAAATTCAAATGCAAATCTGGGTGATCATTAATTTGTGAATTTTAGGGGAGTGGCTTTGTAGTTGTTACTTCTCTCAATAACCAGTGCAGAGTGCAGTGGCTTGAACTTATTATTAATTTCCCATTTTGGAGGTCTCTGTTCTTCATTTAACTTGTGTAAACAATGCTGGATGTAATCCTTTAAATGGTTAGGAAATACTGTAAACTCAATCCTGTGTGTTTTTGCCAAGATGTTCAGTAATGGTTATTTTTTATTCTGTATTTTAGATATGTTCACTCATTAGTCTGCATTTTTTAATAAAGGTAAATCCTGAGCAAAGAAAAATCAACATCTCATAAGCCCATGTGTTTTTTCCTCCTTAAAGCTACAGAGGGCCAATCAATCATACACAACTGTTATGTATCTGTTGCTGTCATGGTTATGTATTGCAATATACTTATCAGAACCAGAAGTGCAGGACTACCCGTCCTTTTTTTTTAACATCAAAATTAAAATGTTTACAAAAGCTTACACATGTTTTCTATCCAAAAAAGTGGCTGTTTGGATTTACGAATACTTATCCACTGCTTGGATAAGTAAACAAATAAACAAATACTTAGCCATTGATTGGATAGTTACTGCAGTGAGCAATAGGTTTCAGCTGCAACAAGTCTTTCAACCCGAAATGATGCAATGAGTAGCTTCTCCTTTCCTAAACTACTGTGTCAGAAGCTGTATCCAACCCATTATTAAAACCTGGAAGGATGGTGGTGAACCTTCAACTTCACAGAAGAAACCTGGTTGAAAAAAACTTCACTGTATGCGATAAGATATTGCTTAAATGCTTAATCTCATCTCATTATCTCTAGCCGCTTTATCCTGTTCCACAGGGTCACAGGCAAGTTGGAGCCTATCCCAGCTAACTACAGGCGAAAGGCGGGGTACACCCTGGACAAGTCGCCAGGTCATCACAGGGCTGACACATAGGCACAGACAACCATACACACTCACATTCACACCTACAGTCAATTTAGAGTCACCAGTTAACCTAACCTGCATGTCTTTGGATTGTGGGGGAAACCGGAGCACCCGGAGGAAACCCACGCAGACACAGGGAGAGTGTGCAAACTCCGCACAGAAAGGCCCTCGCTGGCCACAGGGCTCGAACCCAGACCTTCTTGCTGTGAGGCGACAGCACTAACCACTACAACACTGTGCCGCCCCTGGTTAAATACTTGGTGAAGTGAAATCATAACAAATCAACAGTAGAACTCAGCTATGTTTGATAGTGAAATTAAGAGCATTTTCACACTCACAGTGTGACGAGATCTCACAGGATTGGTACTTAGCAGTTGTGCATCCATAAGAAAACCACTTGTTAGTGAGGATAATCAGGAGAAAAGGCTTCATTTTGTTAGGGAGCATAAAAATTGGACTCTGGAGCAATGGAAATAAGTCATGTGGTCTGATGAGTCCAGACTGACCCTATTCCAGAGTGATGGGCATGTCAAGGTAAGAAGAGAAGCTCATGAAGCGATGCCCCCATCATGCATACTGTCCACTTTACAAGCCTCTGGAGGCAGTGTTGTCTGGGGTTGATTCAGTTGGTCAGGTCAAGGCTCAGCAACGGTATGGGGCAATAAAATGAAGTCAGCTGATGACCTGTATGTACTGAATTACCAGGTTCACATCAGTAGGGTTTTTCTTCCCTGATGGAATAGCCATATTCCAGGACGATGGCAGGATTCATTGGACTCAAATAGTGAAAGAGTGGTTCAAGAAGCACGAGGAATAATTTTCAGTATGAATTAACCACCAGAGAGTCCTGATCTTGACCCCATTGAAAGTCTATGTGCTGGAGATTTTACAGAGTGGCTCAACTTTCCTGTCATCAATACAAGATCCTGGTGAAAAATTAATGCAACTCTGGATGGAAATAAAAGTTGTGACATCGTATAAGGTTGTCAAAACTGTGAATGTGTGCTGTAATCAAAGCTATCCATGGCTTTCCTACGAGAGACAGTTGGGGTTGCCATGAGACCCACCTCTCCCGGATGCTGGTTTTTGATTTCCACAGAGCACGTCAGAAAATCGGACCCGTGTAACCTTCATTTAGTCATCTTTGATCTTACCTACGGTACCTAGCAGTTAGCATTAGCTACAAATGTCAACAGAGTGGAGCAGAAGAAAGATACCGGCTTCCGCTATGACACAACAATGAATCATGGAAAAGGTGAGAGTTCGGGAAAGTTGGGGGTAAATGTATAAAAGCTTTCCAATAAAATATTAGTGTGCAAATTTATTTTTTTTGGCCAGGTAGAATATTAACCCCATAAAATATCAATAGTAAAGATTACTCCTACAGTGTCTCTTGTAGGTCTGTCTTTTATTTATACTCTTGTTGTATACATTAAAATTGGAAAAAAGAGAAAATCATGCTCCAAGTGACCTTCATTAAAACAATATCATTGTCATAAAGTCATAAAGATATCAGTCATAAAAGATAATAGCAAATAAAGATGAGATGTTATAATTTTCCAATGTATTTCATGTATCATAATCACTAAATATTCTCAATGAATATTCACTGCATCACCGCAAGTGAAATGATTAAGCTTGTTTTAATAGTCTCTAAGTAAACCTCTGTGAATTCCTGAAACAATCCAGTTGCATGTTTGAGATTAAACAAGAAACAAGGGGAACTTATTCATTGTAAACTTGGTCTTCAACATAGTCATTGGCAAATCTAATGATATTAGTGATTGCCATGAGAATCAGAATATCCATGTACAAGTCGTTGGTAACCTGTTCATGGTAGTTCCTCACAGGAAAGATGCAGTTCATCAGGACTCCCAGTTTAACACTGCACTCTTTCATCTATGACAAAAAAAAGACGTTATATTGGGGGGAATAATATTAATATAAAACTCTTACATGTCTGTTAAAGGGTTCTATGCTGCTGAAAAACTCCGAAGAGTAGATGGGAGACCTACTGTACAGGCAGTAAATAAAGTGAAGAAAAGATGACTGTTGTTGTTCTCACCTTCTCTTTGATTTTTTTTTGCTGGTGTAGATCTTACCAGATTCTTGTTAACAAGGGGACATGCTTTGTCAACCAGTGGCATGATGACAACTTGAGGAATCCCTGTTAAATCACCAGAAACATAAACAATTCATTACTATCTAGCTTTCATTTATATGACCCTACTCATGCAAAAACATGACTCATGGTACAAATAGTTTTATAGATGACCAGATTTCTGTCCATAATTACAGTATATGTCCAAAAGTACGTGGACACCTGATCATCACACCCGTTCCTGTTTGTTGAACATCCCTTTCCAGATTTCCACTAGATTTTCGTGTGGATCTGTGTTCATTCAGTTACAAGAACATTAGTGAGATCAGACACTGACGGTGTTTAGATTAGATTAGATTAAATAGAACTTTATTGATTAAGGAGGTCTGGGGTGCAGTCGGATGTTCCAGTTCATCCCAAATGTGTTCAGTGGGGTTGAGTTCAGTCAGGACTTTGTGCAGGACACTCAAGCTCTTCACTCCAACCTTAACACACCATGTCTTCATGGAGCTCGTTTTGTGCACAGGGACATCGTCATGTTGGAACAGGTTTGGACTCTTAGTTCCAATGAAGGTAAACTGTAATGCTACAGTGTACAGAGACACTCTATACAACTATTTGTTTCAGACTTTGTGGGAACAGTTTGGGGAAGAACCACATATGGGTGTGATGGTCAGGGGGCACATACTTTCGGCAATATCGTGTATGTAAAAACTCACCTAAGTCCCTTGCATTTTTCCGAAAACTCTCATTTTCTGAAAAACATTGTCACTGGTGAGGGAGATTCTGTCCGCTGATAGAACACTCACCAGACCAGACAGTGCACTTTGTCTTTCAGGCTGGGCTTTTGATCACATTCCTCAGTTGATTTTACAGGGTTCAACTGAAAGAGCAAAGTTCTTTATGTTTAGAGGTGAAAAGAACCACCTCAAATGCTTTTTAGATGTACATGAGACTGAATGAATTTCAGAAACAAAGTACTAATATTAACTCGTGAATTATTCACTAACAACAGTGAATACTGGTAATTAGTTATGAGAAATATTAATCTATCATAATGTTAAAATTTGTTCGTCTGAATTTTTCACATCTTATGTTGTCATTCCCATAACCAAACTTATTCTGGAGAATACAAAATTCTCATAATAAGTCATGAACTTACAGTGTAACCACTTTTCACATGGCCCTTTAATATTTTCTTTATATTTTTTGTTTGCGTTCCTTCTGAATCCCCTGGTTCCAGACCCTTGCTGTCAGAAAGGGTGAATGGATAGAAAGTTCCAGGCCTTTCTTTCTTCAGCCTGTGAATTTTAAACTGGACACAAAATACAGGAGTGTCTTATTTCAAGATTCTGTTAAGATTTTCTAAAACACAGTTAAACCTTAAAAAAGAAATGTATCCAACTCGATCCAACTGTAAATTAGATACGAGATCAAATGAGACCAAAACATGTTAAACATTCACTGAAGTTCAGGGAAACAATGTCCAGGCTTCAGTCTATTACAGTAAATATTCTATTGTTTGGTTACCTCCTGAGTGAAGCTGTGACTTTGACCAGCTGATGAATCTGCCAGTGCACCGGTGGTGTTGTATCCTTGGAGGATGGTGTTGACGGAGTTGATAAAACTCGATTTTCCTGCTCCGATTGGGCCGTGAAGCAGAATCTTAATCTCGCTGACTTCTGCAGTACCCGGCTGGAAATCCTTCAGGGATTTCAACATCTCATTCTTGTTATCTTCACTATTTAAGAAGTAAACCAATACATTAACATATTTTCTTCCAGTTACCTTGTTCTACTAATTACAGCTTGAAGCACACAATGATCTTGTCTTTGTGTCTTTTTGCAATCATTGGTAGTAGAGTGGGGTAATTCGCCCCCGTGGGGTAATACGCCCCCGGCCTGTTTTACCCAAAATAACCACCAGATGGCGCAAAGTTACATTTCTATTGTTGCTATGGACTGGCTTGACAACGGGGATATACAAATATCCACTGTGGATCGCATATCAGCAACGCAGCGGAGAGAAATTAAATTTCATGGTAAGTGATATAATTTTCAGATATCAGTAAAACTGTATTTACATAGCTGCTATTTCGTCAGATATCACAGCTGTGTATGTGGTATGAGTAGACAAGTCAGTACGTTAAAAAATACATTAGGTATAAAAAGTTGTATCACATTTTGAAAGTAAGACCCTTTTTTGTAAAAGTGTAGTCTGTGGGGTAAAACGCCCCTTTAATGGTGGGGTAAATGGCCCCCAGGGGGCATCGTTTCCTTTTATCATAATTACTGTATTTCATACATTTCTGAATAGCAGATACATAGTTTTTAATAACATCTTGCTTACCTGGTTGAGTAAAGCAAGTAATTTGAACTTATTATTAAAAATATTACCTCAGATTAGCCTAGATAGCTATGTAGCTAGCTAGAACAGTAGCCTAAGATTAGTCACATCATGTTTGGCTAATTGATGCTCATCAGATTCAAATTCTTATAGTTACATATAACATGGTGATATGGTTGTGTGTGTGTGTGTGTGTGTGTGTGTGTGTGTGTGTGTGTGTGTGTGCTGTTGATTTTTTTTATTGGTGACAGGTCTATGTTTTCTAATGAATAATGAAGCCTATTCTATTCTATTCTATTCTATTCTAATCTAAATAAACCTCTTTTTGTCTTATCTTTTTTTTTGTTTGATATAGATGAGAACTTACAAGAGAGTCAGCAACCGCTGTTCATACAGTGAGCAGAGTCTCAAAGAGGCACTTAAATTAATTAAAAATGGGATGCCATTGAAGGCAGCATCACAGCTTTTTGGGGTGTCCCCCAAGACCCTGAGGCGACACAGGGATAACAAAGTCGCAAGACCCGGATCTGCCTCCCTGGGAAGAAAAGCTGTGTTCAGTGTTGAGTTTGAACACCAACTCACACAACACATAGTACAGAAAATGGAGAGGGCATTGTTTGGTTTAACGACTAAAGATGTCAGGAGGCTTGCATTTGACCTAGCTGAACGACTGCAAATTAACCACCCCTTTAATCCACACACTAAGATGGCTGGAAAAGACTGGTTGCAGGGGTTCATGAGGCGTCAGGGCACACTTTCAGTCCGTACCCCTCATGCCACCAGCATCTCCCGTATGGTGGGATTTAGTAGGCCGAATGTCAATCAGTTTTTTGACATTCTAGAAAATGAGATCAGGAAGGTGCCACATTTTGAACCGTCTCGTCTGTGGAACATGGACAAGACTGGAATCCCCCCAATGTTTGTCTTTCCCAGGAAGAGGATGAACGAGCGTCTCCTGAATGGTGCCCCAGCTGGCTCAATTGGAGTGGTGTCCGACTCCGGCTGGATCGACAGCAGCCTTCTTGTACGCTGGTTGCACCACTTCTGTGATGTTGTGGGGTGTTCACAGGAGAGGCCACATGTCCTGGTGTTAGATGGCCATCATTCTCACAAGACACTGGAGGCTGTACAGGTGGCAAGAGAGCGTGGGGTGGTAATGATAACCATACCACCCCACTGTGGTCACAAAATGCAGCCTTTGGATCACACATTTTTTAAATCTTTAAAATGTGCATACAACAGTGCAGCTGACAGCTGGCTGACCTGCCACCCAGGTCAGCGCATTGACGCATACGCAATGTGTGGGCTTTTCAATCAGGCGTATGGAAATGCTGCCTCTGTGGGGAAAGCACAGAATGGCTTCAGGGCTTGTGGCATTTGGCCTATCAACAGGCTCGTCTGGCGGCACGGTGGTGTAGTGGTTACCGCTGTCGCCTAACAGCAAGAAGGTCCTGGGTTCGAGCCCCGGGGCCGGCGAGGGCCTTTCTGTGCGGAGTTTGCATGTTCTCCCCGTGTCCGCGTGGGTTTCCTCTGGGTGCTCCGGTTTCCCCCACAGTCCAAAGACATGCAGGTTAGGTTAACTGGTGACTCTAAATTGACCGTAGGTGTGAATGTGAGTGTGAATGGTTGTCTGTGTCTATGTGTCAGCCCTGTGATGACCTGGCGACTTGTCCAGGGTGTACCCCGCCTTTCGCCCGTAGTCAGCTGGGATAGGCTCCAGCTTGCCTGCGACTCTGTAGAAGGATAAAGCGGCTAGAGATAATGAATGAATGAATGAATGAATGAACAGGCTCGTCTTTAAGGAGGAGGACTTTGAGGCTGCACAGGCTCCAGTGGCGGGGGACAGGACAGTGGAGGAGGACAGCGAGGAGGAGCTCTCTGGCCCCAGTCGACCTCTCACCACACCACCATCCCCACCACACCATGCTGAACCTGGTAAGAAAAATAACTTACAGGTGTACTTTCTGCAATTAGTCTACTGTATTTCTGTATTTCAAATTATAGTCTACGTTGTTGCTTTTTATGTTGCTTTTTAAAGGACCCCAACAACTTCGGGCAATAACAGACACAATTTCTCCTCGGCCAGTTCCATCCAAGAGGGCCCAGAAGAGGACAGCTGAGTCAGCAACTGTCCTTACCTCGTCCCCATTCAAGCGGATGTTGGAGGCGAAGGCATCTAGAGGCAAAAGGGGCAAAGGAGGGCAAACTAAAAAGAATAATGAAAAAGCAGAGGCTAGATCAAATGATGATGTCGAATGTTTATATTGTGGTGAGCTTTTTTCAAGAAGTGTGGGGGAATGGATCCGGTGTAAGGGCTGCCAGAAGTGGGCTCATGTGGAGTGTTCCAATGAAAATGATGGGGAATTTGTGTGTGAAATTTGTTTGTCTGAATAGAAACCTGTGCGTGTGTGTGTGTGTGTGTGTGATGGCATGTGTGTTGTTTCAGTTGGGGGTTTTCAGCTGCGGGGTATTTATTTAGATAGCGTTACATTTCACTGTATTTATTTATTCTTTTTATTCTTTTATTCTTTATTCTTTTTATAGGCCTAATGTATTAATGTGATGGAATTTCTATTTATAGAAATTCTATCTATTTATCTATTTATATTATATTCCATTCATAATATTTTATTATGTTATATAATATGTTGGGCGGCACGGTGGTGTAGTGGTTAGCGCTGTCGCCTCACAGCAAGAAGGTCCGGGTTCGAGCCCCGTGGCCGGCGAGGGCCTTTCTGTGCGGAGTTTGCATGTTCTCCCCGTGTCTGCGTGGGTTTCCTCCGGGTGCTCCGGTTTCCCCCACAGTCCAAAGACATGCAGGTTAGGTTAACTGGTGACTCTAAATTGACCGTAGGTGTGAATGTGAGTGTGAATGGTTGTCTGTGTCTATGTGTCAGCCCTGTGATGACCTGGCGACTTGTCCAGGGTGTACCCCGCCTTTCGCCCGTAGTCAGCTGGGATAGGCTCCAGCTTGCCTGCGACCCTGTAGAAGGATAAAGCGGCTAGAGATAATGAGATGAGATATAATATGTTAATGTAATGAATTCATTGATTCAGTTAGCATTATTTATTGATGCACTTGTTCTTTGTTAATTCATGTTCAATCCACACAAAATTATATTGAAATTAAAATGCGAAATATAATAAAATAATGCATCTATTCATTAATTCAGGGATATTTTCTTGTTTCTTTCACATTATAGGCTTAAGTAAACACTTTTGCTATCCAAACAGGTTTTTTTGAGTGAGGGGGCCTATTGCCCCACCTCAGGGGGCCTTTTACCCCACTGGGGGGGTAAAAGGCCCCCTTGGCACAATGTTTGTTTTTGTTAAAAAAAAATTAAGAATTAACTTTAGGCAAACTTTAGGTGGCATTATTGTTCATGTCACTGTTGTTAAAAACTATGATTAAAACTAAACACATGGTTCATTTCAACTTGGAGAAAAACTGAATTTTCCTTAAGGGGGGCTTTTCCCCCCACTCTACTCTATTACCTCCATGCCACTGGCCGCCATGAACGATCAAATTCTGCAAACAAGGAAAAATTAAAAGAATCAAATATTACGTGACTTTCCTCTGACATGATAAATGTTTCTTTCTATAACTTTGCTTAAAAATCATGTTTCAGCAGTAACTTACCAGGATCTGGTTCTGGGTTTGGGCTTGGTGTTTTTCGGCCAAGACGAAAAACGTTAATAAGCTGCAATATCAATATAAAATAAGCACACATTTCATTGCTCTTTTACTATATGTAAATAGAAAATATTGTAGTATTGTCATTTTATTCTGACCTACTCATAAAATATAATGATTTAGGAAGTGAGAAATTTTACTTCCTGGTTTGGGTTAAGACCTGTTATTGTTTCTATTAGTAAGCAATTTTCTTACCCGATTCCAACTCATGAGTCTGGCCTCTGTGAATGATGCCTCAAATATGTTGTTTCTTGAGGTCTGCATAGGAATATGCCACAGGATAAGTTGATTATTATTTTTAGACATTATTTTCACACTAAAGCTGATAAAGTAATTGTAAATAATCATAAAGTTCTGCTGCAATAGAGAAAAAATAATGCTGTGCAGAACAAAAAAAAAAAAAAGACTCAGGATTTCTGTCATAAAACCTGAACATAAGAACTAGGGGTCGACCGATAATCGGCCTGGCCGATATATCGGGCCGATATTCTGCATTTTAGGGTTATCGGTATCGGCCATAATTTCCACCGATATGCCGATAACATGCCTTTTTGCAGCCATTTCGTTCCTAACGCGACTGTCACTGCACGTCCTTTCCTGCACTCGCCTCTCTGAGTTCAAGAACACGGTCCCGCCCACCACAACATCTGATTTGTTTGGCACAAGAGATATAGCCAACCGACACGCGTACTGTAGCTAACCGCTGTGAACTGTTTCAAGCCGCCCCCTCACTCCGACTTCCGTTCTCTGAACAGACTCTTAAAGGAGCAGCCGCTCCTTTTAACATGCAGAGCAACTGTGCTTCCTTCACTACAATATAATCCTCCTAAATTGGGAATATTAGGCTTGGGCATTAAAAGCATTAGAATGTAGATGGTTACTTGTTAGGTTGTTACATAATAGGGAGTGATAGCCTACTTTATGTTTGATTTTACTTTTTAAAAAATGCTGCAGGCAGCTCCCTACACTTGATTTGTTATTTAAAAACTACTTGAAGTTGGTAAGTCTTACTTAGTTCTTAGTGTAAAAGAATCCAGAGTGTATTTTCATTTATTTTCCACTGAAAATGGTGAGCTGTAATATAGTAGAGAGTGATTTTTTTTATTGGTGAATATTTATTTTATTATTATTTTATTTCTCATTTTATTCTAACTAATGTTTGACTTTATTGTACAAATGCTGCTGGCATCTCCCTGCACAAAATTTCATGTTCAATTTTACAATTAAACATACATTTCATGGATATGAAGGTCTGTGTCAGTGTGTGCTATGTTTAATTTCATGTGAATTATAACGTTTACATTTATCGGTTGCACATATCGGTTATCGGCATCCCAATTCCATAATAATCGGTATCGGTATCGGCCCTGAAAAAAACATAATCAGTCGATCCCTAATAAGAACATCTGTCATCAACAACTGTCAGTAAGAAAACAGGACATGCTTTTAGAAAGGTCTGGAAAAGAGGACTGTCTTTGTGATGATTCTAATGGTGGAGCTGCCTTCATGCTTGACTTTTTCGTCATCTTTTTCATACCATGTTTCATGTTCAAATATTTTTATTTGTCTTGCATTCCTATATATTTTCTTTCACTGCCTCTAACCTCTTTTATATCCTCTGACCAACTTTGTGTTATAATTTTGGAACTGATTTATCTATTTGTAAACAAATTGTGAATGATATGGGCAAATTTCTTTTTCTTGCTCAAAATGGTACTATAAAATTTAGCACTCAGATTATCTTGCCATGTTGATTTTTTTTGTTCTAATGATAAAAAAGGAAGCTATTATCTGATAATAATATAAGAATAAACTTTATGTCTGACCAGATCAGAAACATAATTATTATGTGTGTGTGTGTGTGTGTGTGTGTGTGTGTGTGTGTGTGTGTGTGTGTGTTATTATATATTCAATAATCATGAACATTTAGGATTGAGTTAAATCTAAATCTAATGTTAAATCTAATTTAAATAGATGATAAAGTGCTACAGAGTGATGTTTTTCACTTGTGGTTTATTCTGTTCCAGCTGTAGAGCTGAACCTGTATGCTGTTGCTTTGTGTAAGTCTGAGACACTGAAGATGCGTTGAATGTATAACTGGAACTGGGTGTGACTTGGGTATTTACTTTTATTTTCACTTTCCCAGAACTGACCCAGAGGTCAGCCAATAATAATAATAATAATAATAATAATAATAATAATAATAATTATTATTATTATTATTATTATTATTATTATTATTATTATTTATATAGTGACTTTCTCATACCCAAGGTCGCTTTACAATTATAAGGAAAGGGGGTGTTAGGTTTCTTCACCTCTGGCCCTCACCATCTTGAGATCAGTCCCCCCGTGTCACCCAGACGTCTGGGGGTGAGTCGCGAAAGAAAGACAGGAACCCCATGAGTTCGCAATCTTTATTTACAAGTCCCCCCTGAGACGAGAGTATACAGGGGTTTTATGTGCGTGTTATCTGTAGATGAAGTGACATCACTGTTTGATATCTGTCTATGTGTGTGTGTGTCTGTGTGAATATGGAGCTGTGGGATGTGTGTGTGTGTCTGACATCATTGCAGACCTTGGCGCTGTTCAGACACATTTCTGATCAATAATATACATTTCATATCAGCGGATGTTCTTAACGACAATTTTTAAACAAAGACATGTTTAGTCTGGCAAAGAAGTGTCTTCTCCCCTGGACGAAGGTCACACAGTAACTTGGTCAAGTTACACAGGAATAGTTTAGAATCACTGTTATAGTATATGTAATAGTTTAAAATAATAAAAGATCTTAAAAAGCTCTAAAATATTAAAATCATAAAGTCTTAACAATGCTAAATTACATTCTGCATTCTAAAACTATTAAACTAACTTAAATCACTTAATGCAGCTTTAAATTTACATTAAATCTAACATTCAATCATTTCAATTTCAAATTCAACACTGGTTAAATCTAACAGGGGGAAAAAAAGGCCACCAAATAAAGATCAGGATGTCATTCCAATGGGGTAGCAGCCACAGTCCTGCTTATAGGTTGCTCAAATGATCAGTCTTAGTTCACTCTGTGAGTGCAAAACTAAGCTGGTACTGTCGTGGAAACTCTCTCAAGAACAATCAAAGGTCAAAGAGTTTGCAGAAAAGTTTAGACTTTTATTAAATCAATAACAAAAGCCAAATCAGTTTGCAGAGTGACCCAACTCAAAATCACAAAATTCTCATTTTATACAGTTTCAAAATAACACAGTGTATGTAAATAATCTCATTGGTTAACATGTCACATCATACCTCTTCAACATTTTCTATTGGGCAGTACCTCTCACACTTCTCATGTTTGGAATCAACCGAGCCAAATTTTCTAGTATGAATGGTCAATTCAGGAAGAATCAAAACATATGATAAGAAGTGATGCATCGTGAACAACACAGTATTCAGATCAATTCAGGATTCAAAATGACTGGAGTCAAATCAGCTTAAAGACTGATACAGGCTGCAGGTACAAACAAGCACAACACTTGATAGGGTACAGTCGTGACCTTGGCCAGTTTGTGGAGCTTGTGCTGTAACGATACCCGATTCAGAATGATTTGATAAAATGTATTACGTTAGTGTGCAAAACACTCCGGCACATGAATCGCATGAATCAGAATAAACAATTGCTTGATTCAACATGGCCTTGGCTAGCTCATTACAACATATAATAATGCTGCAGGTGCTGGGTTAGAATAATCCACGTTTTGAATAGGCCTGTGATTTATCAGAAAACAACCTTTCAGTATAAGCAACCTCAATATCTTTAATGTATTTTACTTGTTTACTGTAATTATGATAATTTATTTTTGCTTTTAATAGCATTAACTTCAATTACTCTTTACTGAAAATCAACATACCTGGCTTTCAGTCAATATATATATTCAGCATAAGACAAATCAAGGTATGTGTGTGGTTACATATGCACAAAAATATAAACAGTTTCAGTATTTTGAAAAGTAGACCTGTACTCTAGCCTTTCCTGCGCACCTCTGGCCTCGTCTTGTCAACGTAAATTCAAATGCAAATCTGGGTGATCATTAATTTGTGAATTTTAGGAGAGTGGCTTTGTACAGTAGTTGTTACTTCTCTCAATAACCAGTGCAGAGTGCAGTGGCTTGAACTTATTATTAATTTCCCATTTTGGAGGTCTCTGTTCTTCATTTAACTTGTGTAAACAATGCTGGATGTAATCCTTTAAATGGTTAGGAAATACTGTAAACTCAATCCTGTGTATTTTTGGTTTTTGCCAAGATGTTCAGTAATGGTTATTTTTATTTTGTATTTTAGATATGTTCACTCATTAGTCTGCATTTTTTAATAAAGGTAAATCCTGAGCAAAGAAAAATCAACATCTCATAAGCCCATGTGTTTTTTCCTCCTTAAAATGCATAAGATGGGTCTAAATAGACCCGGCAGAGTTTTAAATTTTCTTTATCTTTATCATAATACATTTTTTTTGCTCAGCACTCCATTAATTCCTCAATTGACTTGTTTATGTCCCTTAGAAAGCTTCATTTCATTTTTGGCATCATTGCATTTTACGTAAAAATACCTTTTTTGTTAATACCCCTTTAATGCATGACATGGGTCTAAAAAGACCCGTATTCATTTTCTATGCAATTTCACCAAAGGCTTAGTTTTTCTTAGCTATATTGTAAAATGATCTTGATTCCTCATGCAATAATGCATCTTTTTATGATTTATGGAGTATTTATTCCCAGCACCAATATTTAATTTTCATACTTTATGGTTACTCTTTGAAGTAGAAGACATTTTACATAATTATGTATTATTTAGACACATGGATCTAAAAAGACCCGCTTTCATTTTCTATGTAATACTGTTCAAGGATCAGTTCTTTGCAGTATTTTCTTTGGCAAAAATGTATTTAATCATTCAAAATTACAATTATTTCATATCTGACTTATGATATTTAAATTATTTAAAAGTATAAAACAATACATTGACTCGGAGCATTGCATGAAAAGAGTTTATTCAAAGACTTACTGTAACAAGAACTTATTTTCTGAATGACATATTCAGAAATAATTCTGAATGAATATAATTCTGATTCTATAATTCTGAATGAATTCTGAATGAATTCTGAATGTTTTACATAAAACATGTAAAACAGTAAAATGACTGTGACTGAGATTGTAAAATATGAATACTAAACAGTAAATTGATAATGTCAGTGAACCACTATAAAACGGACCTGGTATGTAAATACACTAAGTAAAACTGCATATAATCATGGGAAAAGGTCAGTATTGACCTACATTGTTACAGCTTTCTCAGTTCTTGCACATTTCACAAATCACCTGAGTGAATTTGTGTTCTTTGCACACAGGCCGTGCACATCGGGAGCATGAGTGAGACACTTTTTTTGTCTCGCGCAGAGGGACACAGGCTGCACCTCTTTCTCTTACTCTGCAAGACACGGTTTGGCTCCTGTGGCTGGATGAACTGCCTCTGTAAGCCACACATCTCCATTGCCTGAATGACATGCTTCTGCAGATGGAGACTGGTCTTCAGTCGCCTCCTCATGTGAGGCATGATTAGCTCTTGAGCCAATTCCTTGATGAAGAGGCGCCGGGCATTTGGCACACCACCCATATAATCAGGGTGATGTGCTGTAAAAACAGTGAATGCATTCAGAGCAGCAACATCGACCACATTTTGCCAGAGCACCATAGGCCACCTCCTTGTTCGCCGCTTTGATGTGTATGTGTGGACCATTTGGTCCATGAGATCCACGCCTCCTTTGGTTTTATTGTAGTACTGTATGACCTCTGGCTTTTTTTTCATGCTTTCATCCACTGCTGTGTCGTCGTGCATGGTGCTGAGAAGAACGACAGCTTTTTTCTTCTTGGGGACGTAACTCACCATGGTCATGTCCCCACAGAAACCAAATGTGGAACTGTAGCGCTCCCTGGAGTCGGATGGCATGTAATTTTGGAGTTTTGAAGTTCTGATTCTTCACAATCAACAGGTCAACAGTGGTCCGCAGTATTTGTGTTCCTGACTGGAAACACTTGCAAATATATTTTAGTTCCTAATGTGAGTCACTTTAGATCCATGTCTGCAATAATAGATCAATTATTTGTCTGTGCTTGTTTATAATATATAAAATAAATAATAGTGTTGTACATAGAAAACTACCTAATTTATGACATTTTAATCCATTTCCTATTTAAAATATAATAATTGTGGAAGTTATAACTGGAAAAAAAACAACAACAACTTACATTTCCATTATAAATGAATGCGGGTCTTTTTAGACCCATGTCTAGAAATTAGTGTAGTAATTCCAAATCCATGTAGAAAAATAAAAAATCACTTTCCTTATATTAAGGAGTACCTAAATAATTACTTTTATAAGTATAATGGGATTAATTGTATTGGTTTTAGAAGTTGTGAGAGTGAATATAACATTAATGCTTGGAATTACATTGGAAATGAATGCGGGTCTATTTAGACCCATGTTATGCATTAGTGGGGGTTCGACAGTTTATGCATCAAATAGTTTAAAGCCACAGAGAGCCAATCAATCATACACAACTGTTATGTATTTGTTGCTGTCATGGTTATGTATTACAATATACTTATCAGAACCAGAAGTGCAGGACTCCCCGTCCTTTTTTTTTAACATCAAAATTAAAATGTTTACAAAAGCTTACACATGTTTTCTATCCAAAAAAGTGGCTGTTTGGATTTACAAATACTTATCCACTGCTTGGATAAGTAAACAAATAAACAAATACTTATCCATTGATTGGATAGTTACTGCAGTGAGCAATAGGTTTCAGCTGCAACAAGTCTTTCAACCCGAAATGATGCAGTGAGTAGCTTCTCCTTTCCTAAACTACCATGTCAGAAGCTGTATCCAACCCATTATTAAAACCTGGAAGGATGGTGGTGAACCTTCAACTTCACAGAAGAAACCTGGTTGAAAAAAACTTCACTGTATGTGATAAGATATTGCTTCAATACTTGGTGAAGTGAAATCATAACAAATCAACAATAGAACTCACAGCTATGTTTGCTAGTGAAATTAAGAGCATTTTCACACTCACAGTGTGACGAGATCTCACAGGATTGGTGCTTAACAGTTGTGCATCCATAAGAAAACCACTTGTTAGTGAGGATAATCAGGAGAAAAGGCTTCATTTTGTTAGGGAGCATAAAAATTGGACTCTGGAGCAATGGAAATAAGTCATGTGGTCTGATGAGTCCAGACTGACCCTATTCCAGAGTGATGGACATGTCAAGGTAAGAAGAGAAGCTCATGAAGCGATGCCCCCATCATGCATACTGTCCACTGTACAAGCCTCTGGAGGCAGTGTTATTATCTGGGGTTGATTCAGTTGGTCAGGTCAAGGCTCAGCAACAGTATGGGGCAATAAAATAAAGTCAGCAGATGGTTTTTCTTCCCTGATGGAACAGCCATATTCCAGGACGATGGCAGGATTCATTGGACTCAAATAGTGAAAGAGTGGTTCAAGAAGCATGAGGAATAATTTTCAATAGGAATTAACCACCAGAGAGTCCTGATCTTAACCCCATTGAAAGTCTATGTGCTGGAGATTTTACAGAGTGGCTCAACTTTCCTGTCATCAATACAAGATCCTGGTGAAAAATTAATGGAGCTCTGGATGGAAATAAAAGTTGTGACATCATGTACCGTGAGGTTGTCAAAACTGTGAATGTGTACCGTAATCAAAGCTATCCATGGCTTTCCTACGAGAGACAGTTGGGGTTGCCATGAGACCCACCTCTCCTGGATGCTGGTTTTTGATTTCCGGTTTATCCAAGCAGCTGAGGCTGAGGGAGTTGAACGTAGCCAAGCAGAGCTAGCTACGACAGCCCTGTTTTAGTCAGAAGATAATGTCTTTTTAAATGTCTTTTTCTGGTTCAATATGTGCCATTGTTGGGTGCACAAACAACTCACGAAAGCTTAAAGATTTTATGAATGGAATCTGTTTTGAGCACAGAAGATCAGGCAGCACAGAAGATCATCGGCTGCACTCTCCCCTCCCTGATGGACATTTACACCTTCTGCTGCCTTAGCAGAGCTAAGAACATTATCAAGGACAGCTCCCACCCTGGCTTTGACCTGTTGCCCTCAGGGAGGCGCTACAGGTGCATCAAGACAAAAACAAATAGATTTGAAAACAGCTTCTTTCCAAAAGCCATAACCACCCTGAACTCGAATATACTCTGACTTTATAGTCTAACTCCCCTGTGCAATACTTCATAATGTGCAATGCTTTATTTTACAATGTGACTCTCTTCGTGCAATAGTTTATAATGTACAATACTTTATAATATGACTCTCTCTGTGCAATACTTTAAATGTCCAATACCTCACCCCATAATGTGAAACACAACACATACGCCTCAGGACTGTGCACCTTACACCCTCACCTTTTTTTTTTCTCTCTTTTCTTTTCTACAAGCTGTTTGTACTGTTATTGGAATTGCTTTTAATCTCATTGTACATGGGTATAGTGACAATAAAGGCATTCTATTCTATTCTATTCTATTCTATTCTATTCTATTCTAAATGGACTCGCAAGATGTGATGTCCAGCACCATACGCTGCTCATCTGTACATGCAATTCCTGTCTTTCCACTAACCACTGCATTTTGGACCCAAATCAACAACATTAATTCTATGTAATTGTTGTTTAGATATTGTACATTATTCAAACATTACATGGCATTACAGTCATTTAGCTGATGTTTTTATTCAAAGCGACTAACAATAAGTGCATGTAGCCAAGAGAATCCAAGAGCGACCAGTGCTGAAGTACTAGTGTAAACAAACAGCCTACAAATATCATCCAATGTCTGGAATGATCAGAGTAGTTAAGAAGTTGAAGAAGCTTGGACAAATACATAGACAAAGAATTATTTAAGTATGGTATGTTTACTGTTTCCAAAGTTTGACAGTATTTACATCTGCATTAAAATGGTTAGTTTAGGCTTCTCTCCTAGCTTTTGCTTCTTGAGCTGATACAAGAGACATCATGGTACAGTAGGCTGGTAGATGATGATGATGATGATGATGATGATGATGATGCTTTATTCCAGACTCAAGGTCCATCCCCACAGAGTACAAAATAACAATTAAATTAACACATAAGACAAAAAAAAAAAAAAACACAATCACAATATAAAAACAAATCATTACAAACAACACACAAAATTAAAAACATCTAATGTCACAATTTCAAGAGACACTTATACCAATGCTTCCAATACTGAGATGTGCAGCGAGTGTCACTGTATACCATGCTTACTAGTGCCACAACATTTTAGTTTTTTAAGTCATTCAGCCTGCAGATAAATCTATACATTGTGTTTCTCAACACTGCATTCAGTGTATTAACTCCAGCACTCACACACAGCCCACTCGCACTTGTCCATCTGGGCCTTTTTAGGAGTATCCTCAATGCATCATTGTAAGCCACGTGTAATCTCTGGAAGCTGGATTTTTTATAGTTTAACCATAAATGTGCAGTATATAAAGGTGAACAATACGCTTTAAAGAGAGTCAACTTCACATTATCAGAGCAGTTACCAAATTTTCGTGCCAATACATTTGCTTGCACATACAACATACGGCACTGGCAATAAATATCCTCATCATCTGTCAGTTGGTCTGTGATAACATGTCCCAGATATTTCACTTCCCTACAGATGTTTAGGACCTTTCCCGACAGTTTAAAGTCAGGGAAAGTCATATGCTTATCTTCTATGGTTCTTCAAATCATAATCACACTCTTAAGCTCATTGTACCTTATATCTTGCTGCTCCCCAAACACACAGCATACATTAAGGAGCTGCTGCAGACCAGCTGAGCTAGGGCTAAAAATTACACAGTCATCAGCATACATAAGATGGTTCATAACTGTACTGCCCCCCATACAGCCAGTTTTACATGTTCTTAGATTAGGGGACAGCTCATTCATATAGAAATTAAACAAAACAGGCGATAATATACTCCCCTGTCTTACTCCATTTCTGATATGAAAGGGGGCAGACAAGCAGTTGTCCCATTTCACCTGCATGGTTTGCTGGGCATACCAGTAGGACAATATTCTGACTATATACTTGGGGACACCAACTGCACCAAGTTTTTTAAATAATTTATCATGATTTATTCGATCAAATGCCTTAGAAGCATCTAACAAACAAATAAAAATTGAGGAGTTTTTTCTCTTGTAGTTGTTCAGCAGCTCTTTTAATACATATATGCACATGTCTGTGCCACGTCTCGGTTTAAAACCAAATTGGTGATCTGTAGAGGTAATTAAATAATTAATTCTCTGCAAGATAATTTGCTCAACCACTTTGGACAATACCCCTCCTAGAACTGCCACCTTATTGTGGTGGAGGGGTTTGTGTGCTTGAATGATCCTAGGAGCTATGTTGTCGGGGGCATTATGCCCCTGTTAGGGTTTCCCAAGGCAGACAGGTCCTAGGTGACAGGCCAGACCAAGAGCAGTTCACCAAAAAACCCCTATGGAGAAAAAATCCAGGACCGTGACGTCGCCCGGTAGGACGCAGCCGGGGCCCCACCCTGGAGCCAGGCCCGGGGTTGGGGCTCGTATGCGAGCGCTTGGTGGCCGGGCCTTTGCCCATGGGGCCCGGCCGGGCTCAGCCCGAAGAGGTGACGTGGGCCCGACCTCCTGTGGGTTCACCACCCACAGAGGTAGCAGTAGGGGTTTGGTGCACTGTGGATTGGGTGGCAGTCGAAGGCAGGGGCCTCGACGACCTGATCCCCGGACACAGCGGCTGGCTGTTGGGACATGGAATGTCACTTCGCTGGGGGGGAAGGAGCCTGAGCTTGTGCGGGAGGTTGAGAGGTACCGGCTAGAGATAGTCGGGCTCACCTCCACGCATAGCTTGGGCTCTGGAACCCAGCTCCTCGAGAGGGGCTGGACTTTCCACTTCTCTGGAGTCGCCCGTGGTGAGCGGCGGCGGGCTGGTGTGGGCTTCCTTATAGCTCCCCAGCTCAGCCGCCATGTGTTGGAGTTTACCCCAGTGAACGACAGGGTCGCCTCTCTGCGCCTTCGGATTGGGGAGAGGGCTCTTGCTGTTGTTTGTGCCTACGGGTCAAATAGCAGTATAGAGTATCTGGCCTTCTTGGAGTCCCTGGGAGAGGTACTGAGGGGTGCTCAGACTGGGGACTCCATTGTGCTACTGGGGGACTTCAATGCTCACGTGGGCGATGACAGTGACACCTGGAGGGGCGTGGTTGGGAGGAACGGCCTCCCCGATCTGAACCCGAGTGGTGTTTTGTTATTGGACTTCTGTGCTAGTCACAGTTTGTCCATAACGAACACCATGTTCGAGCATAGGGGTGTCCATAAGTGCACGTGGCACCAGGACACCTTAGGTCGGAGGTCGATGATCGACTTTGTAGTCGTGTCATCTGATCTCCGACCCTATGTCTTGGACACTCGGGTGAAGAGAGGGGCTGAGTTGTCAACTGATCACCACCTGGTGGTGAGTTGGATCCGCTGGCAGAGGAGGAAGCTGGACAGACCTGGCAGGCCCAAACATATGGTGAGGGTCTGCTGGGAACGTCTGGCCGAGCACTCTGTTGGGGAGGTCTTTAACTCCCACCTCCGGGAGAGCTTTTCCCAGCTTCCGAGGGAGGCGGGGGACATTGAGTCTGAGTGGACCATGTTCTCTACCTCCATTGTGGATGCAGCTGTTCGGAGCTGTGGCCGCAAGGTCTCCGGTGCCTGTCGTGGCGGCAATCCCCGAACCCGGTGGTGGACACCGGAAGTAAGGGATGCCGTCAAGCTGAAGAAGGAGTCCTATCGGGCCATGTTGACCTCCGGGACTCCTGAGGCAGCCGACGGGTATCGGCAGGCCAGGCGTGCTGCAGCTCGGGCAGTTGCGGAGGCAAAAACTCGGAACTGGGAGGAGTTCGGGGAGGCCATGGAGAAGGACTATCGGTCGGCCTCGAAGAAATTCTGGCAAACCGTCCGGCGCCTCAGGAGGGGGAAGCAGTACTCTGCCAACACTGTTTACAGTGCGGGTGGGGAGCTGTTGACCTCGACTGGGGACATTGTCGGGCGGTGGAAGGAATACTTTGAGGATCTCCTCAATCCCACCGTCATGTCTTCCACTGAGGAGACTGAGGCTGATGACTCAGAGGTGGACTCGTCCATTACCCAAGCCGAAGTCACTGAGGTGGTTTGCAAGATCCGCCCTGAGTATCTCAAGTCTCTGGATGTTGTGGGGCTGTCTTGGTTGACACACCTCTGCAACATTGCGTGGCGGTTGGGGACAGTGCCTCTGGAGTGGCAGACTGGGGTGGTGGTCCCTCTTTTTAAGAAAGGGGACCGGAGAGTGTGCTCCAATTATAGGGGAATCACACTTCTCAGCCTCCCAGGGAAAGTTTACTCCAGGGTACTGGAGAGGAGAATTCGACCAATAGTCGAACCTCGGATCCAGGAGGAACAATGCGGTTTTCGTCCTGGTCGCGGAACACTGGACTAGCTCTATACCCTTCATAGGGTGCTCGAGGGTTCATGGGAGTTTGCCCAACCAGTCCACATGTGCTTTGTGGATCTGGAGAAGGCATTCGACCGTGTCCCCCGTGGTATTCTGTGGGGGGTGCTTCGGGAGAATGGGGTTCGGGGCTCTTTGCTAAGGGCTGTCCGGTCCCTGTACGAACGGAGCAGGAGTCTGGTTCGCATTGCCGGCAGTAAGTCAGACCTGTTCCCAGTGCATGTTGGACTCCGTCAGGGCTGCCCTTTGTCACCGGTTCTGTTCATAATTTTTATGGACAGAATTTCTAGGCGCAGCCAGGGGCCGGAAGGAATCCTGTTTGGGAACCACAGGATTTCATCTCTGCTTTTTGCGGATGATGTTGTCCTGTTGGCTTCTTCAAACCAGGACCTTCAGCATGCACTGGGGCGGTTTGCAGTCGAGTGTGAAGCGGCTGGGATGAGAATCAGCACCTCCAAGTCCGAGGCCATGGTTCTCGACCGGAAAAGGGTGGCTTGCCGTCTCCAGGTTGGTGGAGAAGTCCTGCCTCAAGTGGAGGAGTTTAAGTATCTCGGGATCTTGTTCACGAGTGAGGGAAGGATGGAGCGTGAGATCGACAGGCGGATCGGTGCAGCCTCCGCAGTGATGCGGTCGCTTTACTGGTCCGTCGTGGTGAAGAAGGAGCTGAGCCAAAAGGCGAAGCTCTCAATTTACCGGTCGATCTACGTTCCGACTCTCACCTATGGTCATGAGCTTTGGGTAATGACAGAAAGAACAAGATCGCGGATACAAGCGGCTGAAATGAGTTTCCTTCGCAGGGTGGCTGGGCGCTCCCTTAGAGATAGGGTGAGAAGCACAGTCACTCGGGAGGAGCTCGGAGTAGAGCCGCTGCTCCTCCACATCGAGAGGAACCAGCTGAGGTGGCTCGGGCATCTTTTTCGGATGCCTCCTGGACGCCTCCCTGGGGAGGTGTTCCAGGCATGTCCCCCCGGGAGGAGGCCCTGGGGAAGACCCAGGACACGCTGGAGGGACTATGTCTCTCGGCTGGCCTGGGAACGCCTCGGTGTTCTTCCCGAGGAGCTGGCCGAGGTGTCTGGGGAAAGGGAAGTTTGGGCTTCCATGCTTAGACTGCTGCCTCCGCGACCCGGTCCTGGATAAGCGGAAGAAGACGAGACGAGACGAGACTTTGGACAATATATTAGCTAAAGCAATGGGCCTGTAGTTATCAGAGGATCCCACTTTTCCAGCTTTATCCTTAATCACAGGAACCAGCTGCACTGTCATCATGGAATCTGGAAGAAAACCATGGGCCATGAGGGCAGTGAAGCATAAGGCAAGAAGTATACTTAACCTAAAGCTGGCATATTTAAGATGTTCAGCAGAGATAGCATCCATCCCTGTTGTTTTATTTATTGATAAATTTTTAATCGCTTGGGAAACCTTATGAGACTTGATCACCTCAATAGCTTCAACATTTGCTACTCGACGGGTGCTAGGCTGAGTCAAATTAAATAGTTTACTGTAATGCATTCGCCAAAACTCTGCAATATTACTAGCTCCAGAGACTCCATCTACTGAACATGGTAAAGAGGGTTTGTACCCATTAATATGTTTCACCTCTTTCCAAAAATCATTGTTAGTATTATTTAAAAGTTTCTTTGCCATAGAGTCGGCCCTCATACATTGTTCATTTTTACTAATGAAACGAACTGCATATTTGTATTTTGCATTTGTACTCTTCTTATACTCAAAAATGGGCCCCTGTCTTGGTTTACCAGCCATTGCTCAAGATTTAGTAGCTTCACGAGCCTCAGCATAGAATTCTGCTACATAGATATTCCATCCAGGCCGGACTTTCCCTCTCCTTACGACTTTAAGGTGAGGCTTACTAGCTTCAAGTAAACAAGAGACAATGTCAGTATACATTGCAGAGATATATGTATTATGTTTGGTATTTGTACAGTTACAATTTTTACATGAAAGTGCATCTATAGGGAGATATATATTGCTCAATAGTTGATCAGAATATTTACAATAAGAAGCTATGTCTTCACATGAAAAAGATGACCAATCCAGTTTACCAGGAATAGAATTATTTGCACATTTTACTGTTGCAGGTATGTACTCAGATCTGACAACCATCTTTACTGGGATGTGATCAGAAGTGGATACATTATATAGGATTTCCATGTGTGACAAGGAGGCATGAGCATCAGCTGTAGAGAGACAATGATCTAACCAGGATGTGGTGTGCCAAGCTTCACTAATATATGTATAGCTTTCGGCTGGCAAAAGCTCTTTGCTAGAAAGAATCAAGTTATTATCTACACAAAAATTCCTTATGTGATTAGCAAAGCTTGACCTTTTGTCTGAGATATCCGCGTTCATATCTCCAACAATAAAAATGTTTGTAACACACTCACTTTGAAGGTAAGAAGTAATAAAAGCAAGCTTATTTACATATTCTTCCTCATTATGTTGACATTCATATGGGATGTAAATATTTAAAATAATAAATTTCTTATCCCCCTGAGTGACCTGTATAGCAATACACCAGTCCACAGCAAGCCTTATGACATTAATGGCTGAGTCCAGTTTCTTATTCCACAGGATTGCCACACCTCCTGGAATTCTGCCCCTTTTTATACCCTGGCTGAGGTCAGTGGTGGACTCTCCTGCCCCATGGAAACTGTCACTTATGGAATTCAGTCCCTTTAAATCCTGTTTTGCTAGGAAAATTTCCTGTAGGCACAGTATGTGACATTGTTCCAACAGTTGATCAACAACCAAGCGGCGAGCTTTATCCACTGCACTTTGGCCCAGACGTAGGCCACGACAATTGTATGACAGAATATTTATATCCATAGCAACACCATGGTTAGGCACTCATGTCAGTAGCGAGCGCACTCGTGGCCCCAGCAGATAGTGTAGCCGCATTACCAATTATTCCAGCCTTCCGTGGTTCGTAAAAACGCCTTACGTATGTTCCCTCAGGCCAAAGCTCCGGGTTATACATATCACCAATTTCTTTGCATTCAGCGGACACTTTAAATGATGCGTATCTGGTGTTAACAGTGACAATCCTTTCACATAACACACCATGTCCAAGTTTACTCGCAAGGTGAGTACGCAGTACCTCAGCATCTATATCGGGTGAAAATCTGGATGCAAAGACACTCACCCTTTTTGTTGTTATCATCTTGATGCCCCCTGCATCTCCTGTGCCCACAATAGTTTTTCCAGTTTTCTTTTGGCCCAACGAAGATTTCCCCGAGCGTGTTCCATGTTGGTACTCCTCAGTGCTCTTTCGTTTCCCCTTTCTCACCACATCGCTCCACTTTGATAATCCGGGGCTGTGTGTTGGTGTGGTACTTTCCATTGTAAGGAGCTTCGGTCTCTGTAGCTCTCCTCGGTGTCGGTCCTCTAAAATTTCGGTCACCTCCGCCAAGCTGTCGGCATCTCCAGCAGCCGCGAATTTGGCAGCATGGTCAGTGCTTACATTCCCATCCTCCAGCCGCTTCACCGGCCCAACAAACCCATTGTGGCCATGATCAGAGTGCTGTTCCAGGGCACCAATATGGCGGGTCACATCCGCCGTAGACACCCACAAGCACTCGCTTATTTCAGTCTGCCGATGAAGGGCATGTTTCATAGCGGAAACATCACAGTGTAGCTGCTCTATTTTTCAAAGTAGGCCGCAGACATCCATATTGGAAAAAGTCACAGGTGGCAACTCATCCAAATAGTGAGATACAAATCTCGGGACATTTTCCCCACACTCATTTAGCACTTTGAGACAGCTCTTGATGTTATTAGCGTCCTTTTGTGCTCCCTTGTGTACGATATTCCGTTGTGAAGTAGGACAGATTTCAAACAGCACTTTCTTTGAGGCCTCTATCCAGTCGGAGTCGAAGTTGTTAGCAGCTAACAGAACAATCTCATCCTGACTCAGTGTTCTCATTTTTATGGCAAGGAAATGTAAAAGTTCATCTTCCACTATGACTTTGCCATCAGTAGTCTTATAGATGTCTGGTTTTAGTCGTACTCTAGCTAACACTGGTGCACCCGAGTAAACGGCAGTGTCGCCCGCCATCTTGGAAAATGGGAAATCCTGCAGTCATGCAGCAGCTAAGACTCGAGCTAGGTGCTTATGATTAATATGGTTATAGTTATGGTTGTGGTATTCGGCAGACCCTTTTGTCCAACGTGACTTATAATATATAAACACTACATAATTAGTAAACAAATACAATAATACAATAGCTCTACTCTGACATGGTCTACCTTCCAGATGATAGCTGCTGCATGACTGCAGGATTTCCCTAACCTTGCAATGCAGGAACAGCTGGCCATTTCTATCATGCCATTGGCTCTCATCATTACCCAAGTCAGGTGTTTGGGTTTGTTCATGCTCTGGGTAGGCTCAACCTTAGCCTTTAAGCAAACAAACTTGCCCTCTCTTTTACACATAATTTTCCCAATTTTATAACTGTGTAGATAATCGTACGCCTCCATGCTTTTGTAGCTCCTTACCATCAAAACCCTCACTAAGAATAAAATAATTGACACTCTCAATGTAGCTGATGTCGGGCCACAACTTCATGTCGTCTATCCATTCCGTGAGGGTAGACGGATGGGACATTGTGATTGTATTATCCCCAGAGCACGTCAGAAAATCGGACCCGTGTAACCTTCATTTAGTCATCTTTGATCTTACCTACGGTACCTAGCAGTTAGCATTAGCTACAAATGTCAACAGAGTGGAGCAGAAGAAAGATACCAGCTTCCGCTATGACGCAACAATGAATCATGGAAAAGGTGAGAGTTCGGGAAAGTTGGGGGTAAATGTATAAAAGCTTTCCAATAAAATATTAGTGTGCAAATTTATTTTTTTTGGCCAGGTAGAATATTAACCCCATAAAATGTCAATAGTAAAGATTACTCCTACGGTGTCTCTCTTGTAAATCTGTCTTTTATTTATACTCTTGTTGTATACATTAAAATTGGAAAAAAGAGAAAATCATGCTCCAAGTGACCTTCATTAAAACAATATCACTGTCATAAAGTCATAAAGATATCAGTCATAAAAGATAATAGCAAAAAAAGATGATAGGTGATCATTTTCCAATGTATTTCATGTATCATAATCACTAAATATTCTCAATGAAAATGTAATCACTGCAAGTGAAATGATTAAGCTTGTTTTAATAGTCTCTAAGTAAACCTCTGTGAATTCCTGAAACAATCCAATTGCATGTTTGAGATTAAACAAGAAACAAGGGGAACTTATTCATTGTAAACCTGGTCTTCAACATAGTCATTGGCAAATCTAATGATATTAGTGACTGCCATGAGAATCAGAATATCCATGTGCAAGTCGTTGGTAACCTGCTCATGGTAGTTCATCACAGGAAAGATGCAGTTCATCGGGACTCCCAGTGTATGACTGCAATCCTCCATCTATGACAAAAAAAAAGACATGTTATACTGGGGGAATAATGTTAATATAAAACTCTTACATGTCTGTTAAAGGGTTCTATGCTGCTGAAAAACTCCAAAGAGTAGATGGGAGACCGACAGGCAGTAAATAAAGGGAGGAAAAGATGGCTGTTGTTGTTCTCACCTTCTCTTTGATTTTTTTGCTGGTGTAGATCTTATCCAGATTCTTGTTAACAAGGGGACATGCTTTGTCAACCAGTGACATGATGACAACTTGAGGAATCCCTGTTAAATCACCAGAAACAAACAATTCATTACTATCTAGCTTTCATTTATATGACCCAACTCATGCAAAAACATGACTCATGGTACAAATAGTTTTATAGATGACCAGATTTCTGTCCATAATTACAGTATATGTTCAAAAGTACGTGGACACCTGATCATCACACCCGTGCCTGCTTGTTGAACATCCCTTTCCAGATTTTGGGGTGGGTCTGTGGGGATGTGTGTTCATTCAGTTACAAGAGCATTAGTGAGATCAGACACTGACGGTGTTTAGATTAGATTAGATTAAATAGAACTTTATTGATTAAGGAGGTCTGGGGTGCAGTCAGATGTTCCAGTTCATCCCAAATGTGTTCAGTGGGGTTGAGTTCAGTCAGGGCTCTGTGCAGGACACTCGAGCTCTTCACTCCAACCTTCACACACCATGTCTTCATGGAGCTCGTTTTGTGCACAGGGACATTGTCATGTTGGAACAGGTTTGGACTCTTAGTTCCAATGAAGGTAAACTGTAATGCTACAGTGTACAGAGACACTCTATACAACTGTGTGTTTCAGACTTTGTGGGAACAGTTTGGGGAAGAACCACATATGGGTGTGATGGTCAGGGGGCACATACTTTCGGCAATATCGTGTATGTAAAAACTCACCTAAGTCCCTTGCCTTTTCCCGAACAGCTCTCATTTTCTGAAAAACATTGTCACTGGTGAGGGAGATTCTGTCCGCCGGTAGAACACTCACCAGACAGTGTACTCTGTCTTTCAGGCTGGGCTTTTGATCACATTCCTCAGTTGATTTTACAGGGTTAAACTGAAAGAACAAAGTTCTTTATGTTTAGAGGTGAAAAGAACCACCTCAAATGCTTTTTAGATGTACATCAGACTGAATGAACTTCAGAAAGAAAGTACTAATATTAACTCGTGAATTATTCACTAACAACAGTGAATACTGGTAATTAGTTATGAGAAATATTAATCTATCATTATGCTAAAATTTGTTCTTCTGAATTTTTCACATCTTATGTTGTCATTCCCATAACCAAACTTATTCTGGAGAATACAAAATTCTCATAATAAGTCATGAACTTACAGTGTAACCACTTTTCACATGGCCCTTTAATATTTTGATTATATCTTCAGTCCGCACTCCTTCTGAATCCCCTGGCTCCAGACCCATGATGTCAGAAAGGGTGAATGGATAGAAAGTTCCAGGCCTTTCTTTCTTCAGCTTGTGAGTTTTAAACTGGACACAAAATACAGGAGTGTCTTATTTCAAGATTCTGTTAAGATTTTCTAAAACACAGTTAAACCTTAAAAAAGAAATGTATCCAGCTCGATCCAACTATAAATTAGATACGAGATCAAATGAGACCAAAACATGTTAAACATTCACTGAAGTTCAGGGAAACAATGTCCAGGCTTCAGTCTATTACAGTAAATATTCTATTGTTTGGTTACCTCCTGAGTGAAGCTGTGACTTTGACCAGGTCTTGATTCTGCCAGTGCACCGGTGGTGTTGTATCCTTGGAGGACGGTGCTGACAGAGTTGATAAAACTCGATTTTCCTGCTCCGATTGGGCCGTGAAGCAGAATCTTAATCTCGCTGACTTCTGCAGTACCTGGCTGGAAATCCTTCAGGTATTTCAACATCTCATTCTTGTTATCTTCACTATTTAAGAAGTAAACCAATACATTAACATATTTTCTTCCAGTTTCCTTGTTCTAGTAATTACATCTTGAAGCACACAATAATCTTGTCTTTGTGGTTTTTTGCAGCCATTGGTATTACCTCCATGCCACTAGCCGCCATGGACGATCAAATTCTCCAAAAAGGAAAAATTTAATGAATCAGTTATCATATGAGTTTTCTTTGACATGATAAATGTTTCTTTCTATGACATTGCTTAAAAATCATGTTTCAGCAGTAACTTACCAGGATCTGGATCTGGGTCTGGGTCTGGGCTTGGAGTTTTTAAGCCAAGACGAGAAAAGTTAATAAGCTGCAATATCAATATAAAATAAGCACACATTTCATTGCTCTTTTACTATATGTAGATAGAAAATATTGAAGTATTGTCACTTTATTCTGAGCTGCTCATAAAGTATAATGATTTAGGAAGTGAGAAATTTTACTTCGTGCTTTGGGTTAAGACCTGCTATTGTTTCTGTTAATAATCAGTTTTCTTACCCAACTCATGACTCTGGCCTCTGTGAATGACACCTCAAATGTGTTACTGCTTGAATTCTGCATAGGAATGTGTCACTGAATAAGTTATTTATTATTTTTAGACATTATTTTCACCCTAAAGCTTATAAAATAATTGTAAATCATCATAACCAGATGTAATTCTGCTGCAATAGAGAAAAATTAATGCTGTGCAGGACACAACAAAGTCTCACACTTTGAAAACAGGACATGCTTTTAGAAAGGTCGGGAAAAGAGGACTGTCTTTGTGATGACTTAAAGGGTGGAGCTGCCTTCATGCTTGACTTCATTATCTTTTTGAAACCTTCATGTTTCATGTTCAAAAGCTTTTATTTGTCTTGCATTCCTTATATTTTCTCCATCTTTAACTGCCTCCAACCTCTTTTATATCCTCTGACCAGATTTGTGGGTTTTTTTGGAACTGATTTATCTATTTGTGAACAAATTGTAAATAATATGGGCAGATTTATTTTTCTTGCTCAAAATGGTACTGTAAAATTTAGCATTCAGATTACCTTGCCATGTTTTTTTTTCTAATGAAAAAAAATGAAGCGATTAAGAAGCAGAGGAAGAAACCTTTATTCGTCACATGCACACTTCAAGCACAGTGAAATTCATCCTCTGCATTTAACCCATCTGAAGCAGTGAACACACACGCACACACACACACAGAGCAGTGGGCAGCCCAGAGCACCCGGGGAGCAGTCAGGGGTTTGGTACCTTGCTCAAGGGCACCTCAGCCCAAGGCCTCCCCACGCCAACCTAACTGCATGTCTTTGGATTGTGGGGGAAACCGGAGTACCCGGAGGAAACCCACGTGGACAACATGCAAACTCCACACAGAAAGGCCCTCGCCGGCCGCTGGGTTCGAACCCGGAACCTTCTTGCTGTGAGGCGACAGCGCTAACCACTACACCACTGTGCCATTATTATCTGATAATAATATAATAAGAAACTTTTATGTCTGTCCAGATCAGAAACATAATTATTATGTTTATATAAATAAAACATGTTTATTTTTTTTCAGTAATCAGGAACATTTAGGATTGAGAAATGTTAAATCTAATTTGAATGGATAATTAAGTGCGACAGAGTTACGGTTTATACTTACGGTTTATTCTGTTCCGGCTGTAGAGCTGAACCTGTATGCTGCTGCTGTGTCTAAATCTGAGACATGCAAAGTGTGTTGGATGCAAAGCTGGAACTGGGTGTGACTTGGGTATTTACTTTTACTTTCCCAGAACTGACTCAGAGGTTAGCCAATAATAATAATAATAATAATAATAATAATAATAATAATAATCTGTAGAACAGGATAAAGCGGCTAGAGATAATGAGATGAGAGACAATAATAATAAGTTACATTTATATAGCACCTTTCTCATACCCAAGTACGCTTTACAATTATAAGGAAACAGGGGAAAAAAGTCTAAATAAAGTTCAGGATGTCATTCCAGTGGTGCAGCAGCCACAGTCCCACCAAAAGGCGCACAAAAACAAGTCCCACACCACCTGCACAGCCGCCATGCAACACTGCCCAGAACACTGCGCCATGGAGGCACAAAGTGAGTACAGAAGCACCGCCACGCAGAATGCTGGTATGTCCCAAACTGCCTGCACAGCTGCCATGATGCCACCAAGCAACCCGGACCCTTCTTGCTGTGAGGCGACCGTGCTAACCACTACACCACCGTGCCATTATTATCTGATAATAATAGGATTGAGAAATGTTAAATCTAATTTAAATGGATAATGAAGTGCGACAGAGTTACGGTTTATACTTACGGTTTATTCTGTTCCGGCTGTAGAGCTGAACCTGTATGCTGCTGCTTTGTCTAAATCTGAGACATGCAAAGTGTGTTGGATGCAAAGCTGGAACTGGGTGTGACTTGGGTATTTACTTTTACTTTCCCAGAACGGACTCAGAGGTTAGCCAATAATAATAATAATAATAATAATAATAATAATCTGTAGGACAGGATAAAGCGGCTAAAGATAATGAGATGAGAGATAATAATAATAAGTTACATTTCCTGGACATTTACTCTCCTGGACAATCAATATCTCAGCTGTTCTAAAGAAGGCTCAGCAGCGTCTACACTTCCTGAGAGTCCTCAGGAAGAACAATCTAGACCAGAAGCTGCTGCTGGCCTTCTACCGTTCCTCCATTGAAAGCCTGCTGACGTACTGCTTGTCCACCTGGTACGGGAGCTGCACTGCTGCAGACAGAGGGAGGCTTCAGAGGACAGTTGCAGCAGTGCAGAGGATTGTCGGCTGCCCTCTCCCCTCCCTGACGGACATATACACCACCCGGTGCATCAGCAGAGCTCGGAGTATCATTAAGGACAATTCACATCCTGCCTCCCAGCTGTTTGAGCTGCTTCCTTCTGGGAGGCACTACAGATGTATTAAAACATGGACTACTAGAATGAAAAACAGCTTCTTCCCAAGAGCCATCACCATATTGAACTCTGAGAGGAAACAAATATAATGTCGACATTATGCAAAATATCTGTCACTGTCCCTTTTACATTCTGTGCAATACAAATAATTTATTATTGATTCTGTACATAGCCATCCATATTCATACTTGGATATAAGACACTTTTATACGTATTTCAATTTTTGTAATGTTTGTGTTAGGATTTAAGGGTTTTTTTTTGTACTTATTTTTTTGCACTGGAAAGGGAGAAGCTTCTAATCTTGTTATACAATTGATTGTAAAATGACAATGAAGGGCATTCCATTCTATCTGCAAACATCATGTTCCATGGTGACTCTTGCCTCACTTTGTCCATCAAGCTATCCATCACTATGGCAAACAAGAAAGGACTCAAAGCAGATCCTTGATGAAGTCCCACCTTCACCTTGAACCATTCAGTCATTCCAACTGCACACCTCACAGCTGTTTCACTGTTCTCATACATGTCTTGCACCACTCTATACTTCTCATTCACTTCACACTTTCTCATATAATACCATAACTCATCTCTCGGCACTCTATCGTATGCCTTCTCCAGGTCTACAAACACACAATGAAGCTTTCTCTGGCCTTCCCTGTACTTCTCCATTAACATTCTTAAAGCAAAAATTGCATCCGACTTGCTCTTCCTTGGCATAAACCCGTACTCCTGTTCACAGATTACTACCTCTCTTCTCAATCTCGCCTCCAATACCCTTTCCCATAACTTCATGGTGTGGCTTATCAATTTTATCCCTCTGTAATTACTGCAGCTCTGTACATCTCCCTTATTCTTGTATATTGGGACTAGCACACTCTCCATTCATTTGGCATTTTCTCATTCTCTAGGATCTTATTAAACAATCTCGTTAGGAACTCCACAGCCGTTTCACCCAAACATCTCCAAGCCTCAATCGGGATACCATCTGGTCCGACTGCTTTCCCAGTCTTCATTCTTTTCATGGCTGCCCTCACCTCATACTTACTAACCAACTTTACTTCCTGATTTGCTGTCTCCAACGAATCTGACCTTTTCTCTCTTGGATTCTCCTCATTTAATAAATCCTCAAAGTACTCTTTCCACCTTCTTAATACACTCTCTTTGTCAGCACATTTTCCATTTACATCTTTCATCACTCTTACCTGCCATACATCCCTCGCTTCCCTGTTTCTCTGCCTAGCTAGTCTGTACAGGTCTTTCTCGCCTTCTTTGGTCTCCAGTCTTTCGTACAACTCCTGGTATGCATCTGCTGTCGCCTTTGCTACTGCTCTTTTTGCCTTCTGTCTCATCTCTCTGTATAACCGCCTGCTTTCCTCATCTCTCTGATCGTCCCAATTCTTCTTTGCTAGCCTCTTCTCTTTTATAATTTCCTGCACTTCTTTGTTCCACCACCATGTCTCCTTGTCTTCCTTCCTGATGACCACCCTAGCACCTTCCTTGCTGCCTCTCTTACTAGTATAGCAGTAGTATCCCAATCTTCTGGCAGACTTCCATGCCCACTCAATGCTCGTCTCATTTCTGATGATCAATCTCTTTTAGTTTCCACCACTTAATCTTCAGCTCCACTATTTCATGCTTCCTCTTTTTCACTTTCAAGCTCATCCTGCACACGACCACTCAATGTTGTCTAGCTACACTCTCCCCTGCCATCACTTTACAGTCTCCAATCTCTTTCATGTTACCCCTTCTACAGAGTATGTAGTCCACCTGTGTAGATCTTCCTCCACTCTTAAACATCACCCTGTGCTGCTCTTTCTTCTCGAAGTATGTATTGACTGTTGCCAAATTCATCCTCTTTGAAAAATCAACCACTATTTGCCCTTCCACATTTCTCTCTCTTACACCATATCTGCCCATCACATCCTCATCTCCTCTGTTTCCCTCGCCAACATGTCCAATGAAATCTGCTTCTATCAGCACACGCTCCTCCCTCGGTATACTTTCTACCACTTCATCCATCTTTTCCCAGAAAGACTCTTTCTCTTCATTCTCACATCCAACCTGTGGAGCGTATGCACACACAACATTGATTATCACTCCTTGACTCTCCAACTTCATGCCTATCACTCTATCTGACACCCTCTTCATATCAATCACACTGTTGACCAACTCTCCCCTCAAAACAATACCAACACCATTTTTCTTTCCATCGACTCCATAATAAAACAACTTGCATCCACCTCCAATGTTCTTGGCCTTGCTTCCTTTCCACCTCATCTCCTGCACACACAAAATGTCCAACTTCCTTCTTTCCATCATACCTGCTAACTCTCTCGCTCTGCCAGTCAATGTTCCCACATTCAGTGTTCTTACACTCAATTCTAAGCTCCTTCCCTTCCATCTATCACGCTCACGCCTAACACGCCTCCCCCCTCTCTTTCTCCTTCTCTGATTTGACACAACAGTAGCATACTTTCCACCGGTACCCTGTTGACCAACAGTACCGGAGGCAGTTGTTAATCTGGGACCCGACCGATCCGGTATGGTACTTCTCTTTTCAATCTGCATGTTAGATTTGGCACGGTTTTATGCCGAATGCCCTTTGTAGCGAGTTTCGAGTGTGGGTGGAGCACAGAGGATGGCAGGACAATGCTTGGAGGCAGATAAATCTATTTATTTTAACAACTTTTCAGTCTAAATATTTCCTTCCATACACACACACACACGCACACTTGTCTGGTCCCGGGTTGTGCTCCCTCTCCTCTCTCTCTGCCTCCTTAAATAGGGAGTGGTTACTGGGAAAACACACACACAAACACAGGTTAATTATCCTCAGGTGTCGCGATTCTGCCACTCACCTTCCCCGGCTCCACCCTCCTGTCACAGACCGGCACTTGACCACGCCCCCGCTGCCACATACCCCCACCGCCCGACTCAGGCCGGGCGCTCGTCCGGCCCGCAGCCGACTCCCCCCCCCTTGACGGGAGAGGAAGTCCGCCACGACCATCTGCACCCCCGGCCTGTGGACCACCTTGAAGTTGAAGGGTTGGTGTGCCAGATACCAACGGGTGATCTGCGCGTTGGCATCCTTCATGCGGTGGAGCCACTGGAGGGGCGCGTGGTCCGAACAGAGAGTGAAAGAGCACCCCAGCAGGTAGTAATGGAGGGCGAGGACCACCCACTTAATCGCCAGGCACTCTTTTTCAATTGTGCTGTAGCGCCCCTCACGCACTGACAGCTTCCGGCTGATGTACAGGACCGGGCGGTCCTCCCCCTCCACCTGCTGGGACAAAACAGCCCCCAGCCCTCTGTTCGATGCATCGGTCTGCAACACAAAAGGGAGAGAGAAGTCAGGGGAGTGTAAAAGTGGCCCCCCACACAGTGCAGCCTTTACCTCAGAGAAAGCCCGCTGGCACTGCTCCGTCCACTGGACCGGATCTGGCGCCCCCTTTATAGTGAGGTCAGTCAGCGGGCTGGTGACGTCTGAATAATTAGGTATAAACCTACGATAGTAGCCAGCCAGCCCCAGGAACTGCCTCACCCCCTTTTTGGTCTTGGGCCTCGGGCAGGCCGCAATCGCTGCCATCTTATTAATTTGGGGACGCACCTGCCCATTGCCCAAGTGGAAGCCCAGATACCGTACTTCCACCCGCCCAATCGCACACTTCTTCGAGTTGGCAGTGAGTCCCGCCCGCCTCAGCGACCTAAGGACCGCCCTCAGGTGTTGTAGGTGCCGCTGCCAATCATTACTATAAATGATGATATCATCTAGGTAAGCGGCCGCATAGGTGGCGTGGGGCCGGAGGACCCGGTCCATCAGCCGCTGAAACGTAGCGGGCGCCCCAAACAGCCCAAAAGGAAGTGTGACGAACTGGTGTAAGCTGAACGGTGTGGAAAAGGCCGTTTTCTCTCGGGATAATGGAGTCAAGGGGATCTGCCAATATCCCTTCGTCAAATCCAGTGTCAAGTAAAAGCGAGCCGTGCCTAGTCGATCGAGCAGCTCATCAATACGAGGCATTGGGTACGCGTCGAATTTAGACACCGCGTCGACTTTTCTATAGTCCACACAGAACCGGACCGAGCCGTCGGCCTTGGGAACCAAGACCACCGGGCTGCTCCAGTCACTGTGGGACTCCTCGACGATGCCCATTTCGAGCATGGCCTGAAGTTCTTCCCGGACCACCTTTTTTTTGTGTTCAGGTAATCTATAAGGACGGCTCCGCACTACCACCCCCGGGGGCGTCTCTATGTGGTGTTCTATGAGGTTAGTGCGACCGGGCAGGGGCGAGAACACATCCGAAAACTCGGCCTGCAACTGGGCGACCTCCGTGAGTTGGGTCGGGGAGAGGTGGTCTCCACAGGGGACCGGAGAGGTACGTGTTGCCAATGACCCTTTTTGGACCTCCGGCCCCAGCTCCGCCTTCTCCAGAACTACCGACACCAACGCCACGGGGACCTCCTCGTTCCAGAGTTTCAGCAGATTGAGGTGGTAGATCTGTAGCGCCCCCTCCCTGTCCGTTCGCCTAACCTCATAGTCGACGTCCCTGACTCGCCGTGTGACCTCAAAGGGTCCTTGCCACTTGGCGATTAATTTGGAGCTCGACGTGGGCAACAGGACGAGTACCTTATCTCCCGGAGTGAACTCTCTAAGGCACGTGCCCTTGTTGTACAGGCGGGCTTGCCATTCCTGGGCCTGCCGCAAATTCTCCTGAGTTAGGTGGGTGAGCGTGTGGAGTTTTGCGCGCAGATCCATAACGTACTGAATTTCGTTTTTGCTCTGTGAAGGTCCCTCCTCCCAATTTTCCTGCAGGACATCTAAGATGCCGCGTGGCTTATGCCCATATAATAATTCAAACGGGGAGAACCCCGTGGAGGCTTGGGGGACCTCTCGCACTGCGAACAACAAGGGTTCGAGCCACTTATCCCAGTTACGTGCGTCCTCACTTACGAATTTTTTGATAATGTTCTTGAGGGTGCGATTGAACCGTTCAACTAAACCGTCCGTCTGTGGGTGATACACGCTGGTGCGGATCGGCTTAATACCCAGTAGCCCATACAGTTCGCTCAGTGTCCGTGACATAAACGAGGTGCCTTGGTCAGTCAGAATCTCTTTCGGGATTCCAACGGGGGAGATGACGTGGAAGAGGGCCTCCGCAATACTGCGTGCTGAGATATTGCGAAGAGGCACCGCTTCCGGATATCGCGTTGCATAGTCCACCAGAACTAATATAAAGCGGTACCCTCGTGTTGACCGATCTAATGGCCCGACGAGATCCATCCCAATTCTTTCAAACGGGGTCTCGATTAATGGTAGGGGGCGCAAGGGCGCTTTTGGAATGGCCGCTGGATTTACTAACTGGCATTCGCGGCACGCCGTACACCACTTACGGACGTCGCCGCGAATCCCCGGCCAATAGAATCGGGCCATTATCCGGGCGAGTGTCTTATCCTGCCCGAGGTGTCCAGCCATGGGATTAAAGTGAGCCGCCTGGAATACCAATTCCCGGCGGCTCTTTGGAATTAACAATTGGGTGACTCGCTCTTTTGTCTGAGTGTCCTGCGTCACTCGGTATAACCTATCCTTCAAAATGGAAAAATAGGGGAAGGACGGGGTGGCGTTCGGCTGGAGCGTCTGACCATCGATTACTCTCACTTGGTCAAACGCGTGTCGCAGAGTCTCGTCTCGCGATTGTTCCAGTGGGAAATCCGCGAGGGATTCCCTAATAGAAAGAGGAGGGGCCGGTGGCTCCTCACTCTGTCGCGGAGATGACGTAGACGGCTCTGCGACCGCAGCTCCAGCCAAAGCGACACCGGGACCCTCCCCTGTCAACTGGCAGGACCCACTCTTTACTAGGCGTGCCATTAAACCCCGAAATCCCGGCCAATCAGTCCCCAAAATCAAAGAGTGGGTAAGGCGAGGTTTAACCGCCGCCTTCACTATCGATTTTTCCTCTCTGAAATGTATGTGGACCGACACCAACGGGTAGCTGTGAATATCCCCATGCACACACAACACCTTCACCCCTTGTGCTCCCCCCAATGCCTCGTCTTGCACCAGGCTTTGGCGGATTGAGGTCTGATTGCAACCTGAATCCACCAACGCCTGATATGTAGCCCCTTGTACACTTACCGGTATGCGATACGCTCCGGCCCGATCGAGGGCAGCCTCTGGTGCATCGGGGATCCGCACCACCGCCCCCACTTCCATCGCTGCACACTGTTGCTGCAAGTGGCCCGGTTCCCCGCAGCGCCAGCAGACCGGCCGGGGCCTTCCCTCTGCAGCTGTGTTCTGGGGCTCACTCACCTGAGGGGGGGGAGAGACAGACACAGAAGGGAGAAACGGGAGGGCACCACGGGTGCGGCGGGCTGGCTGGGGTGGAGCCGGCCCCCGCCTCCGCGGTGGGGGAATGGGGAGAGGACGGGACATGGGAGGAGGGGGGAGAGAAAGAGAGAGAGAAGAGGAGAGAGAAGCTGATGACGTCCACTGTCCTGCCGCCGGAACAGCCGCCAGATGATCCTCCACCAGTCCCATGGCCTGATCCAGCGACGCCGGGCGGTGGCACTGGACCCACTCCGCGGTTCCGGCTGGTAAGCGGGCGATGAACTGTTCCAGCGCCACCTGGTCGATGATTCCCTCGGCGTCGCGATCTTCGGCCCTCAGCCACCGCCAGCAGGCATCCCGGAGCTGCTGGCTGAACGCGAACGGGCTGCCGACTTCCTCCATCCGCAGTGCGCGGAAGCGCTGGCGCTGCTGCTCCGGTGTGCGCCCCACGCGCTGGAGGACAGCCCGGCGAAGATCGGCGTAGGCCAGCCTGCGGTCGGCGGGGAGCTGTAGTGCGGCCAGCTGCGCCTCTCCCGTCAGGAGGGGGAGGAGGCGCGCCACGCGCTGCTCCATCGGCCACCCCGAGGCTTCGGCGACCTGCTCGAACAATGTGATGAACGCCTCGGGGTCATCCTGCGGGCCCATCTTGGTCACGGTGAGGGGAGACAGGCCCGCAGCCGGGGCGCTGGTGGACCCTGCCGCTGCGAGGAGACGCCGGAACGCCTCTCGATCTTCCTGCTGGGCCAGCACCAGGGCTTCGAAGCGGCGCTCCTGCTCCTTTCGGAGCGTGACAAGTGCCTGGTGCTGGCTCTGCTGAGCCGTGGCGAGGGCGTGGACCAAGTCCGCGAACGGGGAGGATTCCATGGGGCTGCTGTGTTGGTGCGCCACCTTTTCCTGGGTTTCAGCACCACTGTAGCGAGTTTCGAGTGTGGGTGGAGCACAGAGGACGGCAGGACAATGCTTGGAGGCAGATAAATCTATTTATTTTAACAACTTTTCAGTCTAAATATTTCCTTCCATACACACACACACGCACACTTGTCTGGTCCCGGGTTGCGCTCCCTCTCCTCTCTCTCTGCCTCCTTAAATAGGGAGCGGTTACTGGGAAAACACACACACAAACACAGGTTAATTATCCGCAGGTGTCGCGATTCTGCCACTCACCTTCCCCGGCTCCACCCTCCTGTCACAGACCGGCGCTTGACCACGCCCCCGCTGCCACACCCTTCTTGACGCAACCCTTTCCAATTTATCCGGGCTTGGGACCGGCACCAAGAGTATGCTTATGCACCCCCAGTGGCTGGATTAATGTTACCAAAGTGTCAGTAATTTGTATAATTTGTTGTGATGTGTAGTGGACAACACATTTTGATTAAGGCTACTCATTTAGGCGAGGTCATCAATTCTGTGATGGCTACAATTTAGGCTATGGGAGATAGGGAATCATTTGTATCCTCAATAATAATAATAATACCTTGAAATTGCTTGGATTGAAGTAAACTGTTTATTGAAATTGTGTTGTGTGTTTTGTATATTTTTAAATACATTGTACATTACTAGTCGCATATACAGTAATTAATTTATTTACTTTCATGGGTCTAAAACATCTATTTCAGCTCACCTACAATTTCTCATCTCATCTCATTATCTCTAGCCGCTTTATCCTTCTACAGGGTCGCAGGCAAGCTGGAGCCTATCCCAGCTGACTACGGGCGAAAGGCGGGGTACACCCTGGACAAGTCGCCAGATCATCACAGGGCTGACACATAGACACAGACAACCATTCACACTCACATTCACACCTACGGTCAATTTAGAGTCACCAGTTAACCTAACCTGCATGTCTTTGGACTGTGGGGGAAACCGGAGCACCCGGAGGAAACCCACGCGGACACGGGGAGAACATACAAACTCCACACAGAAAGGCCCTCGCCGGCCACGGGGCTCGAACCCGGACCTTCTTGCTGTGAGGCAACAGCGCTAACCACTACACCACCATGCCGCCCCTCACCTACAATTTAAGAGTCTATAAATCTAAACTATGTACCCATACCAGAGATTTTCACATTGTCTTTAATTAATGTTAACCTAAAGCAGTTGCAGAATCGGCCTACAGTGCACTCAGTGAGGAAAATCCCACTTTTTATGCAATGCATGATCAAAATACATGAAAACCAGACATGTCCCCCCTTTTTATTACAAAGATGAAAACATTAGATATTTTAATGATATTTTCACCGCCAAACTGAAAATGCCCCCAGTTTTCTTCTCAGAATTCTGGTCACCTTAATCTTAAGCTAAATTAGTACCAAGAACCCACTGAGCTCTATATAAAATCTGGAGAGCTCATAGCCTATTACCCGCTGTAGAGATGAGTGAAGCCATGTGGCCACCATATTACCACTCCCGTAGCGTGTATTCGGCTTATGTGTTAAACTGTGGTATCCGATCAGATTTGCCCCAAGAAAAGTATCTCCTGATGTTATTTTCCTTTCATTACCTCCTCTTATTTTCTCAACTTTAGCCACATTCCTTACATATCTTTATAGCGCTCTCCTTCACTATTATTGTTTTTTTTCCTTTTCCAGTTCAGTGTCTGATCATTTTTTTGAATGGCTCTTTTTTACTAGAGAGGTGGCTACAATTATCGACAATCCATCATTAGACACCTTTCAGATTTACCAATAAAAAACAATTTTACAAAGGTGAGTTTCAGTTACAACAGTTATTATTGGTTAATTAATCAACCGGAAGACCCCCCCCCCCGATCTTGTTGTCTGATGACACAGTTCGTTACCTGAGATGGAATTTTTTTTTAGCATGATCAGCTAAAGCTCCTTGTCGAAACCTACTTTGTTTCTTACTCTTTCATTTGACAGTCGCCATTTTGTATCTGTACACACGTTTGAGAAGTCACGTAAGGTGTCGATAATTCTGATCACTTTTATCCACCATTATTGATACCCTGTGGAATTAAGTCACATTTACAACTGTTTTGTATCAATCTTTGTGTAACAGTATTGAAGTAGATGAAGGACTTTAAAAAAATAAACGTGCTGTGATTTATAATAATTTTTTTCCAATTCATAACAGAATGGAATGCTTACAGAATATTTGGAATCCTATTGCAATCAATAGAATTAGACCAGAATTAAATTCCTAGCATATAAAAAAAAATTACATGCTTGAAATAGTCACATTTTTCTCTTCCATTCAGAAATTTTTTTTTTTTTTTGCAGTTTGTTGTAAATGTCTACCACATATTACAATATCAGTAGACATTTTCTATTTTGGTTCGAGGAATGACGTGCGACCTTTGACCGGGATTTCCATGTGGTTACAATATCAATTGCCTGTTGACATTTATTGGTAAACTACAAAACTAGAAATTAATGCAAACAACAATGAATGATTAACAAAATGTGATCTACGAAAATACTTAGAAAGTGGGCAGAAAGTGGAACAAAAAGATTTTCTGACGCAGGTTAAACATTATCAGTTCATTTGTTTACAAACATTATAATTACTTCCTCATTTATGTAAGCAGCGACATCAGTATATTTATATAAATATATTTTGTACTAAATATAAGTCTGTGTAAAACAGATTTTAAATAAAAACTATGTTAACTTAATACGACATACCGATTTTTTTAAAAATAAATAATCATCTGGGTGTCGATAATTGTGGAACGGTGTCACGTGATCTGATATGCTAAGTAATCGGGAATCAACCCATTTTTTTTCAGTGGAAGTTTGAGTAATTATTCATGCACAATTTCCGTATTGAAAGTGTTTTGTACTTTTGCAATGGCGAAAAGGTTGTTAAGGTGTCGATAACTGTAGCTGCCACTCAAGTGGCATATACGGTAATTAATTTAATATATTTACTTTCATGGGTCTAAAACATCTATTTCAGCTAACCTACAATGTAAGAGTCTATAAATCTAAACTTTGTACCCATACCAGAGATTTTCACATTGTCTTCAGTTAATGCTAACCTAAAGCAGTTGCAGAATCAGCCTACAGTGCACTCAGTGAGGAAAATCCCACTTTTTATGCAATGCATGATCAAAGTACATGAAAACCAGAAATGTCCCCCCTTTTTATTACAAAGATGAAAACATTAGATATTTTGATGATGTTTTCACCGCCGAACTGAAAATGTTCCCAATTTTCTTCTCATAATTCTGGTCACCTTCATCTAAAGCTAAATTAGTACCAAGAACCCACGGAGCTCTATATAAATTCTGGAGAGCTCATAGCCTATTACCCACTGTAGAGACGAGTGAAGCCATGTGGCTGCCATATTACCACTCCCATCACGAGTATTCGGCTTGTGTGGTATCCGATCAAATTTGCCCCATAAAAGTATCTCCTGATGTATTTTCCCCCTTTCATTACCTCCTCTTCCACTTTAGCCACATTCCTTACATATCTTTATAGCGCTCCTCTTCACTACTATTGTTTTTTTTCCTTTTTCCAGTTCAGTCCTTGATCATTTTTTTAATGGCTCTTTTTTTACAACTATAATAATTTTTATGGATATTATTTCAGTTTTTCTCTTATACAATTTATTTAGTTACTTTAATTATTATACCAACACAAAGGCTGTACAATACTTCCTTTCTATTTACGACAGTTGTTGAAACAGGATTATTTTCTCATGTTATTTGATATTTAATCAATTCACATTTTGTCAATTTGTGCAAGTGGGTGTGACGTGTAGATGATCGACATCATCAATTGTTTTTAGCCTTAGGTAAATGAAAATAACTACTGACCAAACTAGAACAATAACATCTCTCTTTTTATTTGCATCCCTCACTGCCATCTGTGGTTGGTAGAAGAGAGCAACTGGACTTGCTTGAAGATTCTTGAAAACGTTTCGCCTCTCATCCGAAAGGCTTCCTCAGTTCTGTCTGACTAATAGGGAGTATCAGGTATTTATCTTCTCATGGATTATCATAGAATCCAAATCAGAATGCTGATGGCTGCATTGTAGGTGGCTGATAAAAGATGTCATAGACCCCCATCTCTGTTCACTGATGGTCGTTCCAGGTTGACAAAAATGAACGATCCTCTCTGGCTAAGATGTCTGCCAGTTTTCTGGAAGTCCTCTCATACTCCCTCACCAGTCGAAGGGAACTCATCCCAAAGTGCGTAGAAACATATTTGTGAAGAATCTCAGTCATCCAGGTACATAGTAATCTGTGGTTGGTAGAAGAGAGTAACTAGACTTGCTTGAAGATTCTTGAAAACGTTTCGCCTTCCTCAGTTCTGTCTGACTAACTACGCACTTTGGGATGAGATCCCTTCGACGGGTGCGGGAGTAAGGACTTCCAGAAAACTGGCAGACATCTTAGCCAGAGAGGATCATTCATTTTTGTCAACCTGGAACGACCATCAGTGAACAGAGGTGGGGGTCAGCCACCTACAATGCAGCCATCAGCATTCTCATCTCATCTCATTTCATTATCTCTAGCCGCTTTATCCTTCTACAGGGTCGCAGGCAAGCCGGAGCCTATCCCAGCTGACTACGGGCGAAAGGCGGGGTACACCCTGGACAAGTCGCCAGGTCATCACAGGGCTGACACATAGACACAGACAACCATTCACCCTCACATTCACACCTACGGTCAATTTAGAGTCACCAGTTAACCTAACCTGCATGTCTTTGGACTGTGGGGGAAACCGGAGCACCCGGAGGAAACCCACGCAGACACGGGGAGAACATGCAAACTCCACACAGAAAGGCCCTCGCCGGCCCCGGGGCTCGAACCCAGGACCTTCTTGCTGTGAGGCGACAGCGCTAACCACTACACCACCGTGCCGCCCATCAGCATTCTGATTCGGATTCTATGATGATCCATGAGTGGATAAATACTTGATACTCCCTATTAGTCAGACAGAACTGAGGAAGCCTTTCGGATGAGAGGCGAAACGTTTTCAAGAATCTTCAAGCAAGTCCAGTTGCTCTCTTCTACCAACCACAGATTACTATGTACCTGGATGACTGAGATTCTTCACAGATATATCCCTCACTGCCATTTCTGCCTCAGACTCTGGTCCTTCTTTCATTTAGGTTCTTGAGGCTAATTTACTCAGTTCATTTTTCTTTTTGAATTTCAATATCAAACATGTCTAGACTTTTTGTTTTTTTGCTCTTCCTATAGGGGGTCCATGCAAATAGCGCTGTGCACACAAGTGTAAAAATGATCACACCCTAGCTACCAGTACTCACAAGTGAAATGTCCATCAACAACCTTTGACCTGCCTATTTGTATAGTTCACTGCTGCACACGCAGGCATTTTTCTTCTAATTTTTCTAATTTTCAATGTTGTGTAGCTTCCAGTGGTCTAACACTCACGATGGGAGTGGTAAGATGGCGGCCAGCTGGCTTCACTCTGACAAGCCTATGAGCTCTCCAGATTTTATCTCGAGCTCAGTGCGAGAGCCACTAGAATACCGTATTGGCTCGAATATAAGACGGTGTTTTTGTTGTAAAAAATCGCTCTTAAAAAGGGGGGTCGTCTTAGGCTACGTTTACATTAGACCGTATCTGTCTCGTTTTCTTCGCGGACGCACTGTCCGTTTACATTAAACCCCCTGGAAAAGCCAGGAAACGGGAATCCGCCAGCGTCCACGTATTCAATCCAGATCGTGTCAGCTCCGGTGCTGTGTAAACATTCAGAATACGCGGATACGCTGTGCTGAGCTCTAGCTGGCGTCTCATTGGACAACGTCACTGTGACATCCACCTTCCTGATTCGCTGGCGTTGGTCATGTGACGCGACTGCTGAAAAACGGCGCGGACTTCCGCCTTGTATCACCTTTCATTAAAGAGTATAAAAGTATGAAAATACTGCAAATACTGATGCAAATACTGCCCATTGTGTAGTTATGATTGTCTTTAGGCTTGCCATCCTTCCACTTGCAAGTAGTAAGTGATGTGCGCTGGGATCACACACACAGCGGCTCAGTCCCGAATCACTGCTTGTTCACTTCACTCGCGCGCTGTGTGAGCTGCGCAGGGCCGGAGTGCGCACCCTCCAGAGGGCACTCACTGTTCAGGGCGGAGTGATTTGGAGCGCAGGATGCCTGCGGAGCCGAGCGTATCCGCGTATTGGTGTTGCTGTGTGCACGGTTAATGGTTTTAGTGTAAACGCGAATCGTTTTAAGAACATTCAATCTGATGATCCGCTGATTCGACGTAATGTAAACGTAGCCTTAAATTCGTGGACTAGACAAAATGCCGCCAAAAACGAAAGTGAAAGTGAGGACAGTGAGAGTGAGCAAAGTGAGGCTGAGGATCTCTGTGCTGAGTAGCTGTAATTTAGCAAACTACCCTTTCCATAGTTTCAGTTGTTTATTATTGTAAACCTTAATGTATTGTTTAATGCATTGTTTAAAGCATTTGCACTGTTCTGCAAATGTATTCCATATACCCGTAGGCTATGGGAAGTTAATGCATTGACATTCTGAAGTTTATGAACTTTCAATCTAAACCTGACAAATTTGTTGAATTAATGCAATTTAAATGTTTTAATTTGGCTTGTCTAGTAGCCTGCAGTTTAGCCTCTTTTTTTACTTCTATGAAAAGTGTTCACGGAAATGAGACTGAAATGACCTCTATTTAAATGTGAAAAACAAAAGCCTCTAATTTTAAACAGAATTTTGAAATAAATACGCTTTATATGAATGAACATTTGGTCTTCAAAAAACTTTTTCCCCAAAGATGAACTTGGAAAAGGGGGGGGGGGGGGTCGTCTTACATTCAGGGTGGTCTTATATTCGGGCCAATACGGTACTTTTCGAGCATCCATGAGACTTCAGCCTGTTTTTTGTGATTTCACGCCCTCTTGCGGCTGTCTAGGTGGAACTCACTACAGGGGACAGAAATATGGATCTGTCTATGTAGGACTTTTATTTTGAAACCCGTAGTCTAGCCGGAAGTTCATATCCGCTTGAGGTGCAACATGTTAAAGTTCCCGCCCACTTTCGAGGGTGTTTATGTCATATTCCATTCCTCATTTCGGTGATGATGATCTGCAGATCAGCGGTATGAAGAGGAGGAGGAGCAGCAGCGCTCTGATGTCTGTAGTTAGATCAGATGACCGATTATGGCTGATCTTCACCCGCAGGTAGCATCAGACACTGCACTGTAAATACCCCTCTCACCCCGGGGTAGGATTCCGGGACGGGTTTATTCTGATGCATGATATTACTGAGCTCCGGTTGATGAGTTTATTTTAGAGGAAACCGGATATCCGGTTGTGTGCAGTCGTTAATCCATGTGTACGTGGCGATAGCAGTGTAAGAATATTTCGATTGTTATTTTAGCTTTAAGATGTAACATTATCCTGAAACAGAGCAGCGTTCCTGTTCTCTAAAGGAGTCTTTCCAGTGCTCACACTGCAGCCCTGACACTCCCCCAGTCACACCCCCTCAGCGGCCTGCTGTTCCAGAAAAACAATCAACGACAAGCAGACTTACTGTTACCACCACAGAGCTGATTACTTTCCTGTAACAGCACGCTCCCAAGAGTTTTATTCCTCCGACACCACAGCAAATTAACAATGATTACAATTTCTAGATGATAAAAAAAACAGATCGTGCTTTTTATCCATTTATAGTTACATGTAACATTGTGAAAATGTTAGTTCCTGGTGTCACTTCTGTTATAGCAGCTATAAACATCCATCTATCATCCGTAACCATTTATCCTGTGCAGGGTTGCGGGCACGCTGGAGCCTATCCCAGCTGCCAATGGTGAGAGGTGGGGTACACCCTGGACAAGTCACCAGATCATCGCAGGGCTGACACATAGATACAAACAAGGGAGTAACTTTGATTTTGACATTGGTGGGGACACAAATGTGACCCAAGGCAGAGCTTCTGAAAGGTGTTTTTTTTCCCATTAGCAATCATAATTTCATGTTATGCAGATCTTATAGGTTAGTGAGGGCAGCCGTGGCCTAATGGTTGGGAGTTGGTCTTTGGATCCCAGGGTTGCAGGTTCAAATCCCACCCTTACCTCTCCATCCATGGCTGAAGTGCCCTTGAGCAAGGCACCTAACCCAACATTGCTCCAGGGACTGTAACCTAGCTCTGATGCATCCTGTCACGTTGCTAAGGAGTCGCAGCAATACTTTTATGAAGGGTTTCCATACATCAAAAGGATTTTCTTGAGTTTTTAAAGCTCGACGGAAACCCTGCACTTACATTCTTGACTTTGAAGAAGAATGAACGAATGTCTCGTTTCTTGGGAAGGGGGCCATCATCCATGATACTCAAGTCAGCATGCAAGTCGTAGGGCAAGCATGCATGGACATCGAAGTCCAGCTCAATTTGTAGGCTGACGGAGAGTGGGGGGTGCGTGGGGTAGGTCAGGTGTGTACGTGTAAGATACGGGGGGTTGATGGGCGGGTAGTCACGGCTGCTGTGGGAAGTGTGCTGCTTTTACAGCAGATGGAGTGACAGCTGGAATAGCCAACCATGTAAGTTAGCGAGAAACAGGTAGCTAATCAGAGAATGATATCTACGTTAGAGGGGGGATTATTAGCAGTGTCATACATTTAACCCTTTGTGTGCCATATAATCATTGCTCAGGTTAGGACATCGGTTTTATTGATCGTGATTACACAGTAGCGGCTGAATATTGGTAGGGACACGTCCCTAGCGTCACTACCCAAAATTACGCCCTAGGATACAAACAACCATTCACACTCACATTCACTGTCAATTTAGAGCCACCAATTAGCCTAACCTGCATGTCTTTGGACTGTGAGGGAAACCCACGCAGACTCCACACAGAAAGGCCCCCGTCAGCCACTGGGCTCAAACCCAGAACCTTCTCGCTGTGAGGCACCAGTGCTAATCGCTACACCACCATGCCACCTCAGCTATAAACAGTGAACCAATAATAAACAGATGAAAACGTATGTAATCGTTGATGTCGTGAAGGAGTCTCCATTGTCAGCACTATGTATCAGTCAGATGTGAAGCTGGAACTTTACGCTTTCTGGCGTCTTCAGGATAGAGGAGTTTACGCTTCTTTACGGTTTCTTTGGAACACTAGATTAACCGCTGCATTTTTTTTGTCTTATTCATTTCAAGAGAGAATAAGGAGTCGGGAGGGAATGACTGTTTATAGCTGCTATAACATCAATGAGAACAGGAACGAACTCATCTCAGTGACGTTCCACAACGTTAATCATAACTATAAATGGGTAAAACATAAATCATTGAGAAATTGGTGAGGTATAAGAGGAATAACGCATTTCAAGGCTTGCTGTTATCGAAAAGTAATCAACAGCAGTCTCATGTTGGAGAAAATATGTCTTTCTTCTTATCTAAACCTTTTTAAACCTTATAAATAAAATTCTGTTTCCTGTTTATACAGGAAGATCTTTCAGAAATGTCCTACAGAGAAAACTGGAAGTAAGTTGCTTTTGTTTTCTGCAGTTGGTGTTTTGTTTTGTGTGTGTAATCATTTGACTCGGACAGACTCTGTTATGACTCGTTAAAGATAAAATAAGGCTTGGCTTTAAACGATCCTGTCTTCAGTCTGCATTTTGTGACGTGAGAAATAATTAATAATCTTTATGCTCTGGACTCAGAGAGAGATCTGATTTTTGACTGATGATTCCTGAGCAGAAGCAGCTTGTAGTGCTGGGTGTATGATGATCTTATTATTTTAATATTAATATTCTGGCCAGTTATAGAACCCTATGATTTTCTCAGATTTTTTTTTTTAGCTTTCTTAATTTTTTTTTTTAATTTTATACTTGCAGTCTGAGTGGAAGTGGCTTATTATTTTTGTATCTTTTTTTTAAATATACACATAATTTTTAATGTAAAAGTATAAATATTTTTGTTACCATTAACTCAGGGCGGCACGGTGGTGTAGTGGTTAGCGCTGTCGCCTCACAGCAAGAAGGTCCTGGGTTCGAGCCCCGTGGCCGGCGAGGGCCTTTCTGTGTGGAGTTTGCATGTTCTCCCCGTGTCCGCGTGGGTTTCCTCCGGGTGCTCCGGTTTCCCCCACAGTCCAAAGACATGCAGGTTAGGTTAACTGGTGACTCTAAATTGAGCGTAGGTGTGAATGTGAGTGTGAATGGTTGTCTGTGTCTATGTGTCAGCCCTGTGATGACCTGGCGACTTGTCCAGGGTGTACCCCGCCTTTCGCCCGTAGTCAGCTGGGATAGGCTCCAGCTTGCCTGCGACCCTGTAGAAGGATAAAGCGGCTAGAGATAATGAGATGAGACCATTAACTCAAGTATCATCAAACAGGTTTTATTCTTTATTTCTGGGAAATCCTTTATATCATGTAACATGCTGTGTGTATCAGAGAAATGCTTTTGAATTGATCTTTCAGATATTTTTGTCGCATTGCTGAGTCCTGGCTGATGGTAGACTTGCAGTGATGTAACGCTTTTTATTTCTGTATGATCCTGATATCCTCACAGTGTCTTCATTAAGACTTCATTATGCTTTTGTTGTCCTAATGTTCTGTGTGGTTATAATTATAACCCGTGACAGTGTAATGAGAAAAGCCTTTCTCTGGCCTTGATCCACATCTCTGAAACGAACGTGTGTACAGGAGAGTTCCCACGTGCACGCCCGTGTCGGGATGAGCTCATTACTGTGCATACTTTCTGCTCTGTATTTTATATGAGGGTTTATTACTTGTTTGTGTTCACATCTGTAGACTACAGCATGAGAAACTGCACGTTAAACACCGAGGTCATGAGGCCATGCACGCTGAGATGGTCCTGATCCTCATCGCCACGCTAGTGGTCGCTCAGATCGTTCTGGTCCAATGGAAACAGCGACACTGCAGATCGTACACCGTGAGTCTCTGTGGAACTGAGTGATTAGAAATGTCAGCTTCATAAAGAGCAGCATCAACACATCGCAGCTCTTTAATCATGGTTTATAAGATAAAGTGACACTGTGTGTTTATTGGCTCACAGTTTGTGATGTAGATCAGTGATTTGTTTGATTTAAATTCCACACATCCTGATTTGGCCTAAATGTAAAGTTGCTTCTCTGGACTGAAATTCTGGTCTGTGTGGAAATACTTTAAAAGTAGACGGCCTTTCGATTTCATAAAATCTGTGAAATTTAGTTCCCTCTGAAATTTGGTCATTGTGATATATGTTTATTTCTGTAATATCTCAAAAAAAAAAAAAACCCAGACCATTCTGTGGCTGGGAAGTTATTTAATTTGAGGGGATTCCCTAGCAAATAATGTGCATGAAATCGCTCGCTTTGTGCAGTCAAGCAGACAGAGGAAGTCCGTATTGGCATGCGCAGGTTTACCTTCTTATTCTTATTTTGGGCTTTACGGCCGCTGGCATCCACAGTGTTACGTTCCTGCCATCTACAGGTTTACCTTTGACTGTGCACTGACAATTACATCATTCTGTTGCTAAACAAACAGCTGATCACACCGAGGTGCTCGCTGACTGCAAATATTTATTAGTTTGGCCCTGCGTTTCCTTTCCTTCACAATATAACGTCTTTTCTTCTCGGTTTCCGTTACTGTAGTTGGTCTTTCATGTTTCGTTCGCACACTCACGTCCTCCATTTTTCTCTCCTGTTTCGAATTTGTATCCCACAATGCCTTGCGCGAATGGGGAAAGCCCACCACGTGATGCTTGACATAGTATCTTGAATTGGGTCACGGTGAAACAGGAAAAATTAGCGGAGAATTTAGGGCCACGTGGCCCTAAATTCATTAATTGTTCTAAAAAAACCAAAAAACTAATACAATTGGAAGTCTGTGATTCGGATTCAGTACCTTTCAGTCCACTAAACAAAAATAACTGGGTGTCAGGGGAAAATTCTTTTTATGACCTACACTTGAAAAATCTGAAAGGCAGTCTACCTTTAAGACTGAAGTGATTGGAAATGCAGTGCTTCCTCTGTAATCACAGAATATAAAAGAGTAAAGTGTGAAGAGATCTTCAACTACATTTCCCAGAATGCACTGCAGCCGGGAAGCACGTGATTGTTGTCTCTGAAATTTGTGACTTTTAATCTTGGAACTCCTGAGGGTTTTTTTTTCTTTGTCTCATAAAGTTCTGACTTTAGAATATCAGAATTTCCAAAATTATAGGTTTTATTTCTCGGAATATTAGCCCCTCCCTCAGCTCTGTTTTTTTTAACCTACAATGTCCGTAATTCACCGTCGTATTCAAAATGTAGTGCAAAATAAAAACGGAAAACAACTGCACAGGTGTGTGTGTGTGTGTTTGCAGTTAGTGACACTCCTGCAGATGTGGGTGGTGCCTCTGTATTTTACCCTGAAGCTGTACTGGTGGCGTTTCCTGTCCACATGGGGCATGTTCTCCGTCATCACCAGCTACGTCATATTCAGAGCCACACGCAGGCCTCTCTCTGGGAGAACACCCAGGTATGAAGAATAATCATCCATCTGACCGAATATTAGTGCATGTCTTCTAATAAAGTTAATGAATGTTCCAAGTCCATGTAGAGAAGCGGTGTTTGTGGTGTTGTTTTACAGGATGGTGTATAAATGGTTCCTGCTCATTTACAAGCTGAGTTACGCTGTAGGTGTGCTCGGATACCTCGCCATTATGTTTACTTTGTTTGGATTCAATGTTTTCTTCAGGTATGTGCACTCTGCCTCAGTATTAGACTTCAACAAGCTGAAATGGTCCAAATCAGAGGTGTCAGACGTACAGCCCGTAGGCCAGGACTGGTCCGATAAAGATTGTTTTCTGGGCCAATAAATAAATGTATAATTCCTGTTCTAAACTAAAATAATCATCTCATCTCATTATCTCTAGCCGCTTTATCCTTCTACAGGGTTGCAGGCAAGCTGGAGCCTATCCCAGCTGACTACGGGCGAAAGGCGGGGTACACCCTGGACAAGTCGCCAGGTCATCACAGGGCTGACACATAGACACAGACAACCATTCACACTCACACCTCCGGTCAATTTAGAGTCACCAGTTAACCTAACCTGCATGTCTTTGGACTGTGAGGGAAACCGGAGCACCCGGAGGAAACCCACGCGGACACGGGGAGAACATGCAAACTCCACACAGAAAGGCCCTCGCCGGCCACGGGGCTCGAACCCGGACCTTCTTGCTGTGAGGCGACAGCGCTAACCACTACACCACCGTGCCACCCTAAAATAATCATCTCATCTCATCTCATTATCTCTAGCCGCTTTATCCTTCTACAGGGTCGCAGGCAAGCTGGAGCCTATCCCAGCTGACTACGGGCGAAAGGCGGGGTACACCCTGGACAAGTCGCCAGGTCATCACAGGGCTGACACATAGACACAGACAACCATTCACACTCACATTCACACCTACGGTCAATTTAGAGTCACCAGTTAACCTAACCTGCATGTCTTTGGACTGTGGGGGAAACCGGAGCACCCGGAGGAAACCCACGCGGACACGGGGAGAACATGCAAACTCCGCACAGAAAGGCCCTCGCCGGCCACGGGGCTCGAACCCGGACCTTCTTGCTGTGAGGCAACAGCGCTAACCACTACACCACCGTGCCGCCCTAAAATAATCATGTGTACTGTAATTGAACAAAAACATTGGGGTGAAGAGCTATATGTTATTCCACTAGGGGGCAAAATAGAGCAGTAATCTCAGGGCCATAAACTCCGCCCCTCCCTAAATGTGTTACGATCTAATTCTTCATTAGAAAGTTAAAGCTCTTTTGCTGTAAATGTTCCAAAGCACAAATGTAGTGTTTTCACAATAATGTAGTCACAAATTTTATTTAGAACTAATTTTGCAACTAAAATAATTTTCCTCCTGCTTCAATATTATAGCCTATTCTGTGTCGATTTATGAAAAATAATTAAAATTAAGTCCATTTCAGTTCAGTAACACTGTTAACTGTGCGAATGTTGCAGGTGGAGAACACGTACACAAGCCACTGCATATCCACAGTAAAGCCATAATTCTGGAAATGATTTAGTTTGGTTATGAATAGCATCGTGTTGATGTGTTCAGTCCATTTGTGTACATTATTCCGATTGTAGCATTCGGGCAAAAGCTGATGAATGAGCACGTGTAAGAGAAATCTTTTCTGTGATATTCGTCACTAATCTGGTTTGAGTTTCCCAAAAGCATCTCAGCACAAAGATAATTGTTAAATGGTAGAGCGAGCAGCACAATAAACACACTCTCCTAGTTAAGATGCTCTTAGCGTTAAGATGCTTTTGGGAAACCCACCCCTGATTGTTTTGGTCCCTCCCACTGGAATGCAATGTGTGTCATTTGGTCGTAAAATGAGTGTGGCAGTGGGGGCGTGGTCAAGCGCCAGTCTGTGACAGGAGGGCGGAGTCAGGGAAGGTAAGTGGCAAGAATCACTACACCTGAGAGCAATTAACCTGTGTTTGTGTGTCTTCCCAGTGACCGCGCCCTATATGAGGAGGGAGAGCGAGAGCAGAGGGAAGTCTCTCCCGCACCCGATGACTTGCGTGTGTGTGTATGCGTGTGGCTGGGAGAGTGTGTGCGAAACTGAAAAGTTGAGCAATAAAAACGCTATTGTGAACCTGATCTCTGTTGATCCGGTGTGCGCCCCACGCGCTGGAGGACGGCCCGGCGGAGGTCCGTGTAGGCCAGCCGGCGGTCGGCGGGGAGCTGTAGCGCGGCCAGCTGTGCCTCTCCCGTTAGCAGGGGGAGAAGGCGCGCCGCGCGCTGCTCCATCGGCCACCCCGAGGCTTCGGCGACCTGTTCAAATAACGTGAGGAACGCCTCGGGGTCGTCCTGCGGGCCCATCTTGGTGACAGTGAGGGGAGACGGGTCCGCGGTAGGAGCGCTGGTGGACCCCGCCGACGCGAGGAGGTGCCGGAACGCCTGTCGAGCTTCTTGTTGGGCCAACACCAGGGCCTCGAACCGCTCTTCTTGCTCCTTTCGGAGGGTGAGTAACACCTGGTGCTGGCTTTGCTGGGCTGTGGCGAGGGCGTGGACCAGTTCAGCAAACGGGGAGGACTCCATGGGGCTGTGAGGCTGCTGTGCTCCAGATCCCGGGTTTCGGCACCACTGTAGCGGTTCACTATTGGTGGGTGGAGCACAGAGGACGGCAGGACAGAGATCAGGTTCACAATAGCGTTTTTATTGCTCAACTTTTCAGTTTCGCACACACTCTCCCAGCCACACGCATACACACACACGCAAGTCATCGGGTGCGGGAGAGACTTCCCTCTGCTCTCGCTCTCCCTCCTCATATAGGGCGCGGTCACTGGGAAGACACACAAACACAGGTTAATTGCTCTCAGGTGTAGTGATTCTTGCCACTTACCTTCCCTGACTCCGCCCTCCTGTCACAGACCGGCGCTTGACCACGCCCCCGCTGCCACAATGAGTTTGACACATCTGGTCTAAATGGATGTTAAAATATTAAATCAAGTTTGTTGTTTCCAGTTTTGATCATCAGCGTAAAGGAATTAAAGTGCCTGGTTTTGATTGGACAGGATCAGAGCAGAGGACTCGATGGATGTGGGCGTGGTCATGCTGTTCTATGGACTGTACTATGGAGTGATGGGACGAGACTTTGCTGAAATCTGCTCTGACTACATGGCGTCCACTCTCGGAGTAAATACTCCTCATTAAACATCCCTTCATTACATTAACATAATTTCATAACCTAACCTTTTATCATTTATTATTTTGTGGTTTGCAAGGAAGAAACCACAAGGGGATGTGCTGAGCTGGGAAAAATGATCAACTTCAGGGTGGGAATAGTAGCTCTGCTTCATCACACCTCCCTGTTGTTGATTATTTTCCTAATAACAGCATGACCCCAAGTGTTTTATTCCTCACTGTATGTAACCGCAATGTGATATTTCCTAAAAATGTGGAAATTTTCCATCATTATCCCGTTTTGCGTTTCAGTATTATAACCTGGGTGGAATGCCGTCTCGGAGTCTGTGCCATGACATATGTGCCGTATGTGGACAGAAGACTTTCGTGGACGTGGATGAAGAGGGCGTCATCGAGGACACGTACCAGCTCTCCTGCAGTCACGTGTATGCTACAAAGCTTTCGGGGTTTCAGGCTCATTCCACCACATGCTTCCATCTCATATTTCTGTAAACACATTAAAGTTCTGATGCTAAACTAAACGGAGCAGGTGTGTTGGGTAAATGTGAAACATACGACTGTGTCGTTTTTGGTTTTGGAAAAGCGTAACGATGATGTAATAAGGCACTCAGTAACGTATGCAAATGTAATAACGTTTATCGGCTTGTTGTCTTTACGAGGAGTCGAATTCTTGATTAACGTTCTCTGCTGTGGAGATTTGTGAACTGTTAAGATGGTGTAAATGCTGTTGGTTGACAGATTTCATGAGTTCTGTATTCGCGGCTGGTGCATCGTGGGAAAGAAGCAGACGTGTCCATACTGCAACGAGAAAGTGGACCTGAAAAAAATGATGAACAACCCGTATCCTTTATTCCATCAGATGAACTGATCCTGGAGTTTTTATACTATATTTATTTGTGTTATTTAAAGTTTGCATTCACATGAATTTGTGTGTATAGCTTCTGTAAATATAAAAGGTCTAGTTTGTTGTTTTTTCTTCCTTAAATGTGAGCTACAGCTGGGAGAGAACACACGTCCTGTACGGCCAGCTTCTGGATTGGCTCCGATACCTGGTTGCTTGGCAGCCTATCATTATCGGTGTTGTGCATGGGATAAATTTCTCGCTTGGTCTCGAGTAAAGTGTGATTAAAGTGCCATTCCACCATTAGATGTATTCTTTGGCATAAAATACAATATATTTTATGACAACATGCACTGTAAAAAAAAATCTTGTCAAATTTACAGTGAAAAACTGGCAGCTGTGGTTGCCATTTTTTCACCGTAAAAAATACAGTGACAGTGTATATGGCTTTACGGTAAGGTATATCAACACTTGTAAAAACAACAGTTTGAAAATGTTCAATTTTACAGGTATTCAATGTACAATAATCAATACATAACTGTTAATTTTACGGATATTCATTGTACAATAAACAATGATTCAAAATGATGGTTACAAGCAATGATCTACTAGACAGATATATATATATATATTTTTTTAAGAATTTTTTTGGGGGCTTTTTTCACCTTTATTGGATAGGACAGTGCAGAGACAGGAAATGAGCTGGAGAGAGAGACAGGGAGGGATTGGGAAATGACCTCAGGTCAGAATCGAACCCAGGTCCCCGGATTCATGGTATGATGCCTTAGTCAACTGAGCCACGACGGTGGGCATTTTTAAATTATTTTTAACAGGGCAATGATGTAATTTTAACTATCACATTCTGTTTTAGTATTACAGTTTGTCTGTGTTTAAACTACAACAATTTGTAAATTCTACAAAAAAAATATGATCAATTCAACATATTCTTACTGTTAAATTAACAGTGGTATTTGGTTAGGAGTTTTACAGTATATTGATGTAAATTACACACTGCTTCATTGTTTTTGTATTTACAGGTTTTTTATGTCATGATTTTACATAAATTCACTGTTAATTCTACGGACATTTTTTACAGTGTGACTAGACAGAGAAATCTTTTAGTTTCAAAATGATATATCAAACATAATTTTTTGACAACGACAAGTATATTAATTTTGCGACCAAAGTCACCTACCCTTTTAATTTCCGCGCGGTAGTGAAACGTGATGTCATCGGCAGGTTCCCCTTCTTGTGATGTGGCACAGATTATCAGCAATGGCGGATAGAACGCGATTTCCACTTGTCGATTGCTGTGCCGATATTCACCATCGACCGTCTCCTTTGGGCATCACTTGCTATTTTCCTTCGCTTCTTTTCCGAAGCTGACAATCACGTTCTATCCGCCATTGCTGATAATCTGTGCCAAGTCACACGTGACGTGGTACACAAGAAGGGGAACCTGCCGATGACATCACGTTTCACTACCGCGCGGAAATTAAAAGGGTAGGTGACTTTGGTCGCAAAATTAATATACTTGTCGTTGTCAAAAAGTTATGTTTGATATATCATTTTGAAGCTAAAAGATTTCTCTGTCTAGTCATGTTGTCATAAAATATATTGTATTTTATGCCAAAAAAATACATCCAATGGTGGAATGGCACTTTAAGCTTCTTTAAAAAGAGTCAGCTGTTTACTGTAGAATTATTTATTTATAAATTGTAACTTAATGTCAAAGTCTTCTGTGGCTTTTTATTTATTTGATAAACAACATGGCAGCCTCAAGAATAGCCTCGCACTTTATCATTTATAACAATCCTCAAAACCAAGTTACAGCAACTAACACACATACATGCCTCATAAGTGGCCTTCTACTTATTATTGTCTACTCTGAAACCACAGTACTGTTGTATTCTGGACTCTGATTGGTCAGAAGGTGGTGATTAATTCTCTGTAACAGCAGCTCTGACAATAGTGCAGGTTTATATGAATGCGCTTGTTCTAATGCATTATTGTTTCTATAGTAACAGCTCATTCATAGGGATTTGCATAGCAGATGCTCCACTGATAATAAAGCAATTTTAAAGAGCGTGTGTAATTGTCGATGTGACGTTTTCTGGAACGTTTATAGAAGGAGGTCTGCAGTGTAAGTGCTTTGGAAAAAAGAGAGAGGAAAGTGAGAAGTTTGTTATTTCTTAATTACAGGCCATTTTATTTGTAGCACAGAATGGGGAGGGGCTTTTCTTCTCTCTTTTTTTTTTATGAAGTCTCAGAAATGTAATATTTTACTCAGCTGCTTAATAACCGACATCAGAGTAAGTTAGTGCCTGTCCTTACACACTCCTTATTTGTCAAGAAAGTTTTTCTTCATTAAAGAGGTACTGCACATTTCTGAGCTGTAAACTAAATATGACTGCACTGTGATGATCAATGCTGCTGTTAATATTGACAAAATTACCATTTTTATTAAAGGGATCCTCCAGTGGATTTATTCTCAATGTTACGTTCAGTAAAAGTAGTCGCAGATTTCAAAAATCAAACTTTGATTTTCAGAGACCAAATAGTGTTCGAGAAAAATTAATTTTCTTTAAAATGCCAGATTGGCTTCCTGTGGTGGTGATGTATGCAATGATGTCAGGTAGTGGTCGCTTGGAGCAACTCAGCTGTTTATATTTTCTGTTTATGTCATAGTTTTGTTAGTTTTACAAGTATTTTTCCAAATGTATCAGTTTTTAATAAGTATGCCTCATTGTGTAGCATATATATTCCACAATGATGCTAAAAAGAAAACACAAGCTGGAACTAGACTGCATTTCTGCAGAGAAAATGCGAAGTGTGTTTGATCAGCTGTGGCAGTGTGTCACCGACAGAAACTGGATCAGACATAATAATAATAATTTCAACTTGTATAGTGCCTTTCGGGGGGCACGGTGGTGTAGTGGTTAGCGCTGTCGCCTCACAGCAAGAAGGTCCGGGTTCGAGCCCCGGGGCCGGCGAGGGCCTTTCTGTGCAGAGTTTGCATGTTCTCCCCGTGTCCGTGTGGGTTTCCTCTGGGTGCTCCGGTTTCCCCCGCAGTCCAAAGACATGCAGGTTAGGTTAACTGGTGACTCTAAGTTGACCGTAGGTGTGAGTGTGAATGGTTGATAATGAGATGAGATAGTGCCTTTCTCACACCCAAGATCACTTTACAATAAATAAAATTAAAAAAATAAATAAAGTCCACCAAAAGAGGGTCAGCATGTTATTCCAATGGTGTAACTGCCCACAGTCCCACACAAAGGCATGCCCCACACTGCCTGCACAGCTGCCGCGACATCACCCGGAACACCGTGCCATGGATTCACAAACCGAGCACAGAAGCACCGCCACACACAGTGCTGGACAACCCCGATGTTAAAAGAGCAACGAGCTCACTGCAGTCCATAGCGAGGAGCACAGGCATCACCCACAGCACACCAAGGCCTGAAGGAAACCGACACCCAATACTGGGTCCGAAGCTACGCCACAACCGGAGGACAAAACATTCAAACAAAGAACAAACTATACAAACACAAAAAGAGAAACAAAGGGGGGACAAATTAAAAAGCTCCACTGAGAAGCAGCAGCCAAAATGCACACAACATACTCTGAGACCTCGTGCTGCAAAATCTTTTTTTTTTTTCACATGATCTACATGGTGCTGGTTCTGGGTAGATTAATAGAGAGTGAGTGTGTGTGTGGGAGGGGTCAAAGTTTGTGTAGTGTGTATGGCTGTGCGTTCTAAAATCTCAGTTTAAAATGCCTTGCAGTGCGACATGACACTTCGCGCTTTAAAATCTTTTTTTTAACATGATCTACAGCTTGTTCTGGGTAGATTAACAGAAAGTGTGGCATGATTTAAAACAGAGATTTTAGAGTGCGAAGTGTGCAGCATGACATAACAGTAAGTTTTTCTCCCGAAATGCCATTCATTTCAATGGGGGAAAAAATGAATGGAAGTGAATAGAGGAAAAGGGATCAGCGAAAAGAGAGTGTGGGTCAGAACCAATTGCATGTATGTGTCAGGGGAGTTGGCCTGAGGTATCACATGAAGTTTGGTGGGTCTCTGATGAAGCGTGTCTGAGCAGGATGATTCGATTCGTGAGCCCCATTCATTCTCCATGGAGTGAAAAAAATGACAGGAAAATGACAAGAATGAGAGAACAGGTGCGTCTACCCAAAAGCTGTATACAAGCACACTACACTGGCTCAGGCTGGACGTGTCAGAGTTGGAACAGTGTCAATATCTTTTTTTAAGTCAAAGAATTTTCATTTTACAGGTCTCTGTACTATGCAGCTTAGACAATTCACTTGGTGGACTCATGGCTACTTAAGAAAACAGTAAGGAGAGTTATTAGTGTGCTTGCTAAGCACAAAGCAGTGTGACATGCACTCATCTCATCTCATTATCTTTAGCCGCTTTATCCTGTTCTACAGGGTCGCAGGCAAGCTGGAGCCTATCCCAGCTGACTATGGGCGAAAGGCGGGGTACACCCTGGACAAGTCGCCAGGTCATCACAGGGCTGACACATAGACACAGACAACCATTCACACTCACATTCACACCTACGGTCAATTTAGAGTCACCAGTTAACCTAACCTGCATGTCTTTGGACTGTGGGGGAAACCGGAGCACCCGGAGGAAACCCACGCGGACACGGGGAGAACATGCAAACGCCGCACAGAAAGGCCCTGGGCTTGAACCCACTGGGCTTGGACCCAGGACCTTATTGCTGTGAGGCGACAGCGCTAACCACTACACCACCATGCCGCCCCATGAAGTGCACTATTCTTTTTAATTTTATTATTATTCACCCATTTTTTGGCACCATTACTCCTCCTACAGCTTCTGAGATGCCGACACCATTCCAACTCTGACGTGTCTAGACTGAACCATGCCACTCACTCTCTCTGTTAATTTAGCCAGCGCCATGTAGATCATTATAAAAAAGATTTTAGAGCGTGAAGTGTCATGTTGTGCTGCAAGTTGAGCCATTTTAAACTGAGATTTTATGGCCCTTTTCCACTACCCTTTTTCAGCTCACTTCAGCTCGCTTCAGCTCACTTCAGCCCGACACGGCTCGCGTTTCGACTACCAAAAACCAGCATGACTCAGCTCGCTTCAGCCCTGCTTAGCCCCTAAAACTCGCACCGTTTTGGAGTGGGGCTGAAGCGAGCCAAAGCGAGCCGAGTGAGGCTGGGGGCGTGAGCAGACACTTCCCTGTGCACTGATTGGTGAGGAGGAGTGTCCTCACATGCCCCCACACGCCCCGCGAGCGCGCTGGGATCTGTAAACACCGTAAACCTGGAAGAAGAAGAATTACGAATTACGAGAATTTCTGAAGCCTTATGCGCCTCGCCTCATCTATACGCTCTTGCCAGTATCTGTCCGCGTTGTCGGTGACAACAAGCCACAGCACCAAGACCAGCAACACTAACGACTCCATGTCCTCCATGTTTATTGTTTACTATTCGGGTCGTGAGACTACTACCGCTTAAAAGGCCACTGATGTCACTGTTTGCGCTGCTTAACGACATCACCTGACGTCCACCCACTTTCGCTAACTCCACCCAATGTGTCCACCCACTTCCAGCCAGCACGGTTCAGCGCGGTTGTAGTCGAAATGCAACTCCAATAGCCCCGCTCAGCCCGACTCAGCACGGCACGGCTCAGCCCGACTCAGCCGCGTTTGTAGTGGAAAAGCGGCATTAGAGCATGCAGCCATACACTCTCTCTCTCTCTCTCTCTCTCTCTCTCTCTCAATCTGCCCAGAACCAGCACTGTGTAGATCATGTAAAAAAGATTTTGCAGCGTGAGGTCTCATGTCTGATCCAGTTTCTGTCAGTGACGCTGTGCCACAGCTGAGGAAGCACACTTTGCGTTTTCTCTGCGGAAATGCAGTCTCGTTCCAGCTTGTGCTTTCTTTTAAGTATCATTGTGGTATTTATATGCTACACAATGAGGCATACTTATTTAAAAACTGAAAAATTTGGTAAAATACTTGTAAAACTAGTAAAACTACGATATAAACAGCTGAGTTGCTCCAAGCGACCACTACCTGACTTCATTGCATACGTCAAGCCCATCTGGCATTTTGAATAAATTTCATTTTTCTCAAACAGTATTTGGTCTCCGAAAATGAAAGTTTGATTTTTGAAATCTGTGACTACTTTTACTTAAAATAAGTTTGAGAATAAATCTGCTGGAGGATCCCTTTAAAAAAATCAGCATTTTATGGATTAAATGGCTCAACATGCCACCTACTGGTGAAAATCATCCTGACCCTTTCAAGGCAGATGTTGTTGTCAAGTCGCCCGTTTGGTACTTCCCTATGTCATGAAATTATTTAAAAAGAAAAAGAATATTAGCATTCTCTAATCAGAGGTGGACAGCCCCCACCTCCCCCAGCCCCACCCTTCAGGTGGAGTGTGTGAAACCGCACTCTTTTTCAAATATACGCTGATCGAGACTCATCATTCACAAGAGTGAATTCACAAGACCCACCACCCTTGTCAGCCCCTTCTCTCAGTCCCTGCCCACTTTTTAGCATTTTTTAAAATTAGGCAGTGGGTAGAGTCATGCTAAGAACTGGGAGTGGAGTTAAACTCTAAAATAGTGTTTATGTAAATGATGATCAGTGTGTATTGTTATGACATCATTTACAGATTGAAATGAAAGTGCGATGGGAATGTGGTCACACTTTAGCCCGTGCTTCATGTGATCCAGATTTGAGTCGTTTGACATTATTGTGATGTCTGTAGCAGAGTGTTGATCGCTGAGGATTAGATATCGCAGATCTCCTCAGTCTCATAAGTCATGTGACGTTTGTGTTTTTTGTCATGTGACTGTCCTTATTTCTCAGAAATCCATTCTGTAAGTCTGGAGGTTCAGAAACAGCTTACTGTATGACAGGATGCTGCGACATCAACTGGTTTTTTTGTTAGTTTGTAAGAAATAATTCTCATCTGGTGTGAAAGTAGATCAGCTTAACTGATGGAGTTGTATGGATTGCATCAGAATCTTATTGTTCTGTTAAAATGATTTAAATTTGTACTTTAAGTACATGCTGTAGGTTTATCCATGTTGAAGTTGTTGCCATTACACATGCACACTAATGCCACTATTTATTGCAGTATATGAATGTTTGTGTATTTTTTCTGATTTTTTAAAAATGTTTCCAGTTATTGCTTCATTTGCGCAATGAAAATTAGTGATCACTCAAAAACCTGACTAAAGTCATGAGTAGATTTAGTTGCATGATTTTCGGGTTTATAGATTATATATTAGAAATCAGGGTACGAGGCGCGTGTACATCACATTCATTCAAAGTGTTTTATTTGAACTTGTTCTTCACCCAAACTGCAATAGAAAATTAATTTGTTGAGTCCCATTCAGCAATCAGCTCTCCTCTGTCACACAACAGCTATCTACCCTCTTCCACATACATGAGCTCACAGAAATCCACGATTGGCTAGTGTCCCTATGATTGACAGGGAGAGAGAGTATGCCTCTCCCACCCAGAGGTCTCTTGACTCTCAGCCATGGATACACATCTGGCTTGGTCAGGATCGTTCATTAAAAAAGTGTTTTAAGAATTTCACTTACAGTTTGAAATGAAAAACCATTGAATGCAGTGTACACGGGAGCGTGGTGTAATGTTCACCATGATGGCTTTATAACATTATTTAAAAAAAACAATTAAACTGCACTAATGTCCTTCAGAGAGATTGGAGAGACAGGTGAACTGAATTATTTGGTTTATTTTTAGTTCATGTAATTACTAAAATATTTTAATGGAATTGCATTGAACATTCAGTTGTTAATAAAATGCATAAATACTCTGGTTTTTTTCATATTTCTGTCTGGTGCTTTTTCCTACTTTTTAAAGTTGGCACATGTTTAAAGAGACACTATTTGGTTTATGATGAATATAAGTAATAATGGTTTACAATCATGTCTTAATTTTTTTCTTCTTGTTGTGTATTGTTCAGTTATAATGTATTTAGTGATAAAAAAGAGTTATTTTCTTGGAAAAGAAGCACAAACATTTCTGCAGTTAATAATATTTTAATGTCATTCAGCATCATGACTTATCGACATTATGACACCAACATTAGAAATCAAAGCTTTAACCTGTAAACAAGCAAATCTCAATGAAGCAATTAAAAGGGAATTGGAAATTAATTTGGTTTATGGCATTTCTGGAAAAAAATACATTTTAAAGCTTTTTAAAAAAAAATTTCATTTTTTTTTTTAACAGAACATGAACATTCAAGTGGAATTTTAATTATCCAGTAAATATACCATTCCTAGATAGTATTTTTTTCATCAGTACAAATGAAAGTGTAGAACAGTCTGAACAAAATATGAAAGAAACATGGGATTTTAATGTGACTCTGAAATTCTGGAATATGGCTCATGTTAAAAGTGATGATAGAGGAACTGTTGCCATGGAAATGTATTATGAGTGAATTAACCAGGCTGTTCTTTTCTCATTACAAGTTGGTAAAACATGCCAGGATGAAACGATACCATATATAGATGTGTATATAGCAGAAATATTGGAAGTGTGATGAAAGGCGATTTCGACTCCAGTGTAGAATTAAAGAGCTTTATCTCGTTACTCACTGTCCAAAGAGAAAATTATTAATAAACATCCTGCAACAGACTAAAAAACTGACCACTTTTTCCACTTTTCTTTGAAACATTAGTCAAGATAAATACATAAATATAAAGACCATTTCCCCTTTTAAATATTTTAAAATAAAAAATAGAGGCCTGATATTTGCTCGTAAAGTCCTATAAGACGAGAGAGTGTTAATATGGATCTACGTTAGAGCTCCTACACGTCCACAGTCTAATAACACAGAACGAAGTCCATGTACTATAAATGTTCAATGTTTCCTATATTATTTTAGACTTTATTTCCTAAGTGCACTGAAATCACTGAGAGAGCCATGACGTGACCCTCAGGGATGTGTTTTAACGTGCAGCATGAATTAAAGACGTGAAGTTTGTATGCATCAAATCTTTAAATAGTATCATAAAATCCAGTTTTAAAGAACAGGGATGCAGAATGTTGTGGAATTTCTGTGTAAAGTTGTTCACATGCGCAGAACATAACTCAGATTTAGCAGTGAAAGCCGAGCAAATGGACTTTTCAGGTTCAATTCCCAAACACATGCTTGTCAGAGCTCATCACATTCTACAACAATGCAACAGATATTTGGCTTTGAGTGGCTGCTAAATAAAGGTGTGGTCACATTATAACCCCAGAGGTGTAAACAACTGCGGTTTAGCCAGACCTGTATTTTAATACTGGAGTCCACTGCTAAGGGTTATCACTGGAAAATACACCAAAGGAGCACATGTATTTTTCTCAATTAAACAGCAGATAAGCCACATGGTTAGTTGAATCTGAAAAAATTGAGTCTTATAAAACACCGCTTTCAGACATGAGAGAAAAAGATAAAATAATCCTACAATTAAGTGTCAAATTTAACACTTTATATATCATGATGATGATGTAATATCAAACTTATATTGAATAAAAGTATTACAAACAATTTTAAATTCTGTATTTTGGTAGCACTGTTATATAACATTGGCAAAAGACAAAACTCAAGATTCCTCCATGTTTTTTAAAGGATCAAATAATGAGGTCAAAGTTCACCTAACCTAAACTTTAAGAAATGAAAATAATTTGCAAATGTGTACAATGGAAGCTAAATGTGACCACACTTTAATTTTACAAGCCTCAGCTCTTGCAAATATTCACTGAAGAGAATTATTCAAGACGCATCAATCCGTTCCAGCAAGAACGCCGCAGTTAGCACAGAAGAGTAAGCGTGATGGATCTGCAGTAGAAGTGCAAGAGATAGATACGGATCTCTAAAGTACTGAATCACTGAAGGTAACGGTACACCTTAAAACAGTGATTGCCGGAGTCGGCCACGACAACATGGCCGTCAGAGGTCAGGGCGAGACCCTGCGGCCCATACAGAGGATCCGCCGCCGTGTTGATGTAGGACAGAAAGGAACCACTTCCATCAAACACCTGTCAGAACAGAGGGGATGAGTACACAATTTATCACACTTGCATGGTGGTGTTTAAGTGTCCACACAACTGATGCTTTTCCAAACTGACCCTCAGTCCCTAGAGATGGTCCACATTTCTACTCTCACCTCTGAGCCCATCTGGACCAGGTATTTGATGTATTTCATCGATTGTTTCAGGAGTGTTAAGAGCTCACAGATGCAAACATGAACGTAATTCACTTAGTTGTAATACCTGTATGCGACTGTTTCCCCAGTCAGCTACAATGATGTTCCCGTTAACATCCACTGCAACGCCTGTGGGAGCATTGAACTGACCGTTACCTTCACCATTTGACCCAAATTTGAGCAGGAACTCACCTTCAGCACTGAACACCTGTAAATAAGAACAGAACCGGTCTAATAAGCTGGAGGACAAATTAATACAGGTATCAATGCTGGATTGTACCACATCGCTGTAGAATTCTGGATTCTGATCTATAACAGAGTGCAGGTTTAATTCATATCACAGGTTTATATTAATGCACCTTTTGTGATTTATTAATTTCAAGAGAATAAAGAAAGGCTGGTAAGGGAACAACTATTTGTAGCTGCTAGAATGTAATTGGCAGCAGGAACGGACTTGTTTCACCAATGTTCTACAACATTAAATGGATAAAAATTATGAGGTATTAGTGGCATTAGTGATCTTTGGGTCATGCAGTTATAGGAAATCTTCTAATCAACTTCAGATTGGTAATAATATTTACACTTACTCACACCACCCTGTTGTTGATTATTTTCCTATAACTGCATGACCCAAGGACTTTATTCCTCACATACCGTAGGTGTTTTGGTAAAGTTATATGAAATATTTTTCCTGGTTAAAGTAAAGCTGTTAGTTATACATGGCCACGCCTCTGTCAGTGTGCTGTATCGAGGCTGGAATAAAACTTTAAAGATCCAAATCAGAGTTTGTGCTTCAGAGAATTCCAGTTTCTCTTCAGTTAATACTGTTCTAAACTTGAGCAATTAACCCAAACTGCTGTAAGACGATTCATGATTAAAAGTTGAAATGTGATTGAAAAGTTAGTTAAAGAACGCTCGGTATACCTTACCTTGACAGAATGATTGTGAAAGTCAGTGACGATTATTTCATTATTATTGTTGACTGCAGCAAAATGGGGTCCTGGAAAGACAAACAGTGTCCAGTCAACTGCAGAATTACTGACACCCTAAGAGATCTGGTGATTCTAAATTGCCCCTGGGTGTAAGTGTGTGTGTGTGTGTGTGTGTGTGTGTGTGTGTGCATGCATGCTGATGTACTGGCATCACATCAAGGCAGGGTATATTCCCACCTCACACACGCCCAGTGTTCCCGAGATCCAGATCCTTCACCCTGACCAGGATAAAGCTTACTGAAAATGAATGAATGACATTTTCTTCATCTTTTAACTAATCTTTACCAAAGGTGCCTATAATTCTGGAGCTGTACTGTAAAGAGTTCGCACACAAATATGTATTCAGTTCAATTTTGTTTGTATAGTGCTTTTAACAAGAGACATTATCACAAAGCAGCTTTATAGAAAGACAACATGAGGACGAAAGCTTGAAAGGAACCAGACTCGAAAGGGAACCCATTCTCATCTGGGGGTCACTGAATAGTCTGATTATAAATCATTACTCTGGATAGTCTGATGTGCAGGAAAATGGGGGCTGCGATATTCAGGTGAGAAAGAGAGTGCAGGCAGGGTGGAGCAGTTGGAGAAGGATTTTGGGAGTCACTTGTGATAGGAAAGTCCCAGCAAAAGTGAAAGGTAAGATGTATAAGACAGTAGTGAGACCAGCTGTGATGTATGGATTGGAGGCAAAGTTGGAGGTGGCAGAGTTGAGGATGTTAAGGTTTGCGATGGGAGTGACAAGGTTGGACAGGATAAGGAACGAGTACATCAGAGGGACAGCACATGTAGAGAGCTTGGGAATTAAGCTAAAAGAGATGAGACTGAGATGGTATGGGCACATCCTGAGAAGAGATGCAGAGCATGTGGGAAGGAGAATGTTGAGGATGGAGCTGCCAGGCAAACGAAAACGAGGAAGGCCAAAGAGGAGATACATGGATGTGGTGAGAGAGGACATGAAAGTGGTAGATGTGGTAGAGAAGGATGCAGAAGACAGGGAGCAATGGAGACGAAAGATCCGCTGTGGCGACCCCTAATCAGGAGAAGCCAGAAGAAGATGACTCTGGATAGTCTGATTATAAATCATATAGTATCTGTATACATATACTTACACTGTGTGCAATACCGACTGTTGCGTATTACATTAAATACTGTCAGTGTAACTATTACCTGCGAACTGTTTGTCACCGTTTCCTCTGCTGCCAAACTTTGTTACAAGTTTCCCACTGGGCTGGAAGATGAACACCATGCAGGCCTTGTTATCCACAACAATAACGTGACCGTTCTGATCCACAGAGACTCCCTTTGGACCCATCAGCCTACCAGACCCTAGCTTAGCCTACAGAACAGAAAGAACCATCAATAAATGTCATTAATGTCTCTTTCCACCAGTCTGCAGATTTCTTCTTCACACCCTGATCTTTTATGGCTACAGAATCTCCTCAAATTCTTCTACAAGCTGTAGTTATCTCCTGCTTCTTACCAGGTTCATAACCTCATGCACTTGCTTACTGAGATCAAGTCTGCATCACATTACCTATGTACCTTGTTTCAGAAATACATATACAATCTTGAACTTCACTCTTTCAATCTTTGAGGCATATCCTTAACACAAGATTGGCTGAAATAGCTCAGCATTAGACTGAAGACCTAAAGGTTCAGTCCCAGCTTTTATCAGCAAAGACCTTGTTTTTAAAACACTTTTTTAGTCCCTGACCTTTGTACTGTAATATCTCAGAGCCAAAAGTTTGTAGCAATTGCTCAACAGTTAGGGCTCTGGACTACTGACCAACGTGTGAATGTGATCTGAATCCCAGTAGCCACTGTTGGGTCCTTTAACCCTCATGTGCTTTGCAATTGTCAGTCATTTTTTAATAAAAATTTTTGCCAAATGAATAAATGTAAATGCAACACCTCTCTACTTCAGTGTCCTGTCTCCTCAGTAGTGGAAGGAGCTTCCACTCTGAGTCTCTATTGTTCAAATAAAGGTCTAAAAACAGAGATGCTTTGTTATTTTGCTCTGAAATTCCACAGATTCCATTACTCCTTTATATTCTGGTCTTTTGAATGTCTAGTTCTCCTCAAACATGAGTGAGCACTAACCAAGCATGCAAATACACAATTAGCATTCTACTTCTTAAAGTGCAAGTGCCAAACCTTGGTCTTGGTGAACCCCCTGTCCTGCCCTTACTGTTTATCCTTTTAGTGTTCCTGACTCACCAGATTCCACTCATAATTTACTTAATTATTAAGTAAATTACCCTTTCTGAGTTAAATCAGGTGTGTCAGAGCAGGAATACAAAGAACGTACAGGATGGGGTGGTTCCCCTGGACTAGCCTTGGGAATCTCTTTCTTAGAGTGCATTGTTTTTGTGACATACAAGAGCCCTCACCTTGTATTTGCCATCACTGGAGAAGATGCTAACCCACTTGTTATCATAGTCAGCAATGATAATGTCACCATTTGGATGTACAGCGACACCAGTGGGCCTCTGCAGCTGCCCCGGCGAACGGCCACGAACTCCGAACCGGCTCTGAAACTCTCCCTCATTGGAGAAGATCTGGACAATCAAATAGAATAGAACTACAGCAATTAATGTTCATTTTTGGAATAATAGTAATAGCCTTTTAACTGTTCATGTACAATTCAATATTTCTAGACATGAGCACATCTTGAAGTTGGTAGCAAGGGTACATAGGAAAATATTTGTAATTGTCATAAATTGCCCAATATCAGACCTGTGAACCTTTACACATTTTGTGATGGAGCACCGCATTTTAACAAAGTAGTATACTGCTATGATTTATCACTCAAAAATATACCAGTTCTGCTTTGGGGTTCACAAAAAGTGCATTAATGAATACGGGCCTATTCAACCACTTATAAAAGGAGTATTTAACTCGTACCTTTGAAAATCAAAGCAAAATGACTGAAGAAACATTTTAAATAAACAAAAATGCTAAGCTTGGCTGTTCATGTTTCATCACATAGAAATTAAACATTCTTTTACTGAGAAAGAATTGCAGTTTTTAGACACTCATGAAAAAGTGACTTCTAATCACCTGCACACATTGATTATTACTGTCTGCAATTAGGATACTTCCTGATGAGGCAGCTACACCCTGTAGATTGGTGAATTCACCTTTATTTCTTCCTTTTGTTCCTGTGGAATAAATAAATCACAAATAAGGGACCAGACTGATGACTATAGTAATGCTGCAAGAAAAGAAAGATATGGTCTTATTCTCCAGATCCTTCCTTCCTAATAACAGCTTGTCTGATTAAGAGGTTGCTGTGAGCCACAGTTATGTACAGTTAGGTCCATATATATTTGGACACTTACACAAATTTTGTTTTTTTACCTGTTTACTGAAATATATTCAAGTTATAGTTATATATTGGACATGGACATAAATTCCAGACTTTCAGCTTTCATTTGAGGGTATCCACATTAAAATTGGATGAAGGGTTTAGGAGTTTCAGCTCCTTAACCTGTGCCACCCTGTTTTTAAAGGGACCAAAAGTAATTGGACAATTGACTCAAAGGCTATTTCATGGGCAGGTGTGGGAAATTCCTTCGTTATGTCATTCTCAATTAAGCAGATAAAAGGCCTGGAGTTGATTTGAGGTGTGGTGCTTGCATTTGGAAGATTTTGCTGTGAAGAAAACATGCGGTCAAAGGAGCTCTCCATGCAGGTGAAACAAGCCATCCTTAAGCTGCGAAAAAAACCCATCTGAGAAATTGCTACAATATTAGGAGTGGCAAAATCTACAGTTTGGTACATCCTGAGAAAGAAAGAAAGCACTGGTGAACTCATCAATGCAAAAAGACCTGGACACCCACAGAAGACAACAGTGGTGGATGATCGCAGAATAATTTCCATGGTGAAGAGAAACCCCTTCACAACAGCCAACCAAGTGAACAACACTCTCCAGGAGGTAGGCGTATCAATATCCAAATCTACCATAAAGAGAAGACTGCATGAAAGTAAATACAGAGGGTTCACTGCACAGTGCAAGCCACTCATAAGCCTCAAGAATAAAAAGGCTAGATTGGACTTTGCTAAAAAAGCATCTAAAAAAGCCAGCACAGTTCTGGAAGAACATTCTTTGGACAAATGAAACCAAGATCAACCTCTACCAGAATGATGGCAAGAAAAAAGTATGGCGAAGGCGTGGTACAGCTCATGATCCAAAGCATACCACATCATCTGTAAAACATGGCGGAGGCAGTGTGATGGCTTGGGCATGCATGGCTGCTAGTGGCACTGGGTCACTAGTGTTTATTGATGATGTGACACAGGACAGAAGCAGCCGGATGAATTCTGAGGTATTCAGAGACATACTGTGTGCTCAAATCCAGCCAAATGCAGCCAAACTGATTGGTCGGCGTTTCATGATACAGATGGACAATGACCCAAAACATAAAGCCAAAGCAACCCAGGAGTTTATTAAAGCAAAGAAGTGGAATATTCTTGAATGGCCAAGTCAGTCACCTGATCTCAACCCAATTGTGCATGCATTTCACTTGTTAAAGACTAAACTTCAGACAGAAAGGCCCACAAACAAACAACAACTGAAAACCGGTGCAGTAAAGGCCTGGCAGAGCATTAAAAAGGAGGAAACACAGCGTCTGGTGATGTCCATGAGTTCAAGACTTCAGGCAGTCATTGCCAACAAAGGGTTTTCAACCAAGTATTAGAAATGAACATTTTATTTACAATTATTTAATTTGTCCAATTACTTTTGAACCCCTGAAATGAAGAGATTGTGTTTAAAAAATGCTTTAGTTCCTCACATTTTTATGCAATCATCTTGTTCAACCCACTGAATTAAAGCTGAAAGTCTGAACTTCAACTGCATCTGAATTGTTTTGTTCAAAATTCACTGTGGTAATGTACAGAACCAAAATTAGAAAAATGTTGTCTCTGTCCAAATATTTAGGGACCTAACTGTAACTCAAAGTGTCTAAAAAAGATGCCTGTATGAAAGGATTGAGAAATAAAACCCTGTTGAACCAATAGAAAATTTGCACTTCATGCTGTGTGGTCATTACTGCCAACCACAGCTGTGGTATTAACAGGAGCTAAATCTGGTGATTATTGTGCTTACCAATTCTGAAGATAAGATCATCTTCAATGGGATTTACTTTCTTCTTGGGTGTGCTGAACAAGCTCCCGCCTCTCCGCACCCCCTTCTGTCGGCTCCTGCTACCTGGCGACTTGGCACTCCGTCTCCTCGCACCACCTTCACTGGACCCTGTGGAGGCAGCGTTGGCTCCAGATGTGGTGGTGGGAGAATCGTCTGGAGAACTAGTGACCTTAAGCCGGAAGGGGCTTCCTTTGATGTGCTGATCATAGAGTCTCAGTGCCAGACTAAAGTCCCCTTCCTTGTGCAATGTATACAGGAACTCATAGGTGCCATTCTTATGGTCCAAAATCTCTCCGTCCATGACACTGCCATCAGGTGTGAAGACTTCTCCTGAGATGACAGCATTGCCTGACTTACACAGGCCCCCTGACTTGTCTCTGGTGGTTATGATGATGGAGGTTGGCTGACCTACAATGCATTGCTCTAGACCATCTCCTGAAGCCTCAGTCTGGCTGGCCACTGCATTGGTGGTGATAACGGCACCCAGGTTGTGGATGGACTTACGAAGTCCTTCTACTTCCATCATGAGCTCCAGCTGATCATTCTCCTCAGGTTGGAGGGGAAGCCCCTGACTGGCCAACTCACTCAGCCGCTCTCCATAATCTTTATGAGTCTGCAGAACAACAGCCTCACTTGCCCCATCCAATGCCTCTCCTGTCTGACTACAGTTACTGCTGATATCAGCCTCCTCTTTAAGCAGAGTGTCTAATTGATTCTGCAGGACCTAAAACCATACAAACACATCAACCTTCTGCTTTAGTCCATCTGAACAACTGAAATAAATAAACAGAAATTCTATCATTTACTTGTAAATGCAGTGTCCTTTTACTTGACAAACTCCATCAATTGCTGCACAACATGCTCCTGGATGAATGAACAAAAGGTGCATTCACACTCACCTTCTGCTTTAATCCATAGGTGACCTCTAACTCCATGAGCAGGACACTCTTACGTGTGTCCAGGGTCTTGTGTAGCTCAGTAAAGGAGATGTGGATATCCTCCTCAATAGAGTTCTTCTGAGTGCTCAGTTGCTGCAGGATGTCCTTCAGTGTCTGTACAGCATCTCTGATCTGGGGAAGCCTGGGTGATAATCAACCAGTCAATCAAATAACTACCCAGTCAATCAAACAACTAACCAACTTTCCATCCAGTAGTGAAAGTCAGAATGTCACTGGCATACAATTTCACTTAAATAGATGTTTTAAACATTAAAGGAAATGGTTTGTGAACAGGATCTTCATGTATCATGTACACCAGCATTGTAATTATGCCCACTGGACATTTAATTATGTACACATACCATATTGGATCTTTAAATTATAATAACTATAGTCTATCTGTTGCTTGGCACAATTTTTCAAACACCCTCTACCCCCATACATCAGTGAGAGAAGACCAATACAGCCCAGAATCAAATCATTCTCAGCACCAAGTGTTGAGATTAAAGTGTGTGTTGCACTTGTCTCAACAATATTTTTGGGATTTTTAAACTTCTACGTGTCACTCTTTAGGTTGAAAATAGTCTTCAAATTATCCAAACAACAACAGTCCTATGGTCTGTAAGATGAATATATATCTGGAAGATGAAGATGAGCTTTAGTATCACCCCTCTGAAATATGACCAAATAATGGTCTGGTCTGGTCTTGACTTTTGGACTTGTTGTATGTCACTCTGGATAAGAGCATCTGCTAAATGTAATGCAATGGTCAATAATGGAGGTCTTAATCTTTTGATGAACAGAGCAGACTGTGCACAGCAACAGATTCACTTGAACACTATGTTTGACCAAACTCCACCACTGCTCATCATCCTGTGGACATCATCCCTGCTATGAAGCATGGTGGTGGTAGCATCACATTGTGAAGATGTTTTTTTTTATCAGCAGGGAAACTAGACAGTGTTGAGGGCAATAAGGATAAAGCCAACTATAAAACCTGTTCTACTCTGTAAGAGACCTGAGACTGGGCCACAGAACTTCATCTTCCAACATCCCTAAGTATTCTGCCAAAGCTACACTGGAGTGGTTCAACACTAAAAGCCTGAATGTGTTAGAATGATCCAGTCAAAGCCCAAACCTCAATCTGATTCAGACTCTATGGTAAGACATGAAAAATTCTATTCACCAATAACGCTCTGCATCCAATCTGAGAGGGTTCAAGTAAGGTTTACCAAGAAGAAAGGGTGAAAACATCAGTATCCAGATGTGCAAGGCTGATTAAGACATATCCCAGAAGATTTGCAGCTACAAGTGCAGCCAAAACTGATTCTACCAAGTACTGACCCAGGAGAGTGAATATACAGTGGTGCTTGAAAATTTGTGAACCCTTTAGAATTTTCTATATTTCTGCATAAATATGACCTAAAACATCATCAGATTTTCACACAAGTCCTAAAAGTAGATCAAGAGAACCCAGTTAAACAAATGAGACAAAAATATTATACTTGGTCATTTATTTATTGATGAAAATGATCCAATATTACATATCTGTGAGTGGCAAAAGTATGTGAACCTCTAGGATTAGCAGTTAATTTGAAGGCGAAATTAGAGTCAGGTGTTTTCAATCAATGGGATGACAATCAGGTGTGAGTGGGCACCCTGTTTTATTTAAAGAACAGGGATCTATCAAAGTCTGATCTTCACAACACATGTTTGTGGAAGTGTATCATGGCACGAACAAAGGAGATTTCTGAGGACCTCAGAAAAAGCGTTGTTGATGCTCATCAGGCTGGAAAAGGTTACAAAACCATCTCTAAAGAGTTTGGACTCCACCAATCCACAGTCAGACAGATTGTGTACAAATGGAGGAAATTCAAGACCATTGTTACCCTCCCAACAAAGATCACTCCGAGAACAAGGCATGTAATAGTTGGCAAGGTCACAAAGGACCCCAGGGTAACTTCTAAGCAACTGAAGGCCTCTCTCACATTGGCTAATGTTAATGTTCATGAGTCCACCATCAGGAGAACACTGAACAACAATGGTGTGCATGACAGGGTTGGAAGGAGAAAGCCACTGCTCTCTAAAAAGAACATTGCTGCTCATCTGCAGTTTGCTAAAGATCACGTGGACAAGCCAGAAGGCTATTGGAAAAATGTTTTGTGGACAGATGAGACCAAAATAGAACTTTTTGGTTTAAATGAGAAGCGTTATGTTTGGGGAAAGGAAAACACTGCATTCCAGCATAAGAACCTTATGCCATCTGTGAAACATGGTGGTGGTAGTATCATGGTTTGGGCCTGTTTTGCTGCATCTGGGCCAGGACGGCTTGCCATCATTGATGGAACAATGAATTCTGAATTATACCAGCGAATTCTAAAGGAAAATGGTCAGGACATCTGTCCATGAACTGAATCTCAAGAGAAGGTGGGTCATGCAGCAAGACAACGACCCTAAGCACACAAGTCGTTCTACCAAAGAATGGTTAAAGAAGAATAAAGTTCATGTTTTGGAATGGCCAATTCAAAGTCCTGACCTTAATCCAATCGAAATGTTGTGGAAGGACCTGAAGCGAGCAGTTCATGTGAGGAAACCCACCAAAATCCCAGAGTTGAAGCTCTTCTGTACGGAGGAACGGGCTAAAATTCCTCCAAGCCGGTGTGCAGGACTGATCAACAGTTACCAGAAACGTTTAGTTGCAGTTATTGCTGCACAAGGGGATCACACCAGATACTGAAAGCAAAGGTTCACATACTTTTGCCACTCACAGATATGTAATATTGGATCATTTTCTTCAATAAATAAATGACCAAGTATAATATTTTTGTCTCATTTGTTTAACTGGGTTCTCTTTATCTACTTTTAGGACTTGTGTGAAAATCTGATGATGTTTTAGGTCATATTTATGCAGAAATATAGAAAATTCTAAAGGGTTCACAAACTTTCAAGCACCACTGTATTTAGGCAACCAAGAAGTCTTTGCTTTTTTTATTTAACATTTGTGCCACAATAAAAAATACATAGGTTGCACCTTTGAATGTTAGATATACATTAAAAGGCCAAAAATATGTGCACTCTTGACCATCACACCCATATGTGGTTCTTCTCCAAACTGTTACAATAGTGCTGGAAGCACACAGTTGTATAGAATGTCTATGTATGCTGTAATATTACAGTTTCCCTTCACTGGAACTAACAAGCCCAAACCTGTTCCAGCATGACAATGCCACTGTACACAAAGTGAGCTCCATGAAGACATGGCTGGAGGTTAAGAACTCAAGTGTCCTTCTCTCCTGACATCAGTAACACTCTTGTGGTTGAAGGGTGTCGTGGAAAAATGACAAACACCAACAACAGTCTCGTCCTTTTGCAATTCTAATGTTTTATTACAGAAACTTCAAATGTTTTAGCCTGATCTGGAGTGATGAGGGTTCAGCACACCACTCATATCGCCTCTTTGTTCTCAAATATATATATACTCTTTACTAGATAAAAGGGAGACATCTACTGCATTACATCTATTGCATTGCATACCCTGATCATGCTCAGGGAGCGTGATCAGCTTTCAAGCTGATTGGTTCTTTCTCTAATCGCTGGCTTGCATGCATATCTGCTACGCACATCTGCTATGCACATAACGAGCATGATAAGATGAACATGTTTTGGTACAGAATGTTCTAAGTTGTTAGTCCTTGAAGAGGCAACACTCAGTGAAAAGGAAACTTACAAAACAGTATGACACTAAAATTTACTCTACAAGGGTCACAAATCCCTATAGCCACGTTCCAAAAGTCCAGTTAGGTACATTTATTTCAATTCCAGGGTAAAACACAACAAAATGTGGAAAAGTTAAAGGGGGAATATTCCATAACAAAATTTCAAATGTTTTAGCCTGATCTGGAGTCCTACCTGTTCTGAGCTGCATTCAGACTTTCATGCAAAGCTGTTCGCTGTTGATCCACAATTTTTTCCAGTGAATCTGTCAGGTGGTCGGTATGTTCCCCCACAATACACTGCTCACACACAGCACTCTCACACGGCAGACAATAAAATGCTAGGGCCTAAAAAAAAACAAAAAAAAAACCCCATATATATATATATATATATATATATATATATATATATATATATAAAACACATAAATCACATAAATAATGCTATAGCTGTACGTGTGTGAGTGTCTGTGAGATGAATGTGTGTATGAATCAGAACATGGGTTTGCTAATGCATGATAAACTGTTATACTAATACATGAGTAATAAGAACTTGTTAAGAAATCATAAACTTCATAACTCACTATTCTAAACTTATTTAATTTACTAATTCACTACTCAGCTACATTTTTTATCTTAGTTTTGTAAATCAAACAGGTGACTGTCTTTGGCTCAGAAGTAATTACAGGAAAAGTTTTCATCCATTTGAGGATGGACTGGTTTTCTGTCTGAATGGAGACCACAGCTGACTTCTGGGCACACGATGTCTGACTTACTTTTCTAGGGCAGAAATATCAGAGTCACAGGAGACAGTCTAAAACACTTTAGCCATTGTTACTATCACTCTGTCTGTGTCTGTGTGTGTGTCTGTGTGCGTGCGCACTCCTACTTTTCCTTTATGTTGAGAGCAAACTGTTCCTTTGCCAGGAAAAGCCTCCAGAACGGTACATTCCTCACTGCTGCTGTCCGGAGAACCTTGCTGTGCCTCCATGTGGTTTGGAGGGAGAACTGGTGCAGACTAGTACAGACTGAAATCACAATCATGAAACTGAGAAAATAACTCATTACTCTTTGGTGTAAGCAATGTGAGAAAAAAAGTCATCAATAGTTCAGTTGAAATAAAAAAAAAAAAAACAAGAGACCAAAAGTCTGAGTCATCAGTTAATTTGTGTTTTTCCCCCAAACAAAATTATACAGTAATAGAAAAAGGTTGTGACTGTAGTGATGAATGAGCATCAAGCAACAGAAGTAAATTATTATTATTAAGTGATTCTCTTTTAAAAGACAGTGTACAACAACTGTATGGTAAATACACACTATAACTACTGTATAGTACATCTTGAGTTTGTCAGTAATAGCACTGAAAACCTGAGTTTGGAGCAGCCTTCAAACATGGCTGCTCTGGACTACACTTGCCAAGCACCACAGCGCCCCTCATCTCCAGAATTCTAGGAAGTACACCTGTTTCCCATTTTCCCGTAATTACTTCCCTATATAAGCCCAGCATCCACAAACACTCACCATGAAGTATTGCTCTCTGTCCCCATGCCTGATCATACCGAGCCTTCTGACTTTCTGCCTGACTTTTTGTGCTTTTCACTTTGTTTATGTTTATTTCCGATGATCGGAAATAAACTTGCCTGTCCTCGGACATTCTGCTTGTGAATCGACCAACCCTTGCCTGCCCCTGACTACATCTTCAAATTGCTGTATTGGATTTAGTTACCAATTTGTGACACGCCCACTCTCCCCTGCACTTGCATCCATAAGAGCCTGCACCCTGACAGGATATTTCACTAGCAATGGATGCAGCAGAGGAAGTGAAGTAAACTGCTCTCAATGCTCATGGGCGACTGTTAGGAAAACATCAGCAAATGTTAAGTGAACTTAACACCAGAATGTCGCAGTTAATGGCCATTGCTTAACAGGCCATCCTGACACTCCCCTCATCCTCTGCCGGTGCAGCCCTGATGGTTCCTTGACCTGAAAAATACTCTGGAGAAAAGTTTCAGACTGTAAAGGATTTCTTCTTCAATGTTCATTATATTTCACGATCCTCACTGGAGCTACCAAGGAGCAGAAGATCGCTCAATTCCTCAATCTTCTCACAGGCAAGGCTATGCAGTGGGCGAGTGCTGTTTGGGAGCGTGGAGGCGAACACACCACCTCTTATGACTGATTTATGGAACTGTTTAAGCAAGTTTTTGATCATCAGCTGGAGGGTGTTGAAGTAGGTGAGAAACTGCTCACCATTAGACAGGGAGATAGGAGAGTGGCTGAATATGCTCTGGAATTTCGCACGCTGGCAGCCAGACGTGGCTGGAATGAGCCCACTCTCAAGGTCACCTTTTGCCAAGGTCTGTGCCCTGAAGTGCTCAATGAATTCGCAAGCCGCGACAAACAACTCACTCTTGACTCCCTCATCGACCTGGCCATCCGCCTAGACCACCTTCTTCGTAACCGGCCCTTGTTACAACCACCTCCAGCCCTTCCTCCTACTCTGCCATCCCTGACTCCGAAGGAGGTCTCCAGTGCTTGCTTGTAATGTTCTGAGAGAGACAGGAGGCATCGTGAAGGGCTGTCTTTTTATTGTGGTGAATCTGGCCATCTGATAGCCAAGTGTCTCGTTCACCCACCTAACTCTAGAAGGGAGAGTCTCGCCCACCAGGAAACCTGTCCGCCCAGCCCGGTGAGTCATATATTCAGTCACGCACCACATTCTTTCAAGATGCCAGTACTGTTAAAGCACCCAGACTTTACCCATGTTCTCTCTGCCTTCATAGACTCAGGGGCAGAGGGTAGCATCATCAGTCTCGAGATCATCCAGAAGTATAACCTGTCCACAGAAGAACTCCAGCAACCAGTGAACCTTAAGGCGATTGATGGGGGCCCCATCAGTGACAGGCTCATTACAACACGCATGTCACCTCTTGAAATCCAGGTTGGGGCTCTTCATGTAGAACACATCACCTTGTTGGCCACTCACACAGCTTAATATGCTATTGTCTTGGGGTTCCCGTGGCTCCAGCTAATGATCCCCTAATATCCTGGTGTGATAGTTTCCCTGATGTTGATGAAATACAGAAGCACAGCAGGCAGGAGCTAATGTTCGAACACACATTTATACACTTTTCAGCTTCTTATTTGAGCACTCTAGGACACATAGGTGCATATCCACACACACACACACACACACACACACACACACACAGTCGTGCTCTGGTCCCAGCACCTCTTCTCTGCTTTCACATCAAATGACAACAGGTGTAACAACTTGGCCACTCACCTTCCCTGACCCCGCCCTCCATTCACAAACTGATGCTCGACCAAACCCCCGCTGCCACATACCCCCACCGCCTGACTCAGGCCGGGGAGCCGTCCGGCCTGCAGCAGACCCCCCTGATGGGACAGGAAGTCCACCACCACCATCTGCGCCCCTGGCCTGTGGACCACCTTGAATTTAAGCAGCTGGAAGGCAAGTTACCAAAGGGTGAGCCGCGTGTTGGCATCCTTCATGTGGTGGAGCCACTGGAGGGGCATGTGGTCCGAACAGAGGGTGAAAGGGTGTCCCAGCCGGTAGTATCGGAGGGTGAGGACTGCCCACTTGATGGCCAAACACTCCTTCTTGATAGTGCTGTATTTGCTTTCATGCATCGAGAGCTTGCGGCTGATGTACAGCACAGGATGTTCCTCGCCCTCCACCTTCTGGGACAGAACGGCCCCCAGCCCCCTGTCTGATGCGTCCATCTGTAAAACAAAGGGGAAAGAGAAGTCAGGGGAGTGTAAAAGTGGCCCCCCATACAGTGCAGCTTTTACCTTAGAGAAAGCCTGTTGGCATTGCGCTGTCCACTGGACCGGATCTGGTGCTCCGTTTTTAGTGAGATCAGTCAGCAGGCTAGTGACATCTGAATAATTAGGTATGAACCTATGAAAGTAGCCAGCCAGCCCCAGGAACTGTCTCATCTTGTATCTTGTTAATTTGGAGACGTACCTGCCCATGACCCAAGTGGAAACCCAGATACCATACTTCCACCCACCCAATTGCACACTTTTTCAGGTTAGCTGTGAGACCCGCATGCCTCAGTGACTTTAGGATGGCCCTAAGGTGTTCCAGGTGCTGCGGCCAATCATTGCTATAGATAATGTTGTTGTCGAGGTAGGCGGCCACGTAGGCGGCGTGAGGGTGGAGGTTCTTGTCCATGACAAGGCGGCTATGCACCACCACCCCGGGGGCATCTCAATGTGGTGTTCTATCAGGTGGGTGCAGCCAGGTAGGGGCGAGAACACATCGGAAAATTCCTTCTGCAACTTGGCTACCTCCGTGAGTTGGGCCAGCAAGAAGTGGTCTCCACAAGGGACCCTGTCGTACAGTCGGACTTGACATTCTTGTGCCTGCCACAAATTCTCCTGGTTAAGTAAGTGAGTGTGTGGAGTTTTGTGTGCTGGTTAAGAATGTATTGAATTTTGTTCTTGCTAGGTGAAGGCCCCTCCTCCCAATTTTCTCGCAGCATGTCCAAAATGCCACGCAGCTTCCGCCCATATAATAACTCAAATGGTGAAAACCCTGTGGAGGCTTGCGGAACCTCCTGAACTGCAAATAACAGGGGCTCGAGCCATGTATCCCAACTGCGTGCATCCTCATCTCATCTCATCTCATCTCATCTCATCTCATTTTCTTCCGCTTATCTGGGGCCGGGTTGCGGAGGCAGCAGTCTGAGCATGGAAGCCCAAACTTCCCTCTCCCCAGACACCTCGGCCAGCTCCTCGGGAAGAACACTGAGGCGTTCCCAGGCCAGCCGAGAGACATAGTCCCTCCAGCATGTCCTGGGTCTTCCCCGGGGCCTCCTTCCGGGGGGACATGCCTGGAACACCTCCCCAGGGAGGCATCCAGGAGGCATCCGAAAGAGATGCCTGAGCCACCTCAGCTGATTCCTCTCAATGTGGAGGAACAGTGGCTCTACTCTGAGCTCCTCCCAAGTGACTGTGCTTCTCACCCTATCTGTAAGGGAGTGCCCAGCCACCCTGTGAAGGAAACTCATTTCAGCCGCTTGCATCCGTGATCTTGTTCTTTCGGTCATTACCCAAAGCTCATGACCATAGGTGAGAGTTGGAACGTAGATTGACCGGTAAATCGAGAGCTTCGCCTTTTGGCTCAGCTCCTTCTTCACCATGACGGACCGGTAAAGCGACCGCATCACTGCGGAGGCCGCACCGATCCGCCTGTCGATCTCACACTCCATCCTTCCCTCACTTGTGAACAAGATCCTGAGATACTTAAACTCCTCCACTTGAGGCAGGACTTCTCCACCAACCTGAAGAGGGCAAGCCACCCTTTTCCGGTCGAGAACCATGGCCTCGGACTTGGAGGTGCTGATTCTCATCCCAGCCGCTTCACACTCGACTGCAAACTGCCCCAGTGCATGCTGAAGGTCCTGGTTTGAAGAAACCAACAGGACAATATCATCCGCAAAAAGCAGAGATGAAATCCTGTGGTTCCCAAACAGGATTCCCTCCGGCCCCTGGGTACGCCTGGAAATTCCATCCATAAAAATTATGAACAGAACCGGTGACAAAGGGCAGCCCTACCAGAGTCCAACATGCACTGGGAACAGGTCTGACTTACTGCCGGCAATACGAACCAGACTCCTGCTCCGTTCGTACAGGGACCGGACAGCCCTTAGCAAAGAGCCCCGAACCCCATACTCCTGAAGCACCCCCCACAAGATACCACGAGGGACACGGTCGAATGCCTTCTCCAGATACACAAAGCACATGTGGATTGGTTGGGCAAACTCCCATGAACCCTCAAGCACCCTATGAAGGGTATAGAGCTGGTCCAGTGTTCCACGACCAGGACGAAAACTGCATTGTTCCTCCTGGATCCGAGGTTCAACTATTGGCCGAATTCTCCTCTCCAGTACCCTGGAGTAAACCTTCCCGGGGAGGCTGAGACGTGTGATTCCCCTATAATTGGAGCACACTGTCTGGTCCCCTTTCTTAAAAAGAGGGGCCACCACTCCAGTCTGCCACTCCAGAGGCACTGTCCCCAACTGCCACATGATGTTGCAGAGGTGTGACAGCCTCACAGCATCCAGAGACTTGAGATACTCAGGGCGGATTACATCCACCCCTAGTGCCTTGCCACCAAGGAGCTTGCAAACCACCTCAGTGACTTCGGCTTGTGTAATGGACGAGTCCACCTCTGAGTCATCAGCCTCTGCTTCCTCAATGGAAGACGTGATGGTGGGATTGAGGAGATCCTTGAAGTATTCCTTCCACCGCCTGACAATATCCCCAGTCGAGGTCAACAGCTCTCCACCCGCACTGTAAACAGTGTTGGCAGAGTACTGCTTCCCCCTCCTGAGGCGCCAGATGGTTTGCCAGAATTTCCTTGAGGCCGACCGATAGTCCTCCTCCATGGCCTCACTGAACTCCTCCCAGTTCCGGGTTTTTGCCTCCGCAACTGCCCGAGCTGCGGCACGCCTGGCCTGCCGATACCAGTCAGCTGCCTCAGGAGTCCTGGAGGCCAACATGGCCTGATAGGACTCCAGGTTCGGGGATTGCCACCACGACAGGCACCGGAGACCTTGCAGCCACAGCTCCGAACAGCCGTGTCGACAATGGAGGCAGAGAACATGGTCCACTCAGACTCAATGTCCCCCACCTCCCTCGGAAGCTGGGAGAAGCTCTCCCGGAGGTGGGAGTTAAAGACCTCCCCGACAGAGTGCTCGGCCAGATGTTCCCAGCAGACCCTCACCATACATTTGGGCCTGCCAGGTCTGTCCGGCTTCCTCCTCCGCCAGCGGATCCAACACACCACCAGGTGGTGATCAGTTGACAGCTGAGCCCCTCTCTTCACCCGAGTGTCCAAGACATAGGGCCGGAGATCAGATGAAACGACAAAGTCGATCAGCAACCTCCGACCTAAGGTGTCCTGGTGCCACATGCACTTATGGACATGGTGTTTGTTATGGACAAACCGTGACTAGCACAGAAGTCCAATAACAAAGCACCACTCGGGTTCAGATCGGGGAGGCCGTTCCTCCCAATCACGCCCCTCCAGGTGTCACTGTCGTCGCCCACATGAGCGTTAAAGTCCCCCAGTAGAACAATGGAGTCCCCAGTCTGAGCACCTCTCAGTACCTCTCCCAGGGACTCCAAGAAGGCTGGAAACTCTATACTGCTATTCAGCCCGTAGGCACAAACAACAGCAAGAGCCCTCTCCCCGACCCGAAGGTGTAGAGAGGCAACCCTCTCGTTCACTGGGGTAAACTCCAACACATAGCGGCTGAGCTTGGGAGCTATAAGCAAGCCCACACCAGCCCGCCGCCGCTCACCGTGGGTGACTCCAGAGAAGTGGAGAGTCCAGCCCCTCTCGAGGAGCTGGGTTCCAGAGCCCAAGCTGTGTGTGGAGGTGAGCCCGACTATCTCTAGCCGGTACCTCTCAACCTCCCTCACAAGCTCAGGCTCTTTCCCCCCCAGCGAAGTGACATTCCATGTCCCAACAGCTAGCCGTTGTGTTCGGGGATCAGGTTGTCGAGGCCCCTGCCTTCGATTGCCGCCCAATCCACACTGCATTGGCCCCCTACTGCTACCTCTGTGGGTGGTGAACCCACAGGAGGTCTGGCCCAAGTCACCGCTTCGGGCTGAGCCTGGCCAGGCCCCGTGGGCAAAGGCCCGGCCACCAGGTGCTTGCATACGAGCCCCAACCCCAGGCCTGGCTCCAGGGTGGGGCCCCGGCTGCACCATACAGGGCGACGTCATGGTCCTTGATTTTTTTATTTCCATAAGGGGTTTTGGTGAACTGCTCTTGGTCTGGCCTGTCACTTAGGACCTGTCTGCCTTGGGAAACCCTAACAGGGGCGTAATGCCCCCGACAACATAGCTCCTAGGATCATTCAAGCACACAAACCCCTCCATCACAATAAGGTGGCAGTTCTAGGAGGGGTGCGTGCATCCTCACTTGCAAATTTCCAAATTAAGTTTTTGAAGGTTTGATTAAACCATTCCACTAAGCCATCCATTTGTGGGTGATAGACACTGGTGTGGATAGACTTAATTCCCAGTAACCCATACAGTTCGCACAGTGTGCATGACAAAAATGTAGTGCCTTGCTCTGTCAGGATTTCTTTTGGAATCCTGACCCAGGAGATAATATGGAAGAGTGCTTCTGCAATACTGCATGCTGAGATATTGCAGAGAGACACCACTTCCAGATATTGCGTTGTATAGTCCACCAGAACTAAAATAAAGCAATATCCTCGTGCTGACCAATCTAATGGCCCAACGAGATCCATCCCGATTCTCTCAAAAGGGGTCTTGATTAGAGGGAGATGGCACAGAGGTTGTGAACATCCTCGTGCACACACAGTACCTTCACCACTTGTGTTCTCCCCAATGCTTCACCTTACACCAGGCTTTGGTGGATTGAGGTCTGGTTACAGCCGGAATCCACCAAGGCATACTACATATCCACTTGTTAATTTACCGGTATACGATATGCTCTGGCCTGATCGAGGGCGGTCTCTGGCATGTCGGGGATCTGGACCACCGCTCCCACCTCCATCATGGAGCACTGACCTTGAAGATGTCCTGACTCCCCGCAGCACAAGCACACTGGCCCAGGCTCTCCCTCTGCACCGGTGTTTTGGGTGTCACCCACCTGAGGGGGAGAAGACACAAACACAGAAGGGGAAAAGAGGAGGACACCATGGGTGCATCGGACTGGCTGGAGGGGGGGAGCTGGCCCCCGCCTCTGTGGTGGGGGAACAGGGCCGGGATGGGAATCAGAGGGAGAGGGAGAGAGAGCGAAAAGAGGAGAAGAGGCGACACATCCTTCTGTATGTCCTTCTGCCATCGGAACTGCCACCAGGCAGTCCTCCACCAGTTCGATGGCTTGTACCACTGACACTGGGCGATGACACTTGACCCACTCCGCTGTTCCTTCCGGAGGTCATGTGATGAAATATTCCAGTGTCACCAGGTCGATAATTCCCTCGGCGTCACGGTCATCCGCCCTCAGCCACCGCCGGCAAGCATCCCGGAGCTGTTGGCCGAATGCGAATGGTCAGCTGACCTCTTCCAACTTCAGCACCCAGAAGCGGTGATGCTGTTGTTCTGGGGGGCAACCAACATGCTGCAGAATGGCTCACTTTAAGTCAGCGTATATGAGCTGGCTGTTGGCAGGGAACTGCAGCGTGGCAAGCTGTTCCTCGCCAGTCAGCAGCGGAAGTAGGCGCGCTGAGCGCTGCTCGACCGGCCATCCCCACGCTTCACCTGCTTGCTTGAAAAGCACAAGGAAGGCTTCCAGGTCATTGTGTGGACCCATCTTCATTAGGGTGAGGAGGGGAGGGTCCGCTGCAGTGGCGGTCGAGGACCCTGCTGATGCAAGCAGGTGCTGGAACACCTGGCAATCTTCTTGCTGGGCCAGCATCAAGGCCTCAAAGTGTTGTTCCTGCTCCTTCTGGAGGGTGATCAGCACTTGATGCTGGTTCTGCTGAGTGGTAGTGAGGGCATGAATGAGGTCCTTGAACAGTGAGGACTCCATGGGCAGACTCCCTTCTGTACTCCCAGGTTTCGGCACCACTGTGATAGTTTCCCTGATGTGGGTGGAGTACAGAAGCATGGCAGGCGGGAGCTAATGTTCAAATACACATTTATGAATAGCTTTTCAGCTTCTTATTTGAGCACTCTAGGACACATAGGTGCATATCCACATGTACACACACACACACACACACACACACACACACACAGTTGTGATCTGGTCCCAGCGCCCCTTCTCTGCTTTCCTACTCCTCTTATGTCCCACCGTCACTGCAAGAAACACACATACACACACATCAAATGACAACAGGTGTAATGACTTGACCACTCACCTTCCCTGACCCCACCCTCCATTCACAAACTGACGCTCGGCCACACCCTCACTGCCACACCTGGCAACACAGAGAAATTCTGCAATGGTCCCCATCCTGCTTCCAGAAATACTTGAAACTTCCACAAGTCATTCTTTCGTCCACCTCTGTGGAGAGCCTGCTGCCAGGCATCATTGACAATGTTCCTCCCTGTTATCATGACCTCAAGGAAGTTTTCAGCAAGGGTAAGGCAAGTGGCCTACCTCCTCACCAAACCTATGACTGTGCCATAGACTTTCTCCCAGGTACGGCTCCACCTCGCAACCGCATATACCTTCAGTCCATCACCAAACAAGCTGCCATGGATGAGTATGTACAGGAGGCACTACAACAGGGGTACATTAGATGATCCATGTTTCCAGCTTCAGCCAGCTTTTTCTTCATGGAAAAGAAAGGAGGGGGCCTTCACCCATGCATCGATTGCCGAGGTTTAAACCAAATCACAGTCAAATATCCTTATCCGCTTCCCCTGGTGTCATTGGCCTTGGAACAGCTAAGGTCAGCTAGAATATTCACCAAATTGGACCGTTGAAGTGCTTACAACCTGGTCAGAGTTCGGGAAGGTGATGAATGAAGACCACTTTTAGCATGTCTGAGCACTTCGAATATTTGGTCATACCTTATGGTCTTTCTTGTGCTCCCAGCATCTTCCAATGCTTGATCAACGACATCCTCAGAGACATGCTGGGACACTTTGTCATTGCTTACATAGACGATATGCTAATCTACTCTCTCAACGACGGCTCACACCATGAACATATAAGGTTGGTACTCACCCGGTCAGTAAAATTTCTGTATTTCTGTCAGTAATTGCACTGAAAACCTGAGTTTGGAGCAGCCTCCAAACATGGCCGCTCCAGGCTACACTTCCCAAGCACCACAGCACCCCTCATCTCCGGAATTCTAGGAAGTACACCTGTTTCCCATTTCCCTGTAACTTCCCTATATAAGCCCAGCATTCACAAAGACTTACCATGAAGTATCGTTCTGTGTCCCCATGCCTGATCATACCAAGCCTTCTGACTTTCCACCTGACTTCTTGTGCTTTTGACTTTGTTTATATTTATTTCTGACGACAATTACTTGCCTGCCCTCTGACATTCTGTTTGTGAATCAACTGACCCTTGCCCATCCCCGTATACATCTTCAGATTGTTGTATTGGATTTGGTTACCAATTTGTGACACACCCGCTGTCCCCTGCACTTGCATCCGTAAGTGCCTGCACCCTGACAGATTTGGATCGAATGTAAATGGCTCACGAGCAGTTACACTCAGCCATGACCATGAGTCTAAGGGTGTTTTTAAGGCTGGGGTGTTTATTTATTTATTTATTTATTTACTTAATTTATTTATTTTTTTGTCATGTGATTAATTCACATGTTGATATACAGTACCAGTGCAATGTTTGGATGCACCTTCTAATTCAGTGTTTTTTTTTCTTTACTTTATGAATTAAAAGTCACTTCCTGTCTTAAAGTAATGATGGATGTCAGTTCTCTTTAGTTGGTTGAGTGCTTCATGACATAATATGGATTACTACAGTTGTGGAATCTGGCTGTTTACTGTATTTTTATTATTTACTATTTACTGTTTGATCTCAAACACATTAAAGTGTGTGTAATGCCTCTAAACCCCACTTTTTTCCTTGTACAAAGCAACAATCATTATGTTGATTGATCACATGTTTTCGAACCATAGCTGATCCAAAAGGCCATAAATTGATGGAAAATCAATAAGATCAGCCGATTTTCACAGAATCTGCTGAGACTGAACTGGAAGATCCCGAAGGGGTGCGTGACATCACATGTGTAACAAGGATCCAAGTATCAGTTTCGTTCCTGTGCGAAGCAGTGGTTAGACCAGTCTTGATATGGAATCATGTTTTGGAGAGAATTCTGATAGTGATTGGGATTCTAATATGTCAGGTGAAGGGGCAGATGCTTATCAAGGATATTCCAGAGTAAATGGTTATCTTTTCAAGCCCCCAAAGTGAGAAACAGATGCCAGTTCATGACAGTCCCCCTCACTGCCGACAGTGCATCACCAGCCAGAGAGAATTAGAAACACAGATTGGTTTGTGGATTTTTATTCTAAGCTGGCCACTGCAAAATATAGGAAAATGTTTACATGTATCTCAATAAATGCAGAAATGTAATCTTTAAAGCGTACACTCATTCAGTGTGTTGGGATAGGTAGGAGATGGATGTAAGTGCAGAAGTATGTTTTATTAATAAAAAGTGACAAACAGGCAAACAATCCAAAATGGCAGGCAAGATCATAAACGAGAAACAAGCATTGGGTCAGGCGAGGCACAGAGTATCACAGGCACAGACCAAAAATGGAAACTAGGAACAGGGATTGGAAAACCAGGAGATCAACATGGAGAAAAAAGGCTCGGCAAAGTGTACAAACGTCACGTAATACTTAGGATCCAAGTGTGCATTGACACAGTCCTTTTACAGGCACACTGATGAGTCTTAATCACATGCAGGTGTGCATAATTAACAGCACGCATGTGAGCGTCCGCTTGGCGTGCGCGGTCCGGAGCATGCCCGAGAGTCCTTCTGGTGCACGCCAAAGTGCGCAGGACTGACACAGTGTAATTATTGAAAGAAAATGTGAATTGGGTGATAATAGGGGAATCGACAAAGTGTCTAAATTAGTGTTTCTCAACCTTTTTTCAGTCACGGCACCCTTCAGAAGTATGCAAATTCTCAATGCACCCCCATATAAAATATACGCAGTCACACTGACCATACGCTGACCCCGGCAGTGACGTTGTGACATGGGAAAGGGGGCCGTGAGACAAATTTTGATGATGCATGAGGTGGCGATGATCTGCATTAGCGTAACTATCGTTTTTTGGAATTTTAATTCATTTTTTTAATTTCAATGTTAGAATATATACTTGTGGCAGTGTGTGTGTGTGTATGCGTGTGGCTGGGAGAGTGTGGTTTTGCGACTGAAAAGTGCAAATAAAAAGAGTTTTTGGAACTCAGTTCTATCCTGCCGTCCTTCTGTGCTCCACCCACCTACATGGACTGCTACAGTGGTGCCGAAATCCGGGAACCGAGCACAGAAGACAACAGCCCCATGGAGTCCTTCACCTTTGCCGACCTGATCCACGCCCTCGCCACGGCCCAACAGAGCCAGCACCAGGCGCTGCTCGCCCTCCGAAAGGAGCAAGAACAACGGTTCGAGGCCCTGGTGCTGGCGCAACAGGAAGATCGTCGGGCGTTCCGGCACCTCCTCGCGTCAGTGGGGTCCATCATCTCCACCGCTGCAGGCCCTTCCCCCCTCATCCTCACGAAGATGGGCCCGCAGGACGACCCCGAGGCATTCTTCACGATCTTTGAGTGGGTAGCAGAGACCTCGGGGTGGCCGGTGGAACAGCGCGCGGCGCGCCTCCTCCCCCTGCTAACGGGAGAGGCGCAGCTGGCCATGCTACAGCTCCCCGCCGACCGCCCTACGCGGACCTTCGCCGGGCCGTCCTCCAGCAGGTGGGACGCACCCCGGAGCAACAACATCAGTGTTTCCGCGCTCTGTGCTTGGAGGAAGTCGGCCGGCCATTTGCGTTTGGCCAGCAACTCCGGGACGCCTGCTGGCAGTGGTTGAGGGCCGACAGTTGCGACGCCGAGGGACTCATCGACCAGGTGGTACTGGAACAGTTCGTCGCGCGTTTACCAGCGGGAACCGCAGAGTGGGTCCAGTGCCACCGCCCGGCGTCACTGGATCAGGCAATCGAGCTGGCGGAGGATCATCTGGCGGCTGTCCCGGCAGCAGGACAGCAGATGGCATCTTCTCTTCTCTCCTCTTCTCTCTCTCTCCCCCTCCTCCTGTGTCCCGTCCTCTTCCCGTTCCCCCACCGCGGAGGCGGGGACCGGCACCACCCCAGCCGGCCCGCCGCACCCGCGGTGCCCTCCCATTTCTCCCTTCTGTGTCTGTCTCTCCCCCACCTCAGGTGAGTGAGCCCCAGATCACCGGTGCAGAGGGAAAGCCCGGGCCGGTTTACTGGCACTGCGGGGAGCCGGGCCACCTTCAACAGCAGTGCATGGCGATGGAGGTGGGCGCGGTGGTTCGGATCCCTGACGTGCCAGAGGCCGGCCTTGATCGAGCCGGAGCGTATCGCATACCGGTGAGTATCCAAGGGGCTACATATCAGGCGTTGGTGGATTCTGGTTGTAATCAGACCTCAATTCGCCAAAGCCTGGTTCAAGATGAGGCATTGGGGGGAGCACAAGGGGTGAAGGTGTTGTGTGTGCACGGGGATGTTCACCGCTACCCTTTGGTGTCGGTCCACATTATTTTCCGAGGGGAAAAATTTATAGTGAAGGCGGCGGTTAATCCTCGCCTTACCCACTCTTTAATTTTGGGGACTGATTGGCTGGGATTTCAGGGTTTAATGACATGCCTAGTAAAGAGTGGGTCCTGCCATTTGACAGGGGGAGGTCCCGGTGTCGCTTTGGCGGGAGCAGCTGTCACAGAGCCGTCTACGTCATCTCCGCGTCAGGGTGAGGAGCCGCCGGCTCCTCCTCTCTCTATTGGGGAATCCCTCGCGGATTTCCCATTAGAGCAGTCGCGAGACGAGACTCTGCAGCATGCGTTTGACCAAGTGAGAGTAATCAATGGTCAAACACTCCTGCCGAACGCCACCCCGTCCTTCCCTTACTTCGCGATTATGAAGGATAGATTATACCGAGTGACGCAGGACACTCAAACTAAAGAGCGAGTCACGCAGCTTTTAATTCCGAAGAGCCGCCAGGAATTGGTATTCCAGGTGGCTCACTTTAATCCCATGGCTGGACACTTAGGCCAGGATAAAACACTAGCCCAAATAATGGCCCGATTCTATTGGCCGGGGATTCGCGGCGATGTCCGTAGGTGGTGTACGGCGTGCCGCGAATGCCAGTTAGTAAATCCAGGGGCCATTCCAAAAGCGCCTTTGCGCCCTCTACCATTAATCGAGACCCCATTCGAAAGAATTGGGATGGATCTTGTCGGGCCATGAGATCAGTCAGCACGAGGGTACCGCTTTATATTAGTTCTGGTGGACTATGCAGCGCGATACCCGGAAGCCGTGCCTCTTCGCAATATCTCAGCATGCAGTATTGCGGAGGCGCTCTTCCGCGTCATCTCCCGAGTTGGAATCCCGAAAGAGATTCTGACTGATCAAGGCACCTCGTTTATGTCACGAACACTGAATGAACTGTATGGGTTATTAGGTATTAAGCCGATCCGCACCAGCGTGTATCACCCACAAATGGACGGTTTAGTGGAACGGTTTAATCGCACCCTTAAAAACATAATTAAAAAATTTGTAAGTGAGGACGCGCGTAACTGGGATAAATGGCTCGAAGCCTTGCTCTTTGCAGTGCGAGAGGTCCCCCAAGCCTCCACAGGGTTCTCCCCGTTTGAATTATTATATGGGCGTAAGCCGCGCAGCATTTTAGACGTGCTGCGAGAAAATTGGGAGGAGGGACCTTCACCAAGCAAAAATGAAATTCAATACGTTATTGACCTGCGCGCAAAACTCCACACACTCACACACCTAACCCAGGAGAATTTGCGGCAGGCCCAAGAACGGCAAACCCGCCTGTACGACAAGGGTACGCGCCTTAGAGAGTTTGCACCGGGAGAGAAAGTACTCGTACTGTTGCCCACATCGAGCTCTAAATTAGTCGCCAAGTGGCAAGGACCCTTTGAGGTCACACGGCGAGTCAGGGACGTCGACTATGAGGTGAAGCGAACGGACAGGGGTGGGGCGCTACAGATTTACCACCTCAACCTACTCAAACTCTGGAACGAGGAGGTCCCCGTGGCATTGGTGTCGGTGGTTCCGGAGAAGGCGGAGCTGGGGCCGGAGGTTCAAAAAGGAACATTAGCATCACGTCCCTCTCCGGTCCCCTGTGGAGACCACCTCTCCCTGACCCAACTCACGGAGGTTGCCCAGTTGCAGACCGAGTTTTCGGACGTGTTCTCACCCCTGCCCGGCCTCACTAACCTCATAGAGCACCACATAGAGACGCCCCCGGGGGTGGTAGTGCGTAGCCGCCCTTACAGGTTACCCGAACACAAGAAAAAGGTGGTTCGGGAAGAACTCGTGGCCATGCTCGAAATGGGCATCGTCGAGGAGTCCCACAGTGACTGGAGCAGCCTGGTGGTCTTGGTACCCAAGGCCGACGGGTCGGTCCGGTTCTGTGTGGACTATAGAAAAGTCAACGCAGTGTCTAAATTCGATGCGTACCCAATGCCTCGTATTGATGAGTTGCTCGATCAGCTAGGCACGGCTCGTTTTTACTCGACACTGGATTTAACAAAGAGTTATTGGCAGATCCCCTTGACTCCATTATCCTGTGAAAAAACGGCCTTTTCCACACCATTCGGCTTACACCAATTCGTCACACTTCCTTTTGGGCTGTTTGGGGCGCCCGCTACGTTTCAGCGGCTGATGGACAGGGTCCTCCGCCCCCACGCCACCTATGCAGCTGCGTACTTAGACGATATCATTATTTATAGTAATGACTGGCTGCGGCACCTACAACACCTGAGGGCCGTCCTTAGGTTGCTGAGGCGGGCGGGTCTCACGGCCAACCCGAAGAAGTGTGCGATTGGGCGGGTGGAAGTACGGTATCTGGGCTTCCACTTGGGCAATGGGCAGGTGCGTCCCCAAATTAACAAGACTGCAGCGATTGCGGCCTGCCCGAGGCCCAAGACCAAAAAGGGGGTGAGACAGTTCCTGAGGCTGGCTGGCTATTATCGTAGGTTTATACCTAATTATTAGGACGTCACCAGCCCGCTGACTGATCTGACTAAAAAGGGGGCACCAGATCCGGTCCAGTGGACGGAGCAATGCCAGCGGGCTTTTTCTAAGGTTAAGGCTGCACTGTGTGGGGGGCCACTTTTACACTCCCCTGACTTTTCTCTCCCCTTTATGTTGCAGACGGATGTGTCGGACAGAGGGCTGGGGGCCGTTTTGTCCCAGCAGGTGGAGGGGGAGGATTGCCCCGTCTTGTACATTAGTCGCAAGCTGTTGGTGCATGAGAGGCGCTACAGTACCATCGAGAAGAAGGAGTGCCTGGCGATCAAGTGGGCGGTCCTCGCCCTCCGGTACTACCTGCTGGGATGCCCTTTCACCCTCTGTTCGGACCACGCGCCCCTCCAGTGGCTCCACCGCATGAAGGATGCCAATGCGCGGATCACCCGTTGGTATCTGGCACTCCAACCCTTTAACTTCAAGGTGATCCACAGGCCGGGGGCGCAGATGGTCATGGCGGACTTCCTCTCCCGTCAAGGGGGGGGGGGGAGTCGGCTGCGGGCCGGACGGCTGCCTGGCCTGAGTCGGGCGGTGGGGGTATGTGGCAGCGGGGGCGTGGTCTAGCATCGGTCTGTGACAGGAGGGTGGAGTCGGGGAAGTTAAGTGGCAGAATCACTACACCTGTTGTTAATTAATGTGTTTGTGTGTCTTCCCAGTGACCATGCCCTATTTAAGGAGAGAGAGCGAGAGCAGAGGGGGCTCTCTCTCTCCCCAACCAGATGACTTATGTGTGTGTATGCGTGTGGCTGGGAGAGTGTGGTTTTGCGACTGGAAAGTGCAAATAAAAAGAGTTTTTGGAACTCAGTTCTGTCCTGCCGTCCTTCTGTGCTCCACCCACCTACATGGACTACTACAATACTGTAATTTTTTGACGGCACCCCTAACAAAGCCAGACGGCACCCCAGGGTGCCGCGGCACCCTGGTTGAGAAAGGCTGGTCTAAATGTCAGATCAAATGTCATTTATTAAATAAATGGGTTTCTTTTTTGCTCCAATAATTCTCTGGTTGTGATTCTGTCTTGATTTGGGTAGATGGAGTGGCATGCTGCAACAGCTGGAAAATTTAATTAGATTTGTATAAATCATGTACAAGTACATGCACCACTGCATGTACTAATAAATATCATAATTATAATTTTATAATAGATAGAAATATACAGATATTAGTGTCCATCATTTCATGCCTTGACTCTAACACCAATGTAAATATTCTAAATCAATCTAGGTCATTAGCTGGTGGTTATTAACTGATAACAATAAAAAAAGATGCATATTTACATGGGCTGTCATCAACTTGTCCACAGCTCTCCTCTTCTTGACAGAGGGTGTACGTTTAATTTGCACAAACTTCACCCACTGTCGCTTTAGATTAGTGTCTTTTCTCAGAAATTCATGAACCAAATGTCCTGTTGTATATGGATTTGAACATCCAAACACAGCACAGTGCTTTCCCAATGTTATTTTTGTAAGATTCCAACAACAATATCCAATTTCAGTGAGTAACCAAGCTCAGAGTCAGATGAACCAAACTGACCCAGATAACCGGGGTTCCATGTGTGACATCATGTGAGATGAGCCCTGGGACAAGGCTGCCTTTTTCTGGGATCCAGAAGCCACAATTTATTGATAGTTTTGTGCTTGATAATAAAATAACAAATAATTTATATTATTTTCCCCCATGCTTTATTAATACATTTTGGTCATTACTAATGATGTATATTCATTTTCAAGTATTACAAAAAGGCATTACATACACTTTAAGAAGGCAAGAAACTCATCCACTAATTAACTTTTGACAAGGCACACCTGTTAATTGAAAATCATTCCAGGTGACTACCTCATGAAGCTGGTTAAGATGATGCAAATAGTGTGCAAAACGTCATCAAGGTAAACGATGGCTGCTTTGAAGAATCTAAAATATCCAATAAATTTTGTTTTGTTCAGCACTTTTTAGTTTACCATATAATTCCATAGCTGTTCCAGGTGTTATTTCATAGTTTTGATGTCTTCAGTATTGTTCTACAATAAAGAGAATAGTCACAATACAGAAAAAAACCTATCAATGAGTAGAGTAGGGGGTGCATAAACTTTTGACTGATGCTCTACTAGTGCATCTCAAACAATTAGTGTCAGGCAGATGGGGGTTTGAACATGGGTCTCGAACGTGGGTCTCCGGGTTAAGAGACAATGTAAGATCCCCTGAGCCACCACAATGGATGAACTTGCCTCCTTGCAGAGAGACACAATCACAAGAAAGTAGCTGCAGAACTTGAGATCTGGCAAATTCCAAAATAATGCAGGTCTTGCACCAAACAGGCCCCATACAAGGTCTCAGTAACAGAGAGTTCGCAAAAGGAAGTCCAAAAGACAAAATCCAGGAAAAAAAAAAAACAGGCCAAAGGCAAAAACACAAAAGACCCCCCCAAAAAATGACACAGACAAGATTCCAAAAACTGAGCAGAAAAAAAGGAGCACTAAGAAATTGTGGTGAGGCAATAACTGGCCGCAACCGGGAGATGTGGAAGGTGGGCTTGACCCTCATGGACTGGGGCAGCTATAGATGATAAGAGACTGGATTGACCCACCTCTCCACTTTGAATGGGCCCACAAAGCAAGGCATCAGCTTCTGGTACTCTACTCTTAGGGGAAGGTCCTTGGCAGACAGCCAAACCCTCTGCCCAGGGTGGAAGGATGGAGCAGGTCTGTGCCGTTGGTTCACCTGGACCTGGTACTTCTTGAAGGCTCTAAGCAGAGCTTGTCGAGCCCTTCTCCAAGTCTGCTTATACCTCTGCACAAAACTCAGGGCTGAAGGGACACTAGAATCCTCCTCCTGCTCGGGAAACAAAGGAGGCTTATAACCGAACAAACATTCAAATGGAGACATACCAGTGGAGCTGCACCTGAGAATGTTGTGGGCATATTCTGCCCATGGAAGGTGGATACTCCCGGAGGCTGGATTAGCAGACATTAGACATCTCACGGTGCCCTCCAGGTCTTGATTCAGTCTCTCTATCTGCCTATTCAACTGTGAGTGGAAGCCGAAAGATAGACTGGTGGTGGTGGTGCCGATGAGCTTGCAGAATGCCTGGCAGAAGCTGGAGGTGAACTGGGGTCCACAGTCAGATACAATGTCCTGGGGAAGACCAAAAACTTGAAAGACATGTTCACACATCAGTCTAGCCATTTCAGCAGCAAAGGGAAGTTTGGGTAGGGTCAGAAAACAGCAGATCTTAGAGAATCTGTCTACTACAATGAGAATAACTGTGTTACCTTGGGATGGAGGTAAGCCCATGATGAAGTCCGAGGAGATGTGTGACCATGCTCTTCAAGGGATCAGTAAGGGGTGAAGCATGCCCTGAGTACTCTGACATGGATCTTTGCTCCGGGCACAGACTGAACAAGCTGCCACAAAGGTTTTAACATCCGTCTCCATGCTGGACCACCAGAAACAGCATTGGAGAAACTCCAGAGTTCTTAAGGACCCTGGGTGTGTTGTTAGTTGTGAAGCATGACCCCATTGGAGAACCTTAGCTTGAACAGACTTAGGGACATAAAGCTGGTTGGTGGGCCCAGAACCTGGACCAGAGTTTTTCTTAAGGGCTCACTGTACCTCAGTAATAATTCCACAGCGGACTGATCCCACGACTCTGGAGCTGGGTAGAATGGGTTCAGGCTGGATCTTGGGAGAATCTGAGAGAAACTGTCGGGAGAGGGACTCAGGCCTCTGATTCTTGGTCCCTGGATAGCAGGAAAGGGTGAAATCAAACCTATTGAAGAACAGAGCCCAGCATACCTGTCTTGGACTGAGCCATTTGGCCTGTTGGATGTATTCCAGATTTTTGTGATCAGTCTAGACTAAGAAAGGATGTTGAGCTCCTTCCAACCAATGCCTCTACTCCTCAAGTGCCAATTTTACAGCCAGTAATTCCCAGTTCCCTATATCATAATTTTTTTTCCATGGCCGTGATCCTGCAGGAGAAGAATGCACAGGGATGTAGTTTCCCATCACTTGCCATCTGTGACAAAACTGCTCCTACTCCCATATTAGAAGCATCCACCTCCACAATGAAGGGTTGATCCGGCTCGGGCAGACAGAGAATGGGAGCCGTGGTGAACTTTTGTTCGAGGATGTTAAAGGCCTTGTCTACCTCAGGGGATCAAGAAAAGGGCACCTTATCATTTTGTGTCAAAGCAGAAATAAGAGCAGCAATGGAACTGGAACCCGGAATAAAATGACAAAAAAAATTTGCAAAGCCCAGGAACCTTTAGGTCTCCTTAATTGAACTCAGGGTTGGCCAGTCTCAAACAGCTTGGACTTTCCCAGGCTCCATCTAAACGCTACCTTCAGAAATGATGAACCCAAGGAAGGCCACCTCCTTAATTTGAAAGTCACATTTCTCTGGCTTTACAAATAGACCATTCTTCAGTAGACTGCTCAAGACCTGGCAGACGTGTTGGACATGCTCATGTAAGCTCTTGGAAAAGATCAAAATGTCATCAAGGTACACAAAGATGTACTGATTTAACATGTCCCTAAGGACATCATTAATAAGAGCCTGGAAGACAGCTGGTGCATTGGTGAGGCCAAAGGGCATAACCTGGTATTCGTAGTGCCCGGTAGGTGTGTTAAAGGCTGTCTTCCACTCGTCACCTTGTCGGATTCATACCAGATAGTAGGTGTTTCGCAAATCCAACTTTGTAAAGCTGGTGGCACCTTCAAAAAGCTCAAAAGCAGAGGCCATGAGGGTTAGCAGGTATTGGGTCCAGATAGTGATCTTGTTTAGACCTCGATAATCTATGCAAGGCTGAAGACCTTCCTCTTTCTTCCCTACAAAGAAGAAGCCAGCCCCAGCAGGTGAAGATGGGGGTGGATGAAACCTGATACCAGAGCCTCTTTGATGTAACTGTCCATAGCCTGTTGTTCAGGGGCAGACAAAGAAAAGATGCGGCCTCTAGGAGGAGAGGTACCTGGCAGCAAGTCAATGGCACAGCCGTAGGGCCTATGGGGTGGGAGGGCCATTGCTCTCTTCTTGCTGAATGCTTCCTGCAAGTCGTAGTACTGAGAGGGAACTCGGGATAACTCAGGAGGTGACAAGGGCTTGGAGCACTAGACAGGTTGATGTAAGAGGCAGGAAATGTGACAGACAGGGCCCCACTCAGTTATAGAACATGTAGACCAGTCTAGGTGTGGGTTATGGAACTTTAGCCAAGGAAATCCTAACACCACTGAATCCTCTGGGGACTGGATGAGGTGGAAGGACATCTCTTCACAATGGCTATCAGTCAGGACTCTCAATGCAACAGTTCTCCAATAAACACAACCATCACCCAGGGGTCAACCATCTAAGGCTGTTACAGAAAGGGAAGAATTCAGGCTGGTGGTAGGTATAGACAGATGCTCAGTGAGAAAAGAGTCCATAAAATTACCTGCTGCCCCTGAATCCACAAAAGCTCTAAAAGAGTGCTCCTGACCACCCCAGGCAATGGAAATTGTAATGAAGAGACCAGCAATGGGTAGATCAGGACAGGAGGTCACCCCTGTCACAGCCCTCCTGAAGCTGGATGGGGTTTGGCCTTTTCCCACTAATGCTGGGCAGGAACTTCGGAAATGGCCTGGTGCACTGCAATAGAGGCAGCAACATTCCCTCATCCATCTGTCACGTTCAGTCTGGGAAAGCCATGTGCCCCCCACTTGCATCGGCTCAGGGCCATTCTCCACCGCAAAGGCAGCTGGATCTAGGGGAACCTGAGAACTGGTCCTTTTGAGGTTCTTAGCTAGGGATCTCTCTTGAAGACAATTGTCCAGACAAATGACCCAGGCTATCAGAGTCTCCAAATCCCATATCTCTTCCCAAGAAACTAACTCACCTTTAATCTGGTCAGACAGTCCCTGGTAATAGGTGGCCAGAAGGGCCTCTTGGCCCCAGCGACTCTCAGCTACAAGAGTCCGGAAGCGGATGGTGTAGTCTGCAGCCCACTGACTCCCCTGGTGCAGCTGAAACAGCTGGCTAGCAACATCCTGGCCACTGGCTGTTGGATTGAAGACCCTTCGCATCTCCTCAAAGAAGCAGTCAAAGGAAGAACAGATGGGATCTTGCTGGTCATGCAAAGCCGGTGCCCAGACCAGAGCTCTGCCAGTCAGAAGGGTGATGACATAGGCAACTCGGGAAGACTCAGTGGGGAAGGTGTTGGATTGTAGAGCAAATGTCAAATGACACTGTGTCAGGAACCCAAGGCACTAATCTGGGTCTCCACTGAATATTTCATATAGAATGTATCTGTGGGTTAGGCAGGCGAGGCTCCAATGCAGCCCAGGCAGGACTTGAGGTTGGGGAGGAGTAGGGGTTTGAGGAGCTGGAGTCAGAGTTGTAGAGAGGGCTTGAATTTGCTGGAGAATTTCCCTCAACATGGCCCCATGCTGATTCATCTCCACCCGCTGAGTGCTCAAAACTTGTTCATGATGCTGCATAGTTTCGTCCTGACTGTTTACAGCAGATACAAGATGAGTAACTGTGCTCAAGAGCTCAGGAGGGCTTGGGCACTCTGCTGGGTGCGTGATGGCTGAGTTCTCCTGTCAGGTGGACGGGGGTTTGAGAGACAGTGTAAGAACCCCTGAGCCACCACAATGGATGAACTGGCCCCAATTGCAGAGTGACACAATCACAAGAAAGTAGCTGCAGAACTTTACTTTAGATCTGGCAAATTCCAAAATAATGCAGGTCTTGCATCAAACAGGTCCCATACAAGGTCTCAGTAACAGAGAGTTCACAAAAGGAAGTCCAAAAGACAAAATCCAGGAAAAATACAGGCCAAAGACAAAAATACAGAAGACCCAAAAACAATGACACAGATGAGATTCCAAAAACTGAGAGCAGAAAAAAAGGAGCACTAAGAAACTAAGGCACAGTGTCAAAAAATTGCAGTCAAAAGGTCTCAAACTCAAGGCTAACATACTTGGGAGCACAGCAGACTGTAGAACTCAACAAGGAGCACAAGGCTAGGCACACAATATATACCTCCATGCTAACTAGACACAGGTGTAAGCAATAGCAAAATAGACACAAATGGCAAAATGGGTACATCTATTGGTGAAAGAGGGGAACTGCAAAGTCCCAAATCCTGACAATTAGAATATTGTGAAAAAGTCCATTTTTAAAAATAATTTAATTCAAAAAGGTAAACTTTCATATTCAAAACTTTCATATATAATTTATATTCTATATTCATTACATGGAAAGTGAAATATTTCAAGGCTCTTTTTATTTTAATTTTTATGAATATGGCTTATAGCTCATGAAAATCAGAAATCCAGTATCTCAAATTATTAGAATATTTCCTAAGATCAATCAAAAAAGGATTTACAATACAGAAATGTCCAATTTCTGAAAAGTATGTTAATTTATACACTCAGTACTTGATTGGGGCTTCTTTACCATGAATTACTGCATCAATGCATCATGGCATGGAGGCGATCAGCTGTGACACTGCTGAGGTGTTACTGAAGCCCAGGTTGATTTGATAGCAGCTTTCAGCTCATTTGTATTTTTAGGTTGGGTGTTTCTCATCTTCCTCTTAACAATACCCCTTAAATTCTCTATGGGGTTCAGGTCAGATGAGTTGGCTGGCCAGTCAAGTACAGTAATATTATGATCAGCAAACCATTTGGGAGTAGTTTTGGCACTGTGGGCAGGTGCTAAGTCCTGCTGGAAAAGGAAAATCGACATCTCCATAAAGCTTGTTAGCAGAGGGAAGCATTAAGTGCTCTAAAATCTCCTGGTAGATGGCTGTGTTGACTTTGGACTTGATAAAATGCAGTGGACCAACACCAGCAGATGATATGGCACCCCAAATCATCACAGATTGCAGAAACTTCACATTGGATTTCAAATACATTGGATTCTGTGCCTCTCCTCTCTTCCTCCAGACTCTAGGACCTTGATTTCCAAATGGAATGCAAAATTTACTTTCATCTGAAAACAGGACTTTGGACCACTGAGCAACAGTCCAGTTCTTTCTCTCCTTAGCCCAGGTAAGATGCTTCTGACCTTGTCTCTGGTTCAGGAGTGGCTTGATATTAGGAATGCAACCGTTGTAGTCCCTTTCTTGAAAACATCTGTGCATGGTGGCTCTTGATGCACTGATACCAGCCTCAGTCTACTCCCTGTGAAGCTCCCAAGTTCTTGAATTTATTTTCTTAACAATTCTCTCAAGACTGCAGTCATCCCTGTTGCTTGTGCACCTTTTCCTGCCAGCCTTTTTAGCAGTGACCTTCTGTAACTTACCCTCCTTGTGGAGGGAGTTGATGATCATCTTCTGGACAACTGTGAAGTCAGCAGTCTTCCCCATGATTGTGGTTGCATGTACTGAACTAGACCGAGAGATGCATGGTATTTATACTGTTTTACTCAAACTCGAAATGGCATACTCTAATATTTTGAGATTTTTTTTTTTGCACTGTAGGCCATAATTATAAAAATTAAACTCTAAAAATGCTTGAAACATTTTAGTTTACATTTAATGAGTGGAGAATATATTAAATTTTCACTTTCTTAAATAACTGATTGAAAATATCAAACTTTTTCACGATATTCTAATTTTTTGAGATGCACTAGTAATTTCTTTAACTATTGCTTTTGTACATTTTGTACAACAGTACTTTCACACAGAACATTAATATTACACAGTGAAAAAGTGATATATTTTTCGCAATTAGGTAAAATTTTTTCTGAGCTTTCACACCATGAATAAGCGCATCAACCAATCATGTTGTGTGGAACAAGCATTATGTGGTGATGTAGGTGACTGTAGTAGACAGACTCTTGCCCTTCTTGGTTAATTGTTTGCCTAGACAGACAGGCAGACAGAATGTAGCGGCAAGTCTCTGCTCCATGCTGGTGTCTTTACCGGGTATACCTCACCCGTGAACACAACACTGTGAGCGTTACTTCCTTTTTTGTTGCCCAGCATCCTGTCTCTCAGCTTCCATTCCTGAACGAGATGATGAAACTCTCTCTGTTGTTGTCTCTGTTCCAACACTGGGTGTAAATGTTCTCTTTCTCAAGAGTATCTCTATCATAATTATGTATTCATCACTACTAGACGACTCCATAATCCACTCAGGACACAAATTTGTTGTATTTTCTCATCACAATTTCGTGTCACATCCAATGTGCAAAGACCAACTGTGCTGTCTGGGTGTGAGGACCATACTCCTATGACAGGGAGATTGATTCTCCCCTACCAATCATAGTGACACTAAACAATCGTGGGCCTCTGTGAGTTTATGTGGAAGAGGGTAAGATAGCGCTCTCCTCCGAGTGTGTTAGGAGCAGAGGTGGTCTGGCTTCACGAGTCTCAGAGGAAGCACGTGTTAGCCTTCACCCTCCTGACTGCTAACTGCTGTATGATTGGGGATGCTTGGGACTGGTCAAGACCACATCCAAAAATCCCAAAACTAAACATCTACTGTAAATTAACATAGAATGAGACACACATTTCTTACCTTTAATATGAAGTACAGAGTGTGTGTTTGCACTAATGTTCACTGTGCAGTTTATCTGATTCACTGAACACATGGAGTTTTACAGGCCAAATATAATCTCCCCTCATCTTACACTCGGCCCTGTGGAGGACACACACACACACACACATATAAGCTCTATAATATTAGTTACTGAATTTGAGTACAGTAAATTAAAATTCTAAACATGGCATCAAAACAGGAATTAATTTTTGGAAAAGACTCAGAAATTACATACAGAATAAGATGATGTTTTTCTCCATCACACCAGCATGATACTGACCCTCACACACAGCCCTTTCTGTCTGTCTGTCTCTCTCTCTCTCTCTTTCTCTCTCTCTCTCACAGGTATATTAGAACAGTAAAATCACCACAGTGGACTGTAATTGTAGTTGTGATGACAGTGGGAAATATTTTCTTATTTTTTATTCATGCAGTATTTAGGTTTAAATCCTCCAGGGAAAATCAAAAGAGCCTTTCATAGATGAAAGATTAGAAATTTGAAACCACTGACATTATATGCACAAATGACTTAATGAATGAATTAACTATAAATCTGTGAGAATTATCACAAATAACAACACTGATAGACCTGTAGTGTGTTTCTGTGTAGTGTGTTCCTGTGTAGAGCGTTCCTGTGTGGAGCATTCCTGTGTAGCACATTCCTGTGTAAAGTGTTTTTGTGTAGAGCATTCCTTTGTAGAGCGTTCCTGTGTAGAGTGTTCTTGTGGAGTGTTCCTGTGTAGAGCATCCCTTTGTAGTGTTCCTGTGTAGTGTCTTCATGTGTAGTGTTGTTGTCATCTGTTCCTGTGTGGAGTGTTCCTTTGTAGTGTTCCTGTGTAGAGTGTTCCTGTGTGGAGCGATCCTGTGTAGAGCGTTCCTGTGTAGAGTGTTCCTGATCTTCTCTGGATCTCTGTTCCTGAGCTCAGGGAAGGTTATGCTTAGTGCTCAGTTCTGCTGCTTCAGATCAGTGTGATATTTTAGAGCTAAAACAATTTATAGTTTTAAACATCATGAGCAGAACTTGGTACTCCATGCACACGTTAATGAGCAGGAAGTGCAGCTAGATGAGGGCATTTTCACTAGAACAACCAGTCCCAATAAGATAAAAAAAAAAAAATGAATGTTTGAAAGTTGCAAGTAGTTTGTAATTCGTTATAATCTTACATCTTTAAGATTACAGAAATGTTTTACGTTTTGGCTATAACTTCATTTTCTTGGGAGATATGGTCTTCCAAAGTATGCATGTCTAAAATGATTAAAAAAAAAAAAGTTAATTTATCATTGTCAACCGGATTTCCAAGAAAAAATAAGTTGGATATTTATTCAACTTTTTATTTGTGGATATTTATTCTTAGCTTTTCATAGTAGAAATAGGTTCAGTGTTAACATACTGAGGACATAAACCTATATTTCAGAGTGGATACTTTTGGATGGACAGATGTTGACATGCTTCTCTCCTCCACGTTTCAGAAGCTGGCTCAGATGTGTTTCACTCTTAAGTGAAAAGTATAGATGTACTTTAATAAAAGTGTTTCTGATCTGATTGTAAGAGCAAGCGACAGAAAAATCGGAGTGGACATTTTGGATGGACACTTGCTCATGCGTATGCAAATCTGCCCTGTGCAGAACAAAACCTGGTATAGACACCAGTACATGATTTATTTAAAAGTAAATATTCTTATCTAATTTCCCACTAAATATTTTTATGACAAATATCCTTCTTTGGAAATTATTTCAGTTAAGAAACTGAAGACTTTTCAGCTGGTAAACTAAATTTTGTCCAAAATTTAATTGCACGGTATATGTTCATGAAAACAAATATTTAATTTTTCATTTTTATTTTTTAATTTTTTTAAAGGTACTACATACTATCATGTATTTGTTCATATGACAGTTTAAATAAGTATACATGAACCCTCATTTCTATGCATCCCCAGTACTCCAGGAAACTGTGAAAATGCCCATTAAACCTGGAGTAATCTCCTCTGACTGCATCCTGAACACTGAAATGTCTTTAAATACGCAGCAGGACACAAACATGTTACTACATTCCAAATGTAGAGATTATGAACACATGCCCTAGTTTCGTGTTAGCATAGCTCCAATTTTTGGCTGTGTTTCTCAGATAATAATAAGCAGGTTTAGAGATTTTACTTACACAGAAGTTAAATAATAAAGGTCCTTAAAAGTAGTGTGAGTTTCACAGAATAGCTGTTAAGATCAAGTGTGAACTTAGGAACCTCATTACAGCATTAATGTTTCTGTTTCTTTAGAATTTAAGAAATGTATTTTTATCCAAGCTTTCATCTCTTGATCCAGGGTTCATTTCTGTTTCAGTTTCTATTCCTGTTTTAATCTGTGAAAGTGAAAGATGAGATTATGTTTGAGAAATACAAGTCCAAGGGGTACTTCTCGTGTGTTCTGAAATGCTTTTCTGCTCACATTGGCTGTAAAGAGTGCTTATTTTAGTTACTGTACTTCCTGTCAGCTCGAACAGTCCAGTTTGGCCTTTCTTATCAACAACATATCTTTCTTCACCTGCAAAACATCTGCTCACTGGATGCTTCATATTTTTCACACCATTCTGTGTAAACTGTGTGTGAAAACCTCAGGAGCTCAGCGGTTTCTGGGCTATAGCAAGCAGCTGACCATATCAGCTAAGATCCAGAATCTGCCTGAGTCCAAACTACAGATAAACCAAATGTCATGTCCAGGTGATTCAGCTCATTAAGTGTCAGGCATGATTTGTGAATTTTGCTGCCTAAAGAGAGTTAGTGTTATTGGCATGTTGGTCCATCACACTGTCCTTACCAATACGGAATATTTAAGTCATCATTCACGGGAAGTCTTAGTCAATAACTTTATTTGTTGGACAAGCAGTGCCAAATTTGGAACCAGCATTTAATTTTCAATCATCTTTAGTGTTAGAAGTTGGATTTTCATTTACAGTGATAACAGGGGACAGAAAACAGACTAGTGCAGGACAGACCTAATGTTATCCATACAGCAGTGATGTGGGTTTAGATTTATTGATAATGAATCCCTCAGAACCGAGGCAGGCTCTGCACTTCACATGATCACTTCACATGAGCAGATGGACCATTAGTACTGTAGCATACATGCTAGTCAGAGTAGCATAAACAAGCATGAACTAAAGTCTTATAACATCAGTGATGAGAGGATGACCAATATCTCATACAGCTGGAGCTCATCAATAAGATGGATTTACAGATAGATATTCAGTATTATTATACATACAGGACACTTTTTGATGGAATAAAAACATCTATTCTATTCCCTTCTAGCGGGTTTCATTCATTTGGTTTGATAGCATGCAATATTGTTAGCATATCACTTAACCTACGTGTATTACATCCCTCTACTCAATGGAGAATGAGTGTTGAATATGGTTTACGATATTGCATGGTTGTCAAGACAACATGACGTCACACATTGGAGATGTAAAACTTCCGTGTTAGCGAGCGACTGTGACAATTTGTAAACAAGCATGGTCACTTTGTTAAATACAGAAGATTTTGAGAGAATGTTAAAAGAGAAAGAGACATTGAACACCTAAAAGGAACGTGTATCCATCCATTATCTGTAGCCACTTATCCTGTATAGGGTCGCAGGAAAGCTGGATCCTATCCCAGCTGACTATGGGCGAGAGGCGGGGTACACCCTGGACAAGTTGCTAGATCATCGCAGGGCTGACACATAGAAACAAACAACCATTTACACCTACGGTCAATTTAGAGCCACCAGTTAGCCTAACCTGCATGTCTTTGGATTGTGGGGGAAACCAGAGCACTCGGAGGAAACCCACGCAGACACAGGGAGAACATGCAAACTCCACACAGAAAGGCCCTCGTCGGCTGCTGGGCTCGAACCCAGAACCTTCTTGCTGTGAGGCGACAGTGCTAACCACTACACCACCTTGCCGCCCAGGAATTTGTATGTATAATAATAATAGTAATAATAATATTGGCTGGCTTTTTTTTCATGGTATATCAGATATATTTCAATCAGCTACCATGATATTGGGATTGTCTTCGAAACGTTCAATATCATGCTAGCTGAATAGAATATATCTGATATACCACTCAATGTCAGCCAATATTATTTAAATATATCAGGATTTTATACATCTCATCTCATTATCTCTAGCCGCTTTGTCCTGTTCTACAGGGTCGCAGGCAACCTGGAGCCTATCCCAGCTGACTATGGGCAAAAGGCGGGGTACACCCTGGACAAGTTGCTAGATCATCGCAGGGCTGACACATAGAGACAAACAACCATTCGCACCTACGGTCAATTTAGAGCCACCAGTTAGTCTAACCTGCATGTCTTTGGATTGTGGGGGAAACCAGAGCACCCGGAGGAAACCCACGCAGACAAGGGAACATGCAAACTCCACACAGAAAGGCCCTCGTCAGCCACTGGGCTCGAACCCAGAATCTTCTTGCTGTGAGGCGACAGTGCTAACCACTACAACACCGTGCTGCCCAGGAATGTGTATGTATAATAATAATATCGGCTGGCTTTTTTTTCATGGTATATCAGATATATTTCAATCAGCTACCATGATATTGGGATTGTCTTCGAAACTTTCAATATCATGCTAGCTGAATAGAATATATCTGATATACCACTCAACTTCAGCCAATATTATTTAAATATATCAGGATTTTATACAGCAGAACAGATCTGTGGATGAACACAGGACCAGGGAAATGGCTTTAACATCAATCACGTTTGCATTCATGCAGAAAGCAGATGTGTGAATCAGTGAGAGAACAGTGCATACAGGTTTTCTTCTTCATTACATGTCACTGCAAAAATGTGTCCTTTTTCCTATGTGACATGAAAACGTGTCTGAATTTAGGCCAAGGAGGTTTGTGCAGGGATTTTCACAGATCTGTGAAAATGAGAATGTACAGAACCTGTGAGTTTTGAGAGTGCCATTGAGGCTCAGGTTTATAAGTAATTCAACAGATCCTCAGTAAGTCTGAGGCTGAATATCTGACACATGTGAAGTCGCAAACATTGCACTGCTGCTGCTCATCAGAATACAGATGACAGATTAGTGTGTGTGTTTAAATTAGATCCCTGCAACGATCCTTTCTGCATGAATCATTTCGGCTTGAGTGCATATGTGAGCATCCATGTGCACCTCCTCCACCTCCTCCATCTCCTCTCCTCCTCCTCTGATCATCACTCGCCCTGATGCCTCACTTCCCAGGGAAACATGGTAGCACAGATGCTGCTGCTTGCGCAATACAGACTCTCTCCATCCTTCACTCTTCTGTGTGTATGAGAGAGAGAGAGAGAGAAACATCCTTACCTTTTCTCCATAGCGCCGTTGCTTTAGAGATGTAGATGATGCCAAGGCTCGCTGCTTTATCCCTCATACAGATTCCCATTTCCCTGATACTCAGGGTGGAGGCCTGTTTTCCTCTCTCTCTCTCTCTCTCTCTCTCTATCCTCCCCCCTTCCTCCTTATGCACTACAGTGACACAAGCAGATCACACACTCACCAACACCACCAGGCCAGCAGTGGGAGGAGCCTACCTCCAGGCTACGGCTCAGCACCCAATCAGAGCTCAGAGAGTCCAGGCCCATTGGTTGTGCCTCCACTGAGTGCATCTTGTTCTCTCTGTCTAGCTTGATCTTCTCCACTGCTGTGTGTCTCCTGTCTCTCTTCTCACACTCTTTTTCAGATACAGTCATAAACATGTGCAGGTGTCGATTGGAGTGAAGGAGGAATGAGTCACAGAACCTGATGGTGAATTTACAGATTATGTGATTATGTGAGAATGAAAGTATTAAAGTATATATCAATAAATCACAAGATCTCACTGATTAGATCAAGCATATTGGAATATAATGAACTGTCATACTCATGTTGGGAGGCTGAAGCAGGTCCTTTGGAAGGTCTTCATATGAATGATATCTCACACAAGTCCGGGGCAGTTGTTAGGGACAGGCTGTTACCATCACTGCCTTTCAACTTTGTGTATTATGAACAGTGGACAATGCACAAAGCACACACTCACTGCAGGACAATGAAAACAGCTAGTCATGTTAAGACACAGACTAGGATCAGTATTTCTGATTTATAGTGGCTCTGAAATGTAATAATATAATTTCCAAACTCCTGGTTTGTACTTAATTTCTGATTCAACGTTCCTGTTTGCTGATTGAGATAGCAATCACATCACCACTCTGCTCAACTCATTTGTAGGAAGTAGAAATTTTCATAACTGTGATAAATTGAGGGGGTTTTTTTATAGCAAGGGTAATCAGCTAAGGTTTATAAAGTTTATACTTGTGGATAACTGAGTGATGATCGCTGTGACCTTGGAATGATTAGCTCTGTAAAAAACTATCATTTATACAACCCCAATTCCAAAAAAAATTGGGACGACATGTAAACTGTAAATAAAAACAGACTGCAATAATTTGCAAATCATGGATATCCTATGTGGCAGCGAGGGCGTGGTCAAGCACCAGTTTGTGAATAGAGAGCAAAGCAGGGGAAGGTGAGTGGCAAAGTGGAAGCACCTGTTGTGAATTAATTTGCTGTCTGTTTGTGTTAGTGTGTAGTAAGAAGGAGCAGATAAAAGGGTGAGAGGAGCAGAAAGTGAGACTCTTCTCCTGGCTGAAATCATGCCTGTGCATCAGGACATTGAAAATCCTTGAAGTCAGCTGAAAAGCATGTTTTGTTTGATTGCTGGTTTTGAAATAAAACCAAAAGTGAACTTGAGCTCGCCTGCCTGTGATTCAGTGTCCACTGTATCAGGGAAGCGTCACACTGGTGCCGAAAGCCGGGACGCAAAGAGCCGTTGCCATAGAGTCCTCCCCATTCAGAGAGCTGGTCCATGCCATCACTGCTGCCCAACAGAATAAGCACCAGATGCTGGTCGCAATGAGGATGGAGAAGGAGTGGTGCTTCGAGGCTCTGCTGCAGGCCCAACAAGATGACCACCAGGTGCTCCTGCATCCTATCACACCCACAGGTGTGACAGCCCTGGAGTTTGCAGCATTTCCAAATGTCACCCTCACTAAAATGGGGCTGCACAATGATCCGGAGGTGTTTATGGAGCTGTTCGAGCAATCTGTGGAGGCATGGGGGTGGCCAGACAAGCAGCAAGCAGCTTGCCTGTTACAGTACCACTCCTGACTGGCAAAGCGCAGCTCAGCAACTGCCCGTGCAGAACCAGCTGGTGTACACAGACCTGAAGTGTGCAATCCTCCAGCGAGTCAGCCACTCCCCAGAGCAGCATTGGCAGTGCTTCTGTAACCTGACAGTGGAGGAGGTCGGCTGGTCCTTCGCCAATAGCCAGCAGTTGTGGGACACCTTCTGGCGGTGGTTGAGAGCAGAGGACCATGATGTCAAGGGAGTCATTGACGCGGTGGCGCTGGAGCAATTTGTCACTTGGCTGCCTAGGGGGGACAGTGGAATGGGTCCAGTGCCACCGCCCAGTGTCACTGGATCAGGCCATTGAGCTGGTGGAGGACCATTTGGCAGCAGTTCCAGTGGCAGGCAAACATCCAGCATCCTCTTCTTCTTCTCTCTCTCTCTCTCTCTCTCTCTCTCTCATTCTGCATCCCCTCACATTAATCAAGATCCCCTTAGAAAGAATTGGCATGGATCTTATTAGATCATTAGATCAATCTGCATGTGGGTATCGCTTTGTGTTGGTCATAGTGGATTATGCAACATGATATCTGGAAGCAGTACCACGCCGCAATATCTCAGCAGGTAATGTTGCGGAGGCACTCTTCCACATTATCTACCGAGCTGGGATTCCAAAAGAAATCCTGACTGATCAAGGCACTACTTTCATGTCACGCACACTGTGCGAATTGTACGAATTATTAGGGATTAAATTGATTTGCACTAGTGTTTATCATCTGCAAACAGATGGGCTGGTCAAACGATTTAACCAAACACTTAAAAATATGATTCGTAAGTTCATTCACGGGGAGGCTAAAAATTGGGACAGGTGGCTTGACCTTCTGTTGTTTGCAGTGAGCGAGGTCCCACAAGACTCCACTGGATGTTCCCCTTTGAATTGCTGTATGGGCACAAGCTCCATGGTATCTTAGACATCATTAGAGAAAATTGGGAGGAGGGGCCTTCTCAAAGCAAAAACAAAATTCAATATGTTCTTGAGCAAAGAGTAATTTCACATAGGGGTGTATCTACTGCAGGCGCCGTTAATGGCTGCCATGAAATTTCAGTTGTTTTGGCGAGTGATTTTATTTTTGTTATTTTATGCTCTTATATTAAGGAAATATGCTCAGAATTTATCTGAATACCAATGTAACTGTCAGTGGGAATATCAGGGTACTTACACTGGAAATTCTGGCCACTGTGCGGAGTTTTCATATCAACTTCAGCTTCAAGTTGCTAAACTCAAGCTAACTAATTCAACTGGTTTTAGCAAGATGAGTACAGCACTCAGCAAGCCTTCTAAGTGAGGATTCACATCTTTGGCAATTCCTGGTCATGGCCTGCCTCTGGATATAACTGTGTTTGTCGATATTTCCACTAATCCGGGGCCTGTGTTATCTCAAACTTTGGATTTTTAACTCTACCGCCAGCTATGCTGAGTCACCAAATCTGCATAATTATCATGAACAGGCTACTTTGACTGCTTCAATGATTTCATATTCTCGAAGCCATTTGATGGGCATATGTACATCAAGTCTCCTCAAGCCATCTATGCCTACTTTTAAGGCATTAAAGGACTTTGGAATCTTGAAATTTAGAGGGAGGCGAGCTGGTTGCAGAAGAATTTGAGCTGTTATTTCGGATAGAACTACCTCGACATGCTTTGCTTCACCGCGTATGGGTGTTAACATAAATAATTTAATTTTTGCTTCTCAGCAGCCTTTCCAAGTACCAGTTATTTGTGGGAAGTCTGATCAACTCAAATTGTATTATTTAAATGCACAATCATTTAAGAACAAGTTGGCGGATTTTGTTTGTTATGCTGCTACAACTGGAGCTGATATGTTTGCTGTTACAGAAACTTGGTTTTCTCAGTGTGATATTGCTCATCGAATTGAGGCTACCCCATCTGGATTTAAACTGGTTGATCATTCTTGTGTGGGTCATAGAGGAGGTGGGACAGCTCTTCTAGTCAGAGATTCTTTGCATGTCAAGAAAGTGGACGCTGGTGAGAAAAAGTCATTTGAATTTTCAGAATAGACTGTGGACTACGGCTCTCGTAGACTGAGGATTGTGATTGTTTATCGTATACCTTACTCCTCTGATCATCAACTCACAACAAGTGTATTTTTTGATGAGTTTGCATGCTATTTGGAATCAGTTGTTATGTCATCAGAGCCATTGTTGATAACAGGGGATTTTAACATTCATGTGGATGTTTGTGGTGATAGTGATCACACACGCCTGTTTGAGTTGTGGGAATCCATGGGTTTACAGCAACATGTTGATAAATCTACTCATGTGGATGGTCATACCCTTGATCTGGTAATTACAAGGCAATTTGATGAGTTGATCTCCACAACACCTGTTGTTGATTATCTTTTCTCTGATCACTTTACTGTGATTTGTGATCTTGTCATGAAGAAGCTGTCAATGATTAGAAAGGAAATCTCTTACAGGAAAATTAAGGAAATTGACATTGAATCATTCATGCATGATTTGCGTTGCTCGCCTCTTTGTCAAGATAGTCCTAATGATCTAAATGATCTGGTTGAACTGTATAATAACGCCTTTACTGTGCTTGATCATCATGCACCACTTTTGACAAAGACCATCACAGTAAGACCTCTCGTACCTTGGTTTGATGATGAGATTTGGGATGCCAGGAGAGAACGATGCAGGGCTGAGTGCAAATGGCGTCGTACAGGGAGTTCTTCTGATTTGGGCTGTTTTTAAGGTGAAGAAGAATTACATCACTCACTTAATGAATGAGGCACGTAAGCGGTTTTATACAACTTTTATTGATGAGAACTGTTCAAATCAAAGAGATCTGTTCAATGCTACATGGAAATTATTAAAGTAAGATAATGATGCCTTGTTTCAGCCCTTTAAAGAAAAATTGCAATTGGCTAATGAGATGGGTGACTTTTTTGTTAAGAAAGTATCTGATATTCATGTAAAGTTGGATGAAATGACTGCGGGATTACCTGATAATAGCTGGGACACTCCACTGACTTTTGGAGAATCTGATGTTCCTATGGAATCATTCACGCAGCTCTCGGAAAGTGACATGCAAGATTTGGTTTTATCTTCAGCAAAGAAAACCTGTTCTCTAGACCCTGTTCCAACAACTCTTGTGGTGAATTGTTTAGATGTATTACTTCCTGTGCTCACTATGATCATTAACACTTCACTAATGACTGGACAATTTCCTAATGTTTGGAAAAGTGCATTGGTAAATCTATTATTAAAGAAGACTGGACTTGATCGTATTTATAAGAATTACAGACCTGCCAGTAATCTTCAGTATGTCTCTAAATTAACTGAATGGGCAGTATTTAATCAAGTACATGGTCATATGTCTCAGAACCACATTTATCCAGTTTTGCAGTCTTTTTATCATAAGGGACATAGTACTGAGACAGCTTTGTTGAAGGTTATGGATGATATTATGCTCGCCATGAATTCTAAGTGTGTTACACTCCTCATATTTTTGGATTTAAGTGCTGCGTTTGACACTGTCAACCATAGAATACTTATCGATTGGCTACAAAGCAAAGTTGGGCTCCAGGGAACTGTTCTCAAGTGGTTCAATTCATATTTGTCAAACAGAAGTCAGCGGTTTTCCATTCAGGGAACACTCTCTAGATGTTTTAGCCTTGAATGTGGGGTACCTCAGGGCTCCTGTTTGGGACTTCTGTTTATTATCTACATGTCAAGGCTATTTGATGTTATAGAGAAACATCTCCTGGCAGTCCATTGCTTTGCAGATGATATTCATATTTACCTGAGTTTTAAGCCAGATGATGAGAAATCAAGATGCTGCAGTGAGGGCAATGGAAGTATGTATTGCAGATATTCGGAGGTGGATGATTAGTGATAGGCTCTTTTTAAATGATGACAAAACTGAAGTGTTACTGATTGGGTCTAAGTACCAACTTAGTAAGATAGATCTGAATTATAGTTTGCGTGTCGGTGATAATAATATTAGTCCTGTTACCAGTGCTCGGAATTTAGGTGTCTGCTTTGATGATAAAATGTCCATGTTTCAAAGGTATGTGGCAGTACGTTTTTTTATTTGCATAATATTAAGAGAATTAAGAAGTATTTGTCGAGGGAAAGTCTGTATACAATTGTCCATGTTTTTATCCCATCTCGTGTTGATTACTATAATAGTTTAATGTATGGACTTCCTAATGTACAGATTGCTAAGTTACAGTGTGTACAGAATGCTGCTACAACATTGATCATGGACATAGTTCAGTATTCTCACATAACTCCAGCACTTTATGAACTCCACTGGTTGCCTGTTATGCATAGAATTTCTTTTAAGTTCTTGTTCTTACGTATGTATGGACTGGCTCCATCATACCTTAATGATCTAATTAGTATTAAGCAAAAGAGCTCATATTGTTTACTGTCTAATAATAGCTTAATGTTAGAAGCTCCTTGGGAGATCATACGTAAAACACAGGGTGCGAGGTCCTTTACTTATGCTGCACCAACTTTATGGAACAGCCTTCCTCCCTGTCTCCATGAAATTAAATCACTTTGTGTTTTTAAACGGAAGTTGAAGACACATTTGTTTATAGCTGCATTTTTATTTTTTATTATGAATTTTATTATTTGTGGCAGTACTATTTTATTTTAATTTATCTTTTTATTGTATTTTTAATTATATTTTTAGCTATTGTATTTTTAGATTATTGGTTGTACTGATATTTATTTTTGACATTGCAAACCACTTCTGATCATTGTATGTAAATGGCGCTATGTAAGTTAATTTATTATTATTATTATTATTATTATTATTATTATTATTATGACCTGAGATCAGAACTTCACACACTGAGTCACACAACCCAGGAGAATTTGCTACAGGCCCAAGAATGTCAAGCTCGCCTGGACAACAGAGGGACACGGCTAAGGGAATTTGCACCAGGAGATAAAGTCCTCATTTTACTGCCCATTTCAATTTCAAAATTGCTCACCAAGTGGCAAGGACCCTTTGAGGTCACAAAGCAAATTGGGGAGGTCAACTATGCGGTCAAACATCCAGATAGGGATGTCACACGTCAAATTTACCACCTCAATCTTCTGAAACCATAGAGAGAGGAGGTTCCTGTGCCTCTGGTGATGGTAGTTCTGGAGAGGGCAGAGCTGGAACTGGTGGTAAGTCTAAAAAGTACAGCCCAATTCACTTCAGTCCCCTGTGGAGACCACCTCTCACCATCCCAGAGAGCACAGGTCATTAGGTTGCAGGAGGAGTTTTCCTCCTGCAACCTAATGTTTCATCAGTTGGCACTGTGGGAGATGGCTGCCTCTCCAGTAGCTCTGTAGTTTTTAGCTTTTTAAACCTTTCTTTTTTTAACTTTTTTTTTATGAAGACATAGTGTGTTTTTCTTCATATCCGATGGATATTTTTAACTTTAACACGCAACCAGGAGCCAGTTTTCTTGCTTATTCAAGAGAGGAGTTGCTGGGCCTGAAAACAATGGGACAAGCCAGGATACGACATCCCATCCTGGCGGAGCTGAGGAGGAGACCCAGGGGCTGCTAAGCTAAAGGCTAGGCTAGCGGACAACCGGCGGCGCTGCAAACCATCCATTCCCTCTGTTATTATGGGGAATGTGAACTCGCTGCCAAACAAGGTCGACGAGCTATCCGCACTGAACAACCAGCAGATTTACCAGGAGAGCAGCTTGTTTATCTTTACGGAAACATGGCTAACCCACCTTGTACCAGATGCTAACATGGACCTGTGGGGATTTACTGTCGTGAGAGCCGACAGAGACACTAAAGCATGCGGGAAAAGCAAAGGTGGGGGACTCATCATCTGTGTAAACAACCACTGGTGTAACCTGGGACATATCTCCGTAAAGACAGTTTTATGTTGCCCAGACTTGGAGCTGCTAGCCGTTAGCCTGTGGCCATATTATCTGCCGAGGGAGTTCAGTCACGTGATCACCATCTGTGTTTACATCCCTCCCAGGGCAGACGCAGCCGCTGCATGTGAGAGGATTCACTCTGTCACAGCAAGGCTGCAGACACAGCACCTTGAGGCATTTATGATCATTTCTGGGGACTTTAATCACGCTACTTTGGACTCTACTTTGACTGCTTTTTACCAGGTTGTGGACTGTCCAATCAGGAACAACAGGACAATTGACTTGCTGTATGCTAATGTGAGGGATGCATACAGAGTCACACCCCTCCCCCCACTAGGGAAGTCTGACCATAACCTGGTTCATCTACAGTCGAAGTACACCCCTCTGGTACAAAGGCAGCCTGCAACAACTAGCTCCATCAGGAGGTGGTCCCCTGAAATGGAAGATGCCCTCAGAAACTGTTATGACACCACGGACTCGGATGTGCTGCTTAGCCCACACTGTGAAGACAAAGAGGGGCTGACACACTGTCTGACGGATTACCTCAACTTCTGTGCAGACGTGGTCTCCCCTACTAAGACTGTACGGTGTTACCCTAATAACAAGCCATGGGTAACACAGGAAGTCAAAGCTGTCCTCAACAGGAAGAAGGCTGCCTTCAGGAGCAGGGACAGGGAAATGATGAAAGCAGCACAGCAGGAGGTGAAACACTGTGTGAGGGAAGCTAAGGACAGCTACAGGAGAAAGGTGGAGCAGAAGCTGAGGGAGCACAGCATGAGGGAGGTCTGGGAAGGTGTGAAAACCATCACAGGCCACAATACAAAGACCAGAGTCATAGGGGGGACAGTGGAGAGGGCGAACGAGCTGAATGACTTTTTCAACCGGCTCAACCAGTCCATGACCCCCCCCACCATCCCCCTCACTGCAGCCATCTCTCCTTCTTCCCTCAATACACGTCCCCCCCAGCCATTGCAGCAGCCCCCTCCTCCCCTACCTCAGCAGATGCCCCTTTTCCACCAAAGCAGTTCCAGGGCTGGTTCGGGGCCAGTGCTTAGTTTGGAACCGGGTTTTCTGTTTCCACTGACAAAGAACTGGCTCTGGGGCCAGAAAAACTGGTTCCAGGCTAGCACCAACTCTCTGCTGGGCCAGAGGAAAAGAACTGCTTACGTCAGCAGGGGGCAGAGTTGTTAAGACCAACAACAATAACAAGACCACGAAAGATCGCCATTTTTAAGCGACGAGAAGCAGCAGCTGTACAAATGCGAAGTCTCTCACCTCATTATCTCTAGCCGCTTTATCCTTCTACAGGGTCGCAGGCAAGCTGGAGCCTATCCCAGCTGACTATGGGCGAAAGGCGGGGTACACCCTGGACAAGTCGCCAGGTCATCACAGGGCTGACATATAGACACAGACAACCATTCACACTCACAATCACACCTACGGTCAATTTAGAGTCACCAGTTAACCTAACCTGCATGTCTTTGGACTGTGGGGGAAACCGGAGCACCCGGAGGAAACCCACGTGGACACGGGGAGAACATGCAAACTCTGCACAGAAAGGCCCTCGCTGGCCACGGGGCTCGAACCCGGACCTTCTTGCTGTGAGGCAACAGCGCTAACCACTACACCACCGTGCCGCCCAAATGCGAAGTCATACATTATTATTGTTGTTGTTGTTGTTGCTGCTGCTGCTTCTTCCGTGTTGTTTTTGCTTCGATATTCGCGCCAAGGTTTATGCAAACGTAGGGACGTAACTGACGTATACAGTGACATAATGATGTATACAGCGACGTAACTGACTGTGGCAGCGGGGGCGTGGTCAAGCGTCGGTCTGTGACAAGAGGGCGGAGTCAGGGAAGGTGAGTGGCAGAATCACTACACCTGAGAGCAATTAACCTGTTTGTGTGTCTTCCCAGTGACCGCGCCCGATTTAAAGAGGGAGAGCTGAGAGCAGAGGAGGGCGGATGGCTGAATGAGACACTAGTGCATGTGTGTCTCTGTGTGTATTAAATATACCGATTGTTAGACTGAAAAGTTTGGCAATAAAGCCATTATTTCCCTCCGATCTCTGTCTTGCCGTCCTCTGTGCTCCACCCACACGTAGCGAACCTCACAGTGGTGCCGAAACCCGGGATCCAGAGTGGAGCACCAACCAAGCAGCCCCATGGAATCCTCCCCGTTCGCCGACCTGGTCCACGCCCTCGCCACGGCCCAGCAAAGCCAGCACCAGGCACTCGTCACACTCTGGAAGGAACAAGAGCGGCGCTTTGAAGCCCTGGTGCTGGCCCAGCAGGAAGACCGCGAGGCGTTCCGGCACCTCCTCGCTTTGGCGGGGTCCGCCAGCGCTCCGGCCGCGGGCCCGTCTCCCCTCACCGTCACCAAGATGGGCCTGCAGGACGACCCCGAGGCGTTCATCACGCTATTTGAACAGGTCGTGGAAGCCTCGGGGTGGCCGATGGAGCAGTGCGCGGTGCGCCTCCTCCCCCTGCTAGCGGGAGAGGCACAGCTGGCCACGCTACAGCTCCCCGCCGACCGCCGGCTGGCCTACGCGGACCTCCACCAGGCCGTCCTCCAGCGCGTGGGGTGCACGCCGGAACAACAGTGCCAGCGCTTCCGCGCTCTGCGATTGGAGGAAGTCGGCCGGCCGTTTGTGTTCGGCCAGCAGCTCCGGGACGCCTGCTGGCAGTGGTTGAGGGCCAACGATCGCGACGCCGAGGGGATCATCGACCAGGTGGTGCTGGAACAATTCATCGCTCGCTTACCAGCAGGAACCTCGGAGTGGGTCCAGTGCCACCGCCCGGTGTCGCTGGATCAGGCAATCGAGCTGGCGGAGGATCATTTGGCAGCTGTTCCGGCGGCAGGACAGCAGACGACGTCGACCCTTCTCTCCTCTTCTCTCTCTCTCTCTCTCTCTCTCTCCCCCTCCTTCTGTGTCCCGTCCTCGCCCCATTCCCCCACCGCTGAGATGGGGGCCGGCTCCACCCCAGCCAGCCCGCCGCATCCGCGGTGCCCTCCCGTTTCTCCCTTCTGTGTCTGTCTCTCCCCCACCTCAGGTGAGTGAGCCCCAGAACACCGGTGCAGAGGGAAAGCCCGGGCCGGTTTGCTGGCGTTGCGGGGAGCCGGGCCACCTTCAACAACAGTGCACAGCAATGGAAGTGGGCGTGGTGGTTCGAATCCCCGACGTGCCAGAGGCCGCCCTCGATCAGGCCGGAGCGTATCGCATACCGGTGAGTATCCAAGGGGCTACATATCAGGCGTTGGTGGATTCGGGTTGTAATCAGACCTCAATTCGCCAAAACCTGGTTCAAAACGAGGCATTGGGGGAAGCACAGGGGGTGAAGGTGTTGTGTGTGCATGGGGATGTTCACAGCTACCCTTTGGTGTCGGTCCACATTTTCTTCAGAGGGGAAAAATTTATAGTGAAGGCAGCGGTTAATCCTCGCCTTACCCACTCTTTGATTTTGGGGACTGATTGGCCGGGATTTCGGGGGTTAATGACACACTTAGTAAAGAGTGGGCCCTGCCATTTGACAGGGGGAGGTCCCGGTGTCGCTTTGGCGGGAGCAGCTGTCACAGGGCCGTCTACATCATCTCCGCGTCAGAGTGAGGAGCCGCTGGCTCCTCCTCTCTCTATTGGGGAATCCCTCGCGGATTTCCCATTAGAACAATTGCGAGACAAGACTCTGCGACATGCGTTTGACCAAGTGAGAGTAATCGATGGTCAAACGCTCCCGCCGAACGCCACCCCGTCCTTCCCCTATTTCTCTATTATGAAGGATAGATTATACCGAGTGACGCAGGACACTCAGACGAAAGAGCGAGTCACGCAGCTTTTAATTCCAAAGAGCCGCCGGGAATTGGTATTCCAGGTGGCTCACTTTAATCCCATGGCTGGACACTTAGGGCAGGATAAAACAATAGCCCAAATAATGGCCCGATTCTATTGGCCGGGGATTCGCGGCGATGTCCGTAGGTGGTGTACAGCGTGCCGCGAATGCCAGTTAGTAAATCCAGCGGCCATTCCAAAAGCGCCTTTGCGCCCTCTACCGTTAATCGAGACCCCGTTCGAAAGAATTGGGATGGATCTCGTCAGGCCATTAGATCAGTCAACACGAGGGTACCGCTTTATATTAGTTCTAGTGGACTATGCAATGCGATACCTGGAAGCAGTGCCTCTTCGCAATATTTCAGCACGCAGTATTGCGGAGGCATTCTTCCACGTCATCTCCCGAGTTGGAATCCCGAAAGAGATTCTGACTGATCAAGGCACCTCGTTTATGTCACAAACACTGAACGAACTGTATGGGTTATTAGGTATTAAACCGAGCCGCACCAGCGTGTATCACCCACAAACAGACGGTTTAGTGGAACGGTTTAATCGCACCCTTAAAAACATAATTAAAAAATTTGTAAGTGAGGATGCGCATAACTGGGATAAATGGCTCGAACCCTTGCTCTTTGCAGTGCGAGAGGTCCCCCAAGCCTCCACGGGGTTCTCCCCATTTGAATTATTATATGGCCGTAAGCCGCGCGGCATTTTAGATGTGCTGCGAGAAAATTGGGAGGAGGGATCTTCACCACGCAAAAATGAAATTCAATATGTTATGGACCTGCGCGCAAAACTCCACACGCTCACCCACCTAACTCAGGAGAATTTGCGGCAGGCCCAGGAACGGCAAGCCCGCCTGTACAACAAGGGTACGCGCCTTAGAGAGTTCACTCCGGGAGATAAGGTACTCGTACTGTTGCCCACGTCGAGCTCCAAATTGATCGCCAAGTGGCAAGGACCCTTTGAGGTCACACGGCGAGTCGGGGACGTCAACTATGAGGTGAAGCGAACGGATAGGGGTGGGGCGCTACAGATTTACCACCTCAATCTGCTTAAACTCTGGAATGAGGAGGTCCCCGTGGCGTTGGTGTCGGTGGTTCCGGAGAAGGCGGAGCTGGGGCTAAAAAGGGACATTGGCATCACGTACCTCTCCGGTCCCCTGTGGAGACCACCTCTCCCCGACCCAACTCACGGAGGTTGCCCAGTTGCAGACCGAGTTTTCGGATGTGTTCTCGCCCCTGCCCGGTCGCACTAACCTCATAGAGCACCACATAGAGACGCCCACGGGGGTGGTAGTGCGTAGCCGCCCTTACAGGCTACCCGAACACAAAAAAAAGGTGGTTCGGGAAGAACTTCAGACCATGCTCGAAATGAGCATCGTCGAGGAGTCCCACAGTGACTGGAGCAGCCCAGTGGTCTTGGTACCCAAGGCCGACGGGTCGGTCCGGTTCTGTGTGGACTATAGAAAAGTCAACATGGTGTCTAAATTCGACGCGTACCCAATGCCTTGTGTTGATGAGTTGCTCGATCGACTAGGCACGGCTCGCTTTTATTCGACACTGGATTTGACGAAGGGATATTGGCAGATCCCCTTGACTCCACTATCCCGAGAAAAAACGGCCTTTTCCACACCGTTTGGGTTACACCAATTCGTCACACTTCCGTTTGGGCTGTTTGGGGCGCCCGCTACGTTTCAGTGGCTGATGGACCGGGTTCTCCGCCCCCACGCCACCTATGTGGCCGCCTATCTTGATGACATCATCATATATAGTAATGACTGGCCGAGGCATCTGGAACACCTAAGGGCCATCCTTAGGTCGCTGAGGCGGGCGGGTCTCACAGCCAACCGAAAGAAGTGTGCGATTGGGCGGGTGGAAGTACGGTATCTGGGCTTCCACTTGGGCAACGGGCAGGTGCGTCCCCAAATTAACAAGACAGCAGCAATTGTGGCCTGCCCGAGGCCCAAGACCAAAAAGGGGGTGAGACAGTTCCTGGGGCTGGCTGGCTATTATCGTAGGTTTATACCTAATTATTCGGACGTCACCAGCCCGCTGACTGATCTCACTAAAAAGGGGGCACCAGATCCGGTCCAGTGGACGGAGCAATGCCAGCGGGCTTTCTCTGAGGTAAAGGCTGCACTGTGTGGGGGGCCACTATTTCACTCCCCTGACTTTTCTCTCCCTTTTGTGTTGCAGACCGACGCGTTGGACAGAGGGCTGGGGGCAGTTTTGTCCCAGGAGGTGGAGGGGGAGGACCGCCCCGTCCTGTACATTAGCAGGAAGCTGTCAGTGCGTGAGGGGCGCTACAGCACAATTGAAAAAGAATGTCTAGCGATCAAGTGGGCGGTCCTCGCCCTCCGTTACTACCTGCTGGGGTGCCCTTTCACCCTCTGTTTGGACCACGCGCCCCTCCAGTGGCTCCACCGCATGAAGGATGCCAACGCGTGGATCACCCGTTGGTATCTGGTGCTCCAACCCTTTAATTTCAAGGTGGTCCACAGGCCGGGGGCACAGATGGTCGTGGCGGACGTCCTCTCCCGTCAAGGGGGGGGGAGTCGGCTGCAGGCCGGACGGCTGCCCGGCCTGAGTCGGGCGGTGGGGGTATGTGGCAGCGGGGGCGTGGTCAAGCGCTGGTCTGTGACAGGAGGGCGGAGTCAGGGAAGGTGAGTGGCAGAATCACTACACCTGAGAGCAATTAACCTGTTTGTGTGTCTTCCCAGTGACCGCGCCCGATTTAAAGAGGGAGAGCTGAGAGCAGAGGAGGGTGGATGGCTGAACGAGACGCTAGTGCGTGTGTCTCTGTGTGTATTAAATATACCGATTGTTAGACTGAAAAGTTTGGCAATAAAGCCGTTATTTCCCTCCGATCTCTGTCCTGCCGTCCTCTGTGCTCCACCCACACGTAGCGAACCTTACACTGACGTATACAGCAACATAATGATGTGTCTCCTCTTAGCTCCGCGAGGTATGGAAAAGCAAACTGGTTCTCAGCTGGCTCATGAGTTGAATGAGTTGTGAACCAGCACCAGCACTGGCTCCGAACCAGCCCTGGAACTGATTTGGTGGAAAAGGGGTAACAGACTCCTCCATGCATTACTGCAGACCAAGTCAAAGGTCAACTGAGGAAGCTTCACCCCAGGAAAGCAGCAGGCCCAGATAAGGTGTGTTCTTGACTACTGAAGACCTGTGCTGCTGAACTGGGTGAACCACTCCAATGTATCTTCAACCTCAGCCTGCAGCTGGAGAGAGTGCCCACCCTCTGGAAGACATCATGCATCATTCCAATTCCTAAGAAGAACCGGCCCAGAGAGCTGAATGACTTCCGACCGGTGGCACTCACTTCACACCTGATGAAGATGTTGGAGTGGCTCTTCCTCAGCCTCCTCAGACCCCAGGTGCAACATGCCCAGGACTGTCTGCAGTTTGCGTACCGGGCAGGTGTTGGTGTGGAAGACGCTATCCTTTACCTGCTACACCGAGCCCACTTGCATCTGGATAAGGGAAATGGCACAGTGAGGATACTCTTTTTGGACTTCTCAAGTGCCTTCAATACCATCCAGCCCCTTAGCTTTAGGACAAACTGAACAGGATGCGAGTGGACCCTTGCCTGGTCATCTGGATCTCCAGCTACCTTATTGACAGGCCACAGTATGTCAGGCTGAAGGACATCACGTCTGACACTGTGATTAGCAGCACCGGAGCACCCCAGGGCATGGTGCTGGCCCCTCTTCTCTTCACCCTGTACACCGCAGACATCTGCTACAACTTGGAGATGTGTCACATTCAGAAGTTCATCGATGACACACCCATAGTGGGGTGTATCAGGGACAACAGAGAGGAGGAGTATAGGAGCCTGGTGAGGGACTTTGCCATTTGGTGCAATAGGAATCATCTGCAGCTCAACACCTCAAAGACCAAGGAGCTGGTCATTGACTTGGGAGGTCCAGACCAAGGTTACGACCAGTTCTGATCGAGGGAGTTGAGGTGGAGACTGTGGATTCCTACAAGTACCTCAGGCTGTGGCTGGACAGCAAGCTGGACTGGACTTGCAACACCAACCATCTGTACAGGAAGGTACAGAGCAGGCTGTACTTCATGAGGAGGCTGCGGTCCTTTAACATCTGCAGGAAACTCCTGTGGATGTTCTATCAGTCTGTGGTTGCCAGTGTCCTGTTTTACACCGTGGTGTGCTGGGGGGGGGGGGGGGGGGGGGGCAGCACATCCAAGAAGGACACATCCAGGCTGGACAAACTGATCAGGCGGGCCGACTCTGTGGTCGGTATGAAGCTGGACTCTATGGTGGTGGTGGCAGAGAAGAGGACTATGGACAAACTACTGAACATCATAGATGATGCTAGTCACCCTCTGCACACTGTCATCAGCAACCAGAGGAGTCTGTTCAGTGACAGAATGCTCCTTCTCAAGTGCAGGACTAACAGACTTAAAAACTTTGTCCCTCATGCCATCAGACTGTACAACTCCTCTCTGGGGGGAGGAGGGGTAACAGGAGGACAGTGGACGGGAAGGAGCAGTAGCCTAGCCTGACAAAAAGCAATACTGGACAATGTGCAATATAAATGTGCGATGCGTCTCCTGCTAGATTTTTTTATTCATATTTTATTTTTTATTTTTGTATATGTTAATACTTAATTTATCTAGAAGTTTTCTCTATTTTCTATTCTCTGTTTATTCTGTAATGATGCTGCTGGAATTTTAATTTCCCTGAGGGAACCCTCCCAAAGGGATCAATGAAGTTTTATCTATCTATCTATCTATCTATCTATCTATCTATCTATCTATCTATCTATCTATCTATCTATCTATCTATCTATCCGATGTATTCTCGCCCCTCCCTGGTTATACTGACCTCATAGAACACCACAGTGAGACTCTCCCAGGGGTGGTGGTGCACAGCCACCTGTATCGGCTCCCCAAGCACAAGAAAAATGTGGCTCAGGATGAACTCCAGGCCATGCTGAAGATGGGGGTAATTGAGGAGTCACACAGTGACTGGAGCAGCCTGGTAGTCTTGGCTCCCAAGACCAACAGGTCGGTCTGGTTCTGTGTAGACTATAGAAAAGTCAGTGTGGTGTCTAAATTTGACACATATCCGATGCCTCACATTGATGAACTGCTCGATCAGTTAGGCATGGCTCGCTTTTACTTGACACTGGATTTAACAAAGGGATATTAGCAGATCCTCTTGACTCCATTATCTCACAAAAAAAAGAGCCTTTTCCACTCCATTCAGTTTACACCAATTTGTCACCTTTCCTTTTGGGTTGTTTGAGCCCCTTGCAACGTTTTAGCATCTCATGGACTGAATTTTCTGTCCCCACAGTGCATATGCGGTGGCCTACTTAGATAATATAATCATTTATAGTCATGATTGGGAGCGGCATCTACAACATCTCAGGGTGGTCCTGAGGTCACTGTAGCGCGCTGGGCTCACGGCAAACCCAAAGAAGTGTGCAATTGGGCGGGTGGAAGCATGGTATCTGGGCTTCCACTTGGGTCATGGGCAGGTGCGTCCCCAAATTGATAAGACTGCAGTGATTGTGGCCTGCCTGAGACCTAAGACCAAAAATGGGGTGAGGCAGTTCCTGGGGCTGGCTGGCTATTATAGACGGTTCATGCCTAAATTTTTGGACATCAACAGTCCACTGACTGGCCTCACTAAAAAGGGAGTGCCAGATCCGGTCCAGTGGATGGAGCTATGCCAACAGGCCTTTAACCAGGTAAAAGCTGTACTGTTTGGGGGGCCACTTTTATACAGTACTCCTGTAACCCAGGTGTAAAACCTGGTTAACTAAACCATAAGCTTAACCTAAAAAGGAAATTGTTGTTTTACTAGTTGTTTCATGTGTTCAATTATCTTTAATGTGTTGCACTTGAAAGCAACATGTTCCAACTGCACTTGAAGGCAGCAGTCAGGTTCACCGCATCTAACCAGATGAAAGGCAGGTAGCCTGTTAGCAACCAATTAGCATGCACGTTCAGCCTATTGTGTAGGAGGCTAGTTCGTACGCAGTACTTTTCCACTTCCTTTTGACTCTGGCCATGACAGCGAGAAGGCAGCAATCCACTGAGCAGAAGCGTTTAGCACTGTGCTCAAGCGGTTACACAGACGAACCGTCTTTCATCTTGTGAGAGCTGAGAGTCCCTGACGGCGCTCAGCACTGGAACAAAACGTCAGGTCTTTTGGAGACCCCTAGTCTCCATAGGAACATCCAGTCTGTTAGAGAGGATCCAGAGCCATGGATGGAGTGATTCGGGATCATTCTGTGATTCATAGATGGCGAGCCTCCCAAAGATCCTAAAGAAGCTGGATTGATTCTTCGTCACTAACTCCAATTGGTGGTAGGGCCAACCCAGTTGGCAGGATTGCTACACACCCAAAAGAGTTAGCACGTGACTCTAATCACCCTACTAGAGGAACATTTGGAAGGAACACAAACAACACAGTACCGGTACTAAGGAAAAAAGACTCATTATTTTAAAGGCACCATTTTATTTCCTTTGTTATTTTTCATATCATTGTTTATATAAATGTTGTAAACTTTTGTTATACAGTACTCACTAAAGGAGTTTGCTTTTGCAATTTACTTCATGGTTGGTGTTGTTTATTGTTCGGCTGTTCAGGTCTATGGTAATTGAGCTCTTTCCGAACCTAGCCATTCAGTGTATCTACTATAAGTGGGTTACACTCCCCTAACTTCTTTCTCCCTTTTGTGTTGCAGACCAACACATTGGACAGAGGGCTGGGGGCTGTTTTGTCCCAAACGGTGGAGGGGGAGGAGTGCCTTGTGCTGTACATCAGCCGCAAGCTCTCCATGCGGGAGATGAAGTACAGCACCATCGAGAAGGAGTGTTTGGCCATCAAATGAGCAGTCCTCATCCTCCATTATTAGCTTCTGGGATGCCCTTTCACCCTCTGCTTAGATCACGCCCCGCTCCAGTGGTTTCACTGCATGAAGGATGCCAATGCCTGGATCATCTGTTGGTATCTGTCTCTGCAGACTTTTAAGTCCGAAGTGGTCCACAGGCTGGGGGCACAGATGGTGGTAGTGGACTACCTCTCCCAGCAGGGGGGACAGTCAGCTTCAGGCCAGACAGCTCCCTGACCTGAATCATGTGGTGGGGGTATGTGGCAGTGGGGGCATGGTCAAGCATTGGTTTGTGAATGGAGAGCAAAGCCTGGGAAGGTGAGTGGCAAAGTGGAAGCACCTGTTGTGAATTAATGTGCTGTCTGTGTGTGTTTGTGTGCAGTGAGAGGGAGCAGATAAAATGGGGAGAGGAGCAGAAAGTGAGGCTCTTCCCCTGGCTGAAATTGCGCCTGTGCCTCAGGACATTGAAAATCCTTGGAGTCAGCTGAAAAGTGCGTTTTGTTCGATTCCTGGTTTTAAAATAAATCCGAAAGTAAACTTGATCCCACTTGCCTGTGATTTAGTGTCCACTGTATCAGGGAAATGTCACACTCCTATATTTCATTGAAAATAGTACAAAGACAACATATCAAATGTTGAAACTGAGAAATTTTATTGTTTGTTTGAAAAATATGTGCTCATTTTGAATTTGATGTCAGCAACACATTTCAAAAGTGTTCCTGAGCCCATACAGTGATTTCCACTACAGACACGTATCTGCTTTTAATGCAGTGTCGCCTGAGGGCCTGAAGATCACAGGCATACAATGTCAGTTTTCAGCTTTGTCTCTTGCATACAGAGATTTCTCCAGATTCTCTGAATCTTTTAATGATATTATGTACCATAGATGATGTGATCCCTAAATTCTTTGCATTTTTACATTGAGGAATGTTATTCTTAAATTGTTGCACTGTTTGCCCACGCAGTCTTTCACAGAGCAGTGAACCCCAACCCATCTTTACTTCTGAGAGACTCAGCCTCTCTGTGATGCTCTTTTTATACCCAATCATGTTACTGACCTGTTGCCAGTTAACCAAATTAGGGGTTTGGGTTTTTTTAGAATTACACAAACTTTTTCAGTCTTTTGTTGCCCCTGTCCCAACTTTTCTGAAATGTGTTGCTGACATCAAATTCAAAATGAGCATATTATTTTTCAAAAACCAATAAAATTTCTCAGTTTCAACATTTGATATATTTGTACCATTTTCAATGAAATATACCTGTAGGGTTTCCATGATTTGCAAATCTTCACATTCTGTTTTTTTTATGTTTTACACAGTGTCCCAACTTTTTTGGAATCGGGGTTGTACAATCATAATTTCTCTAAAAGTATGTTATCGGTTAAACAACAACAGAGGATCAGATGCTGGCACGATTTGATTTTTTTTCATATGTTCTGCTACAGTATTTTTGATTTAGTATTTTGCTGTGTCTTTATCCAGACCTCAGTCCAGTCCACCATGTCACATGGGAGTAAACTGGAGGTTAGGGATAAAGTCATTCAAAATAATCTCTGAATAATTTATGTCCAAATTAAAATATGTGCATTGAATGTTGAATGAACAACCTGTGACCACGAGATGGCAGGAGGTCCTAAAATATGTGCAATGCTGTTTACACAAGGCAACAGTGCAAGAGCTAAAGAGAATTACCTAAAAGTGACACTCATACTTCAGTGTGTGTTAGATGGAGTGTGTGTTAGATGGTTTTCCCCTCATATTTAATTAGTTTTTTAATCCTCACATGTTCTTGAATGTAGAACTGATCAGAAATATTGCAGTATAACTTACTTTTGTGATATATTTGTTTCTGATGCACATCACTTTAATGTACTGAGTCACTGAATACATCACATGACTGAGCTGTGCTAAAGCTACTATAGCTAGAATGTTTCTTTAATACTTTCTTTGTTCATTTGAACACAGGAAAATGCACACTTTTTACATTTGGAGTCACATTCTTTTTCTTTTTGCACACTTATGCCCTTTTGTATGTTCTGCCTCAACTCATTGGTTTACACTGGATCAGTTGCACTGGATCTGTTACACTAGATCCCTTACACTGGATCTGTAACACAGATCTGTTACACTGGACTAGTTACACAGATCTGTTACACTGGATCTCTTACACTAGATCTGTTACATGGATCTGTTACACTAGATTTGTTTCACTGGAACTGTTACACGGGATCAGTTACACGGATCTGTTACATGGATCTGTTACACGGATCTGTTACATGGATCAGTGCCTGACCTTGCTAATATTCTTGCCATGCCCCAAAATCTTGTGGAAAGTCTTCCCAGAAGAATGGAGCTTATGATAACAGCAAAGAAGGAATAACTTTGGAATGAGACATTCAACAAGTACATATGGGTGTGATGGTCAGGGGGCACATACTTTTGGATGTACAGTACCAGTCAAAAGTTTGTACAGCCCGACTCTACTCATTGATAGGTGTTTCTGTGTTGTGACTCTTTTCTACATTGTAGAACAATAGTAAAGACATCAAAACGATGAAATAACATCTGGAACATCCATCCATCTATAGCCACTTATCCTGTCCTACAGGGTCACAGGCAAGCTGGAGCCTATCCCAGCTGACTATGGACGAGAGGCGGGGTACACCCTGGACAAGTCTCCAGGTCATTGCAGGGCTGACACATAGACACAGACAACCATTCACACTCATGGTCAATTTAGAGCCACCAATTACCCTAACCTGCATGCCTTTGGACTGTGGGGGAAACCAGAGCACCCAGAGGAAACCCACATAGACACGGGGAGAACATGCAAACTCCACACAGAAAGGCCCTTGTCAGTTGCTGGGCTTGAACCCAGGACCTTCTTGCTGTGAGGTGACAGTGCTAACCACTACACTACCGTGCCGCCCATCTGGAACATATACAGAATTATGTGGTAAACAGAAAAGTGTTTAAAAAATAAAATATACAGTATTTCATATTTTAGATTCTTCAAAGTAGCCAGCATTTACCTTGATGACACTTTGCACACTATTGTCATTATCTTAACTAGCTTCATGAGGTAGTCACCTGGAATGCTTTTCAATTAACAGCAATGCCTCGTCAAAAGTTAATTAGTGCAATTTCTTGCCTTCTTTATACATTTGAGATCAAACAGTAAATAGTAAATAATAAAAAAACAGTAAATAGCCCTATTCCACAACTGTAGTAATCCATATTATATCAAGAACCACTCAACTAAGTAAAGAGAAATGACATCCATCATTACTTTAAGACATGAAGTGTCTTTTAATTAATAAAAATAAAGAAAAAACACTGAATTAGAAGTCGTGTCCAAACGTTTTATTAGTACTGTATACTGTATAATATGGTGTCAGTATTTAATAACTATAGGAAACAGAATCTCACAAAATTCAGATTTTCAGATTTTCCAAAAAGCATGTGTTTTATCTGGAAAAAAAATATTTTAGTAAACAATTTACTCACAAATAATAAATATTACTGTGTAAAATGTTATATTTGTTCTTATTTTATTTAAACTAAAATAATTCTGTGCAGTAACAGATCATTATTAATGATTTTCTTCAGTACTAATGCAGTAAATTTCAGAACAATTGGATCTTGATGTGGAAAGTTTTTAACAGAAGGTTTGGGACATTTGTGCAAATTCATGAACAACAAAAAAGAGGATCTAAATTTGTTGTGCAGTGTGGTGATTGTGAGTATTTCATTACGATTTTACATTCTTGTGTAAAAACAACTTTATTTTATAGCTCACAGTTATTTTCTTTTTTTTTTTCAAATAGTCTTCATACCAAAAAGTCCTAGAAAGCCTTCCAATATATCTTACTTTCATAATTAATATGATTTTTATCTCATTATTTCTAGCCGCTTTATCCTGTTCTACAGGGTCACAGGCAAGCTGGAGCCTATCCCAGCTGACTACGGGCAAAAGGCAGGGTACACCCTGGACAAGTCGCCAGGTCATCACAGGGCTGACACATAGACACAGACAACCATTCACACTCACATTCACACCTACGGTCAATTTAGAGTCACCAGTTAACCTAACCTGCATGTCTTTGGGGGAAACCAGAGCAAACGCACGCAGACATGGGGAGAACATGCAAACTCCGCACAGAAAGGCCCTTGCCAGCCACGGGGCTCGAACCCAGAACTTCTTGCTGTGAGGTGACAGCGCTAACCACTACACCACCATGCAGTGTAGTGGACTTTTAGGAAAATGATCAGAACAGATTCGATCTGAAGCAGAGTTACTGTTAGCACCCTGAAGTTGATTATTTTCTATCACACTATGCTCTGAAGTGTTTTATTCCTCTTATACTGCAGCAATGGATGAGTAAGCTGGAGAAAGACATCAGACTGCATCATCATATTTAAGCTGCTATGAAGTTAAGAAAACACATATGAATAGAAATGAATGTGAGCTAATGTTCACTCAACACAATGACTTCATTATAAATATACATGTTAGATGTTGTTGTCTTGCTGTACTGCTAAATGTAAACAACGCTATTTCAGAACGGATATATGTCATGGCCCTGAGTGCAAGTAGCCCATTTACTATTGAAAAAAAATTGTAACTCAACCTCCTCTATCTGATTTTATTGTATAAATATGATGTATTATGGGCGGCACGGTGGTGTAGTGGTTAGCGCTGTCGCCTCACAGCAAGAAGGTCCGGGTTCGAGCCCCGTGGCTGAAGAGGGCCTTTCTGTGCGGAGTTTGCATGTTCTCCCCGTGGGTTTCCTCCGGGTGCTCCGGTTTCCCCCACAGTCCAAAGACATGCAGGTTAGGTTAACTGGTGACTCTAAACTGACCGTAGGTGTGAATGGTTGTCTGTGTCTATGTGTCAGCCCTGTGATGACCTGGCAACTTGTCCAGGGTGTACCCCGCCTTTCGCCCGTAGTCAGCTGGGATAGGCTCCAGCTTGCCTGTGACCCTGTAGAACAGGATAAAGTGGCTAGAGATAATGAGATGAGGTGATGTATTATTGAGAAAGTATAGCTTCTAAGATCAATGTGCACAGATTAGCTTAAGTGCAGTGTTTATATGTTAGATCAGAATGTTATTATTCTTTGGAATTATATTTCTTTATTGTGTTCAACCACACAATATTTTCTTTCTTATGTTTTTGTTTTGTGCATTAGTTAACAAATCCAAATCTCTAAGTTATCCAGAAACAGAGTGTAAACCAGGCTCGTGTGAGGAGATCAGCTTGAGCTTGATAGGGAAAAAACAGAATTTAAAAAAAATCATATAAACAAGAACAAAATGAAAACCAAAACAAAATATAAAGGCTTAATGACAACATAAGATGAGAAACTCAGAGCGAGATCTCACACAGAGTGTTCAGGATATTTGCTCCTGGTGTGTAATTAGGTGACCTTGAATGTATGAGTGTGATGGTGAGTGCAGTCCAGATCGGACATGTCGTGATGCTGTGGTGGACTGTTGAAGTCTGAGTCCAGACAGAACATCTTCCTTCCTCTCTGGAAGAGCTCACCCCCTATGATGGACTCTTTCGTGCCTTGAGGGTGAGGGCAGGCCTTCATGTGTACTGCAGAGTGCCACGCTCAGACCCTCGCTCAGGGTAAAGTCATCATAATCACAGGGGGAGTCCATGGCTGAATGGTTAGAGAAACAGCTTTGGGGCCAAAAGGTCAGTGGTTCAATTCCCTGAACCACCAGGAATGGCTGAAGTGCCCTTGAGCAAGGCGCCTAACCCCCAACTGCTCCCCAGGCTGCTCTGTTGTACATCACTCTGTATAAGTGTCTATGGAATGGAAGTGTGTCCTCTAGGAGGCGCTGTCACACAGACAGCACCACAAGTTACTGAATGACATACTGAAAGAAATGCTGAAAAACAGCATGTTTCACTGTAGGAATAATAACAGAAAAGAACATGGACATCATGTTGTTTTGTAAAGTGTTGAGGAAACGAAACCTTGTGATAAACAGAGTGAATTCTGACTGAAAGTGTTTCTGAAGTGTGATCATCTCTCATATCGAAACATTTCCATATAACTCGTGTTTACATCCACAGTTTTGTCCATCACTGACTGATAGTTTTAGTTTTTACTGTTATTAAGTTGCTGTGATTTACATCACCTCCACTGTGTGTTTATAAAATCCATGATACAGTAATATGCTCATGTGACTGGTGCTCATTTACACTCAATGTTGGGTGTGAGAGTTTTATCATAGAGGAGACGTGTTCATTAAAGAAACTCACAATCTGTTCACACTGAGATTTATACAAAGCATTAATTAAATATCTCTGTTCGTAAAGCATCATAAAGACATGAGTTCCTCAGTCTGCTCACTGTATATTTTTACACCCATTTACTGAACCTTATTTATTAATTTTATAAGAAAGTTGAGAAGACTAAAGCATCTGTCAGTGTCACTGATTGAAGAGTTTTCCATCATGGACGCAGGTAAAGGTCGTAAGTAAACCTGATCCATGTAACTGTGATGTGAGTCACGTTTCCTGTGGTCTCATATTACAACCCCAATTCCAAAAAAGTTGGGACAAAGTACAAATTGTAAATAAAAACGGAATGCAATAATTTACAAATCTCAAAAACTGATATTGTATTCACAATAGAACATAGACAACATATCACATGTCGAAAATGAGACATTTTGAAATTTCATGCCAAATATTGGCTCATTTGAAATTTCATGACAGCAACACATCTCAAAAAAGTTGGGACAGGGGCAATAAGAGGCTGGAAAAGTTAAAGGTACAAAAAAGGAACAGCTGGAGGACCAAATTGCAACTCATTAGGTCAATTGGCAATAGGTCATTAACATGACTGGGTATAAAAAGAGCATCTTGGAGTGGCAGCGGCTCTCAGAAGTAAAGATGGGAAGAGGATCACCAATTCCCCTAATTCTGCGCCGACAAATATCAGAAAGGAGTTCGACAGTGTAAAATTGCAAAGAGTTTGAACATATCATCATCTACAGTGCATAATATTATCAAAAGATTCAGAGAATCTGGAAGAATCTCTGTGCGTAAGGGTCAAGGCCGGAAAACCATACTGGGTGCCCGTGATCTTCGGGCCCTTAGACGGCACTGCATCACATACAGGCATGCTTCTGTATTGGAAATCACAAAATGGGCTCAGGAATATTTCCAGAGAGCATTATCTGTGAACACAATTCACCGTGCCATCTGCCGTTGCCGGCTAAAACTCTATAGTTCAAAGAAGAAGCCGTATCTAAACATGATCCAGAAGTGCAGACATCTTCTCTGGGCCAAGGCTCATTTAAAATGGACTGTGGCAAAGTGGAAAACTGTTCTGTGGTCAGATGAATCAAAATTTGAAGTTCTTAATGGAAATCAGGGACGCCGTGTCATTCGGACTAAAGAGGAGAAGGACGACCCAAGTTGTTATCAGCGCTCAGTTCAGAAGCCTGCATCTCTGATGGTATGGGGTTGCATTAGTGCATGTGGCATGGGCAGCTTACACATCTGGAAAGACACCATCAATGCTGAAAGGTATATCCAGGTTCTAGAGCAACATATGCTCCCGTCCAGACGACGTCTCTTTCAGGGAAGACCTTGCATTTTCCAACATGACAATGCCAAACCACATACTGCATCAATTACAGCATCATGGCTGCATAGAAGAAGGGTCCGGGTACTGAACTGGCCAGCCTGCAGTCCAGATCTTTCACCCATAGAAAACATTTGGCGCATCATAAAACGGAAGATACGACAAAAAAGACCTAAGATAGTTGAGCAACTAGAATCCTACATTAGGCAAGAATGGGTTAACATTCCTATCCCTAAATTTGAGCAACTTGTCTCCTCAGTCCCCAGACGTTTACAGACGGTTGCAAGGAGAAAAGGGGATGTCTCACGGTGGTAAACATGGCCTTGTCCCAACTTTTTTGAGATGTGTTGTTGTCATGAAATTTAAAATCACCTAATTTTTCTCTTTAAATGATACATTTTCTCAGTTTAAACATTTGATATGTCATCTATGTTCTATTCTGAATAAAATATGGAATTTTGAAACTTCCACATCATTGCATTACATTTTTATTTACAATTTGTACTTTGTCCCAACTTTTTTGGAATCAGGGTTGTAGATGTTACTGGACTTTACTGGTACTGAAGCTATTTCGGTTCGAGCTGATGATCCACTAAGTGAGTTGGTGTGTTTGGTTTGGTCAGTAACCTGATGAATGTTCCTCTGTGTCATTACCATCTGTCTCTGAGGTCAAGGACGAAAACAAGCGAAGCCATAGTTGATGTGTTTAAACACTGGCACATGTATTTGTGCTTATTTACTATCTGTACATTTTAGTTTAAATAAATCCAGAATTATTTTTGCATTCCAGAAATATCCTTTTTATTCTAAATAGAACAGACTCACTCAGATCATCACAAGTTAATATAAAAGCACTGAAGTCTTTCAAAATGTCCTATTTTCCTTTTGGAATATGGTTCCTACAGGTTTTAGGTTATGTATGTAGTGTTCATATATTTTTGGCTTTAAAATGATACAAATGACAGAAAGCTTGCATAATTCTGCCTGCTTTAAGAATATTTTAATCACTCAAAATGTACTTCTGCATATGTTGATCCCATGTTTGTCCAGAGTTTGTCCATCTTTCCCAGAGCATGTGGAGTAACTGACTTCAACAGATTACTTTTGGTTTTATACCCTTTGTGGAGTGAAACAGAAGAAATACATTTTTAAAAATAGTTATTAAATTAAAAAAAATGTTCTTATGAAAACTGACTTCATTTCCTATTTTTGTGTGTGCCAAGAAAAGCAAAAATAAAATATAAAGCTGTTTCTTTGTTTTCCTGTTCTCATTTCAGAACAAATTAGCAAAAAGTACACAAAATGTTTAAAACAAATTATTCCACATTCATTCATGTCCAAAGTTCACATTGCGTTATTAGAACAGTGTGTTGCCACATTTCCCAAAAATGAGTCCTGAACTGCTCATATAGATTTTTCTGAGTTAATAATTATCCTGATGGCCTCTTCTGTCATCCTGCAGCATGAATGTGAGCGGTGACAGGCTTCGATCAGCTATAAATACAGACCTGAAAGTACTGAAGCAGGTACAGCTGAACAGCAGGGTGACGATCCGTGTTTAAGTGTCCTGCTCTGTAAAATGAAGTTTCTCCTCTTCCTCAGTGTGTGCGTGTGTGGCGCTCTGGCTCAGGCAAATACTGAATATGATACTTTTGACGATGAACAAGTAAGTATACATTCCTGGGATTATTTAAGCTTTTCTACTTAATCATAATTAAAACAGCAGTTCTTATTTATTCTCTCTCTCTCTCTAGGAGGAAAAAGCATCACTGGTAAGAGTCTGTCTTTAAAGTCTGATCTATTTAAAATGAAAGGAATGATCAGAAAAAAAAATACGGCACTGCCTTTCTTGTCCTCATCCTTGTGGTCGTACCATTTTCTTTTCTACCATTAAACCGTATATTGCACCTGGTTATGTGGATAATACTGGCTTTTAAAAAAAGATTGAAGGTACTCACTGCAAAAAATGCCCTCTAAAAAATAAGAAAAATATATAGTGTTTTAGGGGGAAAATCACTTATTTTAAGCAAAATAATCTGCCAGTGCAGCAAGATAATGGGACTTGGTAAGATTTCTTAAAACAAGAAAAAAAATATGCAAGTAGTAAGCATACCAAAAATCTTAAATTAAGCATTAAAAGCTAGTTTTTATTTTACTTGTTAAGATTTTCTCTCTAATTCTAAGCCATTTCTTCTGATTTTCAGTAATTATTGCTTAGAAACCAATTTCATCTGAGCAAATATTTCTCAAAATAAGCATTTAATAGGCTTAAAAACAAGGCAAATATGCTTGATTCCAGCTTATTTAAAGGCTCAAAACAAGTTTGTTTTTCTTAGCTAGAATACTTATTTTCTTATCTAGAATAAATTTCTTGTTTAGGTGTGATGAATGTAGGGGAAAAATAGACTTGACAAGAACTTCAGATCTGCATTTTTATTTTTATTATATCAACAAAATGCTGCAAAACACAAGTTGGCATGAGAGGCATAGCAGGCTATGGGGCAGCAAGGAATTATTCTGAATTTGTATGCAATCAAAGCTGATTAGCCTGAATATCTTAATGAGATGGGGTCAATTCCTAAAACAGGTTAATATGGCTTGTCGTATTCTCTTGAAACAAGTAAAAATGTACTTACTGTACAGTCTAAACGTTAAAACAACTCCGTCACCAATGTGGCCAATTTTAAGAAAAAAGCTGCTCAGAATTAGTTGTATTATCTAGGTAGGATGCTACAAGATGAATTTTCTTGAAACAAGTCAAATAATCTTTACAATATTCAGTCTTACTAAGAAAATACACTCAAAAACAGGTTTAATGAGATTAAAATGCTGAATTCAAGTAAATTAGACTTGTACAGATTTTCATTTTTTGCAGTGCTGAAATGGACTGTAATTAGGTTTTATAGTAAAGCTTTAAAGAAAATGCTGGCTTTTTTCCAAGTGTAGTATTGATATTACAATAGAATCCCAACAACTCAAGCTTCAAGCATGCATCAGTTCTTTTCTTTTATTTATTTTCCTTTAGAATCTGAACATTTACAGGCCAACATCTGACCTCCAGACATGAATAATCCACTTTCAGTGTTATAATTACACAATCATTTTCACATAATCATTATTTTATATACAGTATGTTCTCTAATTGATGTGTTTCTGAAGGTTCACTTTTTTAAATGCATGAGAATAAAATATAATCTACCAATAAATAAAGACATGCTAAAAGGTTTCACATGTTGCCTCTAAAGAAATCCAAGACTGAAAACTCCTGAACTTACTAAATTATTATTATTATTTTATGTTTTTAAGACCAAACCCAGTGTCCTAGATGCTCGAGGTCACAGGCCTCAAGGTCGTGGGAGCTACACACCTGTCGTTGCTCCACCTCCTGTTCGTGGGCGTGAACGTTACGGACCACGCCCCACTGTGCAAACAGAGAAACAGGTTCAGGAGGAGAAGGAAATTCCTGACAGTGGGGGATGCAAACACGTTTCAGAGACCCTGGTATACTCTATATTATAATAATTAAATACACATTTTAAATTAAGCTCTTCTTTTCCACAGTAACATTTCTGAGCTGTGTTTTGTTGTAGTCATGTTCTCAAATCCTCTATAAAAATAGAAACATTAGTAACTCCATCTTTTACCAGAGGATTTTGTGTTTCAGGTTAGAATTTTGGTATTAAGCTAAATTCTAAACCCTAATTAACCCTTATGCTCAGTTTTCACATTCATAAAATATGAGTTTAAGGTTGTTTTTAGAAATATATTAGATGTGATTCACCTCCAAACTACTCCAATATCCACTGATGCAGATTTGTATTACTCAGTTAAATGTTGCTTCTCACAATCCAACGTGACTGACGGTGACAGACTCAACACACACCTGTCTAAAACTTCTACACAAAAACATCTAATGACATTTTTTAAAAGACTGTAATGAACATTATTAGGCTTGAGGTTTTTTATTTGTTTGCTTTTTGGCTTTTTTTTTTCAGAGTTAAAAGGACTTAAAAAGGTTTATATTTTATATATGGGGCGTGTCACCACAAAATGAGTCCAGTTGGTCAAAAAATAAAAAGTTGTTTTCTTGGATATTTTAAAGCTCATAGGCAACAGTTTTCAATTTATGCACATTTGAAACTTTATATATTAAAAACCCCTCTGTAATTTTCTTCTGGTCCCAAGAAGTATTGTTAATAAGTAATAATTAAAACAAGTTAGCATGGATCGTGGTGAATTTCTGTTCGGCTATTTTCGTGACCACTCAGCGCGTGACGTCATTCAAGACAAACAATCCGCTTGAGTTGAGTCCGCTTCTGTTTACTTGCATTGCCGTTCAGCTTGAGTGCAGATGTGCGTTCGGGAATTTCCAAAGAAAAAGCATGCCTTATTGTTGTGCAGTGAACTGTAACAACGGGACTGGTTCAGGAAGAAGTTTTTACCTTTTTCCAAAAGAGGCGAAGAGGCAGAACGAAAGGATTGGCTTTTTCCGAAAAAGGAGAAGAGGCAGAGCGAGAGGGTTGGGTTTTTCTGAAAGAGGAGAGGAGGCGGAAAGAGTGGATTGTGTGCATGAAACAAAATCAAGCAGTTAAAGAAAAAATGGAGCAGCAACGCTCAAGCAAAAAGGAGAAGATTGGAGGTAAACATTTTTACCTTTGCTTGCAATTGACAAGTCAAGAATCCTGAGGGATCCTGTACAATCATTGTGGAAATGAAGCAAAGGGATATTTCCTCACTTAGAGTAGGCTATAAATAGTATAATGTCGCGGATGGCAGGTTAATGTGGCCTACCGGCGCACTGTCAAGTAATCGTTACCTACGGTATATCCACTAGGGAGGGCGGTTTAATTATTCTTCAAAAGGGCTCTTATTTAGTATTACAACGAAAGTAGGAATTTATCATAACTACCAGAATAAATCGTTTGGGTGCGAGTCTTGTTGGGGTCCGGGGTCACCGCGATCAGAGTCGGCCGAGTCGCTGTCTGATTCCGAGGCCGCACGGTCAAACCAGTGAGCCACATTCACCGATTGCTTTGCAACGGCCATAGGTTCATACATATATGGTTTCACCTCTCGATATTCAATTTGGAGAGTTCTTACTTCAAAATCGCTATCCCTTTCAGACATTTTACACAACCTCTCACGACCAAAGTCCATACACATGTGCTCTGTTTGCAAGTAAACACAGAACTGCTCCCAGTCTGTTTGGCTTGAATAACGTCACGACGACGGTCCCCTGGCGGTGAAAGTGTGCATAAGTGAGATGTAAACAAACCTTCGGAAACTGGGCAAAACAGTATATTTTAACCGTTTTATTCAATTTTAGGGTGCAAATTAGACACCAGGAAGATTGAATTCGCTTTTTGGGTCATTCTTCTAGACAATAAAGTTGATATTCTACGTTTCACCTCTGACCATCGCCTATGACCTTTAAATTGACAGTTAATTATATTTAAAATAAGGAGTTGTTTTCATAAATGTTGTGCAGCCGATCCAGAGAAATTAGTGAAAATGTTGAAGGGATCATCATCTCAACAGAAAATCAAGTTTGGAGAAAATCATCTGTAAACTTTGTGATAAACTGAAATTAATGCATAGCAACTAGATAGCTGTCATATTTATTCATATTTATAGATTGTTTTACAGCACAATATTTTGGTGATATAAATGGCGTTATAAATTATGGAAAGTATTCATGGCAAAACTAGAAAAATTACATGTGGGTCATTTTTTGACTCACTCTTATTTCAAACCTCTGCTGGATTCATTTTGTGGAGACACGCCCCTTATATAATATTTTACACGTTGTAAGTATTTTCCAGCATTGATATTTATAGACTGTGTGACTTTGTGACTGCTGACTTCTGCTACACTTTAATGTATGTGAATTTTAGAAAATAAAGGCCAAATGCATTTGAATTTGCACAACAGTTTAATAACACCATAATAAAATAATTATTTTTATATGTTTGTCGCTCTGGATAAGAGGGAATGTTGCTCTGGATAAGAGGGTGCGCCAAACACCTGTACTGTGATGTGTTTTTGTTTTCAGGGTGTACTCTGTCCTACAGGCTGTGAACTGAAAACAGCTTTAGTGAAGCACGAGCAATATGTTAAACCTACCGTGGCTCAACTCAAGAGAGATGTGCAAGCTCTGTCACAGACCTCCAACTCAGTCTACAGATACGTGGTAGATTTGACCTCAGAGATCAGAGAGAGACAGAGAATCTCTGATGGTAAAGTATTATGATGATGATGATGATGATGATGATGATGATGATGAGTCTCCACCCTGAAGCTCATTAAATGTGTTTAGAATAAAATATCTGTCACATGTTTGGCTCGGCTTGTGAGTGATGTACGAGATGATGAGTCTTTTGAATCTCTGAGAAGCCATGCCACTGGTTTACATGTAAATGTGTTTACTCTCAGATACACACAAAACAGGATTAACAGCACAGCATATAAAATCGATAATCTTCTCTAAATTCTCTGCTTTTCATTTTCACACATCCAGAACTAAGGAAGATTTCTTTCTGTTATCTTTGTAGGTAATGATGGCTTGGTTAATCAGTACACAAATGACCTGGAGGGCCAGCATGCATTTGTGAAAGACACAGTGGATGTCACATTTCCAAAAAACATTAAAATCCTGCAGGGTGTCCTGGATAAACTGCGGGAGAAGATTCAGCGTCTGGAGAAGGCTGTGACTGTACAGAAGGAGAAATGTACTGAGCCATGTGTCGTGTCCTGCCCGATTCCAGTGCCGTCTGGAAAAGACTGTGAGGATATTTTCAGGAATGGAGGAGACACTTCAGAGCTGTATCTGGTGCGCCCAGAAAGCTCACAATCACCATACAAGGTCTACTGTGACCAGACAACCCAGAACGGAGGTAAGCCACAATGGAAAATCAGACAGTTTGAAGAGACTTTAGAAAACTAAATATTTTGAGCATCTTGGGATTGCAGCATGTTTATCACTCACTCCTGTCAAAAGTATTCTACATCCTGTTCTTTCTTTTTTCTCAGGCTGGCTGCTTATTCAGAACCGGTTGGATGGGAGTGTCGACTTCGGCCGGCGATGGGATGATTACAAGAGAGGTTTTGGAAACATTGCATTCAACGTTGGGAAAGGTTACTGTGGAACTCCTGGTAAGATGTTTGTAATAGAAGCTTTGGCATTGTGATGTAGCAGGTTGTGTGTCACCTCATACGTAGCTCCATGGTTCTGATTCAGTCCAATAATATACTTTTTGTGGGTTTTGTGTAAAGTTTCCTGAAATCTAATTGATATGCTTTTTTTGGTAATGCAGGTGAGTATTGGCTTGGTAATGACCGCATCAGTCAGCTCACTAAGACTGGCCCAACTGAGGTCCTGTTCGAGCTGCAGGACTGGGAAGGCACAAAGACATATGCTCAGTACCAGCAGTTCACCGTACAAGGTGAGGCCTCGAACTACGTCCTGGCTGTGGATAAATATTCCGGCACGGCAGGAAACACCTTACTCACTGGCGCAACAGAGCTGTTTGGTATAAACCGCACCATGACCATCCACAACGGCGTGAAGTTCAGCACCTATGACAGAGACAACGACCAATGGTGAGCATGCTTATCCTTACAGGAGAGACAAAATTCTAGGTTTCTATACAGTATGCTGTATGAGTTACTTGTATTTACTTTATAGTTATTTATTATTTCCTAAACAAATGAGTTAATAATTGCACTGCAGCATCAAATAAGGAGTAGAACACTTGGAGGAGTGCTGTTGTAGGAAAATAATCAATGATAGAGTGGAGTGATGAAGCAGATTTACTGTCCTGAAGTTGATTATTTTCCAGCAACAGCACCCCAAGCAATTTATTCCTCTTACACCACAGTAAGTTGTCAACAATTACAATTTTAATATTAATATAAAGCTGTGATCTTCTGATCTGAGAATTCTGCACTGCTGTGGTTTAGCTGGAATTTAACATGTATAGTGTAGTTTATTTTTACATACACCAGGATAATTAATAATTATTTATGCATATATATATTCTTTTAACATATACAGGGTACCTGGTGACCCGTCTAAGCAGTGTGCACGAGAAGATGGCGGTGGATGGTGGTACAATGCCTGTCATTCAGCCAATCCGAACGGCCGATACTACTGGGGCGGGGCATACTCGAAAACTGTGACCAAACACGGAACAGATGATGGCATTGTGTGGCTGAACTGGAAGGGCTCATGGTACTCACTCAAGACCATCAGCATCAAGATCAGACCCTACTATGCTCAGAGATAACACACACACAAACACACTTCATTCTTCCTGTCTGAAACAGGTACTCTTATGCAGCAAAAGCCATTTTAGAAATAAAATAGAAATAAAGATGAAAAAGATGTTGATCAGTGAAATATGAAGATAATAAGAACTTCATCAACTGACCTGACCTGCTTATGTTCAAAATAAAATGCATTCTGTGTGAACATTATATTTTATTTGAATCTGTTCATTTCAGCAAACAATAGAAGACTGTCAACATTTCTGGTCCACGGTGCATTGTATTCCTCTCTCAGAGTCACTTTTATCACTGTACACCAGTCACTTATGCTCCACAATCAAGCACTGGCTCCAAACCATGAACACGCTCCTCAAAATAAAACATTTCCTTCCTAACTCCACACACACTTACAGTATCATATGAACTTCTACTAGCAGTGGTGTAACGAGTAGAAAACACACCGAATGAGTAAAAGTACTGCTGCTGTAGTAATAATTCATCTGAGTAAAAGTACAAATAATTTTCAAGAAAATTAGAGGGGTGGCATGGTGGTGTAGTGGTTAGCACTGTCGCCTCACAGCAAGAGAGTCCTGGGTTCGAGCCCAGCGGCCGACGAGGGCCTTTCTGTGTAGAGTTTGCATGTTCTCCCCGTGTCCACGTGGGTTTCCTCTGGGTGCTCTGGTTTCTCCCACAGTCTAAAGGCATGCAGGTTAGGCTAATTAGTGGCTCTAAATTGACTGTGAGTGTGAATGGTTGTTTGTCAGCCCTGCGATGACCTGGTGACTTGTCCAGGGTGTACCCTGCCTCTTGCCCATAGTCAGCTGGGATAGGCTCCAGCTTGGCTGCGACCCTGTAGAACAGGATAAGTGGCTACAGATAATGGATGGAATCAAGTTAGAGTCAATAAATCATCTGCTGAAAAACAAATGAGTAATTGCCAAAAAAAAACCTTTTTAAATGTCTCCAATTTACACCACAAATCCTTAAACTCTTTGATCTAACCAAATGAGCCATGCTGAAGAGAACACCACTGCCATTTTACGTTAGCTTGCTTAGCCAAATGCTTTTGCTACATTTGTTAGCAAACTAGCTCATGTTAATTAATACATGCCTCTAGCTACACAATTATCTGTCCAGTAAACATCATCCTGAGCGTTCAAGTCTGAAGCAGCACTGAGATATACAGCATTAAACACAACAGGTGAAAGCTACTGAACATCAAAGTGACATCTTATGTTTAGTACAGAGCTTTCATCCTGTAAAATATCAACAGAGCTGGCTAGCGCTAGCCTAGCACACTCAGCTAGCTAATGGGTAACCTGGACATATTTCTGCAGAGATCTGTAAGTCCGGGCGGCACGGTGGTGTAGTGGTTAGCGCTGTCGCCTCACAGCAAGAAGGTCTGGGGTCGAGCCCCATGGCCGGCAAGGGCCTTTCTGTGTGGAGTTTGCATGTTCTCCCCGTGTCCGCGTGGGTTTCCTCTGGGTGCTCCGGTTTCCCCCACAGTCCAAAGACATGCAGGTTAGGTTAACTGGTGACTCTAAATTGACCGTAGGTGTGAATGCGAGTGTGAATGGTTGTCTGTGTCTATGTGTCAGCCCTGTGATGACCTGGTGACTTGTCCAGGGTGTACCCTGCCTTTCGCCTGTAGTCAGCTGTGATAGGCTCCAGCTTGCCTGCGACCCTGTAGAACAGGATAAAGCGGCTAGGGATGATGAGATGAGATCTGTAAGTCCATGGGTTCAATCTGCACATCAGCATCACACTTTTCCTTTAAATCAGTTAAAACTGAAGATAGCTGATAAACTGGTTCAGGGACGGTCGTCTGTCTCCTCTGTCCAATACAATACAGTAACTTTATTAGTATTTCCCAACTGAGATTTTCAATACCAATTTACAATGCAATAAAAACAAGCAAATATTTACAAAAGAAAAATTGCATCAATATAAACCTATTCCTATAATAATCTCATGATACTCCTGGTACAAAAAAAAATACTAATACACTAATCCTAATTCAAATAATAGTTCAAAATCCAAATAAAATAATCCTAGAAATCCGAAACATCCTAAAACTATCCCTAATCCTGAGTTAATGTAATAAACAAAATAATCCAAGAAATCTAAAAAGAAAAAAAAATCTATACCAATGATTCTACTCAAAGTCATGAAGAGAGAGAGAATATAAGTAAAACTTGCAGCTTAGATGACTATAATTCATAAATGGGCCCACAACTCTTTTCGGGCAGAAACTTTAAAATTTATAATGTTCGTAGAGTTTCTAGTCTCTTCACTTAAATTGGTCCATTGCATGGTCAAAAAAGGACCTCTGAGCTGTTGAAGTTCTTTTAAATATGAATGAATGAATGAATGAATGAATGCTTTATTTCAAACATATCAAAGTAGTACAAAACAGAAGAGAAGAAAAACAAAAACAAAAGAACAAATAAAAACACTTAATTCAATTAAAAAAACAATGGAACAATATTAACTTAACATGTTTGAAAAGGAGTAGGAAGAAGCATTAGATTATTTAATCCTACCCCTTTTCCAATTAATTAATAATACTATTTACTTCCTGTGTGTGTGTGTGTGTGTGTGTGTGTATATATATATATATATATATATATATATATATATATATATATATATATATATATATATATATATAATTTATTTATTTTTGTTTTTATTATTATTTTTATTTACTATTTTTAAATCACATACTCCTAAACACAAGTAATTTAAATATATTTACCTGTACCAACAAAATTGAAAATAAACAAAGTAAATAAAAATATGTGCAAAAGCCCTAGTGCTCATCCCACCCTTCTTCCTCACTGTACCTAGTGAATACCATGTGTTTGTACCGCTGTTTGAATATACTCATGCTTGGACATTGCTTCAGCCCCCCCGACAGTCTGTTCCACAATTTCACTCCACATACTGAGATGCAATGTGTTTTTAAGGTTGTGTGAGCAAAAAGATGTTTAAAGTTCATTTCCCCCCTCAAATTATTCCCCCTTCTTTCTGAAAAAAAAAAGTTTTTGAATGTTGACTGGAAGTAGGTTGTTTATTGTTCTATACATGATTTGTGCTGTTTGAAAATGAACCAGATCTGTGAGTTTTAGTATTTTTGATTTTAAGAATAAAGGATTAGTATTTCTCTATAACCAGTGTTATGAATTGTCCTTATGGCTCTTTTCTGCAGTAGTGGTTTTAATGTACATTTATAAGTATTACCCCAAATCTCTACACAATAATTTAAGTATGGTAATATTAGTGAGCTGTAAAGAAAGTAGAGTGATTTGTGGTCCAGAAAGTGTTTTGCCTTACTCAGTAATGAAATGGTCCGTGGCAGTTTAGTTTGTACATGTTTTATGTGGGATTTCCATGTTATTTTATCGTCCACAATTACACCAAGAAATTTATTTTCATGTACCCTTACAATATCAACCCCATCTACATGTATTAGTGCTTGAGTATTCCTTTTACAATTCCCAAATAGCATGAATTTAGTTTTATTAAGGTTTAAAGTTAATTCGTTCCTGTCAAACCACTTCTTTAATTTACAGTTCTGCAGTGATCACCCCCAGAAGATCCTGTAAATTCCCCCTGAACAAAAAATATTTGTGTCATCTGCAAATAAAACTAATTTTAATACAGTGGTGCTTGAAAGTTTGTGAACCCTTTAGAATTTTCTATATTTCTGCATAAATATGACCTAAAACATCGTCGGATTTTCACACAAGTCCTAAAAGTAGATAAAGAGAACCCAGTTAAACAAATGAGATAAAAATATTATACTTGGTCATTTATTTATTGAGGAAAATGATCCAATATTACATATCTGTGAGTGGCAAAAGTATGTGAACCTCTGCGTTCAGTATCTGGTGTGACCTCCTTGTGCAGCAATAACTGCAACTAAACGTTTGCGGTAACTGTTGATCAGTCCTGCACACCGGCTTGGAGGAATTTTAGCCCATTCCTCCATACAGAACAGCTTCAACTCTGGGATGTTGGTGGGTTTCCTCACATGAACTGCTCACTTCAGGCCCTTCCACAACATTTCAATTGGATTAAGGTCAGGACTTTGACTTGGCCATTCCAAAACATTAACTTTATTCTTCTTTAACCATTCTTTGGTAGAACGACTTGTATGCTTAGGGTTACTGTCTTGCTGCATGACTCACCTTCTCTTGAGATTTAGTTCATGGACAGATGTCCTGATATTTTCCTTTAGAATTTGCTGGTATAATTCAGAATTCCTTGTTCCAACAATGATGGCAAACCATCCTGGCCCAGATGCAGCAAAACAGGCCCAAACCATGATACTACCACCACCATGTTTCACAGAAGGGATAAGGTTCTTATGTTGGAATGCAGTGCTTTCCTTTCTCCAAACATAACGCTTCTCATTGAAACCAAAAAGTTCTATTTTGATCTCATTTGTCCACAAAACATTTTCCAATAGCCTTCTGGCTTGTCCACATGATCTTTAGCAAACTGCAGATGAGCAGCAATGTTCTTTTTGGAGAGCAGTGGCTTTCTCCTTGCAACCCTGCCATGCACACCATTGTTGTTCAGTGTTCTCCTGATGGTGGACTCATGAACACTGGCTAATGTTAATGTGAGAGAGGTCTTCAGTTGCTTAGAAGTTACCTTGGGGTCCTTTGTGACCTCGCCGACTATTACACACCTTGCTCATGGAGTGATCTTTGTTGTGGCCCTTTTCCACTACCCTTTTTCAGCTCACTTCAGCTCGCTTCAGCTCACTTCAGCCCGACACGGCTCGCGTTTTGACTACCAAAAAACAGCACGACTCAGCTCGCTTCAGCCCTGCTTAGCCCCTAAAACTCGCACCGTTTTGGAGTGGGGCTGAAGCGAGCCCAACCGAGCCGAGTGAGGCTGGGGGCGTGAGCAGACACTCCCCTGTGCACTGACTGGTGAGGAGGAGTGTCCTCACATGCCCACACACGCCCCGCGATCACGCTGGGATCTGTAAACACCGCAAACCCGGAAGAAGAAGAATTACGAATTACGAGAATTTCTGAAGCCTTATGCGCCTCGCCTCATCTATACGCTCTTGCCAGTATCTGTTGGTGTTGTCGGTGACAACAAGCCACAGAACCAAGACCAGCAACACTAACGACTCCATGTCCTCCATGTTTATTGTTTACTATTCGGGTCATGAGACTACTGCTTAAAAGCTCACTGATGTCACTGTTTGCGCTGCTTAACGACATCACCTGACGTCCACCCACTTTCGCTAACTCCACCCAATGTGTCCACCCACTTCCAGCCAGCACGGTTCAGCGTGGTTGTAGTCGAAATGCAACTTCAATAGCCCCGCTCAGCTCGACTCAGCCCAACTCAGCACGGCACGGCTCAGCCCGACTCAGCCGCATTTGTAGTGGAAAAGCAGCATTGGTCGACCACTCCTGGGGAGGGTAACAATGGTCTTGAATATCCTCCATTTGTACACAATCTGTCTGACTGTGGATTGGTGTAGTCCAAACTCTTTAGAGATGGTTTTGTAACCTTTTCCAGCCTGATGAGCATCAACAACGCTTTTTCTGAGGTCCTCAGAAATCTCCTTTGTTCGTGTCATGATACACTTCCACAAACATGTGTTATGAAGATCAGACTTTGATAGAGCCCTGTTCTTTAAATAAAACAGGGTGCCCACTCACACCTGATTGTCATCCCATTGAATGAAAACACCTGACTCTAATTTCACCTTCAAATTAACTGCTAATCCTAGAGGTTCACATACTTTTGCCACTCACAGATATGTAATATTGGATCATTTTCCTGAATAAATAAATGACCAAGTATAATATTTTTGTCTCATTTGTTTAACTGGGTTCTCTTTATCTACTTTTAGGACTTGTGTGAAAATATGATGATGTTTTAGGTCATATTTATGCAGAAATATAGGAAATTCTAAAGTGTTCACAAACTTTCACACTGTAACTTAGAAACTTTGCAGATATCATTTATGTAGAGAATGAACAGTTTTGGACCCAATACTGACCCCTAGGGGACACCACAGTCAATGTCCAACCATGAGGAAGCGTAATCTCCCAACTTAACAAACTGTCTCCTGTCCCTTAAATAACTTTTCACCCAGTGCAAAACTATCCCCCTGATCCCATACCGTTCCAGTTTATTGATTAATATATCATGAATGATTGTGTCAAAAGCTTTCTTGAGGTCGATGAATATTCCAATTGCGTACTGTTTGTGATCTATAGCGTTAGTGATTTCCTCAACTGATTCCATGAAGGCCAGTGCTGTTGAACTGCTTGATCGAAATCCGTATTGACTGTCAGAAAGTAATTTATGCTTATCCAGGAATTTGTCTAATCTGTTGTTGAATATTTTTTCTAGAATTTTTGAGAATTGTGGTAATAAAGAAACAGGCCTGTAGTTCGTGAAGTGGTGTCTATCCCCAGTTTTATACAGCAGCACAACTTTAGCTATTTTCATTTTGTTTGGAAATTTGCCAGTTTGGAATGGTAAGTTACAGATGAAAGTTAATGGTTTTGAAATTCCCTCAATGACCCTTTTCACAATTTTCATATCAATGTTATCACAATCAGTAAAAGTTTTATGTTTACAGTTTTTTACATTATCAATTATTTCTTTTTCTTCCACTGCTGTGAGAAACATTGAGCTTTGATTTCTATAAGGTTATCATTCCAATCCTGCGATGACAATGGATCAGGGATTTTTTTCTGCCAAGTTTGGTCCAACGCTTACAAAAAATGATTAAAACTATTAACTATATCATCTATATTGTCTTTCTTAATGTTGTTATCTATAAAGTACTGAGGGTAACATTGTCTAGAGCCATTTTTGATTATATTATTTAAAAAAGCCCATATTCCTTTAATATTGTTTTTATTTTTATTTAATATTTCATGATAGTATTCCTTTCTGCTAGCTCTAATAATATTGGTTAACTTATTTTTTATATTTTTTTATATTTATTTTCTGCCTCTTTAGTTTTCTGTTTTATGAATTCTCTATACAGCGTATTTTTCTTTTTACAGGCATTTTGTAATCCCTTGGTGATCCATGGTCGATCCGTGTATTTATGTTTCCTGCTATATTGTTTAATTGGACAATTTTTATTATATAGTGATGTAAATATCCTCAGAAATGTTTCATATGCATTGTCAATATCATTATTCTTGTATATAGCGTCCCAGTTTTGCACTAGCAAGTCATTCTTAAATGCATTCATGTTTTCCTCTGTCCTCAATTGTCTACGGTATATATTGGTCTTGTATCTGGATGATTTCCTTTAAAACTGCCATCATAAACTGTAAAAACTGGTAGGTGGTCACTGATGTCAGTGATAAGTAATCCGCTCACAGTATTGTTTTCAATGTCATTAGTGAATATGGTATGTTATCGATTAATGTGGAACTGTATGATGTGATTCTGCTGGGTTTGGTGATTTTTGGATAAAGACTCATACAATACATTGTATTAATGAATTCGTCAGTCATTTTATGCTTCTTAGGATTTAAAAGGTCAATATTAAGATCACCACAGATGAAAATAACTTTCTGATTCATCCTCGAAAAAGATGCCTCGATCCAGTCCTTGAATAAGTCCATACTAGAACCTGGTATTCTATATATACTGATTATTACATTTTTGTTTTTTTTCTGTACAGATTTCAATAGTTATACATTCTAACAGATTGTCAATTGCAGTTGAAATATTTTCCAATATCCTACCGGTAGGGCGGCACGGTGGTGTAGTGGTTAGCGCTGTCGCCTCACAGCAAGAAGGTCCTGGGTTCGAGCCCCGGGGCCGGCGAGGGCCTTTCTGTGTGGAGTTTGCATGTTCTCCCCGTGTCCGCGTGGGTTTCCTCCGGGTGCTCCGGTTTCCCCCACAGTCCAAAGACATGCAGGTTAGGTTAACTGGTGACTCTAAATTGACCGTAGGTGTGAATGTGAGTGTGAATGGTTGTCTGTGTCTATGTGTCAGCCCTGTGATGACCTGGCGACTTGTCCAGGGTGTACCCCGCCTTTCGCCCGTAGTCAGCTGGGATAGGCTCCAGCTTGCCTGCGACCCTGTAGAAGGATAAAGTGGCTAGAGATAATGAGATGAGATGAGATGAGATGAGATGAGATCCTACCGGTATAATCTAAATTTTTGTCCACATATACAGCCACACCTCCTCCGCCTTTGCTCTTTCTGTTTATATAGTTGAATTCATATCCATCCATTTCAAAATCCATCCCCTTATCAGCGCTGATCCAAGTTTCTGATATTGCAATAATTTTGAACGGTTTTGTAAACTGACTTAAGTAGTCCTTAATGTTATAAAATTTTGCATACATACTTCTCAGTGGTGGCTGGTAGTCTTTCAAACAGGGGAGGCTGGTCGGTTTCGATATTTCCAGATTTTAAAAGAAAAAACACATAAATTTTGCCCATACTCTTGCCTCTAATCTGGCTGATTGTTGGCAGGGTCACAAACTGTGAAATAACAGGTTCTTTTGGCCCATTAGCATACTGTCCAATATACATGATGGTGGTGTTGGGGGGGTATATTTTAACATTTTATATTTTAAAATTGTGGCATGTTGTTTAAAAATTGATCATTATTGAAAGCAGCTCTTTGTCAGGAACCTCAGCAGTAACAGCAGAGTGTTCTGGAATAGGCACAAGCACTGACCTTGGGGAGCCAAACATAGAGCTGGGTGCCACACATTTCATTCAATGACACTTTCCCTATATTTTACTTATTTTGACTGAGAAATGTTTTATTGACAATTTTGATAACCCTTCACTTTTAATCCAGGTCTGTAGTGTGAAATGTTCTCGGCTGTGTTTTTGTTTAAAAAATGTTTTCCAAATTGTAGCTGTGTTTAATTCATATCCAGAAAAATATATATTCCAATATAATATACTCAGCATAAACATTTTAAATAGATTCTATATTTTTGGTCCATCCATGACATATTACTAAAGTAGCCTATTTACTGTTGTTGATGTGGGTCACTTGCTGTTAGCCAATTCACTTTCTCGTACCAGGAGAGCTGAAAGGAACGAGTATTATTCCCTACCTTTTTCACCAAGTCAATTTGAGGCGTTGGTCTACCCTGCTCTTTAATTTTAATTTTTTCCTCGAAAGGAAGACTGGCAAATGGCTTCGCCAAAATTAAATCAGCAATGCTTGGCATCCGTGCGCAGCTTTCTTGCTAGCTGACTAGCCCCCTCAAGTTCAAGTTCAGTCACTCAAATAAACGAAATTTCTGGAACTTGACAACACTATATTTACACTTTATTTACAATGAAAATATATACAAACTAAAAAAGCTGGTAGAAACCATATGTAATGAATGAAATCGAAATGTAAGCTGATCTCTTACAACACACCACAGCACTTGCAAATCCGCATGGGACTGAACTGAAATTCACCGCTGCCTGTCTATATTTGAAACGAGCTGTCAATCAAAGAAAATATCCGGCCGCTTTCACCAATCACCAGTCTCCTCGCGGAAACTGCCATGTCCCTCCCACTGTGAGGCTGGGAGTCCGGTGGGCAGGCATTTTCGCAGTATTTGTCCAATAATCGTCTTGCATTTTGATATTGAAAGCGCATAGCTCCCAAATGCCATTGAAGTCCACTGAGGCTGGGCTGCATCGTGCTGTCACGAGGGGGAAAAACTCACGCACACATTAGGCGAACTGGGGAAAGTTATAACGGAATGATTTCGCACTGTAGTTGGGTTGAGCACATATATTTCTATGATTCTGGATCTGAAATAGCAATGTTATAAGGTCAGCTATAACATAAGCCTAGCGCAATTCATCCTACATGATGTTCGTCATTTGTAGAAGAGGCTGAGCCTCCCTCGTTGTCTTAGAGCAATCGCCCGTGATGCTTCTGCTATTGAAATGGATTATGGATAATTTGTTGTCAGTTCTAATGGTCTGATTGTATTGTTCGTTTGTATAATAATAGCAGTTGTCATTAATATTGAAAAAGAAGTTGTTGTCTGGATCTATAACGTTTTCTATATCCAGTAAATTATAATCGGAATACTGAAAGGTTTTTAGCTCCATATTGTTATGATCAGGAATCCTTTGAGATGTGCCATCATTAACTCCAGATGCAGGTGAATGAGTTATTTCCGACGATGTCATGGTTGTGTGCTGTGAAATGAGTCATTATGCCAGTTTATGGTGATTATTGGTACCTGTCCAGATCCTCCATGGTCTTGATGACCACAACCTTGGCTTGCTCTGGCGTTCCGTTAAGCTTAATGATTATTTTACAATGATTGGTCCATTTGCTTTGAATCTTTCCCTGTCTTTTCAAGTTGTGTGCCTTTCTTGCGATGTCAGAGTTTCGTTTTATGAGATGCTCATTTATGAAGACGTCTGTCCCTTTCAATTTCCTTCCCAGTTTCAGCAGTACAGTCTTGTATTTTCTGTTTATGAATCTCATGATTATGGCCGGTGTATTTCTGTCATTTCTCCGGGGCAAAGTATGGCATGCCTCCACAGTGTTTAAATCCACTTCAACGCCCTTTGAGTGGAGGAAAGCAGCCACCTGTTGCTCTGTCGATCGGTCATCCTGCTCACCGGGCTCCACCCCGTTGTCAGTGGTCACTGCTCGGGCATATGACCGGGGTTTGATGCGAAGCCCGATGATAATCACATCCTTGATCCTTGAGTACTGCTCCAGATCCGCCACTCTGTTCTCCAGTTCCGCCAGACGCCGGTCTTTCTCGGTGTTCTGGATCTGGAGAGCCTTCACCTCCTCCACCAGCTCCAGGATGCCTTTCTGCTGCTGTTTAACAGCAGAAATCTCCTTAATCAAAAACTCAAGGGTCATCTTGAATTCCTCGCCCTCTTCTGCTGTCATTGCTCTCTTCGGTGGCATGCTGCTGCTAGGTAATGCTGCCCAACGGCAGGTCAGTTGTTTGCAGCTGTTTGCCTAGCCACCGGCTAGTTAGTTTGCAAACTAGCCAACTATCGTGCAAGTCCAAGTTCCAAATCAACGTCGTAAACCAGGCACTACCCACTGGCCGAAATCCAAAATCACTAGTCAAGAATCAGTAGTCAAATTAACTTAGAAATATAGTCTGAAGCCGAGCACCAAACACACAAGCGAACGAGCACCACACACAGGAAACAGGAAATGCCGTTGATATGGCATGAATAAATATATAAAATATAATGTTTATGTTGTCCTTTTGTCTAGTATTGTAATGATAAAAAGTAGAGTGCCTGACCAACTTGAATTCAAGGTAATTTGTAGCAAGACCATGTAAACATTTGTAAACCATGGTGACATCTCCAAACTGTAACATTTCCTTGATGGGTAACCATCGAAGATCTTTAAGAGTTGATGAGATGTAACCGTACTTCCTTTTCCCAGTCAGTATTCTAGCAGCAAAGTTCTGTAAAAGCTGCAGCTTGCAAATGTTCTGTTGTGTTGTTCCTGACCACACAGTTGAGCAGTAAAACAATTTGCTGAATAACAAAGAGTTCAATATAACTTGAAGAACATCTTTTGTAAACAGGTGTCGAACTCTATTGATTTGACACAAGTTACCTAACAATGAAGATGATAGGTAATCTATGTGCTCATTGAATGAAAGGTTACTGTCAAACATAACTCCTAACTTCTCATAACTCCTAAGACAATGGAGATAACTCTTTACCAAGGAAGGATATTGTAGTGTCACTCAGCTTTCCAACCAACTGTCTTGTGCCAAAAAGCATGAACTTTGTCTTTGGTGGATTGATGAGCGCTCAATTATTACAACACCATTCTGCTATTCTGTTGAGATCTTGAACAATCTGACTAAGAGCATTGACTTCATCATTGGTTACAAAATGTCAGGACAAACAGACGAGGACCCAAGAGCGCAGGTTAAATGTTGAGTTTATTGATAGCAGGGGAAAGGGAGGATGTGTGTGTAAAGTTCAGTGGCAGGAGGACTGAGAGGCAGGGATGGCTGGTGGGAGCATGGTGGTGACGTCTGAGGTCTCCCCTCCAAGTACTAACCAGGCCCAACCCTGCTTAGCTTCTGAGATCAGACGGGATCAGGTGTTGTCAGAGTAGTTTGGCTGTAAGCGGACAGCACTTGGTATTCAGGCGGTCTCCCAGCGAGCAGTTTCTCAGCAGGCAGACAGGACAGCATGACAGACAGGAGTTTGGGAACAGGCTGAAACACAGAGTCACAGGTCAGGTAGCGAGAATGGGGACAGAAATGCAGACTCAGATTACCAGGGCTGAAGAGTTGACGGACTCGATGCCTTGAAGACGATCTGACACTGAAGCTTGGGAGGACTGCAGTTTAAATACACACAGAGAAGGCAGCAGGTGATAGGCAACAGCCAGTGACAGCCACTGAAAGTCAATGAGAGTCAATGATGGTAAATTGACAGCAGGTGAGCCTGATAGAGAAGGAGCATGCGGGCATGGCAGGTAATACTGAGTGGAGAGGAGTGGAATGTTACCTGATGAGAGGAAAACCACAGGTAGGACCATGACAGAACCCCCCCCCTCAAGGGATGGCTCCAGAAGTCCCTAGACACAGACCCACCAAGATGGGTGGGAGGAGGGGGAATACTGGTGGAGGGTCAGAATTCCTCTGACCGGTCAGTGTCCATAGCCTCTGCACCATCTTCACTGTCGGAAGACTCGTCATCCAAGGGCCCCCGCCCAGGATTCGGTTCAGAGTCAGACTCGGACACTGGAGCAGGGGTGGCGGCAGGGTCCGGAAGTGGATCCGCCCGGTGAGAACCCCTACGTCGACCCCGTCAGATGGAGGGCTGGTCAGGGTGTAAGCGATGGAAGTCAGCGATGAGGGCCGGATCCAAAATCCTTCCAGCGGAGACCCATGCCCTCTCCTCAGGACCATAACCCTCCCAGTCTACCAAGTATTGGATGCCCCTACCCCTTTGTCGAGAGCGGAGAAGTCGCCGGACCGTGTAGACTGGTCCACCATCAATGAAGCATGGAGGAGGAGGCGGCAGTGTTACCGGGACCAGGGGGCTCTCGTGCACCGGTTTGAGTTTGGAGACATGGAAGGTGGGATGTATTTTCATGGTCTTGGGCAGCAGCAGCCGAACTGCCGTTGGACTGATGACCTTCTGTATGGGAAAGGGTCCGATGTAGTGAGGCGCCAATTTGCGTGACTCCACCCGCAGTGGTAGGTCTTGAGCAGACAACCATACCTTCTGGCCAACATGGTAAACGGGTGCAGGGGTCCTCCGCCGGTTAGCCCCAATAGCATAGCTGGTACTGGACCTCAGGAGTGCAGTGTGGGCCTGGGCCCACATGCGGCGGCAGCGGCGGGCATAGGCAAGAGCAGACGGGCAGGTGGCATCTCCCTCCTGGCTGGCAAACAGAGGTGGTTGATATCCATACACACACTGGAAGGGGGAGAGTCTGGTGGCAGAACTGGTGAGGGAGTTGTGGGCATATTCCACCCAGAGCAGATGTTGAGCCCAGGCGTGGGGGTTGCATGAAGCCACACACCTAAGTGCCTTCTCCAGTTCCTGGTTCATGCGCTCCATTTGGCCATTTGACTGTGGGTGAAACCCAGATGACAGACTGGCAGTGGCCCCGAGGAGGTGGCAGAATTCTTTCCAGAAACTGGTGGAGAACTGCGGTCCACGGTCAGACACGATATCCCTGGGCAGGCCTTGGACTCGAAAGACGTGTTCTAAGACGACCCGGGCAGTCTCCTTCGCAGTTGGCAGTTTAGGGAGATGCACAAAGTGGGTCATCTTACTGAAGCGGTCCACAATGGTGAGGATGACCGTATTACCTTCCGATGGAGGAAGACCAGTAACAAAATCCAAGGAGACATGGGACCAGGGATGCATGGGTACTGGCAGGGGCTGGAGTAACCCGGCTGGGGGCTGACTGGGGGATTTGTGCTGGTTGCAAGTGGGGCAGGCTCTCACAAAATCCTGGATGTCCTTCCTCATCAACGGCCACCAGAACCGCTGAGACAGCACATGGAGGGTGCGTGTGACCCCAGGGTGACAGGCCAGGTGGGAGTCATGTCCCCATTGAATCACCTGAGACCTCAGACCGGCTGGGACATAGAGACAGTTGGAGGGGCAAGCACTGGGGCTTGGCTGGTTCCTGATGGCTTCTCGAACCTGCTCCTCGATGTCCCAGTTCAGGGCAGCAACGACACAGGGGCTTGGGAGGATGGGTGTTGATTCCTCCTTGGATGCCTCATCCTTCTGAAACATCTGGGAGAGTGCATTGGGCTTGATGTTGCGGGAGCCAGGACGGTAGGAAAGGACAAAGTTGAATCGGGTGAAGAATAATGACCACCGGCGCTGGCAGGAGTTTAGCCTCCTGGCTGTCCGGATATACTCCAGGTTTTTGTGGTCAGTCCAGACCACAAATGGAACCTTAGACCCCTCCAACCAGTGGCGCCACTCCTCGAGGGCGAACTTCACAGCCAGTAGCTCGCAGTTGCCGATGTCATAGTTGCTTTCTGCTGGGGTCAGTCTTCGGGAGTAGAAGGCACAGGGGTGCATTTTGCCATCCTCTGCTGCTCACTGGGAAAGCACAGCCCCGACTCCCACATCTGAAGCATCTACCTCCACCACAAACTGCCGCTCGGCATCAGGCATCCGGAGGATGGGAGCTGAAGTGAAACGGGCCTTGAGGGTTTCGAAGGCTTTGTCAGCTGCTGCAGTCCATTGAAAAGGCTGTTTGATGCTGGTCAGTGCAGTGAGTGGGGCTGCCACGGTGCTGTAGCCCCGGATGAATCTCCTATAAAAGTTGGCAAACCCCAGGAACTGCTGCAGTTTCTTACAGCTCTCTGGAACCGGCCACGACGTCACTGCCGACACCTTTGCAGGGTCCATTTGAATGCTGCCCTCGGTCACCACATATCCCAGGAACGAGACAGACTGAGCGTGGAACTCGCACTTCTCTGCTTTCACAAACAGCGAGTTTTCAAGCAGGCAGCGCAGGACCAACTGGACATGGTGGGTGTGTTCTGACAGGGTTTTTGAGAAGATCAAAATATCCTCCAAGTAAACGAAAACAAACTTATTGAGCATGTCTCTGAGGATGTCGTTTACCAGCGCCTGGAACACTGCTGGGGCATTGGTGAGACCGAATGTCATGATCAGATATTCATAATGTCCCGTCGGGGTGTTGAACGCAGTCTTCCACTCGTCGCCTTCTCTCACTCGCACCAGATGGTAAGCGTTCCGGAGATCTAGCTTGGTGAACACTGTGGCCCCCTGCAGCAGTTCAAAGGCAGAGGAGAGTAGTGGCAGAGGGTAGCGGTTCTTAACTGTAATGTCGTTCAAGCACCAGTAATCTATGCATGGACGAAGAGAACCATCCTTCTTTCCCACGAAGAAGAATCCTGCTCCGGCAGGAGAGGATGATGGACGGATTATGCCAGCAGCCAGAGAGTCGTTTATGTAGTCTTCCATGGCCTTTCTTTATGGGGCTGACAGGGAGTAGAGACGGCCCTTCGGGGGTGCGGTGCCTGGCAGGAGGTCGATGGTGCAGTCGTATGGTCGGTGTGGGGGCAGAGATGTGGCCTTGGACTTGTTGAACACCTCTCTCAGGTTGTGATAGCAAACAGGAACCTTGGATATGTCGGGGGCAGAGCTGGTGGGCTCCTGGTTGATTGGCAGGACAGCTCCCTTTAAGCAGGTCTGATGGCAGCCCCTTCCCCACTCTCGTATAGTGCCAGTCTCCCAGTCAAGTTGGGGGTTGTGTTGACGGAGCCACGGGTATCCTAGGATGAGTGGTTGGCCGGGTGAGTGTAGGAGGTGGAACTGGATGGACTCCTGGTGGTTTCCTGACAGCATCAGTCTCACAGGGGCTGTGATGTGTGTCACTGTGCCAAGACGACGTCCACCCAGCGCTCGTACCGGAACGGGTGGAGTGAGATGGTGATGGACGTGCGTGCAGCTGCCCAGCTGCCGTGCGAACTCTGTATCCATGATGTTTGCTTCGGCTCCAGAGTCTACCAGGGCGGCCAGGGCATGAGTGGTGTCGGGAAGCTGAAGGCGGAGCTGAAGCAGGGGTTTTCGAATGGAGGGAGACTGGGTACATGTCAAGCTCACCAGGATGTCCCCTACGCCTGGTGAGCTTTGGCTTTTGCCGGGCAGGTGGTGACACGGTGACCTTCACTTCCACAGTAGAGGCACAGGTTTGAGGTTAGGCGGCGCTGTCTCTCTTCGGGGGTGAGGGAGGAGCGGCCGATCTCCATGGGCTCAGGCTGATTAGGTTGGCTTTGGGGCATGACAGGCGGGAACTGGGCAGCAGAAGACTCACCCGAGTGCGGGTGGCAGGTTGACTCGAACGCCCCTTCTCTCATCTGCGGATCTGGATATGGTGATCGATGCATACGGCAAGGGCAATGGCCTCATCGAGTGTCAGGGGTTGCTCATGGGAAACGAGCTCGTTCTTGACGTAGTCTGCCAAACTGTGGAGGAAGGCGTCCACTAGTGCCGCCATGTTCCACGAACTGCACCTCGCCAGGGTACGAAAGTCGATGGAGTAGTCCGCCACTGTCCGGTTGCCCTGACAAATACTCATCAGTGCTCGTGACGCCTCTGTTCTTGACGAGCCCAGGTCGAACACCTTTAACATCTCCTCGGTGAAGGCACTGAAGGAGGCACAGGCTGGGGTCTGCCGGTAGAACTCTGCTGTCCCCCACAACCGAGCCCGGCTGGTCAGGTGAGTGATGACATACCCCACCTTGGCTCCCTCCGTCGAGAAGGTCCTGGGCTGCAGAGAAAACTGGATACAGCAGCTGGTCAGGAAGGGCCAGACCTGGTTTGGGTCACCATTGAAACGTTCCGGATTACCAATCTTCGGTTCCGGGTCACCGGGAGCTAGAGGCTGTGCCGCCAGGACTGGAGCAACTGGATTTCGAGGGGAAGCCACAGCAGAGGGGCTGGGTAGTGCAGGCGGAGCTGGAGCGGTGAGGTTGGTGAATACTTGCAGGACTTGGGTTAGCTGATGCTGCTGCTGTTAAAGCTGTTGCTGGTTGAACTGCTGTCGTTGTTGGTGGCCAAGCTGGAGCAGAGATGCAATGTCACCGGACATCCGGTTTATGTTTCCCTCTGTGCGTTCCAGTCGCTGCAGAGCAGTCATTTTGGGCTCAACCCCCATGCTGGTCGGGAAGGGCACTAGGTCCATGACGGTCAGATCTCTCTGTCAGGACAAACAGATGAGGACCCAAGAGCACAGGTTAAATGTTGAGTTTATTGGTAGCAGGGGAAAGGGAATTGGGAGGATGTGTGTGTGAAGTTCAGTGGCAGGAGGACTGAGAGGCAGGCTCAGATTACCAGGGCTGAAGAGTTGACGGAGTCGATGCCTTGAAGACGATCTGACACTGAAGCTTGGGAGGACTGCAGTTTAAATACACACAGAGAAGGCAGCAGGTGATAGGCAACAGCCAATGACAACCACTGAAAGTCAATGAGAGTCAATGATGGTAAATTGACAGCAGGTGAGCCTGATAGAGAAGGAGCATGCGGGCGTGGCAGGTAATACTGAGTGGAGAGGAGTGGAATGTTACCTGATGAGAGGAAAACCACAGGTAGGACCATGACAACAAAACACAAGAAGAGCTTTGTATCATCAACGTAAGACTCTACTGAGCAGGTTTTGGTTATGTCTGGCAAGTCATTCAAACATAAACTGAATACCACAGGCCCGAGGATTGACCCCTGTGGGACACCATGAGTTATATGTCGCAATGAAGACACTGACGTTCCAATATGGGTAGTTTGCTCTCTATTTGTGAGGTAGATTTGAAACCAAGTCAGAGCCTTCATAGATGTTCCTAACACCTGGAGCTTGTTTACCAAGGTAGTGTGGCATATGCTGTCAAACACCTTACTCAAGTTGGTGAATAGAGTGCCTTGCAAAAGTATTCATCCCCCTTGGTGTTTGTCCTGTTTTGTCGCATTACAAGCTGGAATTAAAATGAATTTTTGGAAGGATAGCAACATTTGATTTACACAGCAAGCCTACCACATTAAAGGTGAAAATTGTTATTTTTTTGTGACACAAACAATAATTAAGATGAAAAAACAGAAATCTGGAGTGTGCATAGGTATTCACCCCCTTTCGTATGAAACCCCTAAATAAGAGCTGCTCCAACCAATTCACTTCATAAGTCACATAATTAGTTGATTAAGATCCACCTGTGTGCAATCAAAGTGTCACATGATCTGCCACATGATGTCTGTATAAATCAACCTGTTCTGGAAGGACCCTGACTCTGCAGCACTACTAAGCAAGCAACATGAAAACCAAGGAGCACTCCAAACATGTGAGAGACAAAATTGTGAAGAAGTATGGATCAGAGTTGGGTTATAAACAGGGCTTTGAACCGGTTCAAGGAACGAAAACGAAAACCGGGAACTTTTTCTATTTCACATGGAACAGAAACGAAACCAGAAACTTTATTATTTTTTATGTTCCGGAACAGAAACGCTTATTAAAAATAATGGTAACCGGTTAATACCGGTTTTTATTTCGTTCCTCAAAGTTTCTGTAGCCTACAAATAGTCATTCTTCTCCTGCGCAAGTTTCTATGACCCGCTGGGGTTCACTTCCTGTGTGACGTTCGCTGACTGAATGGAGAGCGTGGGAAGGTGGACTGCTAGTGAGTAATTGCATTACTGAGTGTCTCTGAGCAAAGGAGAGCCTGAACGATGCAACCTCCCTATTGGCTGTTTGTAAAAATGTATCAGTTGTTGCCCTTCCCACGGGAATCATCGCGGGCTCGAGAGCCGAGACCTGACAAGTTAGTTCGTTGGGAGCAGAACAAAATGTCTGGACACAAATCGGGTTTTCAGAAAAGGAAAGAAAATAAACGGAGGGTCGAAAATACAAAAAAGGAGGCAGAAAATGCAAAACGAGTTTTAAGGTAGGACAAATGGTTACTTTTCTGAGGCAGCCCGCCGTGGCTGCCTGCAGGCTTATTTATTATAGCCCATTTAGTTAAAATAGTTGATATAAAATGTTTATAGTTATAGTTATGTGATGGTTGTCCTGATTTAGACTGGTGTTTTTTTTTTGGGGGGGGGGGTTGCGCGATGTTGCACCCGGGTCCAGATTAGGGCAGAACTGGCCCTGGCTACATTTCAGGTGTAGTTTGTTTTATGTATGTATGTACTTGCATAGATGTGTACTTGGTCTTCCAATATGGCGCCTAACAAAATCTCGCGGCGCGGTGACGTCATGCGGTAGCCCTCTATAGGGCCTGACTAGCCTTTGGTAACACACTAAACAAATTATCTTTCATTTTTGGCACTTTTTCTGTTTGTGTAGATGGGAAGACATACTGAGAATCCAAATCGCCAACATTTGAAATAATAATTGTTTTGAATTATTTCTTGTCTTATTTAATGAAGGTTGTAATAGAATTAGCCTACATTTGGCTTAAGCTGGATGAGACAGAGACATAACTTTATAGCCATTTGTTAAACAGCTGACAGGGAACGTAATTAACCGTTCCGGGAACGAAATTTTTTTGTTCTAACCGGTTCGGGAACGTCTATTTAATGGTGGAACCCAAAACCGGAAACGTTAAAATTCCGTTTCTGTTCGGAACGAACCAATAGGAAAAAAATTCCGGTTCAAAGCCCTGGTTATAAAAAATATTCCAAACTTTGAATATCCCACGGAGCACCATTAAGTCCATTATAGCAAAATGGAAAGAATATGTCATCACTACAAACCTGAAAAGAGAAGGCTGCCCACCAAAACTCACAGACCAGACAAGGAGGGCATTAATCAGAGATGCAACAGAGACACCAAAGATAACACTGAAGGAGCTCCAAAGATCCACAGCGGAGATGGGAGGATAATAGGACCACTTTAAACTGGGGCTTTATGGAAGAGTGGCCAGAAAAAAGTCATTGCTTAAGAAAACACATTTGGAATTTGCCCAACAGCATGGAGCAGACTCCCCAAACACATGGAAGAAGATTCTCTGGTCAAATGAGACTAAAATTGATGGGTGGCACGAAATATAGGGCAATTCTAGAGAAAAACCTGTTTGAGTCACCAGAGGTTTGAAACTGGGATGAAGGTTTACATTCCAGCAGGACAATGACCCTAAACATACTACTTAAAGCTACACTGGAGTGATTTAAAGGGAATATTGGTATATTCAAGATTAGGATTTGACTTTTTTGGCAGAGCTTGGCGTATTATTTTCCATAATGATGCACTGATGATTATAATATTCCGTCTCTGCTTTCTCGAGTGCTAACTTTACTTTGCACCTTTGTTGTTTAAAAGCATTCCAGTTGCTGAGGGACCTGCTCTGATGAGCAATCTTCTGTAGATTATTTATGGTAGTAATTAATTTCCTGATGTCGTCTGTAATGTAAAGAACTGATTTACTTTTGACTTTGACTGTCTTGATTGTAGCATGATTGTTAAGACAAGCCGGAAATAAATCATTAAACTATTGACCTTCGCATCAAGAGAATCCATCAGATCTAGAGTGTTCCAAGGAATTCTTGAACTATCCAATGAAAACTGTTCTGCATTGTAATTCTTGCTGGCCTTCCAGCTTCTGCCATCAGACCCCTGCAGCTCATCCAGAACACTGCAGCTCTTCTGGTCTACAACTTCCCTTGTTCTTCCCATGTCATCCCTCTGCTTGCCAACCTGCACTGGTTACCTATCGCAGCTCACATCCAATTTAAGACATTGGTGCTATCTTACCAGGCTCTCAAGGAGTTAGGGCCAGCATACCTCCAGTCTGATCCACCCCTACATGCCAGCCAGATACCTATGCTCAGCTACTAATGGTGCCTGTCCCCTATTTCTCTCTGCTCCTGCTCAGCCCGCTCAAGACTGCCATCTGTCCTAGTTCCCCATTGGTGGAATGACCTTCCCACTGAGGTCAGAACTACTGACTCCCTGACCACCTTCAAGTGCAGACTGAAGACTCACCTCTTCAGGCTGCACCTCTTCCTTTCTGCCCTGCCCACTGTGTAACTGTTAGGACTAGGACTGTTTTGGCCTCTAGAGGCCGCTGTTATTTCCTTTTCATGTCGTGTTTATTTTGGCCTCTAGAGGCCGCCACTGTTCCTGTGTTTTGTGTTTGTGTTAATTGCCTAATTATCTTCACCTGTGTCCTTAATTAGTTTGTCTATTTATACCCCTGAGTTCAGTCCTCTTGTCACGGAGTCTTTGTGCTGTTATGTTTATCTCCAGTTTCCTTTGTACTGTGTTTTTTGATCTTCTTAGCTTTTGAATTTTTGCACTTTGCTTTTCTTTTGGATTATACTCTTTGGTTTTTTTGTCTTTTGTTTTGCCCTGTATATAGTGTATATAGTTTAAATAAACCTTTTGTTACTTTTTCTACTTCCGCCTCACGCCTCTGCATTTGAGTCATTCCCCTGGTGGCCTAGTGGGGGTTTGCTGGATCATCACACCAACGAACCAGGTTCGAATCCCAGCAAAACCCTAACAGAAAGACTCCGTCATGACCGACTCAGCAGAGGCTGCTTCAACTGTCTACCCAGCCAACCTTCAGGGAATTATGGCAGCTTTGACACGCTTCGGAGCGACCATGGACGCTCATGGACGTACGCTCACCAGCCAATGTGAGGCCCTTGCTCGCCACGAGGAACTGCTTCAGCAAATTGGGAAAACCCTGGCACAGCTGACATCTCTGCCTGCATCTCCTGCTCCTGATCCAGTTCCTGCTCCTGATCCAGCTCCCACTCCTGCTCCAGTGCCTCCTGCAATGCTGCCTTCTTCACCTCGCGAACCCAGCCTTCCTGCACCACAGAGGTATGACGGCAAGCACAGTGAGTGCCGAGAGTTCCTTACCCAGTGTCATCTCACCTTTGAGCTTCAGCCTACCACCTACACTACGGATCGCCGCAAGATTGCCTTTGTGATCACCTTATTAGCTGGTAAGGCGCGAGCCTGGGCTACTGCTATCTGGCAAAGACAGGGACCTGAGTGCTTTGATTTCCAGCTGTTTTCTGAAGAGATGCTTCGGGTCTTCGATCAGGCAGACGTCAGTACCGACGCAGCCCGAAAGCTCATGTCCATCCGGCAAGGAGGAAGCGTCGCAGATTACGCCATCTCGTTCCGAACACTCGCAGCAGTAAGTGGATGGAACGAGACTGCCCTGGTGTCAGCCTTCCACCATGGTCTGTCTGACCCCATCAAGGACGGTCTGGCCTCTATTGGATGTCCAAGTGACCTCGAAACCCTCATCTCACATGCTATTCGTCTGGACAACAGGATGAGAGAACGCCACCAAGCCTTGAGCCCCCCCAGCCTCCCTACCTCTACCTGGAGACCGTCTACCTCCTTCAGTGACTGTCCAGAACCCATGCAAGTGGGTCGTACTCGCCTCTCCGCATCTGAGAGGGAGCGCAGAAGGAGGGACAAGTGCTGCATCTACTGTGGCAAGCCTGGTCACCTCCGAGCATCATGTCCCGAACTCTTGGGAAAAGGACCGCCCCGTCCAGCCGAGGGAGGGTTGTGACGGGGCCTACCCTCTCTCCCGGACTCCCTGGCCAAGGAATCTACATCCCGGTCTCCATCTCCTGGGGTGAGTCTGTCCACTCTTGTCAAGCTTTGATAGACTCAGGGGCGGCTGGGAACTTTATGGATATTCACTTCGCCCAAAGCATCAATATTCCGACTGCACCTCTTGAAGTCCCACTGTCTGTGTCTGCCCTCGATGGCCAAGCATTAGGTGATGGAAGAGTCACCCAAGTTACTTCTCCAGTTTTCCTCCAGTCTCAAGGTCACAAGGAAGAAATATCCCTGCACCTGATTCCTTCACCTGAGTTTCCAGTTATTCTAGGCCTTCCTTGGCTTACTCGCCACAACCCTCGCATAGACTGGGTAACAAGCCAGGTTGTGGAATGGGGCCCTGCATGCCACACCTCTTGTCTGCTCTCTAGCTCTCCTGTGTCTCCTGCCGAGCCCCCTGATCTCACCGAGTTATCTCAAGTTCCCACAGAGTACTGGGATCTCAAGGAGGTATTCAGCAAGAGCAGGGCCGCCGTTCTTCCTCCGCACCGGGCCTACGACTGTGCCATCGACTTGCTCCCTGGGACTACCCCTCCTCGTGGCAGACTGTTTTCACTCTCTCAGCCAGAACGCAAGGCCATGGAGGAATACCTCAAAGATGCCCTGGTCTCTGGGTTTATTCGACCCTCCACTTCACCTGCTGGAGCCGGCTTCTTCTTTGTCGGCAAGAAGGATGGGGGTCTCCGACCATGTATTGATTACAGGGGCCTGAATAAGATCACTGTGCGCAACCGATATCCCCTTCCGCTGATGTCCACAGCTTTCGACCTGCTCCAAGGCGCCACCGTCTTCACCAAGTTGGACCTACGGAACGCATACCACCTCATCCGTATCCGACAGGGAGACGAGTGGAAGACTGCCTTTAACACCCCGTCTGGGCACTACGAATACCAGGTGATGCCCTTCGGACTCACCAACGCACCAGCTGTTTTTCAGGCCCTAATCAACGACGTCCTAAGGGACATGATTAACCTATACGTTTTCGTCTACCTCGACAACATCCTTATCTTTTCCAAGACCGTGCAGGAGCACCGCCACCATGTCCGCCAGGTTCTCCAGAGGCTGCTACAGAACAATCTGTTCGCCAAGGCCCAGAAATGCGAATTTCATGTTCCCGAGGTCTCCTTTCTGGGATTTATTGTACGGACAGGCCAACTCCAAATGGACCCTGCCAAGACCCTGGCCGTCCGGGATTGGCCTACTCCCAAGTCCGTTAAGGAGGTTCAGCGGTTCTTAGGATTCGCTAACTTCTACCGCAAGTTCATCAGGAACTTCAGTTCTGTGGCAGCACCCATGTCAGACCTCACCAAAGGGACAGGTGGATCTTATGGCTGGTCTCCTCAGGCAGAAAAGGCGTTCAAAGACCTCAAGGACCGCTTCTGCACGGCACCCATTCTGGTTCTCCCGGACACCTCCCAACCATTCATCGTGGAGGTGGACGCCTCGGACAGTGGTGTCGGCGCGGTGCTCTCTCAACGTTCGGAAGGAAAGCTGCACCCCTGCGCTTACTTCTCCCACCGCCTGAGTCCTGCTGAGTCCCGGTACGATGTGGGGGATCGAGAACTGCTAGCGGTCAAACTGGCCCTTGAGGAGTGGAGGCACTGGCTGGAGGGAGCACAACATCCATTCCTGGTTTGGACTGACCACAAGAACCTGGAGTACCTCCAGCAAGCCAAGAGACTGAACCCTCGACAGGCTAGGTGGGCCCTGTTTTTCAGTCGGTTTGACTTCACCCTCTCATACCGCCCCGGCTCCAAGAACACCAAACCTGACGCACTGTCCAGACTGTTCTCTGCCACTAACAGGGAGAATGAAGTCGGGCCTATTATCCCTGTGTCCCGGATTGTGGCCCCTGTCCGCTGGGGTATTGAGGAGGCTGTCCGACGAGCCCAACGCCAGGACCCCGGTCCTGGGACGGGGCCACCAGGCCTCTTGTACGTCCCACATCAAGCCCGGGCCAAGGTTCTCCAGTGGGGTCACTCTTCCCCTCTCACCGCCCACCCGGGAGCTCGGAGGACCCTGGACTTCCTGAAAAGATGCTTCTGGTGGCCTAACATGGAGAAGGAAGTAAGGTCATTTGTCCTGTCCTGTGAGGTTTGCACCAGAACCAAGAACCCACGACAGCGTCCCCAGGGTCTCCTGCATCCTCTGACCATTCCCCGGCGTCCCTGGTCCCACGTGGCAGTCGACTTTATCACGGGTCTCCCTGAGTCACAAGGTAACACGGTCATTTTGGTCTTAGTTGACAGATTCTCCAAGGCCTGCCGCTTCATACCACTGTGCAAACTCCCCTCTGCTCTTGAAACTGCGAAACTTTTGTTTAATCATGTCTTCCGAGTCTTTGGTCTTCCACAGGACATCGTCTCAGACCGAGGGCCCCAGTTCTCCTCCCGAGTGTGGCACGGGTTCTGCAAGGTCATCGGAGCCACTGCCAGCCTCTCCTCTGGGTTTCACCCACAGTCCAATGGTCAGACGGAGAGGCTCAACCAGGACCTGGAAACCACCCTGCGAGGCCTGGCTATGGATAACCCGACATCGTGGAGCACCTGGCTGCCATGGGCGGAGTACGCCCACAACACCCTGCAGTCATCGGCCACCAAGCTGTCGCCATTCCAGTGCCAATTCGGGTTCCAGCCACCTCTGTTCCCGGACCAGGAGGAGGACGCGGGGGTGCCCTCGGTCAACCAATATGTGAGACGGTGTCGCAAGACCTGGAGCAAGGTCAGGAAGACCCTCATACAGACCTCCAGAACCAACCAGACTCAGGCCAACCGCCATAGAAGACCTGCACACGCTTTCCGCCCTGGGCAGCGTGTTTGGCTGTCCACTAAGGACCTTCCACTGCGGGTGGAGAACCACAAGCTTGCTCCTCGCTACATTGGCCCCTTCAAGGTGGTGCGCAGGGTGAACCCTGTCTCCTACCGGCTCCAGTTGCCCCGGACTCTGAGGATCAACCCCACTTTCCATGTTTCCCTGTTACGGCCCGTACTGACGTCTACGTATGCCCCTGCCCCTAGGAACCCCCCACCCCCCCGCATCTTCCAGGGGCAGACTGTGTTCACTGTGAATCGCCTGCTTGACTCCCGCCGGGTCCGCGGCGGGTTGCAATATCTGGTGGACTGGGAGGGCTATGGTCCTGAGGAGCGCTGCTGGGTTCCTGCTCGGGATGTCCTTGATAAAGAACTATGTCGGGACTTCCATTCGGCCCATCCGGATCGCCCTGGGAACGTCAGGAGACGCTCCTAGAGGGGGGGGTCCTGTTAGGACTAGGACTGTTTTGGCCTCTAGAGGCCGCTGTTATTTCCTTTTCATGTCGTGTTTATTTTGGCCTCTAGAGGCCGCCACTGTTCCTGTGTTTTGTGTTTGTGTTAATTGCCTAATTATCTTCACCTGTGTCCTTAATTAGTTTGTCTATTTATACCCCTGAGTTCAGTCCTCTTGTCACGGAGTCTTTGTGCTGTTATGTTTATCTCCAGTTTCCTTTGTACTGTGTTTTTTGATCTTCTTAGCTTTTGAATTTTTGCACTTTGCTTTTCTTTTGGATTATACTCTTTGGTTTTTTTTGTCTTTTGTTTTGCCCTGTATATAGTGTATATAGTTTAAATAAACCTTTTGTTACTTTTTCTACTTCCGCCTCACGCCTCTGCATTTGAGTCATTCCCCTGGTGGCCTAGTGGGGGTTTGCTGGATCATCACACCAACGAACCAGGTTCGAATCCCAGCAAAACCCTAACAGTAACTGTGTTTCAGTCTAGACCAACCCAAGCTGTGTACTGTCTAGCTTGGGGTTAGCCGTTTTGAGTTCTCTATTTAGTTATACTTTATATGGTTGGTTTGTTTCCTTGACTGTTTGAGTATTGTTACTTTCACAGCGTATTACACTAAGTATTGCTGTCACAAGACCTTTCATGTCTAGAAGTTCATCACTTTGTTTATCTGACTTTTGCATTCATTATACGTCACTCTGGATAAGAGCATCTGCTAAATGTCATGTAACGTAATGTCATGTAAAAAGCATGTATCGAAAAATTTGGACAAAGTATAGTGGTGCTTGAAAGTTTATGAACCCTTTAGAGTTTTCTATATTTCTACATAAATATGACCTAAACATCATCAGATTTTCACACAAGTCTTAAAAGTAGATAAAGAGAACCCAGTTAAACATCCATCCATCCATTATCTGTAGCCACTTATCCTGTTCTACAGGATCACAGGCAAGCTGGAGCCTATCCCAGCTGACTATGGGCGAGAGGCGGGGTACACCCTGGACAAGTTGCCAGGTTATCACAGGGCCCAGTTTAACAAATGAGACAAAAATATTATACTTGGTCATTTATTTATTGAGGAAAATCATCCAATATTACATATCTGTGAGTGGAAAAAATATGTGAATCTCTAGGATTAGCAGTTAATTTGAAGGTGAAATTAGAGTCAGGTTTTTTCAATCAATGTGATGACAATCAGGTGTGAGTGGGCACCCTGTTTTATTTAAAGAACAGGGATCTATCAAAGTCTGATCTTCACAACACATGTTTGTGGAAGTGTATCATGGCACGAACAAAGGAGATTTCTGAGGACCTCAGAAAAAGCGTTGTTGATGCTCATCAGGCTGGAAAAGGTTACAAAACCATCTCTAAAGAGTCTGGACTCCACCAATCCACAGTCAGACAGATTGTGTACAAATGGAGGAAATTTGAGACCACTGTTACCCTCCCCAGGAGTGGTGAACCAACAAAGATCACTCCAAGAGCAAGGTGAGGTCACAAAGGACCCCAGGGTAACTTCTAAGCAACTGAAGGCCTCTCTCACATTGGCTAATGCTAATCTTCATGAGTCCACCATCAGAACTCTGAACAACAATGGTGTGCATGGCAGGGTTGCAAGGAGAAAGCCACTGCTCTCCAAAAAGAACACTGCTGCTTGTCTGCAGCTTGCTAAAGATAATGTGGACAAGCCAGAAGGCTATTGGAAAAATGTTTTGTGGACAGATGAGATCAAAATAGAACTTTTTGGTTTAAATGAGAAGCATTATGTTTGGAGAAAGGAAAACACTGCATTCCAGCATAAGAACCTTATCTCATCTGTGAAACATGGTGGTGGTAGTATCATGGCTTGGGCCTGTTTTGCTGCATCTGGGCCAGGACAGCTTGCCATCATTGATGGAACAATGAATTCTGAATTATACCAGCTAAAGGAAAATGTCAGGACATCTGTCCATGAACTGAATCTCAAGAGAAGATGGGTCATGCAGCAAGACAATGACCCTAAGCACACAAGTCGTTCTACCAAAGAATGGTTAAAGAAGAATAAAGTTAATGTTTTGGAATGGCCAAGTCAAAGTCCTGACCTTAATCCAATTGTAATATTGTGGAAGGACCTGAAGTGAGCAGTTCATGTGAGGAAACCCACCAACATCCCAGAGTTGAAGCTGCTCTGTATGGAGGAATGGGCTAAAATTCCTCCAAGCCGGTGTGCAGGACTGATCAACAGTTACCGCAAACGTTTAGTTGCAGTTATTGCTGCACAAGGAGGTCACACCAGATACTGAACGCAAAGGTTCACATACTTTTGCCACTCACAGATATGTAATATTGGATCATTTTCCTCAGTAAATAAATGACCAAGTATAATATTTTTGTCTCATATGTTTAACTGGGTTCTCTTTATCTACTTTTAGGACTTGTGTGAAAATCTGATGATGTTTTAGGCCATATTTATGCAGAAAAATAGAAAATTCTAAAGGGTTCACAAACTTTCAAGCACCACTGTATAGTGAAAAAACAAGAAAATAAACATAAAATTATGAGGAGCACAAATGGCGTGACCTCCATCATGCAATGCACGACACTTCCACACGTGATCTGTCCCAGACATTACTCCCATCTGTCTCCTCTGTCCCAGACATTACGCTCGTCTGTCTCCTCTGTCACAGACATTACGCTCGTCTGTCTCCTCTATCACAGACATTACGCTCCTCTGTCTCCTCTGTCTACAGATATTATGCTCATCTGTCTCCTCTGTCTCAGACATTACGCTCATCTGTCTCCTCTGTCACAGACATTAAGCTCGTCTGTCTCCTCTGTCCCAGATATTACATTTGTCTGTCTCCTCTGTCACAGACATTACACTCACCTGTTTCATCTGTCACAGACATCAGGCTTGTCGGTCTCCTCTGTCCCAGAAATTACTGCTACTGAATAATGCATTTAATGTCTGAAGTTTAGACTTTTGACTTTATTTGTTAATAAAAATAAAAAAAATCAACTGCAATTTCAAAAATTGTGCATACTGTGTTGTGTTATAGTTGGCGTACAGTCTTCTCGGGTTAAATGCATTATTATTACTATTATTAGTAGTAGTAGGAGGAGGGCAGCACGGTGGTGTAGTGGTTAGCGCCGTCGCCTCACAGCAAGAAGGTCTGGGTTCGAGCCCCGTGGCTGGCGAGGGCCTTTCTGTGTGGAGTTTGCATGTTCTCCCCATATCCGCGTGCGTTTGCTCTGGTTTCCCCCACAGTCCAAAGACATGCAGGTTAGGTTAACTGGTGACTCTAAATTGACCGTAGGTGTGAGTGTGAATGGTTGTCTGTGTCTATGTGTCAGCCCTGTGATGACGTGGCGACTTGTCCAGGGTGTACCCTGCCTTTCGCCCATAGTCAGCTGGGATAGGCTCCAGCTTGCCTGCGACCCTGTAGAAGGATAAAGCGGCTAGAGATAATGAGATGAGTAGTAGTAATCATGTTTTCTCTCTATAATGATCAAAAATAAATGTAGCTCCTGAATGTAAATGTTGTGCATTTTTTTTTAAATTCAAGTAAAAGTACTACATCAGTATTTTCTACTCCTGTTTCAAAGAAAACACATTTTTTCACACTGCATTGTGGTGGAATCACTGCTGTGTTTATTGACTAGAAAGTTATGCAGAGATGCAATTAATTTTATTTGACCTGATATACTTCTTTCCTTCCAAATTAAAAAAGATGTTTAATGTAATGAATATTCATGACACTTTCAGAAAGTGATAACACAGTGCTTCAAGACAGTGTTAAAAATGTACTCTGAGTACCTCTTTGAGTTTTACAGCATTAAGATCTTTGTGAAGAAGTGAATGATGCTTCACTTTAGTTTTGAATTTAAATACAGTAAATAAACCTCCAAAAAGGTCAGATGACATGTTTATAATGTACAAACCCAATTCCAAAAAAGTTGGGACAAAGTACAAATTGTAAATAAAAACGGAATGCAATGATGTGGAAGTTTCAAAATGCCATATTTTATTCAGAATAGAACATAGATGACATATCAAATGTTTAAACTGAGAAAATGTATCATTTAAAGAGAAAAATTAGGTGATTTTAAATTTCATGACAACAACACATCTCAAAAAAGTTGGGACAAGGCCATGTTTACCACTGTGAGACATCCCCTTTTCTCTTTACAACAGTCTGTAAACGTCTGGGGACTGAGGAGACAAGTTACTCAAGTTTAGGGATAGGAATGTTAACCCATTCTTGTCTAATGTAGGATTCTAGTTGCTCAACTGTCTTAGGTCTTTTTTGTCGTATCTTCCGTTTTATGATGCACCAAATGTTTTCTATGGGTGAAAGATCTGGACTGCAGGCTGGCCAGTTCAGTACCCGGACCCTTCTTCTACGCAGCCATGATGCTGTAATTGATGCAGTATGTGGTTTGGCATTGTCATGTTGGAAAATGCAAGGTCTTCCCTGAAAGAGACATCGTCTGGATGGGAGCATATGTTGCTCTAGAACCTGGATATACCTTTCAGCATTGATGGTGTCTTTCCAGATGTGTAAGCTGCCCATGCCACATGCACTAATGCAACCCCATACCATCAGAGATGCAGGCTTCTGAACTGAGCGCTGATAACAACTTGGGTCGTCCTTCTCCTCTTTAGTCCGAATGACACGGCGTCCCTGATTTCCATAAAGAACTTCAAATTTTGATTCGTCTGACCACAGAACAGTTTTCCACTTTGCCACAGTCCATTTTAAATGAGCCTTGGCCCAGATAAGACGTCTGCGCTTCTGGATCATGTTTAGATACGGCTTCTTCTTTGAACTATCGAGTTTTAGCTGGCAACGGCGGATGGCACGGTGAATTGTGTTCACAGATAATGTTCTCTGGAAATATTCCTGAGCCCATTTTGTGATTTCCAATAAAGAAGCATGCCTGTATGTGATGCAGTGCTGTCTAAGGGCCCGAAGATCACGGGCACCCAGTATGGTTTTCCGGCCTTGACCCTTACGCACAGAGATTCTTCCAGATTCTCTGAATCTTTTGATGATATTATGCACTGTAGATGATGATATGTTCAAACTCTTTGCAATTTTACACTGTTGAACTCCTTTCTGATATTGCTCCACTATTTGTCAGCGCAGAATTAGGGGGATTGGTGATCCTCTTCCCATCTTTACTTCTGAGAGCCGCTGCCACTCCAAGATGCTCTTTTTATACCCAGTCATGTTAATGACCTATTGCCAATTGACCTAATGAGTTGCAATTTGGTCCTCCAGCTGTTCCTTTTTTGTACCTTTAACTTTTCCAGCCTCTAATTGCCCCTGTCCCAACTTTTTTGAGATGTGTTGCTGTCATGAAATTTCAAATGAGCCAATATTTGGCATGAAATTTCAAAATGTCTCACTTTCAACATTTGATATGTTGTCTATGTTCTATTGTGAATACAATCAGTTTTTGAGATTTATAAATTATTGCATTCCGTTTTTATTTACAATTTGTAATTTGTCCCAACTTTTTTCGAATTGGGGTTGTATAGAAATGGTCCTTTTTGTGACTGGCATTCAGGAAACAATGCATTAACATGATAAAGAAATGAAATAATAAATAAGTAAATAAATAAATTGAAATAAAATACAATAAAAAAAGTGAGCAAAGTAAAATGGCACAGTAAAAGCTGATGATAGACATGACAATGAACACTGGAGGTCAGTTGATTGTGGGTCTAAACCTCTGTTTATCTCACTGCCAACGTGTCTAAAGCTTTGTCTTTAACCCTGTCTTTATTCACACATTACTCTATCATTTAACCAGAATAAAGGCAAGGCAAGGCAAGTTTATTTATATAGCGCATTTCATACACAGTGGCAGTTCAATGTGCTTTACAGAGGTAAAGGCAAAACAGTAAACAATAGAAAATAAAATTACATAAAATAAAGGGGGAAGAAGAGAGAAAAAAATAATAAGAATTAAACAGTAGTAGAAATAAAATAATGAAATGAAGTAAAAGTTCAGTAAAAAACAGCAGAATAAAATGGAATAAAAGTTAAGTAAAGTTTAAAACATGCAGAGACTGTAAAAGTTAAGTATAGTTTAAAACATGTAAAGATGATGATATTTATCAGTTAGCAGAAAGCATCTGAGAACAGCTTGGTCTTTAATCTAGATTTGAAGCTGCCAACAGCAGGAGCATTTTTGATGTCCTCTGGGAGTTGGTTCCATAGCTGTACTGCATAGTAGCTAAAAGCTGCTTCACCACACTTTGTTTTAACAACAGGTTTTACCAGTAAATTTTGCTGCTGCGATCTGGTAGATCTGATTGGGTTAGGCCGCTGCAACATATCAGAGAGGTAATTGGGCCCTGTACCATTTAGAGATTTGTACACCAGCAGCAATGCTTTAAAGTCAATTCTGTAGCTTACTGGAAGCCAGTGAAGGGACCTTAGAATTGGAGTAATGTGCTCTGTTCTTTTTGTTCGTGTGAGAACCCTAGCTGCTGCATTTTGAACCAGCTGAAGTCGTTTGATGGTCTTTTTTGGCAGGCCTGTGAAAAGGCCATTGCAGTAGTCAACCCTACTAGAGATGAAGGCATGTATAAGTTTTTCCAGATCTTTTTTTTTGACATAAGTCCTCTTAGTTTGGAAATGTTTTTTAGGTGATAAAATGCCGATTTAGTGATTGCTTTCATGTGACTGTCAAAGTTTAGCTCGCTGTCAATGAAAACACCAAGATTTTTAACCATATATTTTGTTTTAATCCCCTTTGTGTCAAGAATAGTGGTAATCCTGAGTCTTTCATCTTTTTTCCCAAATAGAATTACTTCTGTTTTATCTGTGTTCAGCTGAAGAAAATTTTGTGACATCCAGTTGTTGATTTGGTCGATACACTGGTAGAGACATTCAAGGGGGGCATAATCATTAGGTGATAAAGCAAAATAAATTTGGGTGTCATTTGCATAGCAGTGATACAAAATTGAGTTGTTCTTGATAAATTGTCCAAGTGGCAGCATATAAAGGTTGAATAGTAATGGTCCAAGGATTGACCCCTGGGGGACACCACAGGTCAAGGACATTGATGTTGAGGTACAATTTCCCATGGTAACAAAGAAGCTTCTATCTTTTAAGTATGATTTTAACCAATTGATAACTTTACCAGTCAACCCAACCCAGTGTTCAAGTCGATATAGCAGTATGTTGTGATCAACAGTATCAAAAGCTGCACTGAGGTCCAGTAACACCAGGACCGATGTTTTGCCTGCATTAGTATTAAGACGTATGTCATTTATAACTTTAATCAGCACTGTTTCAGTGCTATGATTGGCACAAAATCCTGACTGAAAGTTATCAAAACAGCTGTTTGATATCAAGAAGGCAGTTAATTGATTGAAGACAATTTTTTCAAGGATTTTCCCGATGAATGGTAGATTTGATATTGGCCTGTAGTTGTTCAATACTGAAGCATCCAGATTATTCTTTTTAAGTAGGGGCTTTACAACGGCTTTTTTCAGGGACACAGGAAAAATGCCAGTCTCTAGGGATGTATTTATGATCTGAAGCACATCTGTAATTATAAGGTGAAGAACAGACTTAAAAAAGTTGGTGGGCAGAATGACCAATTCAGATGTTGAGGAACTGAGATTTTGTACAGTTTTTTTCAAGAGTCTCATTATCAATCAAACAAAATTCTGACATTGTGTTGAAATTGTCTGTCTGTGTCACTGGTGATTGCAGCTTTTCAGTTATTTGCAACTGAGATATATTATGAGCAATATTCTGCTGTATTTTATCAATTTTACCTTTGAAGAAGGATGCAAACTCATTGCATTTATTAACTGAGAGAAGTTCAGGTGCTAATTGTGGTGGGGGATTAGTTAGCTTCTCTACTGTTGAAAATAGCACACGGGCATTGTTCATATTCCTGTTGATGATGTTGGAGAAGAAAGACTGTCTTGCTTTACCAATTTCATAATTATATTTACAAAGCATCTCTTTATGGATTTGATAATGGATGTGAAGTTTAGATTTGCACCATTTTCTTTCAGTCTTCCTACATTCTCTCTTTAGCAGTTTAACAGCTGGGTACTGCTTCCATGGTGCTTTCTGCTTGTAATTGACTCTTTTGATTTTGAATGGAGCAATATCATCCATAATTTGGGTCATATTTAAATTAAAAATTTCCAGTAAGTCATCTACAGAGTCTGACATTTTAGTTGAGATCCGAGAGAGAGCTTGCTCAAAGAGAACACATGTGTTGTCGTTTATGACTCTCCTACCCGTTGAGCTGGGCATCATACAGTAGGGTTATGGAGACAAATTGTTTTTTTCATATCTTCCTCTCTTTTCCCATTAAAGCTAGTTTCGAATCATTGTTAAACAGACATACAGCCAGGTCCTGATGACTGACTGACTAACAGGTTTGTGAAGTGTGGTGAAATAGTTCTTTTTCCAAACTGCATGGCTTGTGAGCTCCTTTTGTTTTGCTCTCATAAAACGGTTGCAAACAGGACGACAAAGTGGATTGAACTACAACTTTCATTATAATTATCACATTAATCACTACACAGGAAAAATGACTGAGCAATTGTTCCAGAGTTAAAAGCATTTTCCTCAAAAATAGTTAATTTTGCTCTGTTTTGAGAGTAAAATTTGAAGTTGGGGTTGGAGTAAAATTACAGAGTAATTGTGTAACAGAATAACAGAGTTGGTTGTGGCCAGGCTTGTAGTACTCGAGTCCAAGACTCGGACTCGAGTCCGCTCATGCCATAATTTTAAGGACTCATGACTCGACTCAGACTTGAGCACTGATGACTCGGACTTGGACTCGGACTCATGCATTAACTGCATTAGGACTCGGAAAATGGAGACAAGGACTCAGATTTTTTCTTTATTTTTTTGGTAACATGCCATAATAATTTAGCATAAGATATTTATATCTACATTAATTTTGTACTAATTTCATGTAAGAGTATCACACCTGCGCGTCTTGATGCGTACATCAGATAGATTCTTGGGCACGCTCAGGACAGTGTGAGCACCAAGCAGACACTCTTGCATGCACCGTAAATGACTCACACCTGCACAGGATTAAGGTGCAATCAGTGCGCCGATATAAAAACTGTGAAAACACACTTATTTTGCAAAGTATTGAGTTGCGTTGCTGACACATTACTGTGCCTTATTTCCTTGTTTGGTTTCCTGATCCCTGATTTTCTGCTTCTCATCTTTGATTCTGCCAAGTCTATGATAGCCTGTTTGTGCCTCACTCGACCTACTGCCTGTTTCACTGTTGTATGATTTTGCCTGCCGTTCTGGATTGTTTACCGTCTTCACTTGTCTTAATAAACGCACCTTCTGCACTTCCATCCGTCTCCCAACCATCTCTGACAGAATACTTCACACTCCCTGACAAAGAGAATGCATATTCACCTGTTCATACGTCATGTTCAGGAACAAAAAAATGTTAATGCGGGTCATGTGCCTGGCAGTTCTTTCTGTGGAGGACATTGAAGACATCTATCTATTCAGAACCATGATTACAGGACTTTTGCTGATTGGATTAGGCATTGGCCTGGTTTATCGAGGAAATCAGAAAATGGTGACAGCTGTTCAAAGTCCCATAAAGCTGCCCGACATGATTGAAGCGGTGGGCACAGCCGTCAGCACTCAGACTGTGGCTATTCAGAACTTGAACCGCAACATGGATAACATCTTGGAGAAGCTTTTGGCTTTGCAGAGGAAAATGGATTCGGGAGGCCAGTATGGACAATCAGAGTAGTCGTGTAAAGGAATGCGTCTGCTCAACCCAAACAAGCCCAATCTTATCTGCTTTTGGCTCCCTTAGACAGCACTGGCCTTGGCCAAGGCAGTTGCTGGGGCAACAATTCCCCCCAGATGTCACTGCTGTTAGACTCTCTCATATTCCCCCCTCTTCCCGCGGTTGCTGCTTCACCCCCAGTGTGACAAGCGGATGCGTGACCAGCGCCATCATGGCTGCAGGAGCGGACGGCTGCTTGCTTGCGCTGGGTTACCTCTACCTCCTCCGCTACCCCCTACCCCCCCTTTCCCCCACCCCTGATTGCCCCCTCCCCCCTTCAAGTCCTGAGTTTTCATGTTGTAAAGTGTACTTGTGTTATTTTGTGCTTATGTGCTGAGTTTTTTTAATGTTCCCACACTGTACTCCTCACAGGAGCATAGTGTGGGGGTTGCTTTTTTCTCCTCCCCTCTCTTCATGTTACTCTGTATTTTTTCTTTTCATCCCTGTCTTCCTGTCCTGTTACTCCCCCTTGTGTGTATGTGTGTATGTATGTTGATGGTCAATTCCGCTGGTACTTGTGACTAGTGATAATAAAGGGTTCATTCATTCATTAATGGTGCTAAAATAGTCACTGTCACATGGTGTGGCTGGAGTGCTGGAATCAACTCGGACTCAACTCGGCTCAATAGTGGACTCGACTCGAATTTTTTTTTTCATGACTTGGACTTGACTCTGACTTGAACACTGGGGACTCGAGACTGTACTCGGACTCAAGGTTTAGCGACTCGACTACAACACTGGTTGTGGCTCTGAACTGAGTAAAATTTCAAGACACACTGAATAGAGTCAAATCCCAGATAGCAGGGGGACGTTGAAACGGCGCTGATTCTTGGTCAGAATGGTCAGTTTCCGTCGTAAGTCAGAAAATCAACGCTGAAACGGCGCCGTGAAACGTCGATTTCTCCGCTGTCGGAGAAGGTCGATTTATCACTGTTGAATCACCGTGGGTAAAGGTTGATCTGTCGACCGTCAGAGAAGGTCGAATACGATGTTGAACCATCGTCACTTTTGCCGGCCAGTTTTCAACATTGGTAGGATGAGCAACTAATTGTTCAGAATATAAATTCTGGCCCGTAGCCAGGGGGGTTCGGAGGGTTCGTTGCCCCCCCCCCCCCCCCCCCCCGGACACACACACCCCTCAAGATTACTCAAGATTTATTCATTTGTTCATGTCCGATGAATATACATTGATTCACATTTAAATTTACAATATCAAATCCAGACTAATCAAAAAAGAAAAGTAGACTAAGTGAGGACGAGTTAGAAAAACGGGTTCATTTCTCCTATGTTTATGTTTACACGTTTTGTTCAGACCGCTTTACACCCCAATCCAGTGGGTGGCGGTAATGCCCCCATTAGACCCCTTTCACTGACGTCACCCGAAACCGGAAGTAAACAAACCTGCGCCATATTGGAAGACCAACAAACTCGTGATTTGGGGGAAATAATGGCAGCGCGCGGTATGTGAACCCACGAGGCACTTGGTTCATCAAAAACCTACAATGGTAAACTTTTGTGCTGTGTTAGGGTTCTAACAAAGCTGATGGGAAAGGTGAAAAGAAGTCTTTCTACAGAATACCAGCTGTGATTGAGACACAAGGGGAGCAAACCAAGGAGCTTTCTGCCAGGAGACAGAGAGAGGATTTAGCTGCTTTATGCAGAGCGGATCTGAATACTTCAAGTCTATTTTGTTACTGGTAAATCACTAGGCTAGAGTGTTGTAGAACATTTTTTTAAATGTCTAAATTAGAAGATTTGAAGTGTGCTCGTGTATTTGGGGGGTACGGGAGTAGGGGGCCAGATGAAGTCCACCTTTGGGGAAAAAAGATCCCCCCCCCCCCACAATGCTGGCTACGGGCCTGAAATTGCCACTGTTTGTCTTATCCTGCTTACACATAGATACGAGTAAATGATATAAGTATAAGTGATAATGATAAGTAAATGATAAAAAAAAGAACAAAAACCAGTTTACTTTCTTAACTCAGCAATGGATTTGACCTTCTATCTTTGAAAGTTTTTTTGCAAATAACTTAACATTTCCAAGATGATCATAAATTAATTCTAAGAAGATTGAAAGTGTTACAAAACCTGCATCTTATACCTAACTGGTGGGAATGGTGGTGTTACAACTTATCCTGGTGTTACTTTCATACCCGGTGTCTCTCATCTCTGTTGTATTGACTTTCATTTCAAGGCATGATATAAAAAAGGGCCAGTACGTATACGTAGCAATATGTCGTTGGATGTCCCACGCTGTCCCATAATGCAGTGCGATTACCACTGCTGTTTACTGGATGACGTCATTTTCGTTATATACCTGGGTGCACGTGAAACTCCCACACCACTCGGTTGGATCGCGACTCTCTTGTGGATCGGCCTGCTATTACGCTTGGACCATTGAAACAACATTGAGAAAAACACTGGACCACGCTACATTTTCATTCATCCCTGGACATCTGGTACGTACCATTATTCAGTCACTATTAATAAAGGGAATTTCGAATACAATTTCAAGCAGTTTAAGAAGTTATGATGAACTTCAGTCATATCACGCGTTGGAGAAATTTCCCTCAACTAGTATCCATTTGAAACAACAATGCAGATGCATTATTCAATCGAAAAACGAGTCGAAGTTGTTGTCTTGTTGGAGTGAAAACTTAGCGTTGGTGTGAAAACTTAGCGTTTAAATCGAGCATGTAGGCCTAGGTCGCATGTCGTTTTGAGCTGACCTGTTCTTTTGTGTAGCCTCATTATTGTCTCATTATTGTCTTCATGCTACATTTTATTCTATCAGGTGTCTACCTTAGCCCTTTGTGGAGGAACCGACATAGGGGTCACAGTGAGGCGGATGCTGCGTAGCCTCCTGGTCAACAGCTTGGCCAGCCAATTTAACTGGGCTGGAAAGGGGGAAAAAACTGCGTTTAAGGACACCAAGATCCATGATGTCCTGTTTGGTAGGTTATGCATGTGCACAAAGCTGTAAAAGAGGGTAAAATAGTAAGCTGTCGCAAGTACTTGCACACTACTTCTAAACGTTCTTTGATAACTCCTTCACTAACTGTAACATTACGATTATAACGACAACGACAAACATATTGTGAAAGATGCAAAGGATTAAAAAGGATTAAGAAACTCACCAGGCGCCTTACTCAGAAAAAGCAGGTGTGCAGGCAAGTCCAGGGAGGCTGACTGAGTGACGAACGGTCCGGTAGTGGCATTTCTATTTCCGCTTTGTGTCAATGGGGAAATTAAAATGTTTTTTTTTTTAATCCTGTTTAAATTGTCACAAGATTCACATCTATGGTTTCTGATTTTTACATATATTTTCTGTACTAGTACCATTACTTGCCACCTACCACTAGAGTGTGACGTGCATAGTCTTAACAACTCAAACTTTAACAATTATCACCATGCAAAGTCTCAATGTTGTTTTGTTCTTTTTCTTTCAGATGCTCTACAAAAGCAGCTGCCAGGGAGCACACACGCTACTTTTAGTGACGCAATCAAGAAGTGGCTTAAGTATGCGCCAGAGAGAGAGGGAGGGATGAGGAGACGTGAGGTAGGGTGGCATTTAGAAACCCATAGCCTACTGCTGACCTTCTTTATCAATGCTGCATCAAATTAATTTTGGTTATGTTTTTCTGTTTCCATGTACAGGTGTCTGTGCCGCAGGAGGAATAGGCCACAATTATAAATTATAAATAAATCATAAAATGTTTCTAAGAACTTGTTCAAGTGTGTTCTGTTCCTTATAAATGTTAAAAGTTATGCCTCATTAGATAGCTTGACAAACATTAGGAGAGGTGCATTGTTGCATGCATTTTTATATCCTGTTGTACATAAAACAGGACGTAGCCTACGCACATTGATATAAATTAAGTTTCACTTTCAGGGTTGAAGTATGCATGTGTGTGTTCATCCTAGGCAAGAGCCCCGATGCTTTATTGTTAGCTAGTTTAATTTAGCCTGTTTTGCTTAATTTGTAGCCTTCCTGTTGTACATAAAACAGGAAGTAAAGTTGGATGAATCATCGCCGAAAATTAAACTATAAATCGACCGAAATCCGTAGTTGAATAAAGGGTGAAAGGGGGTCTATTCTCCGTCGGCCACCATCCACTTTTCAACGTCGTTTCAACGCAAACTCGTATGAGCAAAGCGGTGTTGAATCAACGCCGGTGATCCACGATGATTCGACGGCGTATGGTCGAAGAACATGCCGATGATTCCCCGTCGAATCAACGCCCTTTTGCTATCTGGGATACCACTACAAAGGGTAAAATATTAACACTGAATTGAGGAGAATTGACTCTGGAAAAACAGCTCTATGAAAAGAGTAACTTTTACTCTTTTTATAGAGGGACCAAACAATATCTGGCATAAAGTAAAATTTTCTTCAATTTGAGTAAATTTTACTCAGGCAAATTTCCTGTGTACAAACTTACAGTAGTTTAATTTAACATCATGGCTTCCACACTCATTATTCAGAGCAGCGTCTGAGCTTGAATTTCCACAAAATGTCCACTACAGCTCTACATATTTACTTCTCTAACTCCACTTTCTTTTTTTTGCTGCATTTTTAATCTATTTAACCAAGTCTCATTTCATTTCATATTTCTCCTGTATAACAATTTTAAAATGTCTTGCAAAAGGGTACACAGTGTATTAACAATATATAGAGAATAAAAGTCACAATAAAATCCCACGTTTTTTTTAACCCTTATTTTTCTGATTTTCCATCAGAATTACACATATCCTGTCAGACCTCATCTATCACCACCTGATTTTGCTCAGTGTCCTCAAACTTTGTGAGGCTCTTTAAGTGGACAAAAGGTAATTTTCTATATGTGAGAGAAATTTGAGGTCAAACAACAGGCTGCAGTTCGAGCTTTTTGTCCAAGGTAAATGTTTTTTGTTGTGTGGAGGTCAAGTCAAATGTGGCCATTTTGTCCCACATTGATCTGAACATTTCATGATCAGGCACATGGTCAAAGGTCTGCTTGCATGACCCTTTGCACGCACGGAGTTTGATGTCAATGTCCACCTAAACCCCAAAACCCAAAAGATAAACAAAACAAAACAAACACAGAGCTAAATTTTAAATCGGAGTAAAGAAAGAAAACCTTGATAAATCCGCTAATCATTAGTCAGGATTTTAGATTAAACACAACTAGATTATTAATTATATTTTAAGATACAGAAAAGTCTGAACTTTTACCTCCAACTGGTGGAGTTCATTGATCTGATCCTCAATGAGTCTGTGGTACTTCTGTAGTTCTCTGGAGAGCTCTGTGGACATTTTCCAGAGCAATGTCAGGTTCCTGTAGAGCATTTCAGCAATCTCAGCATGGCGCGTTTCTTCCACTGTAAAGAGGAGCAACAACCTTCATTTTCATTAAAAGGCTCAAAATAAAGCCATTTTTGTACATAACATAAAAAAGCAGGTTATTACTGTGTTACACTTCAGATTTGTTCAATACTCAGGTCTGATTGGTCAGAAGGTGGTGATTAGTTTTCTATAACAGCAGCTCTGACAATAGTGTAGATTTATATTATTGCATTCATATCGTCTCCATCGTAACAGCTCATTCACAGGGTTGTGTGCAGCAGATGCTCCACATAAATAGATTTTAAAAATTGCTGTTATGGTGAAGTTTTCTGTAAGGAGAAATGTGTTTGTGTATCATTTCTGGAAGGAGTCTCCAGTGTCAGCACTTTGTAACAGTCAGAGGTGGAGCTGGAACATTAAAGTTTCTGACGTCTTCACGACAGAGGAGTTTACACTTTTTTACAGTTTCTCTGGAACAAGCTGCATAAATGTTTTGTCTTATTAACTTTGAGAGAGAATAAAGGGGTCTGGTGAGGGAAAGACTGTTTATAGCTGCTATAGCATAAATGACAACAGGAACTAACTTGTTTCATGATATTAAATGTAACTATAAAAGGATTAAAAATGTACTTTATTAAATAAAAACTTGTAATTGTCAAATTCCTATGGTATAAAAGGAATAAACAACTTAGGGCTGTGCAGCTATTGGGAAATAATCAACTTCAGGGTGGTAACGGTAGCTCTGCTTCATCACACCACCCCACTGTTGATTATTTTCCTATAACAGCACTCCCTTAAGTCTTACTTAGTGATAAGATAAAGAATATTTATGCACTGTATGTTTTGATGATAATCTTCCTTTGCGCTTGGTACAACTGAGTTGTTTTAATCACTGTAGATGAAAATGTAGGTTTATATTGTTTTGTCTTTTCATAGATTTTGCTGAGATGCTCATAAACGTCTCCATGTGCCTCGTCAATAAGACCCTGCAGCCGACAACCTGATGGACACTTCACACCCTGCACACAAATAAATTAACGCATTAAACCACTGGAGTAAATTTCATGCAGTTCCAGCTACAGCAGGTTTGTTTTTTGTTTTTTTTTTAAATAATTGTTGGTTTTAGAGGATGGGTTTAATAAAAAGACAGCATCATTAAATGTGAAGAGAATTGAACAATTTACGTATACTGGATATTTTATTAAGAATTTCTTCCACACTAATTGCTAATAGTATTTGTATCTCGCTTTATAGAGTGAATCTGATGATGAATTTCACCTTTGACCTTATAATTACATCAGAACAAACACTGACCCTGATCTCACTGGAACATCAGGGTTTAAACTCACCTCGTCCTTATCAGTACACAGTGAGTATTTGTTCACTGGACACTGTCCAGCTCGTCTTTGGTAAGTGTAGGGAGTGTGTCGTTTTTGAGAATAAACTGCCTCATACGCTGAAACACACAAAACACAAAATTTAATATGCTTGAAGAAAGAAGAAATGCAGATTTAATATAGTTATTCTCCATATAATTTATTGATGGTACTTTAATAAATTCATATATTTGTGCAATATGCTTCTATATTAACACAAACGTCTGATATTTTCATTGAAAAATGGTCTCATCTCATTATCTCTAGCCGCTTTATCCTGTTCTACAGGGTCGCAGGCAAGCTGGAGCCTATCCCAGCTGACTACGGGCGAAAGACGGGGTACACCCTGGACAAGTCGCCAGGTCATCACAGGGCTGACACATAGACACAGACAACCATTCACACTCACATTCACACCTACAGTCAATTTAGAGTCACAGACAACAGACAACCATTTTTTTTTTGGTGATTTGGTTTTATTAAGTATCTATTTAATCTCTGATTAAAATATCATCAGTAATCGTCATCTTATCAGTGTATAAGAAAACTCCAGAGTGAAATGTTTTATCATTGTATAATTTTGTAGATAATAATAATAATAATAGTAATAATAATAATAATAATAATAATAATAATCTTCATCATCCATACATATTAACCCAAGTTATCCAAATCTGGTACAGATTCCTCTTTTAGGAAGGGTTCATGGTGTGTGATGTTTTTAAATAAAGAAATGACACAAAATAAAGTGAACTCGTTTTTTTATTGAAAACATGACATGATTTTAATATTGCAGTATTTCACATTGTGACATGTTTCTGAATATAACAAGCAGACTTATCGTGACTTATTTTCATCATCTGTATCTTGATCTCCTTTCATCTATTTGAGACTCTGTAGAGGCCTAATCTTCATCCTGACCACTTTAAGGGAATAATCAGCTGGTTTAAATGGTAGCCACACAACTCCATTCTCTATCTCATAGGGAATTTTGCTAGCAGGATCGTACTTCCCTCCCTTGTAGTAAATCCCATTAAAGTTGGCAGACTGGCAGTTATTGTACCACCATCCACCTCCATAGATCTCAGCACAGTTCTCCTCCCACTTGTCATTATCTCTGTCAAACGTGCTAAACTTCATCCCAGCATGTGAAAGGAAGGAACCCATGGTAGCAAACCCCTGCACCAGAGCATCACCTGCATCTCCTTCATAAGCTGATACACTCAGCTGGAATCCCTCCTTCTCTGAGCCCACTTTGACATTATATTCTGCGTACACCTCGTTTTCTGCCCAGTCTAACAGCTCTATTCTCAGAACACTTTCTTTCTGAGTGAGGAGATGTAAGATGTGGTTCCCAATCCAAATCTCACCCTATCCATGCTTGTCTATCTTCCCAAACCCAGCCCGATACTCATTCCAAGTGCGGTTGAAGTTAACAGATCCATCCTCCCTCTGCTGGATTAGAACCCAGCCCCCCAAACCTGTGTTCTGGTCACAGTAAACCTCCACTACCTCCTCCAGCCTGGCCGGCTTTACTTTGAACAGGCCACTCTGACCACCCTTGGTGTGCTTCCCCTGGATATCAACACAGTCTGAAAGGAGAGATCTGCCAATTAGCGTAAATGCTGCACTTGCTTCATATTTACTTCAACTGAAGCAAGTGCAGTAGTTTCCTCAGTAATGAACAAGATGTGCATCCTGACCATTTCATAGGACTGTACACAATTGTATAATTGTTTAGGACATAATTGTAATTTCACAGTTATTCCAGTTCCAAAACAAACATCAGAAGATTTCCATCATGTAATTCGTAACAGTAATGTAACAGAAATATATACCATATAGCTTGCTCAACAATGCTTTCTTGTTTTACTTTTATCAGAACAAATTTTTGTTTTTAAAAAGCGGTTCACTTTTTAAAGGTATGTGAATGTCATTCAGGTATAGCTCCGGCAATAGACTCATCTTTGTTTTGGCCACTGGACTTGAAACTGCGAGCATGTAGATCAGGAAGATCATCTTTTATGTCACCAAGTAAGAATGCTCCAAAGTCATCACCAAAATCAGCAGGCGAAGAAGTTGATGTGATGCTCTTAGTGTCGGAGTTAAAACCTTTTCTTCCGCCAGTAATGATGGATTTAGAGGTGGAGGAAGAAGTGAAGGATGAGGAGAACTTACTATCCTGTCCACGAGAACCCAGTCCCTGAAAGAAGTCTTCTGCAAACCCACCGAGTTCTCCTTCACCACGGTTGAGTGTGGTGATGGATTTAGAATCTCCAGTAGTTACTTTGACTCTGAAGCCATCACTACTCAGTTCTTTACCCTCTTTGGCTGCACTCAGGAGATCTGCTTCAGAAATGCCGAATTTTCCAATGGCATCACACCCTGGCCCAGTGCGTACTGTTTCATACTTTTCCTGAATGCCGTCTTTGGTGTGCGTTGTTATCTTGCGCACGGTCTGGGTGCAGCTGAGAGTTTGGGTTTGGGTTTGTGTAGAAATGGGTGTGGACTGGCCCGTACCTGTGATGACTTTGCTGACGGTGGCAGCCGTTTCTGCTGTGGAGCCCTCAGCCTCCAGGGAGAGCTGAAGCTGGCCCACGTCACCAAAGAAGGTTTTCTTCTGCGCCTCTCTTTCTGTTCCAACGGTTCCAGCCTTGTAGATGGAAGGTGTATCCGTACCTAATTCTTTCAGTTGCTTTATCTTCAGTACCTTCAAGGAAGTGACAGTCTCAACATTCTGGACCTGTAAGGGGTCTAGGCGGTCCAACTGCTTTTCCAGAGCTACGTAGCTCTCCTTATCCACAGAGAATTCCTGATAGCTGGCACAGGAGCCTTTACAGCTGCGTAGCTTGATATCAATGTCAACCTGCACCAAGAGTGAAGTGTAAGTGTGTAAACCCACTTTATCAATCACATCACACCATCCTTAAAACACACTCTAAATCTAAAACTAAAAATTTTTAATATATGGCAGTGACATGTTATTGGCTAAGTCATTAAATGATTCTGTAAATATTCCAGAACCATGATGCAGAAATGAGTTTAGAGTTACTAATGAGCTTTACACCAGAACAAACCAGAAACTCTCAACATACAGGATCTTTCAACAGTATTTAGCCCCCTTGGTGTTTGTTCTGTTTTGTCACATTACAAACTGGAATTAAAATGCATTTTTGGAGGGTTAGTACCACTGGATTTACACAACATGCCTACCACTTTAAAGGTGTAAATCATTGTTTTATTGTGACACAAACAATAATTAAGATGAAAAAAAACAGAAATCTGGAGTGTGTGCATAGGTATTCACCCCTAAATAAGAGCTGGTCCAAACAATTCACTTCATAAATACCATAATTAGTTGAATAAGATCTGCCTGTGTGCAATCAAAGTGTCACATGATCTATCACATGATGTCTGTATAAATCAGTCTGTTCTGGAAGAACCCTGACTCTGCAGCACTACTAAGCAAGCAACATGAGAACCAAGGAGCACTCCAAACAGATCAGAGACAAAGTTGTGAAGAAGTATAGATCAGGGTTGGGTTATAAAAAATATCCCAAACTTTGAATATCCCACGGAGCACCATGAAACCCATTATAGCAAAATGGAAAGAATATGGCATCACTACAAACCTGACAAGAGAAGGCCGCCCACCAAAACCCACAGACCAGGTAAGGAGGGCATTAATCAGAGATGGAACGAAAACACCAAAGATAACACTGAAGGAGCTGCAAAGATCCACAGTGGATATGGGAGGATCTGTCTATTGGACCACTTTAAGCCATACACTCCACAAAGTGGGGCTTCATGGAAGAGTGGCCAGAATAAAGTCATTGCTTCAGAAAACACGTTTGGATTTTGCCCAACAGCATGTGGCAGACTCGCCAAACATATGGAAGAAGATTCTCTGGTCAAATGAGGCTAAAATTGATCTTTTTGGCCATCATGGGAAATGCCATGTGTGCCACAAACCCAACACCCTGAGAACACCATTCCTACAGTGAAGCATGGTGGTGGCAGCATCATGCTGTGGGGATGTTTTTCATCTGCAGGGACAGGAAAGCTGGTCAGGACTGAAAGGAAGATGGATGGCACTAAATACAGGGCAATTCTAGAGGAATACCCGTTTGAGTCAGCCAGAGGTTTGAGACTGGGAAGAAGGTTCACGTTCCAGCAGGACAATGACCCTAAACATACTGCTAAAGCTACACTGGAGTGGTTTAAAGGGAAACATTTAAATGTCTTGGAATGGCCTAATCAAAGCCCAGACCTCAATCCAATTAAGAATCTGTGGCATAACTTGAAGATTGCTGTACACCAACACAACCCATCTAACTTGAAGGAGTTGGAGCAGTTTTGCCTTGAGGAATGGGCAAAAATCCCAGTGGCTAGATGTGCTAAGCTAATAGAGACATATCCCAAGAGACTTGCAGCTGTAATTGCAGCAAAAGGTGGCTCTACAAAGTATTGATTTGGGGGGGGGGGATACCTACACACACTCCAGATTTCTGTTTTTTTAATCTTAATTATTGTTTGTGTCACAATAAAACAATAATTTGCACTTTTAAAGTGGTAGGCATGTTGTGGAAATCAAATGGTGCTAACCCCCCCCCCCAAATCCATTTTAATTCTGGCTTGTAATGCAACAAAACAGGACAAACACCAAGGGGGGTGAATACTTCTGCAAGACACTGTGTCACTGTTCCAAACACATGGGACAAGATGATTACCTGTCTATTAATTGGATAAGTAAATTCAGTCAGTTCTGTATGTTAGCAAGGTTTCACTGGGTGTGTTTATTTAAATAAAATCTCTTCACAGTTGTGCGACACCTCAGCATTGTAGCTGTAGCTCATGTGACCCTTTCTGAATCTCGCCTGCTGCACCATACACACTGGCCTCACTAGTGGGAGTAATTATGGTGCATGGACTACATACGAGCTTTTCAGAATTAGGAACATACAGGAGTCACACACAACATGTTACTTCAGGGTTAAATATGCAGGGTGAAAAATCGCTAGCCAGAATCAGATAAAAAAAAAAAACTCATCGCTGAAACTTTGGCTGATGACTTGTTGTCAAGTGCACTAACTAGGATTACTAACACAATGTGTTCCTTCTTCAGAAAATAATCATGACAGGAAAGTAATTTCCTACACGGGAATTTATACTCATTTGTGTCTGTATGAATGCACTTTACTAGCCCACTAGCTTGCCATTCTATATTATATGATGTTAGCTACCACGTTCAGATTTATCAGTTAGGCTTCTGGCTCACTAACACAGATCTCAGCAAATTTATGATTTGTCTGCTCCTGAACTGTATTTGATTCATGGAAAATGATACGTAAATATGATTTTATACCATTCTTAGACTGTACCTAAAAATCTGACTCTTAAAAGTCATCATTTAATTTCTGTTTTACCTCCAGGCGCTGTACAGCGAAGAACTGGGTTTTAATTCGATCTTTTAGAGCCTTCAGCAAATTCAGCTGTTGATCGATTTTAATCTTCAACTCAACAATCCTCTGCCTCAGCTGTTCAGCCAAAGTGGCATATCTGTTGTCAAAACCTGAAAAGGAACAACAACAACATTAACAACAACATCATGAACAACAGCAACATTGTTTGTTACTAGTCCAAAATTCAACTATTTCATTTTTCCTAAATAAAAAGTAGTAAATACATTTGTTTGAAATTTTACTGTATTTTATCTAAATTATAGCGGATCAACTGAAGAAACCTGATGTAAATTGAAGTCTGTTGTAAATGAGTTCCTCATGAGTGAAAACACACCTGTGTTGGAAACAAGCCTCTCTCTCAGAAAGTTGTAAGTATTTTGGGACTCCAGATCTGTAGATCGATGCACATTTTTTCCCTCATTAAGAAGGTTGCGGAGCTTCTGAATCTTTTTTAAGATCTCATTTTCACTTTGATCCAGAAGGCCTTGAATTCGGCAGCCAGACGGACATTTTTTACCCTGATCACAAAATACAAATACAGAATTCAGAATAGAAATTTAATCCAAATGGTTTTCAGATCGTATTTTGGGTGGAACTTTCAACTTTCTCCACAAATGAAACTCACTCTCAGAATGAAAAATAATATGTGAAGTTCAGTCAGGATTCAGTGATATAAAGTAAATTAAAGTTTATACCCAGTCATCATCTATACATAATGGCCAGTCTTTCTCTGTGGCACATTTGTCAGATGTGAATCCAGCTACAGCCGGACGAGGGCCTCGAGGATCTACAGCTCCAATAATTTCTCCGTCCTCACACTGAAAGCAAGAACATATATTACTGTTATTTTCAGGAATTTAATCTGTAATTAAATACAATAAGGCTGTTATTCAGAGTATTCACTCACCGAGGCACAAAGGAAGAGTGCACACAGGCAGAGAAGAGAGTACTGAAGCTTCATCTTTCACTTCTCTGTACAGACGAGTGACTTTCTCTCTCTGAACACATCCAATATGAACACTTGCGAGTGACCAACATCCTGACTCACTGCTGACCGTCACATCGCAACATCTCCAACATGTTAATGATTAACCATGAGGAAAAACACTGTGTTCTTCAAAAGAGGGCATGGGGGGAGGGGGAGGAGAGAAATGGAGATAAAAAAAGACATTTGAACAGAAGGGTGATGCAAAACTAATAATGTGCATCACAGAACAAGCAATATATTACAAAACTGCTAATTTCCCGTCAACTGAACGGCATGAAAACAAATCGAAATCACACTGGGAAATTCTATGACACATTCTGACTTCTATTTCTAATCCTTAATCTCCTTGTCCAATGAGGAGGACACAGAGCTGGGACAGGAAGGGTCAGGGTTAGGGCTGAGATCATCTTGGCTTTAATATCAACCAGCTTGAAGTGTAATGTGAACATTCTTAGTTATCTTCTCATCTCATCTCATTATCTCTAGCCGCTTTATCCTTCTACAGGGTCGCAGGCAAGCTGGAGCCTATCCCAGCTGACTACGGGCGAAAGGCGGGGTACACCCTGGACAAGTCGCCAGGTCATCACAGGGCTGACACATAGACACAGACAACCATTCACACTCACATTCACACCTACGGTCAATTTAGAGTCACCAGTTAACCTAACCTGCATGTCTTTGGACTGTGGGGGAAACCGGAGCACCCGGAGGAAACCCACGCGGACACGGGGAGAACATGCAAACTCCGCACAGAAAGGCCCTCGCCGGCCCCGGGGCTCGAACCCAGGACCTTCTTGCTGTGAGGCGACAGCGCTAACCACTACACCACCGTGCCGCCCCCCTTAGTTATCTTAGTTTCATTTAATTTTTTTTAATTTAAAAGCAATTTTATTTCAGGCTGATGGCAGAGACAAATCTGTAAAGTTCAGTAAATATTCCAGAGCAATAACACCGAAATCAATATAGAGTCACTACTGAGCTCTACTCTTTAACAACAAGAAAAAAGCAAAAACAAGCAAATCTATCTATCTATCTATCTATCTATCTATCTATCTATCTATCTATCTATCTATCTATCTATCTATCTATCTATCTATCATTGTTGTTATTATTACAGTTCTGTGCATATTTTAATAATCCTCTATCTTCAATAATAGATTTATAATGAGAAATATAATACACATGCAGTACATACAATATATTCAATATATTTGCACTTGATAATACAGCTTTATTATTATTATTATTATTATTATTATTATTATTATTAATAATAATAATAATAATTATTATTATTTTAATTTTGTGTCATTATTTTACTGATATTTATAATGTTGTTTTAGACTTTCGGCACAGATCTGTGTCTCTAACACTAATTCCCACTACATTACACTGATATAATATTTTATATGTAAATGCTAAAAGCCTTAATAAATCACCCTGGGTTTGTTTGTTTGTTTGTTTGTTTGTTTGTTTGTTTTTTAATAAGTACAAATTGAGTTAGTATCACTGTCTATATGTTGATAGAAAATTAAATAATATAAATGATTAGAATATAATGTTATTTAATAATGTGACATTTTACAGCTTAGTATTACACCTGAAGTCAGACTTTATCCCTCACAGGTTTTAGTCTGCTTTCTGCTCATCGTTTTATTTCAACCTGGCACTTTTTCTGCAGAACCAAAACAACCAGGTTCTTTATTATTCAGAATGACAGGAGATTAAAACATTCAAAACCTTTCTAATTTAATTTGTACATTATTTCTTTTCTCTTATTTGCTGAGAGAGAGAGCTGTCAGCTGAACTGAGTAAATAAATGCTATAAAATAATGAGAGATTTCTCAGGAGAGGAGAGAACTGAACTGAAAGGACTCATGAGTGACAGAGGAAATGTTTCAGGCTGTAGCGCTCTCTAGGGGTCTGTGGACCTCTGTGTTGCAGACAGGCGCACTATTCCAACTCCATCCGTCCATTATCTCTAGCTGCTTTATCCTGTTCTACAGGGTCGCAGGCAAGCTGGAGCCTATCCCAGCTGACTACGGGCGAAAGGCGGGGTACACCCTGGACAAGTCGCCAGGTCATCACAGGGCTGACACATAGACACAGACAACCATTCACACTCACATTCACACCTACGGTCAATGCAGAGCCACCAATTAACCTAACCTGCATGTCTTTGGACTGTGGGGGAAACCGGAGCACCCGGAGGAAACCCATGCAGAGACAGGGAGAACATGCAAACTCCACACAGAAAGGCCCTCACCGGCCACGGGGCTCGAACCCAGGACCTTCTTGCTGTGAGGCGACACTAACCGCTACACCGCCATGCCGTCCCCTTTCTAACTCCAATTCTTCTTCTTCTTCTTCTTCTTATTATTATTATATACATGTTTTCAAAATTAAGAACAAATTGCACAAAATATAGAACAGGTAATAGAATATTTGAAGTTGGCATACCAAAGGATGTGTATTAATGGACATATCATTTTTTCATCTCATTTAAGTGCATTGGTATTATTGTGAGTGGAATAGGAAATTTATTTATGAGTTATTTTGTGTGCAATACTCAGGGTTAATAGAATGTTTAATGCCACACATCTACATTAAGAGTTTATGGAACTATAGATAGTTTCCTCAGCTTTAGCTTTAGCTTGATAATATCTTTAGATGTGTGTGTATGATCATGAGATTATAAAGCTCTTCTGTAAGTCACTGGACAAACACTGCAACCAATGTTAAGCGCTACCGCAACAGCAAATCATACAGATTAAAGGGGGGTTTCCCTCCACCTTTTTCATCATTCAATAAATGAGCACAGAAAACTCTTTCTGTGTGGAGTTTGCATGTTCTCCCCGTGTCTGCGTGGGTTTCCTCCGGGTGCTCCGGTTTCCCCCACAGACATGCAGGTTAGGTTAATTGGTGGCTCTAAATTGACCGTAGGTGTGAATGTGAGTGTGAATGGTTGTTTGTCTCTGTGTCAACCCTGCGATAAAGCCAGTATCTCACTGGGCTTGTGACAAATTGCGAACATCATTCACGAGAGTTTCAAAAGTGTCTTGAAACATTCGCGGGGCTGCTCAATTTCCTCGCATGAGTCGCAAAGTGTCACTCCTTCATCACTGAAATTTTGAACATGTTCAAAAAATTTGTGTGACAAAATTTCTCTCAAAATAGCCGCAAATGCGTCGCTGATGTCACAGAGCCGTCACGAACCCTTCTTCAGTCAGTTTCCGTGAGACAGGAAGTGCGAGTGTATCTCACTGGGTTGCGACAGCCTGCGACTAGTTGGAGACACAACAATTGTGATAAAATATGCGAATATCAATTCAGTGTGATTCCAAGTGAAAATTCGCATATTTTATCGCAATTGTTGTGTCTCCAACTAGTCACAGGCTGTCGCAGCCCAGTGAGATACTACCTTAACCTGGCAACTTGTCCAAGGTGTAGGGGAGAGTGGGGTGAGATGTGCCAGTGGGGAAGTTGTGCCACCCCATTTCTAGGGAACCATAGAAGAAATTGGTCATGTGACCACACATTTTTTAAGAGTCAGCCATTTTACTCATCCTGCAAAGAAGAGAGCCTCATTGCATGAGAGGTAAGCACATTTAAGTTCAAAAAACTGTTTTTTGCCTTTCAAAGTAAAATTTCTATGATCAAGGTTTTTTGATTGTTGTGTCTGAACAGTTATAGACAAGTTTGAAAACATTTCACACATGTTTTAGTGCTTTCGTAAGCTACACTATGAGTCTATGCAGCTAGCTTAATGTTAGCTCACCCCCACTTATGAATATTTAAAATATATTATTTTATTATAATTGTACATTGTATTCTTACATTTTATCACTAAAACTATGTGACATTCTTAATTTTAGACCAAAAATAGAAATAGACCATCATGCCATGGAGTTATAAGAGGAAGACAGGCAGGGCTTCCACTCCTCTAGAGGACATGGACAGAGCAGTGAAAGAGGTGGAGAAGGGGAAGTCCATTCGTCAGGTGGCGAGGCACATGAACATATGCAGGATATCATTAAAACAATACATGGAGAAGAAATTTATATTCCCCTGTAGCATCAACAAGTGGGATGTTATGTAGTAGGCCAGATCTGTGAAGAGAATTGCAGTCAATTTGGTCTTCATTTGAATTTCATTTTGTTCTGAATGTGTTCATGTGGCACTAGGCCTTGTTTAAGAAAATTGGCCTTCAATGTCATAAATTACCTATAGAATTACTGATTTTTTTTTCATTTGGAACTCAACTTTGTTCTGATGTGTTCATGAAGAGCTAGGCCTTCATCTCTCTCTCTCATTATCTCTAGCCGCTTTATCCTGTTCTACAGGGTCGCAGGCAAGTTGGAGCCTATCCCAGCTGACTACGGGCGAAAGGCGGGGTACACCCTGGACAAGTCGCCAGGTCATCACAGGGCTGACACACAGACACAGACAACCATTCACACTCACATTCACACCTACGGTCAATTTAGAGTCACCAGTTAACCTAACCTGCATGTTTTTGGGGGAAACCAGAGCACCCGGAGGAAACCCATGCGGACACGGGGAGAACATGCAAACTCAAGGCCCTTGCCAGCCACAGGGCTCGAACCCGGACCTTCTTGCTGTGAGGCGACAGGGCTAACCACTACACCACCGTGCCGCCCAGTAAAAATATACTATTTTACTTCAGTAATCAATGGCACAATTTACCTCAATGTATTCTATCCAACATACATGTCAACCTATACGGAATGTCCATATTTTATACGGATTTGATTCAATAAACGTAGTATACGGGCGTATAAATAAAGTTATACGGATTATTTAAAAAAACCTTCAATATTTATTTAGAGCTATAATCAATTCCCACGATGATAAAAGAACGCATAACATTTACAAACGTACTGTACACCACAGACAGCCAGTAAAGAGTCTTATGAAATCGCGCGTTATCTTGTGGTAGCGAGACTTCGGTCCACTTCTGATCATGCGCACACCGCACTGCGAGAATCCCGCCAACCGTGAAGTCATAGACATATAAACATAGACGCCGCCTTCTGCGTAGAATCATACGTCATCCTCGCCGCCATATTGGATGTGGCAAAGTGGAGATTCTTCAACCGTCTCTGGTATAGCGTCTAGACAGTAGCAGAGAATAAAGATGCCTCATTCATGTGGTGCGTTTAACTGTACCAACAGGTTTACCGTCCAAACGAGATCACATGGGATTACCTTTCACAGGTGAGACTGGAAAAATACTTTTCATTGTATTTGGTCATTATAACGTAATTTTACGAACAGATTTTTCTGACTTTGTGGCTAATATGAAGTCTCGCGCATAATAGCCGCTCGGTGAAACCTGTCTCCAAACAACGAAGTATTTCCTTCATAACTACGCTGATAACACTTTGTGTTTTTGTCAAACATTGGAGCTTTGTATTCATTCTGAAGGTTTATTGTTATTAATATTGAATAAAAAGTAACTGGGATATATCATTGTTAATTATCATTCAAATTTTAGGTAAATTATTTTAATTTGCATCTTATATGGATTTTATAAGGGAAATACGGATTTTGGAGGTTGGTTATACAGGTTTGATTGACCAAAGGTTGACATGTATGATCCAAAGGCACAACTTACCCTGCACGGGGGCAAATTGTGCCACAAGACCACTTTTTTCAGAAATCTATATTTCTTCAGTCTATATTTCAGATCCAAAGTGACTGCTCCCAGGGATGCACCCTGGGTGCGATTTGCTGGGGGGGATCATCCCCCCCTCCCCATACGAAAAAGAACAGTAAAGAACTTATAAGAGTTTACCACTGTCTTAGAGCAATTCCAGCGTTATGGATGTGACATTTGGACTCAAAATGGCAACAACTGACCTAGTTAATTTTTATTCCTTTCCAGTATTTTAAAATTTGTTGTATATTTTTAAGACCTCTCATATTGGAGAAGTCATGGGAAAAAAAGAATTCTCATAGTACATTTAGAACTCTAGAAAATGCCAAAAAAGACATGCGTTATGGATGTGACAGAAAAAATACCCCATTTCCAAGGAGACTACACATATTCATCAAACTCTATGAAATTGCAAATATAATATCCAAATGCAGGCATGCATTTAATAAAGGAGTCTTAGCTGAAAATAAAAAAAGCCTTTGTTTAAAATATTTTCTATTTCAAGCAGAATCTAGGAAGAAAAAATCAGCGTTACGGATGTGACATAATTCCGTTATGGATGTGACGCATCTGAAATAGACATGGCATATGTTTAAAAAATCAGCAATTTAACCACCATAACCCTTTGAAAAACTCTCTAAATATCAGCTAAAACTATCAAAGTTCTTAAATAATATTTAGGATGGCTATTGTTTTGCTGTTTTGTGGATTTTAGCATACATTTCTGTGGCTTGTGGCAATAATATAGAATTGTACATGATCAAAGTTGATTTTAGCTTGGGTTTTACATTATAAGAAAGAAAGACTGACAGTGACATATTAGGTTGGTTACAAATTGGTTCAACTTATTCACATCTGTAAAATACAGGCCTAGGTGATATCTCTGGGAGTGGTTTTGATGTATTACATGTTGCTTTGTTTTTGCATGGTGAGGTTGACATTTACATGGAATTGCCCCTTAGTAGTAAATCCTTATAAATATAAGGATAAATCCTTATAAGGATTTATAAATAAATATATATGCCATGTATGATTTACTCCTGAAAGTGGCCCATTTTGCATTTTCCTCATACAAATTTTTTTATGAAAATCTAGTATGTATGAAGTGAACATTGTGCATGGTTTTTACAGATAATGTGTATGATGAATTACACCGTCTTTGTATGCTTCATGTAATGTTTGTAGTTTTAAATTATATTTTACAGTTTAAAATGTATATGCCTTTTATATGTAAATCCACATATGTTTGTGTTGGATTTACATATAAAAGGCATGTACACTTTAAACTGTAAAATATAATTTAAAACTACAAACATTACATGAAGCATACAAAGACGGTGTAATTCATCATACACATTATCTGTAAAAACCATGCACAATGTTCACTTCATACATACTAAATTTTCATAAAAAATTTGTATGAGGAAAATGCAAAATGGGCCACTTTCAGGAGTAAATCATACATGGCATATATATTTATTTATAAATCCTTATAAGGATTTATCCTTATATTTATAAGGATTTACTACTAAGACAGTGGTAAACTCTTATAAGTTCTTTACTTTTCTTTTTCGTATGGGTCTGGTTTTTATCTCTGCTGAAAAAAAATCCTCGGGGACAACCCCGTCAATAAAACAAACAAACCAAAAAAAAAAAGTTGACATGACAGGCATGTTGTGACACAGTTTTCTATGGTCTACATTGCACTCACTTTCAAAATGACCCGAAGTGGCAGCTTTGATGTTCACGAACGTCCCCAGCAAATAGATACATTGTAGATAATAACAATATCTTTGCGTTCTTTCAGCAGGGATGCAAACAGCGCGCCTTTTGGCGGATGCCGCCTTTTTCACAGCCGATTTTTTTTTTTTAGGGGGGGCGTTGGAGTGTCTGATTATAATTTCAAAGTAAATTCTGTATTAAAATTACTAAATAAGCAAATCCGTTACAGTCCATGAAACAGGAAGTATAAGGATGAGAAAAAAACAGGTTAAATCGGAAAGCTGGGCACAATGTGAACTGCGCCATCAGAGCAAACTGTTCATTTAGTATTCATGTATTTTTGATTTTCGAGTCACTGTCCATTTAATCCGGAGGGAGAGAAACATCACAGCAACGCGACAAGCAATGCGAACTTTGTTGTGTTAGTGTTCATGTATTTAGTCAGAGAGATAGGAAGATGAATTTACTATCTCTGGTTTAGTGTTTGTTTTCATTTAGTGTTATTCATTTGATATCATCGGATGTTATTGAGCTGTTAGCCTATTGTTACCTTAATTTTGTGACATCATGATTTAAAAAAAAAAAAACATCCCCCCTTCTGTTTTTTTGACAAATCGCACCCTGGATGCACCACATCCTGAAATATATGTACATAATTTAGTTGGAAGCATTACTGTCATGGCCTCGCTTTAAAGTCACTTTAAGTAAAAACTGGCACATCTCACCCCACTCTCCCCCATAGTCAGCTGGGATGGGCTCCAGCTTGCCTGCGACCCTGAAGAACAGGATAAGCGGCTACAGATAATGGATGGATCTCATCTCATTCTCATCTCATTATCTCTAGCCGCTTTATCCTTCTACAGGGTCACAGGCAAGCTGGAGCCTATCCCAGCTGACTACGGGCGAAAGGCGGGGTACACCCTGGACAAGTCGCCAGGTCATCACAGGGCTGACACATAGACACAGACAACCATTCACATTCACACCTACGGTCAATTTAGAGTCACCAGTTAACCTAACCTGCATGTCTTTGGACTGTGGGGGAAACCGGAGCACCCGGAGGAAACCCACGCGGACACGGGGAGAACATACAAACTCCACACAGAAAGGCCCTCGCCGGCTCCGGGGCTCGAACCCAGGACCTTTTGCTGTGAGGCGACAGGGCTAACCACTGTGCCGCCCATGGATGGATGGATGGATGATGCTAAATATACTCAGTGGAGGGGAAAAGTGATAGATGAACCAAGCTGAATGTGAAATGTTTTCTTCTCTCTGAAGACTGTAATATATATTTTATAAATGAAGTGATGTCTAAACTGAAATTAAAAAAAGAATATTTTAAAATGATCGCATATTATAGGCAAATTCATTGTCAGTTTATTCCCCCACGTTCTGACAGAAAGAACTAGGAACGAAGTGACTGAGAGATTTGTTCCACCCGGACTGTATATAGCGTGGTACCGACTGCGATACTTTGACCTGTACTTTTCACCATCGGCTTTTTCTTAGTATTTTGGAAAACAAACAAGCTTAAACTTTTTGTAAGGATGTATGTCAGAATGAAAGCTTTGATCCGCGGTGCCAGAGTGTGTGTGTTCGCTCGGTGCTCACTGAACACGTGTGTGAGTTTTGGTGAGAATCAGAGAAACACACTGAGCTGCTCTCAGAGCTGCAAGTGTTTCAGAGCGGATCTGAGCTGTGCCAAGAGATTTTATTCCTCAGAGCACAAAACAGTGAGAGTGGGCTGTGCCTCGGGGTTCTGGGGTGATACTGCTACAGCAGGTAATGAGATCAAAATAAAAACAAACACCCAAAACACAACTCCATGGTTTAAATACTGAAACAGCATGAATGCTCATGTGTACTCAATGCCATTGAATCATTTTAATGTAGTGCTGAACATTATTATTATTATTAGTAGTAGTAGAAGTACATGCATTTGATTAAATCCATTCACAGATGCAATAATCCGAGATAAAATAATATCTTACATACTTTAACTGACCACTTTAATAGTAACACCTGTATGGAATCAATTTTGTGCCAAAATGTTCATACAATACTTTTGAAATATCAAACAAAAACGACGAATCAAAATACAAAAAAAAGTCAATTTTTTTTAGACTGGCAAACAAATTATTCGTGTAATCGTGCAAAATATCAGTCTATTACTCTTCAGAAACCTTTTATTTTTGTTCCGCGTCTTTCTCAGTTTTGTTTGACGTAATTTATTTTGGTTGCGATTCCAGCTTTCTCGTTTGCGCTCCCTGACTTTTTGCTTGCAGTTTTGGCACAAACTTCACGTGTGGGTGGGCTGTCCAGGAATGCATTCCCATTGGCTAACTTGTGTTTGACTTGACTGACAGCTACGCTCAGCCATTCCCCCGGAGGCTGTTGCGGCCACTTCCTACTCGGGTTTTGTAGCTACTACTACAACACATTTGTCCCATACTTACGCTACGTTCACACTGCAAGGCTTAATGCTCAATTCCGATTTTTTTGTGAAATCCGATTTTTTTGTGAGGTCGTTCACATTAACAAATGTATGCGACTTGTATGTGATCCTCAGTATGAACGAAAAGCGACCTAAAAGTGTTCCGCATGCGCATTGCAGGATACGACGACGTCACACGCAGTGAGCATGGCCAGTGTTTACGGAAGTAAAACCGCCCGGTTGCGGTATGACCCATCCAATCTAGCTTGAATAGCTGCATCCCCCCAAATGGAAATCAGCTCCCTAACCTCTGCGTCCTTCCATTGAGAAGATTCAGAACCTTCACAGCCCGAAGCGTCCCTCGCATTGATGTCATGCGCAGGGGCGCAGATACGTTTTTTGAACTGGGGGGGACAAAAAACTGGGGGGGACAAAGCTGCCAGCAAACCAACCCCAACCCTGATATGCCTGTCAAACTTGTTGTGGGTTACCATAGCAACCAAGCTCGAGCTCGCAACCTGTGCAGTCTGCGCAGCTCAACCAACCGAATATCAGTCTTTGTTTTATGTGAGTTGTTGCAACTATGTATACACTGCTGTGCACCTCAATAAACCGAATGGTAATTAGTCTTTTGATTTTTCCGTGAGGTTTGCCTTATGCAAAGAAAGACAGCATAGACGTTTTTTCCTCCCTATAAGTGGGGGGGGGACCGAACGAAGTGAATTTAAATCTGGGTGGGACGAATCCCACCCGTCCCCCCCTCTATCTGCGCCCGTGATTATGCGCCATGTTGTTGTAACTTTTTTTGAGAGACCCGCCGCCTACTTCAGCGCAGAATAGTGACGTTTGTGGCTTGTTGATGACGTGTAAGTCGGATGAATGCGACCTGGCGGTTCAGACTGAAGTCGCATATGAAAAGAGCGGATAGGAATCGGAATTAGCACCACATATCCAAACGGCCTGGGTCAGATTTGAAAAAATCGGATCTGTGTCGTTCATATTGTCAATAAAAGATCGGATACAGGTCACATGTGGGCGAAAAGATCGGATTTGAGTCACTTCAGCCTGCAGTGTGAACGTAGCCTTAGACTTTGTTGAATTAATTCAATATCATAGTCGCCACTGAAGTCCACTCGATCCTTTTTTTTTTTCCTCTTTATTGAAAAACCAAACATTATACAAAACACTGGAAGGGTGGGGTAGAGAAAGAAACATACAGTCATTAATTAAGAAAAGAAAGAAAATTATAAGTTGCCATCAAAATAATTGTCCTTTCGGCTTTGCGGTTGTTCAGTCCTTCAAGAGAGTTCATATATGATTTGACCTCATTTTTAAATGCAGCAAATGAGGGTTTCCTTCCCCCCCATTTACATCTATGAATATGATATTTATCCAAAATAATAAAAAGATTCAATATGAAATTATATGGTTCACAAAATGTTTTTCTTTCAAAGAAAAACAAAACATCTTTTTTACTAAAGGATACACTACAAGACCATACCTCACAACACAGACGCTCAACCTCGACCCAAAAAACCTTGAGAAAAAACATTCATAAAATAAATGACAAATAGATTCAGACATAGCACCACAGAAAACACATAAATCTGAAAGGTCTGTTTTAAATCTTTGCAATAGTGTGTTTGTGGGGTAAATTAAATGTAATATTTTAAAAGAAACTTCCTTGACTTTGTTATTAAGTATGTAATCACTTAAGAAGTCCACTCGATCCTTGTTTACCGTCAATGGATCGGTCACTCGTCAAGCAGTCCTCCAGAATCCGAGTAGGAAGTGGCCGCAACAACCTCCGGGGAATCGCTGAGCGTAGCTGTCAGTCAAACACAAGTTAGCCAATGGGAATGCATTCCTGGACAGCCCACCCACACGTGAAGTTTGTGCCAAAACTGCAAGCAAAAAGTCAGGGAGCGCAAACGAGAAAGCTGGAATCGCAACCAAAATAAATTACGTCAAACAAAACTGAGAAAGACGCGGAACAAAAATAAAAGGTTTCTGAAGAGTAATAGACTGATATTTTGCACGATTACACGAATAATTTGTTTGCCAGTCTAAAAAAATTGACTTTTTTTTTGTATTTTGATTTGTCATTTTGTTTGATATTTCAAAAGTATTGTATGAACATTTTTGGCACAAAATTGATTCCATACACCTGCACTTTCCTGCAGTTAACCAATCAGGAATCAGCAGTGTGTTGTGTTGAATTATACAGGTACAGAGCAGAAGAAGAAGAAACCTTTATTTGTCACATGTACACTTCAAGCACAGTGAGATTCATCCTCTGCATTTAACCCATCTGAAGCAGTGGGCAGCCATACTGCAGCGCCCGGGGAGCAGTCAGGGGTTAGGTACCTTGCTCAAGGGCACTAAAGCCCAAGGCCGCCCCATGTTAACCTAACTGCATGTCTTTGGACTGTGGGGGAAACCGGAGCACGGGGAGAACATGCAAACTCCACACAGAAAGGCCCCCATCGGCCGCGAGGCTCAAACCCAGAACCTTCTTGCCGTGGGGTGATGGTGCAAACCACTACACCACCGTGCCACCTCCAGAGCAATCGCTTTAGTTACTAGAGATAAGATAAGATAGCCTTTTATTATCCCACAAGGGGAAATTTACATTGTTACAGCAGCAAAATATATCAAGAGAAAAAGATAAGGCAGTGAAGGAGTAGTGCAAAACTACTAAGTATATGAAAAAGGATATATATCCTCCTGAGAACCAACCCATAGACTTGTGTCCTCTGTAGTTGACATTTGTTTTATGTGCACACCCTCTTACTCTTTTTAAAACTATTCACTTGAATCCTGGTGTGTTGTAAAGAGTACATCCTGGGCTTTCTGATGATATATCATGTGACTAGGAGGGTTGCTGGGAAATTCCTAGTAAGGAAATCACAACAAAAGAGAAATTGAGAGAGACATTTTTTTTTCTTGGTTCCCAGGAGGATATAAAAGAAATAAACTACAACTTTAGAGATTAAAAAATTAACAAGTTTGCATCAATTAACAGGTTTGCAGATAACGTAAGTGTATAAGAGGAAGAGCAGAGTGCAATTATTATGGGATGACATGGGAGAGGGCTTTCATTCCTGTTCCATCATTCTCACACACACATACACATCTACCTGTCCCATCGCACAGACACACACCTGTCTGGTCAAATACACATGCGTATGCCCACACACACTCCTGTCCTGTTCCAGTCCTATGACAATAAAAAAAATCTCCTGTTTTGTGTGGGTTTTTTTTATATTAGAACTGAATATTTATATTTAAAAACAGTGTTAATGGAGAAGTACAGAGAAGGCCAGAGAAAGCTACATTGTGTGTTTGTAGACCTGGAGAAGGCATACAGTAGAGTGCTAAGAGATGAATTATGGTATTGTATGAGAAAGTGTGGAGTGAATGAGAAGTATATCAGAGTGGTGCAAGACATGTATGAGAACAGTGAAACAGCAGTAAGGTGTGCAGTTGGAACGACTGAATGGTTCAAGGTGAAGATGGGACTCCATCAAGGATCTGCTTTGAGTCCTTTCTTGTTTGCCATAGTGATGGATAGCTTGACGGACGAAGTGAGGCAAGAGTCACCATGGAGCATGATGTTTGCGGATGATATTGTGATATGTGGTGAAAGTAGAAAGGAGGTTGAGTTGGGTTTGGAGAGATGGAGGTATGCATTGGAATGAAGGTGAGCAGTAGCAAAAAAGAATACATGTGCATCAATGAGAATGGGGATGAGAGTGTAGTGAAGAAGATGCAAGGAGTAGACGTAAAGAAAGTTGGTGAATTCAAGTACCTGGGGTCAACTGTGCAGGAAAATGGGGGCTGCGATAGTGAGGTGAGAAAGCGAGTGCAGGCAGGGTGGAACAGTTGAAGAAGGATTGCAGGAGTCATTTGTGATAGGAAAGTCCCAGCAAAAGTGAAAGGTAAGCTGTATAAGACAGTAGTGAGACCAGCTGTGATGTATGGATTGGAGACCGTACCCTTAACGAAGAGACAGGAGGCAAAGTTGGAGGTGGTAGAGTTGAGGATGTTCAGGTTTGCGATGGGAGTGACAAGGTTGGACAGGATAAGGAACGAGCACATCAGAAGGACAGCACATGTGGAGAGCTTGGGAATTAAGCTAAGAGAGATGAGACTGAGATGGTATGGGCACATCCTGAGAAGAGATGCAGAGCATGTTGGAAGGAGAATGTTGAGGATGGAGCTGCCAGGCACATGAAAACGAGGAAGGCCAAAGAGGAGATACATGAAAGTGGCAGGTGTGGTAGAGAAGGATGCGGAAGACGGAGCAATGGAGACGAAAGATCCGCTGTGGCGACCCCTAATCGGGAGCAGCCAAAAGAAGAAGAAGATTTATATATAAAAACTTACCTATTGTTCATATGATTCTCGTCCCAGTCACATGATGAAAATTGAAATTTACTCCCATCCCGAGGGAATCTCAAAAATATCAGCCTTTAATGGTGCCAGGGTGAGTATTTCAGGAACTCCTGGGATTGTCTCACACACACACACACACACACACACAACAGTCTGTAGAGTTTACACAGTGCGAGTGGTGTGAAAAACAGAAAACATCCAGTGAGTGGCACATGATTACGTGATTGGATAACTGCAGAAACGAGCAGCTATAGCAGCTCCTGTTAAAGTCTGAAATAGTGAATTATAAAGTGATCCTCCTCCTCTAATAAACTTTCTGAAATCCTCAGGACATTTTACTTTCATCTACACACAACACACACAAGCAAACATTGGCCATTATTTCTGCCTCAGTGTTGGTTATTTTCCTATAACAGCACATCTCCAGGTGTGTAATTGCTCTTATGCCACTTTCAGTAGCTCTGTACATTTGAGCCCCACTTTGGGGGAGTGTGCTGATCGCTCCGCACTGGAGTGTGTGATGATCAGAGCAGTCATGGTGAAAGTGCTGCACACTGACATTAAAGTTCCCCTGAAAACGAAACAAGATCCTTCAGGAGGCATATCAGATGCCGTGCTGTGAAAATTGTGCATGCAGATGCTCATCTGAGTTTCCAAGTCTGTCATTGCTTAACTCTTGAATATTTTCTATCATGAATACTATCATTAAAAAGCATATAATCTCTGCTTTCCAAATAAATTTATCTTGTTGAGATCTGTTCAGTACTTTAGGAGTAACAGCAGGTTGAAGTTGATACAACAGAGTTCACTCTCTGCTCGCGGGACGTCGGGAAACTGCCGGTGCTTTTTGAGTCATGGGAAAGCGCTCAGGCTCTCTCTCTCCTGATCAGTTTCCCACTGGATTACTCGTGAATATTAATCAGATAACTTTTATAGGGACATTCTCTCGCTCTCACTGTTTCCGATGACGTCTCATCTCATCATCTCTAGCCTGTTTATCCTGTTCTACAGGGTCGCAGGCAAGCTGGAGCCTATCCCAGCTGACTACGGGCGAAAGGCGGGGTACACCCTGGACAAGTCGCCAGGTCATCACAGGGCTGACACAGACACAGACAACCATTCACACTCACATTCACACCTACGCTCAATTTAGAGTCACCAGTTAACCTAACCTGCATGTCTTTGGACTGTGGGGGAAACCGGAGCACCCGGAGGAAACTCACGCGGACACGGGGAGAACATGCCAACTCCGCACAGAAAGGCCCTCGCCGGCCACGGGGCTCGAACCCGGACCTTCTTGCTGTGAGCCGACAGCGCTAACCACTACACCACCGTGCCGCCCTTCTGATGACGTATTCTGCAAAATTTTCTGTCTACTAGTTTTGATGTTATGCTTCATGGGAGACTTTGAAGTGAGTTTTCATAGCTTTGCCTACTTATTTTTTCAAATCAAACTGATTCATATAAATAAATAACACTTTTAGAATAGAACTGTAGTTGTTTTGATGAAAAATATCGAGATCTTAGCGGTCGGAATATTTTTAAAAAACCAGAAGTCAGAAATATGAGTGTCGATTTCAATTCAGTTAATTGGAATTGTTTATTAGATGTGGGTCACACAGTTTTTTCGAGGTTCGCCTTGAAAGCTGTGAATATTAATCAAAATAATAATTTATATTCTTTCCTATAAACACTAGTAGGCCCTACTTTTGAGAAATACAAAGGCTTACAGAGCACAAAGAGGGTATTAGAAATAATCTTTTATTACTTTTTTTATTTTGATAGAGAATGGTAGATGTGAATGACATTCAGTGCTTATTTATGCATATTTTATAATTAACATTGATTTCTCCTCTGTTGTGATGTACAAATGAGAGTTAAGATCTGCTTTATATTGCACAAATAAAGCCATTTGGTGAAACTTTGAAGGAGGGAGTGTACCAGTTTAATGTTTTTACCTAATTAGCATCCTTAATACTAATTAAATAGTAATTTGCATAATTTGTTTTTACTCATTTTTAAAACTTTGTATTCAGTATCCAACCATCTATGTGCCTGCCAATTTCCATGTAAATATCTTGAAAAATAGAAACATTATCAGGGCTCGACATTAACGGTTGTCCGCTCGTCCAGGACAAGTGATCCTTTATGTCAGACAAGTTCATCGTCTCAGTTACTTGTCCGATTGGACAAGTGCCAAAATACGCCGATATTCGGGTTACATATTAAATTTATCAGTTTATTCACATGATTTCCGAAGCATCTCACTCGACATATTGTTTTGATGAATCGCCGGATGTTTCTCTTCGGAAAGAGCGATGTGCGCATGCGCAATATTCCGCTTGCAAAACCAGCCAATACTGCTTCGTGTATTTGAGCTGAAAAGCAAACGGTCGTTTACCAGACCCTCCAGGATTTCACGATGTTGCGATTTGCAACTTCAACGCAAATTCAACCAATCTCCGCGAATTCAGGGCGGTGTTGCAATTATATCCAATCGCCACAACTTTCCCGCAAATTTGACCAATTGTTGGCGTCATCTTGAGGTGACGTCGACAAACTACCTTCCCCCTTACTTCCGTGTATACGTTCAAGAGAAGCAGCATGTGCGAGTCAGTATTTATGTAGGCTTAAATTCTGTTACTGAAAGTGTATTATGTTTACAGTGAAGGACTGTGTGCACTTTATTTTTTGACTTCATACAAGAAATTAATGGATGCCAACATTTTTGCCAAAATGGTATTTTATTTTCCATTGTTTAAGCAGCTTCAGCATCATACTGTGAGATTCTGTTCAAATTGTTTTTTTTTCTTCTATGAAGCCTGAGCCATTTATTTTATTAGTTTATAATTATTGTTTAATTTAGTCTTCAGGAGAGACTGCCTGCACACAGTACTAGTATTAAGTTTTTTTTCTTACATGAAAGCTGAGGCATTTATATTATATTTTAAGGTAACTTCATGTTGTGCTGTGAGGTTCTCTGCACTTTAACTTTTGAACCAACAGGTGCATTTGGATAAGTAAAGCCTATTTTTCTGCATTTTTGTAGTCCTGGTAATCTTTTATATTGGTAAAGTTGTTTATAGGACCATTTCTCAGTGTCTTTTTGTTTTTTTAATCAATAGTTTTTCAGTAATAACTTAATATTTAACATATCACTCAATTTTAATCACCAAAAGAGAAAATCGCAACAGTTTCTCGCAACTTTCACTCCCTTCCGCAATGTAATCGCAACAAAAACCTAAAAAACACTGCAACTTTCATCGCAACCATTAAATACCGTACAGGAGCCACAATGAATAATTAGACAACAACAATTAATCAGTGGAGGATATATATTCAAAGTTAATAATTTAAAAATGAAAATATACTGTATAATTTTAATTTTCTGGTTCTCAATTTCTCATAAATAAATTAATGATTGATGGAGTCCAATTTTTTTTCTGCAGTGAATAGATTGTGTTAAAGTAATTCTGGTGAAATTAATTTATTACAAATAGTTTTTGTGGGTTTTTTTTTTTCTCAAATTTTTCTTCGAACAAGTCAACTTCACATTCGGACAAGTAAATTTCCTTTCAACTTGCCCGACAGGACAAGTGGTTTCAAAAGTTAATGTAGAGCCCTGATTATTAAGAAAAAGCATTTGATCTCATTGGTTAATGAGGCCCATTTTGGATCATGCGATCCTAATGCATAATATTACAGCAGTTTTCTAAAAATTAAGCCCTTTTTTTTTTTTTTAAATCTTTGATTTGTAATATCTCAAGAACGGATAAACATTTTAATTCTGTACCAAGTATGTTGTTCAGCATTCGATTCTGAATTCAATGAGACCAGTTTCAAGCAACTGGATTGAATTTGAATTTTCACCTGATATGCCTACCTTCAATCCACACAGCTGATACTCCGGTTCCTGATCCTGATTAATGGTTTCCTGCTCGAAACACACACACACTTCAACTCAAGATTGTAGGTTAATGAACTGATGAATTGGAGCATGTGTTTTTTATGTACAGACTCATTATTTGTCTCATTTTAAATCAGTTCAGTGTTTGTTCATCTCTAAGCACTGAAAACTGTAAGATGATGATGAAGTCCGTCACTGATTTATCAACACGGCTCATTTCTGTCACTACATTAGAATATCTACAGTGATCTAAAGGAGTGCTTAAAGCTTTTCTCTTCACATGGTGACCTTGTGAGGATGAAAAACATCTCACAGACGTCCTTTATAGTTTTATGTCTGTTTAACATTAGTTCTCTTCATGCTTCTCTGCAGTTCCTCAGCTTATACACGGTGGGAAGCTGGACTTCCTTGTATTTGATTATCTGTCGGAAATTACCATGTCCCTCCTCACAGCAGCGAAAGCTAAGACTCCTGTAAGCTTTTACACTTTCTGACTCACATGGATGATTTAATACAGTGGTGCTTGAAAGTTTGTGAACCCTTTAGAACTTTCTATATTTCTGTATAAATATGACCTAAAACATCATCAGATTTTCACACAAGTCCTAAAAATAGATAAAGAGAACCCAGTTAAACAAATGAGACAAAAATATTATACATGGTCATTTATTTATTGAGGAAAATGATCCAATATTACATATTTGTGAGTGGCAAAAGTATGTGAACCTTTGCTTTCCGTATCTGGTGTGACCTCCTTGTGCAGCAATAACTGCAACTAAACATTTCTGGTAACTGTTGATCAGTCCTGCACACCGGCTTGGAGGAATTTTAGCCCGTTCCTCCGTACAGAACAGCTTCAACTCTGGGATCTTGATGGGTTTCCTCACATGAACTGCTCGCTTCAGGTCCTTCCACAACATTTCAATTGGATTAAGGTCAGGACTTTGACTTGGCCATTCCAAAACATTAACTTTATTCTTCTTTAACCATTCTTTGATAGAATGACTTGTGTGCTTAGGGTTGTTGCCTTGTTGCATGACCCATCTTCTCTTGAGATTCAGTTCATGAACAGATGTCCTGACATTTTCTTTTAGAATTTGCTGATATAATTCAGAATTCGTTGTTCCATCAATGATGGCAAGCCATCCTGACCCAGATGCAGCAAAACTGTGATACTACCACCACCATGTTTCACAGATGGGATAAGATTCTTATGCTGGAATGCAGTGGTTTCCTTTCTCCAAACATAATCCTTCTCATTTAAACCAGAAAGTTCTATTTTGGTCTCCTCTGTCCACAAAACTTTTTTTCCAATAGCCTTCTGGCTTGTCCACGTGATCTTTAGCAAACTGTAGACGAGCAGCAATGTTCTTTTTGGAGAGCAGTGGCTTTCTCCTTGCAACCCTGCCATGCACACCATTGTTGTTCAGTGTTCTCCTGATGGTGGACTCATGAAGATTAACATTAGCCAATGTGAGAGAGGCCTTCAGTTGCTTAGAAGTTACCCTGGGGTCCTTTGTGACCTCGCCAACTATTACACGCCTTGCTCTTGGAGTGATCTTTGTTGGTCAACCACTCCTGGGGAGGGTAACAATGGTCTTGACTTTCCTCCATTTGTACACAATCTGTCTGACTGTGGATTGGTGGAGTCCAAACTCTTTAGAGATGGTTTTGTAACCTTTTCCAGCCTGATGAGCATCAACAACGCTTTTTCTGAGGTCCTCAGAAATCTCCTTTGTTCGTGCCATGATACACTTCCACAAACGTGTTGTGAAGATCAGACTTTGATAGATCCCTGTTCTTTAAATAAAACAGGGTGCCCACTCACACCTGATTGTCATCCCATTGACTGAAAACACCTGACTCTAATTTCACCTTCAAATTAACTGCTAATCCTAGAGGTTCACATACTTTTGCCACTCACAGATATGTAATATTGGATCATTTTCCTCAATAAATAAATGACCAAGTATAATATTTTTGTCTCATTTGTTTTAACTGGGTTCTCTTTATCTACTTTTAGGACTTGTGTGAAAATCTGATGATGTTTTAGGTCATATTTATGCAGAAATATAGAAAATTCTAAAGGGTTCATAAACTTTCAAGCACCTGTGTTTTTGTTTCTAATAACTATATTAAAACATTTTGCACCACTGTCACTGTTGCTGAGCATTAAAGGAACAGTCCATCGTACTTCCATAATGAAATATGCTCTTATCTGAATTGAGACGAGCTGCTCCGTACCTCTCCGAGCTTTGCGCGACCTCCCAGTCAGTCAGACGCGCTGTCACTCCTGTTAGCAATGTAGCTAGGCTCAGATACGGAGCTCAGATATCAATGCGCTGCCGAAGCGCGCAGAAGGTGTTAGTACGCCTGTCATTATAGTGCGGACTTTCCATAGCATAGAAAATCGCTACGTTTCAATTTGTGTAACTGAACTTGTTTCATGTCACTGGTGATGTAAACCTATGTAAACAGGAAAAACGTGGAAGAGTTTGGTCGCATCTAACTACAGCCCCAAAAAATACCATTGGCCATACTGAGCCTAGCTACACTGCTAACAGGAGTGACAGCGCGTCTGACTGCATCTGACTGACTGGGAGGTCACGCAAAGCTCGGAGAGGTACGGAGCAGCTCGTCTCAATTCAGATAAGAGCATATTTCATTATGGAAGTACAGTGGACTGTTCCTTTAAGGCCAGTGTTTTATGGATGTCACTGAGGTTTTTGTGATTTTTTTTTTTTTTTTCTTTCATCCCATGACTCCAACACAGCCATGTTGTGTTTTGGTTTATGTCCGATATCAGGACTGTTCCAACTCAGGAGTGTGTTTCCACACACACCCTTACACATGAACTTCACACGTGAATTATCACATGACTCACATTTGATTTCTGATCTCTACCAGAATATGGGATACGCGCCTGATTTCGTTCTTGCTGCTATTTCTCCATTTATCAAGGAAATCAGCCAAAAAGGTATGCGTGCCGAGCCGAGCGCAGTGAGTGAGGTTTATATCAGTTACACAGATGTGGATGTTGAAGCAGTAGGACTAAAATCTAATGTCCAAGAGCAAAGCCTAGGCATTTTATTGTCTGTTTTAGGATTCATTTAAATTAAAAAGGGTGAAATGTAACATCATGCTTTTCTAATGAAAAAAAAAAACTCAACACAAAGTTTTTAATAAAATAATTTTGTTGGCGTTTGAGATCAGAAGATGAATATGAGATGATGGATCAGAATTTCAGTTAATTTCTTTTCATCTAGATGTTTAACAACTTAGAACATGGTGGTGGCAGAGCTCATAAAGCAAAAGTATTAGAACAGATATTTGCGCTTTTGTAAAAAAAAAAAAATTTTAATTTTTTTCCTACACCCTGGATTAATGACGAGTGTCGTGTGTTGTACAGGTATTCGTGTGGTTAGTAACGCTGGTGGTGTGAATCCTCTCGCATGTGCAGCTGCTGTACAAGAAGTGGTACAGAAAGCAGGACTCAGTTTGAAGGTTGCCATGGTAACTGGTGATGATCTAATGCCACAGGTGAGAACCATCTTCCCTCGTGCCAGAGGCAGTTTTCTGCATTAGATCAGCAGTGTGTGTCAGTTTGTCATCCGCATAACACCACGTCCAGTCAGGTCCAGAGATATTTGGACGCCGTCTTGACAAAGTTAGCGTTATTATTATTTTTTTTTATCTGGTTGTTGGAATTAAATGATACATCCAGTATGTGCAGAATCAGCATTAATTTGAGGGTATTTACATCTAAATCAGGTGAATGTTGTCGGACGTACAGCACTTTAAAGTGTTTGTGTTTCTCTCTCTTTAGAAAGACTCTCTGAATATGTTGAAGATGGTTGATAGACCAGAAACCAAACCCCTTCCTAAAACCGTACACAGTATGAACGCATATCTGGGGTAAAATAATATTTACTTAAAATAGTCTTCAGATTTTCACATACAGTGGTGCTTGAAAGTTTGTGTACCCTTTAGAGTGTTTTATATTCTAGTATAAATACAACTTAAAACATCAGGTTTTCACGCAAGTCCTAAAAGTAGATAAAGAGAACCCGATTAAACAAAGGAAGCAAATGTATAATACTTGGCCAAAATCCTAAAGGGCTCTCAAACTTTCAAGCGCCACTGTATGAAGATGTCGGTGTTTGATATATTTACTCTCTTCAGATCCCCACAAGCCAAACTGCAGACATGATTTTACTAGCCATGAGACTCTGGAATGCACTTACCCCATTAAACATACTGAATTTATTAGAAACAAGGTCACCACCACCATGCTGACCCTATAACCCTAACCCTAGCTTGTGGTTCTACACTCTGTTCCACTCGAATAAAAATGGAACCCTGATTCAGGTCTGTTTGAGATGTGAATAAATTCTCTCCTCCTGTCCTGACTGTTTTTCTGATGAAACCGTGAACAAGACTGCTTCTACAAACACGCTATTTATTTTTTTCTTTCATAATGGAAACATGATCTCATAATTTCTAATCATGTGCTCTGCCTTCTGTAGTGCTGTCCCCATAAAGCGCTGTTTGGATCTCGGGGCTGATATCGTCATTACTGGCCGGTGTGTTGACAGTGCAGTGGTGCTCGGACCTCTGATGCATTCAGTACGGTTTGTCATAATGTTTATTGCTACATATCTGTAGTAATGATAAAAATATTCATAGCTAATACAACAGCTTTAAGACTTTATAAACTTACCTGCTGTGTGGATTTGCACTTTTTATCTACTTATTTAATATATGTTTTGACATGAACTCTTTTTAAATGTGTATTTGATGTGTATGGTGACAGTTTGGCTGGGATCAGAATAACTTTGACCTCTTGGCTGCTGGAAGGTAAACACACATAACACTAAAGTGTCTTTACTCTGATACACTTTATTATAAATATATATATATGTTATTTACCAGCTGGGAGGTCCGTATCGTGAAATACCGTGACCGTGGTCTTGAAAGTACTGAGCGAGGTCCTCTGGTCCGAGGTCAGTATTCAAGGCCGAGGTCACGGTATTTCACCATACGGACCGACCTTAAGCTGGTAAATAATATATTTTATTTTTTCTTTACCAAATTCTAACAGAAAATGAGAGCGCCCGAAAGGGAAAACTGAGCCGAGCCGCCATTTTGAATCCTCATTCACGGCTGTAATGCAAATTGCTTCTTCCTCGGTATACAAGTGCACTTCCATGGCAAGGAAAAAAAAAACTACATTTTGCCACTTACAGGGTTCTCCACGAGGGGTTTTAGAGGTGCGGGCCGCCCCCCTTTCTGTGATTCCCGCCCCCGTTTAATTTCTGCCGCCCCTTTACAAAAGGAAGCGTGATATTGCCTATAAAACCGTGAGGATATAACCTGGCTGTCAGTGTTACTGTAGCTCTTGAAGTGTTTCCGCGGAGTGGTGGATCGGACTCGAGCCTGGCATGAACCGCTCCGACGCGCTATAATGACACCAATCTATCACCAGCCAATCAGGAGACTTAATCAAACGCATCCCCCGCCCACCAATCTATCACCAGCCAATCAGGAGACTTAATCAAACACATCCCCCGCCCACTTGTGTCCGCGTCTGAGACGTTGAATTTCCACAGAAGGAGGGAAGAAGTTGACTGAGGTAAGACTGTGTGATAAATTAACGAACGACTAAGAGAGGAATTTCAACATATAGGGCTTAAGTTTGTTACCGTTAAATAAGCATTGCTTGTACAGTAACGTTATGTTGTTACAATGCTGACCCACTTTTAACGTGCCGAGTACCGACTGTAGCCGCTAACAAATGCTAATTAGCTTGCTGTCAAGTTTTTCCTTTGTCGAGCTTTAAGCGTAAGGTCATGGATGTTACTACTGCTTGTTCCTGCCGTAATATGATACGTGATATGTGCTGTTGTCTGTTCACAGCCACTTTTTTAATCTATGCGGTTAGCACTGTTTTGTTACTAGTATTGTATGTTTCTTTTTTTTTTTTTTTTTTTTTTTTTTTTTGGGGTTTGGTGCAATGTGGATTGGGTGGCAGTCGAAGGCAGGGGCCTCGACGACCTGATCCCCGGACACAGCGGCTGGCTGTTGGGACATGGAATGTCACTTCGCTGGGGGGGAAGGAGCCTGAGCTTGTGCGGGAGGTTGAGAGGTACCGGCTAGAGATAGTCGGGCTCACCTCCACGCATAGCTTGGGCTCTGGAACCCAGCTCCTCGAGAGGGGCTGGACTTTCCACTTCTCTGGAGTCGCCCGTGGTGAGCGGCGGCGGGCTGGTGTGGGCTTGCTTATAGCTCCCCAGCTCAGCCGCCATGTGTTGGAGTTTACCCCAGTGAACGAGAGGGTCGCCTCTCTGCGCCTTCAGATTGGGGAGAGGGCTCTTGCTGTTGTTTGTGTCTACGGGCCAAATAGCAGTATAGAGTATCCGGCCTTCTTGGAGTCCCTGGGAGAGGTACTGAGGGGTGCTCAGACTGGGGACTCCATTGTGCTACTGGGGGACTTCAATGCTCACGTGGGCGACGACAGTGTCACCTGGAGGGGCGTGGTTGGGAGGAACGGCCTCCCCGATCTGAACCCGAGTGGTGTTTTGTTATTGGACTTCTGTGCTAGTCACGGTTTGTCCATAACGAACACCATGTTCGAGCATAGGGGTGTCCATAAGTGCACGTGGCACCAGGACACCTTAGGTCGGAGGTCGATGATCGACTTTGTAGTCGTTTCATCTGATCTCCGGCCCTATGTCTTGGACACTCGGGTGAAGAGAGGGGCTGAGCTGTCAACTGATCACCACCTGGTGGTGAGTTGGATCCGCTGGCAGAGGAGGAAGTTGGACAGACCTGGCAGGCCTAAACGTATGGTGAGGGTCTGCTGGGAACGTCTGGCCGAGCACTCTGTTGGGGAGGTCTTTAACTCCCACCTCCAGGAGAGCTTTTCCCAGCTTCCGAGGGAGGCGGGGGACATTGAGTCTGAGTGGACCATGTTCTCTACCTCCATTGTGGACGCAGCTGTTCGGAGCTGTGGCCGCAAGGTCTCCGGTGCCTGTCGTGGCGGCAATCCCCGAACCCGGTGGTGGACACCGGAAGTAAGGGATGCCGTCAAGCTGAAGAAGGAGTCCTATCGGGCCATGTTGACCTCCGGGACTCCTGAGGCAGCTGACGGGTATCGGCAGGCCAGGCGTGCTGCAGCTCGGGCAGTTGCGGAGGCAAAAACTCGGAACTGGGAGGAGTTTGGGGAGGCCATGGAGAAGGACTATCGGTCGGCCTCGAAGAAATTCTGGCAAACCGTCCGGCGCCTCAGGAGGGGGAAGCAGTACTCTGCCAACACTGTTTACAGTGCGGGTGGGGAGCTGTTGACCTCGACTGGGGACATTGTCGGGCGATGGAAGGAATACTTTGAGGATCTCCTCAATCCCACCGTCATGTCTTCCACTGAGGAGACTGAGGCTGATGACTCAGAGGTGGACTCGTCCATTACCCAAGCCGAAGTCACTGAGGTGGTTTGCAAGCTCCTCGGTGGCAAGGCACCGGGGGTGGATGAGATCCGCCCTGAGTATCTCAAGTCTCTGGATGTTGTGGGGCTGTCTTGGTTGACACGCCTCTGCAACATCGCGTGGCGGTCGGGGACAGTGCCTCTGGAGTGGCAGACTGGGGTGGTGGTCCCTCTTTTTAAGAAAGGGGACCGGAGAGTGTGCTCCAATTATAGGGGAATCACACTTCTCAGCCTCCCAGGGAAAGTTTACTCCAGGGTACTGGAGAGGAGAATTCGACCAATAGTCGAACCTCGGATCCAGGAGGAACAATGCGGTTTTCGTCCTGGTCGCGGAACACTGGACCAGCTCTATACCCTTCATAGGGTGCTCGAGGGTTCATGGGAGTTTGCCCAACCAGTCCACATGTGCTTTGTGGATCTGGAGAAGGCATTCGACCGTGTCCCCCGTGGTATTCTGTGGGGGGTGCTTCGGGAGTATGGGGTTCGGGGCTCTTTGCTAAGGGCTGTCCGGTCCCTGTACGAACGGAGCAGGAGTCTGGTTCGCATTGCCGGCAGTAAGTCAGACCTGTTCCCAGTGCATGTTGGACTCCGGCAGGGCTGCCCTTTGTCACCGGTTCTGTTCATAATTTTTATGGACAGAATTTCTAGGCGCAGCCAGGGGCCGGAAGGAATCCTGTTTGGGAACCACAGGATTTCATCTCTGCTTTTTGCGGATGATGTTGTCCTGTTGGCTTCTTCAAACCAGGACCTTCAGCATGCACTGGGGCGGTTTGCAGTCGAGTGTGAAGCGGCTGGGATGAGAATCAGCACCTCCAAGTCCGAGGCCATGGTTCTCGACCGGAAAAGGGTGGCTTGCCCTCTCCAGGTTGGTGGAGAAGTCCTGCCTCAAGTGGAGGAGTTTAAGTATTTCAGGATCTTGTTCACGAGTGAGGGAAGGATGGAGCGTGAGATCGACAGGCGGATCGGTGCAGCCTCCGCAGTGATGCGGTCGCTTTACCGGTCCGTCGTGGTGAAGAAGGAGCTGAGCCAAAAGGCGAAGCTCTCAATTTACCGGTCGATCTACGTTCCGACTCTCACCTATGGTCATGAGCTTTGGGTAATGACAGAAAGAACAAGATTGCGGATACAAGCGGCTGAAATGAGTTTCCTTCGCAGGGTGGCTGGGCGCTCCCTTAGAGATAGGGTGAGAAGCACAGTCACTCGGGAGGAGCTCGGAGTAGAGCCGCTGCTCCTCCACATCGAGAGGAACCAGCTGAGGTGGCTCGGGCATCTTTTTTGGATGCCTCCTGGACGCCTCCCTGGGGAGGTGTTCCAGGCATGTCCCCCCGGGAGGAGGCCCCGGGGAAGACCCAGGACACGCTGGAGGGACTATGTCTCTCGGCTGGCCTGGGAACGCCTCGGTGTTCTTCCCGAGGAGCTGGCCGAGGTGTCTGGGGAAAGGGAAGTTTGGGCTTCCATGCTTAGACTGCTGCCTCCGCGACCCGGTCCCGGATAAGCGGAAGAAGATGAGACGAGATGAGATGAGACGATGTTTCTTTTTGCTGTTTAACCAAAGTGTAACTGCTGCCATCTTGACGAGATCATCGCAAGAGATTGTATCTCATTGTTAAAAACAGAAAAATGCAGGCATATTGTCCAAGGAGCATGCAAAGTGCAGAGACCTTAAATTGCTCTGTGTAAATTAGAAAATGGCACAACTTCCTCTGTAACCGTCAGTGGACAAGCACAGACTTGTTTTAAGCCAATCACAACAGGGCGGCACAGCAAAAACAGCAGGTGGCCTGAGGTAAAACATGATAGTTTAAGTTTGTTTAAATTACAAAAATGAGTACACCCAATGACTGTCTCATATACTCTTCATATACAATTATCTTTATTTTTTTTGTGCGGCATAAGTCTTAAATTTAACCTGTTATGGTCTTAAAAAGGTCTTAAAAAGTCTTAAATTGAACTTGTTCAAGCCTGCAGAAACCCTGTTCTAAATTATTACTATTTGAGAGTATTTATGCAAAGTTTATGCAAATGACATATGTAAAGTTATGCAAATTTGTTTCAAGGTCATCCGATTGACCCCCACCCCCCTATATTTTCAATCCGTGGAGAACCCTGACCTATGTAGTCCCCCATTTATACAAATAGGAGTCATTCGGGATTCAGCCATGTTTTTGCTCGGCGTTAGCAAGTTACAGGTTTTTAGCTTTCTCCTGAAATGTTTTCTTTTATTTCTTCTTCCTCAGGCTAGTAAAACTCGCTTTCACTGTGAACACTGTCGTTATCGCTATCCATGATGTAAAATTAATGCCATTTTCCTGAGAAATGCTGGCAAAAATTTATAAGATTTTTGATAATCTTATAAATAAATCTTATAAAAAAATAAATAGATGTTGACAAAAAATGCTACTATGTTGTTTGTTGTGAACGAGCGAGTCACCAGAGGTCCGTAACCGGGGTCCGTAACCGGGGTCCGTATCGTAGGATACGGACCTGCTCGCCAGCCAGAGCGCAGGATTTGATGAAACCCGCACCGCGAAAAAAATAATACATTTTATTTCATCCACGTTCACTAGATATGTGCAATCGCGTGCTCTGATTGGATACTCTACTACCAGGCTATCAGCTCATATACTGTGAGTAGGGAAAAAACAAAATGGCAGAGCGTGTTGCTGAACCAACCAACGATGAAATAAAAACTCGACTCGAAAACAAAACCCCAAAACATACAAAAAAAAGCAACAAAATATGGAATGAAAGTATTTGATGGTAAGAACGTATCTTTTGATATTTTTCAGGAATTATTATAGCATCTTTTGCAAATTGCTCCTGTAATTTCGCCGGTTTGTTTACATTCGAAGCGGAAATTATTTTGTCGGACGTTTTGGATAATTTTTATTTATTAAATTTGCAAAAAATATAAATGCTCTGTTTCTCAAAATCCAGTGAATGTGGATAGAATAAAACAGTTATTCCACTCAATCTGTCCGTACATGGCTTATAGCCAACCCGGCACTATATGCCTCATCGACTATCAGCTCGTATGCGACTCGGTTTCTGGAATAACTGTTAAATATAAGTCCCAGGAAAATATCAAGCTGAATTCAGAGTACTTTTACAAATCTAACAGCCAATGATTAATGTAAGCTTAATGTGATTAGAAGTTTACTACCAGTTTGGTTTTAAAGGTTTTGAGGTGGTGTTTGATGTCTTGCTTAATATTTATAGCTTCATACAACATTACTGTTAATTTCTGACATTTTAAAAGAAGTTTAGCGGACAGGGCTGATGAGTAACACACTTCCATCCTTGGTCTAGTCTTGCAGGTCACCTGATAGAGTGTGGAGCCCAAGTGACCGGGGGTATTTTCACTGACTGGCACACGGTTCCTGACTGGTACGAGGTCATCTGCTGATGCTGCTGCATGCAGAGACACTTTGTTCTTTGTACTCTTATTGTGCTAAATACATATTTGCACATAATTACACTTTGGGGTTTTTTTTCCATATTTTTCTAACACCTACCACTCCATTTTAAAATGAAAATAAAAAATAAAGAAAAAGAAGCAAAAAAAAAGCCATGCTCATGTGCTCAACAAATTAAATATAATTAGGCAGCAAAAAAGCTACATATTGTAAGTATTTCAGTATTTTCCCCTCTTTTATAGGGATAACATGGGTTTTCCAGTGATCGAATGTTCCTCTGATGGCTCCTTCACGTTGTCCAAACCTCCCAGAACTGGTGGTCTGGTGTCATTTGGTACCGTAGCAGAACAGTTAGTGTATGAAATCGGGGATCCGCGTCATTACCTCCTGCCTGACGTCACATGTGACTTTTCACATGTCACCATCACTGAGATTCCAGGTGAAGAAGAATATTACAGAATGTTGATGGATTAATTCTGTGATCTTAAATCATAGCTATTATAATCAAACCGTTCATTAAAATGTGTATTTATCTTGATCTTTGGTAGGACCAATGTTTCATAATGAATATTGATCAAGTCTGTAATGATAATTAATCATTAATAATTGAAGGTGTTGAAGGAGGAGCAGTGAGAGTGGGTGGAGCCAAAGGATCACCACCATCAGGTGACTACAAGGTAACACTTCCAATAATAAATAATTAGATTTAAAAAATATGAATTAAAAAACACAAATAAAACCCCAGTCAGTGAGGCTGCCGTTTGATTTTTCTGATCAAACCATTTAGTGTCTCCTCCAGAATTATTGCTACCTTTTATAAGAGGGGTTCTCAACCTTTTCTACTTTAAGACCCACCTATTGATACTTGTAACCAGTCGGGGCCCATTAAAATAGAGCCCCAATTATTTTGGCTCATATATTCTATTAGAATCTAATAAGCTACTGTAAAGTGTATTAACGGGATGCAGCATCAGTCCCTGTTACAGATGGGAGCCCAGGAATGAAATAAATGCAATAAAAACAAAGTTTTTAATTATACGTATTGTATTTAAAACTGTACGGATGTGTCAGAAGCCAACATAAAACCATGCATGCAGGACATTCCCAGTCAAAAGGGATTAATGATCCAAAAGTGGAGTCTGGTCCATTAACTGACACACCAACACTACCGATTTGTGCGGTAAACTACCGGTTTTTAACTTCTGTCAACGCCTACCGCTTTTGTACATAATGTCAACGTTTTTTAGATTTCTCAGAAAAAAAATCCCACACTAAGTTCTGAACATGCTTTGCCGGTGGTTCGTGCGTTATTTTGGCATCATGAATACCGGAAATGCGCAAGACCAACCATTTATTCGTTCGGTGCCGTTTGCTCACTTCTCTATTTCCGGTTTCGTTGGCAGTGTGCATGTGGTGTGTTTGTGATAAAATTGCTTAGATTCTAGTTAGGATAAAAGGCCCTGAACGGGTTTGATGCAGAAGATTTCCTCATAGATCTCTACTATCATTTCCAGAAAAGGTGAGCATTACTGCAATTCAAACATTTATTAAAGTTTCCTTTGACATTTTTTTTTTTTGCTAGTATTATTATTTAATATTTATTGCTATTTTGAACTGACATGTTCCTTGATAAAATATGTTGTTTTCACTTTACCATTTTTTATTTAATATTTATTACTATTTTGAACTCTATGATTTATAAAATAAACACCTGAGGGAATGCAATAGTGTACAATTATTTCCTTTTATATTTTCAGCGCAAAACGGAAGGACCAACTTAAAGAAATAAATAAATTTAAGTTGGGAATTTCCAACTTAAAGAAGTCAGCTGGGGAAAGATGGACATGCAAAAGCCAGTGTATATGAAGACACCCATGGGATTAGGAATATACATTGTGTGGTATTCTGGCGTCCAAAATTAACATTTTCAAAGACACCACTTGTTTCAGCTGGAGTCCAGATGAAAAACTTGTGACAAATGCTAAATCTGCAACATATAAAGCATTACATTAGATCAGATGATCAAATCTGTGTAATAAAATGTACTTATTTGATTCCTATTATGTTTAGTTGTGTTTTATGCTTTGTTTAAAGTGAATTAGTAGCAACATCTTTAAAAACAATTGTCCGCCAAAACTTGAAATTGCCAATTTGTGCAACGGTACCGTGCGCGAGTAAAATCTACCTCTTTTTCTTGTGAAAAGGTTGGCATGTATGCATTGCATTAACACAAGAACTTATTGCCATGTCTGTGTCCAGCAAACAAGGAAGTTATTAAAACCAAGAAATACACTCATAAGAAGTGGATATAGAAAACACTCAATGGGATTAGATCCTTACACACTAACAAAGAAGGATTTTTCCTACAAGTTGGAAAATTATCCATCCGTTGAGTTCTCCAACATCTCAAACTACCTGGTGCTACAAACATCATTCTACATGGACAAACAGATGGAAACCTGGAAGAGCACAGAGGCGTACAACTTTTTATATGAGGCTGGGTTAAAGATCTGGGGATCAGGACACTACAGGATAGATGGCGGTAGACGGATCTAAGTGCAGGAAGAGTGTTTATTAGCAAGTGTAATATTTACAAAAACAAAACACAAACTAAAGCAGAGTATTTAAACAGCATGATAAACGTGGCTAGAAACAAACGTGACATAATGATAATGCTTTGCAAAGCCTCCTGTGAAAACAGCATCCATATCTTTCATACTTGCCAACCCTCCCGATTTCGGCGGGAGGCTCCCGATTTCAGCCTCCATCTCCCACCTCCCAATTCTATTTGTGAAAAACTGGATAATCTCCCGGTTTGGGGAAATCCCTACCGCCAAGTTAAAATACTCCTGATTATGTCCAATCAGAATTGTATGAGAAACATTGCTGACGTCAACTGATTTTTAACCAATCAACGAACAGAACGACAGTCACTTCCGTAATGTAGGATTCACCCAGGCTGTCTGACATTTTTTACAAGCAGTCATTCATCATGGCCACTAAACCAAATACCAAACTGCAATAATATGAATTTCCATGGATAAGCAAATGTTCGACCAGCCAGTTACACATTTTAAGGTAAAAATACCTTAAATCAGAATAGAATGAACATTTGAGTGTGAAATTAAACTAGTCTTCCATACCATTTCAGAAACAAACTGTACAACTTCTAAAGTGTTTAGTGAAATTTTGCATGACACAGAATGTGTTTGGTGAGTGTATTTGAATAGTGTGGTCATGTCTTAGTGCTATTTTGAATTTAGGTTTGAAAGTTTTAAGTGAAATTTTACAAGTGAATTATCTGGAAAGTGATTGATTTTGATCGAGTTTTGAGGTTTTAAGTGAAAGATTACTAGTGAGTGTATTTTGGTCGTACTAAAATTTTGCATTCAAGTGAATTTCTTTGTGGAGTATATTCTGATAGTATAGTAGTATTTATAGTGCCATTTTTAAATTTTGTTTGAAAACTTTCAGTCAAAGTTTGCAAATGAGCAAATTCCTTTGATGCATTCCGACAGGATTTGGATAGGATTTCTAGTGCTTTTTAAACATTCTGTTGGAAAGTGTTGAGTGAGAGAGATGCATTTTAGTAGTACTACAGTGCAGAATTTATTTAATTGAGTTATTATTTTGGTTAAATCTTATTAAAATTGAATTTATATATGATATTATAGTTCTCTGTATTTTTACATGAGCTTAGAGAAGGAAAACACATTTGATGCAGTCCAATAATACTTTCATTCACTGTGACTATTTATTTTAAGAAATGATAAACATTCTTCTAAAGCATCGCTTGTGTTATTTTCTGTGAGTCTCTGTATGTGTACAATATTCAGGCATGAGATTTTTCAGCTCAAAATCTGATTTAAGACTTCCCTTTCATTGTTATTATATTAAAATTCAAGACGAGTATTATTTCAGATTTTTCACTCTCATGTTTGATGCATGAATCCCATAACCTATAGTAACTGATAGAACAATATCAACAATTCAAAAACTCTAACTGTATAAATTTCAAATGGTTTGCAATTAATTGTGATCCACTGTTTTTATTGTTTCAACCGCGCATCAGACCCTCGGCCAGTTGAAAATGTCATTCACGCACTTTTCTCCCCCATGAGAATTTTGAAAAGTTGGCAAGTATGATCTGTGCATGCTGATTTACGCTCAAATCAGTGTCAGGTGTTTCCCATAACAGCTGGGTCCTAACCCGTGAGTGAGCGCGGCCTCTCGAGTTGCGCCAGACTCAAGCGTGCAAAGGCGTAACAGTCAAGTGCTCACCTGCTGTGTAACCACAACTTTTCGCTCACATGTATATCGCCACCAAAATGCCTCATTTTCATCGATAACCCATCGTAGACCATCACGAGCTGTAGTGTGACCGTAGCTTAATGAGGCGGATGTGACGTCAGATGCAACCCAGCAATCGTACCCTACTATGAGTAAAAATTAGCTTCAACTTGAAGAAAAATTTGCGGCCCACTAGATGGTGCTTAGTCGGCTGCGGCCCAGTCTTTGAGAAACACTGCTTTATAACATGAAAACTTTACCATGTTTAGTGAAAAAGAAATCCAAAGAAAAGCCCTCATACCTGTGGAGGTAATGAAGTGGAGAATGGGCTCTTAGGGATTTAAGGCTGATTGGTGGCGAATGATTAGATTAGGTTAGATTAGATTCACTTTATTCATCCCACATCGAGGAAATTCACGTGTTACGGTAGCAAGAAAATGTCAAACAGATAACAAATAAAACTGAAATAAAAATTAGACAAACGAAGGATTAAATACAGAGGGCTATTTGCATTATCTACCGTGAAAAAGTATAGAAAAATTGCCTTATTGAGAGGCTCGGAAAAATTGCACATTACAGGTAGACTCTGTGTGTATATATACACACATATATACATAAATAATATAAAGTATGCATAAAAATAGTTTAAGGCATATATTATTGCACATAATAATTGCATCGATGAGAGATGGTAGAGGTAGTAGTGGTGAAGTTGTGCAAATATAATGACAAACAGGTTATTGGTGCTATGTTACAAGTTGTGGGTGTTATACAGTCTGACAGCAGTCGGTATGAATGACCTGCGGTATCTCTCCTTCTTACACCATGGGTGTAGCAGTCTACTACTAAAAGAGCTGCTTAAAGCCCCCACAGCCTCATGTAGGGGGTGAGAGGGGTTATCCATGATTGAGGTCAGCTTGGCTAACATCCTCCTCTCACCCACCACCTCAATGGAGTCCAGAGGACAGTCCAAGACTGAGCCAGCCCTTCTGACCAGTTTATTAAGTTTCTTTCTGTCCCTCTCTGAACTTCCACAGCCCCAGCAGACCACAGCGTAGAAAATCGCTGATGCTACCACAGAGTCATAAAAAGTCCTAAGCAGTGTCCTGCACACACCAAAAGACCTCAGTCTTCTCAAGAGGTGGAGACAACTTTGGCCCTTCTTGTACAGGACATCTGTGTTGTTAGTCCAGTCCAGTTTGTTGTTGAGGTGAACACCCAGGTATTTGTACTCCTCCACAATCTCAATGTCCAAACCCTGGATGTTCACTGGTGCAATTTGAGGAACCGTCCTTCTGAAATCGATCACCACCTCTTTTGTCTTGCTGGCGTTGATGCGCAGGTGGTTCAGTTCACACCAGGCAACAAAGTTGGTGATGACCTCTCTGTACTCCAGATCGTCCCCCTCTGACACATGTCCAACGATGGCTGTATCATCTGAGAACTTCTGGAGGTGGCAGCTGTCCGTGTTGTAGCTGAAGTCAGATGTGTAAAGAGGAAAGGAGAGAGCACTGTACCCTGTGGAGCCCCTGTGCTGCAGACTACCACATCAGACACACAGTCGTGGAGCCTCACATACTGCGGTCTGTTAATGAGGTAGTCGATGATCCATGCAGCCAGGTGGCAGTCGACACCAGCTCCCTCCAGCTTCCCCCTAAGCAGTGATGGCTGGATTGTGTTGAAAGCACTGGAGAAGTCAAAGAACATGATTCTCACAGTGCTCCCAGTGCCCTCCAGGTGCAAAAGTGACTGGTGTAGCAGGTAAATGACAGCGTTATCCACGCCAATGCCCGGTCGATATGCAAACTGCAGGTGTTGGAGGTGGGAGAGAACAATCCTTTCCATGATCTTCATTAGGTGAGACGTTAAAGCTACTGGCCAAAAATGGTTGAGCTCCCTGGGGTGCGCAGGCTTGGGAACTGGAACCACACATGATGTTTTCCACAGAAGTGGAACTTTCTCCAGACTGAGGCTCAGGTTGAAAAAGTACAAAAGAATCCCACAGAGCTGATATGCACAGTCGTTAAGCAGTCTGGAGTTGATACCATCAGGGCCAGCAGCTTTCCTTGTCTTGATCCTCCTCAGCTCCTTCAACACCTGATCAGCTGTTATGGAGAGGCGAGGGGTGTAGCCGAGGTGTGAGTCCTGTAGAGTGAGGTCGGGGGTGGAGTGTGTGGATTGGTCTGGCAGGGATCGGAGGGGGGTGATGTGGTGTGAGGAGGGAGCTGTTGGTGTCAAAGATATTATGAGGGGAGAGGGGGGTGGTAGAGTGATAGCACAGACCGGTCAGGACTATGGTGAGTGGGGGAGGGTGGGGTGGCACAGTCAAATCTGTTGAAAAAGAGATTCAACTCATTTGCCCAGTCTTGGCCCCCAGATACAGGGCCCCTCCCACTGTCCTTTGTGTGGCCAGAGATGGTTTTCAGTCCTCTCCATACCTCTCCGGTGTTGATCCCCTTGAGGTGCTCCTCCAGCTTCCTCCTGTAGCTGTCCTTGCCTCTCCTTATCCCCCTCTTCAGCTCCCTCTGCACACTCCTCATCTCCTCCTTGTTGCCAGATTTAAAAACCCTCTTCTTTTCGTTTAATAGGGCTTTTAGTTCAGAGGTCACACAGGGTTTATTGTTGGGAAAACACCATACCTTCCTGACTGGCACAGTGTTTACAACACAGAAATTAATGTAATCCATGATGCAGGTTGTCAGGCTATCAATGTCATCCCCGTGAGGTTCACACAACACATCCCAGTCTGTGGTGTCAAAGCAGTCCCTCAGTGCCATACTGGTCTCCTCAGACCAGCTCCTTACATACCTCTTGGTGGGTGGTTGTTTATTCACCATAGGTATGTATGTAGGGGACAAGTGAACCAGATTGTGGTCAGAACGGCCAGCGGGGGGAGGGGTGATGAACTATATGCGTCCTTGGTGTTCACATACATTAAATCCAAAGTTCTCTTGTCTCTGGTGTGGCATTTCACATACTGAGTGAGGGTTGGGAGAGTGGAGGACAGGGAAGCATGATTGAAGTCACTGGAGATTAGTAGCAGGGACTGGGGGTGCGATGTCTGAAGCTTTGACACTGTAGTGTGTAAGAGCTCATAGGCTGCAGCAGCATCGGCCACTGGGGGGATGTACACCGTTATCGCGATAATGTGCGAGAATTCCCTCGGGAGGTAATATGGCCGAATGCTAACCGCTAGCAGTTCAATGTTTTTACTGCAATACTGCTCCTTTACCCTGATGTGCCCCGGGTTACACCATCTGTCATTCACAAACATCGCTATACCCCCTCCTTTCCTCTTACCGCTCTCCTTGGCTTTCCTGTCCGCTCTCACGAGTTGAAATCCGTCCAGAGTGACGTGTGAGTCCGGTGAGAGTTCATTCAGCCAAGTCTCTGTGAAGCACATAAGGCTACACTCCCGGTACTCCCTCTGCAGCCTGGTTAGCACCGTTAGCTCATCCATCTTATTAGGGAGAGATCTTATGTTTCCCATGATGACAGATGGTATACATGGTTTATACCGTCTTTTCTTCTCCCGGCACTTCCTTCCAGCTCTGCATCTCCTTCTCCTTAATTCCGCGGGGATCACCGGTCTTTCCACGGGGAGTACCTTGGCGTTGCGCAGTGCTAACAGCTGCTCCCGAGTGTAAACAATGGAGCCGTGGTTGAAAGGGTCCGCTGATGCCGATTTAACTAGCCCCAGAAAGAAAAAGAGAAAAATACAAATGCACAGTCTCACGAGTAGTACATCCCGAGGTGCACACTTCCGACTGAGACTAGTGCAGAAAGAAACACGAAAAAAGTACAAAAACATACCAAAACACACAAACGCGCTCGGAGCTACTGTAACTAGCTGCCACTCTTGCGGCGCCATCTTAATTGCTGAATTGATGACGGGGTTCTTGTGAAGAATGATGCCATCATGAATTCTGAAGTACCAATATGTGCTAGTCCAAAACCTGTTGCTTCTGCCATGAGGTTAAGACTTGGCTGAAAATAGAACTTTCAACAAAATGATGAAAATTGGATTGCCAGGGATGAAAGTTTTCCGGATTTACCCGGAAATCCGGATATTTGACAAAACTCTTGAAAATCTCTGGTTTTCCGAATGGAGAAATTTTATTTTTTTTATTTTTCGTGTTCCTAGACGTGGCGTAATACTTCACATCGTCCTTGCATGGGCGCAGTCCTTAAATAGCCCAAACATAGTTCATTGATTAAAGACAGGTGTTCTTTGTTAACGGCGTGCGTGCCGGAGCTCGTTAGGCGCGCACGCCCAAGGCGCGCCTTCAGGTGCGCGAGCTAAGGTGTGCAGGACTGACACCGTTCTGCGCAAGTGCAACACGATTGCACTAGAAAGCATGTTCAAGCTGCCAGTGTAGCTGCAGTCTTTTTAGTTGCGAATTACAAGTATTTCCTTGTGTTAATAATTCGCCATGTCAAAACAAGCAAAACTTTCCTCCTTCTTTCGATGTGAAGAGAGGCAAGCAATTTATTATATATATTTTTTTCATCAAGTTGCATTTTGTGGCTTCGAAGCTAGGTTTTAGTGCCGTTTCTAGAACACAACATCAAGAAAACGTGGAAGAAACAGCAATAATGGAAGAGCCGGTTTATCAGCTACCTAAAACTAGCAATGGTAATTATTTTTTGTTACATAATGCACTCAGACTGCCAGTCAGTATGTGACCTCCCCCCTTTGAAAAATCCTAGCTACGCCCCTGATTTACATGAGAAATTTGATATTCATTGGTGTGTTTAAATTTACAGACAATATGAACTAATGTAAACAATCGGCTTCAACTCGCATAAATATGAATTGGAAATGTTTAGTTCACTTTAGCTTATGCAAATGAACAGCTCTACTAAAAGATTGATAAACAAGGCTCAATGTCCCCAACATTGAAACCTGAAAGCTTTAGAAACTCTAACAGACCTTTACTTTTTAACAGTACTGTTTTGGGATTTTGCTGAGTTTACCTTCAACTTTATGATTTTTTTTCAAAGTAATGAACTGTGCAGCCAGGAAAATCACCGCGTTTTCTAAACGCACTCCTGAAAATTACTCATTAACTAGGGGAATTAAATTTGATATTTTTGACATGTTAATCATTAAAGAAAAAGGCTTAAAAGTTATAACTTGTTTTAGTGAAAATAAGTACTAAAATGCACTAGAATGCAGGGTTTTGCATGTTATGTTATTAAAATATTTTCGGGGGACGTTGCCCCCCCATATCTTAGTTTGACTTTCAAAAGTTCAGGATTTTTTTCTTTGCTCCACTTTCATCTCTAGATTGCTCAGGAATATGAATATGGCATCCCTGTTTGTTTTCAGGATCAGTTTCTACTTCAAAGCAGAGACATCAGATCACTGTTGTTTTTATTTTTTATCCCCTGCTGGCCGAAAGGCCCAAAGAGGGATTACGTTGTGGCAATGTCCATCCGTCTGTCCGGCCTGGGAAGGGTTACTCACCTTCTGAAATCAACTCGTCTCACAATTTTTGGAGGAATTTCACGAAACTTGACAGGATTCTTTGTTATATGTCGGTAATATGCATATTACAATTTCGTTCAATTCAGTCGCATTTTACCAGCGTTATGACTAGGGCTGGGTATCACCAGATACCTCACGATACGATACTATGGCGATATTTTGCCCACGATAACGATAATATCACAGTACAGCGATTCTGCGATAATCGATTTATTGCAAGAAATTTCAACCACATCACAATATCTGTGTCACTGAAGAAAATCAGAATTTATTGACCACTGTAAAATTACATTTCACATACATTACTACACACTCTTGCCAGACATATATTTGTCTCTATTCCACTGCTGGCAAAACCAAGAGTTGCTTCACTACAACATACAGAAAATTCCCATTTCTGTGCTAGTATTCTCAACTTTTCTGTAAGCATGGACACATCAGTGCTGCTTAACAAGCAGAATCAAATTGTTTTATGAAAACTTAAAACTTGCACTGCAGACTGCACATACATTTCAGTGCTAATACTAATATCAATTTGTTCTTTATAAACCTGAGAACATATACCTGAGAACATTTAACTTGTGCTTATTTTGCAGGAACAACACACTGTCTGAAACACATTGAAAAGTGCAGTGGGCATCTTAATTGGAGCATCTTAATTTAATTGGAGCGAAACAGGTTTTGCAGAGTGCATTCTCTTTGTCCAGCTCACTGTTTTTTTTTTCTCCTTTCCTTTGGAATCCAAAGTGCCTCCAAACATCTGCCTTAAAGTTCGGCGACATCTCTAGGTTTATGTTAGCAGCCATGCTTGCCTGTTTTTTTTCCTCACTGCAACCGCCGGGGAAAAAAGAGAAGACGAAGTGTGCCTTGCAGTGAGGTAGCGGCACAGCGACACCTCGCGGAGCGGAGGTGCGGAAGTCGTACTGGATTTACAACCCGTCTGAAACATGATTTTATTATTTGAAAAAATATCGATATTCAAATTTTGAGTATCGATATTGAATCGGAAGACAAAGTATCGCGATATATCGCCGTATCGATATTTTTGCACACCCCTAGTTATGACCCTTGATTACCTAACTTGTACTTTGACAATTTCATGAGGGTGTGCTTGTCTTCTGAAATGAACTCTTCTCACAATTCTTGGAGGAATTTCACGAAACTTCGCAAACGCCTTTGTTATATGTTGATAATACGCATATCGCAATTTAGTTCAATTCGGTCGAATTTTTTCAGAGTTAGGGTCCTTGATTACCAAACTTGTACTCTGACAATTTCATGAAAGTGTGCTCGTCTTCTGAAATCAACTCCTCTCGCAATTTTTTGCAGGAATTTTACGAAACTTTGCAGAAGGCTTTGCTACGGTATGTGTTGGTAATGCGCTTATTACAATTTCGTTCAATTCGGTCACATTTCACCAGAGTTATGGCCCTTGATTACCAAGCTTGTACTTAGACAATTTCATGAGGGTGTATTAAGCACTTGGAGCATAGATATAGTTGCCAGCGGGGGATATTGTGCTCTCAGAGCATTGTTGTTGTTGTTGTTGTTATTATTGTACCATAATTATCTTCCGAAGGTCTGTGCCACATACATGGACGGTTTCAGAGCGACAGCGGTTTGTCCTGTTGCCGGTCCTCGAGCAGCACAAAAAGCCAGAAAGACTGCAGAGAGCATTATCAAAAGGTTTGAATCATCACATGCTGCGTCTGCATCATTAATTAACACCAACAAACAGATCAGCTCATAGCAGAAATAAGCAGAGTTTAATTAAATACTTTATACTGTTTTCTTATTAAATTCTTAAGAATTGTCTCAATTAAATTTTACATTCTTAATCTGTTCCATCTTGAGCGCACAGCAGGATTCTGTCCTGAATGATGAACCACAGCACTGTTTCTCTTTAAACGTGCCTAAGCTTTCTATTGTTGCTTGCAAGGAGTTCAGCTAAAATCTGCAATTGTCAAATATTCTCTTTAGGACAAGACGAATGTTCAGACAGCTGGGACTGGAGGATTACAGCGACGTGAATATTCAGGTTCTGGGTGCTGAGGATCTGTACGGACCACACGCAGTCAAAACCGTAGGGTTATCTTTACACAGCACTATTGTTTGTGGTAGTAGCTATAATACAACCCGAAATCAGAAAAAAATTGGGACGGTGTGGTGGAAAATGTAAATAAAAAAAAAAAGCAGTGATTTCTAAATGTACTTTGACTTGTATTTCATTGCAGACAGAATGAACCCAATATATTTCATGTTTTGTTAGTCAACTTCATTTCATTTGTTAATATACGTCCATTCCAGCGTTTCAGGCCTGCAATGCATTCCAAAAAAAGTTGGGATGGGGGGATTTAGGGCGAGTAATGAGGTAAAACAACTAAATAATGATGTGATTTGAAACAGGTGATTGTAATCATGATTTGGTGCAAAATCAGTATCCAGGAAAGGCCTAATCTCTGAGGAGTAAAGGTGGGCCGAGGATCTCCAGTTTGTCAACAAACGCGTGAGAAAATTACTGAAATGTTTAAAAACTATGTTGCCCAAAGAAAGTTAGGAAGGGATTTGGATATTTCACCCTCTGCGGTGCATAATATCACTATTAATTCATTTGGCCATAAGTCCGATGAGCTATTGCCATGGCATGGTGACCATCTCCCACAATTCAGTTAAATCGTATCTCCTCCGTCAGTTCTCCACGGATTTCTGTTCCGATTGATTTGTTTGAAAGAACTCATCACTCCACACAAAACTTGGTCATTGTTTTTGTCAGTTTTTTTGAAAACGAGTTAGTAATTAGGCTAAATTAATTAATTTTCCAGGCCTCTCACTAGAATTGTATCGCCTCTCGCAGTTCTCACCCGATTTCAGTTCTGATCGATGTTTTGCGTAGATGTTCCCTTGGGGAGCAAAATTTGGTCACTTGTTTGTTGATTTTCTTGTTGAAAACAATTGGTTTACAACTTTGTTTATTTTCAGTTAAATCGTGTCTCCTTCCTCAGTTCTCAATGGATTTCAGTTCTGATGTTTTATTTGATAGAACTAGACCTTCTGCGCAAAACTTGGTCATTGTATTGTCAATATTTTGCTAACAAATTTGTAATTAGGTCAACTTAAGAAATTTTCTTCTGACTAGAATTGTATCTCCTCTCTCATTTATTATGTAGATTCAGTTCTGACCAATGTTTTGGGTATAACTTCCCTCTGGGAACAAAATGTAGAATTTTGTTGATTTTCCTGTTGTAAACAGTTTGTTGTGGAGGTTGGTCCTCTCTCACATTGTCACATTTCAGTTCTGTTTGACGTTTTGGCAGTCATGGTTGTTTTGATTAGCCTGGCAAGCCAGACTAAATGTGAATATTTAGTCTGGCCTCGATCCGTAGACATTTCCGAAGCGGATAGGAGGAACAAACCGCTGTCTTTCAAACTGTCTCTGTGCGTATAGGCCAGCAACAACAGCGCAACAGTGACTGTGACGTAGTCAGAGTGACAGAAAGCAGTGGGGGAGGCCTTGAAATTAAATAATTTTTCAAAATGCGTATTAATTAATAAACAGGTTCTAGATATTAAGAAGTTTGGAGATAATGACCACAAGTTTGGAGTCTGTACCACATACACATTTTTTTTCCAAGTGTTTTTCAAGGGTTTGCTTAAACTGTTTTTGAGAGTTTTTATTTAGTGGTGTTTGGTGAAATAATTTCCCTTAAATTTAAAATAACGGGAAAATAAGAAACAATCAAAAAGTAATGTTTCAAAGCTGTTTATTAATTCTTCGTACTGCACAAACTAGCCCATCCTTTTGGCTACGAGCGGAGCCAGCTGGTAGATCAGACTTTTGCCATAGCCAGTCGGCAAAACAGCGAAAACATCCTTCTTGAAAAGGAATGAGCGGAGAGCCTCTTCCTGCTCATGTTTCAACGAAAACTCCAAGTCTAATTCTTCTAAAACTGATTCCAAAGCGGAGTCAAACGCGCGCTGTTCACTAGCTGTAGCCATCTTTCCTGTTGCGCTTTCTCCAGCGTTGCGCAGCTTTGTCGTCACTCCTGCAAAAGCCCGCCCAAAGAATCCAAACAAAAACCTTGCGTTGTGATTGGCGGGCACGATTTGATGCCCGGGGTGTTTTTGTTTATATGGTGCGAGGCTAGACCCATTCGCTAGGCAAAAAATATTTTTGGCCGCTAGGCGGTTGGGTCTAGTTTACTAGGCTATGTTTTGATGGCAGGCCAGATGAGCTGCTACGTCCTTGACAATCTGTTTTAATGATTCAGAGAATCTGGAGGAATTTCAGTGTGTAAAGGACAAGGGCTCAAGCCTAATCTGAACAACTGTGATCTCCGATCCCTCAAACAGCACGGCATCAAGAATCGTCATTAGCTGATAGAACCACATGGGCTCAGGATTACTTTGGCAAACCTTTGTCAAACTACAATACAGAGTTATATCCACCAACACCAGTTAAAACTTTACTGTGCAAAAAGGAAGCCTTATGTTAACTGTGTCCAGAAGCGCCGTCAACTTCTCTGGTCTTGGAGGCATCTGGGATGGACCATCACACGGTGGAAACGTGTATTGTGGTCAGACAAATCAGTATTCCAGGTCTTTTTTGTACGAAATGAATGCGGTGTGCTGGACCAAAGACGAAAAGTACCATCCAGACTGTTACCAGGAACAAGTCCAAAAGCCAGGCTGTGTCATGATATGGGGTTGTGTCAGTGCCCTTGGTAAAGGTAACTTACACTTCTGTGATGGCAGCATTAATGCAGAAAATTACACTGAGATTTTGAAGCAATATGTGCTGCCTTCAAGATGACATCTTTTCCAGGAATATTTCAACAAGACAATGCAAAACCACATTAAATACACATTACAAAGGCATGACTGTGGAAGAAGAGGGTGCCTGTCCCCAATCGAGAATGTGTGAAGAACAAAATTCTTAAAAATTTTGGGACAAAATAACACCTGAAACACTTCATCACTTGGTGTCTTCAGTCCCTAAACATCTTTTAAGTGTTGTGAGAAGGAATGGCAACATTATAAAGTGGTAAATGCTTTACAGTCCCAACTGTTCCCAAAATAAGTGTTTATTTTGGGGGTGAAAAAAAACAAACAATACAATACAATTCATGAGTATTTTATCGAAAAACATCAAATAATGTGCTGCTGTATAGTTTTGAGTGCAATACAGGTCAAAGATTATTTACAAATCATTGTTTTCAATTTCAACATCCCATCATTCCAGTCGTTTGGATTTGTTGCGTTACCATGTTATAACTAATTTGCATAAAATTGTTAAATTTCATTTCAGATGTTGGTGAAATCGCAGTTCTCTGTCATGATGTTTGATCGCCACAGTCTTCTCCTTGTACAGTTTCATTACTAAATCTTGATCTATTAAATTGTGATCATACACTACCGTTCAAAAGTTTGGGGTCACTTTGAAATGTCCTTATTTTTGAAAGAAAAGCACTGTTCTTTTCAATGAAGATCACTTTCAACTAATCAGAAATCCACTCTATATATTGCTAATGTGGTAAATGACTATTCTAGCTGCAAATGTCTGGTTTTTGGTGCAATATCTCCATAGGTGTATAGAGGCCCATTTCCAGCAACTCTCACTCCAGTGTTCTAATGGTACAATGTGTTTGCTCATTGCCTCAGAAGGCTAATGGATGATTAGAAAACCCTTGTACAATCATGTTAGCACAGCTGAAAACAGTTTAGCTCTTTAGAGAAGCTATAAAACTGACCTTCCTTTGAGCAGATTGAGTTTCTGGAGCATCACATTTGTGGGGTCGATTAAATGCTCAAAATGGCCAGAAAAATGTCTTGACTATATTTTCTATTCATTTTACAACTTATGTTGGGAAATAAAAGTGTGACTTTTCATGGAAAACACAAAATTGTCTGGGTGACCCCAAACTTTTGAACGGTAGTGTAAATGTATTTTCTGCAGGAACTTCGGGAAGCAGTGCTGTGGATGGCTGTCTATCACAAGCAGAAGAAAGCTCTTGTGTTTTTCTCCAGGGAAGTGGCTCCAGCAGGAACTGGCATGGGTACGTAACAGCATGTGTACCATTCTGAATCCATTTGGTTTTGGTACAAGTGAGAGGCAGAATACAGACAGAATGGTTTGAAGGTGTAAACTGTAATTTGGACAGCAAATTAAATGGACTGGAGAACCTTCCTGTCTGTTAGAAGCCACAGAATGTTGTAGAAAAATGGACTGGAGGGCCATGAGGTGGTACAACATGGAGAATTTCCTCCTCGCAGCTCCAGCATTTCAGGTTCAGAGTTTCACATGATCTCCCTATGTGGGTTTCCTCAGGGTTCTCCAGTTTCCTCCCACTTTCCAAAAACATGCTAGTGGGTGGATTGGCTGGGATAATTACCCCTGGGTGTCCGACCATGGGCATGCGACCGGTGCCCTGTGATGGATCAGTGTGTATCCTGCCTCACACACACAATTTCTGGGATAGACTCCTGATCCATAGAGACTCTGACCAGGATAACGTCCTTACTGAAGATCAGTAAATAAAAATGGACTGCTGAGCTCAAAAATCTAAAAGGTCTGTTTTTATAAACCCTTCAGCTCCTGGGCTCACAGGAATCGTGGGAGGCAGACCTCGAGTGTGCGTATTTTTTATTTTTCTATAATTATAAATTGTCGTTCCTGTTTAAGAAATTGTACTTGTTATAAAAGTTATGAATGAGTTTGTGTCACTCCATTTCCAGGTCCCCCGTGCTGAAGCCTTTTTTCTTCCTACATCCTAAAGCAGACCTGAAGGTAAAACTCTCAGAACTTACATTCTTTACAGATTGTGAAGTTATTCAAATGCTACATAAACATTTAAATGTTATGGTCTAAATACGTTGTGATTATTTGCAGAAGTGCCAATGTGTACGATTTATCTGTAACATCTTGCTACAGCGAGACAAAAAAATCTTCAAAAACTGGATTTATCTGTTTCTCAGTTAAAACAGCTACAGTGGGGCAAAAAAGTATTTAGTCAGTCACCAATTGTGCAAGTTCTCCCACTTAAAAAGATGAGAGAGGCCTGTAATTTTCATCATAGGTATACCTCAACTATGAGAGACAAAATGAGAAAAAGAAATCCAGAAAATCACATTGTCTGATTTTTAAAGAATTTATTTGCAAATTATGGTGGAAAATAAGTATTTGGTCAATAACAAAAGTTCATCTCAATACTTTGTTATATACCCTTTGTTGGCAATGACAGAGGTCAAACGTTTTCTGTAAGTCTTCACAAGGTTTTCACACACTGTTGCTGGTATTTTGGCCCATTCCTCCATGCAGATCTCCTCTAGAGCAGTGATGTTTTGGGGCTGTCACTGGGCAACATGGACTTTCAACTCCCTCCAAAGATTTTCTATGGGGTTGAGATCTGGAGACTGGCTAGGCCACTCCAGGACCTTGAAATGCTTCTTACGAAGCCACTCCTTCGTTGCCTGGGCGGTGTGTTTGGGATCATTGTCATGCTGAAATACCCAGCCACGTTTCATCTTCAATGCCCTTGCTGATGGAAGGAGGTTTTCACTCAAAATCTCACGATACATGGCCCCATTCATTCTTTCCTTTACACGGATCAGTCATCCTGGTCCCTTTGCAGAAAAACAGCCCCAAAGCATGATGCTTCCACCCCCATGCTTCACAGTAGGTATGGTGTTCTTTGGATGCAACTCAGCATTCTTTCTCCTCCAAACACGACAAGTTGAGTTTTTACCAAAAAGTTCTATTTTGGTTTCATCTGACCATATGACATTCTCCCAATCCTCTTCTGGATCATCCAAATGCTCTCTAGCAAACTTCAGACGGGCCTGGACATGTACTGGCTTAAGCAGGGGGACACGTCTGGCACTGCAGGATTTGAGTCCCTGGCGGCGTAGTGTGTTACTGATGGTAGCCTTTGTTACTTTGGTCCCAGCTCTCTGCAGGTCATTCACTAGGTCCCCCCGTGTGGTTCTGGGATTTTTGCTCACCGTTCTTGTGATCATTTTGACCTCACGGGGTGGGATCTTGCGTGGAGCCCCAGATCGAGGGAGATTATCAGTGGTCTTGTATGTCTTCCATTTTCTAATAATTGCTCCCACAGTTGATTTCTTCACACCAAGCTGCTTACCTATTGCAGATTCAGTCTTCCCAGCCTGGTGCAGGTCTACAGTTTTGTTTCTGGTGTCCTTTGACAGCTCTTTGGTCTTGGCCATAGTGGAGTTTGGAGTGTGACTGTTTGAGGTTGTGGACAGGTGTCTTTTATACTGATAACGAGTTCAAACAGGTGCCATTAATACAGGTAATGAGTGGAGGACAGAGGAGCCTCTTGAAGAAGTTACAGGTCTGTGAGAGCCAGAAATCTTGCTTGTTTGTAGGTGACCAAATACTTATTTTACTGAGGAATTTACCAATTAATTCATTAAAAATCCTACAATGTGATTTCCTGGATTCTTTCCCCCCATTCTGTCTCTCATAGTTGAAGTGTACCTATGATGAAAATTACAGACCTCTCTCATCTTTTTAAGTGGGAGAACTTGCACAATTGGTGGCTGACTAAATACTTTTTTGCCCCACTGTATCAGAGCAAAGACAAATAAAATTCACTGAAGGCAAAAAGATGGAACATGTGAAAGACAGTTTAGCTTCTGGTAGTGTTTACTTTCGCTTTGTATCACTTTTATTATTAACCAATAGAAACAGTTTCAGTCAGAGGTTTACATACAGGGACATGAATGAGAGGGTAATTTTGATATTTCAGTGATTCTTTAAACTGATCTTTATCTGTGACAGAATGATTACAACATTAATACGTATTTCATGTATCTTTAATTGAAAAACAAGCAATTGCTGCACAAGTTTTAATTTATTTTCAGCTTTCTAAAATCAACACAGGGACAAAAACATACATGATACAAGTTTCACCTTCACCAGACGCTTTTGTTCGCCATCAGCGAGCTTCTGTCAGAATTCTGGTTGAATATTTGTCCTCTGTTCTTGGCAGAATTGGTAGAGTTTAATTAAATTTGTTTGTTTTCTGGAACAGACTCGACTTTTAAACACAGTCCACATATTGTCGACAGGGTTGAGGTCAGGACTTGTTTAAGTTTATTGCTCTCCTGTTTTATCCTCCACAACCAGCTCTGATGTGTGTTTGGGGTCATTGTCCTGTTGGAACACACAAGTGGGTACAAGTTTCTGATGGTTTGAGGTTCTGCTGAAGAATTATGAGGTTCTTCAAGATTCCCTCCACTTGATGCAATACATCAGTTCCACTGGGAGCGAGACAGCCCCAGAGCCTGATGCTACCACCACCATGCTTCACAGTTGGTGCAGTGTTCCTCTGTATCTCTGGTCATTGTGGCCGAACAATTCAAAGTTTGTCTCATCTGACCATAAAACTTTCCTCCAGAAAGCTTGTTCTTTGTCCATGTGGTCAGCAGCAAACTTTAGCTGAGCTTGAAGGTGTGGATTTTGGAGCAGGGGCTTCTTTTTGGGCAGCAGTGTTCCAGCAGCTTCCAGTTCATGGCAGGTCTGTTCCTTGGTGGTTCCTGGGTTGTTCCTGACCACCTGAACCAATTTCCTCTTAGCTGAGGGGGACAGTTTGGGTCTTCTACCTGCAGACTGGCTCCACCTCCCAATAACTTGTACTTCTGTATAATCGTTTGAACTGATGATCTTGGAATCTGCAGTTGTATAGAAACGGCTCTGAGAAACATTCCTAAGTGTAAAGCTGTGATCCTCTTTCTCAGATCTGCACTGAGCTCCTTGGACTTTCCCATTGTACTGTGTGTTGGTCAATCCAATGAGTGTCAATCAAACCATTTTTATGTTGTGCACAGAGAAGCTCCCAGCTGCAGTCAATCACCATCACTAACAGGAAGTTAAGAGGCCTTGGCAAGTTAAAGACGTTTTGGAAATTTCAGCTTCACTGAATTTGTAATCTAAGTGGGTGTCTGTATATTTTTGACCCCATGTTGGTTTCAGAGAAGCCAAACTAAATAAAACGTGTGCGCTAAATTCTTGTTTTGTTTTCCCCGTTAAAGATGTGCTAATGTTGTCGTCATTCTGTCACAGAAAAAGATCAATTCAGAGAATCACTGCAAAATCAGAATTACCATCACATTTGTGTCCCTGCATGTAAACTTCTGACTGAACCTGTAAGCAGTGGATGGGACTGTCGTCTCTTTGGACAGTAAGTAATGGAGGAGCCACTGAATATCAAGTAACGATCACGACAGAATTTTGTTTCCACTGTTTTCCTACTGTTGCTTTATGCACATCTGAAAAAAATACAGCGAACTCATTATGTACGCTCGGGGATTCGTGATAAAATTTGTGTGGATTTTGTTTCTTTCTGCCTGCTAGGACTTTGTGGTTAGCAATGTTAACATCTCTGTGTTTTGAATTATTGGGTTCAGTTGTAGACGTAGCTCTGTCTGGTTCTGGACACAGTGTTTAATTCCAGACTTCTGTGTCCAGTATGTAGCTCATATCAGTCAGTCAGTGCGTTTACATGCACATAGAGAAAATCGAATTTCTGCCGTTGCTCGACTGAAATCGAAGTTCTAAATGCCATGGAAACACCTTAGCTAGGCTGAAATCGAACCAAACTTGATTTCTTGTAATCGAGCTACACGACCTAGATTATGCGATTTTAGCCGAGCTACTTAGTGCATGTAAAACCTACCGAGCTACATAGTCGAGCTACTTACTTCAGCACTGCCCCTTCCGGAAGTGACGAGTGACGAGACCACAAGCGGGAAACACAACAGCCTCGATCGGCATGACAACGAATCATGACAACGGCATGAATCTTTTCTTTTTGTGGCATTGTTTGCACTGTTAAAATTTAGCTCACTTACTGTATCACCAAATACATCTGTACAGCTGTTGCATAGCTGTGAATTGTGTACATAAACAAGTCATTGTATTTGTGTGTGTGTGTGTATATATATATATATATATATATATATATATATATATATATATATATATATATATATGTCCAACATCTGAAGAATGTCAATAAAAACAAAACAATTGAACTTTTTTGTGTGTTTATTAAGACATAAGTTAAATTGTAAGCAAAAAATGGACTTTAGAAAAATATACAATTGTGCAAAATAAGTTGTCTTACAAAACAGTGGTCTGCGCAGGACAGTTTGTAGCCATACAGTCTGTTAGAGCAAGCCTAACAGCTTGAGCACGGAACTGCCAGTGTTGCCAGATTTGGAGGTTTTAAGTGCATTTTGGCGGATTTGAACATGTTTTGGGCTGGAAAACGTCAGCAGTATCTGGCAACACTGCTGATAATTTTGTGTATACTCTTGAATAGCTCTTCTTCATGATGACAACCGGAAGTGTACCAACACGATGGGGCATGTAGCGCCACCTGTGGCTCGGGTGCACAATGTACCTCACACAATAGCTCGATTTCCTTGTGTGCATGTAGGATTGGATATTTCTGGCACCCCTGCTGGGACCCTTAGCTCGATTACCAACAGTAGCTCGATTTCGATGTGCATGTAAACGCAGTGACTGTGAGGAATGTTAAAGAGTGGAAGGTTAAATTCTGCAGCAGTAAACGAGAGCCTGGCTGCTTTGTATCAGAATCATCTCTAACCCAGTGATGGTTTTTGATTTTTAGGTGAACATCCATTTTAACGGAGAGTTGATCGAGACGTACAGAGAGACGGCGTGTTCTTCACCTGAAGGACTTTACGCTTCCTCTCACGTCCCAGAGCAAAATCTTCATGTTCCAACAGGTTTGTTCCAGTTAAATTGAAATGTTATGTTTAAATTATGCATCTATACAGTCATACACAAGTTCCTTTCTTTGTTCTGAGAAGGTGAATCACTGAGCTTTGTATTTTGTTCAGACAGAAACCAAATCATCAGGGCTTTCCCAAAATACACACAGTATTCTTCTTTATTTAAGTATACACTAATTAACCACACACTCACACTCTCTCTCAAACCAGACCACTTTGCTTATTTTTTTTTTATACCCCCGCTCTGAAGAAGGGAGGGAGGGTTTCCTGGTTTACCTCTGTCCGTCCATCTGTCTGTCTGAAAAACACTTTTTCTCAGCAACCACAAATCATAGCCACTTAGTACTTGGTATCAAACTTCAGCTTGGGGTTCTATACCATGTATACCGTTTTCAAGTCTGTCGCACATCAACTTTCTGTTTACCGACTGAATGTATTTACGAAACATATAGGGTGGATTTACAAAATTTTCGTAACATTTTTCTCAACAACTACAAATCACAACTGCCTGATATTTGGTACCAAACTTCAGCTTGGGGTTCTATACCGTGTATACCATTTTCAGGTCTGTCGCACATCAACTTCTTGTTTACCGACTGAATGTATTTACGAAACACACGGTGGATTTTGACACTATTTTAAGAAGCAAAGTGCGATTTTCAAAATGACAGTTTAGCAGGATGCTATTTGAAATCCCTGGGGAGAGACACTGCTCTTTACTTATTTGTTTCAGAGTTAATTATTTGCTGAATTCAACATTCATAATAAGTGTCCTACTCCTTCGATTGATTGCATTCTGATATAAGTGAGAACGGGGGGATACGTAAGCTCACAGGAGCTCACAGTTGATCTTGTTTAATTCTAATGATGGAAAGTGTATTGTACAGTGTTAAAAAAAAGGGTGGATTGTTTTTTAAACACACAAAGTTTCAACAGAAAGTTCACTAAAACATGACATTTATTTGTACTCGGTGATTGGAGCTTAAACCCAAAGATAAGCTACGTAAAGACGGTTATATAAGAGAGCTCATTCTATACAGCATGTGTTCCCAGGAGGCTTTGTGTGTGTGTGTGCGCGTGTGTGTGTGTGAGAGACTGAAAAGCCGCTGAAAAGCACAAACTCTTTTCAGTGTTGTTTTGGCACGACCGATCCTGAGAACTTGATCCTTCAGCCTCTTTGTGGTTCAGTTTAATGAACAGGACGGAGCGAGTAAAATCACAACCATCCTTCATTATGTAATAAAAGTATGACTTGTTCAACAAGACACACACTGAAATCACCTTAAAGAGAGACGGCCTTTCGATTTCATAAAATCGGTGAAATTTAGTTCCCTCTGAAATTTGGTCATTGTGATATATGTTGATTTCTGTAATATCTCTCAAAATATTAGGCCATTCTGTGGCTGGGAAGTTATTTAATTTGAGGGGATTCCTGAGCAAAATGTGTATGAAATTGCTCACTTCGCGCAATCAAACGGACAGAGGAAGTCCATGTGCACATGTGCAGGTTTGCCTTTGACTGTGCACTGACAGTTCCATCATTCTGTCCCTAAACGAACAGCTGATCACACCGAGGTGCTCATTGACCGCCAATATTTATTAGTTTGGTCCTGCGTTTCCTTTCCTTCGCAGCATAATGTCTTTTGTTCTTGCTTTCCGTTACTGTAGTCAGTCTTTCACATTTCATTCGCACACTCGCATCCTCCATTTTTCTGTCCTGTTTCAAATTTATATCCCACAATGCCTTGCGCGAACGGGGAAAGCCCACCACGTGATGCTTGACGTAGTATCTTGAATTGGGTCACGGTGAAGCACAAAAGAATAGTGGAGAATTTAGGGCCACGTGGCTCTAAATTCATTAATTGTTTTGTTTTTTTTAAACTAATAAAATTGGAAGTCTGTGATTCGAATTCAGTAGCTTTCGGTCCCCTAAACAAAAATAATTGGGTGTCAGGGGAAAATCCTTTTTATGACCTAAACTTGAAAAATCCGAAAGGAAGTCTGCTTTTAATTCTGACAAAAATGTTTTAAAATGGTTCAAGTAACTCAGCGATTCCTGTGATAATTTATTCCTTTTTAAACAGAGAATTCTCCACAACAGAAGCTCTGAGAAAGAAACAAAACGGATTGTAGAGTTTTCCCTCAGTGCAGAGATTATACAATAAAAACTGGTGTTATTTTGGTTGTCAAGACAGCAAATGAAATGCAAAACCCATCATCCATCCATCCATCCATTACTCCCCCCTCCCCGATGAACACTCTCTCTCTCTCTCTCTCTCTCTCTCTCTCTCTCTCTGCTTGGGGTTTGTTTTTATTTGAAAGCTTAAACCGCTGACATGAGACAGTCACCGCTGTGTTCAGGACATGTGATTGGCTAGCTGTGATTTTTTTTTTTTATAAAGTGGGAGGAGTTATCACAGTGTAGTCAGTGTCCATTAACAGGTTTCTGATGATGCTGAAGCAGACAACTTCCTGTAGCAGACACTGAGCTGCTGTGCACCAGAGGTGATGCGAAAGCCATAAACCTTTTGAAGTTTGGTCCTTTTAGCTTATCCTCTTGCTGTTCACACAGGAAGTAAAGAAGGAGAGAGAGAATGTGTGGGTATGTATGAGAGAGAGAGTGACTCGGTGTGTGTACATGGTGTCTTGGCCTCGTTTTAGTGCATCACAACGTTCACACACTCCAGTAGAATTCAGATTCATCTTTCACATTTATCACCAGGCCTTGTTCAACTGGCAAACCCCCCCCCCCCCCCCCCACACACACACACACACACAGAAGCCTGGAGGACAGTAACGGTCTCCCACAGAGTTCAACTACTGAGCTGAAAAGTTTAATCTAGGAAAAAAATATATACACACAGAATCCTTATGAAGATAGAACATGAAATAGAGAGAGTGATAAATAATTCCGCCATAAACCGGGTGAAGACAGAGAGGTGTTACTGATACAGAGACATGGGAACACACAGAAAAACGCACACAATCACACACGCAACACACACACACAGAGCACCCTTGTGCAGATCACGCCATCCATGACCTGTGTGTGTGGTGTGGTGTGTTGTGTTTCTCAGACTTGCCCAGTGGTCCTCACAGTTACAGACTTGAAGACTTGGCTTATACGCGAAGTGGAGATAAAGGAGACTCTGTAAATATCGGTGAGTTGTTTATCATGTTGTTTTTCCATGTTTGTTATTTACTTTATTACTCATTCATTGCTACCTGATTTTATTTATTGGAAATGTATTCTTTCATTTTCTGTTCTCATTCTGAGCTTTAACACTTTGTAGTAGTCAGTATATCACTGATGTTGCTTTAAGTTTGCTGTTTATTTTTATGTTGCAGGAATATCCTTTAATCTTAATATTCTCTTTACTCCGAGCAGGAAGAGACACTGAGATGTTCAGGACACATGTTCCACGCAAGAGTTACAAAGAATTTATGTGGCTGTTAATTTAGGTTGTTTTAGTTACATGGAGCTTAGATAATATGCATAAAATTGAGGAAAGTAGACTTGACCATATTTCCATGTGATAGAACATATTATTAAGTGTCCCTTATGTTTATGTTCATACAACAAACCAGGCTTGTAGTACTCGAATCTGACTCGTGGCCTAATTTTAAGGACTCGTGACTTGACTTGGACTTGATTGCTGATGACTCGGACTCAGACTTGTGCGTTAACTGCATTCGGATTTGTAAATTGGAGACAAGGACTCTGATTTTTTTTCTTTATTTTTTGTAACATGCCATAATAATTTGGCTTAAGATATTTGTATCTGCATTAATTTTTGTACTAATTTCATGCAAGATACCTGCGTGCTTTGGCGTATGCACCAGATAGACTCTCGGGTGCGTTCCAGACAGCGCTCGTGCCAAGCGGACTCTCATGCGCACCGTAAACGACTCGCACCTGAACAGGATTAAGGCGCAATCAGCGCACCTATATACAAACTGTGAAAAACGCACTTACTTTGCGAAGTATTGAGCTGTGTTGCTGACACATTACCGAGCCTTATTTCCTTGCTTGGGTTCCTGATCCCTGATTTCCTGTTTCTCGTCTTTGATTCTGCCAAGTCTACGATAGCCTGTTTGTGCCTCGCTTGACCTATTGCTTGTTTCACCGTTTTACGATTTTGCCTGCCGTTCTGGATTGTCTTCACTTGTATTAATAAACACAACTTCTGCACTTACATCCATCTCCCAACCATCTCTGACAGAATACTTTGCGCTCCCTGACAAAGAGAAGCACATTCACCTGTTCATACGTCATGTTCAGGAACAAGCTAATGTTAATGGCGCTGAAACAGCCACCGTCACATGGTGCGGTTGGAGTGTTGGACTCAACTCGGATCAATAGTGGACTTGACTCGAAATTTTCTTTAATGACTTGGACTTGACTCTGACTTGAACACTGGGGACTCGAGACTGGACTCAGACTCAAGGTTTAGTGACTTGACTACAACACTGGTGTGCACGCGCGTGTGTGTCAAGGCTCGGGTTAAAAAGGGAAATGTATTTGTGTAAAGCTGATTTTCACGATGAATTTAATAGTTATTAATAGTTTCCCCCATGAATAAACCAAATGAATAGTGTGATGTGTTTCAACGTTTAGACTCAACATATTTAATCTGTTTCAGGAGTTATAGCAAGACATCCACTTTACTTTCCGTACCTGAAGAAGGTTTTGACTGCTGAAGTGGTGCAGAAATTCTTTCAGCACCTGATTAAGAAGGAAGAGAGTGACGTGCCATCAGTGACTCGGTAAGAGGAGCAGCACTGCAGGATTAAAGGGAAAAGTCGTAAGCACAGACCTGTACTTCACCTTTCATTATTAATATTTATATTCTCTTTTTAATAACTCTGTATAGCCATATAGTAAAGTGTGTTTTGGACAGGAAAAACAAAAATGAGCTTTAACCAGCATTGCATTTTGATTGATTCTGACAGTAATACACTCTGACATTTCTACTGGAAGAAAACATAAACACACTCCACCAAAATGACGTGGATAAATTTATATTGATTTTTAATCTCCTGTTGGGGTCAAACTGCATAAAGATGTCTGAAACCTTGCCGGATGAGACAGACACGTACATGCAGTCATGCTCGCGCGCACACAGAGGTATCAAGTGCTTTAATGTACATTGTAATAACAGCCTGATTTTTGTCTCAGGTTCGAGTTGCCTGGTGTTTGTGGTTTAAACTTCCTGATACACAATTCACTTGGAGGGGGAGGGGTGGCATCTTTAAGAAGTGACCCTCAGGTAACACACTCGTGTGCTCTCTCTCTCTCTCTCTCTCTCTCTCCCTCTCTCTCTCTCTCTCTCTCTCTGTGTCTGTCTCTCTCCTCTCTCTCTCTTGGTCTCTTTTTTTTTGTCTCAAACTGTCTTCAAGCAGTTAGCTGCTTAGCTTTATTCAAATGACATGCTCTCCGATAAACAGGTTTTAGACCACATCACTCAACCACCACTGCATTGCTAGAAGCCACAACTAAATGGCTTACAAATATGGATGAAGGACAAATAAACTGCGTCACCTTCTTACAGTGGTGCTTGAAAGTTTGTGAACCCTTTAGAATTTTCTATATTTCTGCATAAATATGACCTAAAACATCATCAGATTTTCACACAAGTCCTAAAAGTAGATAAAGAGAACCCAGTTAAACAAATGAGACAAAAATATTATATTTGGTCATTTATTTATTCAGGAAAATGATCCAATATTACATATCTGTGAGTGGCAAAAGTATGTGGACCTCTAGGATTAGCGGTTAATTTGAAGGTGAAATTAGAGTCAGGTGTTTTCAATCAATGGGATGACAATCAGGTGTGAGTGGGCACCCTGTTTTATTTAAAGAACAGGGATCTATCAAAGTCTGATCTTCACAACACGTTTGTGGAAGTGTATCATGGCACGAACAAAGGAGATTTCTGAGGACCTCAGAAAAAGCATTGTTGATGCTCATCAGGCTGGAAAAGGTTACAACACCATCTCTAAAGAGTTTGGACTCCACCAATCCACAGTCAGACAGATTGTGTACAAATGGAGGAAATTCAAGACCATTGTAACCCTCCCCAGGAGTGATCGACCAACAAAGGTCACAAAGGACCCCAGGGTAACTTCTAAGCAACTGAAGGCCTCTCTCACATTGGCTAATGTTTGAGTCCACCATCAGGAGAACACTGAACAACAATGGTGTGCATGGCAGGGTTGCAAGGAGAAAGCCACTGCTCTCCAGAAAGAACATTGCTGCTCGTCTGCAGTTTGCTAAAGATCACGTGGACAAGTCAGAAGGCTATTGGAAAAAAAGGTTTTGTGAACAGAGGAGACCAAAATAGAACTTTTTGGTTTAAATGAGAAGCATTATGTTTGGAGAAAGGAAAACACTGCATTCCAACGTAAGAACCTTATCCCATCTGTGAAACATGGTGGTGGTGGTGGTATCATGGTTTGGGCCTGTTTTGCTGCATCTGGGCCAGGACGGCTTGCCGTCATTGATGGAACAATGAATTCTGAATTATACCAGCGAATTCTAAAGGAAAATGTCAGGACATCTGTCCATGAACTGAATCTCAAGAGAAGGTGGGTCATGCAGCAAGACAATGACCCTAAGCACACAAGTCATTCTACCAAAGAATTGTTAAAGAAGAATAAAGTTAATGTTTTGGAATGGCCAAGTCAAAGTCCTGACCTTAATCCAATCGAAATGTTGTGGAAGGACCTGAAGCGAGCAGTTCATGTGAGGAAACCCACCAACATCCCAGAGTTGAAGCTGTTCTGTACGGAGGAGTGGGCTAAAATTCCTCCAAGCTGGTGTGCAGGACTGATCAACAGTTACCGGAAACGTTTAGTTGCAGTTATTGCTGCACAAGGGGGTCACACCAGATACTGAAAGCAAAGGTTCACATACTTTTGCCACTCACAGATATGTAATATTGAATCATTTTCCTCAATAAATAAATGACCAAGTATAATATTTTTGTCTCATTTGTTTAACTGGGTTCTCTTTATCTACTTTTAGGACTTGTGTGAAAATCTGATGTTGTTTTAGGGCATATTTATGCAGAAATATAGAAAATTCTAAAGGGTTCACAAACTATCAAGCACCACTGTAGATTTCACCAAAGCATTTGACAGTTAACCATTCCATCCTCCTTCATAAATTGGCTAACCATAGCATTACAGAAAATAGTCTGAAGTGGTGTGAATCCTACGTAACTGATCGATCGCAGAGTTGTTATATAAATAATATATTATTGACTGCAAAAAAAACATTTCTTGTGGCATTCCTCAAGGGTAAATTTTAGGGTCCCTATTATTTATAGTTTATATTGACAATCTTCCAAATAGCATGAAATTCTCAAATGTAAGTGTACGCTGACGACACAAGTCTCACGACCTGTGGAACGTTGCTGAAATCGATATCTGATCATGTAAACTCAGATGTTACTAGCAATATTAAACTGGTTGAACACTACAAGCTAATCTCTACTGAATGAGGACAGAATATATGTTTATCGGCTCTGATGATAAATTACGAAAAATAAGTTCTAATCCATATGTTTACCTTGATGGTAAGCAAGTATCATGTGTCCAAACAGCCAAAACCTTCGGGGTTATAATCGATGTAGGTGTGTCTTGGCCTGCCCATGTCGATTATATCTATAAAAAGATATCATCAGACTTCAGACAGGTTTGTGATTATATCCCTCAGGAGACAGCTATCACAATCTATACTTTAATAACCTTGTTTTGATTACTGCGATTACTGCGATGTGGTTTGGGACAACAGACTACAAAAATGCAGAATCATTCAGCCCTCATCATAAAGAAAAGTAGTTACGCAATTAGGTCATGTTGATATTCTTGCTTCCCTCGAGTGGGAGTCTTCAGAGTAAATGGAAAAACATAAAGTTATAACAATGTTTTAAGACCTTGAATTCATTCGGCCCTCAAAGTTAGAGAAAACTTTAATTTTCAAGAAAAAATGATAATTTGTGAGGGGGGGAAAGGTGTTTAAAATGACCAAAACCAAACACTGAATACCTGAAAAGAACTTTCTCTGATGATGGTGCAGGAGTCTGGAGTTCCTTCCCTTCAAATATAAACTCATCGGCAGTATCAGTGAGTTAAAGAGAAATCGCTCGTCTGTTACACTCATACAGACTGTGTGTAACTCTATATCATATAATTCTATATTTACATGTAGAAGGTTTTTGATTCTGCTCAGACATATTGCATTATTGTTATTCTTTCTGTTTTAATTATTTTTATAGCTTTTAACTCGGTTTTCATGAAAAACAGTTGTAAAATGGATGGGAATATTTTCTCCGAGTTTAAAGTATAATTCAGTCATTCTCTCTCGCGCGTGCTCTCTCTCTCTCTCCCCCATGTGTCTCTCTCTCTCTCTCTCCCCATGTCTCTCTCTCTCTCCCTCCCCGTGCCTCTCTCTTTCTCTCCGTGTCTCTCTCTCTTCCCACATATCTCTCTCTCTGTGTCTCTATCTCTCTCTCTATCTATCTCTCCCCGTGTGTGTCTCTCTCTCCCCCCCTCATGTCTGTCTCTCTCTCTCTCTCCCCATGTGTCTCTCTCTCTCTCACACACACACACACACACACTCTCCTCGTGTCTCTCTCCCCGTCTCTTTCTCTCTCTCCCCGTGTCTCTCTGTCTCCCCATCTCTTTCTCTCTCTCTCTCCACCCCATGTCTGTCTCTCTCTCCCCCATCTCTCTCTCTCTCTCTCTCTCTCTCTACCCCATCTCTCTCTACCCCGTCTCTCTCTCTCCCCCAGTGTCTGTCTTTCTCCCCCACCCCGTGTCTCTCTCTTCCCCCACCCCGTGTGTCTCTCTCTCTCTCTCTTTCCCCTCTGTCTCTCTCTCTCTTTGTGCTCCTTCCTATGTGAACAGCTATAAAATAAGCGAAGAGATGTTGAACTGAATTTTGGATGAAAGTGGATGTGTTATTCATTCTGGCATTAAGATATGAAACAGAATTTTATATAGTTTACTGCTTACACACACACACACACACACACACACACACACACATGCTGAGTGTTTAATTTGAACAGAACCCTGGCGTGTTCTCCCCCTCAGTTCAGTTCTTTAGTCAGATGAGAACACGGAGCTCGGGTCCGAGGTTGTCTGATCGAGGTGGTCTTGTTCCGCTTCCCAGTGAACTCTCCTGACCGAATGATCTGACTTTGAATTGACTCACCTACAGGAAGTGACTGAAACATGCCATGTGTTTTGTGTTGCAGGATTTTTTTTTTTCTTTGTAGATTTTTTTGTGAGCTGTTAAACTGAACCACAAGATACAAACACAGCCAGAGCTGTAGTGCTGCAGAAATACCATCTGCTCGGGAGATTTTGAGAAAATAAACTCTGGATGTGACACATTATTATTTTAAGCTACTGACTAATGTTATTACCTAATCATTTGTTCAGTGCTGGCATCGTGTTCTCTGAGCTCATATGATTTTTATGATTTTTGCACAGACTTGCAGAAGGTTTGTATTCATTTTTCTGTTGTTGTAGTTCTGACCAATGAATGAAGTTGTATGAGGATGTTTTTAAGCTCTACACACACTTCAAACACTTTTGTTTTTTGTTTAATTACATGCAGTGAGAACGCAAAACAAACCACATAGCAAATGAATCAAACAGAATCAAATGCAGAATCAATTTCTCTTTGATCAAAAGAATCAAATGCTCTGATTCAGACTTGACACAAAGATTCAGAGGTCAGGAAGTTAGTAATTATAAAATATCCATCCATCCATTATCTGTAGCCACTTATCCTGTCCTACAGGGTCGCAGGCAAGCTGGAGCCTATCCCAGCCGACTACGGGCAAAAGGCGGGGTACACCCTGGACAAGTCGCCAGGTCATCACAGGGCTGACACATAGACACAGACAACCATTCACACTCACATTCACACCTACGGTCAATTTAGAGTCACCAGTTAACCTAACCTGCATGTCTTTGGACTGTGGGGGAAACCGGAGCACCCGGAGGAAACCCACGCGGACACGGGGAGAACATGCAAACTCCGCACAGAAAGGCCCTCGCCGGCCACGGGGCTCGAACCCAGGACCTTCTTGCTGTGAGGCACATATTTCCAGTAATTAATAAAATGTACATGTAAATTTTTCCACTTTCTGCACCTTAACTAAAACAGATGAGCAGCAGCTTGTGCCTGGTGGTGTTGTGGATTCCATAAAACCTTTTATATATATGTTAATAATAATAATAATAATAATAATAATTTATTATTATTATTATTATTATTATTATAGTAATAATAATATAAGAAATTGTAAAAAAAAAAAAACTGCTTTGGTCTGTCCTTGGTGTCCTCGTACTTAGTCTCAGTCTTAGACATGTGCTAGTATTTTTGTGTTACAATGATTGTCTCTCTCTGATTGTTAGGATTTTGTTGTTGACAGATGTGTGTTACATTTCTCTCTCTTAGGGAAAAGCTTATGGACAGATGTTTCTGGACTACAGACTGACCGGACTCCCTGATCTCACCTCCCTGGTAGACTGATGATTTGAGGAAATATAATATACATGTTTCAGGTGATTCTCAGTGTGAACTGAACACCACGAGTTAATCATTTTCTATTTGTATTTTGAAAGTCTACATGGAGCTGAAACGGCATCAGATGCCTTCAGTCTTTATTACGAATGCAAATGAATTATTCCTCAAAATAAAATATTTGATGTTAAACTCCACCCTCAATCACATTAAATATGTTCATAATGAAGGATTTGTGATGAGTGATTCTGGTGCTAGTTTGATGATTGGTGCTGTATTTTCATTATTTCTACAGTTACACTAAAGTTTACTGGGAGCAAAAATATATATGTAGCAATAGTGGTCACGTTTCACTGTTAGCTCCTCAAAACAAAATGTCTTTTCTTACATTTCATTTCCCATGAAACGTTAATGACCCATCCAGCATAGACTCAAAACCCCAGAATGTCATGCAGCATACAGCGGAGACTCAGCTTGGAGAGTGACTTCCCAAAGTTCCCCTCAGGATCAATAAGTACATCTATGAGTGTGTTATCAGTATGACAGATGAAGCTTTGGAAGCTGCTGTGTTTGAGCCACGTGTACACACGAGGAAGTGAGAGCTGAACAGAGTGAAGCACTAAAACGCTGCTGCATCACTCTCTTTATGTTGACATGAAGTGAGGGATAAACCCTGCTGCATCTCTATCAGAACGGAATTGTGGGGAATGTAGGAAACTGTTATCCAGCGTGTACAGTGCCTTGCAAAAGTGTTCATCCCCCTTAGTGTTTGTCCTGTTTTGTCGCATCACAAGCTGGTATTAAAATAGATTTTTGGGGGGTTAGCACCATTTGATTTACACAACACGCCTACCACTTTAAAGGTGCACGTTGTTGTTGTTTTTTATTGTGACAAACAATAATTAAGATGAAAAAAACAAATCTGGCGTGTGCATAGGTATTCACCCTCCTCAAAGTCAATACTTTGTAGAGCCACCTTTTGCTACAATTACAGCTGCAAGTCTCATGGGGTATGTCTCTCTTCGCTTAGCACATCTACAGCGGTGCTTGAAAGTTTGTGAACCCTTTAGAATTTTCTATATTTCTGCATAAATATGATCTAAAACATCAGATTTTCACACAAGTCCTAAAAGTAGATAAAGAGAACCCAGTTAAGCAAATGAGACAAAAATATTATACTTGGTCATTTATTTATTGAGGAAAATGATCCAATATTACATATCTGTGAGTGGCAAAAGTATGTGAACCTTTGCTTTCAGTATCTGGTGTGACCCCCTTGTGCAGCAATAACTGCAACTAAACGTTTCCGGTAACTGTTGATCAGTCCTGCACACCGGCTTGGAGGAATTTTAGCCCATTCCTCCATACAGAACAGCTTCAACTCTGGGATGTTGGTGGGTTTCCTCACATGAGCTGCTCATTTGGCCATTCCAAAACATTAACTTTATTCTTCTTTAACCATTCTTTGGTAGAACGACTTGTGTGCTTAGGGTTATTGCCTTGTTGCATGACCCACCTTCTCTTGAGATTCAGTTCATGGACAGATGTCCTGACATTTTTTCCTTTAGAATTCGCTGGTATAATTCAGAATTCATTGATCCATCAATAATGGCAAGCCGTCCTGGCCCAGATGCAGCAAAACAGGCCCAAACCATGATAACCATGTTTCACAGATGGAATAAGGTTCTTTTGCTGGAATGCAATGTTTTCCTTTCTCCAAACATAACGCTTCTCATTTAAACCAAAAAGTTCTATTTTGGTCTCCTCTGTCCACAAAACCTTTTTTTTCCCAATAGCCTTCTGGCTTGTCCACGTGATCTTTAGCAAACTGCAGACGAGCAGCAGTGTTCTTTTTGGAGAGCAGTGGCTTTCTCCTTGCAACCCTGCCATGCACACCATTGTTGTTCAGTGTTCTCCTGATGGTGGACTCATGAACATTAACATTAGCCAATGTGAGAGAGGCCTTCAGTTGCTTAGAAGTTACCCTGGGGTCCTTTGTGACCTTTGTTGGTCGACCACTCCTGGGGAGGGTTACAATGGTCTTGAATTTCCTCCATTTGTACACAATCTGTCTGACTGTGGATTGGTGGAGTCCAAACTCTTTAGAGATGGTTTTGTAACCTTTTCCAGCCTGATGAGCATCAACAATGCTTTTTCTGAGGTCCTCAGAAATCTCCTTTGTTCGTGCCATGATACACTTCCATAAACGTGTTGTGAAGATCAGACTTTGATAGATCCCTGTTCTTTAAATAAAACAGGGTGCCCACCCACACCTGATTGTCATCCCATTGATTGAAAACACCTGACTCTAATTTCACCTTCAAATTAACTGCTAATCCTTGAGGTTCACATACTTTTGCCACTCACAGATATGTAATACTGAATCATTTTCCTCAATAAATAAATGACCAAGTATAATATTTTTCGTCTCATTTATTTGACTGGGTTCTCTTTATGTACTTTTAGGACTTGTGTGAAAATCTGATGTTTTAGGTCCTATTTATGCAGAAATATAGAAAATTCTAAAGGGTTCACAAACTTTCAAGCACCACTGTAACCATTGGGATTTTTGTCCATTCCTCAAGGCAAAATTGCTCCAACTCCTTCAAGTTAGATGGGTTGCGTTGATTTACAGCAATCTTCAAGTTATGCCACAGATTCTCAGTTGGATTGAGGTCTGGGCTTTGATTAGGCCATTCCAAGACATTTAAATGTTTCTCTTTAAACCACTCCAGTGTCATTTTAGCAGTATGTTTAGGGTTGTTGTCCTGCTGGACTGTGAACCTTCATCCCAGTCTGAAACCTCTGGTTGACTCAAACAGGTTTTCCTCCAGGATTTCCCTGTATTTAGTGCCATCCATCTTTCCTTCAATCTTGACCAGCTTTCCTGTCCCTGCAGATGAAAAATATCCCCACAGCATGATGCTACCACCATGCTTCACTGTAGGAATGGT